>NW_022995374.1:11891160-13256160 GCF_004354385.1 Drosophila innubila
TTTAGTTTTCATCTTGTATAATATTTTTTGACTGCTTTTAGTCGATATTATATAAAATAATTATTAAGTAAACTTTACAATTATATAAAAAAAAATAGCAATAGTAAAAATATTTGTTACACAAATTTTTTATATTATAAATTTGAAATTACGATTTTAGAATTAATTTTGTAAGAAAGGGGCTGAAAAATAAATTTTAATAAAATTCAAATAAATAAATAATCCAGAAATTAAATTATTTATTGTGTTTGTGTTATATTGCAGAACAGCGACAGTGGCTGCAATTAGTAAATAACACCAGCATTGACAGCAGCTGACAGACTTCGTAGTTGTCAGCAACAGTTGCTGTCGCTGTTGCTGCCGCTTGAGTCAAGATCTTGAATTGCTGTCAGCAACAGAAGAGAGCAAAAAAAAGTGAAAAGTGACAACTTTTGAAATTGTCCAGTTATGGCCACTTAAAACTGTTATTGTTGTTGTTGTTGTCGTAAATTGTTTATTGTTTTAGTGTCGAGTGTGGTCATTGTTGTTGTTGTCTTTGTTTAATTATGGTCTGACACACAAAATCATTGAGGTGTCAAAAAATGAGCGTAAAAGGGAAGTGTGACAAAAATGTCGAGTTTAGACCACAGTGAATACAATGAATACAACACAGACTGAATGAGTGTATCTGTGAATCAAAGATGTCATCAAAAATGAAACGCGTTGAATTTTTTACTTTTCACAACTGATTGCCAGCAACACTGACTCACAAAAGCATGCCAACACTTGGCTATGAATCTCCCGCTCACACTCATAGCTAAATAACGAGTCGCAACTGCAACAACAACAACTATTTATAACAACAGCAGCAACAATCAACGATAAACGATCTACGATCAACGATCAGCAATCAGTGATCAACCCCAAAAGTAGACGTGTTGTTGTTGCTGTTGTTGCTGTTGCATATAATTGAGGTTCTAGGCCCACTGATTACCACACTCAGTGTTGGGGCAACGCACATATGCATTAACTAATGACAAGTCATGAAACTATGACCATGTTGTTAGTTGTGAGTTGAACAACCTGAGTTGTTGTTGTTGTTGCTGTTGCTGTTGCTGTTGGCAGCAGCAACTTGAAATGAAATTGTCATTTCAGAGCGTGTTGCTGTTGTGCAGTGCAGTCAGAACAAGTTCATGGCATAATTGCTACAAGCGACAGCAACAACAGCAGATGAGGCATCAGCAACTTGTGTGTAATTGTCGTTGCGGATCAGTCGCAACACCTGATTAAGTGAGGCAACAAATGTTGCCTTTGCCTTTGCTTTTGCTTTTGTTGTTATTGCCGCACATGTTGTGTATGTGTGTGTGTGCGTTGGTGTTGTGTTGGTGTTGAGTTACTGCCAGAGGATGTTGCATCCTTGAATGTCAATGCGACATGTGCTTGCCACCAACAACAACAGCAACAGCAGTAAAAGTATAAGCTTACCAGCAACAGTTGCTCACAGTTTACTCTCTCTTTCTCTCTCTCTCTCTCTCTCTCTCTCTCTTTCTGTCTCTCGCTATAAACCGTTATCTGCTCAGCTTATGCAACATCAATCAATCGTGTTGTAGGTGTGCTTCAAGCAGCCATTAAATCTAATTGTCAACTTGCTACAAACAGTTGCTGTTGCTGCTGCTGCTGCTAGAGTTGCTGCTGTTGCTGTTGCAAGTATTTGTTGCTGCCTACAACAAAATTGCTTAGCTGCACCAATTTCTAAATTGTTGTATGCAATTAAAAAAATTACATGTACGTGCGCTAGCAGCGACAATGTTGTCTTCCACAGCAGCAGCAGCAACAACGGCAGCAACGGCAACGGCGACAGCGGCAACCAGCAACCAGCAACTTGCTTGCTGATAGCACTGATTAGAATTTTTGTTCAGCCTTCACTTTTTTTTCTCTTTTTTTTTTGCTTTTTATAAGTTGCAGCTGCAGCAAGTGGTTGTGTTGCTGTTGTTGTTGTCGGCGTCTGCAACTCTGCAATTTTTCCACAGAAAAGACACAAAATATTTAATCAAGTGGCGCACAGTGGTGCAGAACTGAAAGTTAAATCATAGAAATTAAATGAGAATAATATGAATTTGTATCGATGTTAAATTTTTCGATAACATTTTAATTGAATGAGAAAATTAAGCATTTTTATCGATGTTACACTTATCGATAACTTACCTTTTGTTTTTGTTTGCTTTGAATTAAAGTGATATAAGAAAGTTTGAATTTAGATCACTTTTAAAAATATCGATAGCCTATCGATAGATGTGCTTTAACAATAGTTTATACAGATTTGAGTCACTGTTGAAATTTTATTAGTTTGTCGATTGTCTGCAGCAACTGTTGCTGCAAGTTGCTGCTGTTGTTTTTGTTGTCATTGCTGCTGCTATTTTGATAAAGCGCGTAATCGTAAAAACGCTAATGATACGATTTTTGCAGCAATGCGATGATTAAATGTTGCCAGTTGCCAGTTGAGAGTTGCCGGCAGCAGTTGCTAGTTGCTAGTTGCCAGTTGCCAGTTGCAATGGGGTCTTGGCCAGGTTGGTAGTGCCTTCTTTGCCTGTTTGCGAGTCCAAGCCACAGTTGGAGCATTCGCTTAATTAGCGTAGAAAAGGGCGCAGCCAGAGACATACATCAGCAATATACCCAGTCCGCAGCAACAGCAGCAGAAGGAGCAGCAGCAGCAGGTTTATGAACTGTCATTCGCAACAGCAACAGCAACGGCAACAACTAAAAATAGTTGCACACACGTGTGCATGTGCATTTTTGACTATTAGACGTAATAGCTGAATGCATCATAATTTACCTTGACATTTAGACCAATGTCTGTGCATGCCAAACTTAATTGCCAGCAGCAGTTGCAGCTACATCAACAGCAACAGCAACAGCCGCAGCAACAGCAACAGCACCAACAACAACAACTATGCAAATTGCAAATGCTTTGCTTACACGCTTGCATTTTGATTAGGTTAACTATTTATAGAATGCGTTGCAACTTGGTCGATCGGCATTCCAGCAACATTTTCATAACTTGAGCACGCCAGCAACCTGCTCGATGACTCATACACAGCACGGCGGCAACATAATGATTATACTGATATGCTTAATTAGCAGGAACGCGAAGAGATGCCTAAATCTCGGACTGGTCAACAAACAGGTGGCAACAATTCGCTGAAGGTCAACAGCTTTTCAGATTTGCAAGCGTTGCAATCGGCATGTTGCTGCTGTTGCTGTTGTTGCTCTTGTTGCTGCTGCTGCAACATCGCTCTAAATTGCCAATAAAATAACTGCGAAATTGCAATTAGAAGTGTTTGTTGTTTTTTTTTTTCGGTTTAGTATCGAAGCGCCAAAAAACCATTTTGGACACACAAAACTCGCCGACAACAGCGGCAACAGCAACAACAACAAAAACAGCAACATATGCAGTTAAAAATGTGGGCGCAAAACGAAAATGAAAACTGAACGCATGCGCCAATAAAAGCTGCCGGGCAATTGTTTTTTTTTTAATACCCTGTAATTTTTGTTAATGCCAAATAGTAGTTTAGACCGTTTGTAACAGACAAAGTAACTAATTTAATCAATTCTATCTGTGTTTACTTCACTTATAAGTGTAATTTTAATGGAATTGAAGTGTCAGCAATAAATATTATAATAACAATAAATTAAAAATTATAATTTATTATTTCAACAAGCTTATATATTTTTTAAATGTCTTAAACATTTCAAAACAATCAACTAACAAACTTTGAAGTTAAGCAATATATTTTTTGAATACACATTTGTTCTATGCGTGTAAATGCTTTTTAATGGGTATGCAAGAACTTCAGTGTATGTATTTGTTTTTGTAAAAAGCACAGGATATTTTACAGTCTAGCATACAATCTTTATAGTTGTTTGTTTGCTTATTTTTTATGGGGTTTTCAATTTTGGTTTTGGTTTTCGTTTTCGGTGAGTTTTGGTCCACATCGAACTGGTCTAAAGGCTGTGGCTTCTACTGCTGTTGGCCCGGCGATTATGGCCAAGTTGGCAACCTTTAAAAGAATGCGGACTTGCCAGAAGTACACACAAGTACACACAAGCACACACACACGCAAACACACACCAACACATAGGCAATATAAAGAAAATAAGGCAAGCACAGAAAAAATAACTCAAAACTTGTGGCAACAAAAGGGGCAAACTCTGCTGGATGCCTTTAATGCTATAAGCCAGCGAGGGTAGCACCAAAAGTTAAGCGCAAGCTGATCTATGCAATTTCAGAGCGTGATATAAATTTAATTGCATACACTTTATGAATGAAATACATTTATTTTCAAGGACTTTTTATTTGAATAAAACAACGATCTTATTGTTTAACTCTTAATATACTATTAAGATCAATTGAGATTTCTCTTGCTCATAAACTTATATGTCACCCCATGGGGTAAATCCAATGTTGCAATGTTTGTTCCTTGTGTGTGTGTGTGCCTGTAAGTGTAGCAACTTAAGAGTCGGGCACAACTTGCCACATGCCACAGCTGTAGGAATTTAACAATTATGCAGCCGGCACTGTTGTTGCTCTGCCAGGAGCAACAGTTAAAATAGTTAATAATAATAAAAAAAAATAAACTTACTTAAATAATAAAAATAAAGGCTTAAAAATCAAAAGAACAAAGAAAATGGGAATAGGGATTCGAAATGGAAATGAGTATAAGAATGGGAATAGGGATTGTCTGAGAGGCAGCTTAAAAAATAGTTTAGCAGTCGTCAGTCAGAGAATCACAGTCACGTTTTTGCTCCCTCTCTCTCTCTCTCGCTTTTTCTCTCGCTTAGTAATGAGCCCGGCAAAGTTCTTGGAATTGCGCCAACGGCGCGTCCTTGAAACTGGTTTTTGGCCATAAACAAGATGGTCATTGCAGCCACAACGCTAACGACAGCGACTGCAACGTCAACGTCGACTGCGACTGCGACTGCAACTGCAACTGCAACAGTGACTAAGACTAAGACTAAGACTGTGACTACGACAATCGTTGGACTCCATTGGGCATGCAGATGGAATCCTTGCAGGCCATTAAAATTATACTTTTACTCTATTAATTAGAAGACGTCGTCGTGCACACACGAAATTTACGACAATGGCTTTAAGGCCAATTAAATGGCCATTTGGACGACATATTGTCCGGCGACGTCGAGCCGCAGCTTAAAAGCGTCCATAAAAATCAAACAGACAAGGCTCCAAGCGTCTGATAAAATTGGCAAAATTATTGCTGTACAGTAGCCCAGAGAGAGAGAGAGAGAAAGAGGGAGATAGAGAGAGAGAGAGAGAGAGAGAGAGAGAGAAGAAGCTAGAGAGACAGTCTAGAGTCAGGAACGGGTCAAAGCGCCATGGGACGTCATTTGATTAGTCTAAGTGCACAGTGGTCACTAGTATGATTACAGCAAAGTGAAATTGTTGACAATGGAGTGGATTAAAGATTTACGCAATTTTTATCAAGTAAAAGATACTCTAACAAGCGGAGACTGTATTGATTTCAGTTTATTTAATATAAAACATATATTTTTTTATATAATCAATAATAAATAAATTATTTGAAAAAAGTTATGGAATATTTTAAATATATAAATATACATATTTAAACAATTTTAAGAAATTTTTATAATAAAAGTTGTAAAATTAGTCTCATTTCTGCAAAATTTAAATAAATTATTGAAATTATTCTTCGCATAATTTTTCTAAGCTTTATTTTATTAAACTCACAAATCTTATTTGTTATAGATAGAAAAGTTTTTTTCGTGCACTGCTCAAACCATTTGCTCCACTGTGCAGTCGAAAGATACTCGTATCTAAGCAAATGCGCTCATAGATGCACACGCAAGTGTCGCATCAATTAGGCACTTTGGAGGCCACGTTAGTTGCTTGGCCAACTCGTTGGCTAGAAGACTGTCTCGACGATTTGAGCATTTGCTTAGCCAAGTTAGCATTGACTAGTCTTCGGTTCGATTCGTTGACGATTGTTGGCTAATTTGAAAAGTAAAAGGCAGTTGGCTAAATTACCCATCTAAGTGGCCGATGATCGACATCGTTGTTGCCTGTTTGCCTGCTTACCAATTGGCCTGGTTCATTGGCCAACCGCCTACATACTCGTACATATTTATGTATATACGAATAGACATCGAATTCTTTTCTATCGAAACGACAGCTGTTAACTGACCTTCCGGCAAATGACTTTTTCCTTGATTTACCAACAGTTGTTGAAGTGAAGTGCAAATATTTATCACACGCAAACAACAATAACAACATCAACACAAATATTATATAATCGCATGGCACACGAAAAAATTTAATAACACATTTGTTTGTTTATGTTATTCTTTTTTTATATTCTCTGATAATCACCTTATATGCGTTTATTGAACCGCTGGATATTCTGTTTTGCTGATAAGAATGATAAGCTCAGCACATCTCCAATCAGCTATCAGTGATCCTGCTGATTTACAGCTCAATTCGCTGTGCAATAAAAACCATAAATAGATGAGTTTATTATGGATTTTTCTAAATTAAGTAACTTTTGAAGAACGAATAAGCTGTTTTTGTGAACTAGTTCCGCATGTGAACTCTTAATACCATGCGTAGCCACCAATTGAAAATGTAAACAATCAATTAAAATGTCAACAAGGAAACAAATTGCAATGTTCAATTATTTTCTGTGCCAGTGATAAGAAGTATGCATCTCTTATCAGTTCGTCACACTGCAATAAAAATAGAAATTCTGGCATTATGTTTATTATTGTCTATTCTAAATTTAGCAACGCTCGATCTGTTTTGTTAGTGAATTTTCCCTATGAATGCGTGTTTTCTAGCGTTGCCACCTAGTCAATATTTATACACTATAGTGTGCTTAATTACACATCCCACTTTTAAACATAAATTTCGGTAGTTTTCGCCAAATCACCGTTAATCTAATTATAACATGTAAATAAAAAATAAAAAACAAAACAAAACGAACTTAATAATTAGACTACACATGAGTTTCTAAATATATTTTAAGGAAAACCACATTAGCATATTTAAAAAAACTTAAATTATTTAGAAATTATATAACTTACAACACCAAAACGTGGTAATTAAACTAAAACACAATTTTTAAAATGGGGAGAAAAATTGCATAGTTATTTACATGAAATAGATATTCAGATAGATAATAAATTGACAGACTAGCTTTAAGACAGCACACTTAAATACTCAGCTATTTTCTCTGAGTCAAAATCAATACCCTAAGGGGGAAAAAAGAAAGAAACTCGGATATCCCTAAACGAATACTTATATGAATGCATTTTGTTTGTTTGTTTTGTTGCTTGCAACAACAATAACAGCAATAATAACAACTCCAACTTTACACTTCACTTTTGCCAATTGGCGTTGAAAATTCGACGCGCCTGAAAACTGTAATTTATGTTAATTATACGCTCCGTTGAACGCGGAGCAAAATGAGGCGAAATGGAAAACTGAAATGTCTGTAGAGTAATAGTATTTAAATTGGGTTTTTGGGGCCTTAACTAATTTTGACGGGATGCGAATGAAAAACTAATGCGGCACTCCTACAATTGCAGCTAACAACAACAACAACAGCAGAAGCAGCAACAACAACAACACAACCAACAACAACAACTGTAGCAGCTAGAAGAAGAAGAAGAACAGCAACAGTTCATAGCATGCGTCTCTTTAAAACGCGCAAATCTACGGACACATACAGCACTTTATCAGCCGGCCAACAGCAGGAGCAGGAGTTGAGCAAGACCAGCAACATTTGCCACAGCAACAACATCCACAAGCAACAGCACAAATCTCACGCATTGGCAACATGCAGCAACAAATTGAGCAAAAGCATTGCCAACAGCACAGCAATATCGTCATCGTTGCCTGATCTGCACGACAACTCACCCGTCATGATCCTGAGTTGCACCACCCTCACCAGCAACGGCGGCGCCACAGCAACAGCAACGGCTGCAACGTCAGCAGCAGCAGCAACTGGCAACAATGTACAGCAACCATTGCGAACAGCCACGCCCACTTGCCTGCTAAGTGGACGTCAAACGCCTTCAGCGATATCAATGCTCTCGCTGCAAGAGACCAGCAACAATTTGCACAGACAACAACAACAGCAACAACATCAGCAGCAGCAACAACAACAACAGCAACCAACCATTTATGTGCCCAATAAACTGGGCAACAATGTCAACAATGCAGGCACAGCAACATTTCTGCTTAGCTACGCGAGCAGCAGCAATATTGCTGGCGCCCAGCAGCAACATCAGCAGCAGCAGCAGCAACATTATCAGCAATACATGGCACAGCGTCTGCATCAAAATGCAACATCTGCCTCAAACAGTTGTCTATATGATAAGTCTGGAGGCAGCAACATCTCCCTAGCTCCTGGTAAGTAAAAACTTAAAATTATCTCTATATAAATATGTGAGAATGTCCAGAGAAAGATCAACGTATAATTAGTAAAAATCACTTCATTGTTTATTTTATTTGTTCATATATTATTATATTATTACAAATTATCGGTTATATTGAACGATCTTTGCATTTTTATAGATTTATTCATTTAATTTCCCTGTTTTATTGGGTGCAATTGCTCAAGTTTAAGCCTATAAAAAACAAATTCATTCTGAAATTTTACGTTTTTTTAAAGTCCCACTTTTTAAGTATTTCGATTCCTTTTGTTTTTATTGAGAAATGTTGGCAATTGTGTGCAATCATTGAGCTGCCATTGGCAATCCTTGTTCCATCCCCTTGCCTGCTCCAGGTGAACGTTTCCATGTTGCAGGCACACAATGTTGACATTGTCGCTGTTTGCATCCAGCAACATGTATGTCTGAAAGTGTGTGTCTGTGTGCAACATGTTGACGAACCAAGTTGAATGCTCCTCGCATGCATTCTGCAGACGTAGAAAGTACTTAGGTTCCTCAACCCGTTGCACTTGCCACATGCTGCAGTTGCTATTGGCGCCCAGTTGCAATGCACCTCCCGGCAATAGATAAACTTGATCTCTGTCATGTTTTAGGCATAACCAACGACTTGTCACCAAGTCGATGAGAAATCGCGGCAAACTCTGCAACATATTCTGCAGTTGATCGTTCTCGAATTGTGTCTGCTGTTGCAGCTGTCGCAGGGTCAACACAAAGTGTGGCAGCAACATGTTGTCCTTGTCCAGTCGATGTGAACGCCGCAGTTGCCAGTAGAAACTTATCCAAAGCCAGAGCTTGAGCGGATTTTGGTTAACATTGCTGGGACTCAATTGTTGCTGCAATTGCCTCAATTCTGATGCACTTCTGGGCATCTCCAGAAATCGCACATTCCAAGCCAATCGCTGTTGTTGCTCCGTATTGAGATTCTTACCTAAATCCCGCGTCCAAGCATCGAATTGAATACTCGAACCGCTCAACTGCTCCAACACGGCTTTGGGTAGATTATAATTAAAGCCAACAGCCTGTGACTTGGCCAACAGCAATGCCAACAATAGCAAACAAAGCCCAACCATCTCCGTGTAAATTTTAACGCAAACTGCCGCCAACTTCCAAAATTAAGACGATGTAAAATCATTTCCGTTTTTGATTAAGAAATTTCATTAAAATGTAAAAATCTGTATTCTTCGTATAGCTCAATATACAGTATAACCTCGAGAATTCGGAAATTAAACCAAGAAGTGTCCAAATGTGGGTATTCGGATTTAAAAAAGCAAGAAAAACCTAAAAATAAAATATCTTTTACATATTTTTAACGTTGGATTGTTATTTTTTTTTTAAGTAAGAAATAATGAAATTTTTATCTCTTTAATTTACTTCAAATTTCTTAAATTCTTGTCCAGATATAAGATTGTATGAATTTTATCATAGCAAATAAGCTAGATTTTACTGTAATTTTGCATTGGGTTGAAAGAATTCCGTTAGCATTTTAGGCTTATCTTTTAAGTTGCTGCTGTAGCTTATCAGCTACAATGTTGTTGCTCCTTTGGCTCCGGCGAATGCACCCAATTTTTGATTACGTAAATTCTACAGCTAATATATCTCTCTTACTTTCCTTCACTCTCTTTTGCTGCTCTCTTAAGGTCACATGCCCGACTACAAGCTGGTGACAGCCGTGCCCGTTGTTGTCCTGGATGATGAACAGAAATTGGCGGTGGGAGCAACAGCAACAACAACAACAGCAACAGCTGAGATGAACAGCGATGCCAGCAGCAACATCAGCAGTGTTAGCAGCAACACAGGTAGCACTGCCTCCTTGGCCAGCACCACGCGAAATGGTAAGTACCTCAGTAAATCAGCTTCCAAAAATAGATGCAAATCCCCCCCCAAAAATCCCCAAAATCACTCGAGTAAATGCGCTGAAATTGATTTTTAAATGATACGCCGCCTCGCTTGGCGCTTCCTATTTTTATTTATTATACGAGTTTGATCCAAATGGAAATCTGTCTTGAGCATTTAAGATTACCCATAAATTAGATGACTTTGCTGAGTGCTGTCAAGTGGTTGCTGCTGCTAATTTTGTAAACTTATTTTAATTGATACTCCAAAATTGTACATTCGAGCTGGAAGTAAACTAAACGAAGCAACTAATATTCTCTTTCCACTCAAATATTGATATACTTACCTTTTTAAGCCAAAAGAAAACAAGTTTCTGTTTAAATTTTAAAAAATACTTTATTGAAGTTTCTTGTAAAAGTTTCTCTTTTTCTGTGGTTTGAAATAAATCATAATGCTTATGATTTATTAAAATGCACATATAATTATTATTATCTTAAAATGTACTTATCAGGTTCTTAATATAATTGATTTGTTAGTGTCCCATTCTAAATCATTTGATCCATTTCCGTTCGTTCCATCTACGCACTTATTATGGTCCAATTGGTTATAGTCATTGATTTTGGCTGCTGCTTTAAAACATTTCCGCATCTGCCGATTGCTGCCAATTGTCATCGATACCTTTATGTGTGTGTGTGTGTGTGTGTGTATAGCACACCCTGAAATACCGTATTGACCCGATTTTGCATTGTTGCGTCTCTGTAATGCGATCCAACAACGTCCATATGGTGACTGCGACTGCGACTGCCACTGGGATTGTATCTTTTATGTCTGGGTATGGATTGAATATGTATGTGTGTAGTTCGTGCGAGTGCGGTTTCGGTTACGGCCCTAAAGCCCATAAGCGACCAAGTGTGACAAAGCGTGGCATTATGTGATCCATTGAGTGATGATTCGCAAAGTATTCGCCGAGCTGGAAGAGTTACAAATACTCATACTCACACTCACACTCATACTCGCACTCACACTCATTCTCGTATTCGTATTCGTTTGTGACATGCGCTGAAATGTTGCGGTTCGCTTGTTATGCAGTTGATGAGATTACTCGACTGCAAACTACAAGTAAATGGCAAATACTTGTTGTAAGTAGCTAGAAACGGGAACAGCAATATCTGAAAGATACTTCAAGGGGAAGCAAACATGTCACTGAGTCTCCTTTAATTAATTAGCCAAACTATCTATGTTTTATATTAGTCAAGACAATCTATTGACCAAATAAAAATTTCTATTTTTGTTTTTTTAATTTTAAAAATACTGAAATTCGATGAAAATAATTTTTATTTTTTTTAACTTGTTCTTAAAACAATAGACAATAATATTAAAAAGAGAAATTATATAAAAATCAAACAAAACAATATTTTTTTGTCAAAGCACTTTCTGTACTAGCTGATTATTATTTTGCTGATTTATTTCTTTATTATTTTTTATTTTTCTTAATTTTACATTTTATATATCAAATAAGTTATATTTTTCTTCTTCAAAACAATTATATGACTTACTGTATTTGCTGTCCAAGTAAGTAGTTCAATAACCATGTCATGGGAAAGTAACACAACATTTGCATAATATGCCACTGACCGACGAACCAAACGAATTCAATCCAATCCAATCCGTCCCAGAACATGTACAACAACAAACAAAGAAATGAGGAGCACAACAAATGCAATAATATCTCACGTACGAATTCGAATTTGAGCTCGACTTTGAGTACGAGTACGAGTTCGAATTGCAGAAATTCTTTTGATCCAGATCGGCCTATAACGGAGAGTATGAACGGATTGCAAAGGAGAGGCAATGAAATCAAAGTCTTGACTGGATTGAGATCGATAATCGGGCAGTAAAATAAATCAAGCTGAAGGGGAAACATGTAATAAGCGATAATCCAGCATAAATGCGCATGCGTGCAGTGCCAAGAGAAGATGTCGATGGATAAAAATGGGGAGGGAAAAGGAGATGGTGATAGCGACCGATCCCAGCGCCAGCCCGAAATTATAGCATTTATATTATGCCAACTTTCAACTGGCAACTGCCAACTGTCGATTGCCAATTGCCGACAGCTGGCCAAGAAGAGTGTTGATGTTGGCGCTTATTGATTTCTCATGATGCTCTTTTGTCGTTGTTTGGTTTCTTATCCATCATTCAACCGTTTCTCATCTGTATTCGGTTCGATTCGTTGGACAATCATGGCCATAATTTGAGAACTGATGAAAGCAATTTGCAGCTACGCAAGCAATTTAATGTCGCTGTTTGACCTTGCGCGGCACATTCAGAGAATCTTCTCCAATCTCTATATCTTCTTCTTCTTTTTACATACAATTCTTTTTGGCTTTGCCTCTAATTAAAAGCAATTAAGATTGGCATTAGATCGACACAGCGCAATGAACTCAACTCTGACACGCAATGCAGATGATGATGACAATGATGATGATGACAGATAGCACCAGCTGTCCACCTGACTGAAGCTGGACTTTCTCGTTAATAATTGTAATTTCAGTCATTTAGACTGGGAATACCATCTTCAGTAGGCTAAACGTTCTCATCGCATTATCTGAATTTTTGTAGAATCTCTAAAAAGTCCGGAAAAAACTATTTCGGTAAAAGGTTCTATTTCAGTTTTCTTCTTTCGGTTTCGGTATCAGTACCGGTACGTAACGTAAAATTTTTTGAACGAAATAAATAAAATTTGAATGCAGAACAAATTCAGATGCCAAATCATGATCAAAATGACATTCCGCTTGACAATTGGTACAGTTTTGCCAAAGTTATGTCAGTTCGAAGTTGGTCAAGCCACTGACCTAGCAACTTTACAAGTCAAAATATTTCTTAATTTTTACATGATTTTTTACAGGAAAATGAAAGGCTCCAGAATCAAGTTTAAAGTGTCGTTTTATACTTATAACGATATAAGGAGTTGATTAAAAGTAAAAACTTGAGATTTAAAATTTTGAATTTTCAAAAATTCAAAGGCTATAATGGTTAAAAAATAATAAAATTTTCTAAATGCACAATATTTAAATGCAGTATGAATAAAGAGACCGAATCATGATCAAAATGGCATTCTGTTTAAAAATCGGGTCAGTTTTCTTCAAGCTATGACAGTTGGAAGTTTGTCAACTCTTGTCAATCGGTGTTCGGTACTTGAAAGAGAATTAATTTCAGTTACGGTTTCAGTTGCGGTACTAAAAAAGAAACGGTTAGTTTCGGTTAACGGTTCCGATACAGTGTTATTCCCTAATAAATAGACATTACTTTTTTATAATTTTTTGTTAAAAAATATTAATAATAATTTCTGCTTTGAAAATTATAATCCCTGCTGTACTGGACTGTTCTTCAAGCATTTCTTCAGACTATCGCACAATGTTTTTGCAGCTCTCTTAGTTGCCACACAGCTGCTTCCTCTGTGGGATTCCTCTCCTCCTGCAACTCCTCCTGCTGCTGTTAGCATGTCAGCCGGCAAATTGCAACAAAGCCATCTCTGAGCTGGCCTGGTCAGGAGGCCTGGCGGGCATTTGACACCGTCTTGAAAGTTAAGTGGGTGTAGAATTTGTGGCATGTGGCATGTGGCCGGCGGTCGTTTTTGATTCTCTTTCTCGCTCTCTCTCTCTCTCTCTCTCTCTCTCTCTCTCTGTCTCCCTCTCTGTGAATGTGCTGAGTGTGGCAGAGGCTGTCATATAATTGATGCCTGCGCCATTTGCTATTATTGTTTAACACTCGCCAGTCGAAGCCAACTAACCAATGTGGCGATCCCCTTGCCCATTCTCAACTGCGTGCTGAAAACTTTAATCAAAGGCAAATGGACAAAGATGCAAGGCGAGATGGAGCAGAAGAGAGGAGAGGCGGGCAAAGTCGGTCAGGACTGGGTGGAGTTGAAGTTGAAGTTGAAGCTGGAGTTGGAGTTGGTTCAACTGTCAACCCGAATTGAGGCTGCATCAGCGCCCACACATTGATCGGATCATTCCCCGCGGCTGCTCTGCTGCTGCGTCTATTAAACATCTTTGGCACGAGTCGGGAAGTCGCAGAGGCCGATGACGATGCCGATGCCGATGCCAATGCCGATCCCGATGGAGTCCAAGTCGATGGCAATTCTATGCATGACTATGAGATCGTAGCGCACTTAATGTCGTAGATGAAAATAGTTTTCAAAATTTTATTGAGTCCATAATGCGCCTGGATCCATGGGCAAATGCGATGCCAATACGCTTTTGTTGTTATTGTTGCCAATTCCGATTCTCTTTTGCATGTTTTATACTAATTGTTTGAGTTCCATCTCTCCACTCATACGGTCTCGCTTGCGGTGAGGTGACTGTGATAAATATGGAACAAGCGCATAAATTTGTTTATTAACGAGCCAAATGCTCGGACTGAAACTAAAAACTTCACTCCGGATGCCTTTTTAAGTGTTGGCAATTGCTGTTAAACCAGATCGTAAAAATATTTTACGACGTTATTCAGATTGCCTCCGCAAAGGACTTTGGTTAGAACATTTTGTGATTGGTTATGCATCGTTTGTAATTGAGGTGTGTTTAGTGTTTAATAACTGTACACCACCAGCACACCACACCACACCACATTACACCACAGGCTATGCAGTTAATAAACGATTCACATGCATAAGTACTGATGTTTGTATGCATATGTCTGCATTTGAACTGCGTATTATGAATATGCACTTTGTTTTTGTTAATCGATTTGAATACTAAAAAATATATATTTGAATACTAAAAAATATATTGCCTGATTGTGAGTTGATTATATAATACCACATAACTACTGTTGACAAGTAATCCCGCATTAAGATTTGAAAATTACGATGACACATTGCAAATAAAGTGCAGCTGAAAAGAAATAGCAATTATTGGAACCTTTGTGTCAATTATTTATTTACATAACAGTATGACAGACTAAAATAGACATTTTTTTGTATTTCTATCAGAAAGTAAAATATTGTCTTTAGCATTTAATAAGATAAGGACTTTAAACAGCATTTTATTAAGTATATTTATGTTAACAATTACATTGTAAATTGCATTAATTGAATAATTAGGTGATTATTAGTTAAATAACAATAAAATACGTGATATCTCAACACAAGCCCTCGCCATCGTCCTCCTCCTCCTCCATCTGGTTAGGATTGGCATCGTCAATTTTTTTTTGGATTTCAATGCCTTTTGGCAATGGAATGTTCTTGGATAGAATCGCATATTCCACATCCATGTGTCGAATGAATGGAGCATGCAGCATTCTGGCAGCCAGCTCCGGATCCTCATCGTCAAAGGCTTGCAGTAATGCACTCAATGTTTGCACTTCCTCGGGTTCACAACAGCTGCCCCATTCCTTGAATGATTTCTCCGCTTCCACCGGGTCGCCCCGGGCCAACTGGACGAGTGTAAGTGCGACAACCAGACGACCGATTTGGCCATACGATTCGGTTTGCTGATTCAAGCCTATCTCTTTTTTAAGCGCAGTTGTCGCCTCATCATAACGCTTGAGCTTCACCAGCAATCTAGATATTTTTGAGCAAATTTCAGCTGCTTGGCGTGTCGAGTCCTCGATAAGAATCACCTCGACTGCTTGCTGATAGAAGCGTAGTGCCAATTCCGGATGCTTTTGCTCCGTCAATTTGGCCGCTTTGTCCAATGCTGCTGCTGCTGCCTCGGGCGATCCATGATGCTGGTACAAGCTGCACGCCTTGCTGGCATATTCCTCCACATCCGTCAATGTATTCGTTTCCTTGGCCAACAAGAAGATCTGCTCGTAACACTTGGCGGCATGGAACCACGCTTTGTTGTTCTTGTGGCACTCAATTGCCTTGAGAAAGCATTCCTTGCTTTTGTCAAACGATTTAGCTATTCGATATGCAGTTGCCGCCTTCGAGTATTCGTCAGCCGCACTGTCGTAGTCGGGCACCCACTTCAACAGGGACGTTTTCAGGCTCTTCTCCGCGGTACGGACAAGTTCCTCTGCCTCGGCAATTTTCTTAGCAGCCAGAGACATTTTTTCTGCTGGCGAAAAAATCAATTGTTGTTTATGTATGCAATGTGACCGTATGCGGTAAGCGTAAAAATACAACAGTTTGTTTTGAAAAAGTTCAAGTGAACGCGTCATTGAAATGAGCGAGTGAACTAATTCAGTCATATATTTCGCAATTGCACAGTTTTAATATAATTCTCTACATATAATATTAGCATGATGTTCTACGATGGGAATCAATTTCTTTATTAATTACATATAACAATAAATGAATATCATGTATACATATTTTTTTAAATTCTGACCAACTGATTTATTTAACAATTTGAACTAGAAATCCCAACTCTAAAAAATACATACAGAAAATACTAACTTTTCGTTGTATCGATTGCATTTATATGTATCGATATATCTTGTAAGCGATACGCTTGTTATGTGGGCGCGAAATTGTGACGTGTGTTTAAATTTAATTTGAAGTCCGTCAAGTATGCGCAAATATTTCCATGATAATTTAATAAAAATGCAGATATATATTTGTAGGTGAAAGTTTCAAGCTAATTTACCGCAAAGCTTGGCCTGTCAAATCGGCTATTCAAACTGCGGTTTATACACATAAACACACAAATACATGTACTGCTTTCAGACCGACCTTTGTTGTGGTCACTGTGGCACAATCAATGCTTGTAATCCAATGCCAGGGACACGTGTCAGTCTGCCAGCCCTGAAGGGATCAACATGGTCAACAGACAAGATGCAAGCAAATATAATTCGATATTTTATTTATTCATACTCAAATGTGTCGGCGGCATTTTGCCTGTGAGGTGTTGAGATTTATTGAAGCATTCTAATTGAGTTAGAAATCACTTTCTGATTGGATTGTTCACTCTGTCTCTGTCTTGCAGTGTTTACTTGGGGCAAGCGCATGAGTCGCAAACTGGATTTGTTGAAGCGCAGCGAATCCCCCGCCTCCGCCTCCAACAACAGCACAACCCACAAGTCACACACGGATCTGCGCAGTCTGTTCCACTCGCCAACGCACCACAAGTCCAGTAACAACAACAGCAGCAACAACAACAATAATGCATCTCCAACGCCTTCGGGAGTCTATCAAAGCAGCACGCTCAAAAAGTGCAAGTCGGGACCCATTGAGACGATCAAGCAACGTCAGCATCACCAGCAACAACAACAGCAGCAACACCAACAACAACCACTACAGGTTCAGGATATGACCAACAGAGGGAGCCAGAGTGCACAATCAACGCCCACTCATCAATATCAGCCAGTGGCACGCCCACAAAAGGCGCTCAAGAATTTCTTTCATCGCATTGGCTCCACGGGCATGTTGAATCATCGTTCGCATAATCTGCTCAAGGCATCGGAGGCAGCGCAGCAGGCGACGCCACAGAGTCAAACATTGTATCGCAGCAGCTCGACGAGTCAGTTGTCCAGTTGCTCCTACATCAAATGCGATGATCCCACCGAGGGATTGAATCTGCAGCGACAGCAGCGTCATCATCATCTGCAGCATCAGCAGCAGCAGCAGCATCTGAAGTCCAGCAGCTGCGATGACATTGCCAAGGTGAGCAGCTGCCTCGCGGTCAGCAGCAGCAGCGGCAGCGCAGCCGGCAGCAGTGTGGGATCACCGCCCAATGGAGTGGGAGTGGGAGCAGCAGCTGGAGCAGGTGCAGCGGTTGGTCAGCAGGATGCAGCACGTCGTGGTGCGTTTCCCTATGCCTTTCTGCGCTCCCGTCTCTCTGTGCTGCCCGAGGAGAACGGCGGCTCTGTGCTGCTCAAGCGCGAGCAACTGCAGCGGGAGGCGGTGGCGGCGGCGGCAGCAGCTGCAGCGGCAGCAGCAACAACAACAACAACTCAATCCCAATCTCCGTTGGCGCAACGTCGATCGCCGGAGCAACAGCTGGCGAATGTGTCGCGCAATGACAGCATCTCGTCCAAGGACTGGGAACCACTTTACCAAAGATTAAGTAGTTGTCTGAGTTCAAATGAGTCCGGCTACGACAGCGATGGTGGCACTGGCACAGCTGGTGTCGGATCCGGTTCCGGTTCCGGCATCGGTGTCGGAGTCCCAGCTGGTGCTCGTCTGGGCAATAATCTTAGCATCTCTGGCGGAGATACAGAATCTATTGCCTCGGGCACACTCAAGCGCAATTCGCTAATCTCGCTCAGCTCCTCGGAGGGAGTGGGCATGGGCTTAGGATTGGGTCTAGGCATGGGCATGAGCTCCTCCTCCTCGTCGGTGCGGAATAGCATTTGCAGTGCACCCGTCTCCCTGGGAGGCTATAACTATGACTACGAGACGGAGACGATCCGGCGACGTTTCCGACAGCTGAAGCTGGAGCGCAAATGCCAGGAGGATTACATCGGACTGGTGTTGTCACCCAAAATGGTTGTCACCAACAACAATGAGCAGCAGTATCGATACCTCATCGTCGAACTGGAGCCATATGGCATGGCCCAAAAGTGAGTATCTAAACATGTGCATGTAAATATTATAATCTCATCTCTTGATCCTCCTGCTCCACAGGGATGGTCGACTGCGTCTGGGAGATGAGATCGTGAATGTGAATGGCAAACATTTGCGTGGCATTCAATCCTTTGGCGAGGTGCAGCGTCTGCTCAGCACCTTTGTGGAGAACTGCATTGATCTGGTGATAGCGCACGATGAGATCGCCACCGTGACCGACTTCTATACCAAAATCCGCATCGACGGCATGAGCACACAACGGCAAAGACTCAGCTATGCCCAGCGCACGGACAGCCTCAACAGTTTGCAGAGCCTGCAGCTCCAGGTGGAACAGGAGCAGGAACGGGAGCGGGAACGTGAACGGGAGGAGGGCGAGGATCAGTGCGATGCACGCTCGCTGGCCAGTGTCAGCACACTGCCCACGCCCATGCCACTGATGCAGCATCGACGCAGCTCCACGCCGCGTCCCTCGCTGGACGTGAGTGGGTCGGAGCAGGAGCTATTACGGCGCAGATCAAGGAGCTCTTCAGGTCAGCGCAGCTTGGCTTTAACGCCGACACCGCTCTTTAACCACCAGCAAACACCAACAAACAATGACAACAACAACACCTCCTCCGCCTCCTCCACTGTTAACATCTCAGCTAACACCAATAACGAATCCTACACACCTGTGTACGCGAATCGGGCTGCGAGCATCTGTGTGGCCTCCTCCCTGGCGGATGATGAGAAGTGGCAGCTGTTGGCCCGCAAACGCTGCTCCGAGGGGGCAGCCCTCTCAACGGAGGGCCAACAGTTTGGTCAGCGCACTCACTATGCCCGCAACTCCATTAATCTAACCAATTCACATTATCGCTCGCTGAGATTCGCCCATTCGCGGCTCAGCTCCTCGAGGCTCAGTTTGTTTATGCAGACGCCAGCAGCAGCAGCGGGGGGAGGAGGAGGAGGAACGGGGGCAGGAGCAGCAGCAGCGGGGAGTAACAATCCAGACGAGAGCAATACTGACACCCAAACCACTGATCTCACTAATAATATGCCAACCCAGCAGCAACAACAACCACATCAACCACAACAACAACAACATCAACAACAACAACCACACCATTCATTATACATCAAGCACACGCAGAAAAGCGTTTCATTGTTTGCGCCTAATCCATATCTTAATTCCTGCTCCACTGCATCATCCTCAATAGCATCAAGCACCTCATTGGCACCTCCCGCCGCCTCTTTAATGCATCATCGTCCATCGCTGCCGGTGGCGAAGCTAACAATCCGTGACGAGGAGATGGCCGAAGTCATACGCGCTTCCATGAGCGAGGGTGAGCCTAACACAATAACCTACATCCCACTCAAGTCATTTATGGGAATCACTCTCTAATCCTCTGCTAATCTTCTATGTAGGAAACGGACGCTGCACGCCCAAGACCATTACCTTCTTCAAAGGATCTGGCATGAAGTCGTTGGGTTTCAGCATTGTTGGTGGACGGGATTCGCCCAAGGGCAACATGGGCATCTTTGTGAAGACAGTCTTTCCCTCTGGCCAAGCAGCAGACGATGGCACACTGCAAGCGGGTAAGTTCATCATTGATTATTGCTCCGAGTCTTGTATAACATTCAAGGATTCGTTGCAGGCGATGAGATTGTGGAAATCAATGGACACTCCGTGCAGGGTATGAGCCATGCCGAGACCATTGGACTCTTCAAGAATGTACGCGAAGGCACAATAGTGCTCAGGATCTTGAGAAGAAAGTGAGTACTTATAAAAATAATTTCAATAATAATAATTCTAATTCCCGTTTCCATTTCTATTCTCAGACTACAAAAGGCTAAATCAATGGGTACATAGAACTACAGATCAATGGAACAACTTATAAAGTTCAAGTTATTAATAAAATAAATATATTTTTAAATCTATTGTTAATACCTTAACTTGCATTATGACTGTATATTGAAAGCTATAATTTAGTTTAGCTTTAATTTTTGTAAACGTACAAAACCCTCATGAAATATGCACTCAACAAATTTATGTATTTAGTACATATCACTATATAAATAAATGTTTAACTAGCTGGTGTTACCCGGCATTGTCCGTATTTTCATAGTCATAACATGTTGTACATTATCCAATATTGAAGTGAAGCATAGAACTTAAAACCCAATGTTACCCCATAAGAATACAATTTTAAAAATAAAATGAGCCTAAAATTTAAAAATGCATAGACAGTTTTCCAAATATTATCATATCATTAACAGCTTCTAAAAGATGTACAAGTTCTCAAACATAATAATAACTAACTAGAAATTAATAATTATAATTATTGAAAATATAATAATTAACTTTAGATCTACATTGTTTTATTAATTAGGTTGCGGCTTTTTTTAATTTCAGGCTTCATTTTTATCATTCTGTTTAGTCTCCTCCGATTCTGCTTTGTCGCCTTTTACTATCAGTCTTTGTTTCTTCACGAAATGATCTATGCGGTTCTCTAGGCTCTCTGGAAAATAGCTTAAATATATATTCAGAAATTGAGAAATAGTCTAGTTTAACTTACCGCAACGCTTGCGCTGGAGGAGCGGCTGATACTGACGTGGTTTGACCGAATCCTGCAGCATAAACACCTGGGCACTCATCTTTTGTGGCTTGAACTGGAGCGAAAGCATCTCCTCCAGCTGCATCAGGACATTTCGTATCATGCTGCACTTTACGCTAAATTGTGTCCATTCACCCTGCACGTTCTCGATGAGCTTCTGCAGATTCTCCTCGCTGTAAACCCAATCGGTTAGGTCGGGCTCAGTAGCAGCTGTCTCGTCAATGTCCGTTTCCATTGTGGATAAATCCACATCATCATCATTATCAATTTCAGCGGCATTCGCTGAATATGATGGATTTGTGCGACGCGTGGTATGAGCACGGAAATCACAATGGAATAGATTTAAGGGCAAGCCAATGGCAGGTGTATACTGCGGCTTGCAAGGATTTTTGGCGACATCTAGTAACTCTGTAATAATGCTAGGCTGCTCATGCCTCTGTCCAACGAGCAACAACACGGCCATGATGCAGCGTATCTGATGCCAAAGAAATGCGTTCGCCTGTATCTCCAAATAGTACATTGCATAACCTGTAACAATTAAAAGAAAATCCAATTAAAAGGATTTTTATTGTGGTTCAGTTACTCACCAGAATCCGGATCCCTCTGCAGTTCGGTATGTTCGCATGGTTTTATCTGGGCAACCTGCAGATTTCGCATATAATTTGTAACACCATTGTGTACATCCATTTTACAAAAGTTTCGAAAATCTCCATGATTCACAAGTAATTGACAAGCAGCTCGCATAGCTTCAATGTCCAGATCTCCCTTTGGAAAATAGTAGCGATAGGTTCGTGCAATGCAGTCGAAGCGTGCACTATAAACTGGACTACGCAGTGGCATCCAGGACACACATTGGATGTTCTTGGGCAGCACACGATTCAGCAAACTGCAATAGTCAATTTCAGCCGCCAACGACTCCGCATCCATTTGGACATCAGATGCAAACTTGCTACGCAAATCAATGGATATCACTTGGCAAAAGGCGCTCACTTCCTTGTCCGTGCGACCGCAGCGATGGTAATTGGAGGTGGCGCGGGATTCAATCAAGCAGGTACGCAAGAGAGCGCGAAACAAGAAGGATTCTGTAAAATTTGAATTTGAGTTCCGTTAAAAATCGGTTATAGTCGATCACTTACCAATAGTGTCGTTGGAGTCCTCCTGACAGGCAAAACCCTGATAATCCCAGCCAAAGTAGACGATCTTGAGCAGCACATGACGCTTGTGTGCACTGCAATCAAAACCATATAATACACATTCCGAACGGATAAAAGACAAATGCTTACCTGGACCAATCAAACTTACGTTGCTTATCCCGTTTGCTAGTAGGTTTATCTTCTACTAGCATCGCATCCGGCGTTGGTACTCTCTCCCCGTCCTCCTCCAGCAACAATGTTTTGTATTCAGCATTGTTTTTGTCGCTCTCCGACAGCTTTTTCTGCAGCAGATTTTTTAGTTGAAAATTGTACGCCTCGAGCTGCACAATTTTATCAATTAGCTCGGTTTTACTCAGTTGCTCTAGCGCCTCACGTGACAGGCCCTTTAAACGTTTATTAATCACCACTTTCCTGCTCATCTTGTTAAATAGTATTTATAAACAAATGCAACACGTGCGGCCGGCTCAGAAACATTTATGGGCAACTACCGATGTTAAGCCGAGGGTTGCCCATCCAGTAAAATTTTCGATCTGGTTCGATTTTTTGTACTTAAAAAATACGTACATTTCCGAAAAGAAGTATTTTGAATTTTTTACCTTTTCCCAATTTAGATTACAATTTTTTAACTTCTCTTCCCGAGGGCTGACAAACTTAAAATCTTCATTAAAATATTTACCTTAATTTTGTCTAAATTCAAATTTTATATTTTCATCAAATTTATTGATATTTTTTGCGTTGTTTTTAAAATTTGCAATTTTTATCAGTGATGGACAACCATATCGTCAAAGCAAGTTGATAATTGAAATTTATTAATCGTTTACTGCGATGAGTCCACATATCAATCGATATATCTATCAATATTTTTCACAACCCTAATATTAGACAGTAAACAGAGTTTTTTTTTTTGGTCGCATCACGGTCAATAAAATAAATGTAGTGAAAAACTTGCAAACCGTGAAAATCAATTTACAGTAACAACTTTAAGGGTATCTGAGAAAGCATAATAGCAATCTTAATTTGTAATATAACTTATTAAACATGCTGGAGGGATGGTATTGTCGCTCTCTGGCCAACCAGAAGACCCCGACTGACAATAACACGGAACGAGAGCAGCTAGAAAGTGACGATGAATTACAATCCAAGCCATCTGGCACAGTTTCTGGAGCAGCACCAGCTGCCTCTAGCTCAGCATCCACAGGCACAGCAAATGTCAACGTGGACTACAAGGAGCGTTACAGGAATTTAAAGCGCAAACTGAAATTCCTTATCTATGTATGTGAAGCTGTAAAAATAATTAAAAATGTGTCCTTCAACCGTGTTGTGCTTTTAGGAAAACGAGTACTTTCAGGATTTGCTGCATACAAACCAACGACGCTTACTAAAGGTTTCCCGCGATCGATCGTTCCTAATTGATCGTCTCTTGTTATATGAGAAACCAGCCAAAGACTCCAGTGACAGCGATGCCACTGATAGCTCCAACTCGGACGCGGAACCCGCGACTTCGTCGGGGGTCCAAGTACACAACACACTCGATTCTTCAAAGGAGGCTGCTGCACAGCGGAAGAAGCACAAGGATCCAAAGTTGGCTCTACCTGGAACACATCCTGCTGCCGTGGGCGGGGCAACACGTGGACGTAAGCGTAAAGTTATGTCCGGTGGAATTATTCAACATCAGTCGGCGGGCAAGAAGCAGCTGATGACAACGGCTACGGCAACGGTATCGCCCTCATTGCTGCAACAACAACAACAACTACAGCATCTGAGTGCTAGGGATGCAACTAGTTCCCTAAGCACCGCGGAAATAACACGTCAATTACAGGAACGTCGTCCCACCCCCATAGAGCTAATGAGTCCGGAGTGTGCCTCCGCCACAGTTCCCGCTACGATGCTCAGCGATGAGAGTCCGTCCAAACTGTAAGCTATGCACCTATTAAACTTAAATCAATTTACAACATTTGTTTTCTTTTGCAGTTATCCAAACGAGAGCTTGCAACATTTAATGGAGGATGATTCGCCTTGTCATGTGGCAGCCGAGGAATGCGTTCCCATGGTGTACACCAATTGATGTACTATAACTAATTAACTTACATTATATGAAATTAAATTAAATTTTAGTCTTTTGAATTGCTAATACAACTTATTAAGACAACATTCTCGCCGCGGACCATCAGCTGTGGGATTTCGCGTCGCAGCTGCACATTCTTCCGGCTTAGACTCTTCACGTGCACAACGGGCAGAGAAATACCCAACTGAAGAAGCCGTGCACTGCATTCTTCTGATGCGGCAGTGCCATGGATCTTCTGTTCACCATACTTGTACTTCCGACGCTGCCAAATCTCAACTGCGTTCTTCAGCAACAGATTCCATTGTTTGTCAAAGGCCACAAGTTCACCTTCGATGGTGCCGCCAACGCCGTGCTCTTTCCGCAGGTAGACCCGTACCCGTGTTTGTGTATTGGGTGGCAAGTAACTCTGCAACAAAGCCAAAGGTCCTTCCGCACTGGCCATGTGTGTGTGAAGATTGCGATGGTGTTTTGCCTTCGTGGTGCTTGCTATAGCCATCTGATGTGGCTCGAATCGTCGAGTACTCGCAACCTGGTCAACTGACGAGGCTGTGGAAGGTGTCTTCTTAACTGCGACTTCATTGCTGCTTTGTTTCTGTTTTTTGTTTAGTTCCCAAACACCAACTTTTGTAAGCGCACTTTCAAACGCAGCTATGTTTTGATACAGCACTTTTGGCGTCTTATCAGTAACCTTGTAATCGGCGGCATATAGCGCACGTAGTGGATTGAAACGTTCACTCCCCACATCCAGTTCCTCCGGCGCATTCGTTTCGTCCTTTTCAGCCGTATCGCTCATGTTTACCTATTTATTTCGATTAATGTGATCATAATTTCAAATAAATATATCGATACACTATCGTTTGTTGGTGCGAGCATCAGCGGCATTCCCTGATATGGAAACTTTCATTTTATCAGATCGCCTTTAAAGCCGTGTTTATGTAAAATAATAGAAATAAAAGTACAATAGTGCATTATAATAATGTAATAAGGGCATATTATGTATAAATGCCTTGCAGGCAATATGTGTCTTGTTTACTATTTAAGATAACTATAGTTATCCACTTAAGTTGGGCAAGTAAGATTAACAAGCACTGTGTGTTACATACACATATGTATGTACTTACGTACATGTATTTAAATATTATAAAAGCCTATCATAATCGCCGCTCTTCTTCGCACCTTCTTGCGGAGCTTTCGTGTGCTTTAAGTTGAAGAAAGCAAGAATTGCAGCGACATCTCAAAATTGATAAGTGATCATGTGAGTACATACATACATTTATATATATATCAAAGTGTATAAACTGCTTTTCTAGTCAGTAAACAACACCATGGGCAGCAGCTTGAGCACAAGCTTCGGAGAATCCAATAAAGTGGCGATCGGAGTGGGTGTCAGCTTGGTGGTCGTGGGAGGTGCAGGGTATTTGGTATATCGCCACCTGCACCGTGATTTGATGCCCTCAAAATGGCGTCGCGTTGGCACACTGGAGCAGATCAACGTATTTCCAGTCAAATCGTGTGCTCCACTCGCGATCACCGGTCAGGATGAGTATGAATGCGATTTGTTGGGAATTGGCGCGGGAATCGTGCGCGATCGCAAATTTATGCTGATTAACGATAACAACGAAATGATTACGGCTAGAGGTTATCCGCATATGGTTAGATTCAGCCCAGAAAAATGCCCAATGGCTTGTTATTTAGCGCACCGGGTATGCCCGACTTGGAGCTAGACTTTAGGCATCTGGAAACACCTGGAAAGATGTACGCACTGCTGTATGGGGTGTCAGCTTGGATGCCATGTTGTGCGGGAGCCGATTTGACAAGTGGTTCTCCGAGTTCATACTGAAAAAGGATTCGGGCTTGAAGCTTGTGTATTATCCTTACCCAGTTCCAGTGCGTGCAACTAATCCCCGACTTGCGGATATGCCATATATAAAGCAACAGGATTCAGTAAGTATCATTTATTTGAAAAGTTCAGTGTTATAATATTTTCGTTAATTTGAAAGACTCGAAAAATATAAATTTTGTAAGTAGGAGTTATTATGGTGGAAAATGGATAATGTTTTATAGAAAACTGTTTAATTTATGATAATCCGACGCGTTAAGTCTATTTACCTCATTTAGAAATGAAAATCAAGTAATCTTATTTTGAATAATCTTTAATTTATGTCCGAATAGATTTTATCTAATTTAAAATACACTCGTTACCAATAATATAATACCCTCGGGCAGTGCAGGGCTAAACCAGCTATTGCAAAAATATATTTTTTATCAGCATGAAAACGCCGAGACGATGATCATTGCATATATGTACATACATATGTTTGCTAAAATAAGGCTCGCGTATGATATGTCTATATATAACTCTCACTTGAGTTAAGCTTGGATGCAATAAGAATATCTGAAATTAAATTATTTTTCAGGGAACCTTTAACGATGCTACAAGCTATATGCTCATGAATTTGTCATCAGTTGCTGATCTAAATACGCGACTGAAGCAACCTGTTGACCCACTGCAGTTCCGTGGAAACTTTCACCTCAAAATGGACGTCAACGAGCCTTACGCCGAGGATCACTGGCAGTGGATACGGATTGGCGAAGATGCAGTTTTTCGGATTGTCGCTCCTTGTACTCGCTGCATATTACCAAACATAAATGTCAACACGGCGGAGCGCAACGTCGATGGAGAGCCGTTAAAGACACTACGCAGGTAAGAGATCGTCACACAGTAAATATCGGATATCTCCTTATAATAATAAGTATATATTATATCCCTTCACAGCTATCGTTTGTTTGACTATTCATCTCCTGCACTGGGAGTACACTTGGGACTTCGACGACCAGGAAATGTCAAGGCCAACGATGTTATTTACGTGGAAGACAAATAAATTGATGCGATTTGGCGGATTTATTTAGAAATATAATTGTATACACTCATCTTTATAACATATAACAGAGATTATGATAGTACGAAAGTTTAATATGTATGTAAATAAACATGGGCAATGAGCTATAACAGTAAGTTTTGAAAATGTCTTCTTAATGAATGCACGATTGCCAAGCTGCATCCAAGTTCGTCCGCCGTTTTATTTTCGTCTTTTTCAGCCATACCGCTCATGTAAACCTATCTATTTCGATTGATGTGATCATAATTTCAAATAAATAAATCGATACATTATCGTTTGTTGGTGCGAGCATCAGTGGCATTCCCTGATATGAAAACTTTAATTTTAGCATATCGCCTTTAAAGCTGTATTTTTGTGAAATAATAAGATTCAATTTACAAAAATGCATTATAAAAATGTAGTACATGTATGAGGTGATGGCTTAATTGATTACTTGTTTAATGAGTAAGAACTAGTTATACAAGTTGTTACTTAGTAAGATTTTATAGCACTGTTTAAATACAGACGCAATGTGTGTCACATACACTTACGTATGTACATGTATGTAAATATAATAAAAGCTTATCATAATCGTCGTACTATGATAAGCTTCGTTCTTCGCACCTCCGTGTGTTTTTAGTTGAAGAAAGCAAGAAGTGCAGCGAAATCTCAAATTTGACAAGTGATCATGTGAGTACATACATACATTTACATATATCAACGTGTATGAACTGCTTTTCTAGTCAGTAAACAACACTATGGGCAGCAGCTTGAGCACAAGCTTCGGAGAATCCAATAAGGTGGCGATCGGAGTGGGATTCAGCTTGGTGGTCGCGGGAGGTGCAGGGTATTTGGTATATCGCCACCTGCACCGTGATTTGATGCCCTCAAAATGGCGTCGCGTTGGCACACTGGAGCAGATCAACGTATTTCCAGTCAAATCGTGTGCTCCACTCGCGATCACCGGTCAGGATGAGTATGAATGCGATTTGTTGGGAATTGGCGCGGGAATCGTGCGCGATCGCAAATTTATGCTGATTAACGATAACAACGAAATGATTACGGCTAGAGGTTATCCGCATATGGTTAGGATTCAGCCCAGAAAAATGCCCAATGGCTTGTTATTTAGCGCACCGGGTATGCCCGACTTGGAGCTAGACTTTAGGCATCTGGAAACACCTGGAAAAGATGTACGCACTGCTGTATGGGGTGTCAGCTTGGATGCCATGTTGTGCGGGAGCCGATTTGACAAGTGGTTCTCCGAGTTCATACTGAAAAAGGATTCGGGCTTGAAGCTTGTGTATTATCCTTACCCAGTTCCAGTGCGTGCAACTAATCCCGAACTTAGGAGTATGCCATATATAAAGCAACAGGATTCAGTAAGTATCACATAATAGTTCAGTGCTATATAAAATATAAATTTTGGAAATAGGAATGAGTATGGTGCAAAATGGATAATGTTTTACAGAAATCTGTTTAATTTATGTTAATCCGACGCGTTTAATCTATTTACCTTATTTATATTTTAAAAAATCTTTAATTTATGTCCGAATAGATTTTATCTAATTTAAAATACACTCGTTACCAATAATACAATACCCTCGGGATGTGCAGGGTTAAGCCAGCTATAAAAATATATTGTTTATCAAAATGAAAGCGTCGAGACGATGATCATTACATATATACATACATATGAATGTTTGTTTAGATTATGCCCGCGTATATTGTGTCTATCTATAACTCTGACTTGAGCTCAGTTTATCCTTCATATTGGGTTACAAAAGAGTTAAACTTGATCGCTATAAGAATATCTGAAATTAAATTATTTTTCAGGGAACCTTTAACGATGCTACAAGCTATATGCTCATGAATTTGTCATCAGTTGCTGATCTAAATACGCGACTGAAGCAACCTGTTGACCCACTGCAGTTCCGTGGAAACTTTCACCTCAAAATGGACGTCAACGAGCCTTACGCCGAGGATCACTGGCAGTGGATACGGATTGGCGAAGATGCAGTTTTCGGATTGTCGCTCCTTGTACTCGCTGCATATTACCAAACATAAATGTCAACACGGCGGAGCGCAACGTCGATGGAGAGCCGTTAAAGACACTACGCAGGTAAGAGATCGTCACACAGTAAATATCGGATATCTCCTTATAATAATAAGTATATATTATATCCCTTCACAGCTATCGTTTGTTTGACTATTCATCTCCTGCACTGGGAGTACACTTGGGACTTCGACGACCAGGAAATGTCAAGGCCAACGATGTTATTTACGTGGAAGACAAATAAATTGATGCGATTTGGCGGATTTATATAGAAATATAATTGTATACACTCATCTTTATTACATATAACAGAGATTATGATAGTACGAAAGTTTAATATATATGTAAATAAACATGGGCAATGAGCTATAACAGTAAGTATTGAAATTGTCTTCTTAATGAATGCACGATTGCCAAGCTAGGCCACCACAGGCCATGCTAACAATTACATAAATAATAAATATGATCACTAGGCCTACGACAATGTAGACTCGGATGTTCTTCCAAAACATTTGACGCGCCAGATTTCGTGATTGCTTGCGGAATGCTACCGACTATAAGGAGAATAGATACAATTACATTTAAATGTTTACATCTGTAACTATAAATATTTACATGATTATTCAAGTTCTCTGTCCTTGTGACGAGCAGCTCCAATTTCTCGCCCCGATCGCGTATAGTATCTGTAATTCAAGATGTTTGAGTACAAACAGAATTATGATTAGGAAAAAAGAAGTGTTCTAACCAATATTTTTAACCATAATATCTTTAAGTTCGTCGATTTGACCATGTACACGGGATATGGTGTCGACTTCAGGAGATTGACTGAAGTATACCATTTGCTGTCCCAAAACCTTGGAGAATTCCGTGTTCATGGCATAGGCAATTGCTGTGGCCACCTGTAGGCCAAAGGTCTGTATAAATTTCTTTTTAATGTCCGCCAGAAAGAGAAATGCGCGAGAGCGTTCGAATTCCTATCAAATGAAATGAAAGGGATTTATTTAGAGTATTTATAAGATAAAAACGATTTGTACTCACATTGTCGGTTATGCACATGTAAATCAATTTATTCTCGCACGTATAGTGTATCAAATAGTCGCCGTGTGTGTAGGTCATCTTGTGGTTGTGTACTCCAATTTTGCCCACAATTTGCTCAGTCACTTCTGCAAAATTTCCAACACAATCGGCGAATTTAGCCAGCACAGTTGTGCCGCGCGCTATAACGCTATATAATATCGGCATTATGTGGGTTTCGTTCGAATTCGATGTCTGCTAGTTCAAGTTTTTACTGCCGCAAAGGCGTGGTGACTAACTCGACTTCAGATTTGTTTCGTTGCTCTTATTTTGCTTTATCAGCACAACAAAAAGACCAACAACAACAACGTCTCAGAACGTTGTAAAGTTCCCCTGCTGAAGTGGAATTTATTGTTAATTTTCTGAACAATGTTTTTCATTTATACGAGTTAACTGCCAGTTTATGACTTACCCTAAGAAATGGATCGTCGCAATGTATTTAATTATTGTCTTAACACTGTTTACCCAATTTTAACAGCAATAATATACGTCATGCGTTTGCAATTTAGTTCTCTTTCTCTCTCTCTCAAATCAATTAATTATTTCATAATTAGCTAATTAAATTTTAAAATACCATTGCATATTGCTTTGGTTATTATTACAATTATTTTTTAGCTCATTGGAAAAAAAATCGAGACAAAGATGTTGTGTTATTTTTTTTTGTAATAATGCACTTGCACTTAGTAAAGAGCAGTGCTGCCAAATTGTTTTAACAGTCATGTCGCAACAAAAAACTGGGTTGGCAGGCTTGCTTTGCGGATTCAAGACCATTTTTTCATATTTGCAAAATGTATCAAAATTTGCAGTTTCTATAATTTTAAAGCTTGAAATTTGAACATTGTTGCAGTATGTTTGTTAGAATTTTGTCGAATTTTCGGATAAAATTAAATTAAACTAATTTATAGAAATTCTCCTCCTAGAGCACAGAAAACTTTAAGGCTTCATAAAAAAATCAACCTTTAATTTATCTAATCTAGAATTAAAAATTTTGATTAAGCCGGCATTTTTTTGCCAAAATATTGCTAAATAACTTTAAATGCGCGCCATTTGCATTTTTTGAACAATTTTCTGCTAGGTCAAATTTCCAGAATTCTATACAATAGAGTGTAATCGAGTGTAAAGTACGATCAAATAGACTAAAATTGAAAAATTTGAGTTAAAACCGATCGTATATATGCAAATAATATATTTTCAGAAAAAAATTGCAGCAGTTTCTGAAAAATATTCTCGAATTTGTAAATGATAGCAGTCTGGCAACTTGATAAAGCTTCGCGAATTCTGGAAAATGGCAGTACCTCAACCAACTGCGGATCGCTGCCATGATAAGAAATATAAATTGTTCAAAATGCTTGGCGAATACCTTGGTAAGCACTCAATAAAACGTATCAATTTACGACTAATACTATCACTTATTGCACCCGTTTGACTATGATAACATACAGATCTCTGTATACGCATTTCCGTTGTAGTCTTTTGTGCTAACTTCATAGAGCGTTTGTGTTCTGTATCCATCGAATATATATTCTATAAAAAGTACTATTTACCTGAGGATCGACTAAGCACCATTATCCGGCGTGCTTGCACATACAACGTCAACACAATATGGCTGGCAATAATGTTGTTGTTACTGGGGTTCGCGCGATTTGGCAGCACCGGCAACTTGAAGAATTTGCTGCCCAATCATGTCTACCTCGCCTGTATGCCGCTTTATTGGGTATTCAGTTTTGCCCAGCTGAGTTATCGTCCATTGGGCTATGCTCATTGGATACGTGGAACACATGGCTTAGATTATGCTGCTGGAATGGCCTCGAATTATTTCCACGGGTATTTAAAACTTGCATTGCCCGAACGCAATGACGATGGATTGAAGAAAAGGATGCAAGTGTATGAGGATACTCATAGTATAAATTTCGCAACAGATCGTTTGATCATACTGATTCCAGATGATATGTTTGTTAAGGGCATCATTGTCAGCGACTTGCTCGAAAAGGCTGAGGTATGTTATAGCAAGACCCTTGTTCCAGTAAAACAGTTATAAAGATTCTTTTTTTCTTAGCCTTTGGAGACAACATTTATAAATAGGGCAGGTGTTAATCGACCGTTTAAGCATGCGGTATACAGGCTAAAGCGACAAATAAATGGCACAACCTACTACTTTGCGATGGAAGGTGCCACTCCAATGTTGTCCTTCTTTGAGGCTATGAACTCCCAATCCTCGACTTCATGGCAAATGCGGGAAATGAAGCGAGAAATATGGCTAAAGTTTGCCAAACATTTGAAGGAGTTGACCAGCAGCTGGCCGGAAACTGAACATGAAGTAGAGCTGTTTATCTATAACTGTGAGTGTATTTAATCATTATTTACTATATAATTATAAATGTTTTTTTTTGTAGCGCGCAATTTAAATGGAGAATCAGCAGATGTCGGCGAGTTGCTTTTCGCACATTTTGAAGCACGTTTAGGCAATAAGAAACAGTTGAATTAATTATCATTTATTAAGGATGCAGCACTTGAATACTTGACTTACGAAATCTGAGACTTGATATTAGCAATATCATTTACATAACTGACAATAAAGATGATCTTAAGAACTACCATTCGAATCTACATTTTCCATTTGTTTTAGTTTAGCCTCTGCTAAAGAAATCATTCGAGATTTCCACTTTTCGTAATCTTCAATCTCGGTCTTGTGGCTTTTCTGTTTTATCTCACTGATGATTTTATCTTGGTTAAGATCAATCTGATCATTTAACTTGGATGCAACGTTGATTTCCTTGTGATGCTTTTCAATCATGCGTTCCCATTGATGTTCGAGTTGTTGCCATTGCGAGGGACGCAAATTGCTGAATGGCATAATCTTAGTTTTGGACACTTTCTTTTTTAGCAAACGACATGCGTGAAATACAGCCATGGCGGCATATTGTGGATGATCTGCATCAGGATTGTTACCGACAACAGCCTTAAACAAAGCTAACAGCTCCTCAGCCTTTCGCGTCACCTCGCTGAGACTGAGCTGTACACAAATATCATTGACACTGGGAATCTTGTTAAGATCAAGCAATTTCTCAAACATACGCTTGTTATTGACATAGTGGGTTTTTCGTAATGCGGATAGCTTAAGTGCTTGCTCTTTGTCAAAGCCAATACCGAGGAAGGAAGAAGCGAGATCCGCGCACAGAACAATTTTACCATATTCATTTACTTGCAGCGGAACATTTGTTGATCGCAGCTCCAGCAATCTTAACAGTTCTGTTGTTTTCCTAGCGTACGGTAATATTTCATTTAAATATATATGTAAATGCATATGATAATTATACTACTTACTCCAAGACATTGGGCTCATCATTTAGTCCCATTTTTGAAATTAATTGCGCTATCAAAGTAGTCATTTTCACAACTGTTTTAATTGTTTACTTCTTTTGGCGCGAATAAAACAGATGTGTGCAGCGATCAGAGTTGCCATATTTCGTTAAGAATTATAAAGTGGCAGCTCTAACACAGCAATTTCAATGTTTATAAGGCAGCTAAACCTGAATTAAACAAAATATTTCAGTTATGTGTAATGTTTTTAGACCTTTCACTTAATAGTGTTCAGATTCAATAAGTAGCACTGGTTGTGCAGGTAAACAGGGAATTTTGGTTTTAACATCATATGAATAGTGTTTGTAAGTCCGGTATATATTGAATTAATAAATAAACTTTAGCTGGCGCATAAGCCTAGTGTAATCAACTGACAAAAGCAAAAGCGAATAGAATATAAAAAATTCTGAACAAATTTGACCTGTATATTCGCACTTACTTACGTAGTTGTGCCTAATTGAATGTATAAAATGTTTGAATTTAAAGTGTAAATAAAAAATTCGACAGACCCTTTTTATGTGTATTATTTCTAATTTAGCGAAATACAAAATGTTATGTTTAGCCGATTTAGAATCAGGAGTACATATTTTGAATTGTAGGCTTATATCTCGTTTTCGCTGTCATCTGCGTTCTTAGCGGCTTCTCCAGCCTCTACGGCCAATTGAGTCCAAGATTCGGGGTTAATGAGATGAATACCGTTCGTTTCCTTGCCAACTATACCCATTTCGTAGCGGAAATCTTTGTCCTTCAGTTCATCATGCACTTGATAAACGCTGAAAACAAATTATAATGAAAATTATCTGAAATCAAGCAATATAACTAATGTATCATACATTTTTCCTCCACTGCGGACCAACTCATCAGTGCTCATGTCGGCAAACTTGAACTTCTCCATCTCTGTCTTAGCCTGCTGCTTGGCTTTTCCACTTGCACAAGCATAATAGCCAAAGGACGTACCGGAAGGCTCAATCTTGTACAGCTGTGGACCATCGGCCTCATCCCACGAGGCAAATATAACCGAAAGTCCAAATGGACGCACAGCGCTGTACAGTGTGTAGGCATGGATATAGCCGGCAACGCGATCGCACAAATGCTTTAAGGGAATGGTGCGCTCGAACTGTTGACGGAAATTGGCTGCTTCCTGACGGGCAATATCGGCAACAAAGTTGCCATCGGCCATGAGTCCAGCTATGGCCATGCCAATATTTTTCTCAATTGTAAAAATGCGACTGGCTGCATCCGGCTCATAAAGTTGGTCCGTTATAATTTTCTCTACAGCGAGAACAACGCAATCCTTGCCTCTGATTCCAATTACTGTTCCGCTCTTCTCAACTGCCTTGGAAGCGTAGTCAATCTGAAAGACGCGACCGTCCGGCGAGAATTGCGAAGCGGACAAATCGTACTGTAAAAATGCATGGATTAGTTGACTGTCGCTAATTGTATAATGTGATTAAACTTACACCAGTGCCAATTGTACTCATTGTTTTATTTGATTTGTTTTTAACAAAAACCTGAAAATATTAAGCAAACTTTGCTAAACTACGGACGATGATTTGACGGCTTTTGATTTTGACATATGCAATTCATGTAAAGGGCTGCCAGATATTAAATTCTAATAAAGTGTTGGGTTGCTTTGAGTTGTTAACTCATTTATCGATACATCACTTTAGTAGTCGACAAAATTGATCAAAAAATACAGATGGCGCGCAATTTAAATTAGTAATTTGTTTAATTTAATCCATAAATACGACAACTATTTTTAAAAATTCTGCAGTAATTATCAAAATTTTAGCTTTAAAAATATAGAATTTGCAAAGTTTCATAATTTTTCGTCGCGTTTTTTGTTGCGACATGACTATTAAAACAAGCTGGCAGCACTGCTACTATATTTGTAATTACTATTGTTGTTGTTGTCTGCGCACGCGGTAGATCGTTCTATGAATTTTGTAAACAAAACGAAATATGCTGGCAAACGTATCTGAAAAAAGGTAAGTTAAATGATATAAATTCTAGTTAATGAGTGCATTTATGATGAATTAATTAATTATAGTTATGCGGCTGAAGCTCGTTATACGAACTTCTATGCGGGAAACGACATTGCATGGAGTGAGAATGGCGAGCATTTTTATTGTCTTAACGGCGCGGTTGTGAATCAGGTGGATGTCCAAACTTCTCAAATTGTTTGCAGTTTTGGAGTAAGCGGAAGCAGCGAAAATGATTCGGGAAATAAGAGGAAGTCAAATGGACTCGACGATGTGGAGATTGATGAGGATAATATTTACTGTTTTGCCATTTCCCGTGAACATTTGATTACAGCTCATGGAAGTGGATTACTCCGCTTGTGGGAGCTGAACACCCAAAAGTTGGTTAAGCTTTGGAAGGCGCAGCACAAAGGACCCGTTGTCCGAATTGAGTTCAGCACATGCGGCAAGCTAATCTGCACCAGTGGCGGAGCTGATGCCACACTGCGATTATGGGATTTTGCCAACAATAGTTGTTTGTGTGCCTTGAAAGATTTTCCTGGCCCGGCACTTTTGTTGCGCTTTCATCCCAGTCCCTTGAAGAGAGAGATTTATGCCGTTGGCTCGGATAACACGATCTACTGTTGGAACTACGACACCAAGACACTGCTGCATAAGATGCGGGGTCACATTTCCCAAGTGACCGGCCTAAGTTTCCAGAGTGCAGCAAAGGATTGCAACCAGTTGGTAACAGTGAGTCGCGATAAAGTGCTCATCGTTTGGGAGCTGGAATTGGAGTCGAGTACTTGGAATCAGTTGAAAGTTATACCATTGTATGAAGAACTGGAGGGAGTGACGCACTTGGCAGATGGGGCACAGCTACTGGTCGCCTGTGGAAATGGGAAGTTGCTACAGATTGACACAAAGACATTTAAAATAAGAGACCTGTTGATCAAAACGGACTTTGAGATAAGTCGACTGCTTTACTGCTGCCTGAAGCAACAACTAGGACTTGTGACCACAGAGCAAAACATTCTGATATACGATGTGACCGCCGATCCGAAAGAAACTGAGGTGGAGCTCTGTAAGCAGCTGGTGGGCAACAATGACGAGATATTGGATATGTGCTTCTTGGGGGACAACGATCGCTACCTGGCAGTGGCGACCAACAGCAAACACTTTAAGCTGTACGACACGGAGCAGAACATGAACTGCAAATTGATTGCCGGGCACACGGACACTGTGATGTCCCTGGCAGCGTCGCACAGTCTGCTCATCTCAGTCGGCAAGGACTGCAGCATACATCTGTGGAAGCTATCGCACACGGAGGCATGCCACCTGCAACCGCTGACACAGCAGAGTAATTGTCACACCTCCACCATTGGATCCGTGGCCTTTACACACAATGGAGCCACGGGATTTGCATCTGCCTGCCAGGATGGCAGCATGAAAGTGTGGCAGCTGTCCCGGGATAAGCGCGAAGAGAACTCCTATTCCTTTGCTCTACGATACGCAGCATTGGCCCACGATAAGGAGGTGAACTGCGTAACCTATGCACTTAACAACAAAATTCTGGCCACCGCATCACAGGACAAGACGGCCAAGATCTGGGCAGCCGAAGCAAACAATCTGCTGGGCGTGTTGCGAGGACACACACGCGGTGTGTGGTGTGTGCGCTTCTCGCCCGTTGACCAGGTTGTGTTAACCTCCTCGTCGGATTGTAGTCTGCGGATCTGGTCCATTGCGAACTTCAGTTGTCTGAAGCGCCTGGAACAGGAATGCACCATACTGCGTGCCGAGTTTCTTGATCACGGCAAATTCATATTGTCTGCCGCCTCAGATGGTCTGTTAAAACTGTGGAACATCAAGACCAACATTTGTGTGCAGTCAATCGATGAGCACACCGATCGCGTCTGGTCTTTGGCGGTGTCCACGGGCAGCAATCGCTTCTTCTACACTGGTGGTGCGGACTCCAAGCTGATACGCTTTGGCGACGTTACCGAAACGGTGCGCAATGAAGTCCTGGATCAGCGACAGGAGATGCTGCAGCAGGAGCAGACACTGCAGTCGCTGCTCCACGCACAGGAGCAGCTGGAAAAGGCTTTCCGCCTTGCCCTCACGCTAGACAAGCCCAAAGCCTCCTACGACATTATATGCCACTTTGTGCGCAAGCGAGATTCCTCCACGGTGCGCCAACTTGTGGATCAACTGAATATAGACCAGCGACTGGCGTTGCTGAAGCATGTGAAGGCATGGGGCACCAATTCGCGTCACTCACTGGTTGCCAATCTGGTATTGCAACATCTGCTGGGAGATGCGCTCAACAGTCCACAAAAGCTCTACAACAGCGGCAATCTGGTCGAGGTCCTAACTCCTTACGTGCAGCGACATTTTAAGCGGGTCTCCGAATTGAACAAGGATCTTGCATTCATGGAGTTTATTGTGAAGTGCATGTAAATTCTAAATCTACCTTTAAAACTGTATAAATATAACAATTACAATTATAAACTGTTTAAATCTATACATTTAAAACTCTTTGATCTGACTGAATGATTGAGCTGACTAACTGATCATTAAAGAGCACAAACAGGAAGAACTAAGAGGCTGAAATGTTCACCCAACGTAGATGAGACAAATAATTATAAATGGTTGTGTTACTCACTTTTTCAATAAACTTTTTAGAAAAGTTAAAAATATACTCGATATATGAAATTAGATACATACGACCAAAAATACTTTTACTTGTTACTTAATACACCTTCTCAGCTACAGGGTCTTATCTAAAATGTACCAATAATTTATTCAATAATCATGATTAGATCATCGCCATCTAGCTTCATGCCCTTTGTGATTTCCAACTTCTTGACAACTCCGGATAGTGGCGACTGTACCAGCATTTCCATCTTCATTGCTGAGAGCACTACGAGGGGCTGACCCTTCACTACCTTGTCGCCTTCTTTAACACGAATGTCGATGACATTTCCCGGCATCGGAGCACCCACTTCTCCAGGCACCGACTTGTTGGCCTTGGGATGCACATGAATTTCCTAACAAATGCGGTGTAAGCAAATTAAATCGAGTTGTACACTAGGATTATCAATAAGTACTCGTAATTACCTTCATTGCTTCCATATCTGGAATATAGACCGAGTTGAGCTGACCATTTAATTCAAAAAAGACCTCGCGATTTCCATTCGGCTTGAGATCGGCAGCTGTGGCCAGTGCCACAATGCTCAAAGTGTTGCCCCGTTCCAGGGTCACATCGAATTCTTCACCCACCTTTGGACCCGTAAGGAATATACGTGTATCCAGCTTGTCGACTGGACCGTATTTCTCCCGGTAGTGCAGGAATTCGTTAGTCACCTGAGGATAAAGAGCTGCCGATACGACATCTCTCTCAGAGACGTTGGCATGAAATTTGCTCAGTTCAGCCTTCAGCTTCTCGAGATCCATTGGCTCCAGCTTGGCACCTGGCCGTTCCTCGATTCGGTCCAGGTCCTTCAGCACATTTGACCGCAGTGGTTCTGGAAATCCGCCGTACGGTATACCAATATAACCCTGGAAATACTCGACTACCGATTTGGGAAACGATAACTCTGCAGCTTTTTCCACAACCTGATCCCCACTCAGATGATTCTGTACCATGAACTGTGCCAAGTCACCAACCACCTTGGACGATGGCGTCACCTTAATAATGTCCCCCAATATGAAGTTGGCTTCCTGATAGGCCTTCTTCACCTCCTCGAACATGTCTCCCAGACCCAGCGAGAAGGCCTGGAATTGCAGATTGGTATACTGCCCTCCGGGTATCTCATTCATATAGACATCCGCATTGCCCGAACGCATCGTTGTGGTGCATTCAAAGGGTCCGTAAAGGGTACGGGTCTGCTCCCAATACGCCGAATATGCAGAAATGTCGCTTAACTTGAATTCGGTGTCCAAGGGAGTTCCCTGCAACGACGCAACCACAGCTCCCATACTGGGTTGCGAGGTCATTCCCGACATGGAATCCACAGCCACGTCGACAATATCTGCTCCGGCTTGGGCAGCAGCCAACATACTTGCGACACCTGCTCCAGAAGTGTCATGAGTATGAACATGAATTGGCACATCCGGATGTTTGTCCCGGATGGCAGTGATAAGCAACCTGTAAAGTAATAAATAACCATGATTATAACTGTTTCTATCCTAAGGATTATGTTCATACCTCGCTGCTTCGGGTTTCAATAGACCCGCCATATCCTTGATGCACAGGACATGTGTTCCGGCCTTGACAAGCTCATCAGCCAAGTTAGTATAGTACTTTAGATCGTACTTGGTGCGCTTGGGATCACTCACGTCTCCTGTGTACGAGATGGCAGCCTCCACAACTCCGCCCGCCTTTCCCGCCGCCTCCATGCCAATGAACAAATTCGGCAGGTAGTTAAGAGAGTCAAAGATTCGGAAAATATCCATGCCAGTTTTTACCTGATGAAGGGAAATCTTAAATTTAAAACCTACTATTTAAACATGTTTTTTATATTTACCGCGAGTTCACAGAATTTGTAGACCACATTGTCTGGGTAGCTGGTGTAACCGACGGCATTGGCACCGCGCAGTAACATTTGGAATGGTATATTCGGAATGCGCTTCCGCATCTCCTCCAGGCGTTCCCATGGGCACTCGTGCAGGAATCGTAGGGCCACATCAAATGTAGCTCCTCCCCAGTTCTCCAGGGAGTAGAGATTGTTGAACTTGTGCGCCACATATGGCGATATCTTTAGCAGATCGTGGGTACGAACACGCGTCGCCATCAATGACTGATGGGCGTCTCGGAATGTGGTGTCCATCAGCATTAGGTTCTTTCTGGAGCGCACTTCCTTTGCAAACGCTTCGGGACCCACACACGTAATAATATCGCGTAAACCCTCCGGTGGTTCCGTCACTATATTAGATTAAGTTGATCTATTTTTTATACAAAGCAAATTTGACGCAGAAGCTATAATTTGAAATTCAAAATTTGAATGCATAAAAAGTTGTGCTGGTCAGGGAAAGCAGTGCAAGCAGCGTACTGCTTGTTGGCAGACACGTACACAGGCTGACTCCTACTACTCGTTTGACCAACCAATATTATTTTGCCAGTCTGGCAATGCTATTGTCGCTTAAATTTATCGATTGACGAAACATTAAAAAAAAAGTAACGACTTACACGAAGGAACTGCGGGTACAACTGGATTGACCTCGGCCGGCTTTAGTGTGGTTCCCAATGGAGTTTGTGGTCCATTGACCAATACCTCGCCTATGTAGGTAAGTAGTTGCTGGCCGTAACTTGAGGATAGAGTGAACTTGAAAAGCTCTGGGTGCTCGTCTATGAACCGAGTGTCGAGTACACCGTTCAAGAATCGATCGTTCCCAAGCACATTTAGAAGAAATGGAATATTTGTCTTGACACCACGAATGTAGAACTCTCGCAAGGATCGTTGCGCCTTGGCAGCTGTGTTCGGCATGTCATTGCCGTGGGCAATCACCTTGACCAACAGCGAGTCGTAGTACGGCGATATGATGGCACCAGCGAAAGTGGAGGCACTGTCCAGACGGATGCCCATGCCCTCTCCGGAGCGGAATATTTCAATGCGGCCCGTGGTGGGCTGAAAGTCATTGGCGGGATCCTCGGCCGTCACCCGACACTGGATGGCAAATCCTCGGGTAACTATTTTTTCCTGGGTGAGACCGAGATCTTCTAGCGACATTCCCTCGGCAATGCGTATTTGAGACTGAACCAGATCGATGCCCGTGATTTCTTCCGTGACTGTGTGCTCCACCTGTAACCTGGCGTTCACTTCGATGAAGTAGAAGTTTCCGGATTCATCACACAAGAACTCCACAGTGCCTGCGTTCTCGTATCCCACGTGTCTGGCTAGACGTACAGCCGCCTCAGTCATCTTATCTCTAATTTCGATGGGCAACCGTGGAGCAGGTGCGATCTCGACAACCTTTTGGTGACGACGCTGCACGGAGCAATCACGTTCGAATACGTGTACAACATTTCCGGCCTTGTCACCTAGAAGTTGGACTTCGATGTGGCGAGGTCGTTCCAAAAATTTTTCGATAAATACATCTCCGTTGCCAAATGCCGCTTTAGCCTCAGAGGTCGCACGTTCGAAACTCTCTTCAACCTCCTCCATTTTCCAAACCTCCCGCATGCCACGACCTCCTCCGCCGTACGCAGCCTTGAATATCACTGGGAGACCGTGTTCTTTGCAGAAGGCTACAGCTTCTTCTTTGGATGTTACTGGTCCGTCTGTACCCGGTAGAATCATCACATCTGCCTCAGCAGCCGCAATGCGCGCAGCTACCTTGTTACCCATTGTCTTAATCACATCTGGACTTGGCCCGATAAATTGAATTCCGGCATCGATGACTGCTTCTGCAAAATCACTGCGTTCAGACAAGAATCCGTATCCCGGGTGCACTGCATCAATGTCGTTCTCCTTGCACACGCGAATGATCTCTGGAATGCTTAGATAGGCCTCCACAGGAGAAAGTCCCTTGCCGACCATATACGATTCGTCGGCTTTCTGGCGATGCATGTGCATTTTGTCCTGCTCCGAATAGACGGCTACCGACTTGATACCCAACTCAGAGCATGCTCGAAATACCCGTATAGCAATCTCACCACGGTTGGCCACCAGCACCGATCTTATTGGTCTATATTCTATCTGTAACAAATTGATGTCAATTACCAAATGCTGCAATTATCAATTAATTTTCGACTTTTGACCGATTTACCTGATTGGAGTAATGATTTTTACATACAATGAAAACACGTACGCGGAGCAAAACTCTTCGCAGATTTCTGAGTGCATTTTGAGAATCTGAGAGACACATTAGAGACCAAGGCTGTAGATTATAGCAATTATTTAATTGTTTTTGATTAATTTGGAATAATTATCCATCTTCTATTGATAACAGTACCTTAAATTAAAATATAAGGTTAAAATGAAATTTCGAATTTTTTATATAAAATACTTAGACCCATTGTTTTTCAAATTCTAGTTAAGGAGTGTGAAAGTTATTTTAGAAATACTTTGACGTAAAATGCAAATAAATTAATGTAAAATTTTAAAATTAAAAATAAAAAGATCTTAAAAAACCCCTTTTTAATAAATTGAATTTGGAATTTCTTCATGTGCAATTAAACGGATTACAATGTATTTAGTAAAGAATTTATTAAAATATTTATTATAAATTGCGCGAGCATTAAGCAATAAAGAAGTTCTAAGAAAATTCATACCAACGTTTTTTCTATATAGTTGAGGTTATAAACACCTGAGTTCCCTAGTTGATTTATATTATTTCAATTGAAATAGGCATCTTCTTGGTTAAATTTTATATGTATAACATTTATTCAGAACATTAACTTTTATTTCACAGTTTTTAAATATGTATAATTGAATTTAAACATTGATAAAAAATTTGGCAATGGCTTTAAAATTACAAAATTGTATTATTGATTTCAAACAATAATTGTTTGTGCGCAATTGTTATATCTAAAGATATTGTAAACTTTTCCAAAAAGTACCACAAATACACGTATATATACATACATACAAGCATATGTATTTATGCATACACAAATACACGCATATAAAATATAAAAGGGAAACAAGATTTATCATTCATCGTTTGACTTAAGGTAATAGATTTCAATTTTGTTGATACGATGATAACACGCTCAACATTTATGTATATGGTATAGGCATAGATATATACACATATTGACTATCTTCGTGTGCATTTACTCAATGATCATGATTAGATCATCGCCCTCCAGTTTCATGCCCTTCGTGATTTCCAATTTCTTGACAACTCCGGAGATTGGTGACTGAACAACCATTTCCATCTTCATCGCTGAGAGCACAACCAGAGGATGACCCTTTTCGACTCTGTCGCCCACCTCGACGCGAATATCAATGACATCTCCTGGCATTGGAGCTCCCACTTCACTCTTCAACGTCTTATTGGCCTTGGGATGCACACGAATTTCCTATAGAAAATAATATATATAAAGGGTTAATAAGGAATAACACAGATAGAAAATTCACGTTAAGGTAATTACCTTCATTGCCTCCTTGTCGGGAATGTGGACGGAGCGCAGTTGTCCGTTCAATTCAAAGAAGACCTCGCGATTTCCGTTCGCTTTGAGATCGGCAGCCATGGCCAATGCCTTCATGCTCAATGTCTTGCCGCGTTCCAGAGACACCTCGAATTCTTCGCCCACCTTTGGACCCGTAAGGAACATGCGTGTGTCCAGCTTGTCGACAGGGCCGTATTTCTCACGGTAATGCAAATATTCGTTGGTTACTTGAGGATAAAGAGCTGCCGATACGACATCTCGATCAGTGATGTTGGCATGAGATTCGCTCAGTTCAGCCTTCAGCTTATCAAAGTCCAAGGGTTCCATCTTAGCTCCTGGTCGTCCTTCAATGCGAGGCATGTCCTTCAGAACACGTGACCGCAGTGGTTCAGGAAAGCCGCCGTACGGGATGCCGATGTAGCCTTGGAGGTACTCAAGCACCGACTTGGGGAACGAGAGCTCCTCAGCCCTTTCCAGCACCTGTTCACTTGTCAGATGATTCTGTACCATGAACTGTGCCAAGTCACCGACAACCTTGGACGATGGTGTGACTTTAATAATGTCTCCCAGCAGGAAATTGGCTTCTCTGTAAGCTTTCTTCACATCCTCAAAGAAGTCGCCCAGACCCAGTGAGAAGGCCTGGAACTGCAGATTCGTATACTGCCCTCCGGGAATTTCGTTAAGGTAAACATCGGCATTGCCCGAACGCATCGTGGTGGTGCATTCGAAGGGTCCGTATAATGTTCGGGTCTGTTCCCAATAGGCCGAGTACTCGGAAACATCACGCAAGTCCAACTGTGTGTCCAAGGGAGTTCCCTGCAACGACGCAACCACAGCTCCCATACTGGGTTGCGAGGTCATGCCGGACATGGAATCCACAGCCACGTCGACAACATCTGCTCCGGCTTGGGCACAAGAGAGCATAGAGGCAACACCCGCTCCAGAAGTGTCATGAGTATGAACATGAATTGGCAAGTCCGGATGCTTGTCCCGGATGGCAGTGATTAGCAACCTGTGGGGATATATATTGACATGATTACTACTGTTTTCATCTTATGGATTATGTTCATACCTCGCTGATTCGGGTTTCAAAAGACCCGCCATATCCTTGATGCACAGGACATGTGTTCCGGCCTTGACAAGCTCATCAGCCAAGTTAGTATAGTACTTCAGATCGTACTTGGTGCGCTTGGGATCACTCACGTCTCCTGTGTACGAGATGGCAGCCTCCACAACTCCGCCCGCCTTTCCCGCCGCCTCCATGCCAATGATCAAGTTCGGCAAGTAGTTGAGGGAGTCGAAAACTCGGAAAATATCCATGCCAGTTTGCACCTGATCAAGGAATATAAATATTTAATGCAAATCCTATCTATATAATATTAATTGTTATATTTACCGCGAGTTCACAGAATTTGTAGACCACATTGTCTGGGTAGCTGGTGTAGCCAACGGCATTGGCACCGCGCAGTAACATTTGGAATGGTATATTCGGAATGCGCTTCCGCATCTCCTCCAGGCGTTCCCATGGGCACTCGTGCAGGAATCGTAGGGCCACATCAAATGTAGCTCCTCCCCAGTTCTCCAGGGAGTAGAGATTGTTGAACTTGTGCGCCACATATGGCGATATCTTCAGCAGATCGTGGGTGCGAACACGCGTCGCCAACAGTGACTGATGGGCATCTCGGAATGTGGTGTCCATCAGCATCAGGTTCTTTCTGGAGCGCACTTCCTTTGCAAAGGCTTCTGGTCCTTCTCGCACAATAATGTCACGTAGACCTTGTGGCGGTTCCGTCACTGTATCAAAATCGGATAGTCTTATTTTAAATCAGTGTTATATGCAAGAGATACATTGAAGCAGGGGTTATTTACAAGACAAACAACATTCAGTTAGTTAATGGATCAAACATTTATATTCCCAGACACCTCAACAAGTAATGTGTTTACCAAAAACCAACTAAAAATCACAACATTACGATCATTTATGCCCTATGTACATACTCACTGTGTTAAATTAAACAATTCACGTACGATTTCCATATACTTATCATTAAAAACCGTTTTTCGTTTGGAAATCTGAAACTTGATTTAGGTATATTGTTTCGAAGTTTAAAGGGATATTTTGCCGCCAATAGTGATCTTTTTTAGAGGGATTATTTTGATAGCGTTATGTTACTAAATTGCATAAATTTAATTAAAACTTTAAAAATTCGTAAATGACATATTGTGTATTTGATTATTTTAAATAAAATTGCCAAACTATTTGCCATAATAGATACAGGTATGTTATTACAAGATTAAGGTATTATTGTGAATGAGTAGTGGTATTTTTGTACTTTTTATGGTTACTTTGAAAATAACAGAGCTTTGTAGTGTTTACTAACGTCACAAAATGAAAAAATTCGAAATATCAGTAATTTATAAGAAATGTAAATTCCGCTCACAAATTATTATACATCAAAACAATAGTTTTACTATAATAATAATGTACCCCATTAATTAGTTGGTTAGACGATGACAAAAGTTTCAAATACAATACAGGTTAAGGGATTTCAGCTTTTAAATTTAAATGGGAAATGAAACTAATTTGGGAATGTGAAATATACTAAGAAACGGAACTGAACCCAGTTTCAAATATCGTATCTTATAAATGTATTTGTATGTACATGTGAATGACAATATTTTTCTCATATGACAAATTAAGAGAACTACAACTGAAACGTACCTTTCGCCTCTCCGTTTTTTTCACGTTCTAACGCTTCCGGAGACAGGTCTTCATTTGTATGAGAATCATGACAACATTTCGTTTATGAACATGGTGGAGGAGGTGTTTTTGTTTTGATATTTGTTGTGGTTTTATTTAGATTATGTATGTGTGTTGCAGTTGTTGGTATTTGAGACGATTGCATTTGGTATTTGAATCAATAGCAAATATTAGAAACAATAAAGTAAATAGAAAAGTAAAACATAAAGTATGCATATTAAACAAAGAATAACAGCTTTCTTCGATAAACCGAAAAGTAAATACTCTTGCAGCTATTACATATAACATAGATACTAAATAAAGATATATTCTATAAAAAATAATGTAAACCGACAAAGTTATTAAAATTTTATGAAACTGAAACTGAAAAATTGAATACAAGCATATTAAATCGGCAGACAAACAGACCAGCAGACAATTTTCTATTTATTTTTTTTAACCTCTATAATATATCAAAATATATTAATATCTGCATGGGTATAGATAATTTTTTTCACTGTAAAGCATCGACAAGCTTGCTTTATTTTTCAGTCCTCTCCCGACTTATAATTATATTCATAAATCCCAACATGTATGGTTACGAGAAAATCACTTTTAGCGAAAATTGGTGCATTTTTGGAAATTGTAATAAGCCTTTCAATTGCGACATCAAAGTAAAGATTGGAGTTTTAGTTTGTTGGAGGCAAAAGACCAAGCTTTTAGAAAAATACGTTTAAAGTGTTGGAAAGTGTGTGTTGACCAAGTGCAGGCCAACGCTGAAACAATTAAGTAAAGCAACAGCCATTTTGGTAGCAACAAATACAAGCGCGGATCCGAAAAAAGCACATGCCTTAGACCATGGTTCAAAACAAATCCACTTACCCAATGGCACTGTGGGAACATGAGGATTCACCTCCGCAGGCTTCAAGTTGGTCGCCAGTGGCGTTTGTGGTCCGTTTACCAACACTTCACCCAAGTAGTTTAATAGTTTCTGAGCACGATTCTGGGTAGTACTGAATTTAAAGAGCTGCGGATGCTCATCTATGAAGTACGTGTCCAGCACACCGTGCAGGAACTTTTGATTCTCCAGCACATTCAGGAGGAAAGGAATATTTGTCTTGACGCCACGAATACGGAACTCGCGCAGTGCTCGATTCATTTTCGCAGCTGAACTTTGAAGATCACTTGCATGGGAAATCACCTTGACCAGCAGCGAGTCGTAGTAGGGCGAAATGATGGCACCAGCGTAAGTGGAGGCACTGTCCAGACGGATGCCCATGCCCTCTCCGGAGCGGAAAACTTCAAGGCGGCCAGTGTTGGGCTGGAAGTCGTTGGCGGGATCTTCGGTAGTGACGCGACACTGAATGGCAAATCCTCGGGGAACTATTTTCTCCTGGGTGAGTCCTAGCTCATTAAGGGTCATTCCTTCGGCAATGCGTATTTGAGACTGAACCAGATCGATGCCCGTGATTTCTTCCGTGACTGTGTGCTCCACCTGTAACCTGGCATTCACTTCGATGAAGTAGAAGTTTCCGGATTCATCACACAAGAACTCCACAGTGCCTGCGTTCTCGTATCCCACGTGTCTGGCTAGACGTACAGCCGCCTCAGTCATCTTATCTCTGATCTCGATGGGCAGTCGGGGAGCAGGTGCGATCTCGACAACCTTTTGGTGACGACGCTGCACGGAGCAATCACGTTCGAATAGATGTACAACATTTCCGGCCTTGTCACCGAGCAGTTGGACTTCAATGTGGCGAGGTCGTTCTATAAATTTTTCAATAAACATGGCGCCGTTACCAAAGGCGGCCTTAGCCTCGGAGCTGGCACGTTGGAAACTCTCTTCAACCTCCTCCATTTTACGGACCACACGCATGCCGCGACCTCCTCCGCCGTAGGCTGCTTTGAATATCACTGGAAGGCCATGTTTTTGACAGAATGACAAAGCTTCTTCTTTGGATGTTACTGGACCGTCTGTACCCGGCACAATGGGGACACCAGCCTCAATTGCTGCAATACGGGCAGCCACTTTGTCACCCATGTTCTGCACCACATTTGGAGATGGACCGATGAATCGAAGGCCAGCATCGATTACAGCCTGAGCAAAATCACTGCGTTCGGACAAGAATCCATAACCGGGATGCACTGCATCAATGTCGTTCTCCTTGCACACGCGAATGATCTCTGGAATGTTTAGGTAGGCCTCCACAGGAGGAAGTCCCTTGCCGACCATATACGATTCGTCGGCTTTCTGGCGATGCATGTGCATTTTGTCCTGCTCCGAATAGACGGCTACCGACTTGATACCCAATTCAGTACATGCTCGGAATACACGAATGGCAATCTCACCACGATTGGCCACCAGCACCGATCTTATGGGTTTGTATTCCACCTATAAACAGAGATGTTGTTATCGCAATGCTTATCAGGACCCTCGCTACACTCTTACCTGGGTGGAGTAGGCATTCTTATTGATAAAGTAGAGCCTTACGCGAGGAATCGCCTTGCGCAAGGTCCTGAAGGCGGCTTGGGACTCCGGCAGGAACATTGTGTAAGCTCTTTAATTGCCGCTGTAAACGAGATGAGAACAATATAGTATGTGTAAAACACAATATTCATATGATTATATGAGATAACATCTTGATTGCCGACGTAAATCTATCAATCTACGAGTAGACACTGCGCTCTACAAATTTCATAACGATCCCACAATAAAATGCCGAAAATAAAATCTTTTATATTAAGAATCAACGCGATCGCTGCCTAATGCTTGTCACGTGTGTGCATTTATTTATATATGCATAGTAGATACATATGTATATGTATACCAAATGGGGTCGAAAATGTGCTTGAAAATTTGTACATACTTAATACCCTCCTAATAGATACATCACTTGGTAAATTTGTACAAAACCTGGTACACTTTTAGCCGTCAACCTAAAACAATTGGTACACTTAACCACAAGTTGTACCAAACCTTTACACACAGGGTGTTATAAGTATGAGTGGGAACAGAGAAAAGGAGACGTCCCGAATCGGTAACGACGCCAAAACGGTTAGGCACGAAAGAGCGAGAGAGTATATGATCGAGGTGTGATCGTTGCGCACTTAAATAGTTTTTATTTAATACGATATTGTATCACTATGTCGTGTTCGAGCTTACGACAATTAAGCTTTCGATATCTCTTTCAATTGCACTCCCAATTGTAACCGTTGAAACATTTTAAAATGTTAAGATGTCGTTTTACAATAAATATGACATCGATATAAATAGCTAGACCTAGAGCAAATAAATTTTTTGAACGAATTTAAAAATTCTTAAATGCAGAATGAATTTTGAGGCCAAATCATAATCAAAATAGCATTCCGCTTGAAAATCGATTCAGTTTTGATAAAGTTATGACAGTTTAAAATTGGTTAGACTGCGGACTTAGCCAGTTTACAAGTCAAAATTTTTATCCAATTTCACATGATTTTTTACAAAAAAATTAAAGGTGTCAGAATCAAGTTTATAGTGTTGTTTTATACTAATTTAGATATAAGGAGTTGATTAAAAGTGAAAACTTGAGATTTAAAATTTTGAATTTTTGAAATTTCAAAGGGGGGTCCCTTAGCATCGAAATCGAATCTTGGTCGAAAATAATTAAATTTTCTAAATGAACAAAATTTGAATACAGAATGAATTTAGAGGTCAAGTCATGATCAAAATGACATTCCACTTGAAAATCGGTTCAGTTTTGATCAAGTTATGACAGTTTGAAGTTGGTCAGACTGCGGATTTAACCACTTTACAAGTCAAAATTTTTGTTCAATTTCACATGATTTTTTACAAAAAAATGAAAGGTCTCAGAATCAAGTTTAAAGTGTTGTTTTAGACTAATTTAAATATAAGGAGTTGATTAAAAGTAAAAACTTGAGATTTAAAATTTTGAATTTTTGAAATTTCAAAGGGGGGACCCTTAGCATCGAAATCGAATCTTGGTCGAAAATAATTAAATTTTATAAATGAACAAAATTTGAATACAGATCGAATTTAGAGGTCAAATCATGATCAAAATGACATTCCACTTGAAAATCGGTTCAGTTTTGATCAAGTTATGACAGTTTGAAGTTGGTCAGACTGCGGATTTAACCACTTTACAAGTCAAAATTTTTGTTCAATTTCACATGATTTTTTACAAAAAAATGAAAGGTCTCAGAATCAAGTTTAAAGTGTTGTTTTATACTAATTTAAATATAAGGAGTTGATTAAAAGTGAAAACTTGAGATTTAAAATTTTGAATTTTTGAAATTTCAAAGGGGGGACCCTTAGCATCGAAATCGAATCTTGGTCGAAAATAATTAAATTTTCTAAATGAACAAAATTTGAATACAGAATGAATTTAGAGGTCAAATCATGATCAAAATGACACTCCGCTTTAAAATCGGTTCAGTTTTGATCAAGTTATGACAGTGTGAAGTTGGACAACTCTTAGAGTCAGCAACTACCACAACCGTACCGGTACAAACGTTTCGGTATTCGGTTTTTGACAAAAGAAATTTCATTCGGTTACTGTTTCAGTTCCGTTACTAAAATTTAAACGGTTAGTTTCCGTTAACGGTTCCGGAATCGGTTCCGGTGTTATTCCCTGGTTTTTAACCTTAAATCACATTCAAATTTTTTTAAACATTTTTAATTTAAAATATTATTTATTAATTTGTTGCGGAAATAATCTTTTTTGCCTACCTTTACTTCGAGTTAAATTAATTTAAAAAAAATAAATAAATAAATGGAAATAAAACATGCAAAAGAATAAAGACACATGTCGACTGACTTATGTCAACATTGCGAGGATCTATTAAATCGCGAGGTGTTAATAAACTAGTTTATCTTCTCATTATCTGCTTTTATCTTCCTATCAGTCAGTTGATATGCATATATACACACGTATTTATTAACATATAACACAATAATACACATGTTAACACTTATTCAAGATTAAACGAACATTTTGTGCTTTTATTGTTGTTGTTAATCGTGTCCGTATCAATAGGGTGCAATTACCGAGTGATCGTTGCTCGAATCATATTAAACTTAACCTATTTGCAAGCCATAAAAGTCAAAATTGAATTGTCAAATGTATGTACTTTTAAAAATATATATATAAATAAGTCGTTAAAAGTTAAGTAAACGTTACCTATTGAAAAATTTATGAGAATAAAGCTATTCATGTATAATTTAAATATACTTTTTATCATCAGATTTTATGAGTTTGGAGCTATACTATCATTCATGTGTCTAATGGGGACAAACTGTAGATAATGTGTAGATATTTTACACACATGTACAATGTACATAGATTATGAAAAAAGTCTCCGACTTGTGTTATCTCAATATAAGCAGCTGTATATAAATTCATAGTTACATATATAGGAGCTGTGATTATTTCATCAATTTGGCATTATTTCTAAAAATATACCGTTTTTCCGTGATAAATTTATCAGAAGTCATATTGCTGTTGTCTACTATTATATACGTATTATCCTTGCACAATCTAACCCTAGCCAATCAAGCCAATAAGTTGAAGTTCAATTGAAGGACTAAGTTTATTAGTTCGACGATCGACTGAGATTAGGAGTAAAGCAATTATTTTTAAATAATAAAGGTGTACACACAAATTTGTTAAAATTCATTATGCCGATTTTTTTCATTATTATGGATACAGGTTAGGTACATTTAAGAGCCGGATTTTTGTATTTTTAAATCATTGCCAGCCAAGTAATTAGTATAAAATATTTAGTATTTATGCACATTCATCTGACAGATATACGATATAAAGACTGTAAAATGCGTATTCGTATTTGATTGCAATATATTTTCATTCAACTAATTTTATATCTACCATAAATCAATGACTTATTTATAAGAATTACGAATACACAACTGACGAGATACCCTGTAATCAGGTCTTCTTGCAATCAGAGGTTATATAAAGAGTGTTATCTTTAGTTGAACCTTAAATCTGTCTTTGATTCGGAAATGCTCGTTTGCTAAGTAATTGCACGCTAAGATAGGAAAATGGGTGTCCTTTAGTTTATCTACACATCCATCATAGTATTGAAGGGCGGGGAATATTTCCTTACAGTAAACGTTGAGCATAAAGCAATGAAAGTACATGTCAATTACAGCACTATCCTAACAACCATCGTAGTGCACACCTCGGACACACCCCGTCGTTATTGTGTGTGGTCCTATTTTAGACTTGAAGCCCAACGACCTGCAATTAGATGAAGAGCTTTCTCCTTTGTTTACAGCACACACACAAACAGACACATACATGCATACGTACTTGAATGTGCATGTTGTTGACCATGTCAACAGCATGCCCAAATGTACATACATATTACATACATGTGTGTGTGTGTGTGTGTGTGCTTGTCGCAATGACCGATTATGTAATGATAATACGACCACATTATTGCAATAATAAGGCGAGAGGCGCTTTAGAATGTACACAGCACTCGGTCGAGTGATTTGCCGATTACGCTATTTTATTGAGCACCGCTCACTTTTACCGCTCACTGTAGACAGTACATACATACATATATACGATCTTGAGCACACGTTGTTAAGGTCAAAGACGTACCAGAGACGTGTAGAATTGTGCCACGCCTTCTCTGGACATACGTTGATAAGCCCTAAATATGATCAAGTGATAAAATATGTATGTATAAAAGATGCAAACGTATGTTGCGTGTCTGTAATTCTATTCAAACTAGGGACTAGTTACAATCAGATATGTACATCCATACAGATATATTCATGTACATATTTAAATGGTTACTGATTGATTGTCACGGGAAGCATCTGGAATGTTATGTCAATCGAAAACAACCAAATCAAATAGTTAAACTTTGATTCTCTATTCACGCCGTGACTTTGAATCTATACAAAATCATTATACGAACATTTTCATATATTTATTTATGGTTATTGTTGTTGTTGCTAGTGTCTGCATATTTATGTTTTTTTATAATTTCATTATATATGTGCAAACATTTCTACATATATACGATTATGTAGATATGTACATATTTATAATTATGTTCATGTGTATATATTTTCACATGCCTTAATTTATTCAAACACGTTTTGGGTGACAGCGAAACCATACGAAGGTCACAAAAATATAGGACACAATGAAATGGACCCGAAAACAGAACCGAACGGAGAGTGATTTACACCAAATGTGCGTACATACATAGATAATGTAGAAAAAATTGACATAAACACATAATCAAAGTGCTGTATATATACAGTTGATCAAGCAAGTCTTTTGACTAAATTAAAATTTGCATATTGGTTATTTCTTATTATTTTTAAATATATGATAAAATAAAAATCCAGGAAAAAATAATATTTTTTGCAAGAGGTTTTAATTTTTGGATTTTGTCAAAACACTTTCTTGACTTACTGTATGTATTTTACATATGTTTGTCTATCTAGCGGCGTTTCTCTTATCTCACGTGAATAGTCAAAGTACAATTTATACACATACTCTTATGCCTACTGTTTGCATGTGTTTGTCTATATAAGCACTTTTTAATTTAGAAGTTTATATATCCGCAAATAAGTCTGCTTCTATGCATATGTATATACATATGTACATATATATTTGAATGTTTCTAACTGCTCCTTGTTGTTATCCCTTTGAGTTCGAAGAGCACACTTCCAATTGGAATTTACCGCACGTTTAGAGCAGACAAACGTAAGAATCTGTGTGTGAGTGTGTTCGTAATTACACACGAATGTTAAGTAAATTAGCATGATTTTCGAAAATCAAACTTATACAATTAACAAACAACAAATTACTGTCTGAAATTAGCGACTTATAAGCAGGTAATACATATATGTACGTACATATAGTAGCTGTGTGTATGTGCGTTTAGGTTCTGTTTAGGAAGGTAGAACACCTCGGTACGATTACGTTGACTTCACTTCACTTCACAACTGTTTCTGTGCTTCAGCTTCTACTTCTGCCCGGGAGCTCGAACTCTGCGTACGGCAAGCACCAAAGCTGAACATCCAACTGACGGACGACGTCTGAAAAAACTTGAAACTTTTGCCAGCATTTGGCAGTGTCGGTAGCGGCTGTTCGCAGTCTCTCAGCTCTGCCTCTGGCTAGCTCTCAGTCTTTCTCTTTTTTCCTCTCTCTGTGCTTTTTATTCCGACTCTCGTAATTTCGATGTGTGTGCGTGCGGCCAACAGGCGGCATATGACAACAATAACAACAAAACCTGCACTTTGTCCTAAAGACGAAATTTGTGTCATGTCTGTTGCGACTCGTGCGAGAGAGATAGGCGAGAGTGAGAGAGAGAGCGAGAGCGAGAGAGTGAAAAGGCGGCCGGCTAAGAGTGCGTTAATATAACCTTAAGTAAGGTTGTAGGGAGAGCAACAGCTGTTGGCAAGCCCCCTAATATTAGTATGAATGCCTAAAACGATTTACCCTCACAGACATACAATACATACGCACACATGTAAATATTCCTTTAGGCATGCGTGTTGTGTTTTAGTTAATATGGAAAGTAAATTGCAAAGCACACAAAACGCTCGTATTGTACAGTGAGTCCAAGCTTATTTCCAGCAATGTATTTATCTTTAAATGGAAGAGAGATATAAATAAAATGTAATCGCAGATTTGTTAATTAAAGTTTAAGCTTAAGTAAAATATTTTCATAATTAAAAATATTAAACAGGCTACGGGTCACTGTAAAATATCTTCAATTGTAACATTGCATGTGTTTGTTTACCTGTACATAAACTGATTCACAGCTAAAATGAACTCTGTATTAAAAAAACAAGTGTTCTCAAGCTTATTATTGTTAAAACTACAATAACTATCACTTCATTAATGAGAATCGGATACTAAACGATAATAGAAAGTTGGGGATTCTTCAGGTAATTAAATCAAACCCACTTGCAAGGTGTATTAATCCATGTATTTATTCAAATGTATATATATATATATACAAACGTACGCGTAACTTACACGTAAACATTATAAGGTTAGTGATCGAGATAAGATGTCTGGAAATATTTATTAAAAGGAAAAATCTCGGCACATCTACCAAGTGTGTATGTATTTATTGACATATGTATGTATTTAAAAATGTTAGTCGTATATTTCAGGTCCAATCGAGAGCCCCACTGATAGAGGCGATAATAATACAAGTAAAGTCAGTCAGCTGCCATTGTCGGCGTTTGACGAAGGTCGGCAACGCTTTCGTTCGTTTTCAATTCGTCTACAAATCTGGTTCGGAACCATCGCCGATGACTAAATGTCATACGATTTTTTATAGTATGCCAGACATGTCAGGTTGTTAAACAACAATCCCACATAAACCATGTCGGCCAACAAATTGCACAAATTTGGCAAAGTCGTCTTCGACTTTGAGCCAGACAGACACGAACTTTTATTCCCGGACGGGAATTTATTGAAATGATCTATGTGCTATATAATTTCAGCTTTATTAGCATAAAAACGAAAACAAAACAAAAACAACATAGTTTTAAGGTATCTACCAAGTCGACAGCCCCTGAAAGTACTTGTTTATTCATTATTAGGTGCCAGCACTTTATCAGTTGAGGTCGCAATCGCACAGCACGTGCCGTCGTTAAGCTAACGGCACATTCCACCAGACGTGAATTTGTTTTTATTTTTAAGATAATATTCCATTTAATTCACCTACTTCCTTATCTAATTTATACCTAAACTTATATATTTAATGGCATTATAGCATTCAATCGGGTTCTTTGTTGATAGTGTCCACTTTATAGCTTTTCAATTGGGCTTGATTGAACGGAGCGTTCCTACCCCAATCTTCTTTAAAATAGAAAAACAATTCATTATTTTCAGGTAGATACTTCGAGGATATATTATATTAGTTGCAATGCGACAGGAAAATGTGCTTCTGTAAAAGCCCTGGATATCAGAGACTATAAAAGCTAAAGCTACCAAATTTATGAAGCCCACGCACATTCCTTCGGCGTACATACGCGCAACTCCCAGGAACTTAAAAGTCTTTTCAAATTTAAATGCTGTGAATTTTTGTGAATTGGATAATTATTACTGTAGTTATGACTGTTTTTAGTTTTGCCTAAATGTATGCAGTGGTTTCATACCGTTAGATTTTCGGAATTATGGATATAATTTATATAGACTTGAATTAAGTTCCAGGTATCTTATAGCCGGGGATTGTTTTTAATATTAGAGAGTCTGTTAATCAATTACAAAATTGGCTCCTCTTTTAGCACGACGGGCTCACCGTCCAATTTTCGTATAGTTGGTAGACGCTTGATGCACTCGGCTCTCCAAGTAGGCTCATCTAGGCCCTCTGACAAGGGATTGCCAACTACTACTAAATCTTCCAGGGATTCAATTTCGGCGAGACGATTGAATTCGGACCAATCCTTGATCAAGTTGTTGCTTATGTAGAGTACTTTGAGGCATTTAAGACCAGCCATACCTTTAACTTTCTCGACTAGATTGTAGCTTAGCCAGAGTTCTTCCAGAGTTTCGGCCACAGCTTCCTAAAACTCAAAGTGTTATCTATAGATTCATCTTTAATATGTGACCAGTCTTACCAGGCCTGATATTTGCTTGATATAATTTCTTGATAACGAGAGCACTTTTAGACATTTCATGCCTGATAAACCGAATATCTTTTCAATCATATTTGTAGACATACTGATTCTTCTGAAATTAATATTCCAAATCAACATTGATTGACTAATGAATATTTTAAAAGTTATTTACTCGCAGTTTACTAGCGTTCCCAGGGTGTTATCCATTTTTTCTATTGGTGGCCATTGGAACTGCAAGTCAATGTCCTTGGCATTAACCGAATTCTGCTGTTCCCGATCCTCCCAGCGTTTTAGAGCTTCCTTAATTGTTGTTGCTTTCGACATATTCGACAATAAAATAAATCCAAGTTCTACCAAAGTTTTCTCCTCTAACAAATTATTGTTACCCTTAGCAACCAGCCCCCAAGAAAAGTTCGTATGTAATGCTAAGTCCTTAGAGTAATCAGGATATTAGATACCCTCTTCTCTTATTTATAATGTAATTATAATAATATAATAATTAAAACTGTTTTGAGGCCTTAAAATAGTCTCTATATTATCGATCTTGTTCAATAACAATCATTTTTTTGATCTTGTATTCGATTGCAAATTATAACTATTTTTAAGACTAGACTTATGTTCTTAAGAACATTGTGAAGTTCAGGTTTATGCATTTTCAGCTGAATACATATAAAAATACGTATATGTTTGATAAATGTTCTCGTTTAGGATTCTGAACGTATTCGGTATTACACACTTATTATCGAGTGAGGGCAAAAACCCCCACCAAGGCCGATAAGGCCATTGAGCTGGCCTGGAACTGGTTGTCAAAGCCGAAAACCAAAATATTTATTAAAAACTCACACAGTGTGACCCTCCGACTTCACTGTGAGATTCACAAGCTATTAACGGATTAAGATACATAGATATAATTAAAATAATTAATAATACTGCAAATGCTTTCACTGAAAACAAAGCATTATATATTTAAAGAGTTCCACAGAAAGTTTAGCTTTTTGCATTTGGGCTGAATGCTAACCGATTATATTTTATCGGGTTTTTTTTAATAAATTGCACCTGCAAATTTACTGGGATATGATAAATAACCATATTTATCTGATTCTAACTATTACCTTGAACAAAATCCAACCAATTTTATAAATATGGTTTCCTTATCAGTATATTCTTTCAACAGGTGCAGATGATCAAAATTCTGAATAATTTCAGCCCATGTCTGCATTATTATCTACACATTAACTATTTCATTTGAAATACTAAATATATTTTATTCTTTTTAACAAATATCAACACGAAATTTGTTGGCAGTTGTTTAGTTTCATTTTGAAATCGATAATCTAATTCCTGCCCTTTATCGCCCGACCACCACAATTTGTCGACCGTTCGGATCTAAAAATGGTCATGGTCATTGTATTCACTGTATCTAAATCAAAAATTTAAAACTCTACAAAATATTAACAAAATTTCTAACTTCAAAATTAAGATAAATTAAAAGTCCGGTATTTTTCCATGTTACTATTTTATACACTTTACCTAAAATGGAACGACTAGCCAGATCGAAAAATTTCGCTGCTTGGCACCTCAGAGCTATTAGCTAAGTTGGCAACAGTGGTTGCGTTAATTCAGTACAAACTAATTTCATTTGTTATTGTCGGTTTGCTGTGACTTGCGGTGTATAATGTCTTCGTCAATTTTTGCGAATGTGCCTAAAGGGCCGGCAATCGAAGTTTTTGCCTTGACGCAAGCATTTAAAGAGGACTCGAGCAACAAGAAAGTGAATTTGTCTGTGGGTGGTACGTAAATAAATAAACAATAATTAATAATACTTATTCATATAAGTTCTAAATGCATTATCAATATATGTACTGTATGTATGTATTTAATTATATATATATGAATGTGGATGTCTTAATTCTCACACTTAAATTGAATACATATATATTTAATTGTTATTGACGCCTCTCCAGTTGTTATTGTTATTGTGCAAAAATATTAGAATGTAACAAAATACTTACTACACACATACATATGCATGTATGAATGTAGAGGTCGTTTGGATGTCAAAACGTAATATGGACAATATTTATAACCAGGCCCACAGCTTGCAATAATTGTATAATTTGTTTTTATATTTTTTACACATTCACAGATGCTTATACTTTCCATCTCATTAAATTATATACTCGCGCTTAGTATAAACATATGGAGATTATGCCCATGAGTGCTGACTTGTTTTTTGGATTATTATGGATTAGAAACTATTGTCCAATTAAGTTGTTTATTCATAAATTCGTCTTTATCAGTTGTTGCGAGGGGAACTTTGATCCGTCAAAATAATGACTTATCTTATCTATCAGCTGATTTCAATTTATGAAACAAACTGATATATTTTATTATGCAACAATTAAACAATTAAGCTGCAAGCAACATACATTCATATTTACATTTATATTACCCTCGATATACATAGGCTTTTCAAAGGCAAAGAATGGAATTAATTTAAAGTAAATATACATACCGTTACATAATACCGAGAATCTTACATGTTACACATTTATCGGAAATGGTATCAAATGAGAAACTAAACATTATTTTGTATGTAACTATTTAATTCTATACTTGCAGCTTACAGGGCAGAGAATGGCGAGCCATGGGTATTGCCGGTTGTCCGGAAAACGGAAATTGGAATTGCGGGAGATACATCAATTAACCATGAGTACTTGCCAGTGACGGGTGAGAAGTTGATTAAACAATATGAGCTAAATTGCAACTAGTGAATGAATCGTTTCAGGTCTTGATACATTCACGCGCGCTGCAACGGAATTGGCCTTGGGAGCGGATTCAGTGGCATTAAAGGAGAAGCGTGTAAGTTGAGGATAGTAAACATCTATATTTGTATGTAAAATCTTCGTTCTATTTAGAGGTATTGTATATAACATCAGGGAACGGAATGTCTTGGCCTCCAAAATTAAACTGCACTTAAATTAAATTATTTTTTTTTTAACAAATTTTCCTCTCTTGATCTTGGTTTTCCTTTGGAATTTTAAAAGTTGAAAAATGTAAATGAAACACCAATTTTAATTTAATTCTAAATCGTTTGCAAACAAATTTTGACTTATAAAGTTACTATTTCGTCTATTAATTCTATGCTTTTATGCCTTTTTCAGGCTTTTGGTATACAAACCATATCTGGAACAGGAGCCCTCCGTGTAGCCGCTGAGTTTTTATTCCATCAATTGAAATGCAACACAGTCTACTATTCGAATCCGACCTGGGAGAATCATCATAAGATTTTCGCCGATTGTGGCTTTACCAATCTGCATTCGTATCGCTACTGGGATCAAAATAAGCTCCAGCTGGATTTCAGTGGCATGTTGGCTGACTTGGAACAGGCGCCCTCAGGGTCTGTGATCATTCTGCATGCATGTGCCCACAATCCCACCGGCATGGATCCCACCCATGAGCAGTGGAAGCAAATTGCCGATCTTATGGAACGAAAGAAGCTGTTCCCACTGCTCGATTCAGCCTATCAGGGTTTTGCCAGTGGCAATCCCGATCAGGATGCTTGGGCCATTCGCTATTTTGTGGATCGCGGCTTTGAGCTGTTTGTGTGCCAATCTTTTGCCAAGAATTTCGGCTTGTACTGCGAGAGAGCTGGCAACTTGACGGTGGTGCAACAGAGTCCTGCTACCAGAGACATGATTCACTCTCAGATCACGTTGATCATTCGCGGAATATATTCAAATCCGCCGGCGTACGGCGCTCGCATCGTATCCAAAGTACTAAACACTCCTGAACTACGTCAGGAGTGGATGGATTCCATCCAAAACATGTCGGGCCGCATCCGTGAAATGCGTAAACAGCTGCGCGACAAACTCGTCGCATTGGGAACTCCTGGAAATTGGGACCACATTGTTAAGCAGATTGGCATGTTTTCGTACACGGGACTCAACGAGAAACAAGTTGCAGTTCTGATCAAGGATTACCATATTTATTTGCTCAGAACAGGACGAATCAATATGTGTGGCCTAAACACTGGAAACATTGACTATGTTGCGAAAGCTATCAATTCAGCTGTGACCGGAGTTCCAGCTGTCTTTGAGAATAAACTATAAGTCGTCTGCACGCATAACATCAGATAGACAATAATTGCAGTTAAAAGAATAGATCGTTATGATTATATGCTTTACCCACGTAGAGAGTGAAAAATGCATGCATTAAGCCTATTAAGTATAAAGTTGCATTTTTAGAAATTATTCAATTAGTATCCGATTGTATTAAAAAGCTCAACATGAATACACACAAAAAGCATTTACATCGAATTGTTATTGTTTTCACGTGAAATATTCAGTGCAATAAATGTATTTACACCTTAAAACAGCTATGGGTTTTGTAAATTTCGACCTCTTCTAATGTTGGTCGGTAGTTTAAAATTAATGCGTTATTTTTACAATTTCTCTCCCCGAGGTCAAGCATTTATTAAAATGTTTACCTTAATTTTATCTAATTTCGAATTTTAAATTTTCATCAAATTTATGAATTTTTTATTAGTTTAAAGAAATTAAAAATAATCCAAAAACAAATCTGCCACCTTTTGTCAAAATTTGACTGACGAGCCCTCTAGCGGCATAAAACTGAACAATTATTTCAGCGAGCCAGGCCTGCCAGTCCGCTTTTTGTTCCCGTTTTGGTTAAAGCAAGTTGACAGCACTGCCAACAGTGGAACAACAACTTTCCGTGAGATTTGATACAAATCTAAATGGCAGGTAAATAATGCTATTAAAGTCCTAAAGAATTTGTTTACTAAAAGATGTATACAACTCAGACAATGCAAAGTCAACTGATTCTCCCAGCGATAATCCGTCAACATCCACCAATGTAGACAGCACACCGCTTTTTCCCCCATCCAAGCCCGGTAAACCTGCCGATTATGGCACCAACAATACCTTGGAGCTTCTGGAACGCATACCCAGCCAAATAGTCGATCTGAAGCTGGACGAAGTACTTACGGCCGTGAAAACCGTGGATAACCTCTGCGATTACTCACGCTGCAAGACCAAAACCAGCTTAATGGGTCAAGACTGCGAGCTGTGTAAAAAGCGTTTCTGTTTCAAGCACGGACTCCCCGAGGTGCATGGCTGTGGCGTGGAAAAGAAGCGAGAGGCGCGAAAAGAATTTTTAAATCCCAAACCCATAAAGACCATAAGACATGAGGAGGATCTCAAAAATGCTAAAAAGAAGCTCAATGAAAAACTGAAGAACATGCAAGTGGGTCGCATGCAAAAGACGGGTGCGGGGGCTGGCTCAAAAAAGAAAAAATAGAGAATAATAATAATGTAATTTAAAATTATTAGTTAAACTCCTTGCATAAACCTTATTAATTAGAAATGTATAACTTATTACAGTGTATTATTGTTTTCATGCACATACATATGTATATAGATGATTGCATGTGTGTGCATAGACAAATACAATTGCATAAAATCAGCTGATTTAATTCTCTTTGGTCAAGTTTCTCTGTTCTAAATGTCTGCTCTACAGTCGAAACGCTTGCTAAATACTATTAACTGGCATTTAAAATGGACATTAGTGCGTAATGTGGTGTCATATATACAGGGTCAATCGCCTGAGCCCAGGATACGTGAATACTTCTATTATATCGATCATGAGGGGATGGTGTGTACATTCTTATTCGTACTTATATAAGGAATATTTTTAAATCTTTCCTATTGCAGCTCTTCTTGGACGATGCCAAAATGAAGAACTTTACATCCTGCTTTAAGGAGAGGAAATTTCTTCAGTTCTTCTTTAGTCGCCTGCGACAAAATGAAACCCAGCGCTATCCAATGTTCCCCTTTATGTCGCCTTGTGGCCGAGAACGGAATTATATACGCTGTGATGATACGCCTATTGTATTTACCGAACAGCTAAAGAAGGATGTGTCTAGAGATGAAGAGGCTTTGACCTATGCACATGGAGGTCCTAATTTATCAATAGCTTTTGAACCACAGAAACTTTATATGCACCCGGCAAGCGGTAGAGTGTATCACCCAGCGTGGCCAAAAGTTGGAGGTGTTGGACTGGTTCGCTCCAAATTGGCCATTGAACTTAGCCAGAACTTTGTGTTTACTGACGGCAACGAGTCGCCAACACACTTTAATTGGCATGGATCACAACTTAAGCTGGAGCACGATTGGATCAATGATTGTCAATTTCAGTACAAGCACTCGATATCAACAGATCATTAAATGGGATAGTAATTTGAACATTTCATTATTTATAAGTATGTACATATATCTAGATTAAAACAACTATTCAATACTTAGAGGCTTGAACTCGCCCTCTTTAACTTTAACCCACGAGAGTCCAGTGGCAGCACCACCGCCTCCACCACCACCACTACTTTCATTAGATGGAGCTGTGTTCCTGGTTGTGCGTATTTGCTCTAAAACAGGACCGTGCAAATCGGCTTGAAACTTCTCAAATATAATATAATGCGGATCTTCCGTTGGTGGCGTGTCATAAATGTGAGATTTGCTCTCCGTTATGCTCTCTTGGACAAGAGCTGCGAATGCATCGCGATTATTACTGAGCAGCTTGGCGACCTCAACGTTACTCAATTCATTAGTTGCCACATTGCGAATGCTTTCCAAGGGATCGGCAAATATTGCCTGCATATACTTCAATATCTGCCAAAGATGGTCATCCCCGCATCGCCATTCCTGGAATGCGTGGCTAATATCCAGACTGTATGTGTATGGACAGACGAGTGGATGCACTACGTTGTTTTGGAAAATAATAGCCTGAAATAGAAACTGCTGAATATACTTAGGTTTCCAGTTAAAGACAGAGACACTCACTGGAACACTTTTGTCATCGGGAAAACGATCAGGCAGCAATATGGAAAAACGGAACACAGCACTTTCATAAAATCCCTGTCGGCCAAAGAAGACTCCGAACCATTCTGAAATCAATTGAAAATGGAAAGATATTTTAGTCATTCATAGATTATTATCAGGTTGAGGGTACTCACGCAATGAGTTGGCATAGCTCGGTATAACATAAATGCCTGACAGCTTTTCCGATTCAATCATTTTGCTAAAAATTAATCACAATGTAAATTGCTTGACAATTAAAAATTTCAGATCCCTGTAAATTCTTACTATTCCGCCAGAATTTTGTACTCCTGCTGTATTGTAGCAAGTAGTATCTTTTCATCTTTCTTTTGTGCATCCACGTCAAGTGTCATATTTATTTGTAAATAATTGTATTTATGTTTATCAAGAAGAATTGTATATTGTTGATAATATCACGATACATTATCGTTATCGCATAGATTTAGTTTCGATATTTCTTTTTCGTAAAACATATCGTCCAAAAATATACCATCACCAAAAGAGAACACCTATCGATAATCAATCAACAAACTATTCACGTTTATTTTGCAAATTACAATTTAACTTAGTATGCGGTAAGTAGGCAATTAAAAGAATTATAATTCATGTCGTTTAACTTGAAATTTTAGGAGTCAAAAATATAAAAACAAGTGTAAGATATTAGACTGAAATATCTTGACGAAAATGGACTGTGCGAAATTCACTGAACACGAAGATAGCGATCATAAGGGACAAGAAATGGAAAACATTGGACAAGAACAGGAAGTGCCTGCACAAGATGCAATCAAAACGGAAAGTAAAAAGGTCGTACCTGAGTTTTATGACAAAGCACAGAAATATTGGTCAGAAGTACCAGCAACAGTTAACGGTATGCTCGGTGGACTTGGCTACATCAATGCAATTGACATACAAGGCTCGAAGAATTTTCTCCGTGAAATAAAGGTGCCAGGTAAAAAATTAGCATTAGATTGCGGTGCTGGAATCGGAAGAGTTTCGCGCAATCTTCTAATGCCCTTGTTTGAGACGGTCGATCTTGTTGAACAAGATGCCGCTTTTGCTGAGAAGGCGCGGGAGCTGTGCACAGGAGAGGGAGTTCGTCGAAGCAGCTTGGGAGAGATATACAATCTTGGCTTACAAGAGTTCTCGCCCTCTCATAAATACGACCTTATCTGGAGCCAGTGGGTTTTGGGACACCTAACGGACAGGGACCTGGTCGCTTTCTTTCGACGCATTCAGCAAGGCTTGCAGCCAGAAGCATACTTTTGTATGAAGGAGAACGTCAGTGCCACAAAGACAGTAGTAAAAGATGACGAGGATTCATCAGTTACTCGTCCTCTCGAGTTCTATGAACGGTTTCTGAAAGAGGCTGGTTTCAGAATAGTGAGAAAGGTGCGCCAACAAAACTTTCCCAAAGGCCTTTTTCCAGTGTATATGATTGCCTGTAAGTCTAAGCGAACTACATAGTAACTAAGATTTGGTCAATATGCATACTAAAGTTTATATTTATTAAATAAAATAAATATGAAATAAATAAATTCACGTGCGCATCATTTGTACTTAAATACGTGTGGGACATCTGTATTTGTTTAAATATGTGTAAATATATTTTGAATATTTAAAATTCAAAACAAATACACTGCTGCCAAACATTGAAACAGCTGACAGCTGCAAACTTTTACCGGATGGGCAACCCTCGGTTTAAGGACGCTGCTCCAAAAAACATCGGCACTTTTCGTTCACTGAACGAACTGTCTTTGAACTAAATGACCTACAATCAGGGATTTAGTTCGTTTGTTCACTTAAATGACTAGTTCAATAGAACTTTATCCGAACAATTCGATACAGCACTAATTCATTTGTATGACGAACGAAGCTGCAATTTGCCGCTAGCTTACAATTAATTAAATCGAAGTATGTCGAAGCGCGTACAACCGGCGTGGCAAGCACCAAAAGCGGCAACACGGCCGCAATTGCGATTTTACAACAGTCTAACCAGGCAGAAGGAAGAATTTGTACCGTTGGAGGGCAACAATGTGAAATGGTATAGCTGCGGTCCCACTGTCTACGATGCCTCCCACATGGGACACGCGAGGTAAAGCCACATCAGCAGCAGAGCAATACATTGTTCTTATTGTGTGCTATCTAATCTCGATTGTCTCGCCATAGATCTTACATTTCTTTTGATATCTTGCGGCGCGTATTGAGTGACTACTTCGGCTACAACGTCCACTATGTGATGAACGTCACCGACATCGACGACAAAATTATAAAGCGAGCACGTCAGTATCATCTCTATGAGAAATATGCGAATGCAGCAGCAGAACTGCCGCTGGAGAGATTGCTAAGTGAGCAGAAAGAAGTGCTGACGCAGTTGCAGGTGAAATGTGACAAGAATACGGATGCTGATAAGAAAGTAATGCTGGAAAAGATGCTGCAACGCATGACCGATGCCATGGAGGCACTCACCAAGGCTGTCAGCGTCGGAGACCAAGAGAAAATTGCTCAAATGAGAGATCATTATTTGACTGAGGCAAAGGATCCAATTGCAGAGTGGCTAGATGGAAAGGATGGCGCCCATATCAATGATAATTCAGTGTTTGAGTCACTGCCGCGTTATTGGGAAGATCAGTTTCACAATGACATGAAGTCTCTTAATGTGAGTCATCGTAAATCTTTTGGAAATATTATCTTTATTTGTTGTACTCTCTATTTCCTTAGATACTGCCACCTGATGTATTGACAAGAGTATCGGAGTACGTGCCACAGATTGTTGCATTTATACAGCGCATCATTGACAATGGATTGGCCTACGATGCAAATGGTTCCGTCTACTTTGATGTGAATGGCTTTGACAAGCGTGACAAGCATCATTACGCCAAGCTGGTTCCTGAGGCGTACGGCGACACAGCATCTCTGCAGGAGGGTGAAGGAGATCTGTCAGTGACTGAGGATCGACTCTCCGAGAAACGCTCACCCAATGACTTTGCCTTGTGGAAGGCAAGCAAGGCTGGAGAGCCTTGGTGGGACAGTCCCTGGGGACGTGGTCGTCCTGGCTGGCATATCGAGTGCTCAGCAATGGCCTCCGATATATTTGGATCAATGTTTGACATACATACTGGCGGAGTTGACCTAAAATTCCCACATCATGACAATGAACTGGCACAATCAGAGGCGGCATATAATGAATCGGAATGGGTCAAGTATTTCCTGCACACTGGTCATCTGACAATTGCCGGTTGCAAGATGTCCAAGTCGCTCAAGAACTTTGTAACGATACAGGATGCCTTGAAGAAGCACTCAGCTACGCAATTGCGCTTGGCGTTCCTATTGCACTCCTGGAAGGACACGCTGGACTACTCGGAGAACACCATGGAAATGGCCACTCAGTATGAAAAATTCCTTAATGTAAGCACAATGTTAAGAATTCCTAAGTTTGTCCAGGCATTCAATTTGCATTTTCACGTAATTGCAGGAGTTTTTCTTGAATGTCAAGGACTTGACACGCCTTGTATTAACTGGAAAAGCTATGGATCAGTTCAGTGAGTGGACTGCATTGGAGTCAACTTTGCAGACCAAGTTTGAAGAAGCGCAAGCGCAGGTTCATGCGGCTCTTTGTGGTATGGACTCATATTCAAATTCTCTTTACACTCAATATATGTGTATATATATTCTCCCTTCAGATAACATTGATACACGCAGCGCGCTTGATTCCATTCGCGAATTGGTATCAAATACGAATATCTACATACGTGACAACAAGGCCAGGTTGAACCACTTGTTGCTCCGTAAGATTGCCACTTATATTACCAACTTGCTGCATACATTTGGAGCTATCAATGGACCGCGTGGCGGCATTGGATTTCCACTGGGTAGTGGAGATTCTAATAATGCAGCCGGTGTTGATCAGGAGTCGCTTGTAATGCCGTACGTGCAAACAGTGGCCGAATTCCGGAACTTGGTTCGTGAACAGGCAAAGGTACTAAAAGCTTTTGATATTCTGAAACTGTGCGACGATCTGCGTGACGATGTGCTGCCCAATCTCGGTGTGCGTCTGGAGGACAAGGATGACGGTAAATTTGCAGTCAAGTTGGTTGATCGCGAGATGCTTCTGCGGGAGCGAGAGGCAAAGCAAGCTGCTGAAGCGGAAAAAGCGGCGGAGAAAGCCCGTAAAAAACAGGCATTGGAGGCGGCAGCAGCTGCCAAGGAGGCACAGCGTCGAATCAATCCCAAGGATATGTTTACCAGTGAAACTGAAAAGTACTCGGCATTTGGCGAAGATGTGAGTATAGTGCAAATAAAAGATAAACCTGTTTGAATATTACAACAGAAAATCTACCGTTTCAGGGACTTCCCACACACGACAAAGAAGGCAAAGAGATTAGCAAAGGACAACTCAAGAAACTTCAGAAACTCCAGCAACAGCAAGAGCAACGTTACAAAGAGTATTTGGCTAGTGTAAATACAGCCTCGAGTTAAATATTAAATGATATTACATCTGTTCACAACAATATATAAACAATTTTTAAGTTAACTCGCTTTGAGACTAACCAGATAAATGCAGTTAATGTTTATTTTAATTATACACTTTTGATAGGAGCCTGTTTATCACGAATATTTAATAAATTTAAAACATACACTCGCTATTTTTAAAAGACATACTTTTTCATGGGTAACTTAGGTTTATTAAGTATGACATCATTTCTAATCTAATCACTTTGGATATTTCTATAAATTATTATATATGGTTATGTATATAAACATATTTGTCATCTAATGAGAATAACTTGATCGTAATTTGGTAATTGCAACTATTTCGCTAAATATTTATCTCATGATGGTCTTACAAGCTGCCAATATCATTGTAACGCTTTAATTTATCTGGGAAATTATCTCTAAACAGAACTGGATCCGCTCTGAACTCAACTGTGCGTAGAGGCATTCTTCCGTAGATCTTTGAGAATCGATCAATACAAGCGGAACGTTCCCGCATATGATTCAAGTCCGCCGATAACATTTCGGTATTTGTGCACTCCGGGCACTTGAACTTTTTCCGTGGCGTCACCTTGATTGGCGGATTGTTTGTGATGTTCGCAACCAGAAAATTCATGGCAATATCCTCACAGTTCATGTGATCATCGACCCAGTGTTTGATGTCGCCTGGCATTGCATATGTATACATATGACTCCAGTACTTGTGATGAAATGCAGCGCCAGTAAGAACCATCGAGATTTGATTTGTCCATTCGGATTCGTAATGCCAGCGCATGGTTGCATTATCCCAGACATGAATGCGACTGGGAAACCCAACAATATGATCCGGAAACTCTCGCCACACTTCGTAACTAAAAATAAAATAAATATATTTACTAAGAAATATGTAAGACTATAAATTTTATATAAGAAATTATACCCAAAGTCGAGCTCATCGCTGGTTAACATTATGATGTCATCGTCTATAGTTAATATTGCTTCAGTTTCGATTTCCGGATAGGGATAAAATCTATTGGATAGCTTATTTTCCCTTGTTTGTATTATCTTCAGTGGCTTGGATATGGTCGGGAATGTAGATACTATAATAATAAAACAAAGTTTACAACATAAAAATATATATTATTGTATAGAATTTACTCACAATGTGGTGGTGCTTTCCTCTGATTATTCCAAATAACCAAAATACTTTGAAGCGACGGCACAACGGACAGTTTCTGTATCAAAAGGAAAAGACTTTCCACGCGATCGTATGTCAATATAACAGCAGTAAATCCTTGGGATTTTGGTGCCAGAGAAGTAAGAAACAATGGATTAAATGTGGATCTGCTATTCTTGCTAATGGCATTCCATTTTCTACTGCTGCGAGCCCGTAGGGGAAATATGCGACTTTCGAGTATCTCAAGAGCCGTAATCGTTATGCTCTTCAGGTCCTTGAAATAATTGCTGTAGAGGAATTGCACTTGCTTCTGCATCTCGACGATCTTGACATTGGAAATGGACTCCAGCTTGCGAATCACCGAATGCATCTCCGACTCGCGAACACGCACTAGAGCCTGGGACCAATCAATAACATCTTCAAAGGGCAGCACATAGTTGTCAATGGCCAACACGGGAATACAGTTTTGGGACATAATCTCCAAAAGATCGGGTTGTCCGATTCGCAGACTGCGGCCAACAAAGCAGAACTTGCCTCGACCAAGTACACGTGGGTACTCCCAACGCTTCTGATGATGCATTTGGTTGCAACGAGCGGTTAGATCATTGTTGTCACAGGGTCCAAGCAGAAGCATCCGCTCGGCGTTGTTGGCATTCCGAAAGAGTTCCCGGAAATTACGAGCGTGTTGTGGCAGAAGATTTAATTGGGCGACAACTAATAAGTACTTGCGATGAACTGCGGCATGAACACCGGCTGCAACTGTATTTGCTTGCTGCAGTAATGGACTCCACACTGGTATGGATACATCGAAACCCGGTCGATATGTCCAGCTGTCGAATCCACCGCCCAAAACAATGGCATTATCAATGTTGACATCCAGTATAGTGTTGTATGTGGGTGCACTGCCTGGCAGCATGTTGAAGATCAGATGATTCTCGCCGCTGTCCCAGAAGTTAAGCGAAGCCAGAGCTGGTCCAGCCAAATGTTTGTCAAACCCATCCTGATTCAACAGATCCAAGCTTGGCAAGAAGAGACAGGCCTCATTTGGATTCGAGGTGTAGTAGCGACTGTTGAGCACTGCCTCCAATATTTGAAAGTACTCACTGGACAATGTGCTGGCCACTTTGTCGCTCTTCTCGTCCAGAAACTCTTGCAAGGGATAAATATACACCTTGAGTGTGTCATGCTCGCATTTATAAATGTTTAGGCAATCCCAAAACGTGCAGTTGACGTTGCGACCGCGATACTCGGGATCTGAGCGCAACAATACCTCCTGGGTATGCGATAAGGATAAATCCAGTGCCACTGATTCTCGCTTCGAGTAGAAGAATCTTTCTCGTTGACTCGAGATGTCGCTTAGCAACAATATTGCACAGAACGCGACTATTGCCAGAAGCGTGTATGTCAGACAGTTTAAAATTTGTTCCTTTGGATGCAACATACTTAAGCCTTTGCACTTGCTCATCCTGACTTTACTTTGTCTCACATTTTGTATTAAACTGTTGGCTAAATGCATGGCTTATATATGCATATGTTTTTTATATGTGTGTACACATAGAATATTCAACTTGTATCCATTGGATTTATTGCACATCTATTTAATTTATTGGCATTTCTTATGCACCATTTGATATAGTTTCAGCTGTCGATGTCTAAAATTGGTACATAAATGGTCTAAAACGTTCAAAGCATTTTAAAATTCATGCTTTTTAATTTTAAACAAATACACAACAAATAAGTGACTGCACTTTGAAATAGGGCTGTCGAAATATAATTATTATATCGATATATTAATAATGATATATTTTTTGGCGATATTTGTTTACGATAATATCAACATCGATATTATTGCTCAAATAATCTGCCGTTGGCACCAATTGTTTTTGACAGCACTGAAATCAAGCAAAAATAAACCGGGCAATAAATTAAAAAAAATTATTGGGAATACACCTAATTTTATAGGTAGTTTTTAAAAAATATCAACTAAAAATTACATACTTTTTATCACAATATTTTATATTTTGATATTTTTTAAAATATCAACTTTGAAATCAGATAATGCCAAAAAATGTGACCATCAATTCATTTAGTGTCTATCGATAGGTGGCTAAAATGTACATTCACTCAAAATAGGTAATCTCAAAGTTTCTGTATAAACGTCATATCGAGTATAATTTTTCCCGAAATGTATTTAAATAATAATAAACTTGTCATATACATAGCACATATTTGTAGCATTTGTCTAATTCGAACTATCGTTGGAACTATCGTCTGATTTCTCCGATTAAGCCAATTGGAAGTTATCGCTATCTGTTTAGAGCTGTCGATTTATAAAAGGTGTTCAATTGGCAAATTAAACAAAAGCTGCAGCTAAATCATGTCGGAAATAATAAAGTTGGATAATTCGGATAGCTGCTTTATTACAGCTAATGTAACTAACTCACATAATGATGCTGTTGCATTTGAAATGAAGTTTGCCAAAGATATTACCATTTCTCAATTAAAGGTAAAGGAATATGCGTATAGTTTGTGGGGAATTGAAAATGACTAATACTAACAGATGTTAAAATTTGTACCTTCTACAGAGTAAATTGGAAATAATAACGGGAGGAAGTGCTAGCACTATGAAAGTGGAGTTGTACAAAGGCGATAGCTATGTGACGTCATTGAGCAACAACGATGCCAAGCTCGGATTCTATATAAATTGCGATGGCTTACGCATCCATGTCGTTGATTCATTTGTTAGCTTTGGCTTCGACAACGAAAAGGTTGAAAAATTCGAGCTTTCAAAGGATCAATACGAGCAAAAAACGAATTCTGTTCGCAATTTCTTAAAGCAGAACAAGATTGGAAAGTATAATGAGGAGGAAATGAAGCAAATGGAAGAGAAGCGACGAGAACAGGCTGAAGAAATGCAAAAACGGGCTGATCTTTGCATTCTTAACAGCAGATGTCAAGTAACTGTGCCAGGGAATCCAACTCGACGTGGCACAATAAAGTACAATGGAGAGCTAGAGGGTAAAAATGGCATATTTATTGGCGTACAGTATGACGAGCCCTTGGGCAAGAATAACGGAAGGTAAGATGAGTCTCATACTATTATACTATTTAATATTATAACATTATTATAATTGTTTTTATTTCGCAGTGTTAACGGCAAAGTGTACTTTGTCTGCCCTCCAAATTATGGAGGTTTCGTCTCGCCTTTGTCCGTCGAAGTGGGCGACTTTCCTCCCGAGGACTTTGATGATGAGCTTTAAATGGCATTTAACATTTCATGAAATTAATTTCACAAACAGACTCACACCTTTAAACATTTATTTGTGAATACATATGAACATATGCGCCAGCATATGTACATATCAAAATAATTATTGTGATCATTTGAATAATTTTGGAATTTACTAATAAGCTAGTCCGTGATAAAGCACTTTTCATAATTACATTATCTTGCTTGCATTTTATCACTACTAGACACTACTAAAAATAAAGATACTTAACCAAATATTTATCTTACAGCTTTGTGTTTCTCAATTAAAGATACTTCTAATTTTGCATCTCTAGGAACTAGACCCTAGTTGGTTTGGATCAATAATTGATTTCAGAGCGAAAGTGGATATCGTATCTTTTCTATATGTAGCTTTTTTGCCGGAAATAATATCGGAGCCGTTATCCTAAAGCAACCGTTTCATTTTAAGACCCAAAACTGAGACCGAAGTCTAAATAAATGGTATTTGTAATTTTCAAGATCCGAAAACCGAAGCATTTAAAACTTCATTGTGAGACCTTTCATTTTCTTGTAAAGTTGCTAGATCCAACGCCGATCAACTTCAAATTGTCATAACTTTATCAAAACTCAACCGATTTTCAAGCGAAATGGTATTTTGATCATGGTTTGGCCTTCTTTTTCATTCTGCATTAAAATTTTATTAAAGTAATTCAAATAATTTTTTTCCACAAGAATCCTAAAGTTCAAAATTGTAAATCTCAATCTCGTTAGCTGGATAAGTTAATTTAATAAATACAATATACATTATGTTGTTATCATTTTAAATATATAACTCAATAAAAGAAATATATAAAAAAAAAAACATCCTTAAGTTTGTAAACTATATAGTTTTAGTTTAGACTGTAAAAATAATGCATAAGATCGCAGCGAATATCAAGTAATAAAAAACTACTATAAATTGTCAGATTTTTGCTTTGTTTTATTCAATTAACTGTCCGAACAACACATTTATCATTCTTAATTGTTGATATCTTAAGACTTGAGCTTTAGGCCAAAATTAAATGTGGTTAACGAACAACGCTTGATGGGGTTTGATGTGTTTTATCTATGCTTTAGCTTTATATCGTTATCGTTATCCCTATGGCAAGGGGTAGAAAAATGCGGTTTTATAGCGCTGATTCCATAATTAATGTTTATTTATTATAATTTTCACTTTCTCGTTTGTTTCTTTTAATTTTTTATTGAATTAAAACGGTGTGCCTCACGCCTACACTGTCTAGCACTTAACGATTATATATAGATTTAAGTGTTTCATATGATAATAGATTCATATGTTATGTATGTATGCATTTATGTGATCATGGTGCTTATGTACTTAAATTGGATAATTTCTGTCTGCTTTGCTTTGCTTTGTTGTTGTTGTTATTATAAGTTTTATATATATATTCAATATATGCGATAGATCAATGAATAAATGTAAAACATTTAATTTTTACTTGAGATTCTATGCTAAAGTGTTGTTGTATATTTATGTGTTTGTGTGTGTGTGGTGTGTTTGTATCTGTGTGACGCTATGATTGAAGCCAAGTATAAACAAAGTTGGATGTGTCCGATGTCATGTTACAAATGCCACGCCCCCAACTAATTAATATATATTATGTATTGTATTTAGAGAGTTGTGGTTCGTAACATTACTACATTCTTTTCGTTTTCTTGTTGTTGTTGTTGCTGTTTGGTGTTTGGTTTATCCTTATATATAACATTGACACATTCTGCCGTCTGCTCTTCTCTCTTCTCCCTCTTCTCCTTCATGTCCTCGGAGTCCTTTGTCTCGTATCGCCTGGAGCTTGTAAATTTGCGCACAATTAAACTTCTTGTATTCTTGATGTTCCTTTTAAATCGATTTTCCCCGCTTCTTGATTTTACACCGCTTACACCACCTTCAGCTTCACCTCCATCTTCACCTCCATCTCCACGTCCATCGGTTTTGTTGAGTACTTTAATGGTTGTGGAAAGATCAGTCGAATCATCGTCATCCTCCTCCAATATTCGATTTATTTCCGCATCTTCATCCTCATCCTGTTCCTCATTGTCGACTGATCGGAAATTCTTATGCGATTGTATATTCTCCCTCGACCTGAAGGGCAAATAGATTTGAAAAGCCGATCTTAGCACGTTGGCCTTCTTTTTCTGCTTAAATCGATTCGATCTCTGATGGCGATTTAAAGACCAACGTGGCAATAATTGTTCCGACAGCTTTGTACTGCCGCTGGCCATTTGATATTTGGCAGTGGAGGTGGTTTTCATATCGCTGTCGGTGGTGTCGGTGTTCGTGGTGGTGCTAACAGCTGGGAAGCCCTCGTTTGTTGATTTGTTAAGTCACAGACGAAGGTCAAAAGCAATGCGAGACGCAATGTTCTTGAAGCCAATGCTAGTACCTGCAATTATTCCAAAAATTAACACTTTATTTCCTGTTCCTTTGAGATATATTTAGTTGAGTAATTGTTTTAACAAAGTCTTAAAAAATTGTATTGTATTTTTTTTGTATATTGTATTATACATTGTATTTTTTTTTTAACAATAATATATGCATTTTTTCTTAAAATTGACACATTGTTTTAAGTTTAAGAAATAGTTGAATCCAATAAAATTTTGTAATACTTAATTTTTAATCTGTTTTAAGAACAATAAGCAACTAACTACATATACCAACTTGAGAAAAATAGTAAAAACAAAAAAATGTATTTTAAATATGTGAAGTCTTGATTGTGTTAAAACAATTACTGGACTAACTGTGCACTGTATTTGAACTTACCAGAAATGCGTTTGAAGCGAACTCCGTTCAAAGATAGACGCGGCAACTTGCAGACCTCAATCTCCCATTGAACCAACGAATCTGTATTGGGATCGCCATGCACACACCAAAGAACAAATCTAAAGATGATAAAATACAATAGATATCAATTAATAAATATCGATAGCATAGTTATGATTATAATTATTCTCACCGTTCCCGCTGCTCATAATCGCAGTTATTTTGATCGAGAACTTCGCGTATCTTCTGCATTATCTGATCGGGCATCAGGGGCGACGTTGTCTTCATGGACCATGTGAATCGAAGGACTCTTGGTTTAGCTGCCTCTTCCGTTGCGGATGTACTAGAAATATCAATGGGCATTATGAAACATCGGCACCCAGTCCAAATAGTCAGAATTCTCTAGTCGAAAATGGTCCGCTGTGAGATATTCTTCACCCAACACTATATAAATCAGATATTATTCTCTATCTTTCTAAACAATAAAAACTATGAAGAATTTATAGAAATAAAATGTAACAGTTTAAAAAAAAATGTAAAATGTACAATTTAATGAAAGGATAATTAAAATCTAAGTCAAATTTAGTGTAAATACATAAGTATCACATATTTTTTATATTTTATTGACTTATCTACACTTTTCTAGTTCTAAAATTAATCACATTATCTGTAAATAAAGAAACTTCCTTAAACCCCATATCATACCAATTAAAATATTTACTTTGCTTTCTTAAGTTGTTTCTCAAAATTTCATCAAGATTAGTTAATTATTTAATACTACATCATATTTATGGCATTCAATTCTGTAATCAATCAACTTTTTCCTAAAGCTTTCTCTAATCCAACCTTCTAAATGTAATATACATTAATTCACTTCTTTACAAAAGTTAAAATGATTAAAAAATGATCTACAATTAGCCTAAAGCAGGGAATCAAAAATATAGGTATATAATTTTTTGAACGAATTTAAAAATACTTGAATGCAGAATGAATTAAGAGGACAAATCATGATTAAAATGACATTCCGCTTGAAAATCGGTTCAGTTTTGATCAAGTTATGACAATTTGAAGTTGGTCAGACTTCGGAGCTTGTCACTTTACAAGTCAAAATTTTTGACCAATTCTTCTTGATTTTTTACAAAAAAATGAAAGGTCTCAGAATCAAGTTTAAAGTGTTGTTTTATACTAATTACGATATAAGGAGTTGGTTAAAAGTGAAAACTTGAGATTTAAAATTTTAAATTTTCAAAATTTCAAAGGGGGGACCCTTAGCATCGAAATCGAATCTTGGTCGAAAATAATTAAATTTTCTAAATGAACAAAATTTGAATACAGAATGAATTTAGAGGCCAAATCATGATCAAAATGACATTCCACTTGAAAATCGGTTCAGTTTTGATCAAGTTATGACAGTGTGAAGTTAGACAACTCTTTGAGCTAGCAACTTTACCATAACCGTACCGGTACAAACGACAGAGAATTTATTTCGGTTACGGTCTCAGATGCTGAACTAAAAATGAAACGGTTAGTTTTGGTTAACAGTTCCGGTGTTATTCCCTGGTCTAAAGGTATATAGTAATGAAAAGGCAAATGAAGTTGTTTGTAAGGGTTGATATTTGCTTTGTTTAACAAATCTTCCAGATAATTTATTACTAATTAATTAAATAATCAATTTATTTAATTATGTGTTATTTCTTTGAAACTTAATATACATAACTAATCAGATCACTGAAGGTGTCCGATAACACGATTTGTTTGAATTTATAGATATAGATATATATATATAGATCATCGATCATCTGTACAAATAAAATGGTCACATGCACAATTGTTTAATACATTTAATCCTTGATTAAAGTTAAATTTGTTTACTGTATCTAAGTATTGTTTTTTTGTTTGTTTTTCATGTTTTTATTTTATTTGATTTGTTCTTAAATATGCTAAATACGCTTTCATTTGATGCGCTTCGACTTTAATTTCATAATCATCATCAGTGTTTTAATTAATTAATCTTTTATCGTTTAACTTTCATCGGCATTTATTATTATTAATTCTGATTGTAGTATACTAATAAATATATATGATTCTTGTTTGATTGGAAATATTTCAAATACAAATACAAATACACACACATATACACAAACATATTCGCATATATACATATGTATATCTCGAAATAATAGTTAATAAATGTAAATTCATAGTTATTATTTATAACTCGCAACTGCGTTTGGTGTTTCTCTTTCCGCATTCATTTATCATAAATATTATACATACACAGACATACATGTACATATGTAATAACTAATTAATTAGCGTTTCGCAGTTAATATTAATGTAGTTTATCATTTCTTTTCTTTCTTTCTTTTTTTAGTTAGCATTAGCATTAGCTAAGCTAATAGCAGCAATAAAAAAATAAAATGTTAAGAAAATCAAATCAAAAAAAAAGAAGAAAGTGACAGTGATAGCAATGGATCTCTAGTTTATATTTGTAATATATTTTTTTTTTTATTTATTGTTGATTGATTCTCGTTCTCTAAACCATTATTAAATTAATTTACAAACAATGAAAACAAGATAAATTATTGGTTTCTGTTTGTTGTTGCTGATTTTTTGTTTTGTTTTTGTGGTTTTTGTGTATCTTTTAAATATATGTAATTTTTTTTTTTTTAAATGTGTAAGTATAATTAGTTAATAATCGTAGGAAAACATAGACGCATTCTGAATTTCGGAACTCAACGTTTATCGATGTTCTTGGAGAGGGGGGCATTACGAATCGGATGAAATCATTCGATCCGATCAGATCAGACATATATCTGTTTATAACTGTATTCATATATATCTCTCCCTCCGTCACGCGCGTTTACTTTACGGGGGGAATCGTTTGTTTCAGTTTCAGTTTCTGTTTCAGTTTCAGTTTTAGAACTATTAACAAGAAGTAGTTAATGCTTGTTTTGTTAATTACTGGTTTGGCCTAAAATTAAAGAAAAAATTTTAAACAAATTATTCACGGCTGGAAAAAATATATTAATAATGGGTAACAAAAACAAATACGAGAAAATGAAAAAGAAGAAAGTTGAAAGTAGACAGATAAGAATAAAAACGGAAGTGGTTTCATTTTTTTGTTTTTTTTTTTTTTGGGATTGGTAAAACTTATTGTTTAATGTTGAAAAAAGAAAAGTAAACGCAATATTTAAACAAATGTATTTAAAATTCTGTCAAATTACGAGAGCGAGAGAGAGAGAGAGAGCAATACTTTGAATAATTAAAATTTAAATTGACAAAAAAAAAAGGAAAATGTCATATGCGTTTTAAATGAAGAATAAGAGAGACAAGAACAAGAAAGGCTTCCTAACAGTGGGGTGAATCGATCATGTATACACATAAATAGTACATATACATAGATGGTAATACTACTATATAGATAAGTAGCATATATGGGCTTAATATCCTGCTTACGTATATAGTAGTAAAAAAGTAATAGTAGTAGAAAAGGAGTGACGGAGAGAGCGAGCGAGCGATAGAGAGAGATAGAGAGACAAAGAGAGATAGAGAGAGCGTATACTGGAATTAATAGATCCTGGCAGTTTACAACAATTGCCAATCAGATGCAGATTATTCCACAAATCTATATGTACGTATTTCACGTATTTACATAGTCACATATACATATGTATGTATTGTATGCTTGTATGTATGCGTAGTTTTGTATTTGTTTTGTATCCGAATCATAAAATTAATTAACTTGATTGATTTGATTGATTCAAGTGAGTTAATCAAATATTCTAACTGCAGTTTGTTTCTAGTAAAAAACTACGAAACTCTTTAAATGTTTCATAATAATAAATGCACGTATCTGTAAGATAATTACTTAATTGCTGCTGTTGTTGTTGTCGATTGATGTATTGATGTAAATACATATACACGAATGTCATTCAATCATTTACCAATTATTCTGCGTACATATATGAATATATGTTTGTATTTTATGTGCGTTTATGATATTTACATACTTTTATTTTTTGTTTCCTCTTAAAATACTGTTAGTTTAAATGAAATGAAATAAACAAAAATAACAAAATAACATAATAACAAGGTAAAAAATTCCATATGTAAATTAGTGAACAAATTAGCAAACAAAAATATGTAATACATGTATTAAGTATATATATTCACAACAAGACTTTTCATGCAACCAAATGTCAATGAGATTTTTCGCTCATCCTTGAAATAGAAAACTCTCCTTCGATGATCTTAATTTCCATTTGCAATCAAATTATATTTTCTTTCTTTCAATTTCCAACAAATCGAGCCCAAAACAAGAGAAACTCTCTTAGGATTAAGCAAGTATTTAAATTATTGAGTGCAGCCTTAATCACAATTTGTGCTCTATTAATAAATGGTATTATGCGTGCTCCTCAAATATACATATGTACATAGATAAATGAATGCATTACATAGCCAGGTCAGTTTGTATTTACTTCTATCTAAGTGTACGTATAAGCATTTAGGTAATTAATCAATTATTTCAACCGTCTCTTGAGTTTACAGCAAACAGTGTGACACCATAAATTTGTATGTATGGACACACTGCTACACAGTGTTGAGCAACGAATACATACTAACGGAAACAGACAATTTATTTATTTTATTAAACGCTTCTCAATTATACACAAAAAAATAGCATACATTTCTCGCGATCGGATAACACTAAATTTTAATAAGTAAGTACATATTTAAAAGCTCTCAAATTTACATTGATAATGTAAAACAATTAAATTACAAGCAAGTTTGGAAATATAAAAAAAATCGCATCTTCAGCTCCGATTTTTAGCTTCATCATGTATAGCCGTATTAGGATTCTTATCATTATAATGCTCTATGCCCCTACCATTCATTTATTAAAACGGATTTGGTACAAAACATAAACACATACATACATGTACATATGTGTATGTGTAAATATGCAAGAATGTAACATGAAACAAAAAATGAAATTATAAAAAATGAAACCAAAAAGTGATTTTAAAAAAAAAAAAACAAATAAATAGTCAAAATCAAGTAACAGAATTTATAAAAAAAAAACTGCATTTGCTTTTCTTGTAAAATGTATAAACAGAAGAAATGAAAACAGATATTGATCGATTACATTAATCGTATATCATTTTGAAAAACTTACCGTTTGCTAAAACGTGAGGAAAGTTTCGAAAAAAAACTCATGCGGCCGGGATGAGGTGAATCCCCGGAGGTGCCACTTGTACCAGAGTATTCCAGCGCTGTATTGTTTCGTGCCCTGGTTTGACCTATAAAAACCAAACACTTTATTATTAGTACAAGCTAAACATTAAATATATAAGAGATCTGCTAAGATTCTATGACTATATCCTATTTCAATTAATTGCTAAATTTCAAATTGATAATGGCCTATTGAAAACTTCATTCCAATTTACACGTCAATCAATGATTGAAAGCTGTAATTATTGTCAATACAGCAAAAACTCTTTTAACTTATAGTTACTATTAATTCGCTTTATAAAACAAAAGTTTTTGCTCAATAGTAATTTAAAAATGTACATTAACTTTGAAGTGTATTTCAATTATTAAGATATTATATAGCTTTAGTTATAGTATATACTTAAATTATCTATATTATATTTGTTGTGTGCATGCTAAATTATAAGAAGATTTTACAGAAAATCAAAATAAATAACGTTTTTCTTTGTATTTATTAACTATGCTAGAACTTGACTGACAATACTCATAATGGGGTCAAAACTTCAGTTGAATTTGACACAATTAACTGAAGTATTATATTTATTTCTAGATATTCTCTGAGGGAGATAAAGTATAAAGTCACCGATTGACATGCAATTATTATTAAGAAATAAAAATAATAATAATTGTAAAAAGCCACTCAGTTTTTATTTCTTGGGAAAGTTGGGCACTCAGACAACAATCGTGCATGATTTGAAAACATTCAAAAAACATTTAAATTATGAGAACCGCTAAGATGAAAAGCGTTATGGGGGGTGGGGGTGGGTTGGGTGCATGAAACATCGACCAAGAACAAGAACAACAGAATACAAAGGAAATAAATGTACAAAAAATTCAATTGATTTGTTTACTTTTTGCTTAAAACGTGCAACTATCCTTAAAAGATGAACTGGAAAAATAATGATCATAGTTGAAGAATAATAATAATCAAGTAAAGGAAGGAAGGAGAACAGGAACTTAACAAAACTCGATTAACATTATTAATTATTTTTATTAATTTAAATCTATGTTATTTGATTTTCTGATTTTTTGTTTTAGTTTTGATATTGTTTTTGTTTTTTTTTTTGGTTTTCGATTTGTAGTTGAATTGCGTGAGTAAAATTAAGTTATTTGATTAAAACTAATAAAATTAAGTAAACAGAAAACTCACCAGAGTGAAAGGTTGAACGTGATGGAACATTCCTTGGAAAGTGTCTGCTTGATTTAACAGCCGATGCCATTCTAAGTCGATCGAACAGACTATATATATGTACAGTGACAATACATATGTATGCACACACATACGTTGTATGAATGGATATCGAATCATTTGTCAGTTCGTTTCGTTTTGGAGTACATTCAAGTCCAAGTAATGAATTGCATTTCAGAAAACGAATGTTTGTTTTTTATCAGTATAAAGTTTTTTTTTTTTTTTAAAGATTTATGCAATCGTTTTATAGGTGTATGTGTATTGTGTGTATGTGTGTGTGTGTGTGTATGTGTGTGTTGTGTAAGATCGCGTTGATATCGATAACGATTATTTTTGATCCAATCCGAATGTGGCGTCGTTGTTGTTGTTTGTTGATTGAATTGACGAAAATGTTTACAGTGCGGAAGGGGCACAAGACAGCGCGAATCAAGCAGATTGATCGATTGATTGATTGATTGGTTAATGTGTGATGGTGGCGGTGGTAATCAATCGATTATGGTTGTTTATTTTGATATTGATTTGATTTGATTTGCATTTGATTTAATTCGATTTGATTTGATTTGGATTTGGATTTGATTTTGTAATCATGTTGTAGACATAAACAAAATGAAAAGAAAAAGATTTGAAAATAAAATCATGTAAATCGCTGAATAAAACAAGCACTTAAAAATAGAAAGTTTCTTAAACATAAATATACTTAAGTTGTCCCAACAAATTTAATGGGCCTACATTATCATTATCATTAGAAGCAAAGATGTTATGGAAATGGCAATGTTGTCCTCATCATTAAAGAAACTTGTATATAAGAACGATTTTAATTAGGATCGATATTAAGAAAGTTCTTCATCTTTATCTTGAGCTCTAAAATGGGACTTTCCTCTCAGAGTTTGACATGATAACTTACTAAGTATTAAAAGTTTTAGTATAGATAGAAGTTAAATATAGAGACGCAACGTACATATGTATGTCGAAGAAGGGTGGAATATTATTCACGAGTCACAACATCAAAAATACTTAAAGATTATACTGGATTATATTTCATAAATAAGTATCATTTATCTAACAATAAGTACATTTATATTAGGGAAAGGCTTGACATCAACAGAACATTAAAACATGGAAATTAATTGGGTCTACCTTTGTTTTGGTGTTTTACATAAAAAATAGATAGTTAAATAAATGGAAATATTTGAAATGAATTTGCCGCTGTCATGCAGAATAAAGCATTCAAGTGATTGAATCTTGTGAAAGACTTTCGGCATATTTATACGAAAATTAAATTTGTTTCAGCGTAACAACAAAACAAGCCCAATTCAAAAAAAAAAGAAATGAAAACATACGGAAACAATTGGATTAATATTATTATTAACTTGATACCGCGCATGCCAGTAAATGTTGAGCAATTTTATATTTTTTTTTTTGTTTCAAAGAAATATATATTCTAGTTATACTAATTCTGATCTGAAATTATGCTGAGGGCCGCGGCAGTTATACCCAAAAATAAACATATACATATCTTTCGCATTTATTTATAATATTGGGAACACTGAAACTTTAAGTATATAAAGCGTATGTATTTTTGTGTATATTGCCACGCCCTCGAAAAGATCTCTTAAAATATAATTGCAGTTTCACTCACCAAAAGTTTGTTTGTTCGTTTCGGGTTCGAATCGAAAATGAATTTAAATATTTGGTTTTTTTTTTTACAGGATTTCGATTCGAAAAGCAATAGTAGAGTATTTAATATAACGAACACCGAAGAAGAATATTGTTGCAGATTGTTGGTGGTGTTATTTGTAGTACCACAAAGTATGGATGTATGTGGTAGTGTAGATAGTAGTTATCAAAATTAGACATTAATTTGCAAAATTGTATAAAACATGAAAAGATAAGAAATTTACATTATTCAATTGATCAAATTGTTAGAGCATTAAAAATTAATGAGAAAAATACATCTAGAACATAAAATACATTAAAGTTACGATTGCAACTACACGATTATTGAATGAACTAACTAACAAATAAATGAGCTAACGATTGGCACACTCGCTTTAAAAAGAAAATGAAACATGAACCGATCTTACATTCCTAATTGATTTAAATATGAAAATTGAATGGAACAACTATTTATTGAAAATTAAAAGATATTGTTGGAATATTTCTTTCGTTTCAATGTTATAAAAAAAAGTACTCTTACTCCGTTAGTTACAATCTCTGCCTATCTACAAGTTTCTTAATTTCTTTCTAAACGCATTTATTGGATGCATTTTTGAATTATTTTCAAGCGCACTTAAATTTAGTTAATTTTAGATATACTTTTTTTATATTTATTTTCTTTGGAATCTTGTAAACCAACTACAATCGCGACTGTCTACAAATGTCATCAACAAATTTTCAAATTAAGAATCTTACTTTAGTACTAAAGAAAGTTGAATAAAAGAGACGCTTGAATAATTGTACTTGGAATAAAAAAAGTACAAAACTTTTAACAAAAAGTTTTTTAAATGAAATGGAAATCTGTGATTAAGTATATTTCTAAAATTGTCTTTAAGATTTGTTATTATTGAATAAAATGGCTGCCAATCTTGAAAAAAGTAAAATTATAAGAAAACTTGTTAATGGGAGGATTAGAAAATGAAAACATAATTGTTGTATATAGTAATTAAGAGTTTTGTTGATTATTTTGTTTGGATTGGTAATGTTTTTGCAATGTGTATACCTCGTTCCAAGGGGGTCAATTGATACTGATACGCATCCGTCTGTGGATGGTCTAGGGCTTGAGACAGACGCGCTTTTAGTGTGGCCCTTTCCAGCGTTAGCTGCAGATCCACTGCTGATTACGTATGTACATGTTATGTTTGGCCAAAAAGTGGGTAGAGTTTTGTGGTAAATAGGTTGTCGATTTGTAGTTTTGTTTTTTGGTATTTGGTAATTGGTATTTGAATGAGCACAACCAAACCCACATTCAAAAGAAAGTTTATCAAAATATGAGAAACAATATTGCGATAATAATTGTATTAGAATTTGTTTGTTTTTTTTTTTTTTTGTTGCAACTAAGAAATAATATGTAGAACTCAACTGTGCGCTGAAATATACAATACTAAACTGAATTTACTACATATTTGTATGTACAGAATATGAATGCAGTAAGTTACTAATCTCTAGACGGGATCTGAGCAATGCTAACGAGCTGCTAACCATATAATAATGTTGACAAAAGATGTGCAAACTGAGAAGAAATCAACAGACTAACTGACTTACAAAAGTTGAATTAAATGAGCGAATAACTAATGCATTATAATCAAATGAGATATACAAATAAAAGTAAATAAAAGAGTCTTCATTCTTGCTGGCCAATGACACGTACTTTGTCTCTGCAGGAATAACATTGGTTTTCTCCGTCGATGAAGTCTTTTCATACAGTGTGGTTGAACGACGTGGTATAATGCCGCTTGTGCCGCTTACTGTCCGATTACCATTAGTGGGATCATACTTGGTGGTTGTGCGCGGCTTGGCTGGACTATTCAGCGCTGAAAGATACACACGACAGTAGATTATAAGATTAATTTCCTCAGTTAGTTGTGAGTTCATTACTTACATGTGTCTGTTGTGGTAAGCATCTTTTGGGTGGCCGACGCTGGCCTCTGATTCTGTGCGGCAAGTCTCGCCGTGTTCTCCTTAATTGTGGCTGAGTCGATGGTATTTTGACGCTTGAAATTGCTGCCACTGTTTAAACAATAAGAAAAGTTTCATTTTAAAAACACATCTAAACAATACATTTTGAAATTAGAAAGAAAGTTGATAATTACAACTTAAAACAGCTATCGTTATATTTAACCAATGTTATTGCGATCAAGTAAGATTGAATACTATAAATAAAATCAAATGGTAACTTCCTTGAAATAGTTTTAGCCTAAATAATGTGGGTGTGTTGCTGTCAACAAACCTTACAGATCTTTTGTACTTTTTAAATACAGTGTCTTATTGTGCATATTTCCCTGCAATTGTAGACTGAAAATCACTGCATACTTTTAGGCGATAGAATTGCTTTATCAACTTAAAACAGCCATTACTATTGTTGTATTTAGCTGATCCTGATAAAACTTAGTGGGATTATAGATAAGTCTGAAATGCTCATTACCTCAACTACTATATATCTTATGTTCTTATACAGACTTGAAACAGAATTTATATGTCTACTTTGTGTTGTTGTTATTGTTACTTACACTGATGCACGATCCGCAGCTGTTCCTACAGTACTATAATTATTGCTCGGGTTGACCACAGATCCAACCCCGCCCCCCGCTGCAGCCGTGACAGCTGTAGTTGCATTTGTGGGTCCAACACCTGTGGTAAACAAAATAGGGACAAAATTTGTTGATTTTAACTGCACTGAATAACTGTAGCCCCGTAATGGGACTTACGTAACGTTTCCGCACCGGACGACGCTCGACGACTTGGCTTCGTGCTCGACGCCGATATACTTCTGTGTACGCCACGATGCGTAGGACTTTGCACAACCGCATTTCCAGCATTGCCTCCAGCCTCATTGCCGGGTATATTGCGCAGTGAAAGCGATGATCCAGATCGCGATCCATCGCTCTCAGGCTATAAGTTGTCAACAACAAAACAAAAAAAACAAAAAAAATTGGGAAGAGAGACAACGAAAATGTCAATTAAAAATGCCATCATCATTGCACTCGACTCACGTACATCAGTGCTCTTACGGCCCAGCAACAAATACGTGGCAAAGACATCATCATAACGCACCTGGGCCAGCGACTCGGCAATTTCCTGTCGATTATAGCCCATTGCGACTAGAGCTTCTGTATATTGGCAAATAGAAGAATCACAAAATTGGTTAATACACATCACTGTATTTCATACAATTACAAATATACAACGAAAATACAACATTTGTATAGTTATTTTTCGATTAATAATAGTAGTATACATTACATGCAAATTCATTACAATTACATTATATATTTTGGCTTTAACAATTGTTCAATCATTTCAATTTTGGCCAGCAGAATTGTGTGAGCGAATTCAAAAAGTTTTCATGTTTTATTTTATTTTTTTGGGAATTCCTTAAATATATACGTGTACACGACGAGTATAGCAAGAGTTTACAATAATGCCATGCGAATATCAATAATGATTTATTCAAGAAATATACAACATAATAATTGTCATCGTATTGAAAAGATATGTGCAGTTTAAATTCAAATAATCATTGAATTAAAACAATAAGTATAAATATCATTTGATTTCCGTTCTCATTCGATTTGTTAAGTCGCTTTCCGGTAGATCTGTTCGGTTTAAAGTAGTTCAAAGTAGCAGTAACCAACAAGTTGAGAATGAAAAAATAGATAAAGCAAAGATAAAGATAAAGAAAGATAAATTTAATGTTGGTTGCCATTGCAAAAATACGTTTCTCCACAAGGGGAAATATATGGGCATACATTTTGATGTGGTTGCACTTTCCATTCGCCGATTAAAAAGATCAACATTAGCATCATGTCAAATGCACTGCGTCGTATCGATGCGGACTCTTTAACACCGAACACTGCTTAATGAGAATTTTCAAATAATTAAACGTATTTTTTGTAGACAACCAGGAAAATCAACAATTCAAAATATTACAAAAAGCTGCGATCTTTAATAAGAGATATGAGATAAAATGGATCAAATTCGAACAAAATTATCTGTATGAATAGGAAAATCCCAGATATACTATTTTTGAATGGGAAGATTAATTCTAATTTTTTGATTCAGATAATAAAAGTATGCAATAATAAAAAAATTTTAAATTTTATTTAGAAATCATATTCATAAGAATTAATATAACTTTTATAATACAAAATTTTAAAATATGAGTTATAAAATGATTTCTAAATAAATATATATTAAAAATATATTATTGATCAGAATCAAAAGATCATTTTTATTACAATCATAAAGTTTTTTGATAAAAAAAAAATATCACATTGAAGCAATTACATATTGACATTAAAATGAATAGATTTCAAAAGAAATACATAGATACGATGACGTTGTATACAATAAATAATTGGAAAATAGTTACAAACAAGCAATAAAACTCGACACACAATTCGTTAATAATATTAGTAATGAATTTTGTATACAGTACCCGTCTTACCTATCCTCTTGGGATCGGCTAAATCTTGTTTTGGCTCAATATACGGCTTGAGTTCGTCCTCTTCAAACCCCATATTCATCCATTTATCGCCCATGATTGTTTCAAGACTAGCACGTTTAGCGGGATTCAGTACTAGAAACTTGCGCAGCAAATTTTCGCAATCAGTTGACATATAGAAGGGAATTCTATAATACAGAAGATGATCAACATAGTAACACAACAGTAAAGTTTTGAGTGTTGAGATAAGATAAATCACAGATAATATATATTATTACCTATATTTGCCTCTGAGTACACGTTCACGCAGCTCTCGCAAAGTGGAACCATCGAAAGGCAGGGATCCGCTCACCAATGTATACAAAATGACACCCAATGACCAGACATCCACCTCGGGTCCATCATACTTCTTACCCTGGAAGAGCTCGGGCGCCGCATACGGTGGACTGCCACAGAATGTGTCTAGCTTGGAGCCAGGTGTAAACTCGTTCGAAAAACCAAAATCAGCTATTTTAATATTCAATTCGCTGTCTAGTAATAAGTTTTCAGCTTTTAAGTCCCTGTTTAAGAAAAAATCAACAAGAAAAAACAATTTTAATGATTACTTGTGGTTACCTGTGAATGACCTTATACTTATTTTTTAAAGTTATAAGTTGTGGTAAAAATTATTACTATATAATTACTTTTACTATGATAAATAAAATAGTTTATATTTAAATCTCTTTGTCCTGAATGACGAAATGACGGACTGTAATTTCGCAATGGTTAGTCAATTTCAACCTTTTTGTAAATCTAATATTAAGTATGCTGTATGAGTATTTTAAAATTCTAAAAGAATCCTCAACTGCGTGCAATATACAGGAGTATTTTTATTAAATTTGGTAGCTCTAGCTCTTACTGTCTCTGAGCTCTACGTGTTTTAATGGCTATATCGACTCAACTGTTGATGCTTAAGTATTACAATGTGATCAAACCTGTGTATTATTCTCTTCTGGTGACAGTATTGCACAGCCGATACAATTTGACGAAATTTGACACGCGCCTCCTTCTCCTTCATGCGACCATGTAGAACCAGATAGTCAAAGACCTCGCCACCCGATGCGTATTCCATGATGAGATACAACGTCTTTTCCGTTTCGATAACTTGAAACAGTTTCACAATGTTGGGGTGATCAAGCATTTTCATTATTCTAACCTATAAACGGTGAAATTCATTATTATTAAAAATAAATAGTTTAATCAATCTTAGATGGGGGGGATTTGTACTCACCTCTCTGAAGAGTTTTTGAAGTGACCCAGGATTAAGTTGGGTCTTGTCAATTATCTTTATTGCCACCTCCTTGCCCGTGGGCAAATGCTTGGCCAGCTTCACTTTGGCAAAGTTACCCTTGCCAATGGTCTTGATGAGTTTATATTTTCCGATATGCTCCTCAGTGGCACGCCATCGCATTGGAGCACTGCTTCGCATCTGTAGATTCGGAGATCCCTGCAATTGTGAAAGCAATCCGTTAATCATTTACAATTGAGACAGGTAGAGATGCTTAAATTTAAATGTTTAGAGTCGTTTTCAATAAAGTCAAGACCTAACTTTCCCACCCTAAGCTATTGAATTCAATGGGGGATTGTGTTGTTAACTCAAATTAATGATCAATGATCAGGTATGGATTATGACAGTGTGTGTGCGACGAGTTCTTTACCTGTGCCACACTGTTGCCGTATACATTGGTACGTGTGACAACCACGTTATGAGCAGGAGCAGGAGCAGAGGCAGGAGCCGGAGCCGGAGCAGCTCCAGCCCGATGATGTCCAGCAGCGCCAGACTTGGCTTCTGCAGTGGAACGCCCAGTTTCAGGGCGTGTCGAGTTATTGTACGGCGGTATGGGAGCCACAATAGGTCGCTCCGAACGTCGCTTGGATGCAGCACCACTGGCACCACTAGCACCACTTGCTCCACTTGAATTGGCAGCTGTATTACGATGCGAATGCGATGACTTTTGAGCCAGAAGCGCTTCAAATTGACGCAGATTCTCCTCCCGCCGCTTGGCTGCTGATATTGTGGTGGCCGTCAGCTTGGATGCAGATCCTCCATCCACAACACTTGAGCTGCTGCTCCCCCCTCTGGCCGTTGTGCTTCTCGCTGCGGGCGTTGGAGCTGCTGCTCCCGCTGCTGTTGAGGATGAGGATGGACGCCATCCGCCGGTTTGTGGCTTGACGTGATCGTGATGTGCCTGCTTCTGTTTCAATGTGGCACGCATTGCGAGCACTGTGTCCGTGTTCTTCGTGTCGGATGCAGTGCGTGCCAACTTGGCTTTCAATGCACCAGAGGCCGCTGTTGCCGTGGCCGAGTTCTTGGAGTAGGCGCCAATGGAATTGCGTCCGTCGCTGCCGCGCTGAAACTCGTTCAACATTTGCTCATTGCTGTCGTCCAATTGGGAGCGTCTGCCGCCCAGATACTGAAAATCATTCTCGGAAGACATGTCACTGATGCCGGGACGCAACAGATTCTCCGTTTCGCCGTAACGTTTGCTCTGCTTCCGCATGCCCTCAATTTTCATCACATCCATGGAGGATTGACTTTGTTGCTGTTGATTCTCCATCTTTATCTCCGTCTCCGTCCGCTGCTGTTGCTTAAAGCTCTCCTCCACATTCATAATGTGCTTCTCAATGGAGCCCAGGGCAAAGGCCACGCCCACATCATCCTCAGCAGACATTTGAACCCGTGGAGCAGCTGCCGCCGGTTTCAGTTGCCTTTGGTGGTTCGGTAAATGCAGGGCCGGAATTGCGGATACTGCAACCCTGGGCGGTGGCACAGCAACAACATCTCCAGGGCGGCGCAACTCCACAAGCTCATCGTAGTCCACATGTTGTGCATCACTGAGATCGAGAGCTTTTGTTTTGGCTTTTGCTGATGCTGATGATGATGTTGATGTTGGTGATGATGATGAGCTGCTGCTGGCAAGATGTGCGCTATCTTTAATGTTTTTATTTGTATTGCTCGTATTGTTGTTGCTGCTGCTGCTGCTGTTGTTGCTGGTATTGCTGACGCTGCTATTGGCCAGGCTTAGTTTGGGCGGTGCTGGCGCCAATCCCTTGCGTGCTGCATAGAGACGAACGCTCTTTCTGGATGCATCTCCTCGATTCAAGTCTGGCGTCGTCGGTGTCTCCATTTTGTCAGCTGTATTCCACTTTTTTGTTTGTTTGTTTTTTTTTTGTTTGGATTAAATCACAATTTATACACTTGATTTATTTACTTGAGTTTATTAATGCATGCACTGTAAGTTGCGTAAAGAGTATTATTTATTGCATACACGAGGGTCGCTTGATAAGTTACTGGCCCTAACACAAATATCCATGTATTTATAGGTCAGCCCTCGTTTATGTTATATGTTGTTCAACACAGCTGTGATTTGTAACGGTGATGCTCTTTGATTTTCACTTTAATGCTTGTTCAACTCGATATTCAAACACAATTGCAACACACACACAAACATGTATGCATTTGTGTGTGCGTGTGTGTGTGTGCGTGCGTGTATGTGTATGTTTTGTATTGTAAACTTTTCTTGCTTTCGCCGCCGCAGATTGAATGGAACAATTTTTTACTTTGTTGTTGTTGGTGTTGCTAGTTTGCCATTGAGCATACATACATACTTATATTTAATTCAACAAGTCGCTGTTGCTGCGCATTAAAACCTCGAAAACGAATTTAATAGACATATGAAAATACACACACACACCTACACATACACACACTCACACATTTATGAAAAAAAAAACCTCTTTGGATGTATGCAGTTGCCATACAAATGTACAACAACTAAGTATGGTGAGTGCGAAAGCGAACGTAATATCTACATAGTACGTCAAAAGCCAACTCATAGACAAGAGCTAATCTGACTTTGGTGACACTGAAAGAAACACACTGGAAAACACTTCTACGCAGCGCGCGATGAAGGCAAAGAAAGAGAAAGAAAAAAAAGTAAACTGCCACTGAGAGAGCGAAAGCAAAGCACTGAGAGAGCGAGGGCAAGGGCGAGAGCGTACGTGTACACACCTATACACACTTGTTTGCGCTCACAAACACCTGTGCAGTAGTAACTGCTATCGCAATCGATGTACATGCATACACGTTTGAGTTTGTATTTGTGTAAGTTCATTTATATTTATGTAAGTATGTATTTAGTATTTGCTAGCAAATACGTCGGCTTACGCTCACGCTCGCACTCGCACTCACACTCACACTCACGCTCACAGTCAACACAGTCAACGACGACGGTTGTTGCACAAGTTCAGCTGAGAAGTTCCCTGTCTCACTCAGTGTTCTGGGTCTGCGTCACGTTTCGTTGCGCTCAAACTCTCTTTGTTTTTTTTATGATTCATTAGATGTATTTTTGCCTTAGCATTTGATTTAAACAGTTAACTCGTAGTAGTAAAGTAGTTAAAATAGTTGTTAAAGTCTACTTTAAGCGGTTTCGTTTACTGCTTGCTTCAGTGTCGAGTTACGAGTTTCGAGAGAGCGAAAAAGCTTTAGCTCGCACGAATAAACATCAACACTGACAACACACACGCACACACATCTCTGCATCCACACACTCATGATGAATACACAAGAACATACAAAGTAGTAAATGAACCACTATTAGACAATTAACTCGTCATTTTCACTTGTTACAAAAAAAATAAAGTAACAGCAAACATTATTTGTTCATTTTATTTCTTCATTTCTTTAATTTGTATTGAAAATCGCGATTTTGATTATATATCGGCTATCTTATCAATCACACGCGGTAGCACTTGTAATTGGTTATACATATGTATTTATTTCATGTATATAAACATGTATATAGTATGTACATAAGTGTAAGTTTAGACTTTTGCCCAGAGCTTCCTTAAATAATCGCAGTCTGTAACTCTGACGTAAACGAATCGCCGTCAGCCAACAATCAACTACAGTCAACAGGCAGTGACAGCGACAGCGACAGCTCAGCAGCTAACAGCTAACAGCCACTTTAGCCACAGTAACAGCAGCAACTGGAGTACGAGTACTCCCATCAGTATCGGTACCAGCAACAACACACACTCACTCACTCACACACACTCACTCAAACGCACACACACTCGCACTCAGAGAGAAGAGACAGGCAGAGACAGAAACAGAAAAGTCGGCCTCAATACATAAAAACAGACACATGGACGTAAATATCGCTTTTTAGTGGGGTGCTCTCGCTTGTATTAGTTTATTCCGCGGCCACTCACACACACAACTACCCAATAAAGAGTACACATACACTCGTACTCCCATGCACACACATATACCCCAACATTCCCTTCAACAGTATTCGGTCTGTCTATTCTTGACAAAGAGCCCGTTTGGAGCGCTGATTTCTCATTTATGTATGGAGATCTCTATGTATTCATGTGAGGTTGCACACAAAGATATCTTTGTATGCATGCATGTGTATGAACAAACTGATATCACCTGAGCGTAACGCTGAGAAAGAATTGTTAACTTTACCTGGCACAGAAACAGTGCCATACAAATGTGTGTGTGCGAAATTTGGGGCTTTGATAGAATTGTATGCGACATTTGATTCAACTAAATAGAGTACTATTCATTTAATTCATGAGTAGTAAAAATCAAAAACTTTAAAGCTGCTTTCACATACATATGTACATATAAACACACACGTGAATGTATCTGCAAACATGAGATTGAAATACTTTTGCTAAGTAAATGAAATCAAGTTTCATCCGAAGAAATCATAAATTAATGACATTAATTTGTAATTCTTCAAACAAACTCAATTGAGAAAATTGCTTAAATTTTGGTGATTTGTTAGCTCCATCAATATGGATATTATGACCGTTGTCTTTTAAGACACTTAAATAAATAGTATATGTATATGTAGTAGTACAATAAATGTACATAAATATAGAGAAAAGTTATCAAACGTTTAAGTATGTAGTAGTACTAGTATTTATAGTATAGTTGAATCACAGTCGAATTACAGCTAAATTTATAAAAATAAAGCCTCAATTACTAGATAGAAATACATTTTGCCTTATCATCCTTGCATTGTGCAATTTTCATAGCGATCTAACAATAAAAACAGAAGCTTTTAATGAATTTAATCGCATTTTCTATAGTGAAAAACAGAAATCCCCTTGCGTGTGAATGAATACATATTTATTTCACTGGTAATGCCGGATTACATCCGTTATGTAATCTGTGAGTACTCCTATTCTTTTAAGAAACAGCTAGAAGAAACATATCTAAATTAAGCACCGACTTTCTATCAATAACTAAATGCAAATATGATATATCTCTTAGATACATATATAGAAAACCGAATCCTATACAGGAGCAGTGTGAGTCCAGACTGTGAATTAAGTTTAATATCGAAATGTAAAAATAAAATCAATCGGCAGACATCGGGTTACAAAAATTGAGCTTTCCCAACACTATTTTGTTAAAAGCGTCAAGGGAAAGTATAAAAAAATTGACAGTGATGAATAAAAATTAAATTTTTCAAATTAGATGCAGAATCAAGTTAGGATTGAGCTGTCGATTTTTCATGAAAATCTATTTAATTAACTCGATTAATCGTCTAAAATATTATCGAGTTAAAGCAGTTGAAATGATTCCTAGTAGAAAATTCAACGATTATTGATGGGTTTCAATATCAATCGCATTTGTGTTAGATATGAATTTGCATAAACACAGAATATCTGAAATAAAATAGAAATAATAATCAAAAGAAAAGCACAGTTACTCAAAATCAAAAGGTTAAGTACATTTTCAAAAATAATGCCCATAACCGATGATTGTATTCAAATTCAATTCGAATTCTGCTTGTGTGAGTGAGACAGTGAAACTGTGATAAAGAAACGAACATTATGTTTTTATGTTGTGGGACGAGCACAAATTTGAAAAGATCAAATACAACAAATACGATACAAAGAATTTAAAACATAATTACGTAAAACATTAAACCAAATACCATTTCCTCAAACACTTTGAAACACTGAAAAAAAAACAATCACTTTTTATTCTTACAAGCGTTTCATTTCGAGAAAACTTAAAACACAAACAATAAAAAAAAACAAATTGATGAATGAGTCAACATAGTAAACAACTTTGGAGGTACAATCTTCAAGGATTTAAGAGGAGAGTTCTAAAAAGTAAAGGAGGTACAGCAACCTTGGGTTTCTTACCTAGTCCCTACTTAATCAAAGATCTAAAAATAAACCAATATAACTGGGAAACATCATTTCATGAATGTATAAAAATAGAATTTTGGTCGTGTCGAAAGGTATAACCTTTTAAGTAACCCGCCCTCTTTTTGGAGTACATACCCTTGAGGTACGCGCCTTTTCAGCCGCAACAGAAGCGCTGTCCTTACATTTGGGTCGCTCAGCTTTGCTGGTGGCCACAATTGGTAGACCTCCGTTCTCAATCATGGTAACCACAATGGTTTGATTGTTTGACTTGCCACCTGACGCTGATGATGTTTTCAGTTCCAACGCTTTCTGCCGCATCGCATTCGATAGTCGTTGCTTACGTTCAAATCGTGCCTCTTCCTTGTCCTTCTGTAACTTGGCGATTGTGGCAGGTGTATGACTTTTCGATCTTTTTAGAAACTTTAACAATTGTCTTTTCACATTGTTGGCACCAGAGCTATTCTCCGTACTCTCAGTAACGGAGAAATCATCGAGTTTGGAGGCACGTCGTGATATTTGCTGTGCTTTGGCGGGCAACTCAAGGCGCCGAAAAACACCGTCCGGCATACGTACAAAGCAACCCTCGGACATTTTGTGAAACGAATCGGATGGCAACTTGTGAAAATTTCCATTGGGACTGCGATAATGGCAATAATCGGTTTTATGATACCCATCACCAACAATGTAAAATTCATTTCGATTTTCACTGGGCGCCATCGATGCCGATGCCACATCCTCGACTTTAGCACTTTGGCAATCGATAGGCAAGGTAAAGTTCATCAGATTGCCAGTGCTACCACTGCTCACTTCGGCAGTGCCATCTCCAATTTCAGACAGCGCCAGTGCCTGTGTCTTTGTCTGACTCTTTAGCTCGCTTATTGTTACCGGACGGCGCTGTGGATCGTTCATATTTTTGCGCATTATGCTGCCGTTGCGTAGCAAAGAATCGCGCAATATGGAAAGCTCATCTTTGCGTAATGGCTGCTGTTGTGGTTGCTGCACCAGTGTTGTGTAATGCTTCGATGATGATGTCGACTTGCGTGCTGATGTACGCCGATTTGCGAAATGTGTGGCAGCACTGGCAGGTTGCTCATCTTTGTTGTTATTGTTGTTGTGGCTGTTGTTGTTGTGAGTGTTCGTCGAATGGGTTTGTCGATGACTCGTTGTCTGACCCATTGTCGTTACTTAATTGCTATCTTACAATTTCGATATATATTTATAAACATTCAACTTTGACGTGTAGAGTCTGACTCATAAATGTACATATGTATGTACATATCCTGAAGATACACACACACACAGATATTTATACTTGAATGTCTTCAACACAATCACAATATCACAGTTGAGTCCGACGATGCTTTGTTGCTCTTTAGTGCAGCTGAACTTGTTTAATTCTATTAGAGCTTTAACAGCACAACAAATGATTATTAAAGACACATCTCTGGCTATAGCTTACAGATGTACATTGTACACATTATATTTGCAATTCAAGTGCTTTACTTGATTTTCTGAACCACTCATCTTTCTTTAATATTTGCAATATTATTATTGCTTACATGACCATGCCAGACAGAGTATATCAAATAACTACACAGCGTTCGTTGTCTTATCATCATATACCGAGTATCGCACTTTAAATATATGTATATACATGTATGTATCTACACATGTGTGTGTATATTTTTTATTTACGAGTGTGTAAAGACTTTTGGGTTTAAGAACGTTACGATAGTAAGATCCACACGAATGTATGTAAATGCATTCCACAGTTACACAGTTGGAACACGATAGTCGCGCTCGCGCACGCCCGTACAAAGATAAATGAGACAACGACGACGGAAACAGAAATAGAAGCAGAAGCTGAAGCAGAGACGATGAAGCCCCACATACACATATGTTTGTATGTACGATAAAGCAAGTTTAAAAAAGCTCAACGCGTTTTGTTTTCTTTTCTCGTCTTGTTTCGCTCATTTATTGGTGTTCACTCTTGTTGTTATTGTTGCTATTCTTCTGGTTAGCTCGTTTGCATTAAAGCTTTACTTGTTCGTTTATTCGTACTCACGCATACAAAAATACACACACACACTTAACGTTGTCTGTCCCACTGTTTGTGTTGGAATGTGTTGATTTTCCTATATTTTTATCGGTTCTTTTTGTTTTACTGCTTGTTGCAGCACACCATATTTGAAATGTATACAATAGTATGTATGCATGTGTGTCATATGCTTGTGTGTAAGTAGTCATGTGCATATGTAAGTACCTTATAATTAAATTAACTTATCATTCGCAATTGGTTTGGCTTAGTTGGATTTCTCTCTCTCTTCTTTCTCTCTCTCTCTCTCTCTCCCTCTCTCTGAGAGCAGCAAAGCTTCTCTTGAAGCTTATACAATGGCAATCAAGCCAAAACAAATACATACATTTGTATGTGTGTACATAAATTGCTTAACTACATACATATGTATGTATATTTGTGTGTATCAAGATTTTTGCATGTGTTTAAATTAAGCACTTTCTTACACACAATATTTGAAAATTAATGAATCAAAATTTACACACACATACATACAGTATGTTTCACAGAATGACAAATCTTTTTTGTTCTCTATGATTAAAACTGCATAAGATTAAGCACGAAGCAGCAGCAAGAACAACAACAGCAACAATGACAATGAATTAAAATTTGAAAACATTCAAGTTAAATCATTGCTAACAACTATTGTTTATCGATAACAGCACAACAACACAGTACCGTGTTGGCGAACGTCGGAACAATAACAGCGAAATCAAAAACGACAACGGCGAACGGGAACGCGAACGCGAACAGTGACCACACGAATGAAGTGGAACTTAATACTAAAACAAGCTTTCGACCATTGACAGTGCCTTTGCCTGTGCCTTAGCCGAGCGGCATATTGGATAAGTTCTACACAGCAGCGATTCGCTCAGAAAAAACAAATTGTTATTTTGCAGCTTGTGCTGAACGGCGATAGTTTAATCTTAAGCGCAATATGCTAAGAGCGACACACCCTATAAAACTGCAAGAGAAAATGCGTAAATTTTTACATTTGTCAAAACACTTTTTGAACTGTCTAACTTGCATAATTATTATGTTTATGAATAACTTTGTGTATATACATATATATATTTACACAATTTGTATCTGCAATATCAGAATAATTGCAATATATATTTATATACATCATAGATAATGTAAATAAATAAATGTACATTATGTGTTCAATTCATGTGACCATATCTCACATACACACACAAACGAACATAGAAATACTCAAATAATGAAAGCTTTCCGTTGAGAGAGCGAGAGCGAGCTTTAACTAGCTTTAACATTTTCTGATTGGGCTGAGCGCTGCTCAACGAAGAAGCAAAAGATCTGATCCGAAGGCTTTGGGCTACATAAGCTATCAATCAACAAAAAAAAAAAACGAGTGACAATGGGAGAGACAAAAAGATAACATTAAATTGGCATTCTCATTGCTCTTCTTCTTTTCCACGCTCATTTTCTGCCGATTACACTTGCACTTGTATTCGACATGATAGTTACTCACACCCACGTAACGTAAGTACTCCAAAACTTTATTTCGTTTATCCCACGCGACAAAACTGACTGTTCAATAAATACCCTGTAGCAAGTTTAACAATGCTAGATTTAATAAATTAACAGTGTAAATTCTAAATTCACCAATCAAAGAAATTACTAACAGATGATCCAATATTCTTATTGTTCATTCATTAAGTAGTACTAATTAGTATTCGCAACGCAGTCCACATAATGAATAATGTGGAACGTATGTATGTATGTATGATATGATATAGAAATGAACTCACATGTATACGAGACTAAAAACAAATACAGGTGCAATACAGTGTTGGATAGTGTGTGGACTGTAATTGACCCCAAATAATACATATCAATAAATATGTATGTACGATAAATGTATACAAGGACATTTATGAACGTAATGAGAGTGAATTTAGCAACATGTTGATTAAATTGAAATTGAGACTTACCTTTGCAGATGATGTTCGCTGTTTGATGGCAGAGGCGTGAGCCGAGTGTGTGCTGAGAACGTTTTTGTTGACAGAGGATGCAATAGGTCCCACACCGCTGCCAGGCGCATGATGATGATGATGATTGATCGCAGATGTTGCAACGCTAGCGCTATTGTTGCTCGAGATTCGTGAACCATCCGTGGTCATGTTGTTGGCAACATGATGATGATGATGTTGCTGCTGATGCGAGTGATTTGTATTTGTTTGTGTGTTTGTATTTGTCGCTATTGCGGACGACGTCACAGCTGTTGGTGTTGTTGTTGTTGTCGTATTATTGCTACTGGCTGAATTCGAGGACGTTATTGGCAACATTGTTGCAATCGCAGCTGATGTTGTTGTTGTTGCTGCTGCTGTTGCTGATGTTGCATTTGTTGTTGTTGTTGCTGCTGGCAGTGAGACAATGTTGGCGTTGGCTGAATCATGTTGCTGTTGCTGTTGTTGTTGCTGATCCTTTATAGAATGCGCAGACGTGCTGATTGTGTTTGTTGTATAAGTTGTGCTTGCAGCGGCCGTTGTAATGGCATTTGATGCCGCTGCCGTTACCGTTGACGAGGGCTGGGCAGCCGTTGTCCCGTTGGAGACATTTTCAGCGGGCAGGGCTTCAGGAACTGGTTGCAGGGTTGTTCGCATTGCTGTTGACATATTTTAACCAAATATTCTCTTGTCGCAATATTTGAAATTCGATATTCGATATTTCCTACGTACGCATTAAGAATCGCGTCTCACAACTTTTATGAGATTCAACTGTTTTTAAATCCTCTATATATTTTTCCGTTGTTTTTTTTTTTTTGATCTTAAAATTATGCAATTGCCTATTTAGTTAGTTGCTATCATCCAGTTTGCAGCCAGCCAATTTGCACCTGCAACAATAAATAAAGATGTGTTAATTTAAAATATCATTAGCAATTATTTTCAATCATTTTATAGCGTAAAAATGATCTAAATTCCCCAAAAACTCTCTCTGCCACCTCTCTTCAATCAAAAACATAAGTTTCAGCAAGTGTTCGACTAAGAAATACTCTGTACACAGCAACTGAAGAAATTATAAGGTTGTCGTCAAATAAAATAAAAAAAATTCGCCTTTTTCGCAATCAACAAATACACATTCTTAACTCAAAATAATTATCCATTTATTAAATTTTCTGTTAACAAAAATAATATAATCTTAAGAGCTAAAAATACCAAATTAACGCAATAAGTTCCCAGTTGGACGAAACTTAGCTAGGAATGAGCTAGAATCACATAAGAAAGTTGCAAGATGGAAGAGAATTTGTCCAAATCCAATAAGAATATTTTCCATGATTGCTTGTTAACTATGTAGTGATGGGAGAAATCCCTTGCTACAGAACTCAGGCAGCCCTAGAAATATCAAACTGCTTGCGCATCACTAGCCGCCATGTTAGTCCATCACTAGACTAACTACGTTCAATTTACATTGAAGCGAAATTTTAAATCAAAACAAAGTTTACTGCGGTGCAATTGATTAGATAAAACTGCAAATACTAAGTGTAGCATCTGCAGAGTACACCAAATTGATATCTTAGTAGTTGCAACCAACAAAATGGACTTAAAGGTGCACAAATGGCGCAACAACATGCTAAGTATAGAAAATGGAATCAACAATTAGCTTCGAGTCTTCCTTGGAAATAGATATCGCTCCAAATGATTGGCAATGGTATCGTCAAGTATCAAATCCACATCTAAAAAACAAAAAAAAGTTAATAAATGCTGGATTTTACCGTAAAACAAAAACTCACCATAGCAGCTTTGCGTTAACAGTGAAAAACGGGTTAAGAAACTTCTAAGAAGCTCATTAGAAGTTATCCCAGAACCTTGGAATATTTGCCTTAATCGGTTTATTGGCAATTGGAAAGTATATAACAAATTTCTATTCATTTTAGTGAGTATATAGAAAGAGCATTTTTTTTAAACTATTGGCTATTACAAAAAAAATTTTCTATTCATTTAAGTGAATATATAATAGCGGTTTCTCTTTCAAATTATTGGCTATTACATAAATATATTTCTATTAATTTTAGTGGTTATATAAAAGGGCTTCTCTTTTTAAAAGTTTTGTATTATGGCTTTTCTTGCAAACCATTTTAGCGGATATTTAGAAATGTCTTTTCTTTTGATTGGCTATTACAAATATTAATTTCTATTGATTTGATCGATTTTAATGAGTATATAATAACGGGTTTTATATACTCTTTTATTATTTGAAGTTACAAACATCGAATCAAAAATTAATTTCTGTTAATTTAAGTTGGGATATCTTTCAAAACTCAATTTGTATTACTTATTGTTTGGTATACAGAAAAATGAATTTCTACTGATTTTTACTGATTTTACGGCTTTTCCTTTAAATCATTTGAAGTTACAGAAATAAATTTCTATTAATTTTAGTGGGTAGATAGTAAGGGCTTAAAAAATCGATGACACTCTCGATTTCGGCCTTTAGCTGCGATTGTTGCAGAGTGCAAAGTTCTTGTCTGATGGAAAAGCTCAAGTCCTTGCGAGAAAGTAAATCATCAAGTTTCTTATTATCATATTTGGTAAGAGCAACTGCAGTGCTGGAAACCTTATCAATTTCAGAAGGATGCAGGCCAATCCAACGCAAAGTGGGCGTGATAAGAGTATTTGAGGTGAAGTTCATTGCTTGCGATCCATGGCGATAAACGAGCATAATCTCAATGCCGAAGGGATCAGCATCCACAAGGATATAAACGGGAAGATTGCATTCAACGGACAATCTGTGGACAATACGCCGTGTAGTGCAATCCGGATATCCTTTGCCCGTCATCAAAATGAAGCGTAAGCCAAATGTGCTAAAGGAATTCTGGGATAGCAAACTCTCGAAAACTGATTCCTTTTCAACGATGAGAACCATTTGGGCATTTGTGACAATCCGTTCAACATTCTCAAAGTCCGTTGGCAATGTGGTTGCCCGGGAATAAATATTGCAGTCGATTACATCTCCGTTGTTCATCAGCAGCTTCACGTCGCCTACAAATATGAAATTGTTAAATCAAATCAATATATATTTATATATTTATTTATTTATACCTGATATAATACCTTTGGACGCCGATAGTAAACCAAGTAAAACTGGCGCCGTGTTTAGCATACGACAGACATCTAACTTGGCCGATTCAATATAGGATTGTGAGCGAATCATTTCCGTATCACGGTAATAGAGACCACGAACAGTGCAACTACCGCCAAACAATTGCAGTCGATGTATCTCGGCCAACAAATACACAACCAGACAGAATCGATGTCGGCTTTGACGTTTATTGTACGTAATCTTTCGAAAATTCATCAGTTTCGGGTCTTTAACTAAATAATGTGGAACTTTGAGAGTAACGCCTTCATCATTTACCATACTTGTGATTAGTTCAATCACAATCTGCTCGACATTAAGCAACAGTGTCATAGCTTTATTATTTACACAAAATCATTTCAGAATTATTCTCCGTATATCTTTAACTAGATGGTTAAGATTGTTCAATAAATATGTTATAAGATGGAAATATATTGATTTTGAAGACAGATCATGGTCTCTTATCTCTTTCAATCTAATCTCTATGCTATCAACAATATTTAAGCAGATAAACGATTTAAAACTATTCAGTTTTTAACATCTTTTAATTTTTAAAATTACAGTTTTTTTATTTTTTATATATAACATTTTTTTGAAGTAAGTTTGAATTTAATTTTTTGATATCAACATATGAAATTGTTAGAAAGCGAACAAAGAATCACCAATATTTAATGGTAATAATTTCGTTATCTTGCTGAGAATAAATAATAAATACTGTTTAATCAACAATCAAACAAAAAACTTGTACACATTTTTTTTGTGTATGGATTTGACAAATAAACAAATAAAAGAAACTATCAAAGCCGAAAGAAGAGATATAAACTGTGTTGCATTTAAACTGATACATACATGTGCGTGTATGTATGTGCATGTGTATGTACGTACATATGTATGCACATACTTATTTCACACACCCTTTTATTATTAATCTATTTTATCATTATGTTATATTTCCCTACATACTTTTTCAGCTTGTGTATATATTTATATATACATACTTTATTTATATATATTTGTGTATGTATTTTATTTGTGTATATACTAATGTTGAATAAGTTTACGTATGCACGGCAATATCTAATTCAAGTAACTTTTTCTTACACTTTGGCAAATATCAAATTATGTATATTAACAGCTAACACACACACAATCACATTTTAACAATTCTATGTACAGAAAAAAGAACTTTGTCAATTTTATTATTAATGGACTTTTCTTTTCATTTTTTCTCATTTTTCTTTTGCCCAGAAAATGTACTCGTTATTACAAAGCAAGCAGAGTTTATTTTCTTGGACGACGGGGGCTGACAAGGCATTTGGTTGAGGTAGGAGGGGGTGGCGAAGGGGGAGGTGGGGCAAACGGGAGGCAGACAGCGGCGGCAGCGAATGGAAGCGAAGAGAAGAGCAGAGAAAGAAAGAAAAACTAGCGAAAACAGCGAACGAAATGGCAGCCCCCTAAAGTATTGATTTGCTGCTAGCTCGCTATATAGCCCCATACGAATATCCCAGAGAGTACTTACCAATCAAATAAATTCCCGAACAAACAATATTAGGTCATAAAATCTCGGATATTTCAACATTTACTCTTTTTCGAAAAGTCATACACGTTCCATTACCTCATGCCTTATTTCATTCATATAACACTTTATTACTTAATTTCATTTTTATTTTTAATTTTTTTTCGCTTATTAATTTTCCAACGCCACCAAGTGGTAGGTAGAAAAGAAAGACCGACTTTTACCGAACAGTCGACGACACTACACAACGAAATGCAAATGCATACATACATACATGCATGTATGTGTACATATGTATCTTTCTCACTCGCTCACTCACTCGCAGCAATAATTCTCAATCAGATTTTGATGAAAACCGTTTTTCAAGTAATGCTATTAAATAATCACGTACTTTTAACTGAAATATAGCTGGCTCACAGTGACTTTTTCTCGTCTAAATTATTGTTTGCCGTTAAGCAAACTACATTGTCATTATTTCAATACTGCGAAAGTGGACAATCAAAGTAACTTGATATTGCGCTGTATAAGTTTAGTCAGTTCTCTTTGTTGTCGGATATTAAATGCAACAAAGGAGTACACAGAATCTTCGTTGCACATCCAAGATTTTAATTATTATCTTTTTCAACCACATACACAATAGAAAATCAGCAGCATACGTCGTCCAAAAAATTCACATTAATATCAGGCAGCCATATTGTAGGGTTGATAAATATGAATCGATATATCGGTATTTCGATAAAGGCTAAATTATAACGAAATAAGTGCAATCATCGTTAAATATATTGACCTGATTCAAGCGAATACCACTCGTTAATTAAAAAAATGTATTCGCTTAATTAGGTCAGTATCAGAGTGAACGCATTTAATGGTCAATAAAATAAGCACAATATTTCGCACTGCTTTGGCTTTGAGTTTGCTAAAAGTACCGAGTGCAACAGACTATAAACTATCTGAAAGTTATCGATACGAGATCAGCTGTCTGATTAAAAATAACGTATTTCCACTACCAAACGATATGTAATCAAGAATTGATTTAATGTACACTGTATTACAGCAGTATTTGTTAAAAATCATTAGTGCACCAGTGATAGAATATTTTAATAGTTGCAAGTATTATATAAACATTGAATCCAATTCGAGTCCAATGGCTTAAACCAAACAGCTGATCACAAAAATTTAATCCAATTGGAAATTTTCTAATCTGATTAAATTTTGTCAACAATTTGATTCACTTTATTAGAGCAATCAGCTGTTTTTATGTTTGCTTTTTGATTAATGATTTGATACATTATCAATTGCCTAAAAAATACATATTTTCATTTAAATAAGGTGTTAAAAATAATTAAAACAAAATGTAAATTAATTGTCAAAAATAATCGTCACTATCTTGACGATATGAGCGAAAAGTTGACTTTGATAGCTATTGGTGGTGGAAGTGCGAATTCTATCGATATTGTGACTATCGATAGCAACAATCGCTGGCATTCGTTGACACTGAACTGAAACACACCTTTTTCCTTTCTTTCCTACATACCATAATGGCGGTAGGTTTCTGAAATTCTTGTCCGATGTAAATTATTCAGCATCGGCAATAATCTTAATATTTTTTCACCAACTGTGAATGCAAATCTCAAGCAGATGCATTGTGCGAGATTGTTGAATGAATATTTTGTTGAAAAATGACTTGAAAGTGAAAATAACAAATAAACAATTTCAGGCTGTTGCTAAGAAGGAACCCAAAATCAAGCGCGACCCCGCGAAGAACCCTATGCGGGATCTGCACATCCGGAAATTGTGCCTGAACATCTGCGTGGGTGAATCTGGTGATAGGCTAACCCGTGCCGCCAAGGTGAGTGTTGTTATGTTGTTTTTCTAATTGTGGAAACATGTAAATAAATGACACTGGGCTAAAATGACATTGTTCGTGTTTCGTGTTTAGGTGTTGGAGCAGCTGACCGGACAGCAGCCAGTGTTCTCTAAGGCCCGCTATACAGTGCGTTCGTTTGGTATTCGTCGTAATGAAAAGATTGCCGTGCACTGCACAGTCCGTGGCGCCAAGGCCGAAGAGATTCTGGAGCGTGGTCTGAAAGTCCGTGAATACGAATTGAGACGCGACAATTTCTCAGCCAACGGCAACTTTGGATTTGGCATCCAGGAACACATTGATCTGGGCATCAAGTACGATCCCTCCATCGGCATCTACGGCTTGGACTTTTACGTCGTTCTGGGACGTCCAGGTGAGCAAATGTCCATAAAATAACACTAACTATTGAATTGTGCATATAATTAGGTATCTCTTTCCATTCACGAAATTGATGCTCAGTAACTGTGCGCAAATTAATGTAGCTGTGCTTAAATGAATTATGCCTTCATGCCAATTCAAACGGTACAATTTCGACAGTTTTTTCAACTTTAAATCAAACATGAATTTGTTGCTAATCGTGTGTTGTTGTTTTCCACACTCTTGTTTTTAGGTTACAACGTGGCCCACAGGAAACGCAAGTCCGGCACCGTCGGCTTCCCACATCTGTTGACGAAGGAAGACGCCATGAAATGGTTCCAGCAGAAATACGATGGTATCATCCTGAATAGCAAGAAATAAGCTCACTTCAACTGGGTGTTTTTTAAGATGAATTCTATAATAAAACCTGCATCGGTTACAAATTATGAATGAATTAATGTGTGTCTTAATCATTTGTAGAATTATAGATTTTATTTATTTAATATTCTTAGAGCCATGCTTCGATTTAAAGCCTCCCTTTCGATTGCTCAGTACGGCGAATCTGATTTGTTGCACAAGCCACTGAACACCCTCATCCAAGCCTTCTCCGGAGATTGCGTTGCTGGAACATATATGCCAAGGCTTCTCCTTGATGTTATCCAGACCTAACGCTAAAGTAAAAGCAGTATATGAAAACTAGTGCCATAGTTAATAAGAAATTGTACTCTACCTGCTGCAATTTTCACATTTGAAAGCGAATCCTCAAGATCTGATTTGTTGCCATAGAAAAGTATGGGCACCAAGCGATTACAAATATCAGGATGATGTAGCACAAGATCCAACTCATCTTTAACAACAACTTTAAAGGTCAAATCCATTACAAGAAATATACAGTTCGTTAAGAAATTGTTGTGATCAAAAATCTTAAGCAGGCTTGTTCTGGTTTTCACTACAGCCAAAATTTTTCGAAAATAATTATCCTGAACTAATTGTGTGCGAATTTAGTTTAATTGGAATGTTTGAATTTAAGTACGTAAAAATGAAAAACGGGTAATTTTAAATAATTAGCCTGTTTTCAACCGAAAATTTAGATTTTTGGAAATCTTAAAAAATAGATAAAAAGGATAATTTCGAACCATACAGCCAGATTTCAATTTTATAATTAAAATAGTATTTAAATGTTACAGTTGTTTTCCTATTTTCTTGATTTTTTGAGCTTATCAAATTCTATAACTAAAATTTTTTATTCAGCTTGGATTTGAAATAAATTAAATTTTATAATTACTTTACTATTACTTTTGGTTCTTTGAACATGTTGGGCAATATTAAAAATTATAATAATGATAATAATTAAATTACAATAAATTTTAATTTGTTTTGTCTTATAATAGTTTCTAGAAGAAAAATGCTTACCAAATCGCATTCTGTCACTTGAGTCGATAACATAGATTATTCCTTGACAGTTTTTAAACTGATGCTCCCACAGATTTCTGTACCGGGTGGCACCAGACATATCCATAGCCTTAATGCTCACACCCGTGCCTTATTTAAAATATATATTTATTTATTTAATACGATGTATATTTTTTTTTTTAACTCACTGTAGAATTGCTCTATCAGAAATCCAACTGTTGGCACCGTTATGTTTGACTGTTCACTTGATTTCTTAAAATGGTTTATTATCGTCGATTTACCACTGTTATTTAAACCTAACACTAATATTGTCATTTTATCCTTCTTGACCTTGATCAATTCTGCCAAATTGTTAAACATTCCCATTGTGTGCTCTCAACTAAACAATAACAATGCCAAAAATTTTCATTGGCTTTGGCCAAACAAATGTCAAATTGGTTACCAAGGTAACGTCTTCACACTTGCATCGATTTATTAAGGTTTCTGCAGTCAATGTCAGGCGATATAAGGACTTCGTTATAAACAATGTTTTGATTCCGTTTGGGGACGGTTTTGAGACTTTAAACCTTTGAATCTTTTAAGATTGCACATGTGAATCTTCTTGAAAAATAATTGGCTGAAACTCATCTATTTTCTATAGATTCGTAAGTCTGCCCGGGCAGTTGTTAATATATTATTACTAAGTTGAACACGACAATCAAGACACATTATCATTACCTATTGTAGTTCTCTATAATTTCTTATTTATCGAACATATTCTTTTCTCGACCACTATACATACAAGTTGTCAAGTTATTCTTCTGACAAAGGCCCTTATTTTAAAAATTGGCTCTTCATTTATTTAATATTAAATTTGACTAATATTTTCTTTTTCCAAGAAACTTAATCATTATAAGTTATACTATAAAAATTACATAATAATGATTTTTGAGAATTATATTGATGAAAAACCGTCTCTTTTAAAAATCATGTCAAAAATGCTAATGTTTCTTAAAACAGGATAATTATGAGGTTATTCTTTTTCAAGACATTTTGTCATATTTTTTGTCCTAAATTTCAAAGTGCTTGATTAGTAATAGATCATTATAAATGTTATGCTGTTTTATACTTGAAGTAAAACATGACTAAACACAGGAGAATTATATTTTATTTATTCATTTTGTATAATTTTATTTAACATTATCAAGTTAACCAATATCTTAGCAATCTAGAAAATTAGCTGCCATTAATAGTTCTAAGGCAATCTCTGGTGCAATCGGAAATTCTGGTATTTCAGTTGAACTATTGGTGTAGCGAACTTTATATGTAAAATACATGCACACCTTTTGTAAAACGTGAGATCTGAAAAATATAAATTGTTATAAAATGCATTAAGTTGTGTATCAATTACTACTAAAATCATTAATAAATACTAGACTATAATAACAAACATTCAGATGTGTTACATTTTATCTGCAAGTCACTGTAAATGTATGTTTGCTTGTGTAATTTCCAGAGTGGGGATGGGGAAGACTTTAGTATGTATTAATTAAAATTTAAACATTCGTAAAATGTTTAGAATTATTTAAAATAGCATATAGAACTAATTGCATACATATTCCCGTAAGCTTAAATCTGCATACATGGCTGGAAATGTATGTATGTATGTGTATGCAAATACATATATAATGTACATTGAAAATCTTCGCATACCCTTCATGAACCGGTCAATAGGTCACTCTTGATATGAGAATTGTGCTGGGTGCATGAGTGCTTGGGATTACGAGTTAAACTTACGGAATTTCCCGAAAGTGCACTTCATTAGCCTCGTTTTCAGCAAATTGTCCTGGACCAGAGAGCATTGCCTTTATTGTGCCAGAGGTGAGAGCATGTTCGCGTTTTACAATAAATTCGTGGCCGTCGGATGAAATTAGTTTGACGTACATGGCGTCTGGCCCCTCACAACCGCCATAGATCTTATCGCTGCGCTGCTCATCCATTGCTATCATCTGAAAAACTTTAATTACTATATTATTTTCGCCATATTAACCATTTTATTTGTTTTTTGTCTTACTTGCCAAAAATCAGTCGGTGACAACACTTAAATTCTTACATATGTCTGTATGTATATACAATGTAGTGTTGGCAAACGCAAGCAATACTCAAAATGGAATATCCCTACCTTATGCAACTGAGAAATAATCGTCTAAAATAAATACTAACTAAATTATTTGAAATGTTAATATTCTTAAGCTAAATATTAAAACATTTACTTTTGCAAGTATATATATTACAATTCTGTAGCCCTCGTTTGGAATATTCGTTTAGTTTATGGCCAACGCTGCCAACCTTTTCGAAGAAAAAATAAAAAACAATCCGATAGTTTGTCAGAGTTGGCGCCATGTCGTTAAATCTAGCTATAAATTTAAATTTCGGGATTTAAAATATCGAAATGCCATAGCTTTGCTATAAATCAATATTTAAAAAAAAAATTAACATTCGAAACTACACAAAATCAAGGTAAAAATTTAATTGACGGTTTGAGGCTATTCATCCCAAGGGGAGAGAAGTTACAAATTTAATTCTGAAAAAAAATATTTAAAAAGGCAGAAGATTCCAACAATAATCCTGCAAATATATAAACAATGCTAGCTTCAAAATAAGAAAATTCCCAAAAAAAAACATGGTTGGAAAATTTTATGTGTCCAATTTTGACAATTGACCCAAAATGGTACATGCTGCCAGATAGGAAAATCGGCAGGGTCATAGCACTTGGTCCGGGTGGCAGCCTTCCACACCAGTGCTGTCAACTTTTTAGGAACAATAGCTGTTTCTGGCTGGAAGCATCTATATTGGTTTTTTTTTTGGGACTTTTGCAGAGTTTTACCAAAAATTTAAATGGAAAAACTTTGCAGAAAATATATTTAAAATAGCCAGATTTACCGCTAATATCAATTTTGAAAGTTTTCTAGAAAACGAACTTTGAAAATAGCCAGATCTAGGTATAATATAGTTAAGTTGGCAACAGTGAAAATATTATCCGTTTATTTATTCGATACCAAGTATTTGGTATTTCAAACTAATCGATAAATTAACTGAAAACGGCGAGCTTAAAATTCACAAAGTTAAGCAATAAACAATTTTTAGAGAAAAGCAATAAAATCAATTATTACAAATCGAAATAAATTAAAGTTGTAAATGTAATTCTACATAAAAAATCCGAAATTCGTTGAATTCCTAATGAATTACATGATCATATTATTAGTAAAAATATAAGTATTTTAACTATAATTTGATATCATTCCAGCATCGCCGCTTCAACGAATTGATGTAATGATTTCTATAAATCTGTTTATACTGGTCATTCATTCAGAACAATTCTTTCAATGTATAATATTTCGTTGTGGGTAATTTAAACCCACTTGTTCCACCCACTAATAAGAAAACAATGTAGTATATTAGTTACCAAGGCAATAAATAGATTTCAGAAGAAATAATTTCGACTTTATTGGGGTTACGACCATTAAAGAACAAACATTTTAAACATAATTTCTGTTCTCATTTGATTTCACGCAACTTGAGGGAAAATTTAGTTCTCATCGACCTCAGCCTCTTGTTCTTCCTCGAATTCGGCATCCTCGTCGGCGGTTGCTTCCTGGTACTGTTGGTATTCAGAGACCAAGTCGTTCATGTTGCTCTCTGCCTCGGTGAACTCCATTTCGTCCATGCCCTCGCCAGTGTACCAATGCAAGAAAGCCTTGCGACGGAACATAGCGGTGAATTGCTCAGAGATGCGCTTGAACAGTTCCTGGATGGCGGTCGAGTTGCCAATGAACGTGGCCGACATCTTGAGGCCTCGGGGCGGGATATCGCACACTGCGGTCTTAACGTTGTTGGGGATCCATTCAACAAAGTAGGAGCTGTTCTTGTTCTGAATGTTCAGCATCTGTTCGTCGACCTCCTTCATGGACATGCGGCCACGGAAGATGGCAGCAACGGTGAGATAGCGACCGTGACGTGGATCGCAGGCAGCCATCATGTTCTTGGCATCGAACATCTGTTGTGTCAGCTCGGGCACGGTCAGAGCCCTGTACTGCTGGGAGCCCCTGGATGTGAGTGGAGCAAAGCCAGGCATGAAGAAGTGCAGACGTGGGAATGGAACCATATTGACAGCAAGCTTGCGGAGATCAGCATTCAGTTGGCCAGGGAAGCGGAGGCAAGTTGTGACACCAGACATTGTCAACGACACCAGATGGTTCAAGTCGCCGTAGGTTGGAGTTGTCAGCTTAAGTGTACGGAAGCAGATGTCATAGAGAGCCTCGTTATCAATGCAATAGGTTTCATCTGTGTTCTCAACCAGCTGGTGGACCGAAAGTGTTGCGTTGTAGGGCTCAACAACGGTATCGGATACCTTTGGTGAGGGCACAACCGAGTATGTGTTCATGATTCTGTCGGGGTATTCCTCGCGGATCTTGGAGATGAGCAGGGTGCCCATGCCGGATCCGGTACCGCCACCAAGCGAGTGTGTAAGCTGGAAGCCTTGCAGGCAATCGCACGATTCAGCCTCTTTGCGTACAACATCTAGAACCGAATCGACGAGCTCAGCGCCCTCTGTGTAATGACCCTTGGCCCAGTTGTTGCCAGCGCCAGACTGTCCGAACACAAAGTTGTCGGGTCTGAAGATCTGACCGAAGGGGCCCGAACGGACTGAGTCCATGGTGCCAGGCTCCAGATCAACGAGTACAGCACGGGGCACATATTTGCCACCGGACGCCTCATTGTAGTACACATTGATACGTTCCAATTGCAGGTCGCTGTCACCATGATAAGCACCAGTAGCATCGATACCATGCTCATCGGAGATAATCTCCCAGAACTAAAGCGACAAATCAAAGAGAAAAAAAGCAAAATTCATGAGATTAGATAATGATGAAATACAATACATTAAAGGCCCTACTATTTTTGCACCAATATTGCCAAAAAATTTCCCAATATCAATAATAATGACAACATCGGCTTACTATAATTTATTATATTTCTTTAATACCAAACTGTTATCGCTGAAATTGGCAACAAACAAATGAGTCGAGTAATTGTTTTTTCCAAATGCAAACCTTGTATTTTGCAAATTATACAATCTTATTTATTAATAACCCATTGAGTTAAGCTAGTTGACTAACTGTATATACATTATTTTTGCAAAAAGGGAGCGACTCATTGGTATATATATATAGTAAATCAATAATGTTAATACATATACACCGTTATATACATACATACAATGGCATGAGTCTGCTCAATTGAAGACATAAAAAATAAACCAAGCTTTATATAGTCAAAGCCGGGGAGTGAGTCTTTTTATGGCATGTCATGAGATCTTTTTTGGTGGGCTGAAACGAGACAACGACAACGGAAACATTGTCATCATCATCGTCGTCGTCGTCATTGCGTGGGTCTATTTAATGCCAGCTGTCCACCTCTGCTGTCTGCAGTCTTGACTTGGCATTTCCAAATATGTATGTAGGCTGGAACACAGTCTCTATGCTCCCCACGCTCACTACACCACACCATAATCGACCTCCAGTTAAAGTTTACATAGGCGTATACATATGAGAAGACATACATACATATGTTCAACAAGCGCGCTTACATCATCGCCAGCAACATCAACCCACACTCACACAGCGATAATAGAGGCCAAGCTTGTGGTGCAGCAGCAACGAATGCCATATGGCGTTAGAAGTGAATTTTCTGGCTAGATTACGTCACTTCTGAGTCGAATTTAGTGGGTTGTTTACTTCAAATAAACAAAACTTACTACACAAATTAATTCTGAATGGAAAAGTAATTGTCACGATAGTTTAAATTACCCCCAATATAAATATGTACATAAAAATGTTTGCACGGGTGTTGTGAGAGTAAGAGCGAAAGCTTTATCGAATATGAAAACAAAACAAAGTAGGATATCTTCTTAGCTCTTTGCACTGCTGCCCTTTCTCTCTCTCACGCGTAGTTAGCAGATGACTTCACCTCATTAATTCAATTCTACCTCAGGCCATTCGCCTCCTGCAATGTGCGTGTTCATATCCTACATCAACATGTACACACTGGATGTGTATCTATGTATGTATGTAAGTATGCTTGTACCTATGTAAATGCATAAAATATATGTACATTGTATAATGACTTGCAGCTGCTACGAGGGTAGTTTTTTCTGTGAATCGCCTGCCGAGGACAACAAGGACTTTATTGATTTGCCGAAAGGAAGGCGATGACGCAGCCAATTCGCAATGAGGCAGCCGGCAAGCGCAAGCGCATGAAAACTGGCAACAACGCCTTTTGGGTGTGTCATGTACTTAAGTATGCAAGTAGATATGTAGATACATTTGCCGAAAAGGTATTTGTATTTGTTTGTATAAAGGAAATTCTAGCCGTAAATAATAAAACCATATGTGCATGTTAAACATATATAACATTGTTTAATTGCATTAATATCCCCTCATTTAACTGGAGGAATGTTTATGTATCACAAAAACACACACACATAAGTACATGCTGATATCTGCACACATACACATGCGGCGAACTTATGTGCGAAATATGTAGATATGTACACATTTTGTGCCATTGCGAACCGGTCGACAACCGGTTCAGCCATTTTAGGTAAAATGACGTCATATTTTCTCTTCAGCAAACTTCGGCAAGCCATACATACATACATATGTACACAGCTCGGCCGGCAGAAACCGGCCGACACAAAAAACATGAAAAAGTATTGTACATATGTGTGCGAGTGGAAAAGAAGTCAGTCAAGAAACATTAATTTGATGCGAGAAAAGTACCTTTCACCAATTACTGACAGCCAGATATAGAAAAATATTTTCATACATACATACACATGAATGTATTCATCAAAGAGCGACTTTCTCATTTATAGAAACTAGAGAGAGAGACTGATATGACTCATACATTTGTAAATATGTCATACCATTCACAATTATTTGTATGTACATACAAGAAATTGATAAATGCATCGAAGTTAATAAATTTAAATACCATTGCATATATACAAAGTGCAGACACACCCAAAGTTAAATTTCTGGATTGTACATACACACACAGATGTGCTCATATGCAAAGGTACATTTGTACAAACAGATGTGCATATATTTGAAGAAAACTGCATAATTCGATTATGTATACATGCATTCATGCCTATATTTATAACCATAAATTTATTCGTACTTTAGAAATTTATGTGCAAATGCCGGGTGTCCTCAATAAATTTGCCACATGGCAGTATGAAAATGACGCCATGTTGACTGGTAACTGTACCTTATTCTTATTTTAAACTTAATTAAGACAAGTTCAAAGATGTAGAATACATAGAAACATACCTTGGCTCCGATTTGGTTGCCGCACTGACCAGCTTGGATGTGTACAATTTCCCTCATTTTGTTTTTTTATATTAGATTTTTGACTTTTAGCTTAAATAATATTTCCTGCTTGTATTCACAAATACACTTCTGCCCGCTTCACTTGACGAATACTGTCTGAGTCTGCTGCAGAATTCGCCGGAATAAATATAACATACAAGCAGTGTGACCAGAGTGCGTCACTGTTGCCAACTTAGCTATTTTATAGCAAGTTCTGGCTATTTTCAGAGCTTGTTTGCTAGAAAAATTTGAAAATTGCTATTAGCTGGAAATCTGGCTATTTTAAATATATTTTCAACTATTAATATTTTTGGTAAAACTGTGTAAAAGTGCACAAAAAAACAAATTACGATGCTTTTCAGCCAGAATCAAGCTATTGTTCTCCCTTAAATCTTGGCAACACTGGTCTGGAAACAGTGCCACCCTGCAAAAACTTTCGATCTGGCAACATGTACCATTTTAATCAAATTGCAAAATCAGCTGCAGCTAAGAAAATTTAACTTGTTTTCGAATTTTTCTTAATATTGAAGATAGAATTTTTAAAATTCTTGCAGAACTAGAGATAGAATTTTGTCGATTTTTTTTATATTTTTTCAGAGTTAAATTTGTCACTTTTGGTTTCAGAAAAAATATCAATAGCAAAACATAGCTGAATATATATTTAATTTAGCCAGTTAAAAGCAATTCTTCTATTTTCTAGCAAACGAACTTTAAAAATACCCAGAATATAAATTAGCAAAGTTGGTAGCAGTGATCAAAATATGAAATTGGGCTGCTTCTGTAATAAAGCCAGTGCTGCAAAAAATCTTTGTTGCTTCCTCAAATAATTAAGAAAGAAAAACTATTCATTTAAAATTCAAATGTTCAAAAAATTAAAATACTGTTGACCTAAATACTAAATTGCTACTTTATTGCAACCTTTCGCATTAATATATTTTGTTATTGGCTGGCACATTCGATATGAATTTTGTAATCTGTAAGACAAACACACATATTTGTTTACCCTATTAGAGGGTCTTTGCTATATTCAAATTATTGACATTTATAACAATTTGTATTGTAGTTCAAATATTTTGCAGTAAAACAGTATTCTTACCGAAACTTTTTGTTGCATTGGCAAAAGAATATATGTAAATTAATCAATGGACTTCATTTTACACAAATGATTAATGGGTATCATTTTAACCTCGTCATTTATCTTACAGACAAGAACGTCACCTTCCTGTTTAGATAAAACTTTACCAACAGATTCTCTTTCTTCGCCATAGATGACTTTGAATTCATCTCCACTATTTGGAGGAACAGGTGCCAGGTGCTCACTCACAATAGAAACGCTGCGATCCTCCTGACGCAGAAACACGGAACAGACACCATTCGACACGGTGCGAATAATGCCAGTCTGGCCAACAAGATCAGTATCGTCATGCGTGTGAATGCGAACTTCAATGTCCGTGGTACACCAATCACCCATGGTTGAGTCCAGGCTAGCTCCAGGTGTTTGTGGATTGTAAGGGGACTGCGGTACACCGCCAGGAGTGTTGGGTGAATAGGTCGATGGCGATGGCGTATTCATATAACCAACTGGATATGGAGATGGAGCAGGACTGGGACTCGGATTAAATGGACTATAACTTCTATCTGAGCCATAAAGAGTACCAGGCGTTTGCGGAGCAAATTGTGATGACATTTGATATCCCGGAGTGCCTAAAAGTGCAATAAATTAATAGACAAAGTGTATAAGACAATACCAATAAAGATTATACTTGGATTGTATCCTGGACTGGGACTTGGTTCCTCCAGTGAATAATCAAAGTCAGTATTCCGTGCCGGAGTTGTGTTTGCCGTGGGATCCCAAGCGCCATGTCGTGGCGTCATGCTACCATCATGTGATGGCGTCATTGTACCATAAGGAGTGCGTGAATCTGTATCCCAATTGGGCGTCTGACTTCCAACCAATGGAGTCTTCGAGCCGGCAGCGGTGTAGCTGGGAGTCTGTGCTCCGTAACCAGGTGTGCGTGCAGGTGTGCGACCATAAGTGGACACACTGCCTTCCTTGCCAGGCTCGCCGACAATAACAATATGGTTACGATCTACCGAAATCGTTTGACATGATGTATGCAACTCCACACGAGCTGTGCTCTCAGTTGCATCCTTGACAATTCCAACAGCACCTGCGTATCATACAGAAAGATACCTTTAAATATGTTCTCGACTAACCAATTGTAATCTAACCTTTGTACGGTCCACCGCAAATCTTAATTGTTTTGCCCAAAAGTTCTCGATCACGCGTCACACGGAATCCACCCCGTCCGCCGCGTGATCCACCGCGTGCCCCTCCTCGACCACCAGAAGGATGCATTGGCGATTGAATGCGTGGGGACATAAATCCCAGGCCACCCAAAGTACTGGCATTGTTGACATTTGTCTTACTGCCTCCTGCCAATTGCAAGTGTCGTGTCTTGCAGACAAAGATTCCGCCATTCTCTGTGTACATGCGGCAGTGAAGGAACGCCAGGCTGCGGTACAAGTGCTTAATTTCTCCAGATCGTCCCTATAGGAATAAAAGGTACAAAACTTTAAATCTCAATATATTTTAAATTTCAAGTCTTAACTTTTAATCAACTTCTTATGTCCTAATCAGTATATTAATTTGAATTTCATAAATTTACGTTCCGTTTTTTACTCCCTATTTTAGATTCTTTAAATTTTTGATTTCCGTCTTTGTTATTCTTACAAAAATATTTGTTTACTTACGGCATGGGGTCCTTCCATTACTTTGACAATATCGCGACGACGTATTTGATTTTGATCAGCGTCAAGTGCAACCGTATTTTGATTTTCACGGCGTTTGTGCAACGCTGTTGGCTTGCATTCAATACATTTTCCATTCATGCCCAAAACATGGAAATTCTCGCGTTCCAAACGCACAATCACACCAACATTTTGCGAGCTGAAAATATAAGTGTATACTTGTAGGTACAGGGTCTACAAATATGAAACAGACACTACTCACTCAAGTTGTACCAGATCTCCCCATTGGAATTGGCCAAGACAGTCAACACCAGTGGCAACATCGGAGCAGAGTTGCAAGTCGCGTGGCAGAACCTCAAGCTCATGATTGGTCAAATCGGAAACGAGCACAACTCGTGAAGGTTCCACGCGAATAATTAGACCCGTTTCGCCTTCATATCGTCCAGCCAAAACTCTTGCATGATCTCCAGTTTTGAAATATTTACGCAATTCGCTTGCCTTAAATATAAGTGGATCCTTAAAAAAAAAAAAAAAAAAAAAAAGAAGTTAATTATGAAAGTTAAAATCAAGACAATTAATTGATAATGCTACCTTTAAATCCTGATGCTTGGGCATCACCGTTATCATTGTGCCGTCGATAGCGACAATCTTGGCTTGCAAATTCTCCAAATCTCCCACACAAACTTCAACATTATCGCCCATTGAAAATGAATGGGCAGCAGTAGGATCATCTTTCACGTTGGCCATAATTTCCAAATTAACCTCTGTGAAAATGTGTGATATGTTATTATCAAAGTACTTTAAGAAATTTGATTAGGATCTACCTTCCGGTGCCTCTTCAAAACGCTCCAGTTCGGCAAGTGTGGGCTTTACACCTTCCGACAAAATTGCGGACATGGTGAAATTTTTATAAAGAAATCCTTTTCGCGAATAACGATTGCCTTCAAAGAGCAAAAAGTCACCATCCGAATGAACTTCTCCGCCAATTGCCCTAGAAAAGTTATTAAATAGATGTTTAATATTGTAATTTTATTTTAAATAATTGTTTCCTATACCTAACAGCCTCTGGATCGAATGGCTTTGCTGGTGGTCGGCGTTTCTTCTTACGCTTTCCATCATCATTTTCCTGAAAATCATAATCGTTTAATATAAAGGAATAGATTTAATTATTATTTTAAATTACATACCGTTGCTGTAGTTCTTAAAGCACCACGCATTCGCGTATAATCGATACGGGGAAGTAGTTTAAGATGCACCTGGTTTTGTGCCAAATCAACATAGTCCACTTGCGCAATGTCATCCTTGTAGAGGCCACGTTTTAGACGCACCCATTGCTTGACCTTCAATCCCACCTGCTCCTTGACTACTTTAAGTACATCCGTCATTTCCTTGATGGGAACCATTTCCTGTTTCCATTTGCCCATGCGTAAATTTCCCACATTTTCAATACATGTCTTGACATGGGTTTGTTTGTACGCTTCTAGGTAGATATAACCCTTGACACCTTCGGGTGCAATAATGGATTTAATTTGCAATGGATCGTCTGTATTCAAGTAGGTTAAGAACTTTCTCATCAAAAGCAATGCCGTCGCTTTCTCCTCTCCAATGCGACATTTTACCATCCACAAATTTGGATCCCTAACAATACATATAATTAAATTGTATCATATGAGGATAAATGTATAATATATACTTACTTAATGCCTGGCAAAAGAGTTTGTTGAGTGATCTCATCAGACATTTCCTCGCCGCCATCACCAAAGTGTCTTTTCACCATCGATTCGTCGGCGTATTTCTTCCTTAGGTACTCCTCGATTTCGTCCTCTTTTTGAGTGCTGTTCATAAATGATTAAATTACATATTTAGTATTCACGAATTTGAAAAGGGATGTTAAGTTACTTACTCCCACAAATTGGTTCCTCTGCGTCGAATTTCAATATCCCTGGCGGTTGGGCCCAGTTCATCAATTTCATTGCCAACGATTCCAATCTCGTTTGCACCCTCCTCCCATTCATCGTCTTCATCAACCTTGAGATATAAAAAATAACAATAAATTTGACACACATGTAAAAAGTTAGAATTCCTTAGGTGAAATCTGATCGCTGGCAGCTCAAATTATATAAGTGAATAAAACTTTACCTCGTCATCCACTTCAGCTTCGTCAATAATAAAACCACCAAAGCGCTCCTTCTTCTTCTTCTTTCTCGGATGATCCTCGTTCTCTTCTTCTTCATATTCTTCCGAATCTATTTCTTCCCCTTGTGCGTCTTCATCCTCCGAATCTTCGCTCTTTCGACGATTTGCACGTCCTCCCTGAGGTTGGGGCGAATCTGATCCTGATCCAGAGTGGGCCGAATGCGAACGAGATCGCGATGATCTGGATCTCGATCTGGACACTGACCGCGATCTCGAGCGAAAGCCGGACTTGGACCGAACACTTTGCTGCGACTTATTGGATATCGATCCATCTTCGGAGCCACTATCCGACATATTGCTGACTTCGGAGTCCGACATTTTTCCCTCTGCGGACGTGTACAAAAAGTGTGCGTTTTGTATTTTTCGAACAATCATTAAATTACAATGTAATTTGACATTGATTCAATGCCCATTGACTTACATATTGTTATTTTCACTATTTCTATAGCGTACATTTGCACAATATTAAAATATTTTCTTAATTCCAACACAATTTGTTTCACGACGCTTTTTTTCACACAACAGACTCTCTCTTTCTCACTCACTCTCTTACAGTGTTGCCAACCTGTTCAAGGGCTGCCACCCATGAAAATCTTTCGATCTGGCAACAATTTAATTAAATTGAAAAATTGGTCGCACCTTTTGTGTTTTTTTTTCTCAAAATGCTTACAGAGTTTTTGTTAGAAGTAAGCCGATTTCTGTCGTTTGATTTCAAGCTAGGCATGGATATTATAATCAATTTTTGCTAGCCGGACACGATATGAAAATCAATACGATATATTAACGTTTAATACGATACATCGCAAAACAATCACATTAAACTATGTGACGTCACAAGCAGCTTATTCAATTAGTTTTGTGTGAACGTCAATATAATACCATGTACAACAGATTGACACTCCCCTACGAATAGATAATTTAAAAAGAAGAAGCATCCGAGAGGGGAAGTAATTGCTGTTTTAAAAAATTAATATAATTAAATAACTAAATAATACTGTTCAAACAGTTCATAGAAAATAAGTTTGCTTTGTCAGTAAAGATACAGAAAATGCAATTGACTTGATAGCAAAAAGGCAAACAAATATTTATAAGAAACCGAACATTTGCATTAAAGTTGTATGTATGTATATATGTATGTACACATTCATACAAATATTCATATGCACATACGTACATACATAGCGAGTTTTCCTTAAATATTATACATTTTACGGATTAATCGATCGTATAGTTAGGAGCAGACTTTTGTGGGTGAGTTCGGTGGAATAGACTGTCTGTGTGAAGCGGTGTAAAGTCGTTAATGCTCCTTGATATATAAAAATCGAAGAATTGTGAATTGTTTTTAATACATGCACATAATTTAGTCTGGGTTAAATACGTACATACAAACATACATTAATAGGTGGTGAATGCACATAGAAAATCGCCAACAGTGCGATATATTTGAAACATGAACACACCGGAGGTCAACCAAATAAATCAGCCGCATAAGAGCAATGAGTGTAAGTAATTTGGCACCATTTTGCGTAATATTTTAATAAATCGTTGTTTGTATTCTTTTAGCACAATCGGAAGATTATGTTCTTTATGTGCACATGCCAAACAAGAGTTTTAAGGCGATTGGATTTAATAAAAACGAAACGGTATATCATATTATCAAGAAAACGGTCGCAGAGTTTGGAAAAGACGGTCAACCTCCTCCGAACACTCAGCGCTATGCATGTCGAATGTTGAATGTGATCACAAAAGAGGTAAGTGAATATATCCCTGCAGAGGATATTATGTATATATATTTTTGATTCCGAGCTTTAAACCTATCTTTCAACTTTCCTGGCCAACTTTGTTTAAATTTCGACTACCATATCATATTTTTGTTGTAAGAAATAGTTGGAAATTCAATACAGCGCCAAAGATAAACATTCATTACTGTACTCATTTTTCATAAAATCTTTGTATTCCTCAGGTGCTATGGCTGGCAAGGACAACATTAATGGACAAGGTCTTGTCTCACATTTTGTCGCCTGGATGCTCCAATGTCGACTGTCCAAACAATGATTCAACAAAAGCCGAGCTTACTGAAAACAGAGATACGCATCAGGGCAGACGTTTCATTAGCAAAGGGGTGTGGCGTGTGGAACTTCGTGTCCGTTATGTGCCTCACAAGATTCAAGATTTGTTTGATGAGGACAAATACACTTGTTTCTACTATTTTGATCAGGTAAGTATCTTACCTATATGTTCATGCATGCTAATTAATTAAAATATTCTATTATTGCAGCTTAAGGAAGATTATATCCAAGCTAATTTAGCTTCGGTTGATGCCGAATTGGCGGTTCAATTGTGCTGTTTGGGAATACGTCATTACTTTAAGAACATAACTCTTAAAGCTCCGGATAAGAAACAGCACATTGATTACATTGAAAAGGAAATTGGATTCAAATATTTTATTCCGCAATCTGTGATAATCACAACAAAGCCAAAGAATCTGAAGAAAATGATACAGGTCGGATACAAAAAGGTCTATAATTACAACGACATTGAGTACTTGACAAAGTAAGTTTTCTTTTATTTAACTAGATATACAAGTAATTATGCGCATATTTTCAGGTTCTTCGATCTTCTAAAGAACCTTTCTTTAACCGACTATGAACAATTTTCGGTTACCTTGAGCTCAGCTTGGAATATATCAGGAATCCTGCATGTTGGTCCTCAAATAGGTAATAACGACGACTAATTTATAATATTTAATTTTATTATTAATAATATACATTTATATGCACTACAGGAATCTCTTATCAGACACATCCACAAGCTAGTTTAAGGAATGTAGCACAATTTAAGGATGTCGTTGCTATTAAAACCTGCGCTCTTCCAAAAGAAAAACTCTCGAAGGATAAATCAACTGAATTCGAACAACAAACCATGAACTGCAACTGTCAAAAAATCAAAACTCAAATCAAGATTTCTGCATCAAATATCGAAGAACCTTTAATTATTACATGCAATGGAGTTAATGTAAAGTTTGCAATTGCACTTCTCTTTATTTTGTACTAATTATGTATAATTTTCAGACCGCTGAGAGTATAGCCGATCTTATTGATGGATATTGCAGACTATTAACAAAAGATATGGAATTTACAATTTGGGAACGAGAATCAGACGCACAGAACACCGAAACATTAACGAAGGCATCAAGTACTTTAAAAGACGGTCCAACCACTTCTTCTCCAACTAAAAGTAAACCTACTCTAACAGATGATTACGCTGAAATTGGAATGCTAGAAGGGGAGGGAGATTACTCTACTCCAACAGGTGAGTGAATCTTTCAACTGTTTGAATTGTTTTAAAGCTCCTTTCTATTTTAGTACGCAATTATGAACTGGATCGATCTCAAATAGTACTCAGTGCTAAAATAGGCGTTGGACAGTTTGGAGATGTTTATGTTGGGAGCTATACGTTTCCGATATCATCTAAGGCAAAGAGCAAATCAAATAATAGTTCATTAAGTACTAGCGATGCCAAATATGATGTAGTCCAAGTAGCAGTAAAGACATGTAAAGCAAACGAGGATCCAGAAAAGACAGAAAACTTTCTTGCCGAAGCATGTGAGTTCAATTAAAATAAATTATAACAAAAGGTAAATTCATATATATTGCTTATCTTTTCAGATATAATGCAAAAGTTCGATCATCCACACATTATTCGGTTGATTGGCATTTGCAGCATTATGCCCATTTGGATTGTTATGGAATTGGCAAAACTCGGCGAACTACGTGCGTACTTAAAGACAAACAGTGATAGGTAATTTGAAGATTATAATCATATTTATTGAGAGTATGACAAAAATTATATTCTGCCAGATTGAGCCAAGGAACCTTGCTTAAATATTGCTACCAATTGTCAACCGCACTCAGCTATTTGGAATCTAAAAAATTTGTACACAGAGACATTGCCGCACGGAACGTTCTTGTGAGCTCTCCCACTTGTGTCAAGGTGAGTAATAGAATTGTAATGAAATCTTTAATCTATTTTTTACATTTAAACAATTTTAGTTGGCTGATTTTGGTTTATCTCGCTGGGTTTCTGACCAGTCTTATTATCACTCAACGCCCACAGGTGAGCAAAAACATAATTATAAACATTTTCGGTTTGTCGAACACAAATAATCAAACTTCTATTACAGTTGCGCTTCCCATTAAGTGGATGTCACCGGAGTCTATTAATTTTCGTCGGTTTACGACTGCTAGTGATGTTTGGATGTTTGGTCGGTGATAGATGTTATTATACAAATGATTTCCATTTTATACAAATCATATTTATTTCATTTTTACGTATAGGTGTATGCATTTGGGAAATTCTTATGCTGGGCGTGAAACCTTTCCAGGGCGTGAAAAATAGCGACGTTATTACAAAGCTGGAGAATGGAGAGAGATTGCCATTGCCACCAAATTGTCCCCCCAGGCTATATTCACTTATGTCTCAGTGCTGGGCTTACGAACCGCTAAAGAGACCGAATTTTAAGCGTATAAAGGAAACATTATGGTATGTCTTTTATTACATTAATGGTTATATTTAAATAAATATTTATATGTATACAATTTTAGTGAAATTCTTTTAGAAGATAGCATAAACGCCTCGGAAACGATGAGACGGGAGCAGCGACGTGTCGCTGGTATTTCTTGGCTGGGCGTTGAGGACAATGACATTCCTCCATCAAAACCATCCAGAACTGTGAATGATATAGGTATATATTCCCAGATATTATTTTGAAAGATATGTTAATCATATAAAAACCCCTTTATATTTATTATAGATAATCCAGGCAATATGAATGCCAGCGACGAAAACAGAGTTGTACCTCAGACATATATAATTGCACAAAATCCTGCGGTGCTTGCCAGACTAATGATGGAGAACCAAAAGCGAGGCATAAATCCGGCAGCCTACACCACACCCGCCTCGGTATTTAATACTTTAGCCGTAGGAATAGATGCCACTAAATCAAATCAATCGCTTAAGACCACTAAACTCCCAGCAGCGGAGCTCTTAAAACTCGATCCTGTTGCTGATTCAGAAAAACATAAAGTCAAACTCCCAACTAACAGCATTTCATCTCAAAATCTTAATCCTTCACCATCATCAGCATCTGTAGCTAGTACATTTGATTCGTCCCTTATGCCAGCTAATTTACATCCCATGCATATTAAGCCTCAGTTATCAGGATTTTCCAACGAGCATTTACCATTAAAGAATAACTTTATACTATGTGCACCACCTACGGAGAGTGACTTTCATGTCAATCAACTGCAGATGGATTACAGATCTGTCAATCAAACGCCCCGATCCGCAGGTTACAGCCTTTATGGCAGTCTTGAAAGGCACCAGCCTCCAATGGAGAAGACAATGCACTCAAAGGGCGGCAGCCTGGAGCGTCATCAATCGTTGATGGCTGCTCAAAACATAATCTTTCACAAACAAGGATCTTCGGATCGTTCCAGAAGTATGGAACGCAAGACACACCTTCATACATATCGCCAGCAAATGAAAACATCCATTGAATGTGAATCTCTGCCCGAAGAAATCTATGATTTTGGGGGAGTTGGACTGAAAACCTGTGTGTCTGTTCAACAGAAATGCGATGCTATCCCTATGCTACATGCATCCACAGCTAGTTCCAATCAATTAGCACAAGATTACATTAGTCACAGACAGGAAATGGGTCCATATACCGAATCTCCACTTCAAGAAGTTGATGAAATAAGATGCGAATGGAACCAACAGTGGACGACGGTGCCTTTCCATCCACTCCAGGACAATATTTCGGAAGGAGCTGCTTGCAACCCACTAAATTCTGATGCTACAAATCAGGTTTGATTGGACGGTGTATTACGCTGGCACATGAATAGGATGTCTTTTCCTCTTTTCCGTTTCCTTATTTTATTATTTAAATATATATTTTTGGTTGTTTACCTTTTAAGTTATTTATTAGCTAACATTTAAAAAATTTATACATATTAATAACAATCAATTATAATTTTTATTTGCAGACTACTCTTAATCCAATTGGAGAAAAGCTGCGACAACAACGTAATGACAGCAACAGCGATGGAGAATGGTTATATCAAGAGGAAATGCTTGTAAGTTAGTAAGGATATAAAAAAATAAAAGTTACAATTATTATTAATTAAAATGAAAGCATCAATTTTTAATATATAAATACACGAATTTAAACTATGTATAAAATAACTTTGATATTACAGAGAAAGCGATCCAGTTCAATTCCACCCGGAGCTGCAGCAGAAGTCTTGGACAAACATCAGACAATGACATCAGTTGGCCCAACCAGCTTACCCAACTCAAATGTGTTTTCCCACAAATTAAATAACTTTTCGGTGGATCACATGGACTCTCTGGCGACAGCGGAAGAAAGTCATGGCTCGAGGTCCAGGAATAGTGAAATTCCGGATTCGATACGTCCAATAAGTCGTGCAAATGACGAGGTCTATTGTGCCACAACAGCGGTAGTTAAATCGATAATGGTGCTCTCTCAAGGCGTGGAAAAGTCGCACATTGATGGATACTTGCATTTGGTTAAAAACGTTGGCGTGGAGCTGAGAAATCTACTGAAATCCGTAGATAAAATATCTATACTCTTTCCGGCTCAAGCCTTGAAGTAATTTTATATTGTATAAAAAAAGTGGGAGTACGGTTTAAAATGTTTTTTCCCCCTATTTTTGCAGAGAAGTGGAAATGGCCCACAAAGTACTTTCCAAAGACATGCAGGAATTGGTATCTGCAATGCGATTAGCACATCAATATAACGACACTACACTGGATAATGAATACCGAAAGTACGTCTATTTTATTTTGCATAAATTAAATAATAATCATAAAAATTCTGCAGGAGTATGCTATCGGCAGCACACATCTTGGCAATGGATGCAAAGAATCTCTTTGATGTGGTTGATTCAATAAGGAACAGATATAAACAGATATCGGTAGCAAAAGAATCAAATAGCTCGTTAAACTGTGAATTGACTTCTGAAGTTGGCGCCGGCTCTTCGTCTATGCCCATGTCAACGGAACTTATTAACGAGCTCGGTGGCAATGTAAATGATATAAGTCTTTATGACAATGAACATTTACAACATAACTTCAACTCGAGGCAGCCACAGACAGGAATTAGCTCTGGACACAGAGGAATCGATATTAGTCACGAAACGATGGGCAATGAGCCCTTAAAAATAATAGAAGACACATTAAATAGCTCTGGCGAGCACATGTACTGTAACACATCCGCCCTACATAGCCATGCATAATTCAATAATTCAGTATAATGGCTTTTTTTTTGCAAATAACCTCTGTTTACTTGATTAAAAGATGTCTATAATCTAAAAAATAGAATATGCTAACATTCTGTGTATATAACAAGCCAAAATACGTATGTATATAAGTATGTGCTTTCTCACAAATTGCGCAATTCATCCCAAAAACTTATCTAAATACATACATACAATATTATATTGCTTCTGTTCATAAAATGTGACGAAAACTCAACGTCGGCCGGCCGCTGTTAATGCATTATTAAATCGTCAAGTAGTCAAAATACTTTAAGAGACATAAATGTTTATGTAATTAAAACACACAAAAGAAAAGAAATTACTCGTAGAAACATGTAAAGTATTTGTTTTTATTTCTAGTTTAGTTTGTGGTACGTTAATTAAAATTAATTAATTTATTTCCATAACTCTATCCAACAGTTGTGTCTCTTAGACTGTGCTTTACAAATAAAAGTGGATTATATGCAACTTATAGTGTCCAAAAAAGGAAACAATATCTGTGTAATTATATTTTCGAAAATAACACTTATTGTTGTACTAGTCTTTTTTGTCACAATTTAATTATCACCACTCTATAAAAATTAAATAATTGTATTTCTTATTTTAAAAGACCTATACAGAATCAAATCAAGCAAAACAATTTGATATAGCTTCTAAAGATGAATAGAAATTCAAAATCATTTCAATAGTTAATAGAAAGTCCTCATTTTCGTTAATTATATTTTGAAAATCGAGACTTTTGCGTTCTTGCTCGAATGCAGCATATTGGGTGTCATCTTGTGCCAAAATTTCTTTTCGAGAGCTCCAATGAAAGATACAATTTTCCAGCTTTTTTATTTCCGTTTGATCTAATCTTTTTGTCGCAAAAAAATTGGTCATTAAAAACGCTGTGTTAACCAGGTGCTGACGGAGTTCCACATTTGTCTGCTCATCATACTGCCTCGAGTCATCCTTGGGATTCCAAATTGGAACACCACTCACATTTGTCTGCAAGCAGTTAAAGTATTATGACTCATTTCGTAATGTAAGCTGTTCAGGATACGTACCAAAAGACCAACACCAACGGCGGCGAGTAAAAAACCCTTTCTTTTTTAGTTTAATATGACAATTATATACGATTTGCTTACATAACTCAAATGGAACCACGTAATTCAGACTTGATTTTTATTGGCAACCCGTTCTCTCTAGAAGATTCTTTTTAATAATGCTACCGCAACTTAATATTTTTCAAAATCGAAAAGAAACAAATTATATGCTATTTTTCTTTAGATGGAGCAATTATTTTATAATATATTTCTAACAAAAAAATTAAATAACAATTGGCTAATATTTAAACAAGAATCATTAAAGAATAGTATACATAAAGTATATTTTGTAATTTTATTGATCGACATTAAACTATGACAAATATTGTAATAACAAAAGCTACGCATGAATATGAAAACCAACCAACATTATCAAGGCCAACACTAATATAACTGTTTATGAATATCAATAGGATTCTTACAACCAGTAGATGGAGGCAATTACAAATGAAATGCAAAAATAGTTTATATTTAGGGAGCTGGTAATTTGTTGAATGCAGTTAGGAATATATTGTCCGTTCAATCCATTCCTCTAAAGTGAAAGTGGCAGTTTCGTTCTTTTCGGTGTCTCTTTCCTTAAATATTTCTGTAAATTTGCAAAAATATGAAAATTAAAAATGATTTCTTATAAAGCTCTTTTTACTGTACCAATATATGTCTTTATTTTAACCGCACACATGAGAAAGTCGTCAAATGCAATCTTGCCATCTCTCGATCCATATCGATGACCCAAGGCATTGAGAACACGATTGTTTAAATGGTAACCAGCTGATTGTAGAGCTTCGCGGAGCTGAAAGCCGGGAATTCGACCGGAATTCTCTGTATCGTAGGTTTTAAAGATAGCCTTCCATTTGGCGATATCCGATAATAATGCCTCAAATTCCTCAAAACCAAGTTTGCCGGACTTGTCAGCATCCAACATGGCCACCATGGAACGGCAAACATCTTTGGAAAATCCATGGGTCTCATCCACTATGGCTACAGATCATAAATATTACATCAAAGATATTTTTGGGTGTAATTTTTTCCCTTGATAAAATACCTCTATTGCCTGATGGATTGTCATCTATTAGCCTTTTATTAGACTGATCATTCATTCCCAGCTGTTCTTCGAAGGGAGTACCCTTCAAGAATGGTCCACATAACAGGGAAAGTAAGCCACAGGCATTTCCAGATTCTTCTCCCATGCCTGCCTGAGTTTCAAATGCATTGTTCGCTGTAAATCGACTATACTCAACTGGTTTTGGCAAATCTAAAATTTTAAAGAGATTTTTAGATATTTTAAAGATATACTTATTTGAATTTTAGGCTCACCATCTTTCATAGAGTGATCCAGAATCATTTTCAACTCCATCCAGTCTACTTCCATATCTTTTCCAGCAATGCTGTCAAATAATCGCCGTAAGCTGTCCTTTTGTGGATCAGTGGGTCTTGGCGATGGTATTACCGGCAATACCTAAGAGAAAATTAAAACTTATGTTCTGACACATAATAATTTATTGCTGTCTAGGGATTTACTTACCTTATCGGAATGATCTCCGTAACCAACATGATCATCATTCTCTCTATATGAAAGTGAGGGGAAATATGATTTGGAAAATGTATGAAATACTTGGTTTAATTAAACTGTGTGAGTCTGGCTTTAATATTGCATTTAATATATAAATAGCAATTGTATTATACATTCGAACATTTTAATTATACGTACAATAGATTAGGGGAATTTGTAATAAGTTGATATACAGCATAAATTATAATTTATCATTTACTTGAATCCATTAAATAATGATTTTGTAATACATATAGCCAAAACAGACTAGATTTTTCTTTATATTATAGTTTGTAATTTAAGTATATAATATAATGTTCATATTAGGTTATATTAAATGGAAACTTTTTAAAATCTACACCAATTTTGAATTTATAATTCAGTTCTTACCAGAATTTTAAAATAACAAAAAAAACTTTCTAAGTTTCTACCAATAAGGGGATTATAATTCAACTATTTAATTCTAACAAATGGAATGTACCATAAAATATAACAAAGTTTCTCATGTAACACCTGTGGGTAAAATAATACCATCCATAATTATATTATTTAGATCTATTTTACATTTAATTGTGGTTAGTAATCATTTTAATTGTTAAGGTAACGATTAGTGATTAATATGACTAATTCATATGGAATGCCCTTAATGCCAAACGAATGACAACAAACAAGTAGCTCGCCGTATAACAAGATAGAGTCAGAGAGAGAGAGAGAGAGAGAGAGCGAGAGAGAGACCGAAAGAGTGCTGAGAGTGAGCGAATAATTTGTTTACAGTGCAAGTTTTACACATACACGTGCATTCCAAACTTTTTGCTGGGCATTACTCACAACTATTGCCAAGTTTATACGGCAGCTTAAGTTGGTTATCATAAGTGACATTATATTCACTTTTTTTAAGAAAAACAAGAAAATATTTAACGTAGTGACAACTATAAGCACTTAAAATAAGACGACCTTTGGATTAAATCCGCTTTAGCTGTCTTATAAACCCGGTACTGTTACTTTAACATGTTAGTTTGCTTACACAGAGAACCAGCCACGATTGACATTTTAGAGAGAGAATTATTGAACCCAAACAAAGTAAATAATTACCCTTTCAACTTATTGATTTGTCATGAGGATGCAAAAGAAATAACATTGAGATGAGAATGAGAGCTTGTTAGACTAAACGTAAATTATTTTAGATTATAGCGTTGCTTTTATTACGAGTTTAACAATACTGCTGTTTTATTTTCCCACAGGTATACTAGATATTAAGAGTTAGCTAATACACATGCACAAAGGTACAAACAATTATGTATTCACATACCCACCCCTTGCATATGGCATATTTTCGTATAAATTTTAAAATTGATAATGAAATCAGCTGCCGAATTAGATCTAATATACAAACTCTGCTTCATTTGCATTGTATACGCACTCCATATTATTTTTAGTTTCGGAAAAGACTCGAATGATGAATTCGCCTTCCTCATTTGGATCGAAAGTCGACGGCACAATAAGATAATGGCCTGGAGGCAATTTAAACCGAGCGCAAACCTATGAATAAAAAAAAGTAATAAAAATTTTAATATAATGAAATATTATTTGTCTACCCATGCAGAGGATATTTCGCGTAAAATAAACTAAAAAAATTACAGGGCTCTGCAAGGGTATCAAATCTTCGGCGTGCCGAAGATAACTTTTCATTATTGGTTAAGGAATAAGTACTTCTCGAGTGTTTATAAAGTGCGGCGATCGTCCAACTGAAGACTTGTACTTGAAGAAATTGATTCCTTGAGGACGATTCTGCAGATCATGATCAGTTAGGCTATAAATAGCAAATCCAATTGTTAGACACTCCATTCCCATATTGCGCTTCGATCTGCGATTCTTCTGCATTAAGGCCACAATAACTGTACAGTGTCCCTCCTCGTCCTGTTCGTCTGGGTCCACCAAGGTAATAATGTACTGAGGATTATGCCAGAACGTGTCCAAGAAGTTTCGGCAACCACCTGCTGTCACTCCCGGAGTCCATTCGCCCTCATACATGGACATCTCCCATTTACGTTTGCCACTGTTCTGATAATCCTCGGCGCTCTTTTGAGAGAACGAGTCTGGTGACAAATTGCAAATCTCAACACGATCAAAATGTGACATGAAGTCTTGGAATGACATCCAGAACTCTCCATCTCTGTCAAATGTCAGGCCAATTTCCTGCTTCTGTTCCTCGGGAATGTATCGCCATTCCGGAGAACTATCGCTCCAAGGTCCGTTCCACTCGGCTTCATTTCCCCAAGGGTTTCGCATGCGTATCATTGGAATCTTTCCTTGCCGATTTGGCGTGACAATGTCAATAAAGCAAACCTGCAGATAACAAATGATATATATCTCCAGCACTTCAGTTGTAGTATGTATTAAGTTATAACCTTTGTAATAGAGTAGGCGTGTCCACGAATTAATCCCTGCGGTGTTTCAGCCTCCAACACGTTGGGATCCGCTTCAATTGAACATCCCATCATGGAGCTACGTTCTGCAGCTTTCTGGAGAATGGTAAACAGGTTTTCTGGTGATTCCTTTAGATCATACCATTCACTAACACCTCCAGTAAAGTCTTCCATGGCTTCGCATGTGGTTCCTCCCTTGAGGGCCTCATAAGATCCATGAAGTCTACAAAGCAGGACAAAGCAAATATAGGTTACGGTAAAAGGGCCTATTTCAGTTTTTGTCTTTCGGTTTCGGTATCAGTAACGGTACGTAGCGGTACAACACATCAATTTGGAAATATTTTTAAATGTTTTATGACATCGAAATAAATAGCTAGACCTAAAGCAAAAAAAATTTTTTAACGAATTAAAAAATATTTGAATGCAGAATGTTTTTAGAGGCCAAATCATGATCAAAATGACATTCCGCTTGAAAATCGGTTTAGTTTTGATCAAGTTATGACAGTTTGAAGTTGGTCAGACTGCGGATTTAACCACTTTAAAAGTCCAAATTTTTGTTCAATTTCACATGATTTTTTACAAAAAAATGAAAGGTCTCAGAATCAAGTTTAAAGTGTTGTTTTATACTAATTACGATATAAGGAGTTGATTAAAAGTGAAAACTTGAGATTTAAAATTTTCAATTTTCAAAATTTCAAAGGGGGGACCCTTAGCATCAAAATCGAATCTTGGTCGAAAATAATTAAATTTTCTAAATGAACAAAATTTGAATACAGAATGAATTATGGGGCAAAATCAAGACCAAAATGACATTCCGCTTGAAAATCGGTTTAGTTTTGATCAAGTTATGACAGTTTTAAGTTGGTCAGACTGCGGATTTAACCACTTTACAAGTCCAAATTTTTGTTCAATTTCACATGATTTTTTACAAAAAAATGAAAGGTCTCAGAATCAAGTTTAAAGTGTTGTTTTATACTAATTACGATATAAGGAGTTGATTAAAAGTGAAAACTTGAGATTTAAAATTTTCAATTTTCAAAATTTCAAAGGGGGGACCCTTAGCATCAAAATCGAATCTTGGTCGAAAATAATTAAATTTTCTTAATGAACAAAATTTGAATACAGAATGAATTATGGGGCAAAATCAAGACCAAAATGACATTCCGCTTGAAAATCGGTTTAGTTTTGATCACAGTTTGAAGTTGTTTACAGTTTGAAGTTGTTTCTTCGGTTACGGTCTGACATTTGGCATAACTTTCTCCAAAAGCGCACTCCAGAATTCATTTTTCTCTGCCGAATGCATATAGAGAAGTTCGCCACGATAAGTCGGCAGACGGTCATCAATAATAACGTCCACCCATTTGCCTGTTTAGTTTAAAATGGAACTTATAAAGTCAAGAATTATTGAAATATTTTTAATAAAATCTCACCGTATTGCCAAAAGCGAAAATGAAAAATTCCAGCATAGTTCTCTTCAAAACTTTGTTCCGGTGGAATAACTCGGAAAAACAGATTCGATTCTTGTGTTAGATTTGCTGTAGCAGCCAAAAGCCAACAATCCCCGAGTTCGCCCTGTTGCACATCAAATCTTGAGTATCCTTCCACAAAGAACTGAGGATTGTCAACAATTTCCTGGAAATTGTCAAGGTAAATATGATAAATACGATAATAAGAATTTTAAAATCTTTTTTCTTTTCAGTTTTAAATTCAATTCACATATGTTTTGTTTTAAATATTTCATTTCAACTTAATCTTATTTTAAATTCTTAACAAACATATAAAAATAATACTCACGTGAGGACGCAGCCATTCGATTAGACGATCTGGACGACGAGAAAACATGAGAGATTCATTACTAGCCGGAAAAAGTGGATCCTCGAATAGAGATCCGTTCATCAGACAGTTGTTTAACAGTGCCTCATAGTCCTGCACATCCGCCTGGTATCCAAGATTGGCATTGTTTTCGCCCAACTAAAAAGACATTATTGTTATTCAAATCTGTTTAGAAAGACGTAATACAGTTGATCAAGTTATTGTTTTTCCAAGAAAAAAATTCACATATTTGTTTATTATTTTAAAATATATGCATTTTATTGCTTCGTTTTAACTTGTTCTAACTATAATAAACGAAAAAAAAAACAATATAAAATATGTGATATTTCAATTTTGTGAAAACATTTACTTGACTGTATTTCGGTTTTTTTTTTTTTAAATCTGAAATGAATATCTAAATATTTGGACATATTTTACATAAGATATTGGTTGAAAATATGTATTGTAAATTGGAAAAGAAATAAAATGTAAGACAACAACCTAAACATTGTACACTGGAGTGCAAGACACAGTAAAAACACACAAGCACAGACACAAACAATTAGGAAAGTATGACGACAACGAGTTATCCTTGCAAAGTAATTACTTACATTGCCATTAAATACAGCTACTTCATTTTGCAAGGGTCGCTTAGTTTAAAATGAAACATTTGAATAACAAAATTAAAGTGTAAATGCATGTAAAAGAGCTGTCACGACTGTATACTTGCAAAAGGCACTGTCAACTGAAGTACTTACATTACCATTAAATGCAGCTACTTCATTTTGCAAGGGTTGCTTTGTTTTTTATTTGAACATTAGGTTTTTTTTGGCAAAAGTAAAGTGTAAATGTATGTATATATGTTTGATTATATGACTGTAGTGTGTACTTATATTATAAAATAGTATTAGTTAAGGTATTCGCACTTACAACTCGCATGTTCTTAATACTCGGCAGTATTCGCTTTGTGTCGGCCTCTTTCTTAATAAATATCTCATTTATAACCGATCCAACAACATCCTTTGCTGCACCCATCGCCGCTTCGCCAGCCGCATTCAGAAACTCCTGACCGGCCGTTCTTAAGAATCCTTTGAGTTCATCCATTTTGAATTCTTTTGCAGTTGGAAAGCCTAAAAGAACATTTAATAATTTCAAGTTAATAACTTAAAGTTGAGGTCTCTGTTAGTCTAATGTTTTTAATAAACATCATCCCATTTGACCTCATTGGGCATTAAAAAGAATGTGTTGACATCATGCACATTATCCAACTATAAAATTTGTCCCGTGGGAAATGATGTTTTAATTATCTTGGGTGATATGTATTCATAAATATCTACAGACGTTTAAACTACTTCAAGTCACGCAATGAGGGCTTCTCAATTAGATTAAATGTATTTACTTAAATCTATTCAAGTTGTATGAAATATTAATCCTAAATTTAATATTTACATGCATTACAAAATTGATGTTTTACTTAATGTACTTAAAGATATTTAGGTTTAAAAGTGAAGTTTTTTGATTTAAAGGGTTCCATCATTTCATAAATAAAAGTCTGTCATGGGGCGCCATTTCCACCTAGAAATTATTCTTTATAATGTTACATATGTACATAGCAGATGAACATATGTATATTCAAGTTGATGGTGACATCATTTCAAATAACATACAAACATATGTATGAAGATGTATGTGTCATTTAAATACATATTTGTATGCTTAACAGCATCAAAATCAAATATTATTGTATATACATTTATTTAGGCACCGATTTTGTGTTGTTTAATTAGCATACACATTTAATACATATCGCTTTCCCTACATGTAAGTATATTTCTAAACAAGTTTCATTTTATACAATTGACAAACGTATAAGCAAAAATGTTTAAATTCATTAATATTTCTAAAACGAAATTCAATTGCGAACTGGTTTAATAACAACAATTAAAAGAATGTTTGTATATGTATGCACGCACATACATACGTATTTGCGGATGTATGTCAATAACAGACAAAAGTCTATTTATAATATATATAATTCAATTTTAATATAAACCTTGTTGATTGAATAAACGATATTCCACTTCACACACACTAAACTAACAAAATACGTGTATTTGCAATCACATGTACATATGTGCTTAAATTTGAAAATAACCAACATTCACCAATGCTCTGTAGTTACTCACTAAAAGAATTTTCGAACTTTCGCCTGTGCTCAACAAAATTTCTAATGAATGTGCTGCTTGCTATTTTATAGCATGTTGACAACTACATTTGTAGTTATGAACACACATATACATATATGTATGTATTTTCTCATCAGCTGACGCGGTCACTAACAAAATAATCGATAGTCGATAAGGCATCAGTTCACTATAGTTCGATTACCTGTCATAAGCGCCAAGTTAAATTTGTTTAATGATTTGTACTTTTATAAGCACATGTTTTTAAAATATGCTCACCGTGCGTAGCTGCTTTATTATTATAAGCAAATGATATGCTTACAGAGTTAAATTATAAAACAAAAAAATAAATTTAATTTAAATTATAAAACTGTAACTTAAGAATTTAATTTCACAAATTCATTGATTGTAGTTTATTGATTACGATTAAACTAAAATAGTTCGCTCTGGAGTTTCAATTCCTTACACAACGATCTTGGTGTAAGAGCTGCCAACCTGTGAGAGACTGTGCTCAAGAAAAATGCATCCATGAGATTAAGATATTTTTTGCTCTAAGAAGTTGGCAGCACTGTCTATGCGATCAGTGATATTTCGACAACCCTAAAATGCATCCATGAGATTAAGATACATACAACAAACTTAACACAAGTGTGTAGGAATTTTCAATGTACACATAAATAACTGCACAATTCAAGATTGGCATTTAAACAATTGAAAGAACATACCAAGTTTAAGAAAACGCAGATGCTCTTCGCTCGAAACGTTTATTTATAGCTAAATAAAAATATACAACAAGATGACAAGATCTGCGGTATTTTTGCCATCACTTTGGCTAATTTCAATTTCAATAATTTTTATTGTGCCATATACGCATTCGACACAGTCAGGGATTTACATAGATAATGGTAAGGATCAGACCGTCATGGAACGTGTGCTCAACGACGACGACAAATTGGATGTATCATATGAGATACTGGAATTCTTGGGCATTGCCGATCGTCCAATGCATCACAAAAATCATGGATTATCACTGCGAAAATCGGCGCCGAAATTTCTGCTCGACGTCTATCATCGCATTACGGCAGAGGAAGGACTTTCCAATGATAATGATCGCGATAATGATCGCGATAATGATCACAAACGGACCAAACGTGATGCAGATGAAAACGACAACGACAATGAAAACGGAAACGAACAGAATTTCATTACAGATCTGGACAAGCGTGCGATAGATGAGAGCGACATCATCATGACGTTCCTCAACAAACGTAATCACAATGTGGAGGAAATGCGTCACGAACATGGTCGGAGATTATGGTTCGATGTGTCTAACATTCCCAATGACAACTATCTAATGATGGCTGAGCTGCGTATCTATCAGAACTCCAATGAGGGCAAATGGTTGACAACCAACAAACAATTCACCGTGACAGTCTATGCAATTAGCTCGTCAGGATCGGCCCAGAATACAATGGAACCATTATCGTCGGTCAATACCACGGGTGACTATGTCGGCTGGCTGGAACTCAATGTTACAGAAGCGTTGCATGATTGGCTAATAAATGCAAGAGAAAATCATGGCATTTATATTGGTGCACATGCTCTGAACAAGCCAGATAGGGAAATCAAACTGGACGACATTGGACTGACACATCGTCGTGTCAAGGCGGATGATGAGTATCAGCCCTTTATGATTGGTTTCTTTAGAGGACCGGAGCTCATTAAATCCACATCGCACAGTTCGCAGAAGAGGACAAAACGCAGCACTTTACATCAGCGCAAGAAGAAGAAGTCGGCGCCTTATCATCCATTTTTTGACAACTCACCCTCAGAAAATACCCGAAGCTGTCAAATGCAAACACTTTACATTGATTTCAAAGATTTGGGCTGGCACGACTGGATCATCGCTCCAGAGGGTTATGGCGCCTTCTATTGCAGCGGAGAATGCAATTTTCCACTTAACGCACATATGAATGCCACCAATCACGCCATTGTCCAAACACTTGTGCATCTCCTGGAACCCAAAAAGGTGCCCAAACCATGCTGTGCTCCAACGCGATTAGGCGCTCTGCCAGTCCTATATCATCTCAACGACGAGAATGTCAACTTGAAAAAGTATCGAAATATGATTGTCAAATCCTGCGGGTGCCATTAATAAACATAAACATATGCATATATTTTCTTTATATGTAATATCATAGTCTCATAATTATTAATACATAATCTATGTGTGTACCATGTCATTTTCTGTAATAATGTCGAATATTTTCTGTAGTAATAAACCAAAAGTATTGTACGTCTTGCAATTCTCAGCATTCAATTACATTTTACAACGAAATATACATTAAATATATATCAATGTTTAAGCTTTAAACATAAACAACCACAAAAATGTACTTAAATTCAATGTGTTTGGAGCTTATACATAATTATATAGTTATACTAATATTTTTGATATAATTGCTGGCCATTCTCTGCATTTAAATGCATTTTACAGCGAAATATACATAAAATAAACATTTTATGTTTATAAAAAAAAAATAGTAAAAAAAATTTACTTCAATGTGTTTGGAGATTATACTTAATTAAATGGTATGTTAAGATATACTAATATTTTCAATGTTCTCAATTCAATTTCAATTTCTCGAACATTTTGTAAAATTATTAAATGAAAAATATATAAAGTATTATTTATTGTGCACCCAACGGTGTCGGAAAGCAAATAAATCCATGATCACGTTTCCAACTCGTTTGTCGATGAGCGACGACAAAAGACGACCCTCAAAACTGGGCGCATTCAACTTTAAAGATGCACATCCTTCCCTGAAAAGCAATAGATACAAGATTAGAGTTCATCAATTGATAAAAATAGTATTTAATATATACCATATACTTACAAAATTTCGTATACTGGCAGAACATTTCTGAAATATTCCTTAAAGATGATTTCGCCTTTCTGAATTTTAACACGACTGATGCTTAAACATACATCTGGATCTTTAGAATACAAAATTACATATATATGTCTGTTCGGAGACTCGATGGGTCTGACAAATTTTCCAATCACACTCTCAATATACGATGCATCAACATTTTGATAAAAATTACTGGAACTCTCTTGTGTGTAAAGCAAAAAATATTGCTTTTCGGCAATGTGTAAATAGTTTTCGGCAATATTCTGGCGCTGTGTTAGGGCAGATTTATCATCGATTTGACGCGGCCAAATAAAGTGCGTATTAATACTCAGCAAATAATTATTTGGTAGCTTTGCAAGTGGCTTAAAACCGATTTGTGGGCACTTTTTAAAGCCGGCCTCGTAGTCTTCATTGGCAAACATGGAAGCGAACGATTCGACGAGTAAAAGATACTGTTCTATAATCGATGAATCTCCACGCCATTTTTGTGCATCGCTGCAGTTCATTAAGAGATATTGGTAGAATCTGAAGAAATGTTCGCGGGCTTTCATCACAGGTTCGTAATTGGATTTAGATGCAACCATCCAAATCCATTCATCTATAAAGAAATGTATATTGTCATCGTTTGGTGACGGCTGAATCTCCAAAATCTGCCCAGATCCCAAATTAGTGGAGCCTGCAACACAGAAAATAGCGTCATGTGAAGAAACAAAAGAAAAGAATGGACTTACCAGCAAATAAAGCGACCGACAGAGGAAGAACTATTGTTGCATATTTAATGTTGTCTCTTTGTTTGCTACACACGATCCACTGCGATCCATTCAAGACGCCTTGGGCAGATATATTTAATGGTTCCAAGAAGTCACGGATCACAGTGTTGGGATGCAGACTTATTTCCATGGAGTAAGCTGATTTTATGCATCTGGTTCCATTTCTTTGGTCCACAGCACAAATGTTTGGATACATGCCGCCCGTTAAGGCGGCTTTAACCAATGGCCAATTATTCGATTTGGAGCTGACGCTTTGTGTACTCAACGGGCCTTGGCATTGTACCAAATTTACAGCTCGCAATGCACTAAGGATCTTAGAACGAGTACAATTTAATTGCTCCATTAGGCCATTCAGCATAAATTCGTGCTCATCGGTGAGGTATAATGATGGAATATTGTTCTTCAATCGGTTTTGCCATTCGTCAAAGAGACGTAAGAATACAAAGTGATCCGAAAACTGATCTGCCGCTAAACGATTACGTTCGCCTTTAATGCAGTTTTGTATATAGATTGTAAACCGATCCCATAAAGAATCAATGTCTTCGTTCAAAGGAATGCTGAGTGGATCAGCGGTGCACAATGAGCTCACAATGGTCAAGATGGGATCCAGGCATTGTAGTAGAATGCCAAAGATTAAAGTACGTCCCAGTTGGCAAGATATAGGTATGTCCACCAGGCGACATCCCAACCAAGTAACATCCTCCGAATCATCCAGCACGTCAATCTTCTTTAAAAACTGCACAGTCTGATGTATGTTAATATACGGAGGCGGTGCAATGGTATACGATAGATATTCACTTATTATCGTATTCGGAGACAGTAACTTGACAATCAAACAGATTTTATCCAAATGCATTGTCTGCAATGCCGGCAATCCTGTCTCCTGCAGCTTTTGGTAAGTATCTTTTGGCATTAAACGAAAGCACTGACAATCGGTTGAAACTGAAAGAAATGAAATATATATTCGACAGTAATTTAACGATTATAATTTTTAAATAATTATATAATTGATTTGGATCAACAAATTTAAAAATTACCCATTTTTAATGGGTAAATTTAATTTACTTTTGAATTCAATCCAAGTATTCAAACATACTAAAATACATTCTGTGGGATTTTACTGTGTGCATTAAAATTTTTAAAATAAAAATTGAAAAATTACTAATATAATCAATATCTGATTATAGATAAAAATCAAATCTAATTAAAATATTTTTTTATCAAATTAGACGAAAAAATTAAAAACAATAGTTTATTGTTTCAGGACACTCCGTACAAATATACCATTTTTAAGATTTGATTTCTTTTAGCTCATAACTATTATAAACCATGCCAAATTAAGATTAGATTAAAAATAAAACAAAGTTGAAACGAACCTTCAGTGTTTAAAATATTGATTCTCCTCAAGAGGCAATCTTTGGCGACCCATTCGATTGCATCCACAGTGCTGCAAATGCGACCATCATACCAAATCTTCCTCTCGCACGCAGTGTCTATCAAGTATTTAAATGAGACTGGAAGATGCAGTGACTCAATAATGCCAGTGGCCAAAACTATCTTAATGGTATTAGCGTCAGCGTTAATTAATGAGTGCAAATACTCCATGTTCATGTCATCATGCAACACATACGTGGCAAAGGATCGCAAATTGCCAATTATCAAGTGTATTAACAACATATAGTTTAGTTTAACCATGTGATAGTAAGTTGGCAAAATGATTAATATGTTTCCTGAAAATAATAATTAATATGAGTGGAGTAATTGATGTTTGAACTGCTGCAGTGGTTTATTTCATTTAATTTATATCTTTGAATCTTAATTAAAAACATATTATCAGAGCCCTGCTGTTGGCTTAAACAGAATGAAAATACATTTACATGAGTACACAGAATTACATTCATATATTATAATTATTATAGGGCTGCCTTAAATTAAAACCATTAAAACTATTTAACAGACAATTGTACGATAAGATGAGATAGGCAATTTAAATGAGGATATTAATGTAACACAAGAAACACACACAATATTATGTGAGCGGAGTCTCCTCCAATTTTCGCAACTGCTTTAAAATTTCCGGTTTCTTTTTCACCTTGTCTAGTTGATCCTTGTCCAGCTTATTGACGTCGCCAGCTTGCATTTTACTTTCGATTTGCTCAATTTCGCGTATTTTCTTGCGCAATTTCTTGATTTGTTTGGCAATATCCACTTCATCGGCATCAGTTAGTTTGAGTGCATCATCCAATGTACTGGATAAGGCGGATATATCACGATCATTCTTATTCTTTGCTATAGATGGCGCTGCTGTTGTCGCTTTTGCTGCAGTTGTTGTTGTTGACGTTGCTGTTGTTGTTGCTGCTGTTCCCGTTGTTTGCCTCTCCACCTTCTGCACTTTTGCCCTCTCCTTCTTCTCGTGCGCCTTCTTGAGTTCGGCCGCTACAAGCGGACACATGCCTGGCGGCACGCCAGTTTGTCTCTGGGCAACGAATTGTTTGCCCTTGCTTTCATATAATGGCACTTCCTCCTGCGGCACATAACCATCTTTGACTCGACGTGCCTTGCGCCATGTGCCATCCGGACGCTTAGTTGCCGGAATAAATTTGCCCTTATCACTCTCCAAATACGTGCTCATTTTTTTTTTTATGAAATGCAAAAGCCAGTCTCGTTTTCATCCAAAATAGGATTCTAATGTGAATGCGATAATGTATCGATATACATGGAGATGGTCCAATTTTATCGGATATGCTTGTATATGTATACACGTAAAAAAATTAAGAGTTCGTGAAAAGCTTACAAATATTGTTATCGAATTGTTTACTCTTTATAACAAACGTATAATATATAAATAATTTAAGTAATAAACTTACACTCGGAAAAATAATTATTTTAAAATGTCTTACCTGGTGGGAAGTCGGTCTTAGCGCATAAAAGATAGATAATATCAATTATAACATCATAATCAACAAATTCGGGTTTTGCATTCTTATAAACAAAACCATGACGACTGTAATTATTAAGGATATCAGCACATTCGGTGAAACCTCTTGAGTTAGCAATATATATAGCATTTTCGTGGTGATTATCGATGAGGTATGGATTGGCACCCATGTACAGGAGCAAACGCAGATGGTTGATATTATTCAACTTTACGGCAATATTAATGGCCGTTTTTCCAGTAAACGAGTGCTGATAGTTTATAGGAGAGAATTCGTAGTTGACCGAGTAAAGAAATAGACGAATAGCCGTATCGGTTCCAAGCTCTTCATAGACCTGCAGGCATTTATCAAGTTGCTCATTTCTCACGCTTTTATTTCTGAAGATTTGTGGTCTCTTCTTGTAAATTTCCAAGCCTTTATAAATTTTGGCTGTACTAATACGATTTTGAACGTCTTCAATATAAGAAATCTGAAGGTTTGATGATGGGCAAGTTTGATTTGCAGTGAATTCAGTGCCTTCGCCAAAGAACGCGATAAATTGTTGTGAATCGCATCCTTGTGAAAGCAGTATGATTCTTAGATTCTGGTTAACAGTCAACGCCTTTTTCAATTCGCACAATAAGATGTCAGTGTATGGATCGTGTAGATGTACATCGTTCACCAGAAAGTGACTTATGTTATTCAGATTCCTTGGGCTCTTGTTGATCAATGAGCGTAGAAAGTATTTGGCAGTTGTGAACACAATATGCGTGTTGGAGCTAAGACAACTGTGTTGTGGCACTTCTATGCCAACAGTTTCGCCAACATTTTCACCTAAAAAGTCAGCCAATCTGCCGCTATTATAGCTGGCGACAATATTCTCCCGCTCGACGCAGATGATCTTCAAGTTGGACTTTTTGAATTCAGAATCCTCTAAAATGATGATTGGAAATAGCAACGATTTATCCGCATAAAGTTCAGCTTTAAAAACAAAAACGCGATGTGAGTAAATTGAGGTCAGTATGTCACTTAGGCATGCGAAGCTTGGAATCCTATTTAAAAATTCACGATGTTTCTCCGATTTAAGTCGTGGTGCTGGCGGCCGAACTGCCGCCATCGGAACATGTAGCGACGGAATCTTCAGGCTAATGAATTCCGCTGACATTTGTAGCTCATCTCTTCCAAAAACGACTGTGTTTGGCAGTAATGATGACATTGCCATTACAGTTGACTGAGACAGTGCCAGCGTTTTGGGCTTTTCCAAATAGTGGCGGCAAGACTGTTTGAATATCTTCATGCATCCTTGGCCGTCACTAACAACGTATTGCGAACGTAAGCCTAGAGAATGTGCGCATTCTGTAAATTTATTGTGATCTTGTGTGCGGAAACTGCAGGCAAATTGTAAGCAGCAACGCCGACCAGCAATAAAATAAAGCAATTGCTGTGGTATAAATTTATTTTGAATTGTTTGATCCATTGCTGAACTTGAAGCTATTTCAAAACTGACGCTACACCAGAAATTGATTGACATTCCGTTACAGTCAAATCATCAGGTCATAGTTGCTAACGGAACGATGAAATGGAACACAAAAGAAATTATATTGCTCATGTGGGACGCCACTATTAAAATAATTGCGAATTTTTTTTGAAAATCATCGATTTGCCAAATAAATTTAAAAAATTTGGAAAAGTAGAGTGTGGGTATGGCTATGATTAATTAACAATCTTCACAATAGCATGTATGATATTACAAAAATTTATATATATATACAATAAACCAATATTTAGAATACAAGTTTCATGAATTTCGATTTATTTTACTTCGTCAAAAAAGCATCAATCGGTGTTTCGATGGTTTTTATTTTACTTCTTTTAACAGATGTGGCACGAGGGTAGTACGAGATGTTGTCCTTGTACTTTACCACGAGAACAGCAAAATAACGCGACATTAAGCAAACAAAGTTTGGATAACAAGAAAGAAAGAACACAAATTGGGTATATTTTGACATATTTGTATTTATATATACACATAAGAAGGTAGGAATAGCTACAAATATTTCAGTTGAATCAATAAGATTCATTCTTTAGTACCAAATTGGTAAAGTAGTGTTTTCAATTGAAAAGTTTAAAGAAAATTTGATTTGTCCACAGAATTTTGGGAGCCACTGCTTTGATTTGACCATGAGTTTCCAGGAGGGCAGCCGTTCTGTAATGTTCAAGTGAAAATAATATGTTAGATCGCATTTTAAACTTTATATTCAGATTTAACAAGCTAACCTGTTGATCATTAGAAGAGTTATCGCCTTTGTTCATGCCGCCGGAGCCAGAGTTGTTTGATCCTTTGTTTCTGCCAGAGTTGTTAATGTTGCAAGCATTGGAATGCCCGCCGTTTTGAGCCATCCATGATAAAAAATTGCCTCCCTGAGAAGTAACTGAAAGAGTTTTTTGTTTGAAACAATGATAGTGTATAGAAGGCTTGCCTGCTGGTCCTGGTTTTGATTTTGCAGCTGATTGCCAAGAAGGCTCCACTGATTCAACGCAGCAGCAACCAAAGCAGGGTTCATCGGCAATGAGTTTAAATTAAGTCCGACGCCTAAAGGGTTGTTCATGTTTTGCCCTTGATTTGAAGAGTTGGATCCTTGCGAATTAATGCCTAAAGCCTGTAGGTTCGGCATATCCAAATGTCCCCTGTTCATCCAACCGCCACTGCCTACGTTGCCATTGTGCGGCTGGTTCATGCCGTGAAAATTATTTTGCCTATTATAGGGGATACCACCACCGTCTTGACGGTTCATGTTCCCGCCACTATTGTGATTACTGCTATTTGTGTAACCCCCACCCATATTTCCGCCAAAATTATTGCCACCCATTCCGTAGCCACCACTGCCCATGTTGCTGTGACTATTGCCGATTGCAGTGTTATCACCTCCGTGTGCATTGTGTTGGTTATTACCTCTGTGATGTCCGCTTCGGCCCGAGCTCATGTGGTTCCCCCCTTGCGGATGATACGAATGCATCCCGAAATTATTCCCCGAGTTGTAGCTGTAATTTTGTCCTTGATGGCTTCGACTCTGTTCAGCTTTGGGTGCAGCATTCGAAACGTGAACCGACACTCCTATTGAGAATAAAGTCAAGATCATATCAAGTAATATCTATAAATATATATATGACTTACCTTTAATTATATGATCCTCTCCACAGAGAGATTGGGCTACGTCTGGATCGAGAAATGTGACAAAGCTAAACGCCCGAAATGGACGTGGAATGAAAACATCTGTCACCTCGCCAAATTTTGAAAAATAATCACGTAGATCATCTGAGTTGATGTCCTCTGTGCAACGACCAACAAATACCTTACATGGCACTTGATGGCCCATACCCTTTAAATTAATGAAAAATAAAAAGAACTTTTATTAATCTGAAAATTCGTGACTTTTGTTTACTACACCTTTGAATTTGGCACTTTGACTTCACACCATCGGCCATCGATGAGATGCCGATTGGAGAGTACACGCATTTGTGCTTCATATGAACCAAAGCGTACGAATCCAAATCCCTTCGACTGACCGGACTTGACATCTTTCTTAATCTGCGCCATAAGCACTTCGCCGTAACTCTCAAAGTATTCCCGTAAACTGTCTTCTGTAGTTTTCCATGCGAGTCCTAGGACAATCAAATCCGTGCATCGTAATCGTGTTTCAATACGTTTCGTTTTGGCCGTTGAATTCTCCAAGTTATCATCGCTCTTACGTTTGTTCTCTATGGGAGGCAATATGGGGCGATAAGGACTGTCGATCTGTGCCGGAGAGCTTCTGTTATTTGGTATACCTTTTGGAAACACACAAAAGTAGATATCTTCTCCCCAACCCGACTCGACGCTTGGTGGAAACAGTCTGCCCTCGTTTGAGCGAACACCACGCACGGCTTGGGTATCGATATTCCTATATTTAAGTCCGCACGAGCCAGGAAACTGGGCTTGTAGGGTTGACAGCAGCAACGTTCCATCTTCTTCTGCAGGAAGTTCAATGGGTTCATCACCCTCCTCCTCGGATACTTGAACGAAATCCATTTTGGCTTTTTATCCAAACTCTACAAAATTGTATATAATATAACATTAGCATTAAAAATTTAAAAATGTAAGATTGCGTTGTCTAAACCATTCAATCAATAAAAGAATCGCTCTGATATACTCCTATTATTGCAAACTCTTATTTAAACAATTAATGCACTCACTCAGCTTCAAATTGCTCACACATTGCTTTCAAAATGTAACTACAAAAAAAAAAAAATTAAATACGTGTTTTCATAAAAAAAAAAACAATTTTCAGTAATATTCAAATGAAAATAAGACTGCAAAAATTACTTATGGGTACAATTTTGAAAATTGCAAACACACTGTAGAAAATGAAACGTGTAGATACATTAGGTTTGCATCGGAAAATTTTTCTTAAGTCGAAACTAATAATATTCAGACATATTTAAAGATATATAAAGAATTAAATACATTTTCATTTCAGCTACTGTCTGCTGCCAGTTACAAATATTTGCAGTCATTTGTGGTATATAAAAAAATATATATATATGAAAAGGATTCAGTTATAGATAAAAATTTATACACAAGTTTATTTACACACACAATATTCAAATATGTATACACATACACACACATACGCAAATACATATACACATACATATACTCATAGATCTTCCAATAAACAAATACATTCCATTATCGTTTACCTGGTCGAGGTAGATTATACGTCTTTCATTAGTAATACATTTCATCCAAATCTAACCCAGTCATATACATTCTCAAACTGATGGAAATTCAAGAAAATACATACAAGTGCTGACATCAAGGATTAAACGATGTGTAGGTGATAATAATATTAATATATATTGTTGAAGTTTCCTTAAACATTCGCAACATTGTTGTTTGTTTATTTTGTGTAAGTACTTAATAAAAATTCGATATAAGCGGTAAGCTCGCTACGTGCGTATAAACGGTCGATAAATGCGCCAAACTGCTCGAGATATGCGCAATATAGCGTTTTTTAATCGAACCGAATGGCAACACTATTTCATAAATTTTTTACTCCTTAACACTTTATTGATTATTTTTTAAATGGACCATAAAATAGGAGACTATTGGGGATATTTCCTTATTAGTGCACCAAACTATTATTCAATTGTTTATTTTACATTTACTTTCTGTTGATTTATGTGTGTATATGTGTACCCATTGAAAATGGTTCAATAAAAAACTGTATAATTTCTAAATATTTAATATTTTCTGCTTCCATTATCAACAAGACGATTTAGCCATTTAGTCGTTTTGTCATAAAACATTCGCATTTTTCCAAATTTTTATGGCTATATCGACTTTTGTAAATACCAGGCCATCGAAATCTGAAAAATATTCTGGACTATAAATTGAAATATTATTATGTATAAAAGGTGGCAAACTCCAGCCACATGGGCTTAGAAAATAAATTTAAACTAATAAATAATCGAAACTAATACAAAAATTTACTAGTTAAGGAGTCCCCTTCATAAGCAGATGTACCCAAACAATACGATGTAGATATGTATGTATATACATTTTATTAAAATTACATTATTAAAATTAACACACACACATACATACATGTGGTATATAAGTATGCAAGTGCATGCTTAAATTTGATAAGGCATGTTTTTACATACATAACCACAGTCTTATGTATGCATGCACTTATGTATGTATGTACATATGTACTAAAGTATACATTCTGCAAAAAGTATTGTAATACCTAAAAACAAAAAATTGGTTGATTGATTGGCGACTGGGGGGTCTCCTAAAAGGTTATACAACAATTCTTACACTATTAATAAGGGGTTAGTTGTAACACTACAGATGTAATGCCTTCAATAAATGTATGTATGTTTTCTTTAACAGCTCACACACGTAATATTTTATGTTGTATGTATATATCCTTTATACGCTCGCTCTCTCACAAGATTCACACACAGTCAGAACCAGAAATTGAAGTCACTTTTCTTTTCACGCTCGATTCTCGTCACAACACACGCCAAGTCAATATGCACATCCACTTTTTAATAAGTGCGTAATAAATATAAAGAATATTTACAATTTCGCTTTAATTAAATTTGTTTTCGTAAAATACACCATTTTCTCCTTGTAAGATAAAATTTTCTGTATGCATAATTAGGGATGGCCAAGAGTCGATATAAAAAATCAAATCGATAAGCGATATGTTCTAAAATCAACACGGCATGATAGGGATGACAATCGATAAAAGCTGTGGTGCTTATCATTTGGTTGGTAATCGATATAAGAAACACCTATCGATGAGCGATGCATTATAGAATCAAAATTTCAATCGATGAGCGACGCTATATTTGAGTTTTTCTACAAAAAAATAAACACCCCGTTGAATCACACATTACAAGTTTTCTATTGGAGCGAACTTGACTGCAACTTTTGTAATAACTTTGCTCATGTCTCTTAAAAGAAAGCAAAGTCCCAATTGTCTTTGGTACTTTTTTGACAAAAGTGTAATATGCTGCTTACCACTGTTTAAAAAGTGCACCGTTTGGAAAAGTGTCCCAATATGTAAAAATGTACCTAAATGGTGCAAATGTACCAAGTGTGGCAATAGGTTAGAAGACAATCTGCGAGTAACATGTATGCAAATATGAGATTATATATATTTCAAAGATACATACTACAATATTCACCCTAACAGTCACAATATAATATTATATGTACACAAACACAATTAAAAATTATTGATACAGGTTATACATACATATATAAAAGGCGTTGTTGATCTTCACTACAAAAATATTATTGTATTTTTCGTAATAAAGGTAAAATCACAGTGAAATATTACTACACGCTGCTGAATTAAAAATATAGTTCTGGGCCTCCAATATGTGCATTTCTGTTAAGCAAATGGCAACTAGTAATATTATATATCCACTGTAACGAATCGCTCTCAGAAAGTCCCACAGCTTGTCACAGAAGATACCAAGCAAAACGCAATGGAGCAAGGCATGTACGTTGACAACGCGCCACATCCATGCGACACAGAAAAACAACGTTGACTTGAATACATAATTCTGGCACTGGTACTGACTGCTACTGACATCCTCCCGTTCCAACATCGTTTGGTAAACTGCAATATAACGATTCCATGCGGTAGAGCTTAACAAAAGTTGTCCCGTATAGCTGATGACGTTTTTCGTCACTTTCCGGGTGGTTGCTTTCATTTTGGGGATCATTGTTGGTGGCTCTGATTTGGAATCGGTCATTGGAATTATTGAGTAACCTCGACGAGGTGGGTTATTTTTCAGGTAAAAGAACATGCCCAAGATTAGCGCAATACAGCCAAGTCCATCGCAAAGACCGTCAACGTAATAACCAGATGTGCCAATCTCTGAGCGTTCGCCACGAATATTCTTCTTGACGCGTGCAACATGGCCATCCAAGTCATCCAAAAATGTACGGATCTGAAAGAGTAGTACGCCCAGTCGTCTATATCCCAGGCTATCGGATGCTACAAGTTTTCCCGACACACAGGCGACTCCCACGTGGAAAAACGATATCATGTTTGGCGTAATAAATGTAGAACGTGAGATTCCAACCACATTGTCAAATATTGTGGCTAACGGTGCGAATATATAATGATTGGTATGATCCAGGAGTATTGCTTTCACTGTTATATGACATAGTGGATTTATATCACACGATATCCACGTATTTCCTTCATATGACTGCTCTTTCTCAACGGTGGGAAGCTTGAGGTTTTGGATCGGATCGGATGGTGAATTTGTTGGCTCCGAGGTTATTACTATTGATGTCGAAGTATTCATATGATAATTTCGGTTGATTACATAATTATGAATACGCAAATAGAGCTCAATATCCATAAACACGTAAAATATTATTAACAAAAACAATAGTGTTAATAATATTTTGCTTATTTGTGAACTCGGCCCAATCATTTTCTCGCCGTGAGGTAGATATCATCTATAAGTTCTTCGAGATTTCAGCAAATAGCTAATAAGAGAAAAATTAAAATGAAAAATACATATTAAAAAAATGTTTCGGTTTAGGTTTGTAGTTATGTAGTTTTTATCAGAAAATTGAATATATATTTTGTACTAATCTTTTTTCTTTCTAACGCTAAAAAGCATGACAATATTCAGACTTTCTTATCAAAATTTGGGTATGTATTTCGTCTCTGGTATAGGAAAATCTGACCCAGGGCAAAGTATCAACATTTATTCGTACACTTAATTTTAACACTGCCGTGCAAACTGCCGTGCAAACTTTTTAAATATTCGCATACATACAAAAATGAATGTTTGGTCTGTTTATTTTAGTCTCGAAGTCAATCAAGGGAGTTTTCCTTGGGAATGAACGCAGTTGTGCAAGATTAATAATAATAAAACCGCATTCCACATATGAATATATATTCATCCACATATATTAATTCACAATTACATACATACTAGTGTACATATATCAAATTTATATAAGTAGTGTTTATTTAAGGCTTCACACCGAAATTATTTACATATTAAGTTATGAGAACGTACTTGCCGTCAAAGCAGAAACTTCTAACATATACTGTAGTATTCTGTAGTCTACTGTCCAGCTAATAATAATCAATTAACGATCATATTTATGGCCATCCACACATATTATGTATTTGTATGCTTGTGTCCATTTTAATAAATACGTGTGTTTGGACATATATTTACATACATATGTGAATGCTTTTATTCATACAAACACAACGTTACTCAGCAATAGATGAACGATAGAAATCTTAATAGAATACAATAACAATTAGAAACTTTTGTTACTTACTACCAAAGTGACACACTTATTAATATTTATAAATACACATTTCATCTCGTTTCGTTAAACTATTTGTTTAAGTGATAATTTATCCTACATTTGTATGTATATACCATATGATCATACATATATGTACATATGAGCATGTACACATGTATGTATTTATTTGGTGCAACTGGTAATTCGCGTTAATGTTTTGCTTTCTTTATATTTCGGTATGTGTATAAAAGCATGCCCGTCCAACTGTATGCCGGTAACTAACTTTTCGACGCAATGGATAACAACAGTATTACTTTTTAATATGTTTTTACATATGTGAAAAATACAACAATATTATAATTATACTATGATTTAATCGATTGTAGTGAATGAGTGCTAAGAAATCTTATCGATTGTAAATAAAATGTGCGATATATTTAATATTCGATTACACTTGCTAGCACGTTTCCACTTATAAATTTTCATGAGGTTTAAAACAGAATACAACATCATCTTCAATTTGACTTTGTTTTTAACTTAGCTTTTGGGAAGTATATCCAACACGATACATCAGTCCACTGATGCCAAGTAATCCTAATTTATCGGATATTGGGAATTTTCAAAGTTTTTTAAATTCAATTTAAATAAATTATTGGTCTATTGAAGCTTAGCCTTTTTTAGCATTTTTTATTTTATTTTTCCCTATTTTCCTTATATTAATTTTTTCAAAGGCATCCTATTTTAACGGCCGATTATTGGCAACGCTGCATCAGTGTATCGATTTGAAGACGATAGCTCAGAAGCAACTTCACAATCATCAATAGGATATGAGTTTTGCTCATCGCTTATTTTTACACAACAAATTGAGAAACAAATAACTACGATGATTATACAAACATTAAAATCTGTGGCATTTAGAGCTTCTCGAGTGCCGATCTTGTCTCAGTCTTTGGTACGTCGACAGGCGATCTCTACGACAGCGACGGGATTGAGCAAGGCATACGATTACGATGGCAAAACGAAAGTTTCAATATTTAACACTGAAACCGACAATGGATTAATGGTTACCGGCTATAGTCAGTATGGCTTCCGGCTTAACAACAATATGGTCTTGCTGGGACCCATTTCAGTTTTTCCCAGGTGAGTAGAAGTAGAAATTTAATGTGTGCATTTACCATTTAACTTAAACATTGTGTTCAAGAATATCGAACATTTCAGATCTGTGCTCTCTTGGAACGTAAACTCCTATGAAGATATAAATGAAGAAAGCTTAAGTCTTTTTCCAACATTAGAGCCAAAAATTGATGTTCTGATCATTGGAATTGGTGATCAAAGTCCCACAGCGGTTCTTTCCAGGCGAATTATTGAATTCATGAAGAAGTACAGAATAAACGTCGAGGTTCTACGAACAGAACAGGTGACAAGTCCTATTTTTGATCATTTGGTATGACCATAACTAACATTTCGTTTTTTTTCTATCTATATTTAAAGGCGTGTGCAACGTTTAATTTCTTAAATGCAGAGGGTAGAATGGTGGCTTGTGCTCTAATCCCACCCGTACACATTGCTTATAATGAAAACGATGTTCTGCAATCGAAATTAAAACGTCAACAACTTTATGAAACCGAATAAATATACGCTTATATTGTTAAGTACTTAATTGCATGTAGACAAAAGGAAAATATTTTTATATATTTAATATTTATGTTGTTAAAGTGTTGCTAATTGTACAACATATTTTTCCCCAAATATAGAAAAAACGCCTGTGTAAAATGTATTAAAATGTATTTATTTAGTTGTAATTGCTAATAATAGAGTAGCACGATATTTTTAGATTTTCAGTCGGCATTTGCACCTGGATAACGCTCGATAAGCATGGCGACACCTTGTCCACCAGCTGCACACGCGGCAACAACACCAAATTTGCCATCTTCACGGACAAGTCGATTTGCGGTGTGCATGCAGAGACGGACTCCCGTGGCAGCAAATGGATGGCCAATTGATAGGGAACCACCCCAGTTGTTCCACTTGGATAAGTCTGGAGTGCCGACCTTTTCGTTAAGGCCCAGATATGTTTTGCAGAACCATTCCGAGTCTAAGGCTTTCAGGTTGGCCACAATTTGACCGGCAAAAGCTTCATGAATTTCCCACGTATCAATATCTTTTAGACCAAGTCCCACTTTTTTCAACAATTTGGGTATACCATAGGCAGGGCCCAAAAGCAATTGATTAACAGGATCTTGAGATACATAGAGAAAATCACGTAAGAATGCTTTGGGCTTCAGGCCCAGCTCCTTGGCTTTCTCCTCTGTCATAACCAGACAAGCTGAGGCACCGTCAGACTGGAATAGTTCAAAAGAAATCATTGTAAATCAAATATAAATTTAAACAGGAAATAATTAAGCAATTGTATAAATGTAAAATAGTAATAATTACCAGGAATGAAGCATTAGCTGCTGTAATTGTTCCGTAGGGTTTGACGAAAGCTGGTCTAAGCTTAGCAAGGCTTTCGGGAGTGGAAACGCGAATTCCGTTGTCCTTATCGACCACTTTGTCAACACCTTGAACTAGTAAGAATATTTTTAGATAGTTAAGGATAATGACATACACAAACATTTGTTTACAGACCTTTGAAAGGCACTAAATCCGTAAAGTAACCCTTTTCCTGTGCTTGTTTTGCCAATGTGTGAGATCTTAATGCGTAGTCATCCTGCTCGCGGCGTGTGACATTGAAAGCTGAGGCCAACCTGTCAGCAGAGTGACCCATGGTCTCGCCAGATGAGAACTCAGCGACAGCCGGCAACTGCAGTGTAATTAACAATAAATACGAGGCAACTTTAAAGTTAAGAGTTTCTGACATACTTCGGGTGCCAAGAAACCAGGTCTGAATGTAGACAGCAAAGACAGACGTTGGCCCAATGATTTAGCCTTGTTTGCCTTCAACATGAGTGCTCGCATCTTGCGGGAATGACGAATTGGCACATCCGACATAAACTCAACGCCTCCAGCGACAATCACATCGTATGTGTTCGTGGCAATTAATCCCATGCCCGTGGTAATTGCCTGAAAATGTTGACGTGTACATGAAATTGATCAGCGTAATCATCTAATGATAGATCTCTTACCGCATTGGAACTGATGCAAGCCATTGTCACAGTGTGAGCCGGAGTCTTATCACTGAATCCAGCTGAAAGTGCCGCCTCACGTGCAATATTGGAGGTCTTCACTTCCTGGATGACGCTGCCATAGACGATATAGTCAATAAGTTCCTTGTCGAGGCGACTTTTTTGCAATAGTGATCTACAGATAATAAAAGATATAAATAGTTGTTACTACATGTAATCATACATAGCTCATCAGGTAATTCTTTGAACAAAATAAATAAATAATAACTGTTTAAACCAATTGAACTTACAGCAATGAATGTCTGGCCAATTCATGGGGCATTAAATTCGAGTAAGATGTTCCCGATGTCAGGAAAGGAGTACGAACTCCGTCAACCAGCACTATATTTTGGCCATTGTTGTTTCGTTTGGGTTGAGCGGCTACTTGGGTGGCCAATTGACGGTGCTCCACTGTGCGAAATAATAATTATGATTAAATATATTGGCATGCACTTTTCACACTGTCCATTTGCATTTGTAAATGTAAGCACATAAACCTATATGCTTACATATTCATATATGTATTTGCTCATAAGTCCATAAGTTAACTTTAAGATGTTGGACTTTGGTCACTCAGTTTCCCAATATGTCAAATGCTTTGAATTCATGTATTTCTGTTATGTGCCTAAAATAAGGTACTTACGTCTTCGAAAAAGACTTGTTGCACTCAAGTAATTTGTTTTACTTTGGATAATTCGGAAATTCATCTTTCTTGCACTTTATTCGTTTTAAGAAACTATAATAAATGAATTAAGATCGATCGATCATAGATAGGGTTGTTGATACAAAACATATTAAATTATCGATATTCATATTTTCGATATTTCATTTGAGCGATATTTTTCTGAAGAGAATTTCTATAACGATGATATTACATTGCACGGTTTTTAACCGTTCTTTCTCAGTGAAACATGGAGTTCAATTTTTATTTTTTTTAATTGATGACACTTCATATAAGTGAAAATTTTAAATAAAAAAATAAGTGAACACCAATGGAAACGCAACCTATTTTCAGTGGAAACACGAATATTTGAAAAAAGTTTCTTAATATTGATATAATTAACAATTCTATTTAATTGTCCAAAATATTACGATATAAAAGTATCAAACATCATAGTTGAACATAGCTGGTCATCGATTGTTTTAAATATGCAATACCCGATCAACTATTGGTGTAGAACGTTTTGGTAGCTACACTTATCGAACAAATCATTCGCGGCATTCCCTACTGTATTAAATGCGATACCTATTGAAAATACTTAACATTTATGAATTATTGAACACATATTTTTAAAAAATTATTTAAGTATAAGCAATTTTTGAAATCGGATGAACTATTGAAATTTCTCTTGTCACAATATACATATAGGCAATACATACAATTCAAACTTCTACAGTTTCCTTGAGAAAATAGCAAAGGAAAATCGATTATGTTCCAATTTACATGCATGCATACATACATAATACATTCGATGACCTTGATCCTGATGGTATGTATTCAGATTACTACAGACATTTACATATATGTACATAATTGTTGCACACGACGTCCACGTGTACCCTTTCTTTTGAAAGGGGGTAATAAAATTTGTCCTTGGATCGGCAAGCATGACTGACCATCAGACTATTAGTAAAAACAAAAGAGAATGATCTATTTTAAACGTAAAGTGTGCACAGTTTAAATACAGCTGGTTTGTTGACAGCTCTAAGCTATATACATACATGGTGCATTGAAAGAATATCAACTGTCAATATGATAAAACTACTAATAATATATCCACATAATGATAATTTAATTGTAAAATGTTTTTTAAAAAAGCCGCCTAACTTTTTATTTACATCTTTTGTGTTTTTTATAATATCGATAACAAATCGACTCTTGGTTGAGAATAAAAAATACTGAGAGTACGCTCCATCCATAAGGTGACCACATTCTTTTGGTAATTTAAAGTGGTCACTCTAAAATTTAAAGTTTAAATTTTAAACAAATCAAAACAAAGGCAATTTGTCATGAAATGGTGGTGAAATTATTCTATAAAGCACGTTTAACATTTATAAAAATAAGAATACAAATTTAAATATAATTTAAAATTAGCAAAACTGTTGTTTGCTTTCAAGTAACAATATTTCTGTATTCATTTAACAAGTGATCAAAAAATTTTTAAAAAGAATTCATTAGTGTGAATGTTTGTCCTTTTTTGTTTTACAGTTCTACACGCATATGTATATGTAAATGCATATAAGACACCTATAATCACCCTTTCTTTTCAATGGGATAATTAAACTTGTCCTTGAACACTAAGCGTATGCAAATGGGAAAATTAGCATGACCAACTCTTTGTTTGAATTCATAGATTACGATACGAATACAATAAGTACATTTGCATGTCCTTGAATTCTAGCACAGCCAAAGAATGATCTACGTAACATATCTATGAACAAGGATTTTGAAACATTATGTTAAAATGAAATAAATACATAGTATCTAATTTTATCCTTATTTGCTGATAATCTATATATAGTTAATGTATGTACATCTAACGTAATATCAAGTGGTACATGGAGTTATAAGAATTGAGTTTTCCCAAATTTTGATGCAAGATCAGATAATAAAATTGACATTCCGCAAGGAAGTCGGTGAAGATTGACAAAGTTATGACATTTTGAAATTTTTGAATGTGTTTCTAGGGGAAAGTGAATGGGAAAAATGGACAATGATGGAAAAAAATTTAATTTTCTAATTTTTATGCAGCAATAAATTGCAGGCCAAATAATGAAAAAATAGAAATTCCGCAAGGAAATCGGCTAAGATTTGAAAGATGTATGAAAGTTTGAAATTTTAAAAAATTTTTTACTACATACGTATTCTATGTATATATCTGAATTATATATTTATATTTGTCGACTTACTTGACTTTAAAGCTTTTGAAAAGGTTTTGTTTTCGTAACAGATTTGGTAGTTTTCTACTGCTTTTATATGTAGCTGATAGATAAAACAAAGTTTTTAAACAAAATATAAAGTTAAAGTTCTCTTATTGCACGTACATATGTATGCATGCAGAGAGTGCAGTTTCAGGTTCGCTGAAGTATGAAGAATTATTGATGAACATGTACTAGTAAATTTTATATGCTTATGTACATGCATTCAAATCTATGTACATGCACATTACTATGTACATTAATACATTGAGAGTTTAAATTTTGTTACAGTGTTATAATAGCCACTCTTGGCAAGGGCATAACACATCATAAAACGAAGTGCCTGCGAGAACGAGACCGAAGACCAACATTTCCACACGACGACGCCGCCGCGACTCCGGTCTGATCTCGCTAGCTGCTGCTGCCTTCGCTGTTGCCGTTGCCGTCGCGTCGGTTTCCACTGCTTTTAGTTTTAGTGCACAAATAGTGCTTTGGTAAGTCGGACGTATTGTCGGCGCGCGCATATCAATTAGAGAAACGCAGTGTTGCTCGTTATACGAGAGAGGCAAAAGCCCGATCTCTTGCTCGCTCGCTCGCAAAGTCGGAAAAAAGTTTTACCAATCAAGTTTTTTATTTCGCAATAATGTATTACATATAACAAAACTTCAACCTAGTTAAAAGTTAATGTTGTTGTTGCTGTTGTTGTGAACTTTTTTGTATGTGTGCGGAGCATACATACATATGCCTTGGTATTACTACATACATACATTTGTATGTGTTGTTTGTTTGCTTCGTTTGATTGAAACAGAAAAAAAGAAAAAAGCTAATGGAACTGTGAACTGTACGTGCGTTGCTTCAAAACAAGATCCAACTCAAAAGAGAAATTTAATCTACTCTCTACTCTGCAATAATATTGTATTTAATTTAATAAAATCGTGTATTAAAATATGAGAACTAAGAACAGAACAGAAACAACAACAACAACTGTCCAAGTTACTACATATACATATATATGAAAGTGTATTGATGTTGATGAAACTGAAAGTTATAATTGCATACATACAGACACACACATGTGTATACATATGCATATAATTTATAAACATACATTTGCATAGTATGAATGTATATTCTGTTGTTTGTCGCTGCAAAAGGAATAGAACGTGTTTATCCACACACATACTTGGACATACAGACATATTCATTTATATATGTATGTATGTACATAAACTTTAAACAGAGACTGTGAAAGTGGAAAGCTCCGCTCAGACACACACACACACAAACACGCGTATACTTATACGTATCTAACTAATACTAGTGTATTTATGAGTGCATGTACGTATGTATGTATGTACATTTATTTCGAAAGTCTACAGAAGTTTTTCCACCTATTTGTGAAAGGGAGTAATTGCTATAAGATTTAATGAAAGAGGTAAGTTATAAATTTGTGAATGTAATGCTTATAAAGTTGAGATATTATTTTAATCTAACTAACATTTTAAAAAGTTAGGAGAAAAGAGATACAATAAATGTATGTGTGGAATAGTATTGTGCAATTTTCAAAACTTTGAATAACATACAAAATAAAAGATAAGTATAACTAATACACAAACATACATACATATGTACATGTATTTACAAGGCCAAATTCAAAATTGTTATAAAGAAAAGCAGACCAACGCACATACAAAGTTTCACACATTCACATATGTACATACATATGTATATATGTATTACATATGCATGTGAGTGTGAATGTGAATGTGCAGCAGAGCCAAGTTTTGTGTATACCGTCTGTCTGTCTGATCGTCACGATTAACAGCGACAGCAGAAACAACAGCAATAAAAGATCGCAACGCAACGCGCACCAAAGCAAAAGACAAGAAAGGCTTAGTGACCTTCATAGCCCGCTTATATGCATACATACACATATACACATATTCATATAAATACATGTACATATATATATGTAGGTGTATATTTTGTTTTAGTATAAGTATGCGCTCGTGTAAGCAACTTCTGTATTGTGTGCACGTCGTACATATGTACATACATATATGCTCAACGCTTTTTCTCTTTCATTTAATGTTGCGCAGAAATGTTAATAAGCTTCAGTTAAATACATACATACATACAGTGGCTTTCAGCTTATTTGACCCATTACTCTTACATATTACAAATGTTAAATAAACTTATCTTTTAAAAGAAACTAGATTTAATTAAAAAATTAAATATTTTTATGTTAATTCTTATGTATAACAAATATCTTAATTTAAATAAAGCATTGTTTCAAATGTAGTGGATAAAATAAGCTGAGATCCACTGTAATGTACAAGTTCATAAATACAACGCATTAAATATGAATTTAGAATATGCCAACATATATATACATACATACACACATACATACATACACTCACTCAATCACTCACTGTTTTCTACTGAGATCGATGGTGAAAGAAGAGTTGGTTCATTTTTAATATTATGTAATTGAAATTTGGGTCATTTTTACGAGTGTAGCATTTACATGTACAATGACGAAAGGCGTTTGAGTGTGTGTGTGTGTGTGAGTCTGAGATTTTTTAGCTGGTTTACCAAAAAGAGCTTTCGTGAAAGGGGAAAATGAACTAAACAGAAACTCTGCATTGCATTAGTATTGGTATTGGTCTGTCTACTCGTGACGAATTCGAATTTAAGCAAAAAAACAAGTTTGATTATGTATGTATGTATACGTAAACATAAGTTTAATCCGCTCACTTCGTACAATTGATGTACGTATGTATGTATCTTTCTATGCAAATTTGCATCTCTATTTAAATGTATAAAAAAACAAGTGTTTTCTTATGACATTTATAATTTAAAAATATATGAATATGTTACTTTCCATTTATGTTGATCTTTCATATTTACGTATGTATGTACATTCACCATGCACAGTAAAACTACAAACTTTTACATACTCATACACATTCACACGCATATCGCAATTACGACGACAAATTCAGAAAGCCAAGCGTAAATGAGTGATCGCATTTTTTATATGTATATGCGTGTGTATGTGTGTGTGTGTGCATATTATCATACGTATTGTTGCTTAGCTTTCGTGCACACACATCTATTCATACTCATTTAGAGTAATTCGAAAGCTTTTTTACATGCCTTCATCTAACACAAACACTCAAACACACACACATGAATATGTGAATGCACGTGCATATGTATGTATGTCTGTATGTGTATGCCTTACATAGAGAGAGAGAGAAAGAGAACTGAAGCATCGAGAGAAAAGCTTTTTGTGAAAGGTGATTTTGTTGTTGTACGCGTTTGTAAATAAACGAGTTAATTTTTTTTGTTCTCAATTTTCCTGTTTTTGCCTTATGAACAACTGTTCATGCTTTGTATGTGTAGATATGCAAACAATCAGAAAGTTTATTCAATTTATATATACATATGTACATACAAACATAGTAGTTTCCTAGTGAGTATCTACATATGTATAGGAATTGTTGCAAAAAATGTTTTATTGTGCCTTCGAATCGCAGCAATGAATATGAAATTAAATGTCACAGTCCACACACACGTATACATATATATCCAGTTATATTAATAGAACCAGAAGAGATCCGTCGATTAGAGATGATTTTTTTTGTTTTTCTTTTCGATATGGAGAAAGGGAATTTTTGGCGGCACAAAAATTATTGGCAATATCCTCATTCCGAAAAGCAATAACTTTCTATTTAATATTTGCAAATATAACAAAAAATTGAACTAAGTTAGTATAAGTAGATAGTATTATTCATGCTTAATAAGTATTGTAAATATAGTTTTCTTTTGAGAACAAAATGTTCTGACAAATAAAACAATTAAACATTTTACTTGTTATTTTAAAATATAATACAATTAAATTGATGATAATATTTTACTTTATTAATTTTTTAGAACTAGAAGCAGAAATAAAAGATATTTGAAAATAAGTCTAAAAAAAATGTATCTTAGACTTCTTAAATTATTGTACAATAGAAGATGCAACTTGGATTAGAGTGCTTAGGGTATCTCAATGACTATTACAATTCCGTTTAGCTGTTGTTGTTTTTGTTGTCGCTCTCCATGGCATACAAAAAATACACAATGCGACGACGAAGCTTACCATTCTCCCATTCTCTTGCTGGGCAAAGCCAAAGCCAGTCATTCAAGTTTTATTGAAAGTGAACGTTTCTCCAACGCCATGCGCAGTAACGTCGCTCACTCCGCTCGCTTCAAACCGCAACAAAAGCAAGACTATCTCTTTCTAAAGTTTTCAGAGATCTGTGAACTTTAGCTTCAATGTATGGCCCTGCAGACACACACATACACATAGTCAGAGACAATTCGACAACCAGTCATCTGAAAGTATGTACCCACACATATGCATAAGCCTGTCTCTGTCTCTGCATGTCTGCATACGTGTGTGAATGTGCGTTAACATGCAAGCAGTGTAAAAGCACCAGCTTACAAGCCATGCTCTTGCACAATACAATAATGACACATGGCCTTTTATTTGTGCATATGGCATATGTAAGTATGTATGTACATATGTATGTAAGTGTGCAAGTACATATACATACATACATTCATAGTCTGGCTTTTTGATGTAACAATTTCGTTCGCCTTCACATTATTCACGAATTTTTACCGTTGACGCAATCAGCAGCAACAACAACAACAATACGATCAGTAAGCAGAAAGCTTTTTTGATGTTACTCTACATTTACAGTAAATGTACAAATGTATGTATGTGTGTGTGTATATAGGACGAATTAGAAGATAACAGACATTACTGATGAATTACTTTCACAAAAAATCGTAATCAAATAGGAATAAGATTTAACAAATAATTGTTAAGAAATAAAAAAGAATATAATGTCTAAAAAGAAACTTTCATATTTCTCTTGCATCGTTTCAGTTTCAAAGAATGTTGATGTTGCAATACAGCAAACATGGCGAGTGTATACTCAAAGAAATCGGAGCAGCGTTCAGGGGGGAACATCCAGCGGACCTGACAATCGTATGCGAGAATAAGGTGAAGTTGCATGCACACAAATTGGTACTCGCCGCTGCCAGTCCACTTATAAGGTGAATCTATTAATGGCCAACTACATACTGCATAAATTACTAAACACTTATATAATTTGTTAATTTATAGGAATTTGTTGGAGGATACTCATTTGAGCGATTGTACAACAACCGTCTACTTTCCGGATGTAAATGCCACTTATTTTAAATTCCTACTGGACTTCCTATATTCCGGACAGACATGTATCACCTCGAGGGACGTGAACTATCTGCACGATTTGTTGCTATTGTTGCAGATAAAATCGGACAGTTGGAAGACCACAGATTCGGCATATTTGAGTAGTAAATGCTCTAGTTTACGGGATCGGGATCGCACTCGGAAACAGTACTCGTCATCGCAGAATTTAGTAGATCAATCCTTGAAATATGAGGTGGAGAGTGTTGACGATAGCAGAAATATCGCCGATTTCTCCACATTTTCCGCTGAGAATTGTGAGAGTGCGATCGATTGCCCGCAAAAGGATGATAATGATCATGATGATGATGATTCCGCCAATAAGGATAATAGAAGCGATAAAGACACTGATGAAATTGTAAATCTTTCAAACATTCCAGCTACCAACAACAACAACAACAGCAGCAGCAGTAACAACAATAACAACAACAACAATAATTCTACAATAAACCCAGTTAATCTATCGCTCGACCTTCGAACAAAAAGTGACAATAACAAAAATCATAATGAGAGTAAAAGTTATCTGCAAAAGCACAACAACAACAGCAGCAGCGACACAATCAGCGCGAATGAGAGTACAAAGAGGAAAGGACTCTTCTTTGAGTCGCACAAGGATGTGATGAAGCCCCTCTCCGACGGATCCGACATAAATAGTTCACCCGAGAATTATGTTGTAACGCCGCATCGCAAGCGACGACCTGGTTTTCACAATACACAGAGCGATAATCAACCGTTTACGACATATCAGCATAATCTATTGGAGGAACTTCGGCTGGTGAAGTCAACGTCATCGCCAATATCGGGATTGGGTTCGGAAAAGAATATGCTATCGCATCTGGAAGATGGTGCACTTAATGCGGAAACAATGACGCCGGAACGCAAACTACTTGAAACACAACAGCAACACAGGAACAATCGAGGACAAAGCCCCGAACTGCAGATGCACCTGGGACAACAGTTTGTCTATCAATGGCAATCGAATCAAAGTGCTGCCATCTCGACAATGCCCAACTTGCAATCGCGACTATCGAGTCTATCGCATATCAATTTAAATCTGGATCCCGATAGTCGCAATAGCAGTACATCCGTCACATCAAACATTGCAACAAACAACACGCACTCATCGTCGGTCCGTGAATATCGATGCGAATACTGTGGCAAACAGTTTGGCATGTCATGGAACCTCAAGACGCATCTACGTGTCCACACGGGCGAAAAGCCGTTTGCATGTCGCCTCTGTGTGGCAATGTTTAAGCAAAAGGCGCATCTTCTGAAGCATTTGTGTTCGGTTCATCGAAATGTTATAACCACTACGAATGGCACCGATACGGAGAATCGATATAGCTGCTGTTTCTGTTCCATGTGCTTTGAATCGGTGCAGGAACTTGTCCGTCATCTGTCCGGGCATCACAACAACCTTCTGCTCACTAAGAATCTTCGGGAATAATCTGAAAGATCTGTTTGATTTTGGCCTATTTGTTGCCAATCAAATAAGTAATTGCAAAGAGACCTGAATTTTAAATATATATTATATATTAACTTACGGTAACAGTAACAGTAACAGTAAAAGTAACAATAACAGTAAAAGTTAAAGTTAACAGTAACAAAAGCAAATACTTAGCTATTGTATAAATTTATATAATATGTACATTTAATGCGTAATTATATCTATACATTCAAATTGATTTTACTCGATCATTTCATCGGCATTATGCTGCTCATTCAAATCGATAATTCTGTTTTGAGTAATCGTATGTATGCAATTGGCATCCGATACCTACCGATGTAACGGCTGGTCCATTTCTATATGCCGGCTGGTCCATTATTAAGTGGAACAACATTTATGATTTAAGCATATTTTTTATTCAAAAGGTATTGTAATTTGTATTGTATTTTCTACCTGTTTTTTATATTATAATAATTCACAGTTCTGTTTTACAATTGATGAACATACATTTTTATTCACGCCTGCATACATACATCATATGTATTTACTTTCAAATTTTTAATGTCGTCAATATAAAAGTGTTTTAATTGTACAGCATAAATCTACAAGTTTGTAATAAAAGAAAAAGCATTTCATTTTTAAGTTTAGTGTGTTTTTGAATACAATAACTTCTATGTTTGATACTTTCCATTATATTTGGATGTCGTATTGTTTCCAGTTTATAATCAATCGTTTCAGCTGCGTTGATGTGGAATAAAACTTTTGCCGCCAAATCGTTTTAAAAAGCTCCACAACAAAATAATCGATACCAGCAACGAGTCAGATTCAATGAAGACAAAGGTATCGATCAGTAGGTTTCTATCGATGCTTTGATAACTAATTATTTTCGATCGATATTTAATTGAGCGATAATCAATTGGAGCACAGCGAGAAGTCGATAGTTCGATTACTGGAACATCAGATTACACCCCTTGTAACATTTGATGTAAATACATATATATACATCAGCTGTAAACAAGTCTGTTTACCTTTTCGACCAACGCTGCCAACTTATGATAAAATGTTGCCAATTGTGGAATAGACTTGCCAAATTTATAATATGAACACAATTGTCAATAAGATAAATGTAAATGGCGAAAGGGATGACTGAATCAGATATAGTAGAGTTCGCTAAAGCAACATCTGTGGACAAAATAAAGAAGTTTTCGATTTATTGTTGTTAATTTAATTTAGTTGCTTACTGTTCTTTTTTTTTACAAATTAAAATTAACAAATAGTCAGATCCTCTGGGTTATATTTCTTTTTAACTTAAAAAATAAATATGAGAATTTAGCTATGTCAATATAATTACTTGACCAACTGTCATTCATATGTACATACTTATGTAAGAGATACATATTTTGAAAGAAAATAATCGTTGTAAATTAGAAATTAATATAGTATTAATAGAAAATTAATTGATATAAGCAATTTAAGCAATATTGATGCTAAAGCAAATTTGGCGCCATCGCGAAACTGTCATCGACCCATCGTCGGTTGATTGCAACCGAGGCAACGGCAACGGTTATAGATAATATTTCGACTGTTGGCCTGCAAATGTATTACAAAACAAGGAACAAAACGTCAGACGGTAAACTGCGTGTTTTTATCTGTGGACGATTTTGGTTGCTTCAAGTTAACTGTGTTTAACTCTTATTTTTAGTTAAAAATTTCTAGTGTGAAGTTCAATAGAATTGTCGCTGCGAAAATGTTTATGTGCTGTGTGCAATGTATGAGGACAACTAGGGAGAACATTCAATAATGAAAGTTGCAGTTTTCAGTGAAGGCTAAACAAAAATATTTCTTCATCCACATTTCACACATGCAACTTCTGCAACAGTCTGCCAAGTAATTGTTCTGACAGGGAACATAATTCACAAATTTGTGTTTTTAAAAATAGTTGATTGATATTTTTAAATTGTCCTAAGAAGTAAAAGTAAATTTTGTGAATTTTCCCCTTGTCCAAACGATTATTTGACATACTATACATACCAATATGCATATGTATATATACACGGCCTAAATAAAATATGAGACAAATAAAACAATAAATGGGCGAAGATTGGTACATTTACATATTTATGCATATGTATGCATGTAGACGTGCATTAATGCAGCGAAATACATACAGCTAGTCAAGAAAGTGTTTTGACAAATTCCCAAATTTACACGATTTTTCTTGCAGAAAATATGTATATATTTTAATTTTATTCCTTATTTCATTATTCTTGTCTATGGTTTTTAGAAGAATTAAAAAAAAAATACTTTTCATCGAATTTGACTTAAAATTAATTCTCATTTTGTCAAAACACTTTCTTGACTAACTGTTACATACAGGCTCTGTTTGTATGTATTTCCATTAAACATATACATACATGTACATTCAGTGATTATTTAAATATTTAACAGGATCAATAAACTTTAAAGTGTAATTAGTGAAAGCAAGAATATAAGTTAATAACACAAATCAACAACAAGAGAATAACTCTAATAATGGCGCTGCCAAAAAAGATCAAATGTTTTAAGTATTTAGTTTACAGTTATGTGTTCCTCTTGGCGGTAAGTAAAACATGCATACAAGCACTCATACTTATGCAATAGTCCTTGTTTTATTTGCATCATTTCATGCTCATATACATAGATACTCACATACACATACGCATTGATTACATTGTCATTTATTAATTTATTATATGTATTTGTATACAAATAGAACACACTGTGTACAAACATACGAATGCCCCTGTATGTATGCTTATGTAAGTGTAAGTGTATGTATGTATATACACAAACACAAATTCGCAATGCAGATACATACATTTTGAAATGTAATGTATGTGTGTTAGTATGAATGCGGGCATATATGTATGTATTAATGTAAGTATGAAAATGTACACTTCAATGTACATACATTTCATTCATATCAAAGTCTGCTTAAGAACTACGTACAAACATAAAAATTACCATAGAATATATTGTAATTTACATACATACAAATACAAAAAATGTGCATTCATCATATGTACATATGTTTGTACGTTTGTATTTATGTAAATGGTGGTGAACATTTCACGATGACCTTGAGCTATTTACTAGCAGTGCGTACTACATGCAAACATGCATACATACATATGAGGTGTGTACCTACATACATATATATAAACAGGCGTATCAACATTATTATGACGTCAAAAGGTAGCATAGATACATACATACAGTGCATCAAAAAAGTTTCGCTACAGCGTTACATTTAACTTGCGTATGTTAAATTCAGCATGTGCTTAAAAACAAGTATCCATACGCATGGCAAGCAGTGTACATTTTTTGAATGCAGTATGTACATTAATACAGTGGGTCACATTGTACATTATATATTATATGTTGACCTTGATTAACAAAGGAGTGTCAGCTTTTATATTTGATTTATGTAAATATACAAGTAATAATTGATGACACTATTTAACTCTTAATGATTTCAGTTAACAGGAGCAGCTCAAATATTTTTGGGAACATCCCTATTGTGGGGTCACTCGGTGTATTACGGGATTGTACAGAACAAGCTGTGGGCTCCTGCCGCAATACTCCTATGCCTCGGACCTGTTACCTTCATACTGTGCTGGATGGGCTGTCAGGCGACCAATCAGAGGAAGCGCTGTCTCCTTGGCATGGTAATCTAACCAACCCAAACTTTAAATATTATTACTGTAATTTGTATATAAATGTAATAAATTTGTTTATTTTATTTATTTGTTTATGTTTTTGTAGTTTGCAGCTCTTTTAGTGGCTTGTATATGTGTTCAATTCATTATCTGTGGTTGGTCCTTGGCGATGCGAGAGAATCTTCCAACATCCGTAGAGATTTTCATCGACGATTCGTTTGTAGAGTTTTTAGACAAGTTTTCAAGAACTAAAGTTGACAACTTACATTTGTGGAATCGTATGCAATCTCAGGTAAGTTTAGTTGACAAAACCAAAATTAATATATTTAAATAAAAATACCAACAAAATCCTAATTTGAATAATCGAATCGGTGAAACATTATATTAATTGGTATACTTAAATTCTCATTAGACCGAAATAAATTCTTATCAGCAGTGACAGCTGTAACATGCAGTGCAACGGCTGCAGTGCACTGCTTACAAAGCACAGGCTGCATTGCATATTTATACTGCTTGCTTGTGTGTTGTTTGTGTAAAGCTTAAACTATTGAAAGCATTGGATTTTGATTTAAATTGAATAAAAGCAAAAATAATCATAAAAACTAAAAAAAAAGTGTCAAATCTGACCGTTACAACAGGACAGGTATGAAGAAATAAATAAAAATTCGTTTTTCTTTAATTTAATAAACTTAAAAAGAAAAACTAAAAGAATGGGCAGAGCTTATTGATTTACGATTAATGAGAAAGAAAGTAGTCAACCATCGGAATAATGATATTTTAATAAGTAACAATATAATTTAGTCAGCATAAATTCAAGCACAAAATGTATCTGATAATTCGTATCTGTACCTGTTGACTAACATAACAAATTTTTAATTGCAGCTACAATGCTGCGGAGTTGACGGACCTCTTGACTATCGACGCCTGTCCCTCCCTTGGTCCTGCTGCTCCCGTCCCGAGCACGCCTACGAATCGGCCTGTGACACTCACTATAAACGGGGCTGTTTGGCAGTTGTATCGGAGCAGATCAAGAGTCGTCTGCTGATAACCGCATTTGGAGCTGCAATTATTGCCATTCTTCAGGTATAAAATCAACAGTCAAATAGTTAATTCAAAAGGCATTTGATCAATTGCTAATGTATAATTTACAGAGCTTGGGCATCTTCTGTGCGGTACACTTGACCATATTGTTTGGAAAGAACGACAATACCCATCCAATGAATGTAAACAGGAAAAAGAAGCAACAGCAATTTTTGCCATTGACCATACAGGACAAGAGGCATGATTTACCATCACCAATCAATCTGTCGCCATCAGCACCCGGCCAGCGTGTTTTAAAAACTAATCTGCCTCCGGCAATGCACAAATGACAGACGATTAGCTTTTAATATTTAAAAAAATTTATGAAAACTCCAAAAGTTATAAAAATGTTGTAACCTGAGATGGAATGAATATAACTGTGACCCTCAATGTTACGTTATGGTAATTTTCAAAAATTTACCGTTCGACAAAAACCAAAAAAAAAAAACAAAAAATGAAACAACATTCAAATTTTGATCAACTTTCCAGTAGTTTAATTAAATCGTAAAAACTGGACTGCATTTGTTTTTAGCATACAGAACATAACATAAGGGCAATCAATTGCCTCGCGAAATTGTTGGGGGTACATAGAATGCATCCACTGTCTTGGGCTTCTTCTTCTTGCCGAACCAACGCTTAGGATAGTAGACCTTCTTCTTGTAGATTTGTATATCAATGTCTTCCTTGTTCTCAAAGTACCAAAGACTTTGACGCATCGTCTGCAACGCGCTCAATGTACTTTCAATCTGCTCCACACGTTCATGTATATTCTGGATTTTCTGTTGCTCTTCAAGGGCGCGTTGATAACCTGTCTCCCACTCCTTGAAGCTTTTGGAGTACTCCGACATAAGCTGGGGCTCCGCACTTTCTGCACTGAGCTTAACACGGGCATTTAATTTCTCATCAAATGAATCGGATCGTTTACATTCGCTGATTGCTTGATCCAATAGACTGATGAACTCTGTAGGTTTTTCTTCGCTTAAACTGTCTATCAGCTTGCGACCGAGTTCCAGAATGCCCTTATAGAATGTGTCCTTATGGAGGCTTAGACACTCTTCAGCTTCACCAATGCGTCCACTAAGTACGTAGCCAAGTAATGCAATATTTTGTCCAAAGTCCTTCAGATCAGCTTGAATTGTACTAGCAGCTAACTTTATCATGGCTTCACCCAGTAACTGATCTTCCGTTTTGGTATTTTCATTTTCGACGTAGTTGCGCAGAAATTTAACACGCACTTTCTCCTAAAATATCGAAATTTTTATTCATTATTTTTGCAATTAAAAGAACGGTTGAAGACTTAATTTGCAGAAATCTTTTAAATCTTTAAGTTGAGAAAACAAAAACCAAAAAGTTTTATTATACTATAGGAAAATACTCCAATAATGCGTTACACATTTACTCACAAAAATATACAACTCTGCGAGGGTTTAAAATAACTAATTGAAGAACTTACCACTTCCGTTGACTGATCCACTTTTTCAACCACTTTGGGTTGGAAGCTCTTGAGAAATGCGTAGAAAGATTGAAAGGCGAGTGAAGCGACGAGTTCGTTGTTACATAAGTTGCGTTCGATGAGAAGAGCTGCGACTTGTGCCGCTTCCCGATCGCTGCCATTGTGTATTAGCAGATCGATTAAATGGCATCCGGTGAACTGATCAATGAATATGCCATACTGCAGGGGGTTCTGCAGCACGGGAATAGCTTCTTGTGGTCCATTGTAGTCCATTAGCTGCTTGACCACTAAGTTTGGTAGAAGCGGCACAGATGTGGACTCTTTCTGTTTCCTATGAGTAAACGATGTATTAAGTAATTGTTTAGATATCATTTCAGCATTCACACATACCTAAGCTTGACTAGTTTGTCCAAGAAATCCATTTGTTTTTGGTCTCGATTAACAAATGCATCCAAATCCAAATGCTTAGCATCAGATTTTCTTTCGTTAGCATTCTGCAATATCGGCAGGCCTTGATTTGCCAAATTGTTGAAGGCGTTTGAAAAATATGATAGGCATCTTCTGTGTGGTTTTAAACAAAGAACTCTCGATTTAAGCATGTTTGCCTTACAATAAACAAATCCTATATGGACAGCGTGCACTCGCACTGTTGCCAGCTTAGCTATTTTATAGCTAAATCTGGCTATTTTCAGAATTCGTTTACTAGAAAAATATCAAAATTTCTTTTAGCTGGAAATATGGCTATTTTAAATATATAGTCAGCTTTGTTTAGCTATTAATATTTTTGGGCAAACTGTCCAAAACTGCCCAAAATAACAAATTTAGATGCTCTCCAAACAGCAACAGCTTGCTCCCCCTAAAAACTTGCCAGCACTGGTGTGGAAGACTGCCACCCGGTGCAAAAGCTGCCACCTTGCAAAATATCCCCATCTGGTTTGATTTTTTGTACGTTCAGAATAACAGCTGTAATGTCATCGATACCTTAGTTTCCTTATTATCGATCTATCGGGACTCCAATTATATCGTTGCTCTAACGATATATCGTGAGCATGCAAGTATCGATGTATCTTGCAACCCCCATTTTTCCCGCGTTTATAGCGAGAGTGAGCTTTTGTAATAGAGCTTGGAAAACGAGCTTAAGGATGATCGGACATAAATTAAACTTTTTCTCACACAACTCTTTGAATTGCACATTTGTCATAAAAGGATGCAAATTTACCAAAAGTTAAAGGGACTGATTAAATATATAGGACATATGTAGCAATGATCTGCAAGGGCATTAAAACTGCAACTTGAACAGTGCGGTTTATGTACCTGTTCACTTCGTTTAGGGCAAACAATAATTCTTCACGCAAGCACAAATATGAGGAGTATGAGTGTGCGTTACTCGCGGGTGCAACAAGCGTGTCATAGATCGCATGAAGAAAAAACAACAACACATTGTATTACTTTCATTTCTTTTATTTCGAATGTTTCTGCAGGTGTGTGTGTGTGTGTGTTTGTATGTAAAAAATAGCAGTAGTTCTTGCTGCAAGATAATATGGGGATATGGTAGCTACTGACGGTTAAAAGACTGTCTAAAGTAGACAACCGAAATCAGCGGAGCAGAAAGGTTTTCCACCCCTCACTCATGTGGCAGCTGCAAAGCGTCCACACAAACACATGTGTGTGTGTGCAAGTGGCACGAGCGGCACATTTAAACACACATGTTATAATCAACTTGCTCTCTCAAGTATGCAAGGTACATGTGCATATGCAAGTGTGTGTGTGTGATATTATCAAATACGCGATCAAAAGAGAGAGAATAAAGGAAAAGACACTCGTACATTGGGTGGGTTGTTGTATTTTACCCTCTCTCTCTCTCCTTTGGCGCTGTTCTCTGTTGACGGTTGCCCACATACATACAGACGCATGTATGTAAATACATATAGGTGTGCACATACATACATACATATGTACATATAGCACGGTCTACAACATTCAGTTGTGATATATCAGACATTTGTGCTTGACCATGCCCAGCGAACGGTTCGGCTGCATCATTTTCCATTTAAAGCAGTGAAATTTTCTGTACTTTCTGTGTTATTCCCTTAAATAGTCAAAAACCAAGTTAAAATGCAATTTCTGCTAGTGTTTATTATTTTAACATCGGTTGCTTATAACGGTAATACTTTAAATGACAAATTTTTGTTGAAAAATCGTAATCAAATTGAGCATTCGAAAACTATTTATAAATTAAGAGATGAAATCATTTTAGTCAGTGAATAATACATACATCTGTGTACATATGTATATGTACATACATATGTTCGCATAAATTGGAAATTGGTGCAAACAGTGAATATTATAAACAGCGATTTCTTATAAGAAACTGTCCCAAATAATTTGTGCTCTATTTATTACTTTCGAAAGCACTAAACTTTTTATTACGAAATAAATTGTCTTGGATATTATGTTTGGTGCAGTTGCTACTTGAAACTAAAGTTATAAATAATGACCAAAAAATCAAATATTTCGCTTCGACCTTCACGCCCATTGCCAATCGTGGGTGTAGATACTTTTTATAAAATCGGTGAACTATGAAACTTAAATTACAACTTACCTAAATCATTTTCGAAATGGGATGTATAAAATATTACAAATAAATAAATAAAAAGAAATAACTAATTACAAATAAAAGTAATCATCAAAGTATCTACAGTGTAATAGTATATGTGAAGACTTAAATAAATTATAAAATTAGATTACTTTCTTTTTTAAGATGTTGGATGTCAGGCTGACAGGGCGGCTGGAGAAACGAAGTTTCTGGTACTCGAAGATGATAATACAGAACCCACAGTTCTTGATTGTGACTTTCACTTGAATGATACTGAATCATTTCTTACTGTTAAATGGTTTCGCAATGATAAAGCTATTTATCAGTGGATTCGGGGTTCGCAACCTGCTCCAATTGTACGTATAATAATAATATTTGATGTCATACATAATAATATAATACAATTTTTTTAGCCTGAATTTAAAAATGATGTGGACAGCTCTTATGAGGCTTCAAAGGACCCAAATAAACAGTACAGCTCACTGGCTCTTATTAATCCCTCAATAAGTTCTACGGGAGACTATAAATGTGTTGTACAATCGAAAACGGATTCGGACACTATACACAAAACTGTACAAGTAATTGATACTAGAAATAATACTTTGAAACTGGCTCGTTATCAAATTCAAAATGAGACTCAATTAGAATGCACTATTTCCAACGTATTCCCGAAGCCAACATTAACTATTATGTAAGTAGCTAGTTTATTATTTTAAGCTATTATTATCTACTTTTATTATCTATTATCCATCATCTCAGATCCGAAGATGACGAAATTGTGAAAGTTGAGACACCTGATCCTTATGAAAACGAGGATGGATACTTCAATGCATCTACTAAAGCTGTAGTCCAGGATAACGATGAGGATATCGACTCCTACAAATGTGTGGTCACTTTTGATGGCTACTCACAGAATTTAACCACTGAAATAACCTCTTCATCATGTAGAGGATTCGTCGATTTTCGAATAGTGTTACTAAATTCTTTTGTGTTATGCTTGCTTGCAAACCTGAATTTGTTTATTTAAATAAAAGTTGTTGAGTTTTATTGTTGCAGAAATTGTTGCCATATTATCATTATCTCTTCTACTCTTAACACGTCCAAATATCTGTTTGTGTATAGCCAACATTGTAAGGCAGCTAAACCTAAAGTTAACCAACTAGTATTGACATAAAACATTTTTTTAAGTGCCTATGGCAGCCACCCTATTATATCACTGCGGACGGCAGTTCGCGTTAGTGACGAAAGCAGCACGAAGGGTGCGAAAGGCGACTAACTATATATACAGCTAAGTTGGAAAATTTGCTGCGACTGTCCGATCAGATCGAGTTATATACCGATCGAAAGGTTTAGTCCTAACTTACAAAATGGCATACTAAAACTTTTTCTAACCAACCTGGGTCATGAGATACGGGGGTGTAAGTGGGAGGGGAAAAATTTAGATGATTGCAGCTAATGGGGCTGTTGGGGCCTTTTGGTAAAATTTTTTATTTTTTAAAAATTCTACTTAAAAATACGCGTCGATTGATACCTTAATCACCCAAATCCTATAACTGGTTCAAAACATAAATAAAGTTGAAAATTTTAGTGGACTTCTCAAAATGAAATGAAAAGTCAGTTTGTTTGTCTGTTTGCATCAAAGCGCTAAAGAAGCTTAAATGTAATGATGGGGATTTATTCCTTTTCGAATATCTAGAAATGTTTGTTCTACGACTTTTTGAAAAAACCGCTAGTTTAGCGGGAAAGCGCTAAATCCCGCTAAAATTGAAAAATTGTAGCTAAAAAAGCTACTGATATGTTCTATATATCATTGGAAAGGTGTGATTGAGGGCTTTTATGCTTACCTTTAAACTTTTTTTCTAAAGCACTCAGGTAACATTTTACAGGTGAAATAAAGATTTTTAGCTTACGTTTTGGCGATTTCTGACAAAATGGCTCTAACGATTTCTGTTAAATTTTAATATGTTGTAATACGTTTTTTGGTATATGAAACATAAATTTTGGTTGAGGGGCTTGGAAGATATTATCTGTTAAGTGAATAAATACATTTTTCTATCGGTCGAAAATCACGTTTTAGTACGAAAAACTTTTTGGTTTTATGAGATATCTCAACCAAACTGATACAATATGCATTTTACTTGGTTTTATATATCCTGACAAAAGTTGGTTTTAATCAGACCACTATATCATATAGCTGTCATAGAAATGCTCTACAAATTATTTAATATTTATTAATTCATAATATATATAATAACTAACGAGCCGCGTATTGGCGAGCGAAGCGAGCAGGAGGCGGAGCCCTTTAGTAAGTTATAAAATGACAGTCGATCGAATCGTATTTTTTCAATATTCATATTGAGATCATTGACAACAATTATTAAATATTCACTGATCGAGAGTAAGTATTTTTATGGGTTGCTCTTATCAAATTGTGGTTCCATTCATTTTTATACTTAATTTTTCGGCGAATATTCAAACATGTCATATTAAACATCTGTACTGATTGAGAATTAAGCATTTTAATAAATGCAGAAAATGCTAAAAACTGTTACATATTCCCTATTGAGTGTAGATTCTGCGGCTTGATAAATTTCCAGTCAAAATTCAGAGTCTGAATGGGCAGCCAAGTGTGGGCATATAATTCAAAATCAATTGTAGCCCTTTGGGACCCACAACAGCGTCCAGACATTAGGCAGAAAACCATTAAGAAAACACGCACAACACTCTGCTGTAGCTGGAGTTATAGCTTGGGTTGGAGCTGAAATTGAAATTGGGACCTCAGCTGGGAATGGGTTAAGTGAGGGGTAACGTGCTGGTGATAAATGCCAAAAAGCCTCCAAGGGCAACGTCGATAAAGCCGGCGCTGCATTGGACCATCGTCATCAAGGCTGACTTAGGACTGAAGTCTTGACTGTGGTCTTAGGAACCGACATCGGTGCAGAGCTCGAAGCTGTAAGCTTATCAAAATACGCGACGAATGAGCAAGGAATTTTATTCATGAAATATTTTCCACAGCACGCAGTCGGACGTAGAAACAGGTTCAAGTTCTAAAGTTGGAAAACTCATTGACCTAGGAACTTTACCACAACCGTACATGTACAAACGTTTGTATTCGGTTCTTGACAGAGAAGTTTTATTCGGTTACGGTTTCCGATACTAAAAATGAAACGGTTAGTTTCGGTTAACGGTTCCGGTGATATTCCCTGGATGGATGTATAAAAAACAAGAATGAAAGAGTACGATTTTTTCAAGAAAATTATTTTAAAAGCTCTTGTATATCCAATATTTAGTGTACATACATACAAATGAATTTCAACATACACAAATTTGTTGGGGATTCTTATATTTTATCATAAAAACATTTTATTTGGCATGAACTTTGAGATCCGTTTAGTGCTACATCATAACATTGGCTTCCAGATTGCGTATTTTGCCGATTATCCATTTTAGCACATTTATCTTTCATAATATAAATAGCATGTCTTTCCTGCTTTCGAAACTTTGCTCTTCGGTTCTGGAACCAAACCTAGAAGGATGTAGATAATAGTATTATGATTAGCTTACAAAGTAGCTCAATCGAAATTATCTACTCTTATCTTATTACAATCTTTATCTTAATTGAACTTTTCAATAACAGCGGACAAAAAACTTAGATATTTTTTAAGAAATCAGTCAAAATATTGGCATAAGACGTCGTCCTGCAAACCTTACAATGCCGACTCGAATTTTTAAATTTCTATATTATATTAACTTGGTTTGTTTGTTTTCCAAATTTCATTTGTTGCAGTTTAATCGATAAAAGTTTCCATATTGTAGCGTTAGTTCTTTTTTTAATATTATTATTATTTAAAATAAAAATTGTATAACAATTAATAGATAGCTTAAATGTAATTTCAATTACCTGCACTCTTGCCTCTGTTAAATGTAATTTTGACGCAATTTCTTCTCTTGTATATATATCTGGATAGTGAGTTTCCAAAAATATCTTTTCAAGTTCATTCAATTGATTCGAAGTAAACGTTGTTCTTATTCGTCTCTGTTTCGATTTATCAGTCAAGCTCGAAGCCTCATCAGTATACGACTTTAGTTGAAAATCTGTGTTAAATAAAGTAATTATTTGAAATTCATAAGATGGCGAGAGACTAGATGAAATAATGACGGAAGAATAAAATATTCGTAAATTTTATTTCACATTATTGCTGTTATTGACATATCAAAAATATTCATATCAATAATGTTCTGTCATCCTCCAAATTTGTAAGCATATCCTCACATACTACAGTAGATTGTGCACAAATAAGAATAGCCCAGACAATTTTAATGCATTTATCAGCATCAATACCCGAGTCGATTTAGCTGTATCCCTCTGTTTGTCAGTCTGCCGCAACGAGTCGATTTCAGCGACAATAACAGCTAGAGACTTAAGATTTGGTATCTAGGTTTCTGGATACCAGACGCAAATCAAGTGGGTTTCTATTTTTCAGATCGGACCTCTATATCGTATAGCTTTCAAAGCATCGAGCAATCAAAAACCAAGTCTTATTACGAAAACGACTTCGTTTTTCGAGATGTGTCAGCCAATTCAATAGAAGCAAATTTATCAAACAGTTGTTATTGGAACTATCAGTCGGAAATTTAATAAAATGCTCTAAGTGTTTGATTACTGTTAATTTTGTCTTCAATTATTTTGAATTATGTGATTACACTTGGCTGCCCAGTAAGACTCTAAATTCTTACTGAAAAGCTATCAGAAAACAGAATCTATGACCTGTAGGGAATAACAGAGATATACTAGTTTTTAGAATTTAATGCATTACACAATTTATATCATATGACAGTGAAAAAGAATTCTACCTCGTTAAGAGAAGGTATAGCAACATTTCTTTTAAGATAGAGACTATAATATTTGTTCTATTAGCTGCTCAAAAAATTTTAACTAAATATTACAATGATTATAACAAAAATATAAATAGTATTGGAGAGAGAAACCAAGCAGATCCAAATATTATTACAATGATAGTAACAAAAAATATATATTGTATTGGAGAGAGAAACCGAGCTGATCCAAACTTTTCTTGTCTTGACGTGAAAAAAAAACAGTTTTAGACAAATTGCTCCCTGTTTTCCGAAACTCTGTTAAAATCGTATTATATTAAAAATCGGTGTTATTGAATAAATTATCATTATTTAAAGTGGATATAAACAAATTAATGGAATTATTGCACTTGAATTTGTATTGAATTCATGACTTACCAGTATTATAGGGTGTTATATTATGTGCCCCAGGATAAAAGTCAGCGACATTTGTAATTTTTGAAAACAATATATTGGATTCTTGGGTAAAAGAATTTCGGATTACGGTTTCATTGGCACGTAGTTTATATCCGGAGTCGATAATCAAGTTATAATGGCTCATGTGGTTGGCCACTGAGAATCCGGAGTTGGCATTCGTATTATGTAGTTGGGAATTGGAATTGTATAGACAATCTTTATCATAGCTCGTTTTGTTTAAAAATGAAAATTCCATTGCATATAATAGCTAAATAAGCATTTAGACTCGACACTAATTATAAATTTATTTCCCGCTAAAAATCACATCGCAATAAATATAATAAACAATGTTGAAACCACAGAGGAAATGCAATTTGTTAACTGGGCTTAAATAAATAAGTTTCAGTTACGATTGTCTCAACATCAACCTTTGGCTAAAAAAGGATGTTTCACTTGCATCCAACGAAAGAGAGAAAAAATGCCCAGTTCCGCTTTTGGGGGCGGTGCCAAAATTCGTACTTTAATTTAAGGGTGGAAATATTTCAAAGTAATTCATACACTTATCCAAAAACTGTGAATAAAATACAAGTCGACATGTATTTAATAAATTAAAAACAAAGAGAACATTTAATACACACAAAATGTGAATAATATCACAAATAAAATCCATTAAGATCGTCTACAATCGAAAAACAACTTTAATATTAACACATTATAAAAAATCAAGATAGAACAATTAACTCTAGGTAACCCTCTTCATTTTTTCAGTGTAATCTAAAATTAGCTCCATAAAGAGGTGATGCTTTATCAATGTTTCAAGGGTATACTTATTTGGTGCACTTAAATATAATATAATGTTTTCGAAATTTTTTGGATTACCTGTTCGGTTTTCGATTGTGGGTCAATCTTCGCCTATGTATTTCAACCATAAAGAATTTAATGATAACAATATAGGTAATAATTATGATAAATAGTCAGTAATATCAAGTATTCTTGAGTATCTGTATTTTATCTACATTCTATTTTACATTTCCATGGAAGTACTATTATTAGGTTTTCATTTTTTGCATATGTATATATAAAAAAAATGCAACTGTTTAAAAAAAGGTACAGATGTCGAACCGTTACGAAGCTTTAAAGTTTCGGTTCCTAGAAAAATTTCATGGAATTGCCATACGGTACATTTGAAACGGTTAATTTCGGCTAACGGTCAATTCCAATGTCGGCACTATTGGTACATTGGTACCAAATTAGGTACATTTCTTATTCGTCGGATGGTGATTTATTAAAATGTATTATGTTTATTAGTCGATTTTATACCCAGCAAAATCTGGATAGTTCTTCAGTCACTATTAGTAACTTTTTACCAAAACTGACACGTAAAATATTGAATAATTTTTGAAGAAATTACAATTAATAATTTTGTATAAAATTTCAAATTAAACGTTAACAAGGACAAATTGGCGTTACGCTTAAAAATCGGATGAGTTTAAGTGCAGGTACTCAGTACAGAGACGACAACGGTCAGCGAAAATTGTTCAATAACTTTTTCGTTTCTGTGTTAGCTGTAGATTAAGTTCTAGCAATTTTAACCTCTCTTTTAACGAAATGAAACGACAGCTGTCGAAACAGATTTAGCGTCACTCAGTACAATGCTTTTAAATTGCTATCCGATTTGAAACTAATCGAAGGCTTTTGTACGTTTAAAATTCGCAAATGATTTTTAGAAATATGACCTACCAATGACCAAATTGATACTCGCAATGAAAACGATTAAGTCTTACCTTAGTTTTTTTAAATTAAGTGGTATGGTTATGCGTTCAGCTGTAGTTTACCTCGGAATTCGAAACGTTCATAATAGAAGCAATGCTGCAATTACGGTTTAAGTTGTGTTCTCACTGGTATCTGAATTTTCTTCTTATATTAAGGGTCTTGTGCTACAGTCTATTCAGGAAATATTAAAAGAGCCGTTAGCCGAATATAACCGTATCAATTTTAGAGCCGGTACCGAAATAAATCATTTTTTGGGGATTAATAACCAAAACGTTTTGCCCCATATAATAAAAATAACGAAAAACTTTTGTCAAAACTGAACCGATTTTTAAGCGGTATGCCCTTTTAAACATGGTATAGGTCCTAAATTCATTCTGAACATGGTTAAGAGTCAGACCAACTTCAAACTGTCATAGCTCTGCGAAATTTGAACCGATTTTCAAACAGAATGTCATTCTGATCATTGCATTAATTTGCTTTTTAATTTTATTAATTTCCTCCATAAAAAATGTTTTACCGATTTCGCCAGAGTTCGATTTTGATTCATTTTTCATTTAAATTTATTCAAAGGGTCCCTTTAATTTTTCGAAAATGTTGCATTTTTAGTCTTATTTACCGGTACAGAAAACAGAGCCGCTACTTGTTTTCGTTTAATTTCCTAACTCTCATACAAATTTTGTTATCATTCATAAAAATTAATTTGAATAAATAAACATTTTTCACTCGTCTCTGTTTCATGCCGAGTATTTCACTTTTGTCGACGCTACTTTGACGCAGATGTCATTTGAATTTTTATACATTTTATCGAATATCAATCGAGTATTCACTGTCATTAAGAACACTTGTGAGAGTCTTGCGTTTTGTTGATAAAATATAGAATATGGAGAAACCACGGGCTAATAAACGTAGGGAGAGGAAGGATAAATCAAACCATGCTATCAAAGTATGTAAATGGGTATTTAGTGATGGATTATTTAACTATAGCCTTGATTTCAGATAGTGGTTCGACACTTGCCACCGACAATGACCGAACAGGAGTTTTTGGAGCAAGTGGATCCATTGCCGGAGAACGATTCCTACTATTATTGCCCAGCTGATTGGTCGCTTGGGCAAGAGGCAACATGCCGGGCGTACATTGATATGTCGCTCAAGGATATTTCGGAAGTGCTGCAGTTTCGCGACCGCTTTGATGGCTATGTATTTGTGGATTCGAAAGGAGCCGAATACGTTGCCATTGTGGAGTATGCGCCATTTCAATGCTTTATGAAGAATAAAGCGCGTAATCACGACAACAAAGTGAATACTATTGAAAAGGAATCGCATTATCAGGATTTCCTGCAAAAACTCGCAGAGGAACGTGAAGAAGCGATTCGCTTAGGCGATTTGAAGATTGATATTCCGCTCGAAAGCCGAACCGATGAAAAGGTTAAATCGACTCCACTGCTGCAATACTTGGCTAACAAAAAAGAAAAGCGTCGCGAAGAAGCCCGTAAGCGAAATGAGGAAAAGCGAAAGCAGCGCGAAGAACAGAAACTTCTAAAATCAATGGAAACACCTGAAAACAGCAAACCGAAGGATTCCGCTGGTGAGAGCAAAAAATCACTTAATAATAATAATAATCAGAAGAAGGAGTTCAACAAAGAGGGACAAGGTGCAGATAAGGCTGCCAAAAACTCACGCTCCAAACGTCGAACGGAACGCGACCAGCGTCGGCGAGAAGAACACGAGCAAAGGAAATTGGCGCGAGATCGCGAGCAAAGAGACAAGAAAAACGATCGCAATGAGAAGCCTGAAAAAGATAATTCGAATAAGAAATCATCAAAACAAACCCATCAGTCCAAGGAACAACAGCATTTAATCAAGGAAGTTACAATACTAAAGAAAGAAATTAAAGCTGATTCCAATGTAGCTGTGTCAAACACGGATACGGATAGATCAGCAGAAGCGTGCAGTGAACGGCTCGCCACAAATCCGAGTAACAAAGATGTAACCAAGGCGGCCCCCAAATCGACAGATCGCGACTCCCAGTCAACGAGTCAGTCGGAAGCACGCAGAGCCGCCAATCGTCGATCAGCTGACGAGCGTCGCATCAGAAATAAGGTATGTTTCAGAGGTCCCAAGTGTCACTGAATACTTTACTTTTTATATAAAAAAAAATAATGCTACATTATATTACTTGTTTTTACTTTAGGATCGTCCATCTATTGCCATATACCAACCCAAAGCTAGAAATCGCCTGGGGTCAGAAGAGAATTCCCCAAACGACTCCAAGGATTCCAGCCGGCCAACAGAAATGCCCGTCTTTCCCACCGAAGCGGATAACAATTTAATGCCAGATGAAAAATCCAAGAATAGACGCTTTGGAAGGCGGAACAAGCAGAAGCCTCAAGACAGCAAGGAGACTGCTGGGAGTGCTGAGCATGCACGTTGTGTATCCAAGTCATCCGAAAGTAGCACAAGTGCACATTCTACAACTTTGAAATAATTTAATATGTTCAAAAATACAAAATTTATACTGGTTGTAGCTGATTCTGATGTGTTGATTTATTATTAGTAAAAATCATTCTCGATGTCCATAGGATTCGCTTGTTTTTGGTTATTCTTCACTTGATCCTGAGACTGGTACATATGGGCAACTTGATTAGCATCTGTCGCATTTTCAGGATTCTTATCATCACGGATGCGTATAAAGCGAGGGAAGCGGAGAGATATGCCACGCTCTCCATCGACAATTCCTATAGCAGCTCTATGAATGGGACTTAGTGATAAATCGGCACATTTAACCTCCCAAACTTGAACGGGCTCAAACCAAGCGTCTGGCTCCAAGCTGGAATCATATCTGAAATATGATTTGGGACTGTCGATCACGTGTTTACTGAAGAACTCCGAGTGTACACGTAAATCCTCATCCGTAAATCCTTAAAATACAAATACCATAAGAACCAAAGACACAGGGATCGGAAAACGTTTACCTGTTCCAATTTTGCAAATGCTTTGATATTCTTCGTTTTCCGTATCATAGCAAGCAATCAAAAAGCCGCCGTAGATTCCAGTGCGTCGTCCTTTGCCTTTGTATCCTCCAATGACAACAAGATCCAATGAATCACCGACATTCGACAAGTAATCCTTCTTTAGTTTCAGCCAATTCCTTGATCTCTTGGCAATTTCATATGTGGCCTCTTCATCCAGAGTTTTTACCATTAAACCCTCACAATTGCCTGCAACAAAATGGATTTAATGTCCAAAGAATGTCAGAGAATTCCCAGTTACCTTTTATTGATTCTTCTAAGAATTGCTGAACTTCATCCATGTCGTTTGTGTTGAGAGCGGTGGCAAATTTCCATTCACCTTCGACTTCTTGAAAGTGTTCAAATAAAAGTTTTCGACGCTCGGATAATGGCTTTGTGACGAGGGAAGCTCCATTAATGTACAGTAGATCGAAAATGTAGACACACACTTGAACTTTAATAGTGGCAATATCAACATTTTTTCTCTTTCGCGTAGTCAGTACTTGGAATGGCAATATTTGCATCCGCTCCACATCCCATGCAACAATTTCGCTGTCGATTATGTACGATTTGACATTATCTGTTTTAAGGATCGACTTGCTTCTGGCAATGAGATCCGGATATTTCTCAGTATTATTCTCGGAATTGCGAGAGAAAATGCTCATCTCACCCAGATCATTTAAATGTATCTGAGCCCGTTCGCCATCGTATTTCCATTCACAAGTAATATGCATGCCACTGAAGCGTTCCAGAACTTCATGAACTCCCTTCGTTGGCTGCGCCAGCATAGGCTTAAGGGGCATTCCAGGATGCATGGGGCAACGTGTTTGCAGCTCCTTAATGTCATATTTTAAAATGGCTGGAATAATGATGTCATAGTTCGGACACTGACTGTGGGAAGTAAAAGTATATTAAATTATCGGAAATCGAGAGGGATTAGGTGAAAGGAAATCCTGAACCTAAATTAGATTTTCTGATAAAACTACCAGCTGTTTACGAAATCTTAACAAGGTCGGCGTGTCTACCAACTGATCAGTTTCAGGAATACCTTTAATATATAATTGCTCACCAAAAAGTCGTCTTCAGCATTAGAGTTGTCTCAGCAATTTCATCCTTGTAAACATCGCCTATCTTATTGATTTTGCAATCTTTGATATGATTCTTTTTAACTAATGCAACAGCCAGCGCTGTCAGCAAACTCTGTTCTGCAATGCCAATGCGTAATTTGCCAATGAGAGAGCGAATGAAGAAACGGGCCTCCGAAAATCGACAGGCAACAAACACATCATAAACAAGTGTCATTTTCGACTGTCCTGAAGTTGTGGCGATTTCCTTTAGTTTACTAAACACTCCGCGTATACTTAATGGCTTTGGACGAAACATCATGCGCTGCGAGACCCGCGATTGCTCTGCCACAATACCCAGGTCTCCAATTAAATGAGTCTGGGACTTAATATGCGCCAAGTTTCGTCCAGTGGCTTTGGCAATTGCCTTCATCAGCGTCGTATCGGCGACTCCAAGCTCGAGTCCCTCATAGGCAGGTGCCAGCTGATTGATGCTAAGATATACACTGGGCAACAAGTCATCCGGACTGGCCAGCATCACCGAACAAAAAAAGTTGCTCAGTATATCAATCATTTTTAAGCGTCCCTTCGTCTCCTCGATGACTTGAAACGTACGGGCCAAGGCCAAGTATGGCGTCCTAAAGTGAAATGATTCAATAAATATGCATTTATAATTAAATGTTTTCAATCCACTAATATTTACAAGCCTTGAGCTTTCCAATAAGCATCTTTCACTGGATGATAGGAGTCCATAGATGGGTCGTAGACATCTGAACCCTCGTTCTCATCCACTTCTGTGTTCAATTTGATCATTTTAGGCTTACTGGGAGCTGTATCCGTGTCTTCGTCCATTGCTTCGGACTTAACCGGCGACATCTCTTCCTTTACATCTTCTTTTCTAATCTTCGACGGTTCTTCCTTTACATCAGTTTTCTTAATCTTCGGCAACTCTTTACTTTCATCATCTTTAGTAATCTCAGTCTTCTGATTATTGTTCTCAACTTTTCTCTTTTTTCTATTTCTGAATTGATTAAAGCAGTTAAAAAACGTTGATAATGCATAATTTTAGTAAAAAAAACTTACTCAGCTTCATCAGGAGATGAGCTTTGGGGTTCAGCTTTTGGTTTAAAAAACGACCTGCAAATTAAAATTTAATTATAAGGTTTATATTAATATGAAGCTAAAAAGAAATAATTACGTTATTGACTTTTGCATTGCCTAAATTATTTTTCAACAACAAACGATTCTATCATGCACACAATCCCGCCTTTTTGTTCTAAAATATCGCTTGTCGATACAGACCCTTTATATAATATGGGTAGTCCTTTGACTACTAAAGCATTTTGCGAATCATCTAAATATCGGAGAACTGCCCACACAAAATATTTATTAATAATGTCTTCTAAGTTGTAGTCCATTTTCTGGGGTAAATTCTCTCTTGCTAAAGTGAAATAATTATTAATCTATATCTAAAATACATATATAAATTAAGGAAAAGTGAAATAGCCTTGTTATTTGTTATGCATTTATCTGAGTATCAAGCTGTTTCACTATTTGCAATCGTTCCACCATCGATAAATGTCGCAGTTTTTTGGTATTTCCTTTGTGAAAATATATAACAAATACTTGCTTAAAAATACTTTTCACAAGTTGAACATTGCGCATCTCTAAGATTTGTAAGAGGCTTGTTGAATCTTTAAATAATTACAATAAAAGTTTGCAAAACAATAACATGGCGGACGAAAGCATAACTCGAATGAATTTGTCAGCAATAAAGAAAATTGATCCATACGCTAAAGAGATTGTTGATTCGTCGTCTCACGTTGCATTTTACACCTTTAATTCGGACCAAAATGAATGGGAAAAAACTGATGTGGAAGGAGCGTTCTTTATTTATCATCGAAATGCAGAGCCATTTCACAGTATATTCATTAATAATCGACTAAATACAACATCATTCGTGGAGCCAATCACTGGCAGTCTGGAATTGCAATCGCAGCCACCGTTCCTCTTATACCGCAACGAGCGGTCACGTATTCGCGGATTCTGGTTTTACAATAGTGAGGAATGTGATCGCATAAGCAGCCTGGTGAATAGCTTGCTATTGAATAAGGAAAGTAATGGACATCAGCCTTCGTCATTGATGGCGTATCCGAAACCGGGAAACTCTAGCATATTCAATATGCTTACCCAGGCGCAGAAGGAATACAATGCACAGTTGAACAGTCAGCCTCAGTCTGGCGTCACAATAAGTCAGTCTGAAAACGTGACACCCTGTAATGTGCTGAAGTTCTTTGAATCCGCTAAGCAGGCCACGGTGGAGGCGCAGTTGAATCGCGCTCAGCCTTTATCTGTCGACCAGTTGGAAAAGCAACAACAACATCGTGCCGTTTCTCCCGTTGAGGCGCCAAGCCAATCCTTCACTAGAGACGGCGAATTTGTTGGCTCTTCGGAAAGTCCGCTGTCACCATTTCTACAGGCAGCTACGTCGACAATTCCTCGAAACACTGGAAACCCAATCTCGCTTCTAAATAAGATTAAGTTTGAGAAAAATGTAAGTGATTCACCAGCGTCGGCTTTAATTGCCACTGACGATGCCGAGCAGTGTCTTAGAAGGTTGCTTGTCGGAGATAAGCCGGATACAAAGCCCGCGCTTATGCCACCCACAATGTTCGATGTGCCCGTGTCCGTGTCCAACGTGAAAGCTGAAACAGAGCAGAACTACTTACAGCCATTGAACTCTGCACAGTTTGTGCAGGCTTTTACTTACCTTATTCAGAACGACAAGGAATTTGTCACCAAGTTGCATAATGCCTATATTAACGGCTGTTCTAATTCGTTGATTGATTCCAATACAACATATCAATAAATAATTCAATATTATTTCCCGATAAATAAGCAACTGCGTTTTTCTATTTGCTGGTTTGTATTTCATTGTATTTTTTAACATTTAATTCTATTTCGTCAGGAGCAATGAATGAAGATGACGCTGTTTCCAAAGAATCTCACCCTGGACCTTATCAAAAAGATTTGTATATTTTGTTTTTATTATTAGTTTATACACAAATGGATGTGCCTTGTGAATTTGTTTGCTTATCACAAAGCAAATTCAAACCATAAACGGCCGGATGCATTACCTCAAATAAGAACTGCGCTGGTTTTTAATCAAAATCAATCTATAGAATGTTCTTGTCTCAAACGAAATTCAGTATCTATCAAGCTCAAACTAATAAAAATTTGTAATCAGTTGGAATTAAAATATTTTTAAATAGAAAATGGACAAATATGCAATTTTTGAAATAATTTAAAATTATTAGAATGGTTAAAGTATATTTTTCGCATAGTATCTATGCGGTTATTGAATACCGTAATATATCTGAAGAAAGAACTTTTTCCGAAATAGTCGTATCGGAAACCGGAACCAATATTTTAGTTGTCATGATTTTTTAGTTCTGATTTTGATTAAGCCTGGCAAAATATTGTACTATAAATTGTGCAGATATGTACTAAAAAAAAGCGGTTTAAAAACAGTTTTCATTGGTTTTAAATCTCGCCAGTTTCATCAACGCTGAGATTCTTGATTGTATAAAAACATTGACAAGGGTTAAATGTACCACTAAAGCATAAATGCAAATATATTATAACTACATAGGTAGTTTTAAGTAGGCTTTTTGGAAAGTACAACAATTAAATCAATTAACCAGTAGAATGATTGTCGAAGGTCTCCTTCGCATAAATACGGGGCCTTTGTCCAGGACTCCACGCGAAAACCAGAGTTTTCGAGTAATTCTAAAAACAGTGTTGCTTCTTCCTCGAATGTTAGGCCCCCACGGCCGTTTCCCTTGTTCGGATTATCCAATAGAGGCCTCAAAGGTAAATGCGATGTGTTTGTTTCAACGTAATGCATATATGGAAGCACTAAGGCAACCACAGCTCGTCCATTAGGAGCTAATGCAGTGTGTATATCTTGCAAAAGTGCAAAGGGATCAAAGCATCGATCGAGCACATTGAGACATAGAATTAATTCAACGTTTTTCAGCTCACGTATCTCAGTAACAACATTAAAGTTAAGCTTCTTCAGTCTCTCTCGCATTGTCCAGCTAGCTTCAGTTGCAAATACTTGCAGCACAGCATTTCCACTTAATTCGGCCACACTGTTTGCCACACGCAGCGAGACTTCACCGTCGCCGGCACCAATGTCCAACAATGTTATCTAAAGTAAATAAATAATCATCATTATGGCATTTTAAGAGTTGATAAGCAGTTTATTGTACCGTATCAGTTGAAAATCTCGTTGGAAAGCCGCCAGCCTCCAAAAGTTTGTAAAATTGTTCTTCTGACAAAATAAACATGGATCCACGTTTTAAGAGCCCGTTAATATCTGTTTGCGTCATAAAAAACTGCAGCACAGATCTGGCCAAGGCATGCCAAAGATGCATCCATATGTTGGAAGATAACATTTTGGTCCGTTCCAGCCATCTTATTGTTGTTGTGTCGGGCTGCTTGAGAGCAACAAACTTTGATTGGAATTTGTGAGGTAACTCGCCGTTTAATGTATACCACTGCAATATAATTTTATTAAAAATATAAATATTTCATGTCTCCACATAAACATATAATATATCTGTGTGTGTATGTGCGATACCTGTTGGGTGTCTATATTCTCCAGAAAATTGTCATTATGGAATTTTGCGTGAATCACACGTGCCAAAGTGCCTCTGGGTCGATAAAGGTCCATTGTAAACAATGAATGCTTTTGAAAATCTACATCTGAACTGCACACACAAAAAACTACGTGTGTTTTACAATTGTTCAAGAACTAAAGAAGAACTTGTAAATGCCAATAATCTTTTATAGTAAACAAGACGAATACATATGCATTTACATATATAATACAAATATCGATAATTTTAAGGCTGTCAAGGTAGCGTCGTTAAATAAGTGAATTGCTTTCGCAATGTATTTTATCCCGTTTTTAAGGAAAAAAATGCTGTGGTATTAAATTTTTAGTAAATTTATATTTTAAAATTATTCGATTCAATCGTATAAAGCAAAAAAAGTTGAATTAAATATTGATTGGTATAAACGAATATATCGATAGACTCGATCAAAAAAGACGACGCACCGATGACTCCATTATATTGTACATTGAACAATGTGCATCTCTAAGTTGTATGTGAGATTTTTGTATATGAAAATAAATATAACATGAGTTCTCACAACTTGGCAAATGTAGAAGAAAAAGCTGCCACGGCATGTTTTGATGAACTGCCATATTTGCCCGAAAAGTATCCGGGTAAAGTGTGTTGCCTATGCAATCTTGGGGAGAGAAGTGCGCTGGGTCAAGGAGTCATGTTTCAACTTAAAGTGCCTTCGGATTTCAAAGATAGAAATTCAGTTTATCAATCTAATGACTCGGATAAAGACCTGGATATGAATCGGAAACTGAAGTGTTTTAAGAATAAACCAATTGCCAGTGCTGAAAGTCCATATGAATTGGATAAGATTGGATTCGCAGATATTTTAAATGCTTCGGTATTTCTCGACGATGACTTTGTTTACGTACATCGCATGTGTATTATGTGGTCTTTGCGAAAATTGCAAGTTACGGATCCGGATATTTTCCAGTTTTTAAGCCACTTATCAGAGTTTCTGGAGCAGAAGTGTAGTTTCTGTGGACAGTATGGAGCATCAATTACGTGCAAAATGAATTGCCGCCAAATTCATCATTGGCCGTGTGCCACAGCAGCCGGTTGTTTACTTATTCTAGAGAGCTTCACTGTGTTCTGTACAGAGCATTTAAGCCAAGTTCCATTGATTTGTAAGTATACAGATAATGCTTGATTTCATATACTCATTTTATTTTTTATACGTTCCCAGGCAATGATAATAATGTAGAATGTTTGACGTGTTCTTCATTGGGCGATCTATCTAAAATGGTAATGTGCTGCTCATGTGGAGATCATTATCATTCCACTTGCATTGGACTGGCAAATCTGCCTGGTAAGTGTGAAATGAATCAAGCTTATATATCTATCTAATTATATTAATGTGTTTTTATAGATACTCGAGCTGGTTGGAGCTGTGCACGATGTACAAAATGTCAGATTTGTAGGCAACAGGATTCCAATGACATTAAGTATGTTAAATGTGAGCAATGTCAGAAGATGTATCATGCGACCTGCTTACGCCCGATAATTTCCTCGATTCCCAAATATGGTTGGAAATGTAATGTGAGTAAATTCATTCATATCAGGGAACCCTTAACTGAATCTATCCGTTTTGATTTTGATAACTCAATCATCATTCAAATTTAATTATTAATAATGCAAGCATTTCTGATAACATTTTCAGCGGTGTCGTGTTTGCACAGATTGTGGATCCAGGACACCCGGCGGAGGCAGTTCGTCCCGCTGGCATAGTCACTATACGATCTGTGACTCCTGTTATCAACAGAGGAACAAAGGATTTTCTTGCCCAATCTGCCAAAAAGCGTATCGAGCGGCTGCGTATAAAGAAATGGTCAAATGTAGTTGGTGTCATAAGTAAGTATAGAGTTTTAATGAGTATTATGCAGTATTTTTTTTAAAAACATATAAATGTATCTTTGTTAGATTTGTTCATAGCACTTGTGATGAGGAAGCTGATTTGGCTGCATATCACAAGAAGAAAGAGTTGAATCCTGACTATGATTATGTCTGTCCAAATTGTAAAACAAACTCAAGCGCATCACAACTGAAAATATCGGAACCACTTGAGAGATCTATTGAATCGCAGTCCTCAGATCACTTTAGTATTAAGGAAGGCGATACAGATCCATTAGAGGGCAAACCATGTGTGGAGATCAACAGTGAAGATCCCCTCAAGTTGCCAAGCACAAAGAAGAAAGTTTGCTTAAGCAATATTCGAGGCAAGGGTGGAAAGTTTGTTCTACAGCGCATGGGATCCATGTCGCAAATAGGCAAAAAGCGCAGCAATCGTGGAAAAGGACGACAGCTTGTTTTGCAAAGCGGATCAAGTGATCGTTACATCAGTCGCAATTTGGATACAGACTTTTCCAGCGATAAGAAAATGTTGCTTTGTTCGGCTCGAGATAAATTCGTGCTTACAACAGACATTTGCGTGATGTGTGGCTCTGTGGGCAGTGAAAGTGATGCCGTCTTGATAACGTGTGCCCAATGTGGACAGTGCTATCATCCGTATTGCGCCAATGTCAAACCCTCAAGAGGAATCCTGCAGAAGGGTTGGCGCTGTCTGGACTGTACTGTATGCGAAGGATGCGGCAAAAAGAATGACGAAGCTCGTTTGCTCTTGTGCGATGAATGTGATATATCCTATCATATTTACTGTGTAAACCCACCGCTTGAAGCGGTGCCTCATGGCAATTGGAAGTGCTCTTTTTGCACCCTATGTCAAAAATGTGGTCGCAATCCGACGGAAAAGGGCGACTACAATGATCCCAATCTGCCAGAGTGTCCTCCCTGTGCTAGTCAAAATAATTGCACAGTATGCACTAAAGTCTACAGCGAAGCCGAGATGATAATCCAGTGTGAGCAGTGTAATCACTGGTCCCATTTCCACTGCGACTCAATAAACACTCAGTACACAATCGAATACTACGACAATAATATATACAAGTGCTTCAAGTGTCGATCCACTGGAAAAGCCCAATTGCAATCCCAATTAAACACAACAGTTTTCCATGAAAACTCGATGAACAGCTCGAAACTGTTGTCAGAGATTAGTCAAGAGGCGAAAAACATGAATGTAACTGATCGTAATATAATATTGACAAATGATTTATTGGAGAGCACGGAGGCAATTCACTGGATAGACGGTGTATGTTTGAGTGAGAATGGCCTGAACATGATCAAATCACTTTCCACTGAAATAAAACGTAAGAGGAAAATGCGACAACCGATGGCAAATTCAAATAAAGATGGGCAACTCGATGCAACGGCGTCAGATGATCTTCCCAGTGATAAATACAAGGACGGCATGATATGGGACAGGGGGGAAAGTGCACTCCCCGAAGGATTTTCCATATCCACCAACGACGATGGTGTTCATGTGTTGCGCAAGAAACGCCAACGCAATTTGCAAAAGCTGGGAATCGGTGGATTTTCAGTTCGAAATCGAGGACTAAGAAAAGATAACGAGGATACTGTTGATCAACTCAATGCAGTCTTAGTTGTCGACAAGAAGAAGAAAATCATACGGAAAAAGCAAAAGAACAAGCTAATTGAAGCCTATCCGGCATATTTGCAGGAAGCCTTCTTTGGAAAACCTCTCTTGGAGTCGGGAGATGTTGTGGTATACGATTCGGAATCTTCTGATGAAATCGATACGACAATGAAAATTTTTTTCACCAACTCGAATATTAAAAAATCTGACGAGGATGCCAACTTGGCCATCAAGAGTCCTGTAAAATCTCTGAAAAAAACGAAAGCTGAAAAGCCATTGCCTTTACCTGAAAACAAAAACATCCTTGGGGATCAGTTTTCCATAGCAACACAACAACATCCGAGCGAGGAGTTGGTGTCCGATGCAGGTCTTTTTGGTAAGCATTTATCCTACCAATCCGAGATGTAATTATGTCTTAAACATTTTTTTTAACAGATACATCGATGTCAGAGATTGCAAGGAATGCGGGTGCAAATAATGTACACCCCTTGGATCCCTTGGTATATTCACATTATTATAATAATTTATTCGGTAAATTATATATCTCTATCTATTATTTTCTCTATGCAGGCTTCCCAGGGAATCGCCGGCTTAGATGGCACAAACCCCAATGTCAATTTTATTCCATCGTCTGATAACTTAAAGAATGCGTTAAGGTAAAATATTCTTTTACACATAGTACAACAAATCCCTTAAATATTTCTCACTTACTTGCAGTGAGCCGACAGTCTTTGTAGAGAATTATGCTGTGTCGCCACAGTTAACGCAGGATCAAAAGTTCCACAGTAAACTGTATTTGCCGGCGAATGCAAATGTAACTGCCAAATCGTCGCCAATACATTATCAGGCAAAAGTGCAAAATAAATATATTGACGAGAAGAGAGTTGTCGAAGAGCCAAAACCAATTGAACCGCAAATGGAAGGCATCAATGTTGGCACCCAAAAGACGGCCGAGAAGATGCGCAAAGATGAGGGTACATATAATTGTTATAATGTCAGGTGAATGGAATATTAAAACAAAATATGTTTCCTTACAGATCTTGGTTTAATGGCAACTATTTCGGCTGTCCTGTATGCGAATACTGAGCATGCAAATCTAAAGGAGCAATATCCCAACTGGAATGATCGCTGTAAACAGATCCTAAAGAGATGGCGATCATTATGCAACGAGAAAAAGGCACCATTCTTACAAAAGGCCAAGGATAATCGATCAGCATTGCGACAGAGGCGGGAACAGTGCAAAATCAGTCAGCCGGTCAAGGTAGAGAAACCAGAAAATCCCGACAAAGGATTCGTTGTAAAGCCAAAAGAAGTCTTCTTTGGCAATTTTAGTAAGTGCAATTTAATGCAATTCATTTTCAAATGCTCATTGTTATTATGTCAAGCAGATGGACTTTCATACGATTCAACGTGCTATATTGGACCATCGGTTCACACTCCAAATTCGCATCCAACGACACCCATTCTCAATGAAAATCTAGTTGTTAAATCTACAATCCCAAGGACGCCAATGCACGTTACAGGTCCTCCGTCCTCATTGAAAATTGCTTCGGTTGAACAGCGGATGGAGCACAATCCATCGTATGGACCTGAATCAGTGCCAGTGGGCGATAAAAAGCTGAGGAATTTATTGCAAAAGACTAATTCTGAAGCCATGATAATGTCATCAAATTCCGAATATTTTATGCCAAACGATGTTCTAAGACTTGGACTCTTACAAAATGCTCCCATAACTCAAAACAATCCAATGTTGAGCATGAGTGGAAATCCCCAGCATACGGAAATAAGAAGTCTTGATCAAGATGCCAAGAATCCACTTGACATTAAAATGTCCGATCCCCAGGAGGGTATTTCATCATCTGCTGTTGAGTTGGAAAATGTCGGCTTTGGAGATATATTAGGTGGATTCGGTGAAGGAGATGACGACGATCTATTAAAATCATTAACATCCGAAATTGGAGATGATTTTAACATACTGGAATATGCGGATCCAGAACTTGACGTCAATGTGCTCAACACATTGGATTTCGAAGATAACGAAAAGAACTCTGCCTAAGGATAATGAATATAAATACCTGTAGACCCTGTACTTAAAAAGTTCAAAGGAATTTCTATAAGACACTTTAAAAGCTAGAGTCTTTAATTTATATTACGGGATAATTGTTTGATTGTGTATGTGTTTTTTACAGAATAAGTACAGGGTCTCTCACAGTCGGGTTCTCTCGACTGTAGCCTTTCCTAATAGTTTTCCGTTAATGTTGTACTACAGAATGTAAGCATTTGAATGAAATACTATAATTTTACATTGTTTGTGTGTGACGCATTGAAAAAAGCATCATTTGACTTAATAAAATCACGTAAATTTTTTATATCTATCGTATCGCAAGGTTAATAAGGAGTAAAAAGTACGAAAACGAATTTAAAATACGAGTGAAATCACTATGACAAGCTTTAATTTTATTAAGTTTCATTGAATGTTTTTTTAAATTTTATGTAGCCAACAGTTTGAGCTCTTTTCTTGATAAATTGTATGGATAATGCAAACTAGTGGGAACATAGATTTTTCCAATAACTTGCCTGAAAGTAAGAATTCGAAATAAAATTAGTATATATATATAAGAGTATAACTTATTTTCATACTTGTTAAAATGTTCTTCGTATCCGACAGTGTAATAATCATTTGGAATCTTAGCTGCTGTTGTGAAGGAAGTGCATTCGCTTGGCGGTGATTTTAATGCGTAAAAAGGATAGTCAAAGGTATTAATGTAAATGTCAACACACAGACCATGACTCCCCAGGTGTAATTGACTTGCCACCGAGGGTTGACTGAGACCACAGCTACCAAACATGATGTTTCTGTGACAGGAGTGTATTAAAGTTCCTTTATCGCGACTCGAATGAAAGCATTGCACATTCTTGCCGGCTTTTGAATGATCCACAGCAATCGGATCGAATCCAGGTCCGGCCATATCACAAGCTAAAATTATCTTAAATTAATAATGCATTTAAATCTAAACTATTTCACATAATTACTGTCTATATTCTGGAGTATGAAATGGGGTTGTAAAAAGCGACCGACGGCAGACGCCAATTGGCCACCGAAACTGAAGCCGAACATATATCCTCGGCTTGGATCAAAGCCGTATTGAATGAGGCCAATTATTATTGAAGCAATTGCCTTGGTTATCTGCTCAAAGTTTGAATACAGCCTAAGTAAGGGTATGAGTAAGACTTTGGTTCGTTTTTAGAATAAATTCGTTGATTTACCGCATGTAGGAGGAACTGGCGACAGTGCTGTAATCAATGCATATTACACAGCCTTTTCGGTAGAAACTCAGTCCTAAAAGAAAATACTATCTCATAATCTCGTGGTAAATTTTAAAATAAATAAAACTTACGATCAATTAATGCAAGCGCCCATTCATCGGAGCAACTTTGAATCCATCCATGCAGTATAATCGAGAATTTATCTGATGGAGCGCATCCTGAGTATTTCAACATATTCCCGTTAAGAGCCACTGATGTCTCCAAGGTTTTTGTATTATTTCTAGAAAAAAAACGAATATCTGCTGGGTATCAACTTTGAAAGAGTAGTTTGGTAAGTCATTTTAGAAAATTGCAGATCTATCAATTCCAAAAAAAATAATATGATTATAAGATGTTGGAAACTTACTTATAAAATTGTACAGTCATAGTTTTGCGAACATCGAGTTTAAATGCTCTTGGCTGGGAGTCTATGAATAGCCTTTTAGTTATCAAGAATATGTATGTATGTACATATATTATATGTGACAACATACCTAATGTTTCATTACGTGCCCCAAGAAATTGACCATGTCCTAAAAATATTTGTTTTGGATTAAATCTTGAGTCAGCCTTATATAACATAAGCGACCATATTGTTATAAGAGTAAAATTATTAATAAGTGACTCGTTTTTGAGGTATTTCATTTTATTTTAAAATTTACAAAGTTAAATTAGAAGCTAAACATAAATGAATCTACATAACATACAATACAAATAACGCATAAAATTGTATGAGAATTAAGACATTTTTGGGAAATTGTGAATCTGTATAAAACTTATATGAATGCCAGATCAATAATAATAATTGATTAACAAAAAGGTAACAAAGGTAGGATAATTTATAGAAAGGAATTAAGTCACTGCGATCATAAACTTCGCATTCGTTCAAGTTATCGATAGTCTTCGGAGCTTATCGAAATATGCAGATTGTGAATCTCAAAAAGTATCGATCGATTAAAAATAAAAGGCACGCGCTATAAAGCCACAGAAAAGGCGCCAAAATATGCAAGCTTAAAATTTGTAGTTTCGCAATGGATTAATCATGGGAATTTTATACATTCCCCCCTTCGCTGAAAAAAATAAAGAATTTATTTTCTATATTGATGAATAAACATATGGATCAAGGGTATTCACATTCTTTGAAACTTTAATTCACCAAAATATATTTTAAATATATGTATGTGTGTGTGTATACTTATATACAAAGTTTTGCTGCTGATACATCAAGATATTTTATACCCTACTGATTAGGGCAGTCGTTTGGCGACTGTTTTTTGTTTCCACCAGAGGTCTTGTTACGCCCACCTCCTCCACCGCCACCACCACCCTCATTCTCATCTTCGTCGTATTCCTCTTCTTCATTTTCGTATTCCTCTTCATCCTCATCGTCCTCATCATCAACGATGTCACCAGTGTAATAAAGCACAGCTTTCGGAATAATTCTAGCACGCAAAAAGTGTCCGATTTCAAAATCAGTAGCCAATATCTGAAAATTATATACAAGTTGAGAAAAATTGCACGGGAAATGGAAATTCAAATCAAATAAATTCTTACTTGCTGAGAATCATCGTCGATTTCTTCCTTATCGCTTGGGACTTCTGGTGGATTGAAGAAATTGAAGAAGGAATCTGTAGGAACCTGTTTGACAATAGTGCGCACGGCGCCGCGTTCCTTATGCTTCTGTTTCTTCCTAATGGTTTTAACTGTCAAGTTCATTTTCTTCTCCCAGTTGATAACGCAACCCTTGCATTTATAAATCTCAGGGCCTTCGAATGCGAATGGATCGTCTGGATCGACGGTGGATTTCAGGAAGTATTGCTTTGTCAGCACAGTGTTCGAAAAGTATTCATTTTTATCAAAATGAAATTCCAAAAAGTACGAATGCTATAAGGAAAATATGTGTTAATGTCAATTAAGAATAATCAATAGATCCATTGTGAGATTGATACTTACTTCGCTATCGTATTTGATTACAATGTCGGTTAGCTTACGCATAGCCGGCTCATCGTGAGTCTGAACCATTTCGGACAACATGGCTGTATTTCTGAAGACTGTTAGCCAGAAGCCTGGGATGCCTTTGGCATCCTCAGGCATACTCTTAGTATTCTTTAATGACTCGCGGATGTGATCACCGACTTCACCATCAATTGACGGACTCTCGGGTTCCTTCCACTTGGGACTTTCCTCAGAAGGATCAACGGTGCCCGAAATAATATCTTTGCGCTTCTCGAACATTGGTTGATATTTCAATTGGTACTTTTTCTCCAACTTGTAAACCTCTTCAAAGAACTCTGCTTCCAAATTCAATTGCTCCAATTGCAAATTCTTCAATACAACGATCCTGTTTTGAACGGCGGCTGGCAATGACTTCACCATTTGTTGCAAAAACTGTCGCCGTAGCACCGAATTCATGTAAGCCGGCCTGTCAAATTAATTTCAAGTTGTAACATTAAAAATCCATATCCAAGTTTAACAAATAAACGTTAAATTACATTGATTGGCAGTCGGAATTCGATTTATCATCATCGATTTCATTGCAAGACTCAGCATCGATATTTCCCTCTGGTGGTGCGTCCATCGTTTCTAATGTAAATGCAGAATTCTGAAATATTCGCACATACGTATTAATTTCACTTACGTATACATATATTCATACAATTATTTAGAATTAGCCCATAGCGTCAGACACTCCCATAAAATGTTTAATTAATACACATACAAATACATATATGCATTCATACATGTTCATATGTATTCCCATCAAATATCATACATGCATATGTAAGCATATGTACATTCAATTCTTTACAAATGCGTAGATATGTAAATTTATTACTTTGATTTTATTTAGACATGTATGAATTAGATAAATGAATTTAGAATTTTCTTGAACATAAAATTTATATATACACACATGTGTCTGCAGAATTAATTAAGAAAACTAGAGAGAAAACATAAAAACACAAGGTACATTCCTGTACACCACATTTTCGCAAAACACGTGTTAGTCTGTGCTTAATGTGATGGCCCTACGCATCAAGTGAAAATATTAAAATCTACACATGTACATTTATAAAAAAAAAAATATACAAGAACGCTTAAATTTGTTTGCAATTTTGCGAAAATGATAATTATGCAAATGTGAATTATTAGCAATACATACCTTCAACCGAAAGACCGTTTGAATGAAAAGCACGCCGTAAAGTTGCCGAACCAAAAGGTCTGCTTTCACAGGGTAACTATGAAATACACATTTAAAAATGTCTTCGGCTTGCTTTCACAGGGTGATTGGAGTATGACACTTTTAAAAGCCCATCGTTTTGTTTTAGTCAAGATAGCGTTGCAAAGTTATAAATGGATAATAAACATTAAACGTATTAGTGAATATACTAAGCGATACATGCAGATAAAGAAACAAATTTTAATGGTCAGAGTAAACTAAATTTATTTGTATGAACTGTTTTTGGTTTCGCTGAATCAGCGATCGAATGTCTGTTAAAATACATCAAAGCTTCTAAAAATCGTAGATTTAATAAGGCATCTCTGCTCAAAACTAAATTTTATAATATGGCATTTAAATTAAAATGTTTTTCAAATATTAACAGCATATTTGTGCGTTTTCAAATATGGGTGCCTGGTTATCGCAACTTGTTATCTAAATTTTTTTTTCTATCGGACAAGATCAGCCGCCTTTTTTATTCTTGTAAATATTACACTTATGAATATTTTTCATTGCACGCACAAAATTGCAAAATGTTTGTTCCATTACTTATGTCTTTTAAGCAAAATTTGTTGAAAGTTTAATAAATTATTTAAGTTTATTTAGTGTTTTTATAATTTTAATTTTATCTTAATTTCTGGCACTCAAATTTCTCTCTATATATTAAACTAAACTAATATGCCTCAGAGCAGCTATCAACAGCTTATTGCAAATTAAAAAAATTTTAAATCAGTTTTTGGGATTCCGATACCTTTCTTTCCGAAAAGTCATACCTTTTAGATCCGATACCGCTATTAATATTCCCGTAAGGAATTCCTTCCACCAATAAAAAAGACATTGTATTTATTGTTACAATTTTTGATATTTTATTTACGTAAAAATAAAATATTTGGACATATGATTTAATATAACAAATTAATAATAACCTTCATTCAAAAATTTGATTGATTCTTAAACTTGTCTAATGTTGCGAACTCTTAAAAACCGAGCGATTAATGCTCTTAAGAGTAAATTGTTATTACTTCACGACCTCCTCCACGAACCATTAATACTTTTTCAAGACCCTCTGTTAAAACTTCCAGGAATTCCATATCTAATTATAAAAAAAGAAATCAAAAGAGAGTTATTAACTTGAAATATATCTTAGTAATAATGGACTTACAATTGCTTTCACGTTCCGCTCTCACTTCCCTCGGGGGACCTGGTAAATTCATTATGACCAATTGGGCATCTTGTGATTTTTCTACTATAACTTCATTTAGTTTTATTGCCGTGTGCATTCGACGAACATTGAATTCATCTCTATAAATAATAAAAAACATTTAAATTCATTCAAATACATTGCTTTGACAATGGAATGCACTTACGGTTTCACACTCGATTTTAAGTTTTCGTCAGCTTTCTCAGTTGACTCATCCTTGTTAGAAGTAATGTCAGGTGTTTCCGAACTTTCCGGACCATCTGAATCAATTGAATTGCGTTTTTCCTCATTGTGAGAGTCCTATATAACATGAAAGGGAAGAATCGTATTGTTTATCAAAAAGGATTGTGAAAGGATTACTTTTTATCTTTCCTGTGCGTTTAAACAACAAAAATATAAAAAACAACTATAAAAATGATTTAAAAATTACAAAAATTAAACTGTACGATGATTACTACTTGGAATAGAGAAGGAAGTTTAAATGATCTTACAAATTTTAACTAAATATGCAAAGAAAAACTGCAATTTGTATATACTATTTTCCTGAGGTTAACTAAACTATTTATCGTATTTTATGTTAATTCTAACTATTATTAATTCTATTATTATTATTAGTATTATGTTGATTACGTATACATACGTGATGTTGTATTTCTTCTATGGTAGGATCGGCAAACCGAACTTTCGACGCTGTTTTAATGGCGTCGTAATGGTGGTCTACAATTGTTTGAACCTGAAATTGTTAGCGTAAAGTATTTACATACATATACATACACATGTGTCCCAGTAACCTGGCCAATATATGTAGAAGTCTACTTGTGTTGAAGTCTCATTTCCAATTCAAATCGAATTCAATTTTTTACTGTTAGGGGCACAAAATTTAATTTAAAGAAATCATTTGAATTTCATTTAAGACTAATTTTGTTTATTACCGAGCCTAAAACACAAGTACCTATTAACACAATTTGCCGAAAATCTTATTCATATAGTCTATATTTTCAAATCAATTGAGATCCTAAACATTTAGCGATTATCATCTAGTATTTATGCTAAATGATAAAACCATGAACTAAATTAATTATTAAGGTATCTTCCAGTCAATCATTTTATTTATCTTTCATTCGAACTTTGTACATACATACACTTATACATGCACCACGTATACATACATACTTATATACTTTTAAATTGTGCAAAAAGAAGAACATTCAGAAAGAAATACAAGTGAAAACGCTGCTGGGATATCCTATAACCAGAGAGAGAGATAATTGATATGATATACACACATATACACACGCTAGATGGCGCCACCACTGCTATGAAACATAGTTTCATGAATATCTTTTGGGTTTATCATTCACATCGGACAGACAAATATGAATAATCGAGAAAATATACATAAGTATATACTTCTTAGGGACAAAAATGTCATATTTTATCATTTTAAATAAGTTTTAAATAGTACAGGGCTTAGAAATGCAAATCGATTTGTTTACGATTTGCGAAGGTCACAGTGGGTCATGTATGTATGTGCTTAATGAAGGAATCAAGGCACAATTTATGTGTATTCATGCAAAGTGATTCTGAAAACACGACCGTTCAAGTATACATATTTATATTAATATGTATATATGTTTAAGTATATGATGATAAAATTGACATTGTCCACAAACAGTGGCTCAGAGTAGTAACGAACCAAGGTATATGATGTATGAACATTTATGTAAGTTTTAAAAATGTGCGAAGCAAGCAAAATAGTTGAGTACTTTTGTATGTATGCATATGTATGTATATTTAATATAGTACTTATAATAATATCGAGATACGCCTAGAAAATAGTATAATATTTCCGTATATATAATTATAAAGATATAAATATAGACATAGATTCGAAATTCTGTATGTTTGTTTGCTTTACCAAAGATAACTTATTATCACTGGGTGTTTCCTTAAAATCCATTATAGTTTGAACCTTTTATCAAATATATAAAGTGTGAAATGTTTTAATTGATCTCAATAGTAATTAGATTTGATTTTGATTCGAATAAACGTACTTTCAAAATAACAATCGAAATGAAAGGAAACCAATAATTTAAATGAAATTAAAGGTGTGCGATGAATGATAAATCATTCTATATAAGTTATTATTGATGATAGCACATGGATATGTATGTATGTATATATACAATATGTGTATGTATATTATAGAGGAAATGAATCGGCAATTGATTTTATTGAATATTGTACTCACTACTTTGGAGTTCTCTTTTTTGTTTAAGCCTAATGCCCTTAGCATTTGATTGCGCTGTTCCATCATGAGAGTTCTCTCATAGGTATAAGCCGAAATATCGCTATTATTCTGTGATGAAATATGATTAATATTAAATAAAGAGTTGATCGAATTAAATCTAAATGCAAATACCATTTCAACCACTTCAACATCTGCCTCAATTCGCAGATGGTAAAGGAATGTCTTCAAATCTTTCTTCATTTGAATCGAATTGTCTTCGATTTGAGCAACCGTGAAAATGCGAAGTTTGCAATTGCGCCATGTTCTGTGCTGTTTCAGCAGGAAAGGCAGCAGCATTAGCAGACCTCCGTCATGGACAATCCACCAGATATCAATGTTTCCACCAATCTTCAGCACAAAGTAAAAGCACAAATTAAAATGAACAGTTTTTAAGCCAATTTTCGTATTTTCTACTTACTTTGTGATTCGACTCGGGATAGAAATTGATTCCCTTGGGCACTATCAATGCCATATGACAGGCGGCCACAGTTCGCACTGTTTGAATAAAAGTCTTCCAGCTATAACGACCTTCTTGTCTCCAGCTGTACGGCCAGCCAATGATCACGGTGTTTGGCTTCATGCCTCCAAGGCCAATTGTCTGAATGCTGAAATATTAAAAAAGTCAAAACCAAATTTTTCATAATTTTTCAGAATATTAGTCTTGCTTGCAAAACTTTAAATACGTTCTTTTGTTTTCGCAAAACGAAAGATTCATGCAAAATCGCTTTATAAACGCAAATCGAAATGTTTTGCGATATTATTAAAAACCAAGTCAGCTTATTATATATTAAATCAGGGAATCAAACCGAAACAAATAAAGGTTACAATTTCGGTTCCGGTACGTCGTGTTGTTGTTTTATACTAATTACGATATTAAGAGTTGATTAAAAGTGAAAACTTGAGATTTAAAATTTTGAATTTTCGAAATTTCAAAGGGGGGACCCTTAGCATCCAAATCGAATCTTGGTCGAAAATATTTTAATTTTCTAAATGAACAAAAATTTAATACAGAATGTATTTAGAGGCCAAATCATGATCAAAATGACATTCCGCTTGAAAATCGGTTCAGTTTTGATCAAGTTATGACAGTTTGAAGTTGGTCAGACTGCGGATTTAACCACTTTACAAGTCAAAATTTTTGTTCAATTTCACATGATTTTTTACAAAAAAATGAAAGGTCTCAGAATCAAGTTTAAAGTGTTGTTTTATACTAATTACGATATAAAGAGTTGATTAAAAGTGAAAACTTGTGATTTAAAATTTTGAATTTTCGAAATTTCAAAGGGGGGACCCTTAGCATCAAAATCGAATCTTGGTCGAAAATAATTAAATTTTCTAAATGAACAAAAATTTAATACAGAATGTATTTAGAGGCCAAATCATGATCAAAATGACATTCCGCTTGAAAATCGGTTCAGTTTTGATCAAGTTATGACAGTTTGAAGTTGGTCAGACTGCGGATTTAACCACTTTACAAGTCAAAATTTTTGTTCAATTTCACATGATTTTTTACAAAAAATGAAAGGTCTCAGAATCAAGTTTAAAGTGTTGTTTTATACTAATTACGATATAAAGAGTTGATTAAAAGTGAAAACTTGAGATTTAAAATTTTGAATTTTCGAAATTTCAAAGGGGGGACCCTTAGCATCAAAATCGAATCATGGTCGAAAATAATTAAGATTTCTAAATGAACAAAAATTTAATACAGAATGTATTTAGAGGCCAAATCATGATCAAAATGACACTCCGCTTGAAAATCGGTTCAGTTTTGATCAAGTTATGACAGTTTGAAGTTGGTCAGACTGCGGATTTAACCACTTTACAAGTCAAAATTTTTGTTCAATTTCACATGATTTTTTACAAAAAAATGAAAGGTCTCAGAATCAAGTTTAAAGTGTTGTTTTATACTAATTACGATATAAAGAGTTGATTAAAAGTGAAAACTTGAGATTTAAAATTTTGAATTTTCGAAATTTCAAAGGGGGGACCCTTAGCATCAAAATCGAATCTTGGTCGAAAGTAATTAAATTTTCTAAATGAACAAAAATTTAATACAGAATGTATTTAGAGGCCAAATCATGATCAAAAAGACATTCCGCTTGAAAATCGGTTCAGTTTTGATCAAGTTATGACAATTTGAAGTTGGTCAGACTGCGGATTTAACCACTTTACAAGTCAAAATTTTTCTTCAATTTCACATGATTTTTTACAAAAAAATGAAAGGTCTCAGAATCAAGTTTAAAGTGTTGTTTTATACTAATTACGATATAAAGAGTTGATTAAAAGTGAAAACTTGAGATTTAAAATTTTGAATTTTTGAAATTTCAAAGGGGGGACCCTTAGCATCAAAATCGAATCTTGGTCGAAAATAATTAAATTTTCTAAATGAACAAAAATTTAATACAGAATGAATTTAGAGGCCAAATCATGATCAAAATGACATTCCGCTTGAAAATCGGTTCAGTTTTTATCAAGTTATGACAGTTGAAAGTTGGACAACTCTTAGAGCCAGCAACTACTATAACAGTACCGGTACAAACGTTTCGGTATTCGGTTCTTGACAGAGAATTTTCATTCGGTTACTGTTTCAGTTCCGGTACTAAAAATTAAACGGTTAGTTTCGGTTAACGGTTCCGGTAGCGGTTCTGGTGTTATTCCCTGTATTAAATTTGTCGATACCGAAAACAGTTGAAATGGAACGAAATTTTAGTTGCATGACTGTACTTACACTGAACTGAGGCCCTCGCCAATTTCCTGGGCAACGAGAACATCACAAAATCCTTTAACCTTCTCATCCGTCATGTATTTGCGAAGTGTTGTCTTTGCATCAACTGCCTTATTAGAGATTTTTGTGTGATCACCTTTTATCACAGACACACAAATTGTCAGACCCTTGCCAGCCTTCAATTGAGTGGCAAAGGAGAAGATTTTCCTATACTTTGGTATTAGGTTGTCATTAAGTTTCGATAGCACCAAAATTTGTGGACGCCAATTTTTCGTATGCGGTGGGCCTTCTTCTAGGCGCTGTAGTGAGTATCTTGCCGCAGTTAGCGCCATGCCGCGAATTCCATCGCCCCATTCCTTTTCGGCACTACAATGGACCAATTAATCATTCAATCAATCGAAAATTAATCCTTGACAAACATAACGGCCATAATCAATCCATAAATACTCACATTTTGAAAAAAAAATTAATGTTTATTTTTAAAAGTTAAAAAAGTTCTTGAATTGTCTTCTTTTTTAATGGAAAAGATTTAGAATTTAGATTGATGAGATAAAAACTTACCCTCGATATTCGATGTATTTGTATATAACAATTGCCATGCTAATGGCAATTAGTGCAAAGTACCACGATGTCATGATCATAACTGATATGCACAGTGTAAGTCCCAACAAGGATAAACTCCAGTGATAGAATTTGAAGCGTGGTCTCCAATTCGGCGTTCTTAGCAAAGTTTGCACGGCGCAGGCCAAGTTAACAAAGCCGTAGCACATGAGGAAAAACATTGACAGCAAAGGCGCCAAAAGATCAACGTTTCCTAAAGAATACAGAACAAATTTATGAATATAAATATATAGATAAATGCAGTTTCGCTTAGCGAAAACTTATGCGATTTGCGGTCTATTATTAAACGATTTATTTCGGCGATTGATTTTGAGTTTATTAATTTAAGTTTACCTAGTAAAATGCCACATTGACAGATAACAATGGTTAAAAGAAGAGCTCTCACAGGCTCTCCGCGCTTAGAAGACTTCGCGAACGGGGCCAAAAATGGTATAATCTCATCCTTAGCGATGGCTTGCAGTAAGCGTGGTGCGCCCGTCAAGCTCTGTAGTCCGGCTCCCAGGGTAGATAAAAATGAGCCAATTAATATCACCCACTGATTAGGCCACGCAATATTAGCCACAACCAATTTGCCACCAATCGATTGACCAAATCTATAGAAAAATACAATAATTTGTTAAGTGATTGATATTTAATTGATAGAAAAAGATTCTTACTTGTCTCGCAGTAAAAGATTATCAACAGTTCCCGCGAAAAATAGAACACTTGATAAATAGACAGTACTGGTTGTTAAAATAGCACAAATTGTACCAATGGGAATACTCTTTTGGGCATCAGCAAGATCTCCCGATCGATTAGAGCCAGCCATAATGCCTAAATAGAAGAGAATCAATAAAAATCTCAAGTAAATAAAGAATAAGCGATTATGACTTATATACCCGTGACTGAGGGAAAGAATATGCCAATGAGCAGCGTGAAAGTTGTCGTTATATCGGCCATAATTTGATTGTACGACTGACCGCCAAGATTCTCAATATCGACCGAATTCTGACCATATGCTATAAATTGTCCTTTTTCCAAAAACGACGGCCATATATTGTCGTAGAAGACTCCACTGGCCAGTCCCTTAATGCCTTTTACTCTGGTCACATTGTTGTCTGTATAAAGAATATTTTTCATTATCAAAGCATTAACAGGTTATTCTAAATACTGAAATTACTTTGGTAATAATCGTCGCATTTATGATCCGGACAATACAAGTCGAATAGCAGGGGATCCTCCTTTGTACAGTTCTCGATTGGAATGTCTTTCAGGACACGCTTTCCCAGCACGCATAGACTGTAAATTAGGAGTATGGTTAGTTCACATATGGATTATTCCAGCATCACTTACTATAACTTTTCATTGCCGTGAATATTGTCGAAAATTCCAACATAGACAGCAATTATGGAAAATATTACACATGCCAGGGCAACCGTTGCGAACTTGTTGACAAATTTGACTCCCAGGAATACAATCATGCCTAAATGATAAGTGAATATATATTGATATTATGATCAGGAAATAAGCAAATGAATTAAAATAATCAACCAGAACTTTGACTGTTATTAATCGACTTACCCATGAATAAAAGCAATATTGTGCCATAGACTCTGAAGTTGTTGTACATGGCCTCGGCATCCTTGGTGAAATCTCCAAATATAGATGCCCATGGTGCCATATATGTCTGCATTGGGGTTTCTTTATAATCACTGATTAATTGAATATAGTTTTATTCTTCTTACCAATACGATTTCAACGGCACCAACAATATACATTGCCGCTGCCAACGTTGTCCCCGTATAAAACAACATCCCCACAGCTCCGCCAAATTCAGGACCAAGTGATCTACACATAATCCGATATTAGATACATAGAAAACATATAAGAATTGATCTATAACTGTACCGTGATATCATAAAGTAACTTCCACCCGCCGGCACAACTCCATTCGTTGCAATCGCTGACATGGAAATCGCGGTAAGCATCGTCTAAAATTCGATCATAGGGAATGAATTTAGTTGGCAGTGTAAGTCAGGGAGGGATTACAGGGTATTCTTACCACACAACAGCAGGTCAGAACAATCAAGAATCCACAAACAGCGCCAGCAGTGCCAACAACCCATGTTAATCGAATGAACAATATTACACCAAATATATTCTGAATGCATGGCAAGAAGACTCCAATTAAGGTGCCTAGAAAATATATTTTTTATCATTAGTTTCCATGGAATTATTAAAAGATATTATTTATTTTTTATTTGTATTTAATTTATAACATGGACGTATTCCTAATTATATAAACTTTTGGAATGTATCTTTTCTTCAACTCACCCATTCGAGCTGATGGTGGCGATGGCTTAGCATCGGGATCGGTGGCAGCTGGTATCGTATTTTCATAATTGGCAATTGATGAAATGAATGTTGAAATGTGTGGCCTAGTCTCCAGATCATCGTCATATAGGTACAAATTTGGGTCGATTGTTGATTTCTGATTCTCCTCTGCACTGTGGACATCGCGTGAATCTACACGTATAGTAATATAAAAAAAAAATCCAAATACATTTTATTTATATTCTACGTTTAAATTCGTTTGTATTTCAAATAAAAAAAATTGATTAGTAAGAGTTCACTAATAAGTTATATGATCGTAGATGTATAAGTTGGTATGTATTCACTGCTTGCTCTGAAAACCATATTCGTAGCAAGCATAGCGCTTACTGCTGATGCCAAGTAGTGCTTTACCTTTACAAATGCTGATATAAATTTAATAAAAATCTCATATCTTCATAAGTTATATGATCGTATGCGTGCAAGTAAAGGTATAAGTCTAAATCGACTCTTGTTTCAATCAAATTAAATAAATAATTATATCTTATAATTATAAGTTAAATGATCGTATACGTATAAGTATAAGTTCGAGTGCACTGCTTGCTGCGAGAGTCACATGCACAACAAGCAGTGCGCTGATGCAGGCACTACTCCCCTGACCTTTACAATTGGTTATACATTCTCCTACTTCTGTTCTTATTAATCAGCTATTGAGAGATTTAAATACAAATCAGTTTCTCTATATGTAGGGTACATCGTGATTAAAATGTATAAAAAAGCTTATAATAAAATAATGTTTCATACTTGACGGAAATGAAAGCTGCAGAGCACTATAAATATGAACATTATTCAGAATAATTTTAATTAAATGACTTGAAACCTTCATCCGTAAATAAATTTTCGTATCATACCTGATTGCTTAGTCTCGGATGTTGTTCCATTGTGTTCTGATGGCATTATATTCATTTCGTTGGAATCATTTTTTTCACTATTACATTGCATGTTACCGTTTGATGTAAACTTTACACTTCTCCCAGATCACGTTAATCTCTTAAAATTAGCTAACACTTTGGGGCGTTATACGGATAACATTTTCATAAATATTTGACCATTATAAATGCATTATTATGTAATACACAGCACATTCAGTAGGCGGTCAGTCATAAAAATAAACGATTTTTGTAAAGTTTATTTCGAATTTGTAGTAATATTATTTGCAATACAAAAAGAGATGCGCTGTTGGTTTATAATTTCTTAAAGATTGTGAAGAAAAAACTTGCAAATTGATTATGGGCCTTGGTTAAAGCTACTTTTTTGTATTCAGCAAATCCCTGACTCTCTTTAATAACCGAAAAGAGAATTGGGCCAGCTACCTCGGAAATGTGTAGCTGGGAAATCTAGGTCAAGAATTTTAAGCCCGTCAAGATTATGAAGCATATGAGCAAAAAGTCATCGAGATGAAAATAACAAATCTGAGCAATTAATAATACAAAAATCAATTTTCATTTTCACTGGTTTTGTTTTGAACGCACTATTTTTGTATTTATTTAAGAACTATTGAATCTTTTTCAATTGGATTCTTAGTAATTTTTTTTTTTTTTATTGTGTGAACCTGAATTTTATGTAACTTTGCACATTGTTTTGTCATTTAATTTGAATATATTTTTTGTGATTTTTGGAATCCAGCGAAAACGCTAAATATTGTTTTATTTTATCGGAATGATTAAATAGAAAAACTTAAGAAAACTGTTTGTATGCTACCGAATAAAAATTATGTTGCCCAGGACTCTGAGCATTGAAATTGAGATGAAAACGAAAGCTTCTGTCTACACACAATTTCACCCCATGTTCTGAGAGACACCGACACAGATACAGAGGGAGAGCGCCAATTGCAGATACATACATACATATGTACCCGCATTTGTATAGAAAATCCTCTCCTAACCTGCACTCAGCCTTACAGCATCCGTTCAATGAGAGGAATAGCAAACACACACACACGCACACACACAATACTGAGCTGTTCTCAAAGCTCGTTGTAGTGAGCTTTAATCTGCAGGTTGCGGTAAATGTGTCAGCGGGACATCTGGGACGTATAGTACATACTTATAGTACACACTTATATACAAACATACATATCTACGCATACACATGTACACTATATGTGATAGCATTTTTTGCAGATACAAATCTTAACCTATTAACATACTTAAGTATTAATGGACCTGTATTTATTAGAGTCCTTTTTGACCCACATGTTAAGGTTGTTTGTGTATAAGAAGCACGCACTGCTTGCATTCACATACACAATCATAGCAAGCAGTTCACTTCATAATATGATATTAATGATATTAATAACCAGTTAACTACCTTGTAAATCATCATGAGTATCTCCTAGAAGCTTTCCACTCGCTGATTCATCCTGAAGATAATCCAATACAGTCTCTTCGTCTGTTTTTGTAACTTGAAATCTATCCGGCATAGTAGTGGCTACAGAGCACTCTGCAAAGTAAACGTCGGATTTTAAGTATTTTCAGTAATATTTTTCAGATTTTGATTAAACTCTTTCGCATTAATCAGTAATTATATGTATATAGCGATGTACATATGCTATGTTATTCCTTACATTAACATTTGCACTGAGTTGCACCCGATCACTTAAACTTCTTTTACACCAAGTTTATACGATAGCTTAATTCGAATTGAGCAACGCAGCATTTATAAGCTAATTTTTAATACTCTTGAATGCTCAATTGTTTTGTTAAGTTTTCGTATTTTCTAAATTTATTACAAAATAAGCTGATATAACTGCCATCTGCCATACACAACTCTGGGATATTCCATATATTGTGTAACGTAAATAACACATAATTAAATGCAGCTATAAACACCTTATAGAAGTGCTGTAAGTCATCACGATTTTGTTTAAATCCGGTTTAGCTGCCTTATGAACTGGGTACATACGTATTGGCAACTCAACGATCATCGTTCGTCATAAAACTTCTCTTATTCATACATACACATATGTGTATGATCGTTCGTCATAAAACTTCTCTTATTCATACATACATTTATGTGTGTATGTGACATCAGCTGATCACATGCGATATCTTTATCTTTTTAATTATTTGCATATGTGGGAAAAAATACATAATTTACATATTCTTGTACATACTAATCCATTCATATATATTTAAATTAATTTTTTGCTACTTGTTTCATTAATGAAAACCCACGCATTTGTATGCAAATGTAATTGCATGCACATAAACATACAGTACATATGTATGTAAGTGCGTGTGCACAACACACAATTAAAAAAGAATTACATACATTGATCAAAATTAACATTCTGTTAAATTTAATGTTACTTCATACAGGCACTTATCTACATACACAAGGATGTGTGTGTGTAGGTACAAATTTGCAGACATCAATTTAAGTTGAGAACTAAATGTATGTACATCGATATGTACAAGTTATAAGCACTGGAAACTAAATAAAACAAAAGTACACAATGTATGCAAGGGTACAATGTAAGTCTGTAGTTATGTAGGTGTTTGTTTTTATATATGCACCCATCTTACAAAGTTATATACATACATATATACACATTGTGTGTGCATTAAAATGATATTTACTTGAGTAAGCGCCTTATTTTCAAGGTGAACAATAGCCGGAAAATGTTGTGAGCTTCCTTATTTGCTATGGTAAATTTGCAGCTTAGTTAAATTTATTTTCCTAATATTATGCGAACTTTTCAATTGTACGAATAAAATTAAACTATCATATTGAAGGCGCATGAGTAACAGAAAACAATTTTCTACTGTATATAATTTGGAGTCGTGAGTTGGGGGAAATACTGTTGTATTAATGAAAAAAGTAACTGAAAACAAATGTAGAGCATTTGGGACACATGGATACCGATTGTACTTTAGAAAAAAACATTAACCATTTAGCGTTAGGTATGTAAATATGTATGTATTTATGTATGTACATACATTTATGCGTTATTGGTACATACCATATGTTCGTACATACCTACATACATACAATGTTTGTTTAGGTTTGAATAAAAACAGATACATATTTGTTAGAATGTATATTTTTATTTACTTATTCTTTACATAGGCATATCCATACATACATACATACATATTTAATGTAGGTGTATAGTGTGTGTATAGTGAGCATCAAAAAGTTAACACATTTACATATGTTTGTAGCAGCTAGAGATGGACTTTTTGTTCATACATATGTATGTATTCAATTATGTACAGATATGTATGTAGGCGTGTGTGATCGGAGTGGCAGTAAGGGAACATCAAGCGAGGTGTGCAATGCAAGTTTTGGAATTTTATGAATTTTAATTCTTTAATTTAATGTGATCAATAAAAATTTCCTAGTTGAACCCAAAAAAAAAAACTGCTGATTGCAGATCTCTATCGAAAGTACACATATATAATTTAATCATTATTATATATTCGAATAGTTCACACATTATGTTCGAAAATGTTTCTCGGTAAAGCACACATTTGTAATCCCTTGCATTATGTACATATTCAAGACAAGGTAAAAAATCTAAAGCTTGTGTTTAAATGTTTGAGCTGAACCAAGGAGTTCCAAATAGGAATCACAATGCCGTGATTTTAAATGTGTATATTCTAACCAACTTAAGGATCATTGCATTAAGCGATGTCAACCTATCGATACCGTACCGTGTATTTCAATAACACTCGCATCTAACGACTCGATAACGGAATGGCAAATACTCAGCTAGCGAGGCGTTAATGACAACGACCCGCATTCGATTACCCGATAATTCAAAAAGGGTCTTCCACGGACTTCTGATGTCCTTCGGCAACTAACGATATTTCCGAGTCATGGCTTCTCATAGGTTCTTAGCCCACAGAAAGGTTACAAAACTTCCAGTTTGGATATGTCTTAAGCTTTTACTAATTCGCTCGTGGTTTTTGAGATCAATGAAGAAGAAGAAATATATGTCGAGGAAGTTCTGACAAGCCCCTGTATACAGGTAGGCAATTTCAAGGTGGAGACTTATTTTGTTAAAACTTTATTGTGAATTTTTATACAAAATACGCATAAAATGCAAGTTACGAGTTATATATAGGTCTTTGCTCTCTTTACCCAATTTAAATTACTAGAATAAATATTAATAACTATTAAATATGTCTTTTCAATCAAATTAAAGTGAATCCCAACATTTTATCTTCCAATCCGTGTAGCATCTAACAAATATACCGAAATATTGATGTAAAATGGATTTTACATAGATTAAGATGGAGGTAGTGCCCATAATGTGGCCGTCTTGTCCGCAGACGTCGAAATAAAGGAAAATTCGGTTGGATGCCATCTGATTGTAATAGCCTTGTCTTTATGCCTTGCCACAACCACTGAGGCAAGATCGTTTGCTAGATCGCCCTGCAGATCTGTAAGCTTGATGGTGTTATCATAGCTACACGTAAGCATATAGTAAGCAGATGGAGAGAATCGAACGCATCTTAAGTGAAAGAGTAGAAAACATGCGTTAAACAAATAAACTTTGTGTGATCAGTTGAGAACATACCTGATTTCGGCGTCATGCGGATAGAATCGTTGTATAATCCTATTTCCACGAATGTCATAAAGTACACAGGCGCTATCTGCGTGTCCTGAGACAAGAAGTCGTCCTGTGGGATCCACACATACTGCAGTTACTGGAGAGTTCTGCAGAGCTCCTCCCTTGTACTCACTATCAAAGGAGTTAACTGCAACATTCACCCGGAGGTCCCAAAATCGTATCGTTTGATCCTGCGGATTACCCCATGAGTCTAAGTAAATCGAGGAAAGATTAATCCTTCGTGATTACCTGTGATCCCGACACGAACATTGCATTGTTCCAACTGTACAGGGATGAAATGTGCCCGGTATGACCACTAAACACCTGGAAGGGCATTCCTGTCACACAGTCTGTGACGTAGATCTTACAATCGCCAGCTCCTCCGCTGACAAGCAATCGCGATTTCGTCGATGAGTTGTCCAGGAAACACATATCCCTGACAGTTCCATCATGCATGTTCAGTTCCACCTCATGGCCAACCAGCTGATTAGTATCTTTATTGAATCTCATATACTTGATGGTCTTGTCATTTGATCCGGTTGCAACGATTTCTCCATCTGCCGACCAACATGTGCAATATATTGAGCCTCTATGGTGTTTTGTCCGTTTGCATAAAACGGATGGCGGATAAATGTGTTGATCTTGTCTAATAATTAATGAATAATTAAACAGTAATAGAAAATCAAATGCAAGTATATTTTATATTACCTCAGCTTAGACAGTTGAGGATATTGACAAATTCGGAAGGTTTTAGAGTTCGATCCCACCGCGTAAAGCTTTCCATCGGGATGAAAATCAACACTCCGAATCGCTTGCGAATCCGATATAGTTGTAACAGCTACAAAATGTGAACGGTCATCACTCTAAAATATGTTAAAGACCATTAAATCTCTGAAACAGAGAGAGACTATAGAATCTCTACTACACAGCTAGTATGTATCTAAATTTGGTAAGACCACATCACAAAAACTGATATAGAAACTAATGAATATCTTAAATTTACAATTAGAAATTTAGTGAAATTCCTATTATCTTGTTTAGTAATTTATTATTATTATAAATAAAACAATTTATAAAATTTATAAAAAAAAATAAACATTATGTTAATTCGTTAATTCATAAGTCTGTTGATCATCTTTAATAAAAAGAAATAAACCCAAAGCGTTTTATTCACCTCTCTTAAGTTTGTATCCCTCTCGTCAGTATTCATTAAAATAATATAAAAAGAATTTGTTTAAGAAAATACGAAACTTTTCTATGTAAAATAAGGCAGATTGTGGGCTAGGCACTAGATTGTAATATCCAATACAATGTCGTTCTTTTATTAAAACTCATTAGGGGAATCATTAAAATGAAAGTTGCGTTAAGTGTTGCAAAATTTTACATTTGCTTATTGAAAAATTATCGAAATCAATTCATAACATTTTTCGGAATTTTAATTTGTGTTCTTTAGAAGAAAAATAAAAATTTAAATTAAAATAAAAATTAACCACACAATGCTGTAGTAAAATATATTTAAGGAGTAAGAAAGAAATCAGAAGAAACTAATCGAAACGCAAGCCATCACAGGGTGTTTCAAGATTACCTCATTCGTATGTATATTATTAAATTTGTTATTGAACTATATATATTTACTGATTTCGATAGTTAAATAAAATGTATAGCATAAGGGAGATTCACTTATGTATTTAATTTATAAATGTTTTTATATGTCATGTATCAAAAAGTACCATACTGCTGGTATCGATAACCGTTTAAAATAATCGATGTTGACGACTGCATAATCCTCATCTCTATTCCAGCACCATTTAAATTGGGAAATGGAAGGTGATCGCGTGGTAAAGAAGCAGAAAATGTCGGCTCTAGAACAGCTTAAAAAAATAACTACAATTGTTGCCGATACCGGTGACTTTGAAGGTAAATTAAGCTTTATAAGTTTATTAATATCATAAATGTATATCAACCGACTTGCTGTTTAATGTGCATTTGCTTTTGCCTTGCATATGGCATGAGTCTGTAAAAACATGTGTGAGTGTGTGTTACTGAAATCTACGCTTATTGGCTAAACTGAGTTCCAATTTGAAAGATAAATCTACCTTCATTATTCTGATCGCAATATCAAATATCACGCAATTTGCAAAAGTATATGTTCATATTTATGAAGTTCAAATAAAAGTTAAAGTCGAAGGTGAGTCCGACTTTTGTTTGACCTTAAAGTGTATACATATGTACATATATAAATGAAAGTGATATACTGATAAGGTTCTTAAAGGTAAAGTGATATGTGTTAATGAATACACAATTATCCAAAATATGCAGTTTCAGCTAATTTTCAATGCCTGTGCTTAGTTCGCTTTCACTGCCAGACTGATCGAAATAAAGCTAATTTATAAATGCAAATGTTAATTATTATTAAACAAGTTTGCCTGTGCACGCTGCAACTAACCCAACGCTTATTTTGTTTTAGCCATCAATATCTATAAGCCTACGGATGCAACGACTAATCCATCGCTTATTTTATCTGCGTCAACTATGGAACGCTATCAATACCTAGTTCGCAATGCAGTTGATTATGGAAAATCTAAAGCAGGGTAATGTATTCATTAATGAACCAACTGACAATATGGAGAACAATTGTAATTTCACCCCTTAAATAAGTTTCTTAGAGATGAGCTCAGAGAAAATTTGTTCCGTTTCCAAATGTTTCAGGGTCGCATCAACTTGCTCCACTTTTTTAAATTATCAGTCACAATTGTTCATTTTCTCGTCTTAATGGCTCTTCTGGCCCAGTCGATCAGCTACATCTTTGTTATATTCAGTCAAAATATCTTACTTCTTGCCTACATTTTTTATTTCAGCTCTTTGGAGAATCAAGTAGCGGAAGCCATGGATTATCTGTGCGTCTTGTTTGGATGCGAAATTTTGAAAATTGTGCCTGGAAGAGTTTCCACTGAAATCGATGCTCGCATCTCGTTCGACACTGAGAAAAGTGTGAAAAAGGCATTGAAGTTAATTGAGCTGTACAAATCCTTTGGGATAGAAAAGGAGCGCATTTTAATTAAGCTGGCCTCAACTTGGGAGGGTATAAAAGCGGCCGAAATTTTAGAAAAGGAACATGGTGTGCACTGCAATCTGACGCTTCTGTTCTCGTTTGCCCAGGCAGTAGCCTGCGCCGAAGCTGGCGTAACGTTGATCTCCCCATTTGTTGGACGTATACTGGATTGGTATGTGGCAAATACGGATTCCAAGAAGTTTGAGCCCCTGCTGGACCCTGGTGTGGTATCAGTTACAAGCATCTATAACTATTACAAGAAATTCGATTATAAAACATTAGTTATGGGAGCATCGTTTAGAAATATTGGAGAAATTAAAGCATTAGCTGGATGTGACTTGCTTACCATCAGTCCAACCCTATTAAAGGAGCTGGAAAATGATGAGAGTGTTGTAAAACCGCATTTGTCAGTGAACAATGCGAAACTGCAAAACATTGAGAAGATCTCTGTCGATGAGAGCAAATTTAGATGGTTATTGAACGAAGATGCCATGGCGACTGATAAACTATCTGAAGGCATTCGAAAATTCGCTGTGGATACAGTGAAACTCGAAAATGTTATTAAGAAGCATTTTGCATAATTTTCTTGACTCTTAATTTGATATTTTTGTTGGAATTTACTAAGTAATCAATATGCATTTACTTAAATAAAACTATTTTTGTATCAAACCTTTAATTAGCAATCGTATCATTAATAGATGGACATACACTATAAAGCTGTTTTAAAACAAGTTTAAAAATTTTAAAATACCCCCTCATTCAGTTTACAGAGCGCAGAGCTTTTCTCGTCTTAGCAGCACAAGGATATTTTGATTGTATTTGAACTGCATGTTATCAATCGATAAATTGATATTAAAAAAATATCTGGAATGGAAACAGGAATAGTTGAGAATGTTAAATTTAAAAATGTAAACTAATGGAACAGACTGACTATGTAGTGCATGTTATTGATGTCTAAGCATTGGAAAATGTTTGGAAGTGTAGAAACAAAGGTGTTACGACAGAGAGTGAAACGTAGATATCATTGAGAATTGAGCGAAGAGCGCAAGCCCCTTGCCAACTTTTTGAGAGGCTGCAATTTTACAAACGTATTTGATGTAGATATGTATTTATATAAAAGTATTTTCAAAAACCTATGTACATGCATAATTTCATTGATTGTACATTTACGTATGTATGTAAAAATATCATCGATGTACTTCTGTTTGTATTTAAATATGTATGTGGGTTCGTTCATTCATATATCTTATGTATGTATGTATGTGTCTATGCACAGACAAAACAGAAAGATCTAGGAAGCTCATTTTAATGTGCACCATAGTTTCCGTTCGGGCATAAGAGTGTAAGTACTTAAACGGATCTGAGCGAAATTTCTACTCTAATTGGTGAATAATAATTATAATTATTAATAAATAATTTAAGAAATGGTCTTCCTCTTGTGGAAAAGTGTTATAGTTTCTTGATTCTTGTCAAACGCAGCCCATCGGGTGAAAAATTGGGATCGAGGTCGATTATGCCAAATGTTGTGTTTCATCACAATGGTTCCTAATTAATTTTTATGACAACAATGACACGGGCAAAACCGGACCAGCTAGTTATATATAACGAATATGTACACTTGTACATTTGTACTATATTACATGACTATTTTTAAAAACAAACTGCACTTGTGTTGCCATATTATACCCTTTTGTATAAAGGGCAATGTAGGGTATAATAATGTTGTGTATACGTTCGAGAACTTTAAGGTATCGAAATCGAAGTCCTGGTTTATGTTAAGCTTTGATTGTCGGTAACTCTTTTAATTCTGATAAGCTTTATTGTACAATTATACACATACGTACATACATACGTGTGACTCAGACAGGACAACTGCTATAAATAAAAGCTACTATCGTGGGGAACAACAATAATTTTAATACTTTTAATTCTCATTGAGTCATTCTAAAATGTCATAAAACTATAAGCACAAGTTACATTGTTATATTGTAATTTCTTAACTTACATATATTAAATATGATTTATGTACGCATTCAAAATAATTAACCTAAAATATTTTTCTTGTTTAAATCACTTGAAATTTATAATATGTGACAGTTCTATTTTTAGGGTCAGCACAGTAAATTTGCACAACTTTATTATACCCATTTGCTTTAAACGCGAGGTGTAAAAACATGCACTTATTTGTATGCACATACATATGTTACATACACATGCTATGTAGATACATACGTACCATACACTTCCGAGCACATAAATAGGACAAAAATGGTACATTGAGTACAAAAAACTAGTTTTGGTTTTTAGTACAAATTTATTTTAATATTTGAATAGAAATTTTACTTAATTTTCATTTGTCAAAATAATTAGATATGAGATATTAAGAATGAGATATTAAACTTACACTTATGACTAAACCTTAAATCTATTCAAGAGTAATATGCTGTGCATACTTTTGTATTTATGAGTGAGTACTCATACATAAATATATATATACATACATATGCATGTACAAAGTACATTTGTATATCAGTGACACGTCCTTCAATACGGAACAGCGTGACAAATGGTGCTATAATGAGTTCTGCAAGGTGTACAGAATTAAAATAAAATCAAGAAAAAGCAGTCGACTCATGGATACCCTAAGAAGGAGTCACAATTTTCCACACAAAAGGAAAAGTTAATTGTAGTGATGTAAAAATACATCGAAAGATCGACGACTATATTTTTAGTCGATTTTACGTTTCGATAAAATAATCGATTCAAAGTTTAAATTTACATAACTAGTTAACAACAAAATGCGGGTATAATACGTTTTATTTCATCAGTTGGATAGGATAGTGGAGAATATGTCCAAGATATTCTTGCGAAAGATAGAAGCAGTCATACAGACTGACAGGCAGCCAAATGACAGACAGATATGATCGACTCACGGTGTACTTATTTATATACACATGGTATATTGATGTGTGCAAACACACATACATGCGTATATACACATATAATTTTGTGAGGTTAGAAATGTCACCTTCCTTGTTTTACCTTCAATTGAAAGACTTGAATATACCCTTTCCTAAGTATTTAAATTATTATTTTTTATTACATAAATATACATGCCAATAAATATATATCGATCATTTACTTTAAAACTGTCTTAACTCAAAAAACATGATTTTGCATAAAGCTGAAGTCTTCCGATTTCCACATGAAGAGTAGATAAAATATAAATATCACATTTTTAAAAAATTAAGAGCAGGATGAAGAATGTGTATTCAGGTAGACAGTTGAAAAGTTAGTTCCCATGATTTAAATGTTCCTGCTCAAGACGGATTAATCCTAGATCAAAAGCTCAATAAATGTAGTATATATGAAAGTGTATGTGCAATTCTACATATGTATATTTGTACATTCTTCTGTATGTGTGCATATGAATTATTTATGTGTAGATATACAAACGGCATGTATGTATATACATCAAATAATATTCAAACGTGTTTTTTTTTTGTATGTACATATACAGACGCAAGTATGTGAGTGTGTGTGTGTATACACTAACACAACCGCAAAAGATCGGATAGGTGGTAAGTGCTTAAAAGTTTGTGCGTGCTAAAAGTATTTTCCCGGGCCAAAATAGAGAGTGTATCTAGTTTTGGGAATTTTGCCAAAATATATGAATTTTGTAATTCAAATAGACACTCTCATCAAGCAGCGTTCTCCTTGCGTTCAGTTGCCGTTGATCGTTATAATAGCGCGATCTTTGTGTTAGCTCTTGGTCGCTTGACTAAACAAAATTATTATATAATAACGGATTTTGAATTTTGTTAAGAATTAAAATTGTAAGTTTTGTTGAATTATTGCAACAATTCCAATAAACTATGATCATAATTAGTGAACAACAAATCTCTGCAACTATACCAATTACATATCCATCCATGTGTGCATAAAAATATAAAAAAAGGAAACTTTTTGAAATTGCAAAAGGAACAAAAAACCCGCGGACTTAAGAAATTGTACATACATCTGAAGAAATTTACACACAAATATACAGATTTGTTCTTGTTTTTGTACATAAAGTTGGTGCTTGAAAGTGTATTTTTTAAAAAATCCAAAAGTTATTAAACTAAAAATGTATTGAAATTTTATTTAAAATTCAATACAATTCTATGTTTCACACCTCATAATACAAATGTATGTGCATATGCAAATATAAGTACATTCATACCATACATACATACGTAAATAAAAAAGAAAACACCTTTCCAACTTGCTGAAATATTGAATAATTTTCCACGTATCCTGTAAATACTATATCATGGAATGCTCTTACATTTATTGGCTCATACATATTTACACGCACGTGTGTAGATGTGTTTCCTATAACTGAATAACGTTTTTATAAAATTAAACCTTCTGTTTATCCTCTCTTGTTTTTCACTTCTATATATAAATAGATAGAAACAAAGATACAAAAATTAACAATGTCATGCACATGTATAGGAAGATAAGTATGTATATGTGAGTGAACAAAATGATTATGTAATCGAAATCATGGCAAAATATTTGAAATGAAAAACATTCTACAGCAGGTGTTACCTTTAAAACATTTCCATACTTTAATATGTATACATATATACTTACTTATGTACACACATTTTGTGTAGATACATGTGCTTGTATGTATATTGTGATTATAATCACATAAGTATGTGTGTGCATACGCCGATTTATGTATGCATGTGTAAGTGTAGTATGTACATACATATATACATATTTATACATGCAAAAGACTCCTAGCAGCTAAAGTTCTATTTTTAGCTATTATCTTGTAGACTCGAAAAGATTTTCCCCAAAAATACATACACATGTATGTATGGCCGTATATAATCTCTATATGTACATATATATATATATATATATTGGTTAGAACTACCTGCACACAAGAATACATATATTATGTACATACATACATATATATATGTTTGTCAGTATATTTATACACATACTCAGAATATTTCATGAACATCAACAGAAACACAAATACAAATACACACATATATATATTTATATATATATATATATTTTTTTTTTTTGCATTCTGAAATACACGTATTATATAAATGAATATACCATTTGAATACCCTTTCAAATGCTATTTAAAATGTATTACAAATGTGTAACTCATTAACAAAGCTTTATACGTAAATACATACATATTTCTGACCCCAAAATCTCAATACATAATTTCTTTTCTTATATTTGATATACATATGTATGTATAAAATTGTCATAGGAACGATCGTTAAAAAAACGAATTTTATGAAATTTGTGTTACCAGATAACTGGCAGCTCGATCGGTGGGCAAAAATAGATGACAATACTAAAAAGCCACATATTTCAGCACAGCGCAGTTGGCCAGGTTCCGTGTTAAAATACATACATATACAAATATATACAGCGGTCACTCAAAAATGATAACTAAAATTTTAATGCGCCAAAGAATTTATTTTATGCTTGCGCTCAGAGTGTATTGTTCATTTTGTCTTTTTTTTTATAATTTACGTAATTTCTTTTAATAATAGAGCAAATACAATTTGAAGAATTTTCTCAGGTACGAGTATTATGAAGATAAATTGGTTGTGAGCAAAATTTAAACATTTTTATTTATAGTTACAAATATGAGGGCTCTAGCCATGACCATATGTCTAATTGTCTGTCTGACCGTCCGTCATGCGCAGCTGCACCTTACAAAGAAGATACAACAGTTCTATCTACAAATATTTATTTAGGTTTATGTAAATACATTTTGCGCGTTCACATAATATAATATAATAATTTATTGAAAATTAGATCAGGAAGCTAAACCTGACTTAAGTAAGAAGTGAGTCAACAACTAATTTTCAATCGACTTAAGCTGTCGTGTAAACTTGGTAATGATACATACTTCTGCAACACATTGCAACATGCAGTTATGCGCAATCATTTTGAAACAATTACCATTTCGATTTGTTTCTGTTTAAATGGGACTGTTATTATCGATATATACATATCGATACCAATACATTTCATATTCAATTTATAGGGAATACTTAAATACTACAAAATTATTTTATTTCTAATATAGATGCTTTTTACAAGTGCCAACTTTTAATTCAATGATAATTCTTGTACTGCATTTACCGGCTATCGATATTTCGATAATTGATAAGAGCTAAAATCAGCCCTAGCATCGATATTGTCATGTCATAGTCGAAAATACGCCGGAGAAACTTATTAATAAGCGGCTTTTAACTGTTTTTTTTTTATCAGAGTACACATATGTATTTAGAACAAAAAAAAGCGCCATGGACGTATAATATATAAATATTGGTCGCAGTAAAAATTAAGTACTTAACAAATATAGTTCTTCGCTTTTGAATGATTGCTAAAAGTTGTACTCATTGCGTCCGAGTGTTGTTCGCAAATAATATATAGTTGAACAAAAGTGACACGTGTGTGAATCTCATAAGTCAACGTTGCGAAAATTAATCAAACTTATTGGTAATGAAAGAAATTCATATTATAATATTATTATATGCATAGCTATGTGTGTGTTTGTTTTCTTAACATTTATTGCGATTCAACAGTCGTACGATGTATGTTTGTATGTACATATGTATGTATGCATGCACAGACACACGTGTATCATTAGAATATCAATCTATACACACAAATTACTTTATATACTTAGTTGCACACAAATTTACATCAGTACTCCATGTAGTAGTAAAATACACGTAATTGTATATACATTCAGTATATATGTATATATAGTAGTATTTACGTAGTAGCCCTCATACGTGCTTCTTACTTTTCCAAGTCATCTGTATTGCTACAACTTTAATTTCTGATACTCATTACGATATTTAAACGCAATAGAAATATATATTTATAGAGACCCACATATATGTATATTCATATACATAAGCGTACAAGTACATGCCAAATACATGCATTCATATGTATACACATATTTTTTGTGCTGCTCGAGCACTTGTGAGATACGAGGTAACAAAGTAGATATTTTTATTACCTGTAATCACCGAATTACGCAGAAAGACTTGTGCAATTAGAAGTAACAGGTAGCAAAATTCATTGCATCTCCCATCTATCTGTGCCAATTAACGCGTTTATGCTTAAGGAGTATGAGCAGTAGACTTAGCCATATCCGACTGTCACCAAAATACAAGTTATAATTCAACTTGGATATCTATTTGTTTCATAATATACATTCGATGATCTTGCAAATAACATTTTTAAATTATCAATTGTACCATAACATAGTGTAATCAGTTCGTATTATCTTCCAGACTATAGTCTGATTGACGCACAAGTCCTAAGAATAAAAATTTTTTTTAATTTTGACAGAATATGCGTTATATTTTTTATTTTATAGATAAAATCATTGCACAAAATTAGTTAAATTCTTGCGGATTCTATAGTTCAGAACTATTTAAGAGAAATATTTATAAATTTGACATTAGTTTCTATATATTTTACGTCACAATATCTTTCGGTTAGTTGTCTCCGATCTTAAGTAGACATTGATATTATGGGCCTTAGGCTATAATTTCCAAACTACATCACGTCCGTCGTTTGCATTTGTCCCAAAACGGGAGTAAATTTTGCATATAGATTTTGTCTGTGAAAATATATATTTTTTACCTCTAAATTCTTATTTAATGTTTGTGATAAAATTTATTAAATTGACTTTTGATTTTATTGTCATTAAAGTAATAGTAATTTTCATAATTATAATTTTGATGTTTTCTTTTTAATTTAGGGTACTGTACGCAGAGGATAACAATTCAAAATGGAAGACGGCCACGCAAAAACCGTCGAACAAACTCTGAACTTCTTTGGCACAGACGGAGAACGCGGTCTATCCGCTGATCAGGTCAAGGCGAACCAGAAAAAATATGGACCTAATGGTAAGTATTTGTTTGCAAGGCTAAATGCGATAGGATTATTAAACTAATACGATTTTTTTTCTTCTATTTTTCTTGCAGAATTGCCGACTGAGGAAGGTGCGTAAATCTTTTCCAATTTGCCGCATTTGATACCCATAATATCGTTATAAAATCTAATAAAAACTCTTTTAATTTATAGGAAAGAGTATTTGGCAACTAGTTTTAGAGCAGTTCGACGATCTTCTGGTGAAGATTTTGCTATTGGCAGCCATCATTTCATTTGTAAGTCATTTCTCTTTTATTATTTTATTTATATTATTATACATCGAGGCCTATTTGCATAAAAGACGTAAGCGAAAAAAAGCAAATTTTACAGGAGAGTTTTTTTTTTTATTTATTGTGTGTCGTGTTTCGTATGTCGTGTGTCGATTACGTTATAATTGACGGGCCAATATTTTTGAACACAATTACATAAAAAAAAAACAACTTTGAAAAAAGTCGTTTGCGTTATTTATGCAAATAGGGCTCGATATGTTCTTGATCAGTACGACGGATCGAATCGATATAGTCAAGTCCGTATGTTTCTATGCAAACTGAACGCTTAGATTTGTTAATACTTGGTTCAGATACGTCTACTTGCTGCTGGCAGTATATATATCGGGAGTGGCCGGATCGGATCACTATATTATATAGCTTTCATAATAACGATCGGATGAAAATCAACCTTTATATTGAAATCTCGTTTGTTTCTTAAGATATTTCAACCAGTCTCGAAAAATATAAAGTTGATGTCGTCTTATATATACTGACCAATTTTGGCTACTTCGGAGTTCTATATCATATAGTTGCTCTGTAAGGGTATTAAATCGTCGGCATGTCGAAGATAACCTTTATATCTATTCATATTTATTAATTTACGATTGTAACTCTTTTTTGTTGTTGTAGGTATTAGCGCTTTTTGAAGAACATGAAGAGACGTTCACTGCATTTGTAGAACCTTTAGTCATTTTACTTATTCTAATTGCAAATGCTGTCGTTGGTGTTTGGCAAGAAAGAAATGCCGAGTCAGCAATTGAAGCACTCAAAGAATACGAGCCCGAGATGGGTAAAGTAGTTCGGCAAGATAAGTCTGGTATTCAGAAAGTGAGAGCGAAAGAAATTGTTCCTGGAGATTTGGTTGAGGTGTCTGTCGGTGACAAGATCCCAGCTGATATTCGTATTACTCACATCTATTCCACAACATTGAGAATTGATCAGTCCATCCTGACCGGTGAGTCAGTATCAGTTATTAAGCACACAGACGCTATCCCAGATCCTCGTGCTGTTAACCAGGACAAGAAGAATATCCTATTCTCTGGCACAAATGTTGCTGCCGGCAAAGCACGTGGCGTTGTTATTGGAACTGGTCTCATGACTGCCATCGGTAAGATCCGTATTGAGATGTCCGAAACGGAGGAGATCAAGACACCATTGCAACAGAAATTGGATGAATTCGGCGAGCAGCTGTCTAAGGTTATCTCCATCATTTGCGTTGCTGTCTGGGCCATCAACATTGGACACTTTAACGATCCCGCCCACGGTGGATCATGGATCAAGGGAGCCATCTACTATTTCAAGATTGCTGTCGCCTTGGCTGTCGCTGCCATTCCCGAGGGTCTACCCGCTGTTATTACCACTTGCTTGGCTCTGGGCACACGTCGCATGGCCAAGAAGAATGCCATTGTTCGCTCCCTGCCATCTGTTGAGACTCTGGGCTGCACTTCGGTCATCTGCTCTGATAAAACTGGCACACTCACTACCAACCAAATGTCCGTCTCCCGCTTGTTTGTCTTCGATAAGGTAGAGGGCAATGACAGCAGCTTTTTGGAATTCGAATGTACCGGATCGACCTACGAACCAATTGGTGAGCTCTTCCTTGGCGGCCAGCGTGCAAAGGCCAGCGATTACGACACTCTGCAGGAATTGGCCACCATCTGCATCATGTGCAATGACTCGGCCATTGATTACAACGAATTCAAGCAGGCTTTCGAGAAGGTCGGTGAAGCAACTGAAACCGCATTGATTGTGCTGTCCGAGAAATTGAATGCTTTCAACGTTAACAAGTCCGGTTTGGATCGCAGATCAGCTGCCATTGCTTGCCGTGGCGAGATTGAGACCAAATGGAAGAAGGAATTCACTCTGGAGTTCTCACGCGATCGTAAATCCATGTCCTCCTACTGCACACCATTGAAGGCCTCTCGCCTGGGCACTGGTCCCAAACTGTTTGTCAAGGGTGCTCCCGAAGGTGTGCTGGAACGTTGCACACACGCTCGCGTCGGCACATCCAAGGTTCCTCTGACATCGGCACTGAAGAGCAAGATTCTTGCTCTAACTGGCCAATATGGTACTGGACGCGATACTCTACGTTGTTTGGCCCTTGCCGTTGCCGACAGTCCAATGCGTCCCGATGAGATGGATCTGGGAGACTCGACCAAGTTCTATCAATATGAAGTGAATCTGACCTTTGTCGGTGTCGTTGGCATGTTGGATCCTCCACGTAAAGAAGTATTCGATTCGATTGTTCGTTGCCGTGCCGCTGGTATTCGTGTCATTGTTATCACTGGTGACAACAAGGCCACCGCTGAAGCAATCTGCCGTCGCATTGGCGTCTTTACCGAAGACGAAGACACCACTGGCAAATCGTATTCTGGACGTGAATTTGATGATCTGTCGCCTGCTGAACAAAAGTCTGCCGTTGCCCGTTCTCGTCTCTTCTCCCGCGTGGAGCCACAGCACAAATCGAAGATTGTTGAGTTCCTGCAGGGCATGAATGAAATCTCCGCCATGACAGGTGATGGTGTCAATGACGCTCCCGCTTTGAAGAAGGCTGAAATTGGTATTGCCATGGGCTCTGGTACCGCTGTCGCCAAATCTGCCGCTGAAATGGTCTTGGCTGATGATAACTTCTCATCTATTGTATCCGCTGTTGAAGAAGGTCGCGCTATTTATAACAACATGAAGCAGTTTATCCGTTATCTGATTTCATCCAACATTGGTGAAGTTGTTTCCATCTTCCTAACGGCTGCTCTTGGTTTGCCTGAAGCTTTGATTCCAGTTCAGCTCTTGTGGGTTAACTTGGTACGTATTTACATACTCATTGCTTATTTGATTAATTTATTCATTATTAAAACTGTTTTATTATACTTAAATCTAGGTTACTGATGGTCTCCCAGCCACTGCTCTTGGCTTCAATCCACCCGATTTGGATATCATGGAAAAACCACCCAGGAAGGCCGACGAAGGTTTAATCTCTGGATGGCTGTTCTTCCGGTTAGAAATGAGACCAAACATTTGTATGCCCTTGCAGAGGGTATTAAAGTTTTGTGAAGCGCTCTGCAAGTGTATCAAATATTTTATTCTATTTCATATACAATGTGTAACGATTTGTTTTTTTTTGCTTAGTTACATGGCCATTGGTTTCTACGTCGGTGCAGCAACTGTTGGTGCCGCCACTTGGTGGTTCTTGTTCTCGTCTGAGGGTCCAAGCCTAACATACTGGCAACTCACTCATCATCTGTCCTGCTTGGGCGGTGGCGAGGAATTCAAAGGTGTCGATTGCAAGATCTTCAGCGATCCTCATGCAATGACCATGGCCTTGTCTGTGCTCGTCACAATTGAAATGTTGAATGCCATGAACAGGTGAGGCTCTTATCGTTTATTCGCATTAACAACAAACTAATTGACTGATTGTACAATCATTTGTTTTCTTTTGTTTTCAGCTTATCCGAGAATCAATCTTTGATTTCAATGCCTCCATGGTGCAACATGTGGTTGATTGGTTCAATGGCCCTTTCCTTCACTCTTCACTTTGTTATTCTTTATGTGGATGTACTTTCTGTAAGTATTAATCATTTGGTTACTCTTATTATTATTTTTAAAAATTATTTTTGTAAATTATCAACGATATTAAATATTATTTTCTATAATTTTGTGTAATCTCCTTTCAGAACGTCTTCCAAGTGACACCGTTGTCTGCTGAGGAATGGATAACTGTGATGAAATTCTCAATTCCTGTAGTTTTATTAGATGAAACATTGAAATTTGTTGCTAGAAAAATCGCAGATGGTGAGAGCATGATATATAAAATGCATGGGATTGTGTTAATGTGGGCTGTCTTCTTTGGCCTGCTGTACGCTATGATGCTTTAAGAATATAATAATTATAATCATTAAGCCCAACAACATCATTATTCTAATTACTAGCATAAAGTGTTACTAAATATAAAAAAAAAAGAATTACCTAAAAGTAACGACTTTAACCACCACAACAAACAACAACAAAAACAACATCAAGAACAACATAGATTTGATTCCGAATATTACTAAAACTCACAATATTTTGATAAGCGATCAAGTTACCCCTTAATTTAAAACCAACGCCGTGAACTGGTCAATAGATTATGAGCTAACGATTAATTTAATACGTTTACATACAATTTCTGTTCTGTTTGAATATCTTTCATGGTTTTTCTTTTTCCCTCCCCTCTTTTGTGTATATACAATGCAGTAGCTGAGAAACTTTCATCTTTTATATAAACATACGTGTAGAAGGTTTCAGAGAATGCTTAATATGTTTTTTTGCTGGAAATTTTATGATTATTTACAAAACTTTTATTTATTTTCATTACGAATTCCGTTATGCAGTGTCTCCAAAAGAGAGAAAAAAAAAACAGAAGTTCCAAACTTAGATTTTGTAGTATATTTAAACAACTAAACAAAACAAAAATACAAAAAAAAAAGAAGAAAGAAAAATTAAATAATTAATTGTAGTTATTGTACAATACTTCAAAATTACATTCTCTACGAACGATGAATACGTAAATCTATGTAAATATTTCTTCAATTAGGGGTCATACTTAATAAAACTAATAAATTTTCGATACATTAGATAAATCCTGAATTCCTATTTATATATATATATATATATACACGACACATATACTTACATATATAACAATATTTATTTATATATATATGTGTGTAATATTTTAGTTATTCGTAAAGTCATCAAACTTGGTAAAAATTTACGTGTATGGAATTGCGGATATATATTTTGTATTCAATTTACTTATGCGTTAAGTAGACTTATTACAGGCAGAGTTCGGTTATAAATTTGAACAGATAATTGGTTCATCCATTCCATAGATCATAAGAATTAAGCATGAATTGAAATACTAGAAAATTTCTTCTGACGCTCTTAAACAAAATTCAGGAAAAATTGGGAAGTGCGTGTATTCAATTGGATAAATCTTCATCTTTTAGTATAATCAATCGCAATTGTTTTCCCTCCTATTAAGACTAAGGCTCAACAGCCCAGATTCCGACTTAAGATCCGGTTTCTTCTCAAGGGCTCAAATTGGATCTAATAAGCTGCCTCTCAACCGATCTATTTTCTATTTTCCCAATGTCTGGTTAGAAAGTCGAAATGTTAAGTAAGCAACCTTTCATTTGTCCAAGACTGAAATCTTAGCAAAAGTTTGAAGATTTTGACAACATTTTTATAAAGGAGTAAAACATTAGCATTTGACTAATATTTAGAAAATTGGGAAGACTAAATCTGACTAATTTCAACTAGACAATGGAGTGTACGTAAATGAAAGCAAATGGGATCCTTAGATATTGTCGATGATATTTATTTCATTGATTTTTATTTACAGTCAATAGGAACCTATTACGTTTCAATTTAGTCGAAAATAAAACAAGAATGAAAGATAATAGCATATAAATTTTGGTCTTTCTGTGAAAATAAAAGAAAACAACAAAAAATAATTAAGCATCTAACCAATTTTAGAGATTTCACTTAAATTTACATTATATACATTGTTATAAAAATTATAGACGCTGTGAAATAAACAAAACAGAAAAATTACAAACAACATAATCATTACTACTAGTAATTATGTATATGCAAAACTAAAATGAGCGCCTACAAACCCATTGAATTGTGCAGTGGAGGCGTCCTGCTGATCCCATTATAAGTAGCTTTTTTGAATGAATGCCCGCAAAGCCACGCCCCCCGTTCACCGCAACGCCCACGCCTTCGCCATTTGCAATTGTTGACGAGCGTCATTGATTCATTGATACGAAATGAATCCTTTCAATATACCAATTCCAATATTCCACTGTTTTATATATAATTTATTGTTTTTTTATTATACAGTAAATCCCCGATTTGGTTAATTAGATGACACCTAATTAATTTAATATAAATTAAGTCCATCCCTGCTATAGAAAAAGTATGTGAAGTTGTTCAATTTTGAAATACTAGTGTGCCAAAAACAAACACAAAGTCTATGTGAATGCGAGAGATCTATTGCTGTACATTATGGTCGACTAAACAGTAAAACATATATTCACACCAAAAAGAACGTAAAACAAAAAAAATCAAAACGAATGAATTCATATTTCAAATTCAGCATGTAAGATATCTGAAACTTGATAACGAAATATAAATACTGAAACCCGAACTGCTGGTCTACTACTTTTTAAACACCCCTCGCCCCCGACACCCCCGATAAGCAGGCCGCTTCCCTCAGTTGTTGCCGATGTTCTCCCCTTTCAATTTTCCAGTTTCCAGTTTGCAAATGCATACGATTGCTTGAGCTGATTTTAATCGATTATTGGTAATTATTGACAAATATATTATCTATATATGTGTACAATGTAGTTCCTGAAGCCGTCACCAAAACATGGTAAATGGTAAAGATCTTGGCCATTATTCAAACCGATACAAACGTGAAGGAGATCCTTAAGGATGTCAGATTTGTATACCTTTATAAATCTTGTATTAATTGCTCAGACAGCCCTGTTACCTGAAAATTGCAATTTGTTATCCAACATGAATAAAATTATAATTATTTATTTGAATTAGAAAGTAATGGAAAACTATCTTAACTCACGGGTTAGTAAGAATAAATTATTTAAATAAACATTACAAAACTATTACATTTTGTTGTTTTTCTTTTAATACCAATTATGATATTTTACTTTACAGCTCTTAATAAAAATTAATTTTTGAGATAAATTGAAGTGTATATACTGTGTTTTTTAATAAATGCACATCATTTTGATCATTCTGACAGATAATCATATTCATAAGGCGAAAAGTATTGATTTCTTTTCTCAATGCCAAAGCTCCCGGGCCTTCTTTGCAAAAGCTCTGTAGCCTTCTCTGTGAAAGCTCTGGCCTGCGGGAAAGAAAATGGGCACCCTTATGCAACGAAACAGATCGTCGACCATGGAATAAAGCAACATGCCTATTTGGAATAAGTAATGTGACATTCTATAAATAGCTTAGAGCAAGCACACGAGATACCCATTAAATAGCGCTGAGATACCACATCACGTATTCGCACTAAAATACGTATATAAATACATACATACATACGTAGATATTCAAAGACAAACAGCACTTGCGTATGTATAGGTAAATATTTGTACATACAGTGAGTCAAGCAATTACTTTGACATAATAATCACATTTTATTCTGCAAACAAAAAATACTTTTCATTGCTTTTTATAGTTTTTATATGCTTATTGTTCTTGGCATAAGTTTAAAATAAGAAGCAAATATTTAAATCTGATCGTTATGATATAGAAGCTCACAATGTGGAGCATATCTAACTGGATCAATGCTAGAAAGTATACTATATATATTTGTCTTTTATAAAAATATGCTAATCAAGCTGTTAGATATCTCTTTTTATCCGGAATAAGTGGAATAAATGAAACAATTTAATTTATTTTTATGCCATTATGATTTTTAATCAATTTATATAAATTTTGTACATTATTTTCCTTACATAACTTTCGCAATATATTTACATATTATTCGAGAAGGAATATGAATCGCTTGTGCCTGCGGTTAGTTTAATAGCGTTTTCATTTCCAACGATGTTGCTTAAACTAAGAATGTCATATTTAGTGTAAAGAACTTTAACACTCATCAAATCCTTTAGGCCATCTCGTGGATTCTGGTTAGTTTCAAGCATTAAATTAATTAGCTCTGAATAAAAGTTGGGAAAGTTTGGTGGTTGGTAGAGTATCAAATGTCGGACTCCCTTGATGCGAGTACGCCTGAAGAAGTGTGCTCTCTCGGAGTATAGCAAGAACTGTGCACCACTGTGAAAGAATATATCCCTTGCTCGCGAGATTTTCTCTTTTTTTGTATATTCACTTATTTGAACATAATTGACCATTTCATTTTTAAAATGATTTCGCAAACGAACGTAGTCGAAATAGCTGGGAACGTAGAGCAGACAATGCGATTGACCAGATCGGCTGAATTGTGGCAAAATATGCCTAACGAAGTATTGAAAACGATCCTCGAACGCCGATTCTACGCTTGAGCAATCGATACGTTGGAAAACCTGTTCAACTTGTGTCAGTACATTGGATATATCGCCATATTCAATCTGATTGGTAATACGCACTCTTCCCTGATAATTGTGGCATTTATTGTTCATCAATCCACGAAATTCTGGCAACTCGTGGGATGAAAAAAATAGCGTTTGACGATAGAAACGAGACGTTCCGTTAAGGCAATATGATCGGACGCGTTGGCAATTGGTCTCTGGAAGCTTTTGAGGTTGTAAGTGCAGATGATCGAGTACATAGAGCAGATTCTCCCAGTTTTGAGCCATGAAGAGTTCGGCCTGGTCAATGATAAGTAATTCAATTGAATTAAGGAAGTCAAAGTCTTGCTCTTTATCATTAATAATCATGCGTAGTGCCAATGGGGAAGCAATTAAAATGTCTGATGAACTAATGTCTGAGTATAAAGACATCGTTTTCTTTGTAAAGCGAATACCAATTTTAAAGTTATCATCTGTATTCCCCTTGAACGTTTGCTCATAATCAATAGGTTTTGGATTTGTCTTTGGAAAATATATTGTGTTCCCGGAAAAATCCTTTAGGAACCGCTCATATCTCGCAATGGGTAAGCCCGATTTTTTATCTAAAAAAACAAAAATTAACAAAATGTAAGTAAGATTTAATAAAAAATACTATGGTATTAATGTATTTACCTTGGTGATGTGCAAATAACAAATTTCCCATAATTTGTACAGTTTTTAAAGCAGATTCCCGAAAGGGCAATATGATGAGAACCTTCATTCGCGTAAGTCCTTGATCTCTAAAGCTATCTGGAATCGATATTTCACTTGGAAGAAGCTTTGGATCTTTTACAAGTCCTGTAATCTTTTCGTTATTACGTAAAATCTGGGCTCTACTCTTTAGCATATGATTTACAGCGTGAAGACAGTATGCATAACGGATTTCCTCGGCATTTTCATGTGATCGCCTTGGAAAATATAGGTCTAGGTAATTATTTGCACAATGAAAGATTTCCATTTGAAGAGCGGATAATGGATAAGCAGCATTTGTACAAATTGGCATTTTTACCTCCAATACTTGAAGGTCAGCTGGCTTCAAGGCTTCTGGAGGTCGACTGTAGCTGGCGTCTGAACTAATTGATGATTTTAGAATCGGTATTTCAATTTTGAAATTACCGATTGCTGACCATTTAAATTTATATGTTTTTCTTTCGTCCGAAATTAAATCGGTAATATCATCTGTTGACAGGTCAAATTCGAACCGCTTTGTAAATGAATTGTGGGGCTTCAAATTATTAGTATATATCTCCTCCTGCTCCGTATCAGTGACGTTTAGATGTTCCGTTGATATGCAATTGTTCTCTTCATGAACGGAAGGAGCTGTGGTGGGACATATTTGTATACTAAATATTGAATTCAACAATAAGCTGGAGGGGCAGGCATACTAACCTGTGTTGGCACAACTAAATTGATCCACAAGCTGCTCGTAACACATATTTGTATCCTCTTTCAATGACGGTAACATATTTACAGACATATTTAATTCATCCTTCGTTATTGTACTGTGAAATTGACTCTCCGTCCTATACGATTTTTCCATTTGTCTGCTCCTCTGAATAAATTTATTATTTTTGGAAAACTTGTCGGTTCTCCGCACGGAGTTCGTGCTCTTGTTGGGTCGTGCACTTCGGTTCCTTTGTTTCCCCCTCATTTTTACTATTAATTACAAATAAAATTAAATGTGTTAAAAATTGTGCCTAAAGCGTGGACAACAGCTGGTGGTTGTTTATCGAGGATTTATCGATTTATCTACGGTGCAACCCTACATATATTTCAAAATGTCATTCGCTATAATTATCGATTAATGAAATGTCTATTTTCAACTTTTTGTTTCCATATTAATTTAATTGATTTAATTGATTTTTCTTTGATAATTGCATATTTTTCTAACCGTTTTTATTGCTGCTTCTTTATTGTAAAAGATGTTGAAAAATATATCGATGAATTGATGAAAGTGCATTAGAAAAACAAAAACGGCAGAAATCCCGAAGGGCGCTAAAAGACTAATGGTATTCCAATTTATTCATGCTAACTTATATTTTATTATTCAGCACCCGTAATCAAAGAGCACTGATAAATCGTTGAAAGTTCGTATAATAAGCAAGCTGTTTCCATTTAATTGAACGGGATTTGTCAAAGTCAGATCAAAATATTTTTGCTCAAAAGTAGTGGCCAATAAAAGTTACATGGAGTGCTTTGAATTGTTTTGTTGCAGGCATCTCGAAAACTAAGCAATTCCTTACCAAACTAGACCCGATTCGTTATTATTTCACGGTCACACCCTAATAACCTACAAATTTTGTTTATATCGGTCGATATTAAAAGAGGAGTATCATCAATAAGTGAATACTTATTATTCCAGCAGATTGATTATATCGATTAGACATTTTACAATCGATAGATTTACCCCATACGATACTTTAATTATTCTATTTAGAAGTTATTTTATACATTTATAAGTACTTAGCTTCTGTTACTGACAATTGATTTATGTAAACTAATTTTAATGAATGTATATTTTAGCTAGTTCTGGCCTTAGCGATATATTCATATTATAACGATAAGAACTATCGATCACGGGGCATCTCTAGGTTGATACATAAAATAAAAATACATAAAAGTGAGTTTTTTAGTTAATGAAAATAAGTTAAAAATCCGAATAATAATTTAATGTGAACCTTAAGGCAAATGACAATTTTCTTTATTGAATAACAGTTACATTAACTACATATAAATAATATCAAGCGCATTTGTAATTCTATGTATGTGTAGATTTTTCGCAGATATTGCTTTCATAGACGAATAGAGAGTTGATTTTGCTAAAATATATCTTTAATAATATTAAGAATGCAAACAACAGAAGGATAATTTTGTCAAAGCCAATTGAATACTTTATGTGCACACATAGATACACATGCAAATGTATGTGTGTATTTTGTTGTTCAGCTCGCGTAAAAAGATATGTGATACGAGTCTGACCTTTCAATCCTGAGAAAATTAAAAACCGTGAAACAATATCACATAAAATACATTTAAATAAAACGTTGCATGATGTACTTGTATTTGTACATATGAATAATATACATATGTGCTTTTGTATATAAATACATCGTTATAAATGTAGATACATGTGTGTATGCGACACACAGATGTGTGTATATATGTATATACTTACATATATATTTATGAAATGTATTTATGTATTCATGCATACAAATACACAGGTATCTATGTATGTATATTTTTGCATGACACTCAGTAGAAATATTTCGGGTACACGGGAATTTATTTATTGGATAAAAAAAATTAGAATCTTTTTATTTATCGTGGACGTCGATGTATGTATATGTAACAATATGATTTATTTACAAGTGTGTACATAAAAAAAATACTTTACACACAATTATACACATACGCATGTCCTATATATATAGATATATATACTATCTTTAAGCAAAAATAGTGTTGGTATCTATTGTACATATATATATACTTGTATGTATGTATATCTCTAACGTGTATATGCATATGAATATATGTACATAAGTATTGTCTGTGTATGCGCAAAACGTCCAGCCCACTCCTTCACCTGTTACACTGTAGTTTTCCAAGTATGCCTGTGCTTAGAACCGTTCAATTTAACCCACACATGCATACATACTGCATGTGTGTGTGTGTACGCGTATCTGTGTGCTTGTGGTTTTAAGGATAGAATACCTTCATTTGAATTGAATTAATAATGAATTATTTATTTTAATATTGCAAATTTTAGTTTGATATATTAAAATTTATTATTTAAGATAATGGATACGCATTCGTGCTTTATATTCCAAAAATGCGTGCAAATTAAGTTTTAGCTTTTGTGTGCTCTTAAGTGTTGAGACTAACAATGAAAAGATTTACGTATTTGCAGTACTTTTATTACTATTGTTATTTTCTTTATAGTTTTAGTTGCTATTTCTATCAGCTGACTCACATTTTGAGCGGCCAAAAAAGGTTAATTATTACATATATATCACAAGTATTCGAATGTTTATGTCGTATACCTAACCAAAATAGTATTAGATATATAAGATATGTCCACTGTTTAACTGTTCCAAGTATTAACCGCCTACTTTATACGGTTTCCAAGATATGACGTTATTCCTCAGCTTTTCTTTTATTTATTAACTGTGCATTTTATTTTTAACGACGCTTAAGTGATTTAATTAAATGATATTATTTATTTTTTGTATATTTTTAGATTAAACATTATCCCATCAGAGGAGTTTGTATAAAAACTTTTGTACTGGGATTGCACAAATCGAATAACGTATCAAATTGTGCACACAATTGAAAAGGCAGTTATACTGGAGCAGAACGGAGAAAGTACCAGGGGTGCAGAGTCCCCCGACGCGAACCAAGAGAATCGAACGACGTGCTGGTGGACTCCGTGGGCTGCTATGGGTTGTTTTGGTTCGCCAACTTCAAAACAGTCCGATGTCAGCTCGGAGGATTCGAAAAGTCAAAAGCGTCGCAGCGATGCCATATCAAGGCAGTTGCAGAAGGACAAACAGCTCTATAGGGCTACACACAGGCTACTCCTATTGGGTGCGGGTGAGTCTGGTAAATCAACTATAGTCAAACAGATGCGGATATTGCATGTCGATGGATTTTCTGAGCAAGAAAAGAAGCAGAAAATTGATGATATTAAAAAGAATATTCGGGACGCTATATTGGTAAGTAATTCACATCCAGACAATTCACAACTTAATTTATTCACAATAAATTTGTAAAATAACTTATTTTATTTAATTTGATTCAAATAAATTAAAGTCTGTCTTATTCGGTTGAATTCTTGATTGTTTTCAGACTATTACTGGAGCCATGAGCACACTTAATCCACCTGTAGCTTTAGAAAAAAAAGAGAATGAGCCTAGGGTGGAATATATTCAGGATTATGCCTCTAGTAAGTAAAATAATCAGCAAAATATATTCAGAACACAATTTTTGTGTACGTGCGTTATATGCTAATAAGGTTTTCAACTCTCTTGCAACGTTTTTCATTTATATCTTAGTTTATTATAAATTATTGTTATATAATAACTCATTACCTCAGTAACAAGTTGAAAGTGGAAAGTTGCGACTGTTATGTACGCATAATAAAGCCATCGAACCCAAAAATGGTATGGCACACCTCCATATATGGATCGGCTTCATTTATGATATTTGATAACTTCCTCGGCTACCTAAAAAAAAAGAATTACTTATATTTTTGTAATTATTAATGGATTGTTTCGAAACAATACAAAGAAATTTTTTTTATTTGCATTATAAATATTATTCAAAATTTATTTATTGCTGTGTCTTTCAGGTCCCGACTTTAACTATCCTCCTGAATTTTATGAACACACCGAAGAGTTATGGAAAGACAAAGGGGTCCTACAAACCTATGAAAGGTCAAATGAATATCAATTAATTGACTGTGCAAAATAGTAAGTAATTGCCAAGTTTACGTGAAGTGTATAAACCTTTTATTTTTTTTGCCACTTAGTTAGTAAAAGCTAGTGCCTTGTATTATATAGTTTAATTTTACTTTTCCTTTACTTAACATCATTTCTTTATTTAGGACTATGGAAAATTTGTGGATTTTCACTAAGGGGTAAATTGGTTGTCCACTCTACTTTCTATATACATAAATAGCAAGCTAGATGTATAAATTGAATGCCAGATTAGACATATGATTGAAGACGGGAATTTGTTATTAGACAAAGATTATATATTATTTGGGGAAGCAAATAGAGGGAGTTTCTACTCTTAGGAAAATCTGTAGATTCTATTCTATATAATATAAGTTTTTTCTTACTATAATTAACAAGTGTCATACTTTATATTTAAGCTTTCTGGATCGAGTAAGCACAATTAAGAATCCCAATTATACACCAAATGAACAAGATATTCTTCGGTGCCGTGTATTGACTTCTGGAATTTTTGAAACAAGATTTCAGGTGGACAAAGTTAATTTTCAGTGAGTAATACCACATTTAACTGAATATCTTTTGCAAATACTCAATATTCTTATTCCTATCTGTAGTATGTTTGATGTGGGAGGACAGCGCGACGAGCGCAGGAAATGGATTCAATGTTTCAATGATGTAACTGCTATAATATTTGTAACAGCATGCTCAAGTTATAATATGGTTTTGCGTGAGGACCCCACTCAAAATCGACTTCGAGAATCCTTGGACTTATTTAAAAGTATTTGGAATAACAGGTAAGCTCAGTAATATTATCAAATCATAACAGTATTTATAACAATTCTTTCTATCTACAAATTCTTCTTTAGATGGCTGCGCACAATTTCCATTATACTTTTTCTAAATAAGCAAGATTTGTTAGCAGAGAAAATAAAGGCTGGAAAAAGTAAATTGTCGGAATATTTCTCCGAGTTTAACAAATATCAAACGCCAAGTAAGTTAAACAAACATGATATTTAATAAAATATTTTAAATTTTAAGAAAGCAATCGAAAAGCTTATCGGTAATCGTTGCAATCGATCTGAGCCAGCTGGTATGTAAGTCCCTGGTGGTTCATTCAATCGTTATTGTTCAAAGTCAGGGTCAGAAAAAGCAGTGCAAATTCGTTGGAAGCAGTGCGTATTTGTGTAAGCGAAAAGACCCGAGCACAGGGTGTCTTTAAATAAGCAGTTTACAACATATCGCTCTAAATAATTATTTCTGTAATTTCATTACATACTAAAACTTTAAATATTAACATACAATTTAGGTGACGCAATAATGGAATCCAATGATGACCCAGAAGTAATAAGAGCAAAATATTTCATACGGGACGAGTTTCTGGTAAGTTAGACCCACTAATGAATTGGTAATAGTTGAATTGTTAATGGAATTGCATTTATTTATAACAGCGTATATCAACTGCAAGTGGAGATGGTAAACACTACTGTTATCCACATTTCACATGCGCCGTTGACACAGAAAACATAAAACGAGTTTTTAATGATTGTAGGGATATAATTCAGAGGATGCACCTTCGTCAATATGAATTGTTATAGGCTATCCCTATCGCCGTAATTCAAATAAATAAAGTAAAGAATATATTAATGAATTACTGTTTTAAATATAATTATCAAATGTAATTTGTATTTAAATAGTCCCTTGAAAAAAAAGCGCTGCATTTAGATCTGGTATGACCTTTCACAAAACTCAACATTAAAGAAGAATAAATAAACATGTTAATAACAATCATAGTTGTTTTTATTGACAGAGTTATAATATCATTTATAAAGCATATAAATATCTATCTGGTTTGTATTTATCATGAGGTTTCAGATACAATCATATTCTACAATTATTCCCTTGACACAAAGCGGCCTTGCTTTAATTCTAATCGTAACCGCGAGTATTTAGAACTATACAAGTGGATTGAGTATTCCAAAGCTGACGGAAGCCTTGTCAATTTCGTCAAAGTTTCTTTTCATTTTACTTCTCCAGGCATTCTTGTTATAAATATAATCCTTTCCCATCATTAACGGCCAAACTGAGTTATGGTCGTTAGATCTCTCCGGTGTTGAGTTAAGGAATCCATCCTTCATGTTGTTTTGTGGCTTGTAATCGGATCGCCTACATAGGAGACATTTCAGTAGCTGCTCCTTGGAAAGAAAAACCATTCTGCAATTATAAAATTATAAAAACAACATTAGTGGTAGATTTATCATTCACCTGTTTCAAAATATAAAACACCTTTTTTTAATAAGCACATATTTGACATACAATTTACGAATTATTCATAGAATCCAGCATTAAAAAATTTGATTCTAAATACTTTATAGCTACATACCTCAGCATTGATTGTCCATCTATTTTTTCCCAGCCGGCTTTTAGAAAGAAAACATTTATTAATGATTACTTAAATAAAAACAATAAATATATAAATTTTAAGTATGGCTAACATTTTTAAAATTCTACACCATTGCCGAAAGTTACACATAAACTAGAATAAAAAGAAAATGTCAAGATTTCTGGATACGCGGTGTGCCAACTCTTCAATTAATTATTATAGCAAATTAACATATCTTTTGGATACATAAAAGGTAAAAGTTAAGTATAATAAACCATCAAAAAATATACAAATAGGATGCAAAAGAAACACGTTGAGACTGCGAGAATTTTAAACTGTATCCTGAAACTGCTTTGGGGACGTCGATAACTTTGCCATCGTTGAAAGCGATAGCAGTTAAGTCTAGCTACTTAAATGGCTCTGCAATCGATGTATCGCCTGATGGTTTAATATATGTGTGGTGCTTTAACCGATGACATCATATACCAAATTTTGTGCATTTATTATTATGCAAACGGTGCGCTCCTTTTCCGTGATGCAATTAGCTACTTGATGTATCGATAGGCAATTCAAAACGTGATATATCGATTTTAGCTGTGAATAAAATTTAAGTTAATATAATATACATAACCATATAATATATGATGTTCCCTTTGAACATTTTATTCGTCAATGAAGAAAATATACATTATGTTTTCATTATATATAAATACATGCAAGCTAACCAATTCAGCGTAGATTTTATATAATAATCGACATAAGCTTCATATGTTTGTGTACACATATCGATATGTTAGCTTAAAATTTTAAAGAAAATTAATATTATTATTGATATAATGCATAAGTGCACAATGGAGAATGTTGTATTGTTATTAATTGAGCCAGAAACTTTTATATTGCTTGGAGCTCATTATTTGCAGTTCTCTTAATAAGATGCCCTCCACCAATGCTGTCTAGATTTCGTTTGGGAAATTTATGTATTTGATCTGGGTTTACATTTCTTGTTGACAACGAAAACAAAATGTTTTTTGTAAATGATCCGATGAAATCATTTAATATTGAGCCTGAAGTATACAATCTTTCGTTTAAAATAACTGTTGGTGGAAGATGGTTGTAGAAGCCATCAATTAGCTGTGATGCAGTTGTTATATCTGGCCAAAATAAGAAAAAATGCAAATGAAGAATTTTTAATATTAAATAAATCATGCATTTCTTAAGAAATAATAATAAATTTAAAATATAGCAATATTTCAAATCTAAGACTAACTACATTTACCCGCCCGTGGAAGTGGAGTTTTTAAAATTGGTGAAAAACGTATTGATTATATTCTTATAAAATAGTTTTTACAACTTTAAAAATTATTGGGTAATAAATAATAGATGATATTAAAATACTTAGTTGCTCATTTTGAGTTGAAAATAATACATTAAATACGTAAAGGACATTAACTAACTTATATATATAAGCAAATTAAACTTTTGCACTGCTTAGCCATAATAATGATAAAGCAGTGCAGATCAAGCAAGATCAAAATCGGTATTGCACTTCACAGCACTCAATAAATTGGTTTTTCTACATTTGTCGAAAATACAAATTATACATTTGTATATAACATAAACACGATTAAATTAATCACACTAACAAATGTTTACAACTGAAAGCTACTTTTATAAAAACAAGCATTCCAAGTGTGATTTATTAAACAACAAGTATCCACCGTCAATTGTTAAAAGGAACTGTGCGTATCAGTATAGCCCCTGTTCATTTTATACCATTTTGTAGCTAAGCGCCGTTGAACAGGGTGTTTCCGTGACACTATAACGAATCTGGGTACAACTAAAGGCAAACAACTTGAAAGTGTACCCATTATAAGTTGCCACTTCAGTTGCACTGTATACCCTGCACAAATGCAATTAAGTAAAATAAGTGTACCATGAGCTTTTAATCCCAGATTCAGTTTAAACATTATTAATTTTTAAACATCAAATACAACTTGTTGAGATTATTGTATTCAGAGAATGCAAGCTTATAAAATTTATTGCACTTTTGTCATGTGTACAGAGTATTTTCTTGTCAAGTATAGTCCAACTTATGCTTTCTTACTTATTTCTAATGCCTTTTATACGTCACCATACCATATTTCAAATAATTTGTGGTAAATGGTTCAGCAAACAGCGCCAAAGAACTATGCAAACATACGTAAAAGCATGTATGTGGACGACTTTTAAACATATGCTCAATTCCATTTATTATGTGCGATGTCATAAAAGCGGCTTGTTATTGTTAGTTCCGTTTTTAATTTACTTTAAGATTTAAGTCCAAGGATTTATAATACGTAATAAATATCTGTGTATCAATTAAATTTTATATAAAATACATAAATATCATTCGGATTCAGGTTAACAAGTAAGAATGCTCCTGATAGCCTGTAAAGTCAGTGGGAATGTGTTTTATATAATTTAATATAATCAAAATTAAAAAAAAATTTTTAACGAATTTAAAAATATTTGAATGCAGAATGTATTTAGAGGCCAAATCATGATCAAAATGACATTCCGCTTGAAAATCGGTTCAGTTTTGATCAAGTTATGACAATTTGAAGTTGGTCAGACTGCGGATTTAACCACTTTACAAGTCCAAATTTTTGTTCAATTTCACATGATTTTTTACAAAAAAATGAAAGGTCTCAGAATCAAGTTTGAAGTGTTGTTTTATACTAATTACGATATAAGGAGTTGATTAAAAGTGAAAACTTGAGATTTAAAATTTTGAATTTTCGAAATTTCAAAGGGGGGACCCTTAGCATCAAAATCGAATCTTGGTCGAAAATAATTAAATTTTCTAAATGAACAAAAATTTAATACAGAATGTATTTAGAGGCCAAATCATGATCAAAATGACATTCCGCTTGAAAATCGGTTCAGTTTTGATCAAGTTATGACAGTTTGAAGTTGGTCAGACTGCGGATTTAACCACTTTACAAGTCAAAACTTTTGTTAAATTTCACGATTTTTTACAAAAAAACGAAAGGTCTCAGAATCAAGTTTGAAGTGTTGTTTTATACTAATTACGATATAAGGAGTTGATTAAAAGTGAAAACTTGAGATTTAAAATTTTGAATTTTCGAAATTTCAAAGGGGGGACCATTAGCATCAAAATCGAATCTTGGTCGAAAATAATTAAATTTTCTAAATGAACAAAAATTTAATACAGAATGTATTAAGAGGCCAAATCATGATCAAAATGACATTCCGCTTGAAAATCGGTTCAGTTTTGATCAAGTTATGACAGTTTGAAGTTGGTCAGACTGCGGATTTAACCACTTTACAAGTCCAAATTTTTGTTCAATTTCACATGATTTTTTACAAAAAAATGAAAGGTCTCAGAATCAAGTTTGAAGTGTTGTTTTATACTAATTACGATATAAAGAGTTGATTAAAAGTGAAAACTTGAGATTTAAAATTTTGAATTTTCGAAATTTCAAAGGGGGGACCCTTAGCATCAAAATCGAATCTTGGTCGAAAATAATTAAATTTTCTAAATGAACAAAATTTAATACAGAATGTATTAAAAGGCCAAATCATGTTCAAAATGACATTCCGCTTGAAAATCGGTTTAGTTTTGATCAAGTTATGACAGTTGGAAGCTTGTCAAACTGCGGACTTAACCACTTTACAAGTCCAAATTTTTGTTCAATTTCACATGACTTTTTACAAAAAAATGAATGGTCTCAAAATCTAGTTTAAAGCGTTGTTTTATACTAATAACGATATAAGGAGTTGATTAAAAGTGACAACTTGAGATTTAAAATTTTTAATTTTCGAAATTTCAAAGGGGGGACCCTTAACATCAAAATCGAATCTTGGTCGAAAATAATTAAATTTTCTAAATGAACAAAATTTAATGCAGAATGTATTTAGAGGCCAAATCATGATCAAAATAACATTCCGCTTGAAAATCGGTTCAGTTTTGATCAAGTTATGACAGTTTGGAGTTGATCAGACTGCGGATTAAGCCACTTTTCAAGTCCAAATTTTTGTTCAATTTCACATGATTTTTTACAAAAAAATGAAAGGTCTCAGAATCAAGTTTAAAGTGTTGTTTTATACTAATTACGATATAAGAGTTGATTAAAAGTGAAAACTTGAGATTTAAAATTTTGAATTTTCGAAATTTCAAAGGGGACCCTTAGCATCGATATCTAATCTTGGCCAAAAATAATTAAATTTTCTAAATGAACAAAATTTAAATGCAGAATGAAATAAGAGGCCAAATCATGATCAAAATGACATTCCGCTGGAAAATCGGTTCAGTTTTCATCAAGCTATGACAGTTTGAAGTTGGTCAGACTGCGGATTTAACCACTTTACAAGTCCAAATTTTTGTTCAATTTCCCATGATTTTTTACAAAAAATGAAAGGTCTCAGAATCAAGTTTAAAGTGTTGTTTTATACTAATTACGATATAAGAGTTGATTAAAAGTGAAAACTTGAGATTTAAAATTTTGAATTTTCGAAATTTCAAAGGGGACCTTAGCATCAAAATCGAATCTTGGTCGAAAATAATTAAATTTTCTAAATGAACAAAATTTAATACAGAATGTAGAGGCCAAATCATGATCAAAATGACATTCCGCTTGAAAATCGGTTCAGTTTTGATCAAGTTATGACAGTTTGAAGTTGGTCAGACTGCGGATTTAACCACTTTACAAGTCCAAATTTTTGTTCAATTTCACATGATTTTTACAAAAAAATGAAAGGTCTCAGAATCAAGTTTAAAGTGTTGTTTTATACTAATTACGATATAAGGAGTTGATTAAAAGTGAAAACTTGAGATTTAAAATTTTGAATTTTCGAAATTTCAAAGGGGACCCTTAGCATCAAAATCGAATCTTGGTCGAAAATAATTAAATTTTCTAAATGAACAAAATTTAATACAGAATGTATTTAGAGGCCAAATCATGATCAAAATGACATTCCGCTTGAAAATCGGTTCAGTTTTGATCAAGTTATGACAGTTTGAAGTTGGTCAGACTGCGGATTTAACCACTTTACAAGTCAAATTTTGTTCAATTTCACATGATTTTTTACAAAAAATGAAAGGTCTCAGAATCAAGTTTAAAGTGTTGTTTTATACTAATTACGATATAAGAGTTGAATAAAAGTGAAAACTTGAGATTTAAAATTTTGAATTTTCGAAATTTCAAAGGGGACCTTAGCATCAAAATCGAATCTTGTCGAAAATAATAAATTTTCTAAATGAACAAAATTTGAATACAGAATGTATTAAGAGGCCAAATCATGATCAAAATGACATTCCGCTTGAAAATCGGTTCAGTTTTGATCAAGTTATGACAGTTTGAAGTTGGTCAGACTGCGGATTTAACCACTTTACAAGTCCAAATTTTTGTTCAATTTCACATGATTTTTAAAAAAAATGAAAGGTCTCAGAATCAAGTTTAAAGTGTTGTTTTATACTAATTACGATATAAGGAGTTGATTAAAAGTGAAAACTTGAGATTTAAAATTTTGAATTTTCGAAATTTCAAAGGGGACCCTTAGCATCAAAATCGAATCTTGTCGAAAATAATTAAATTTTCTAAATGAACAAAATTTGAATACAGAATGTATTAAGAGGCCAAATCATGATCAAAATGACATTCCGCTTGAAAATCGGTTCAGTTTTGATCAAGTTATGACAGTTTGAAGTTGGTCAGACTGCGGATTTAACCACTTTACAAGTCCAAATTTTTGTTCAATTTCACATGATTTTTTTACAAAAAAATGAAAGGTCTCAGAATCAAGTTTGAAGTGTTGTTTTATACTAATTACGATATAAGGAGTTGATTAAAAGTGAAAACTTGAGATTTAAAATTTGGAATTTTCGAAATTTCAAAGGGGGGACCCTTAGCATCAAAACCGAATCTTGGTCGAAAATAATTAAATTTTCTAAATGAACAAAAATTTAATACAGAATGTATTTAGAGGCCAAATCATGATCAAAATGACATTCCGCTTGAAAATCGGTTCAGTTTTGATCAAGTTATGACAATTTGAAGTTGGTCAGACTGCGGATTTAACCACTTTACAAGTCCAAATTTTTGTTCAATTTCACATGATTTTTTACAAAAAAATGAAAGGTCTCAGAATCAAGTTTGAAGTGTTGTTTTATACTAATTACGATATAAGGAGTTGATTAAAAGTGAAAACTTGAGATTTAAAATTTTGAATTTTCGAAATTTCAAAGGGGGGACCCTTAGCATCAAAATCGAATCTTGGTCGAAAATAATTAAATTTTCTAAATGAACAAAAATTTAATACAGAATGTATTTAGAGGCAAAATCATGATCAAAATGACATTCCGCTTGAAAATCGGTTCAGTTTTGATAAAGTTATGACAGTTTGAAGTTGGTCAGACTGCGGATTTAACCACTTTACAAGTCCAAATTTTTGTTCAATTTCACATGATTTTTTACAAAAAAATGAAAGGTCTCAGAATCAAGTTTGAAGTGTTGTTTTATACTAATTACGATATAAAGAGTTGATTAAAAATGAAAACTTGAGATTTAAAATTTTGAATTTTCGAAATTTCAAAGGGGGGACCCTTAGCATCAAAATCGAATCTTGGTCGAAAATAATTAAATTTTCTAAATGAACAAAAATTTAACACAGAATGTATTTAGAGGCCAAATCATGATCAAAATGACATTCCGCTTGAAAATCGGTTCAGTTTTGATCAAGTTATGACAATTTGAAGTTGGTCAGACTGCGGATTTAACCACTTTACAAGTCCAAATTTTTGTTCAATTTCACATGATTTTTTACAAAAAAATGAAAGGTCTCAGAATCAAGTTTGAAGTGTTGTTTTATACTAATTACGATATAAGGAGTTGAATAAAAGTGAAAACTTGAGATTTAAAATTTTGAATTTTCGAAATTTCAAAGGGGGGACCCTTAGCATCAAAATCGAATCTTGTCCGAAAATAATTAAATTTTCTAAATGAACAAAATTTGAATACAGAATGTATTTAGAGGCCAAATCATGATCAAAATGACATTCCGCTTGAAAATCGGTTCAGTTTTGATCAAGTTATAACAATTTGAAGTTGGTCAGACTGCGGATTTAACCACTTTACAAGTCCAAATTTTTGTTCAATTTCACATGATTTTTTTCAAAAAAATGAAAGGCCTCAGAATCAAATTAAAAGTGCTGTTTTATACTAAATACGATGCAAGGAGTTGATTAAAAGTGAAAACTTGAGATTTAAAATTTTGAATTTTTGATATTTTAAAGGGGGGACCCTTACCATCAAAATCGAGTTTTGGTCAAAAATTATTAAATTTTTTAAATGAACAAAATTTGAATGCAGAACAAATCAAGAGGCCAAACCATGATCAAAAAAACATTCCGCTTAAAAATCGGTTCAGTTTTGATCAAGTTATGATAGTTTGAAGTTGGTCAGACTGCGGATTTAACCACATTACAAGTCAAAATTTATGTTCAATTCCACATGACTTTTTACAAAAAAATGAAAGGCCTCAGAATCAAGTTCAAATTGTCGTTTTATACTAATTACAATATATGGAGTTGATTAAAAGTAAAAAATGGAGATTTAAAATTTTTAATTTTCAAAATTTCAAAGGGGACCCTTAGCATCAAAATCGAATCTTGGTCGAAAATAATTAAATTTTCTAAATGAACAAAATTTAATACAGAATGTATTTAGAGGCCAAATCATGATCAAAATGACATTCCGCTTGAAAATCGGTTCAGTTTTGATCAAGTTATGACAATTTGAAGTTGGTCAGACTGCGGATTTAACCACTTTACAAGTCCAAATTTTGTTCAATTTCACATGATTTTTACAAAAAAATGAAAGGTCTCAGAATCAAGTTTGAAGTGTTGTTTTATACTAATTACGATATAAGAGTTGATTAAAAGTGAAAACTTGAGATTTAAAATTTTGAATTTTCGAAATTTCAAAGGGGGACCCTTAGCATCAAAATCGAATCTTGGTCGAAAATAATTAAATTTTCTAAATGAACAAAATTTAACAAGAATGTATTTAGAGGCCAAATCATGATCAAAATGACATTCCGCTTGAAAATCGGTTCAGTTTTGATCAAGTTATGACAATTTGAAGTTGGTCAGACTGCGGATTTAACCACTTTACAAGTCCAAATTTTTGTTCAATTTCACATGATTTTTTACAAAAAAATGATAGGTCTCAGAATCAAGTTTGAAGTGTTGTTTTATACTAATTACGATATAAGGAGTTGATTAAAAGTGAAAACTTGAGATTTAAAATTTGGAATTTTCGAAATTTCAAAGGGGGACCCTTAGCATCAAATCGAATCTTGGTCGAAAATAATTAAATTTTCTAAATGAACAAAATTTAATACAGAATGTATTTAGAGGCCAAATCATGATCAAAATGACATTCCGCTTGAAAATCGGTTCAGTTTTGATCAAGTTATGACAATTTGAAGTTGGTCAGACTGCGGATTTAACCACTTTACAAGTCAAAATTTTTGTTCAATTTCACATGATTTTTTACAAAAAAATGAAAGGTCTCAGAATCAAGTTTGAAGTGTTGTTTTATACTAATTACGATATAAGGAGTTGATTAAAAGTGAAAACTTGAGATTTAAAATTTTGAATTTTCGAAATTTCAAAGGGGGGACCCTTAGCATCAAAATCGAATCTTGGTCGAAAATAATTAAATTTTCTAAATGAACAAAATTTACAGAATGTATTTAGAGGCAAAATCATGATCAAAATGACATTCCGCTTGAAAATCGGTTCAGTTTTGATAAAGTTATGACAGTTTGAAGTTGGTCAGACTGCGGATTTAACCACTTTACAAGTCCAAATTTTTGTTCAATTTCACATGATTTTTTACAAAAAATGAAAGGTCTCAGAATCAAGTTTGAAGTGTTGTTTTATACTAATTACGATATAAAGAGTTGATTAAAAGTGAAAACTTGAGATTTAAAATTTTGAATTTTCGAAATTTCAAAGGGGACCCTTAGCATCAAAATCGAATCTTGGTCGAAAATAATTAAATTTTCTAAATGAACAAAATTTAACACAGAATGTATTTAGAGGCCAAATCATGATCAAAATGACATTCCGCTTGAAAATCGGTTCAGTTTTGATCAAGTTATGACAGTTTGAAGTTGGTCAGACTGCGGATTTAACACTTTACAAGTCCAAATTTTTGTTCAATTTCACATGATTTTTACAAAAAAATGAAAGGTCTCAGAATCAAGTTTGAAGTGTTGTTTTATACTAATTACGATATAAGGAGTTGATTAAAAGTGAAAACTTGAGATTTAAAATTTTAATTTTCGAAATTTCAAAGGGGGACCCTAGCATCAAAATCGAATCTTGGTCGAAAATAATTAAATTTTCTAAATGAACAAAAATTTAATACAGAATGTATTTAGAGGCCAAATCATGATCAAAATGACATTCCGCTTGAAAATCGGTTCAGTTTTGATCAAGTTATGACAATTTGAAGTTGGTCAGACTGCGGATTTAACTACTTTACAAGTCCAAATTTTGTTCAATTTCACATGATTTTTTACAAAAAATGAAAGGTCTCAGAATCAAGTTTGAAGTGTTGTTTTATACTAATTACGATATAAGGAGTTGATTAAAAGTGAAAACTTGAGATTTATAATTTTGAATTTTCGAAATTTCAAAGGGGGGACCCTTAGCATCAAAATCGAATCTTGGTCGAAAATAATTAAATTTTCTAAATGAACAAAAATTTAATACAGAATGTATTTAGAGGCCAAATCATGATCAAAATGACATTCCGCTTGAAAATCGGTTCAGTTTTGATCAAGTTATGACAATTTAAAGTTGGTCAGACTGCGGATTTAACCACTTTACAAGTCCAAATTTTTGTTCAATTTCACATGATTTTTTACAAAAAAATGAAAGGTCTCAGAATCAAGTTTGAAGTGTTGTTTTATACTAATTACGATATAAGGAGTTGATTAAAAGTGAAAACTTGAGATTTAAAATTTTGAATTTTCGAAATTTCAAAGGGGGGACCCTTAGCATCAAAACCGAATCTTGGTCGAAAATAATTAAATTTTCTAAATGAACAAAAATTTAATACAGAATGTATTTAGAGGCCAAATCATGATCAAAATGACATTCCGCTTGAAAATCGGTTCAGTTTTGATCAAGTTATGACAGTTTGAAGTTGGTCAGACTGCGGATTTAATCACTTTACAAGTCAAAAATTTTGATCAATTTCACATGATTTTTTACAAAAAAATGAAAGGTCTCAGAATCAAGTTTGAAGTGTTGTTTTATACTAATTACGATATAAAAAGTTGATTAAAAGTGAAAACTTTTGATTTAAAATTTTGAATTTTCGAAATTTCAAAGGGGGGACCCTTAGCATCAAAATCGAATCTTGGTCGAAAATAATTAAATTTTCTAAATGAACAAAAATTTAATACAGAATGTATTAAGAGGCCAAATCATGATCAAAATGACATTCCGCTTGAAAGTCGGTTCAGTTTTGATCAAGTTATGACAATTTGAAGTTGGTCAGACTGCGGATTTAACCACTTTACAACAGAGAACTGCAACGGGTATGTTCGAGTATGATTGAGCACCAGAGCGACAAGATCGATCAAATCAACTCAGAGACTCGGTAGCAACGGGTTCGATCGAGTCACGGGTCTCTTTGTTTACGATCAAGTCGCGGGTATGATTTTTTTGCTTTCGAACCATTCGGAGTAGCGTTCGTCATACGATCTGATTTGATTGTGATTGTTTGTGAGCGTTCGTTTCGATCCAATCACGTTCGAGTAGCAATGATCGAAATGATTTTGAGCGTTTGTGAGCGTTCTTCGATCGAGTCACGAGTCATGATCGATCTTGCTGGTTGATTTGATTTGATTCATACCCGTTTTGTTCAAACGATCACCATCGACTCATTTCATTCCGAGGCAAGCGCGAATCAAAGCGCTCAGTTCGATCGCTATGAACAAAGTGAAAAAAATCACAACGAGTACGAGCCAATGTTCAGAGTCGATCGAAACTCTTACCCGTTGCAGTTCTCTTATCCAGTGGATACTGGAACTGACCGTTCGAATCAAACGCTCAGTTCCGGACGATCCGCCCGACGCTGAGCGTTTGTAGTTTCGATCGATCGAGTCACGAGTCATGACGAACTGCGGTTGATTTGATTTGATTCATACCCGTTTTGTTCAAACGATCGGATCAATCATCGAGTCATACTCGAGTTGACTCGTTCAGAAAATGTGCGAGGCAGAGCGCGCGAATCAAACGCTCAGTTCGAACGATCCGCTCCGATCGCTTGAACAAAGTGAAAAAATCACAACGAGTACGAGTCAATGTTCGAGTCTGATCGAACATCGCTTACCCGTTGCAGTTCTCTGGTATCCACCAGAGAACTGCAACGGGTATGTTCGAGTATGATAGAGCACCAGAGCGACAAGTTCGATCAAATCAACTCAGAGACTCGGTAGTAACGGGTTCGATCGAGTCACGGGTCTCTTTGTTTACGATCAAGTCGCGGGTATGATTTTTTTTGCTTTCGAACAATTTGGGTCGAGTAGCGTTCGAGTCATACGATCTGATTTGATTGTGATTGTTTGTGAGCATTCGTTTCGATCCAATCACGTTCGAGTAGCAGCGATCGTCATGGATCGTGATCGTTTGTGAGCGTTCGTTTCGATCCAATCACGTTCGAGTAGCAATGATCGAAATGATTTTGAGCGTTTGTGAGCGTTCGTTTCGATCGAGTCACGAGTCATGATCGAATGACTGATTTGATTTGATTGTGATTGTTCGAGTACGATCGAAAACGACACTGTTGATTTTGTACTTTTTTTCCTGCTTCTTCTTCTAAGTAAATGTGCGCATATATGTACATACATTTATATTTATGTAATTATATTATATTTATGTAAATGCATATTTATATGAACGCAATTATGCACACAAATTTTAATAAAACTATTATTTATAATTTATTTATTAATAATTTATTTAGTTTTAAATATTTTTTTATTTATTTAATGTCAACTTAGAATAGTTTATAAAATATAAAATAAAATGATGAAAAATGTCTGTTAAAAATTTAAATTTTAAATTAAAAGTAAAATGAAAAAATTAAATTAATTAATATTATAAAAGTATAATTTATTTTAAATAACTTAAAGTTTGATAGTTTTTCCAGTCTTTAAAAAAATTAAAATAATATTATTTTATTATGGGCATGTGTAATTGCATGTATGTATGTATGTATATGCATATGCATGTACGTATGTATACGCAGCCCGTAATAAATTTTACAATTAACGTCTTAAGCATAAATACTATTGCATTTATATACATATTTACGCGCATAAATACATATCATTGCAAGCGCAAACGCTCCCACGTGCGCGCTCTGCCTCGCACATTTTCTGAACGAGTCAACTCGAGTATGACTCGATGATTGATCCGATCGTTTGAACAAAACGGGTATGAATCAAATCAAATCAACCAGCAAGTTCGATCATGACTCGTGACTCGATCAAAACGAACGCTCACAAACGCTCAAAAATCATTTCGATCATTGCTACTCGAACGTGATTGGATCGAAACGAACGCTCACAAACGATCACGATCCATGACGATCGTTGCTACTCGAACGTGATCGGATCGAAACGAACGCTCACAAACGATCAGCATGATTGCGGACGATTTGATTCGAACTGACCGTTCGAATCAAACGCTCAGTTCGAACGATCCGCTCCGATCGCTTGAACAAAATGAAAAAATCACAACGAGTACGAGTCAATGTTCGAGTCTGATCGAACATCTCTTACCCGTTGCAGTTCTCTGTTCTGAACGAGTTAACTCGAGTATGACTCGATGATTGATCCGATCGTTTGAACAAAACGGGTATGAATCAAATCAAATCAACCAGCAAGTTCGATCATGACTCGTGACTCGATCGAAACGAACGCTCACAAACGCTCAAAAATCATTTCGATCATTGCTACTCGAACGTGATTGATCGAAACGAACGCTCACAAACGATCACGATCCATGACGATCGTTGCTACTCGAACGTGATCGGATCGAACGAACGCTCACAAACGATCAGCATGATTGACGATTTGATTCGAACTGACCGTTCGAATCAAACGCTCAGTTCGAACGATCCGCTCCGATCGCTTGAACAAAGTGAAAAAATCACAACGAGTACGAGTCAATGTTCGAGTCTGATCGAACATCGAACTGACCGTTGCAGTTCTCTGTTCTGAACGAGTCAACTCGAGTATGACTCGATGATTGATCCGATCGTTTGAACAAAACGGGTATGAATCAAATCAAATCAACCAGCAAGTTCGATCATGACTCGTGACTCGATCGAAACGAACGCTCACAAACGCTCAAAATCATTTCGATCATTGCTACTCGAACGTGATTGGATCGAAACGAACGCTCACAAACGATCGGCATGATTGGACGATTTGATTCGAACTGACCGTTCGAATCAAACGCTCAGCTCGAACGATCCGCTCCTGATCGCTTGAACAAAGTGAAAAATCACAACGAGTACCAGTCAATGTTCGAGTCTGATCGAACATCTCTTACCCGTTGCAGTTCTCTGTTCTGAACGAGTCAACTCGAGTATGACTCGATGATTGATCCGATCGTTTGAACAAAACGGGTATGAATCAAATCAAATCAACCAGCAAGTTCGATCATGACTCGTGACTCGATCGAAACGAACGCTCACAAACGCTCAAAAATCATTTCGATCATTGCTACTCGAACGTGATTGGATCGAAACGAACGCTCACAAACGATCAGCATGATTGCGGACGATTTGATTCGAACTGACCGTTCGAATCAATCGCTCAGTTCGAACGATCCGCTCCGATCGCTTAAACAAAGTGAAAAAATCACAACGAGTACGAGTCAATGTTCGAGTCTGATCAAACATCTCTTACCCGTTGCAGTTCTCTGCTTTACAAGTCCAAATTTTTGTTTAATTTCACATGATTTTCCGCTTGAAAATCGGTTCAGTTTTGATCAAGTTATGACTATTGGAAGTTGGAAAACTCTTTGACCTAGCAACTTTACCATAACCGTACCGGTACAAGCGTTTCGGTATTCAGTTCTTGACAGAGAATTTTTATTCGGTTACGGTTTCAGTTCACCGTTAACCGTTAACCGAAACTAGCCGTAGTATGGAAACGGAATGTCATTTTGATCATGATTCGGACTCTAAATTCATTCTTAATTAAAATTTAATTAAATTAAATCAACAAAAATGTTTCCTATGGATCTAGATATTGATTTCAATGCCAGGGGTCCCCTTTCGAGTTTTGAATGTCATATTGATCATGTATTGGCCTCTAAATTAATACGTCATTCGATTTGTCTTGTGTTCTTGCACCGGTATGTACTGATACTGGAGCGGAAAGGTAAAATCTGAAATATAACTTTTGACCGAATTAGTTATTTCGGGGCGCACCGGAACCGAAACCGTAACCTATATTTTCCAGCGAACTCCATCATATAAGCATAAAAATGCACTTTTATTCACCATTGACACAATTTGTTGTGCTGATCTGAGTCCCTAACTTATTTTAAAATATATAGACAAACCAAAAATTAGTTGATACGATATGCATTTTATTTAGTTATTTCATTTATTGATTGTTAATTTTTTGACTGCTGGCAAGAAATACCATTGTCTACACTTTTTACTAGAACAATAATAGCACAAACGACCATTTATTATAATCGATGACCTAAAGACACATAGCTTAAGAAATAGTAAATATTATTAATAAAAGATGATTGACCAGATTATGTGAATGTATGTCACAAATTTATACTTTCCTTTCAAAACTTTGATTTTTTGACACAACAGGCAGAATTAGTAATACATGTTAATGGTTTAACATAGAGTGAGTATTCAAAATATAAAAACAACGATGAACTAATCTGATAAGCTCAGAATAATAAAAATGATACTCGAGTCCGTCTTGCATCCCCTTTGGCTCTTCGAGCCATTCCATAATGTCACATACTTCCCTCGCTGCTGCTCGTCGTTCCTTTGGAGTCACCCATGCCACCAGCAACATTGTCATCTCCCCGCACGGAACCGGAAGTAAGTCCTCCAGTTATCCCAGTTAAATTTAATTTGTACTGTTGAAATAGATAACCAAATGTGAAATATTTTTTAAACTATCATAAAAAATATTCTAATGGATAGAGCAATTCGAGAAGGTTTACATCAACAAATGGCTTAAATTAAGTAAATAAAAATACTAAAATTAAAATAATAGGTGTGATTTTAGAACTACGCTTTACAGTATTTCTACTATTTTATTAATACATAGCAAACGAGTAGACAACAGTAAGCTTTTATTTCTCTATAATTTTTGAAAACTAGACTTAATATAAGAAAGGAAAGAGAAGGCAGACCATCTCGATAAATTAATAGTCAATTAGTATAGAATCTAGGGTTTGACATTTAAAGTCTTCCAGATGAAGATGTAGCAGTTTAGTATACACGAATCAGGAGAACTTTATATACATCACAAACATCAATCAATCACTCAAACATCATTAAAAAAAATACCTTTATCAGGAAAGCCAAAAATATACACATGTATATATATATATATATATATTTAAAATTTTTTGTTAAATCAAGAATGTTAAAACAATATAAAATTATTATTAAAACATAGACTAGAATAAATACAATATTTACATAAAAGTATATTACATACTTATTGTGATGTTATTTAATTTACCTTGTTTGCGCACTCAAAACATTTCGATACTACTTTGTTAATAACATTCATTAGATTTTTAGTTTCCCTTATGACATGATCAACCTTAACAAACGTTGCCGCCTTTCCGACTGTATGATCTTTAACTGTAAATTGAAGAGCTTGGACAAAAGTCGGCACTCTATCTAAAATACCTAAAAGATCCTTCTTGTTATCACTTGCCGGCACCTGTTAAATAAAAATAATAAGCATAACAATATTTGGAGAGTTACGTAATAGTTTACCTGGTATGAAAAATGGCGAAGCACTTTATAGAGTCGATTGGCTTCTTCAGCAAAATATTCGGCCTGAGTAAACAAATCTTGGGTAGTTCTTAGAGAACCGCTTCCCTTTGTAAATTGATACATGAGAAAAGCCATCGCAGACATATTCTTGGCTCTTTTTAAAATGTCGTTATCATCGGATCCGTCCTCCGCCCATTTCGATTGAAACGCACCTGGATCTCCATTATTTTTACTATCTATACCTGAGTATTCCACCATTTCACCATCATCTGTGGCAGGTACATATGGTTTTGCAGATTTTATTGTAGTTTCGCATTTCTGTTTATAAAAATTAAATTAAAATGAATTAAGGAGCAGTTAACTTTTTTAATTGAGAAAATATCTCAATCGGTAAAATAGTTAAAAATTTTAAAGATATATGTCGATGTTCCAGAATCTCTCCACATAACTAAAAGTGCTGAGTACTCACCTCTAGTTGAGTATCTAGATCCGTTTTGGATGTGTCTACCGTTACGAGTATCTTCTTGGCAATCATTGAGATTTCACTTATTAACCACTTCCACATGTCTAGAAACGATTCAAAGTTCTCATTAGCTGCGCTGCTGTTAGTATATTTCCATAATATCTTGGCCGCAATGAATACTTGCGGACCGTAGATTCTAAGATTGATTGCCAGACACTTGGCATGAACCTGAAGTCTTTCCGTGGGTGCAATATGCTGCAACAATTTGCAAATATCAAAAATGTGATCACAGCAGTCGTGGAACTTGGTAGAGCACTGATTGAGATTCTCTAGATCATGGGTCACTGCCAGGACATGAAAGGATTTCACAATCTTAGTACAAAGCTTAAGAGATTCATTAAAGTCAGCTATTTGACTGGACACCGATATGACCAATTGCTTGCACAGCTCCTCCAAGCTGGCCAGCATACTCATTTCAGGCTCCCTGCCTTGGACTTGCACTCTTGCGCCCATATTGTCATGCTGATCCTTGATTAGATGGTTCAGATACATGTCAAACTCGAGTTTGCAATTGTCACAATAGGTGAGAATATTTTTGCGATGATCGTGACTTATATAGGGGGAATCTGTAAAGTCGTGTGCTTTCTCAAACAGCTTGTCGAACGCCATTGATAGTTCATCCCTTAGATCCAAGCTTTCATAGGTGAAATTCTTTTTTAAATTCATATTCTTAATCATGTGGCCACTGGCAACTGGAGCTAAATTCTTATCTTTGTGGTAAATATCACTTTTCCAATGTTCGTCATTAAACAAGGAGTAGAAGGCATCAGGATCGTTGTTGCCCTCATTATTGCTATTACAATCGTATTGGCTTGTTTGCAGCTTGTATCTCTTGATAAGGTTGATTATACGCTTTATTGTCGTGTATATACTCTCATTCTCATAATTTGAATTGCATCGTGCATTACGAAAAGCCATATGTTTGGCAGAATCGAAAATACTGTCCTTAATTACAAAGTGAATTAGATCCATAGCACGTCTGATTTGGCAAAATACTGTATCCCGATTCTCCTTAACTATAACGCAATCGCTGTGTATCAAACTACTTTTCGATGATGTCAAGAGAATTGATATGGACTTTTCCAGAATTTGGCGAGCGGAAAACATTTGTGCTCGTCGACGCTCCTCCTTGAACGAGTTTCGATGGTGTCCCGTCAGATAAGCCAACTCAATCATTTCCGTTCCAAATATGGAAAACGCACGAACAAATTCTGTGAAATTCATCACAGACTCAAGCTTTTCCAAGCTTTCCGATGCACGTTTCTTTGCAGTTAACAGTTTCTTAACCACAATAATGTCCACAAGCAACAGAATTCTTGTTATAGATGAAAGAAGGGATCTTGCTGCCAATACTATTGCTCCATAATCCTTTAATGGCTCGATGTGGTGCCGCAGTTCCATTCCACTTAACGGCGAAAGGTCGCATAAATGTTCAATAGATTTTCCTAAAATAAAATGCAATCAACATTAATACTTTCTACTTGCAATTATTTCTTTATTTAAACGTTCTCCAACAAATCGATTTTTCAACAGCCAATTTGCATAAATATTTAAGTTTCTATAGGCTAAAAATAAACCAACGGCATTTACTGAACACGAATAATTGATTGAAAAGCTGTGATTGTCAGTTGACAACTGCAATAAGGAAGTTTTACTGTTAAGTTAAAGAAATAAATTTAAATTTCGGAAGAACGAACGAATTGATCATGTAGATCTTGGAGCTTGTTCGTATAGATCAAATACAGATAACAGTATCGAGCACATTTCTGATTGTTAACAAAAATTAAATTACACATAAATAGACAAAAAAAAATTTACCTGCGTCTCTCGCTTCCTTAGCAGCTTCATACATATCGGCTTTGATGTCAGAATTTTCCTCGGCTATTATTTCTCCAATAGTAATAAACCTTTCCACTGCAGTACTTAATGAATGCCCGATGTTTCCAAAAGTCGACATGATTTGCTCGTTATCAATATCACGAACTCGAAAGCGTTGATTCTGCAAATTAAGAAAGGTAATAAGTTATGCACATTTTTTTTTATTTAACTTTACATTTATTTTCAGTATTTCCTATTAGGTTTCTTAGATATATTTTATTTAAATAAAACCTCATCAAAAGTTATGCCAAATTGCTCAATCGCTTTGCAGAAATTTTATTTTTCTCGATTAATTAATTTGTTTTTATTCCTATCCAATTTACCATCCATTTTAGAAAATAAAATTACTTTTTGCTACACGAATTTACTCAAATACCACAATTTTGAAGTACGTTATTTTTCAGCAGGGCCAGTTATAAACTTACATTAACATCAAGCGCTGAAGGAGATAATCCATACATTTTGATAGCTCGACCTTTATTAGAGACTTAATATAACCTAAAAATATTGGTTTTTGCACATTAATGTTTACTTTCTGTTATTTATTGATTTTCCAAAAAAAAAAAAGTCACGAAAAACATTTAAAAGGCGTGTAAATTTAACCTTGAGTATTTGGCACTTTTTAAATTCAATTAAATTTTTTCATCTTGCCTGAAACTATAACAAATCTAATAGATCAAACTGATTGCTGTTTAAAACCACCTTGATTTTTGTGTACATTTATTAATGTATATCTGTAAACAATATTAAAGCAACTGTTAGAACCAGCAACGATGCAATACAATCATACACGGATGTACATTATTATTTAATATATTCTGCGCAAACTTAGCTTCTGCGCATATTGTGTCAGTGTTCGAAAGAGACATTTGATGCAAATTTGTATTTAAAGAATGAAATGTACAATAATTTTAAGATTCTGAAAAAATGAGTACCTCGGTTGCACAGTATTTCATAATATGTAAAAATGCAAGTCAAATAATAACTTTGATCCTTTTATCCGCAATTTTTTTTATGTTGCTTACCCAAAATCTTTATAGATTTCCAAATATATTTTTTTCGATAAGAAAAATATATTATTAATTATTTTTAAATTCTTAAAAAATATAACATTATTTGATTTTGCTTAAGAGCTCCGTACCTTTCTAAATACTAGAAAATCTATCGATGAGATTAGACCAACTATCGATATAGAAATCGATAGAAGTTCACCTTCAACAGCTGTTTTTTCGAGCAATTTGATTTGATAACCTAAACGAAAATATTAAATATGAAAAAGTTCTAATAAAATAAAAAAAAATACTCTTTCTTATAAGACATCCATGTCTGTATTGTGATTTATTTCTGCTCTTCGAAAAGTCTTACAATAATTAACTCGATACAAGAAAAATATATATTGTATTCGGAAACATTCATATATAATAAATTCTAATACAATCACAACACGTACAATTCAATCAAAATGATGCGCGGACCAAAAATTGTATGGCTGAGTAAATGGTATCACAGAGAACGACCATGGATATCTGTTATGAGGAGGTTATATGTGAATGAAGTGGAAACTAATAAATCGGCATTTCCTTTAATTCAGAAATGCGATGTTACGCGAACTGCCTTCGAAAATAGTCACGAAAACAAGCCAAGAAGCAATCCCAGCTCCAGTCAAAACAATGAGCACAAAAAAGGACAGCAGGAAGGTTTGGAACGAGCTTACAGTGTTCTGAAAAATACACTGCCTAAACTGTTTGTCGAGCCACTTGACTACTCCATTTACAGTCCAAACCTGATCTTTCAAAATAACATTACCGGCAAACATACCGTAGGTCTGTACCATTATGTTAAACAGATTGCAATCCTACGCACAGTTGGGCATTTGAAGTATGCGTACGTTAAATTCGAGATACTTAAAATCACAAAGCACCCTGAAGATGACACAGTTCGTATAAGATGGCGTGTTAGAGGCATATCTGGTCTAAAGGTAATGTTCCAGTTCTGGAAATACAAAGTGTGGCAGCTGCAAGAAGTGCTTAAGGATCAAGAGGCATGGTACGACGGTTATTCTGTTTGCTATTTAGGAGACGATGGTCTAATTAGCAAGCACGTCGTGGACAAAGTAATGCCAGATGAGAGTCGCGAGATTGATGAAGGCAATACCACATCGGCGCTACCAACTGGTTCCTTAGCGGCAACGGCGTCACAGAAAATTAATTTTCAGTAACCTTATAAATATGTATATACATAAGTATGTATTTATTTGGTCAGTCAGTCAGTCAATGTAACTAATTGCTTAAATAAATCTATTTAAAACTGTTAGATTATGCTTTAAGCAACATTACAAATAACTAACGTGTATATATTTCATTTCATTTATTGTTTAAAAGTGTGTATAGAACCCTTAGCTATATATCTGAACGGGCGTAAGCGAATACGCTTTGCGAATGCGCTAATGTATGGTTTCTCTTTGTTGTATTCCCTGGTGGTCTGCATAGATCCTTCTGTCTCGAGGAATATATCAAAACTGTAAATGGTGCGAAAGAGCTGTGCATAAAGCAGTCGATGATTCTTCTCCAAATCCTTGGGCTGTAACGAGTTTGTCCAGTACTCCATCATCTGCAAATGTAAGAGTTTGTTTATATATATATTTACAATTCAAAGAACATGCTGTCTTTCACCTTGATAGCTGAATTATTCATTGCTGTGTGTCGTCCATTCCAGTGCACGCTTAAAATCCAAAGTGGGATTTCCATTGGATAATTGCTTGGTATTCTAATAAAGCACTCCATTTTAGCGGATCCACGTACGATCACAGCTCTGTAGGAAGTATATGTGATTTCATTGTGAGACGACAAATTAGTTAGCAAATCGGAATTTTGAATATTGAATTCTTCCGTAGATATGACAGTCCATTGCACAAGACTGCATGACAGCCCTTCCGGATAGATATTTTCCTTTAAAGTGTACAAATCGACATCCTTATAGGTCAAAGCACGAACTTGTTGGGTTAATCTCATCCAGGAGTGCAAGCGTTTCGAGATTTTAGCGAATACCTCACGAGTCCACTTATGTAAGTTTAGTTCATGATTGAATAACTTATTTTTATTGACGGTCGCTATTGAGCACATGTTTTGTACCCAACAATATGGTTTTCCAAATCCATTTTTAACAAGGTATTCCAAACATTCCTCAGAGCTCAAATTTAAGTTTTGCAACTGAGACCAGAAATAAGATATAAAAATTAACAAGAGTGATTATGGTAAATAAGAAAAGACCGTCTCTTACCTCATACTCAATGCCTGGCACAGGGATATTATTTCCCACGTCGTTGGGATACAAATGTCCAAGTAGATTTTGCAGCAAATTTGTATCTCTAAATAATTAAATTTGTTATAATTATTAATTATTACATAAAGTATAATAGCACTCACCCTTGAACATTTGTAGTATTAAAACTATTTAATTGCGCATGTACTGTGCAGCATTTAAGTAATGTCCAATAACGTACGAATAATACCAATTCATAAGACTTGTCTAGGGTTTCCATCTATAACGAGCCACAAATACAAACATTATTTTACGAGTAGGTTCAATTTAGTAGTTGAATTTCAACTTACAACCAGGCGTATATGAAGTGGATGAGCCTTAAGCGCTCGTTCCAACACATTATTAACTGTTGTCTCCGATGGATTATTCACTTCTTGAAAATGTCGACGCTCCTTTAAAGAATTTTCCGTTTCTAGAAGCAATGCTTGCATTTGTACATCACTCTCAAAACCAATTATTTCAGGTTTAAACGAAAATCCGTGATTTGCACGTTGCAAGGACTCGAGGTTTATAAATAAAATATACAATGGCCTTGGCAAATATTTAACAATTGAGCTCAGTTTCCATTCAACGTCAAGGGAGAGTTGCAGAGCATCGTGCAATGGCTTTGTTGAATCTAGCAAAGTTCGCAAGGCTGGAGCAAATGAAAGGTATCTTTGAGTTTGATTCAGATTTTCCTGCAGTAATTCTTGCTTCGATGTCAGCAAGGTGCTATACTGATTATCCAGTTCTTTACGCAATCGTAGCTCGCACTCCAAACGGTATAGATGTGTTTTGTGGTTAGTCATATTAGCTGTTTCCTTGGAATCAGCCGCAAATTTGCTGGAATACTCTTTATCAGACAATAGTTCCAAGTAGGCATCGCGACTCTTGAATTTCTGGCAACGGACAATCTCCTTCTTTAGATGGCTGACTTCGTACAACAGATTTTGCAAATGCAATCTGCTGAGGTCAACTTTTGACTTCTCTAAATGCAATTCGTCTCTTCCAGATTTAATGCTTCGCTTAACTTCCCGGTTGGAATGCTTGAGTGCAACAAACATCAAAGCGGCCGAAGATTGCTTTAACTCAAAAACGTGTCCCTTTAAGCAATAAATACATTTTAGAAATTGAAGATTGCAAAACATACAATACATACAGTTTGTTTCAAATCCAGAATTTCATCCATTGCTTCTTTTAATTTTACAAATTGTTTATTCAAAACGTTTTCCATTTTTGCTGTTGTTTGATCAAATTTACTACGCTGTGGAAAACCGAGGGTTGCCCATCCGATAAAAGTACTGGTGTGGAAGGCTGCCACCCAGTCCAAAGGCTGCCAGTCTGCAACATTTTCCGATTTTGCCAGATCGTCGGCCAAAAGCAGTACAATTTATAAAAACAAATTTTTTTTTATTTTTTTTTAAATTTGAAGCAAACATTTTTCAAAATTGTATCAATTTTTTGATATTTTTTCAGAATTATATTGTACAACTGTCGGTAGACAGTTCAGATGTTTTGTTCGCCTTTAACGGTCTACTGATTGTGGTGGTCGGGGAATAGAACATCCAATCGAAAAACATCGTGAAAGATTTAGCCAATATATCGATATCTCTCACATCTATAACTTTCTTTGTGCAAATTATTCTTGTTCAATTTTAATATAAAAGAAAATTAAACTTAAGCAAATCATTGATTCTATCAAACGCAGTTGACAAAACGAACCGATAAATAATGCTGCGGTTAATGTGTCAGAGAGCAAATCTGCTTAAAACAAAGTTTCCAAGTCGCCGGCTACAACAGGCTGTGGTGGACACTCAAGTCAAAGTAGGTATTTGATAACAACAGTCTTAAAAGAAAGTCTTCATACACAGCAGTGTATAAGTAAATTTTAGGTATTAACATTATGTCATTTTCAATCATTTATTTAGTCAATACCGCCGCGACCTCCTGCAGTTAAACAAATAAGTAATGCAAAAACAGATCGTACAGTTGGAAAGTGGTTTCTTGGATGCAGTGGAATGGTATTCGTAGCAGTTGGACTTGGTAAATCAACCTATTTTGATTACAGTCGCCGCAATGTATATTATAATGAAAATTGTTTATTGCTTAAGAAAAGGTGGCGTTACAAGATTAACGGAGTCAGGACTGTCAATGGTTAGTTGGAAACTAATGGGTGAACATATGCCGAGAAATCAAGAAGAATGGATAAAAGAGTTTGAGGAATATCAGCAATACCCAGAATTTAAAATGTAAGTATGCATATTAATTAATACAGGTATTTATAGAATATTATTTATTTATTTTGCTATGTTAATCTCAATATTTTTTATGTTGCAGGAAAAATGCCCACATCACATTGGAAGAGTTTAAATTTATATACATGATGGAATATATGCACAGAATGTGGGGCCGTGCCATTGGAGGCTTTTTCTTAATTCCGGCTGCCTACTTTTGGAAAAAGGGTTATTTTTGCGCACGAACAAAGAAGGTTGTTCTTGTCCTAGGAACATTAATTGGTCTCCAAGGCTTAATGGGCTGGTACATGGTGAAATCTGGGTTGGAAAACCGATTTGACAACCCGAATGATGTTCCGCGCGTTTCTCAATATCGATTGGCATCGCACTTGGCTGCCGCATTCGTCCTTTACAGTCTATTCTTATCCAATGCGATGTCTAGACTTATACCAGCTGATAAACTTGTGTCCATTGGAAAGCGGGCAATTAATATTAAACCTCTGGCTCATCTAACAAAGGGCATGGTTTTCCTCACTGCCATTTCTGGCGCATTTGTCGCAGGACTGGATGCTGGACTAGTTTATAATTCATTCCCGAAAATGGGCGACGACTGGATACCTAATGATATATTGCAATTTGAGCCTATGCACAAAAATATAACTGAGAATCCAACGATGGTGCAATTTAACCACCGTATACTAGGTATTACAACAGTTTCCTTGATAACAGCCCTGTGGCTGATAACGAGACGACAACAGTTGCCGAAACGTGCGCGTTGGGCAATTAACGCCGCGATGGCTATGGCCTGGACACAGGCAACTTTAGGTGTAACCACATTACTTAATTATGTACCTGTGCCTCTAGCTACAGCCCATCAATCAGGATCTTTACTGCTCCTAAGCTTTGCTGTGTGGGTTTCGCATGAACTTCGCTTTCTAAAATACATACCAAAATAATTGTATGCATATATGTGCACAACCAATAGTGACTTAATTTGTACTTTTATGTAATAAAATATGAAATATAAATATAACTGTTGTTATGTTTCATGACTATTAAAAGAACAGATATGAACGACAATTACTATAAAGAGGAAGAAGGAGGCATGTCGATATAAATTCTCAGGACTAATTATTAAATTCAAGCATAAATATTATTCTGTTTGTAAATCAACTTCATTGCAAATGGCTGTATTCTCACAAACATTTATATTTCTTAGGTGCATACATACAACATATTAGCACGTACTCTGTAATTGTTTGTACATTTGTTCACTCGTGATAAGTCTTTCGTATTGTGTGGTGTCTACTGTTGGCTAAAGTTAATAAACTAAAACTTAAAATGAAATTGTGCACTTGTATTTGTATTAAAGTTTTACAACTTGTAAGTATTTATATTCCAATCAATTTATTCGAATACAACCAATTATTTTGATTTTGAAATTCACACATGTATAAATTTACCTAAATATGAATGCATTTAAGCCCCAAGATTTTTTTACAATTGTGGGAAAATAAAGAGATATTTTGACAAATTTCCCAGACGCCTTGAGACTTGCATCGAATTTTGTCTTGTTTTGCAGCGTATTAAAGTTTCATATGTGACCTAGCTCAATGTTTAATTATTATATTTTTTAGAAATAAATACTTCTAATAAATACTTTTTTTTTGTAATTATTAAAATGTTATTCGAATTTTTTTTTTGTACTTTTCCATTATTTAAAGATTTCATGTGTAACTGAATTCATCCTGAAAAAACTAGCTGACACGTATTCCGATCGCATGTTAAGAAGCAATCAAAAAAATTTAAGAGAATGGACACTTTTAAATACGATTTCACTGACGAAAGAAACCGACGAATTTAGCATTCTGACTATAATGGGATTCACATTTATTTCTGCTGTTTTATTGATTACCAGGTAATTACCCCATTATCATTAGTAACAGGTATGAAAACTAAGACTTAATTTTTTTTAAATTTTATTTCAGAATCATTGAGAAGCACTCTAACTATCATACATGTGAAAATATTTTACTGAGTTGTGGGGTTATATTTTTCACCATTCAAGGCATGTTTTTTTATATTCATCGTCTTTCAAAACGTAAACAAGAAATCTAATTATAACCAAAAATATAATTTTTGCAGGATTAATAATATTTGGAACTGTGGAACAGCTATCAGATAGTATTTCTGATTATGCATTATTTCTCGGAGGATTATCCTTTATCTGTGCTCTTTTATTCGCATTGGACCTTTTATTTTTTAGACAAATGGCAAAATCGAAAAATAAGTTTTCTCAAACCGATCTGGAGTCTACAATCGAAACAACCTACAAGAACGAGAATTATATTCCAAAACAAAATAATAAAATGAAAAGATTTGATCAATGCTGCTCACCACAAAATTCGAATAACGATAAAAAACTTACTTATTTACGAACGGATCTATAACTATTATAATATGGCTTGAATCTTTTAACAATAATTATGTTATTCGTTCTTGTTGTTTTTATTCTTCTTGTTCTTATGTACTCAGAAAATTAATAAAAAAAAAATCGAGAGAAGTTAATTAATTAAAAATATTGTTAAACTAATTTTAATACAAAAAAATTATAGTTTCCCCATAAGTTTTACAGCACTGTTAGTAGCATTTTCATAGCTTGTCGACTAATTATCGATATGGAATTCTATAGAAAATTGAGAATAATCAATCATTTTAGTTAAAGCCAAATCATTTTTTTTTACCAAATATTAAGATATTGCGAAAACTTAACGTTAACAGAAGGGGAATACCACTCTTAATTCTTGACGTCCATAATTTTTTCTTGACTGAATCATCCTGTGTTTAGAAACATATGATGTTTTTTATATAGTTTGGACCGGGTGGCAGCCTTCCACACCAGTGCTGTGAAGATTTTAAGGGAAATAATCGCTGTTTCTGTTAAATTATGTTAAATTTGTTATTGTCGGCACTTTTACACAGTTTAACCAAAAATATTAATTGCAAAACTTAGCTGCACAAATATTTAAAATATCAAGATTTCCAGCTGAAAGCAATTTTGAAATTTTTCGAGCAAACAAACTCTGAAAATAGCCAGTAGCTATTTCTAGATATTAAATAGCTAAGTTGGCAACAGTGGACATCATATAGTTTGTCTAAAGTTCATAATAACTTAAATATTTAAGAAAAATGTCGAGGTTATTGTTTTCAGCTCGAAGATTATTGCCCCAAGTGAGTAAAGTTGTCATGCAAGAGAATATTTTCTTATTTGATACTTTCACAGCAAGACTTTTTGCTTGCCGCCGGCTCATGCATTTCAACGCAATCAAGAGGAAAGGCCTCAACTCCTATGAACACAATTGTGATGTTTGTTCCACAACAAGAGGTATGCACATACATATGAAAAACATTGCTTTTTTGTTACATTAAATAACCGCATTTTTAACTTGCACTTGGATAAAGGCCTGGGTGGTAGAGCGAATGGGAAGGTTTCATAGAATTCTTGATCCCGGCCTTAATATTTTGGTGCCTGTCGCCGATAAAATCAAATACGTTCAAAGCTTAAAGGAAATTGCTATAGATGTTCCCAAACAGAGTGCCATTACTTCCGACAACGTGACACTCAGCATTGATGGAGTGCTATACTTGCGCATTATTGATCCCTATAGAGGTAATATCTAACCTGTAATTAAATGAGTTACCGAACTAATCTTTGTTGAACTTAGCTTCCTATGGTGTGGAGGATCCGGAATTTGCTATTACTCAACTGGCCCAAACGACAATGAGATCTGAGCTTGGAAAAATGTCCCTGGACAAAGTGTTTCGGGAAAGAGAATCTTTGAACGTTAGCATTGTCGATTCAATAAATAAAGCCAGTGAAGCTTGGGGAATCGCCTGTTTGCGCTACGAAATCCGAGACATCCGGGTAAATAACGACAATTATATTTCCGCTTCATTCCAAGTCCTTAATATCTACTTTTGGTCTTCTCTTGTGTATTTAATTATAATTAGCTACCAACCAGAGTTCATGAGGCAATGCAAATGCAGGTTGAAGCCGAAAGAAGAAAGAGAGCCGCTATTTTGGAATCGGAGGGAGTTCGTGAAGCTGAAATCAACATCGCTGAAGGCAAACGAAAGTCAAGAATTCTTGCATCTGGTATGACTTAGTTTTCTTATGTAATACTCGCTTCACACTGCGTCACAGCCCAGTGTCACTGCTGTGGAGGCCAACAAATTCCGATAAATCGGCAATTGAAATTGGCGACCAATCGGACTTCGAAGATTCAGATACAGACACAGTGTGAACGCAGCACAATTGTAATTAAAATTACTTTCGGCTAGCTCACTTAACTTATATTTGCTTACTTTGAATTTATAGAGGCCGAACGTCAAGAGCACATAAACAAGGCTAGTGGCGAAGCTGCTGCCATGATAGCAGTGGCAGATGCTAGAGCTCGGAGTCTGCAAGCTATTGCAAAGTCTCTGGCACATACGGTAAGTGCATTTATCGAGATTTAATTAAAGAACTATTTTCAATTAATTAAATGGTTTGATTTTTCTTATTTTAGGACGGTAAAAATGCAGCATCTCTGACATTGGCAGAACAATACATCGAAGCTTTTAAGAAATTGGCAAAATCGAATAACACAATGATTCTACCATCAAATCCAGGAGATGTCACCGGATTTGTTGCCCAAGCGATGGCAGTTTACAATCATGTATCTAAGCAGGGTATCGATACGTTGCCACGGAATATCGAAAACTGCGGTGATACGAAAGCTGAATACAATTCACAAAATGAGGAAAAAGCGGCTGTAAAAATTAATATTGAATAAAAGCATATTATTAATAATAGCATCTAAAGCACCAATTAGTTTTTTCATTTAAATTGATGTCCCCAGGATGTAGGTTATCAGCTGTTAAAATAATCAATGATGATCTGTCCCACAATTAAAATTTATTCTCAACAAAATTATTATGCTGTTTACAATTATGTATATGAAAATACAAACATTCTTACTAATTTATTTTTACAAATGTTTCGCTGTCTACAAGCCTAAATATGTCCTCGCGAAAATGAAGCAAGTTTTCGTTAAAACAATTACTACTTTCGATATGCAATTTAGCTATTACAGGTTTGATATTCTCAATTCCAGCTGTCTTTGCCAATTCCGTAAAGTAGCTCATCTAAAAGATACAATTACTTCAAGTACCAGAAGATAAATATATTTATAAATAGTTACCTGATTGTCTCCCAGCATATGTGCTTGGCGCTTCTTGTAACCCGCATTCCATAGTCTATTCGTGTTTTGTACTGTATCCTCGTGCATTTCCTTGAGCGAAGGCAATTGATTAGTTCCCAAAAAGTAGCTCAATACGAAGCGTGCCTGTAAATCCATCATTTGTGCTGCACAGACGTAAAATGGTAGACCTATTATAGCCATGGTCGGGTTGCGCATGTTGATGCACTGTTTATACAGCATTTGGACATAATTGTCTTCCACATAGATACCAGCGGTGACACTCAGAAAAGGGAAAGCGTATTTGTATCCAGTGCAATAGAAAATAGTATCGAATTGTTCGTAAGACCCATCATTAAAATAGGCGCCGTTTTCATCGAATTCTTTGACATCTGGTTTGGTTGTAACGTTTTTCAAAAATATTGAATTTGAAATGCCAACCAAGTGATGGCTAAGCGTGACACGTTTTGCCGATTTTGATATAATATTCGACAAGTCCAAAGCGCTGGGTCCACCTCCAATAACTAACACCGATTTACCTGAGTGTAAAATAAAATACGAAAATACGCTAAGACGGATCCACAAAACATATACATATATAAAAAAAGAACTGATTTTAAAAACAATTTTTTTTTTTACGGTGTAGAGCAATTTGAATTTCATTTAAGCCGATTACAATTAATAAATAAGTATATTTACCATTAAATATATCGCTGGTTCTGTAGTCATGACTGTGTAAGTATTCACCTTTAAACATATGTGCATTGGAAATGTTTGCGTAATTTGGTGTATGATAATGACCGTTTGCAACGATAATGTTATCGAAATAATGAAACTGTAGCTTATTTGTCAGTAGATTCTTCACAATAACCTGTAATTATTATAAATATAGTTTTAAAATAAACGTTTTGAGCAATAAGCTTTCATTAGCTTACCTGCCACTTGTTGCGTTTTTTTAAAACTCGTATTACGTACGAATTGAATTCTATATACTTTCTTAATTCGAAATGATCGGCATAGCTATTCAAGAAAGCACAAATTTCTTGAGAAGAGATATACGAGTTTTTATTTTCGCCAATATCAAAATCTGGAAATCCCATTATTTCTTTAGGCAAATTGGTGCTAAAACAAACGTACATGCAAATGATTGTATATAGGATTAACATAATCAATAGTAAAGAACTGCGACTAGCTCTCTTCGCTGAGCAAAATAATTACATATGCATGCAGAAACACTCTAAAAAACCTTGACCCTATTTAAAGTGCAAATGACTGCGATTCGAAAGCTTATAGTGTATGTACATATATGCGAATTGGCTCAAAGCTCAAATGGGCCAAGGAATATTTAAACACATTTTAATTGCTTTTTGAATATATTACTAACAAAATTTAAATGTGCAGTAATAGACCAACATGAAATTATACATAGATTTCTTAAAATACTAAGACTTACCGTAGATTTTCATACATACTGCTGTGAATATCAATGCCATTTACGATTCCAACATCTTTGTTAAATACCCAAGTACCACCGATCTCGTTGGAAAGCTCAAAAACCGTAGGACGTAACTGATGCTCTAATGCACGTCGGGCAGAGCAAAGTCCCGCAGTCCCAGCACCAATAATGCACAAACTCATTTTCAAGATTAAATGATTTTCTTATGTTTTTTATAAATCACTTTAAATTGATCGAATGAGAACGAACCCAAAGATCAGCATTGAATGCCAATTTTAATCTCTATCAGTCTTTACTTGAAAATGAGCTTTAATCTTACACAAAGATAACGTGGTATGTTCTGAACTTCAGTATCGCCAATAAAATAAAAAAATTGTTATGGTAGCTTTAAATGTGTATATTGAGGAATCTCATATAGATATTTCAAAATATATTATAAGCTTTTGCTTTGACTTTTAATTTTACACTGTTATATTTTTAAATCAGAATGTTAATAAACATATAAACTGTCTTAATATTAAAACGAATCATTAGACTTAAATTCGCTGAAATGCTTTTATAGATTAGAATTCTTGGAACAGGCACGTTTAACATAATTTGTTTATTTACATGCTGTTATTTTATTATCACATAAGCTGCTTTAACCCAAAGATCCCCGTGTTTTTTAAGAGTATACATATAGATTACAAAATATATTTCTTTCCGATGTAGCTATATTTAGCTTGATTGAAATTTCGTTGTTCAGCAAAATATAAATGCAATTTTTGTTATCAAATAGGCATATAAAATAAATCTTATGCACCAAGTTTTTCATTATCTTGCAAGTTTTGCATTATCTTGCATAGCAGCCGCGGGGCAGGAAAATTCAGCTTTATTCGATCTATTGCCTCGTCATCATGATGAGGAATACGCTTAGCACGAGAATATCGCATCATGTATCGCATGCCGAAAATATCGATATGTTAGACTTATCGAGCTTTGTACATTCCTAGTGTTCAATATTTACACTAATTTTTAGTTTGTTATTTATGTAAATTGAATCTCTACTATGATAAAAGCCATACTTGTGTTTAACAATCATGGGAAGCCTCGATTATCGAAATTCTATCAATATTTTGTACGTTGTATTGGAATCACTTCAATATGTGCATAAATTATCATGAATGTGCTAACGCTGCGCATACAAAAATACATATGTACATACATTTGAATATGTTTTGCACTTTTGTGGAACGTAGCAAATCTTAAAAAAGAAAAGAAATGTATTCATTTGTATCTCTCTCAAAGTTTTATGCATACCACACTAACTTAATTTTTCAAACAGGATGAAAGCCTTCAACAACAAATCATTAAAGAGACGTTTCAACTTGTTTCAAAACGTGATGATAATGTCTGCAATTTTCTGGAAGGCGGCAGGTAATACAATACTTATACCCCTCTGAACTTAAGAATCTAATGCTTTATTTTTAGCTTAATTGGTGGCTCGGATTACAAGCTAATATACAGACATTATGCCACATTGTACTTTGTCTTCTGCGTGGATTCCTCAGAAAGTGAGCTGGGAATTCTTGACTTGATACAAGTGTTCGTCGAAACTCTGGACAAGTGTTTCGAGAACGTGTGCGAGTTGGATTTAATATTTCATGCCGATGCCGTTCATCACATTCTCTCAGAGCTTGTCATGGGTGGAATGGTGCTGCAAACCAATATGAACGATATAATGGCCAGGATTGAGGAACAGAATAAGTTGGTTAAGCAGGAGGCTGGAATATCCGCAGCACCAGCTCGTGCTGTCAGTGCGGTCAAGAGTATGAACATTCCACAACAAATTAAAGATATAAAACTGCCAGATCTACCACAGGCTATTAAGGATTTGAAATTTTGATAAGTGTATGTTTATTTGGAAAATCTCTTAAATAATCTTAGTAATATCTCGTTTTTAGCAGGAAAGCATAAAGATATGATAAAGCCGGTAGCTTTAAGAACTACTAGATGATATCTAAATTAAATAAAAAGCTTTCAAATCCAAACAAATTCAATCGAAGAACAAAATAATATATATACTTACAATCTTTTAATTCGGGCGGAATAAATCTGAGTTTAAAGTTTTAAAGCTTCCACTACTATCACTAAAATTATTAATTAAGACGAGACAGATTGAATTATGCTATATTGGCCTGAACTTGGCGATAACCTCTTCATCTGCTTGTTTGTATGCTAATCCGAAAATTATGTAATGTCTGAATCGAATTTTCTTTAGAATATACCCAAATGGGTAAATAAATTTTCATACACTAATTTTCATTTGCACAATTGCTATTTATTATATTCACATTCAACCAATATTTATTTGTCATAAGCACATTACACCATTTCAGCAATAAAGATAATATATGTTTATAATTTGTGCGCATAAAAGGATAGAAATTAAAATATATTTTTTTATTGTAATTGGGGAAAATAAAATGAAAGCTTCAAATATAATTTGCACAATTGTAATTTATTTTGTTAACATTCAACTAGTATAGGATTACCAATACCGATATTAATTTAATTGTCATAATGCACATTACACCATTTCAGCAATATAGATAAGTATATTTGTTTGTGTGTATAAAGGGATTCAAGTCAATTTAAGCAGCAACGGAAATTTCCAAGCGGGGACAGTTGGGAATGCCGCATTCAAGATCTGGCGAATTATCCTTATGCCAACAATTGTCGCTGTTACAGAACATGCAACCATTTGGGGTAAGTGGGACATTGGTAGAGAGTTCAAGCATATCCCAGACTTTCTTCAAATCAGTTACGAGCACATTCATCATTTCAAATGTATGAAAAGGAGTGGGAGCTAAACGAAGCTTTTCCTGGCCGCGGGCAACTGTTGGATAGTTGATGGCTTGTAAGTAGTGTCCGAATTGATCCATAAGCACATTCGAGATCTGCGTGCATTTCTGCGGGTCTCCTATTTTGATTGGAATAATGTGGCTGGGTGTGTCTTCAACCGGAAAACCTTAAGTATTTAAAAAAGAACATTTAAATTGAAATGATTAATTGAAACTGGACTTAATATGCAATTATTACCTTCTCTCAGCAGCAAGTTTCTCAGGTAGGAGACATTCCTTTGATGTAAGCTACGTAGTTGTCGTCCCTCCTCCGAGGCCAATATGGTAACTGCTTCCAGAGCACCACAGAGAACGGTTGGTGGCAGTGATGTGGTAAAAATGAAGCCCGCAGCGTAGGATCTTATCAAATCAATGAGCGTAGATGATCCGGCAATGTAGCCGCCGATGTTTCCAAATGCCTTGCCCAAAGTTCCCGATATGATATCCATTTTGGCCAGCACACCGTCCCGTTCACCAACGCCAGCACCGTGATCGCCATAGAGGCCAACCGCATGGACTTCATCAATGAATGTGATTGCACCGAATTCGTGAGCGACATCGAGCAGTTCCTCCAGAGGACATATGGCACCCGTCATGGAATGCACGGTCTCAAATGCAACAATCTTTGGTGTCGCTTTGTCTACCTGCTGGAGAAGTTGTCGCAAGTGATTGACGTCGTTGTGACGGAATATGTGCTTGGGAACGCCACTGTTTCGAATGCCTTGAATCATTGATGCATGATTGCCAGCGTCCGAAAAAATATGACAGTTGGGCAGTAATTTCGCCAGGGTAAACAATGTCGAATCATTTGCGACAAAGCACGAGGTAAACAGGAGTGCACCTTCCTTCTCGTGTAGCTCCGCTAGCTTTCTTTCAAGTCGCTCGTGATGCAACGAATTACCAGATATATTACGAGTTCCACCTGCCCCCGATCCATGCATTTCCAAGGCCTCCTTGACTTTACGCTTCACATTCGGATGCGCCGACATGCCCAGGTAATCGTTGGAGCACCACACGGTGATTGGTCGCTCCGTCTGGGCAGAGTATTCGAGAGCATGGGGGAACAAGCCATCGCCAGCCAAACGATTAACGCGTTTAAAAACGCGATACGAGTGATCGCGTTTCTTTTTCAGTATTTGAGCATTGAAAAATTTCTCGTAATGAAAAGTTGAGTTTGGGTCAGCTGCGGCAATTGCGTTGCCATGGTCACCCCTTACATCATACATCGAAGAATTGGTGTCAACCGAATAGCTTTTTGTAGAGTATGACCTTGTGGCCATAGTCGAAAATTGTACAGAGGTTGTGAGAGAAAGTTTTTTCTCAGCAGCATTGTTAATGGTTTTGCCAACAACTGGACAGAATGTACCATAGGATTGGTACAAAACCTCTGCATAACTCCGCAAATAATTCGCACTAAATCGGTTAAGGAACGGACACTGCATGATTTACAAACAAACTCTTCGACTTCAAGATATCTAATGAACTTTGAATGCGAGCTTATTTCTTATGCAAGAAAAACGAAAGTTGGCAAACTACGAATGACGAAATCGAATTGGTATATCGATGTTTAAAAGTTAGTGAAGGCATTCCCTAATCTAATGCCGATTCATCTAGCGCTTATTTGAAGTTAACCAGAATGACATGACTAAATTATCTGATTGGATAATTTGAAGTGCGTTCATTTATTACCTTATCAGAATGAGAAAAGATGATTGCTTTTATTTGATTTATCGAAATACGAATAATAATTATTAAGTTAGCTTTTAATTAAATAATGGGTAATTTTTCGAAGCTCAAACACAATTAACATTATTAATCTGCTCTTTAAACATAATGTTTTTTATACAGTTAATAAGCTGTACAGATTATTCTCTGCTTTTTAAAATACATTGTCCGTGAAAAGATTTGCCTCTATTTATCGGCATTTCGGACAATCCAACTACCTGTAGGAAACTAGTAATACCTATTCCCAATACAAAGGTTTTGTTAATATTTCGATGTTTTTACCCATTAAATTTGCAGTGGAAACACGTTATAAACGATTTATGAAAGAATATTGTCGAAAATATCGAATAATAGCAATGTGATATCGTCATTTGTTATCGATTAATATAACTCAACTCTGTTATTTTCATGAAAGGAAACTAATACAATCACAGACCATTTTTATAACCAAGGTGAAAAGTATGGAATTTATATTGTTGAAAACGTGTGAATTTAGTTTTCTTAATACATTGAGTAATTTGTTGTGGCATTCGGTAAACACAAAGTCTTACAATATTTCAAACAAAGGAACTTATAACATTTGGTTGAATTAAATAGAAAAGTATTATATCAACCTCTGACATTTCGCAACTGTTCTGATCTATTTCATAGTATGTACAACGATGTATGTATGCAAGTAAATATTATGTGTGTGTAAAACGTTAACCTTTCGTTATGTACATTGTAAAACAACAGCTTATTGATGAATTCAAACATGAGTGATGAGTAAACACTGCGGGTTTACAACAATGCATCTAGCAGCAGCAACAAAACGCAAGAAAATGGATTTTCGCAAAGAAGCACAGCTGAATATTTGTATTTTAAATGGAATTGCAGAACATTTACTTGTCAATATTCTTCACTCTACTGCCTGACTATTTGCTGCATCTGTTTCGAATGATTGGAGTCATGAGTTCACCAATACACGATCACTATCGATGCGCGTCATCGCGCCGTCCCCAGTCGAAACCTTTGGTGAATCTTCAGGAATCTGAAAAAGCGCGAATGATGGAAAAATCTGCAGAGGAGACGGGGAACACTGGAGGGGGACTCCTGGACACTTTGCAGCCAGAACCATTGGTTGCGGCAATGTACTCTCTACAGTTCGTGGCGGATGTTGTCAACAGGGTGCAGTCGGCCCTGCATCAGTGCACAACATCCCAAAAGCCAACAAAAACCGCATCAATGACGGGCATTGAGTTTGCTTCAAGTAGTGAGCCATCGTTTTGCTACTTTTTTATTGATATGCAACCGCAATATGAATTTGAATCATGTCAGGATCCCGACTCCGACTCCAACCTCAACCCCGACCTCAAAAACATTTCTGATAAACAAAGCACCGATAACTCAACAGCTAAAACTTCTTTCTGCAATCTGGAACGACAACGAAGTATTTCTGAATGTAGCGATGATAGTTTTATCTGCTTTGAGGACGATAGCAATTCTGTCGATTGCAGTACATTCGAACAAGTCGATGCAGATTTCAATTCCACGGACAACACGGATGATTGCAAGCTCGATAGCCAAGAACTTCGCAAAAGGGTAAATATATATATTATACCATATGTGAAATGTAACTTTCAAACTAAATGCTTAAATTTAATTTAATATTTAGGTCCGCTTTAATCTAAAACCAGAAATTCACGTGATGCACACATGGGACTTTGCTTATCGGGCGGCTCGAAAGGGAGATTGGCAGGAGATGGCTCGGGATCGGGATAGATTTCAACAGAGAATCAAACGGGTTGCACCAACGATAAACACTATTCTGAACTCCAACCATAGAGATAAAGTTTACAAAGATCGCTTCTTAGACGTAAATTAGTCGTAACGTTCTTTTAATTACAATAATAAATTCTTGTACATACAAAATTCAGTTTTCTTGTGATTAAAAAACTTGTTTTCAATTCATTTTCTTAATGTATAAATTTGTGAAATTTGCACTGCACAGTTTAAAATAACCAATGAACATAATATGTACAGAAATGTTTTATAAAGTACAAATAGTTGTGAAAACTTGCATGCATTTTATTGAAAATTATATGGAAAGTTTAAAATAATAATTAACATAGCATAATACTCATATTTTATGACTTTTAAGTTAATAGATCGTTTTTTTACTCAGCAAAAATATATGGCCAAAGAAATGATAGATTTAGCTGAATTGGCAATTGAAATAAAATATTTAATTTAAGTGTAGACTTTTCAACTTATTTAAAGAAATTCCGTCAGTTTTGCAAATTGTTTATCACCCTTTTAAACCAGAATTAACAAAAGTTAGTTGTGTCAATTAGTGCTCGTGTATTTTTCATCGTCTTCTTCGCCAACTTCAAGCATAATTTGCATAATCTTACGTTTTAATTTTTTGCGTGAAATTGCAGAATTTAAATTACGAAACTCATTAGCTATTAATTCGCCAAACGCATCCCACTGATCACGGATAATGCCAGGCGGATTCGAATAGTTTTGTTTATCTGTAAGGTTAAGATTCGGGGAATCTCTGCGAGTCTTAACTGAAGCATCCGCTGAGATTTTTAATAGGGCTTCCGTTTTCGGAGACACTTGTAATTCACAACTGCCTTGGTCTTTTGCACCTATATTACTGACATCCTCGACGCTAAGAAGCTCCAGCTGTATAATGTCGCCTCCAAGCTGACTTCTTGCACTTGATTCTGCGTTTTCGGATTCGTCGTTCTTAAGCAACTTCTACAAAAGCAAAGCAGAAGGTAAGTAGATCAATAGCAGACTTCAATATAAAGAGAGCTACCTTGCATTGAGGTTGATATCCTGGTCGGGGTTCAATTATAGGTCGCAGGAACATTAATGTTTCAAAATGCTCCCAGCGGCAAGCTTTTGGGGAGAGAGTTGTTATTCCTTCCGTATCCTTTAAACGGCGTTCATATTTCTTTAATTCCGAGTTGAACTGGTTCCGCAGATTGTGGACTTTCTTTCCATAGTCCTTCTTCGTGATTCCGAGGGATGCACATATGTGTTCTATGGCCTTTGTGCGACAGTCTTTATTTTTGTACAACTCCGAGTAATGATTCCACAGGCAATCCGACGCACGATACAGCTCAATCAGTTTATATATCTTTTCTCGTGTCCAAATCGTTGACTTACGGCGCTGACGGCTGCTGTTCCGTTTCGCAGATGAGGACGCTGGTTCTTCAACAGATGCTGAGCTATACGGCATTTTATTTGTTTATTTACAATGCATATTTATTTACAAAAGAAGAGAAAATTGAGATGGTCGACCCAATAACACGATAATTATTTTCACAACATATCAACGAGAAATGAAAACAAAGTTGTTGCTGTTAGCGCATAATTCTTGGTTCACACTGCGTCACAGAGGGTCACACTTTAGTGTCGCAGCGTCACAGTGTTGCATCCATAAATTCCGCACTGTATTTACTTTTGCAATATTTATGTGAGTATATAATATATAATAAAAAATAAAATAAAAACAATTAATAGAAAATAGGCACATTTGTATCTTTTAAAAATGTAATGCGTAAAATTAAAAATAAATGTACACATTTCTGATTTAAAAAATCAAGCTATCAAGAGCTGCTGCTATAAGTGGGACCTACAGAACCAACATGCAATATTTGTAAATAATAAGCTCAATTAAATTGTTTCCATAATATTTAAATGAATGCACAACATTAATTCGATAATTCATAAAAGCGTTTGCGTTATCCATTGATGCAGCTTGATGTTAAGCAATAATCGTACTCCATAATTTTTATCGAATAATCGATAATTTTCATCGCAATTAATATTGTCTTCTCTGTACGACATAAATAAAATAAATGATAGAAATAATAATTATATTTATTATATATTGAACAGTTTGTATTGCCTTTGAATTGAGTGTATCGTAAACGAAATATAAATCAAATGTACTGTCTGTGCGCTAGTGATGAGCATCTTTTTTGTATAAATATGGCCGACGCCCACGCCCATTAAATATTTTAATTTTTAATAATTAGAGTTCTGGTAAATATGAGCATTACTGGTTCAAAAACATTGCGCAAACTTAATGCATTCATTTCTGTTAGCTTGCAGACCATCTTAAATACGGAAAATATTCCAGCGTAGACGGAAAATCAAAAGCGTAATGTCACAAGTAATTCCAAACACGCCCACACCTCAAATGCTGACGACATCAACGTTAACGCCAATAGAAGCAACGAAACGACCACTCTCCTTTCCAACATTAACCGAGGGTATTCACTCGCACTCACACTCGCACGCAAACGAAGATGTCATACTTAGAGCCTCAACAATATTTGGTGAACTGAAGCATGATTCGCCAATGGATCTCGAAAATGTACATAACACAGTAGAGACTGATAACAATTTAACATCAAGTAGAGACCCTTTAGAATTTATCGGCGATGCAAAGATTCGAATAATGCCAACAACAAAGCTGCTGGCTGCTCCGCATGCAACGGATCCCAAGCGTAAATTCGTATGTCCCTACGATAACTGTACGAAAAGCTATGGAAAAAGTTCCCACCTACGTTCGCATCTCACGTGGCACACGGGCATCAAACCATTTGTCTGCAGCGAACCGAAATGTGGAAAGGGATTCACTCGATCCGATGAACTCAATCGTCATTTACGCACTCACACGGGTGAAAAGCCCTTCGAGTGTATACAGTGCAGTAAAAAGTTCTCGAGGAGCGATCATCTTACAAAGCACTTGGCCACACACGATAGACAACTGAAGAGCAGTAATCCGAAACGTTCCTTGCCCAATACGAATAGTGCAAGGCTCAAGTCAACGAAAAAGATTGCATCGGAAGCAGAATCGGGATATCATTTTATGGCCGTGATAAGTGGAAACGATCCAAATTCGAATGTGAATGTAAATGCAAATACAAATGCGAACCAGAACCAGAATCAGTTGCAGTCGCAGTCGGCAGAAATAGGTGCGTTTAATCACACGCCACTGCGAATTAAAATCGAACGGCCGGAACATAGTGACAAATATCAGATTACAGCGCCTATACCTGATAACCAGCTGACATCTAGTTTTAGTGGAAATCCCGAGGTTAAATATGAGCCGGCTGATGAAATTGTACGCACGCTGAATCAACTGCCGTCTCAGGACGGTCCCGGCACTTATGGCATGCCACAATTTGTACAAGATCGCCCCTTCCGATGCCGTCAGTGCGAGAAGCGATTCAAGCGCCAAGATGATCTTAACCGACACATTCGAACGCACACGGGCGAGAAACCATACGCATGTGTGGAATGCTGTCGACGCTTCGTACGCAGCGATCACTTGAAGAAACATCAGCAAACGCATTTAAAAACTCGGTAGTTTCGTATTATTAGTTATCGATTAAGTTTCAAAAGCCAGTGGCATGCGAATAACTGTTAGTTAAAATCAGGCATGTGTTTTGTTTCTCACCAAACAAACACACTACAATAAAATGAATTCACAAATAACTATAATCGAACGTTTCTTATTTCGCGAAACTATAAACTCAAATGTAGACAACTTTTAAATTGTAGGAAACCAAACCTAGAAGGGGAATAAAATTGGATAAACATTAACTGAAGATATAAAAAATTGTGAAAATCCGAAACTAAAAATTATGGAAATGGATTTTTACAATGTAATAAATATGTACATTACTCTTTGAAAAGGAAATTGAATTATAGTAAGAAAATGTATAAATTAGACACTTCATAACTTTTGTAGTCTGAATGTCTTTTGTTTTGCCTAACTTTTTTTTTATCCGTTTTTGGTATCCTATTTTATTCTTAGTTTGTGTCCTTGTTATTATTCCTGTATATACCCTGTATTCAGCTTCAAGTCTCTAAGGAGTCCAAGATGATACGGTGATTACAGATTATATACAATTTAAAATTATTTTACGCAGAGCTCTTTCTGCTTAACTCGGACCGATCCATGCGTTTGTAGATATTGTAGACCGACAGGAAATAGCACTTACCTGCAAATTTATTCTGATCGATTTATTATAAACAATGTACCAACGGAGTTTTAATGAATTATCCTTCGAAAGTAGAGATCGAAGAATTGTAATGTTCAATTGTATCCTGTGTTGCCCCATAAACTTTAATATACAGAGTTTAACCAGTTTTTTTTTTACAGGAAATTCGCCGATTAGTTGCGATCAACCCCTGATTGAAAATAATTTGTCTTATGCAAAGCATTTTATTGTTCGTTTATACATGGAATTTATGTATATATTTATGTATGTACTTGTATATATATAAAATATCTATATGTATTTTTATGTATATATATTTTGGTGTATAATTATAAACGTAAAAACATTAATTACAAATTACAGATTACAAATTACACAAAGCTTAAATATTTCTCTCTCACATTTTGTATAAACTTGAAAACTCATATCTGTTATTAAATTCTAAATGACTACCAGTTGGCTGAGGTGGTAAGTCCTCAAATGTGTAAGCTAGAAGAGCTCCGTCGTTATCATGTACTGTGTAGTTGAGATCATTGTGTGCTCCAATTATATTGCCGCTATAGTCCTGGGTGGAATATGATGATGTACATGGGTTTCCAGCAATACCATCTGGCTCAACCAAACTGTTGCTTATACTGCTGCTACAGAATCCGATGTGAGGCGAATGTGTTGAGGTTAGAATGCTGCAGTCGCTGTCTTCGGTCGCCGATGGAATTGGATTGAATGCATCATCATTTTGGAATGTATGACCGCCATACGAAAGCGCACTATTATGTATTTCAATATTCATTGTTACTGTTTGCGGTTGCACCGCATACGTTTGCTGATGTTGATGTGATGCACTTTCTGAACCACAATCTTCGGCATAACACTCGTGGGTATCTGGCACATAGGGGGTGGAAGATAAATGATGGCTCGCCGAATGCAAATTCGCATCACAATTAACAATGTTCTCCTCTGAATCAAATACGGGTTCACTTATGGTTTGGCAATCATCAAATGTCGTTTGACTTTTGATAGCATTTAAGAGATGATGATGATGGCTAACACTTCCAGTTCCACCTCCACCTCCAGCTCCACCTCCTCCTCGGCTATTTGGCAGCGACAGTGATGAATTCACCTCAAGCAATGAGTCTTCATTATTTTTCGGTGATGAATCAAAAAGTGGAAGATATTTGAATACCACATCTGATAAATTATCTTGGGAATTCATTGCATTAATCTCAGATACATTTTCCGTTTCCGTTTTAACTGCTGCATTTGAATCTGTACTCAATTCACTAATGTTGTTAGACGTTGGTATAAATTCCGATTGATTTGGGTAACTTAAATAATTATTATCCATATCCATTTCCATTTCTAATGGAAGTATAATATCGACAGTAGTATCTGAGGGTGTCTTTACATTGTATTTTTGTTGTTGTGGTTGTTGTTTTATGGTTGGATTATCACCTGAATCGTTTCTCGACCTTTTCGATATCGTACCAGATTGACAAGTTGAGGTAGATCTTTTGTTTTTCCGACCGGCAGTGCATGTTCCATTATTTATTGGCATTGCGACAGAGGTCGATGTATTGTGTGAGTCATTATTCTTAATATCGTTGTTGTTATCTAAATCTTGATTTTTGTTGCTGTTCAATGCAACAGATAATCGCGATTGTTTTTTTTGTGGCCTATATTTATAATTTGGATATTCTATCATATGAAGTTTTCGAAGCTTCTCCGCTTCCATAATATATGGCTGCTTATCATCCTTGTCCAAAAGCTGCCATCGTCTTCCCAATTCCTTAGATATTTCCGCATTATGCAAGTCTGGCGTTCTCTCGCAGATCTTTCGTCGCTCCATTTGACTCCAGACCATGAATGCATTCATTGGTCTTTTTATATGGCCAGGAGAGTGTTTTTTTGTCTGCAAAATATGGAAAAAAGTCCAAATTAGCAAGTAGCAATTACAATTAGCAATGCATCAATCAATTTCTTAATTCTACAAAAACTTCAACAATTCAATTATATTGGATGAATTACATACAAGGTCATTAAACGAATAATTGTGCATGAATCAGACATCTGTCTGGGTGTATAAACGAGGAAACTAAGTGTGGTTTCCGGACGGACTATAATTCATATAAGATAATCACATAAACAACCAAAGTAAATAAAAATAATATAAAAAAAAAATAAACTTAAATGCCCAAAATTGATCAAAATGCGACCACTGTATTATAGTAACACAAGAGCTTGGAACTACCAATGAGCCAGGAACAAGTTCGCAGCATATGTGTATATGTATATGTATATGTATATGTATATGTATATGTATATGTATATGTATATGTATATGTATATGTATATGTATATGTATATGTATATGTATATGTATATGTATATGCATATGTATATGTATATGTATATGTATATGCATATGCATATGCATATGTATATATATGTATATGTATATGTGTATGTATATGTATTATGCATATGCATATGTACATGTATATGTATATGCATATGTATATGTATATGCATATGTATATGCATATGTATTATGCATATATATGTATATGTATATGTATATGTATATATATGTATATGTATATGTATATGTATATGTATATGTTAATAGCATAGTTATGTTGTGTGCATAGACATATATGTACATAGATACATACACCTATGTACTTATGCGATGTCCTTTGGCCAAAATGTATTGATGTGAATAACCGCTTTATTTACACAAAAGAGAGACAGTAAAAACACTATTAATAGCGTTAACTTCGACCTTGCGGCAGTTCGTGAACCTCGAGTTCAACCAACCAATACACTCGTAGCCTGCAGCAGCAACGACCGAGCCAGAGCAAGACAGCAACAACGACAGCAACATCAGCAATGTGTTAGCCGAAACGGATGGGATGATGTCGAATGAAGATGATGATGATGATGAGGTGGGGACCAGACGAATGCTACAACGGTCATTGCCATTGATTTCGCCCTTGCTGAAATTGTAGCTCTGCAATGTTTCAATGTCGCATGACATTTTGAATGTCTAATATGAGTAAGATCTATCCTACCACAAAGTACTCAAAGTTGCAGAGTTTCGTAGATGAAGTTATGAATCATATACAGTAAGTCACGTAATTATTTTGACGAAGAATTAATATTCATATTAGTGTTTAATTTTTAAAATAGTTAAACCCAAACCATTAATATTTTATTTTTGCAAATTTTAAAATGTGTATTATTTTCTTTGTCAATCAAATTACTTAATATATACTTTATACGTCAATCGTGACTTTCGGATAAGGGAATACCGAATATTCTATTTTAAACATATCTTTTAGATACAATGCTATTCGATTAACTCTAAGTTCTATATTCTATTCCATATTCTTGACCATAACCATTAGCAGACTTTACGTTTAGTCTACTGTTTAGACTCTAAGCTTTAGAGACTAGACGAGGGAAAAGGGAGGCATATCAAGTTTATTTCACCACTCGATTGACGAACAAGTTCACTATCTGAGGTGTATGAACTCATGAATATAAAAAGTAAGTACATATCTAGGTATGTAGTTGTAGCAAGTTCATAAACAAAATTTAAATCTAATCTGCGAAAAGTATCTTATCAAGTCGACGTTTCGTTGACCTTTTCTATCGATTGACGATGAAATTACGATATCATATAAATGTATATATATACAATTTTATTTATTGAAAATAAACAGCTTTAAGATGCAAAATTAGAAATAAGAAACTGAGGAAAGTTTTTTTTTATTTCTTTTAACACAATTGTTAGAATATGTCTAGTTAAGTTCTCGGTTAAATAATTGAAAGATAGTTTTACTTTTTCTGGTATGCATACAAATTAATGTCAAATTCAAAACTATTTCTCAGTTTAAAGCTTAACTAGAATATATGAAAAAAATCCGACTTAATGTATATATAGTGTGAATGTGTAGGATACTACTTACTTGAGTTGCATCAGAATATGGAGTACTGGAGTTAACAGGAACGCGTGCTGAACCGAAAACCAAATTCAGATTATCGTCCCCGATTTCCGTTGGAGATCTTTTGTTGTTGCTGTTGTCATCGTTATCCATTGTAGAGATGATGTAGATTGATGTAGATGTATTTTATTATATATATGTATCCAGCAACAGGCACCGAACTTCTTATGACAGTTATTTATATGTGTGTATATATAGATTTATCTTTTTTTAGTTGTAAATAATTGTTGTTGGTAACGGCGTTAGTTGTTGTGCTTTAGTTGCTTCAACTACCGCTGAGGTATGGCAGGATGTGTGGGCTCGTGTCTATGCTCGATATTTAATATTGTTTTTAATATTTAAGAGCAGTATTAATAGCTGTTTGTTCCTGAGTTGACTGCACAATAACATTGTTGTTTCATATATTTATTTATTTTTGTTGTATTCATCAATGCTCATATGTATGTGTTGGTGTGTTTGTATTTATTTATGCATCCTATATACATACAGTTAGTCGGGTAATTATCATGACAAAATAAATAATCAAAGTTTTTTATTTATAAAAATGGTTAAGCCAAATGATTCTCATATTTATTAATTTTACACACTTGTTGTTAAGCCACTTAAATATTGACAAAACAATTACTTGACTAACTGTATATAGGCACAAATAAGTAGACTTTAGTATATAAATAAATTTAAGAATGTTTTAACTGACTTTATTGTATTATTTAAACAATATATGCACATATTTTTTGCATACACGTACGTATTTATAAATAAACATATGTACGGAAATAAAAAGCAAAAGTCTATGATGGATGAAATGCGTACATTGCAATTGCACATGCACAAATACATATACATATATATATATATATATATATATATATATATATATATATATATATATATATATATATATATATATATATATATATATATACACATGTCGTGCATATGTACATATATATGTAAGTGTATAAAATGTATATGGAAGTATTTGATCGTGCTTACAATGAATTCATGTACGAATGTATGTATGTGTGTGAATGTAGATCCGGACATTAATGTATGCATGTATGTATTTATACATTGGTAGATATTATACATATGTAACTACACATACAAATGAACATACATATGCATATTGACTCAAGGTGAAACTGGTTCCTTGTTTTGTATTTGCAATGTTCAAAGACTCACGTTCGAGTTTCGTCTGTGGTAATGAGTTTATTTTATTTTATTTATACATGTACATACAATACATACATATGAACATTTTGTATACAGATACTCTTACACACTCATAATGGCACACACAGATATGCACATACACAGACACATATATACTTGCATGCACATGCACACTCACACACACACTTGCTTTGCTTGTTATAATGCGTTTCTTGTAGATATATTTTTGCTTTTGAACAATGACGATTTTCGCTCTCGGAATTATTCTCAAGATTCACATGCACTGTGTATTCATTCATACATACACATGTATTAATAAGAGTTTATATATATTTGTATGCATTTGTATTTGTATGTATATTTATATTGTTTGTATGTGAGTCTACGTTTTAATATATTGTATATTTTGTATGTATGTAAGCACAGACGTAAGTATGTATGTATGCACTAACACTCACAAAGTACAATGACCAACATGCGTGATATATTTTATTTAACAGTTTTTAAAGTTTAATCACATTAAAGTGCATATAAATATACACATATGAGTGTATGTATCTACATATATATTTAGATACATAGATACAATTGTATGTATGTATGTATTTAGTTAAACACTTGTTGCTAATTTTCGCTTGATTTAATTTTGCTATTTGTTGGTGATTTGGTTTTAGTTTGGATTGATAACATTTGTCGTATTATTTTTTGGTTTCTCGCTCTTACTATTTAACGTTTTACGAATTTAACGATAAAGCGGAATCACATAGTGCGACCGACTGCTCCGCTCTAAAGACGGAGCATTCTTGTTCAATCCAATCTAAGCGCCAACAGAAGCCAGCAGAAAACAAATCGCAAAGCGACAGCGACTGCGACGAACACGAAGACGAAGCGCGAGACGAGGCGAGGCGATTGGAATACGAGGTGAATGCGACGAGTAACTACGTACATACATACATACAAATGTACTTATATCTGTATGCACGTATGTATGTATGTATGTATGTACGTATGATAGGTCCAAAAATACGTAAATAAACATGTACGTACGTACGAATACGAAACTACGCAAAAGATGATAGCTTGTATACATATACACATATTCATACAAATGTATGAATATACATTCTCGTATGAATTTGTATACTTGATATATGTCCGATTGTTTTTATTTTATTTGTTTGTATATTAACACTCACACACACATACATATACATATTTGTGTATATATTTATGTGTGTGCCTTTTTTAATATTTTCTTAGAGTTGTCGTTTCTGAATTGTATTAACCGTTGAAGTCGTCGCCGATCGCTTACAGCTGTTCAAGTGAACTGCTTTGCAAAGTTTATGACTTGAATCCCCGCCGTACGTCTCACATATGTACACATGTACACACATACATGCTTACATACATACACATTTATGCATTTCTTGCGCTTGCATATTTGAAATGGAGAGCGAGAGACCAGACACACACACACAGAAAAAGAGAGAGAGAGAGAGAGAGTTTGTAAGTAAATGCGACGTCTCTCAGCTAACCTCACCAGTATCGCAACGCGGTGAAATTGTGGCCCAAACTGTTTAGACTTTTTTAATTATTAAGTATTATGAAAAGAATATTAAGAAAAAAAATATAATTTCAAAAACTAAAAAATAACCAACTCTTTACAAACTGTTACAAAATGTTACACATACCGATATTAAATGGCCTCGTAGCCCGCACTGCGGACCTGACTTTTACTGATATCAACAGTTTGAGTGGCTGTTCCAGCTGGTTGTGCTGTGTGAGTAACAAGCAGAGCACGATTGTGTTTATGTATGTATGCACATACAACCATATGTCCAGATTGTGTGTGTGCGTGTATATACGTTTATATAAAAATACACACATATAGATGTATGTTTGTTTGTGTATAAACATTGGGTAAACGCGGATGAATCAGCTGTTCAGTGTGTATTAATCATATGGTTGGCTGACATGCCTTCGGTTGGATGTGTGTGTGCACATGTACATATGTATGGATATGTAGATACAAATGTATGTACATACATACATATAAACTTATGTTTCTCCTTGCTGGCTTTACTTCACGGCAACTTTTAAACTGTATGCGTTTTCATTTTCACTATACGTAGATGCATTTATATGTATGTGCATATATATATTTTAGTACATAAATATATAAATATAAATTTCATGTACAATTGTTTGTATAGACTGATGTATGAATCTTGTAGTATGTATGTAAATATGTATGTGTGACTGCATGCACACACATATATTTATATTTATGCATATATTATGTGTATCCACATACATATGTAGTAAATTTGAATATTGTTTAGGAAAATTACATACAGAGTTAGTTGCAAAGTTTCATTGTACGGACATGTAAATGTGTATGTGTGCAAATTAATTATGTATGTATGCATATTTAAAATCATACTTACATCCCTTCAAGTTCTATGCAGTGTCAATTGGCAAACTTTACAAATAAAAAAGTTGAAATCGTGGTAAATGTAGTTAGAGCGCGCACAACTGTGGATTATTTGTTATCAGTACCTATTAGTATTAACTGATTTTTATATCTAACAATAGATCGCAAGTAATGTGAAAAGTCATCGACATTTTTTCGATTTGTGACGAAATTACATAACTTTGATTATTGCATTAATTTCAATAAATTTACTAATATATATTTGTTTCCTCCTCACACCACATGTTAGATATTGTTTTTGGGCAGAAGTATTTGCTAGCATGTCATAAAGTTGATTATAAAAATAATCATTTGAATTGATCGCATAACACATACAAATGGTCATATCGCATCCCTGGATTTGTCTTCCGCCTGTTACCAAGATTATAAGACTGTAAAGCCTTATCAAGGTTACTTGATTTCAGTTAAACTGACTTAAGCTGTCGTATATACTTGGTATGTGTTGACCTGTTGCTGAGACAACAGCTGATTCTGCTGTTGTAGGTGATTTTATTGTTGCACCCACTGCTTTTTCAGTGGTTTATTACATCTGCTGCTGTTATTGCTAAAAACAATAAACGAACACTTTTAAATCTCAAAGATATTGGAATTTGCTGAATAAAAATATCGGTCTGGAGTCTGCATTTTGTTATCACGTCACAAAACAAAGTCGTGTTTGAAAACTGTTATCGATTACTGTAGAACCAATAGTATACACTTTATCGATAAGGAAATTGAAAGTCTCTCACCTCTAAGAAAAATACAACATATTGAACGAAACGTCTAAATATTTATTAACAAATTATACTTAAAGCTTTAAAGAATAAAATAAAAATTCTGAGAATTTAATCAATTAAAGAAATGGCACTTTTGCTGTTCACATTTTATTCATATATACTACTCTGGAATGCTATTACTTCATTTGGTTTAGTGGATCCAAAGCTGAACAACTATCAAAGGAATGAAATCTATAATAATAATGATGACGTTGAGGACCGTACTGGGTCATTTCCATTCTTAATGCCCTTCGTCTCGCCAAAAACAGTAAGATGAATTACCATTTTGCTTGAAAATAAATGTGTATGTACACGGGTCAATACATTTAAATGTATGTATGCATGTACCCAAACATGTGTGTGTATTCATTGAGAACGCGGAAAAATCGCAGTTTGATAAGGCTCACACTTTTTTAGCATGAATATAATATAATCACAGATATTTCCCGAACACACAGGGGGAATAACCACAGAAATTGCTACAGAATTAAAACAGATAATATTTTTTTAAAATAAAGTACGCATACATATGTAACAATTGTATGTACGTATGCAAGTTGCAAATTATAGTGTACATTTTGACTTGTATTTAACTCATTTCTTTTGCAACTTAAATTGAAATTTAATCATTGAAATATTTGTGCACATACAGGAGTTCTCAGCACGAGTTCAACAGCAGAACTGTATATAAAAAACCATTCACTGAAAACTGATAACGGAAAAATTGAAAATTTATTGCAGCCCTGGTTATTTCACCTTTTTTTTTGTTCAGAGAATTATTATTGTAAGCTGTTTTATTGTTTCCTATTGTTCTCTAAAGATATTGTGGAAGTACAAAATTGTGACAGCGGGTTCGCTTATATTATGTATATCCGTGTACTATATCATATAATAATGTAATTTTAACAATATTTATGTTGTTTTCTATTTACAGCCAGATTTATATTTGTGCACTCCTATCAAAGTCGATCCAACGACATCGTATTACATAGGTACGTGTAATAGGTCCTGAATTATTGCACAGTATTTAAAATAATCTTATTTCAAAGTCGGCTACAAACCAAATGCAACCATGAATACCGCTCATCATATGTTGCTTTATGGATGCGGTGAGCCGGGAACAACAAAAGAAACTTGGTAAGATTTAATTTGAAAACTTGATATTAAGATACTTCTAGAATTTAGATTTTTTTAAATTTATTCTAATTTTTTATATTTTTTTCTTTTTATATTGCTAGGAACTGTGGAGAAATGTCAAAATCAGAACCAGGGGAAGAAACCGGAAGTCCATGTGGTCCCCATTCGCATTCGCAAGTAAGTTATATTGGCGACAATCACTTTCGAATGATCAAACACTATAATTATTTTGTATTTCTTTTATCTCATTTCTGTTCAGATTTTATATGCTTGGGCCAGAGACGCACCAAGATTGGATTTACCTGAGGGCGTTGGTTTTAAAGTAGGCAAGGATTCCCAGACTAAATATTTGGTTTTGCAGGTTCATTATGCTCATGTTGATAAATTTCGGGGTACGAATCTTCTAATTAAGTGACAAAATTTTTAATAATAATTGTTTATGGTCTTTAGGTGGAGCTACAGATGATTCTGGTATATTTTTACAGTATACTGAAAAGCCGTAAGTACAAAGATAGCTTTACGACTGTATATGAGATCCTATGATGACGTTTGCTTATTTAAAGATTAAAGAAATTGGCTGGTACCTTACTTTTGGGTACCGATGGAACCATTCCTGCAATGAGGACGGAACATATGGAAGCCGCTTGCGAAATAACCGAAAATAAAACGATTCATCCCTTTGCTTATCGTACCCATACTCATGCATTAGGAAAAGTTGTTTCCGGATATAGGGTACGGTCAAATGCTCAGGGAGTTCAAGAATGGACGCTTCTTGGAAAGAGAGATCCCCTTACACCACAAATGTTTTATAATGTTGAAGACACGTCGCCTATAATAACCGGTGATTATGTCGCAGCGAGGTGTACGATGAAAAGCACTCGTCATCGTGCCACTGGGATCGGGTAAGCTGCGTTTGCTATAGTACTTTTCTTTATTTAGTATATTGTTTCTCCTATCCAATTTTAAAACAAATTATTATTTTTATTTTTAGACCAACAAGTGAGGACGAAATGTGCAATTTTTACCTGATGTACTACGTAGATGAGGGAGAACCCCTGGATATGAAATATTGTTTTAGCCAGGGAGCTCCTAACTACTATTGGGATAATCCTGATACCGGACTACATAACATTCCACATATCGAAGCTAGTACTTTGTAAATCAACAAACTGAAATCTCAAATCTCGAAACTATCAATTCAAAGCTGTAAAAAGTGAAACGAATGTATACTGATTTATCTGGGTTATTTATACCGTAAATTTATATATACTACCGATTTATTGTTGAACGTCATAATGTATGAAATTATGTAAAACTATGTTTAATTTCGACATTGCCAATTATTTATTTATGTATATACCAACATATAAATTAAAATATACAAATATGTGTAGCTGAAAATCATTTTTAATTTTGTTTCAACTCATGTGGACTTACGAAAATAAATCTGTGTGTATTGTGTAGTGCAAGAACAAGTATCCTTGAATTATATATTTTTTGCAATCTCGATATTTATTGAAAGTAGAAAAATAAAACAAATATCCTAGGAGGACAAGTTTGGTTCACATGGTATCGCTAGGTGGAGCCAGCACAATCAGTTATCGACTACCATTGGATTGGAATAACAGAGACTTCACTAAACAAAAGCAACTTTATTTTTTATCGTTCAGTAATATGTATATATAGTTGATGCTTTACAATAATAATTACTAACAAATTTGACCGTTATACTTGTGTGTGTGTTGTAATTGGTGTAAATCCGTAGAAATATATGTATATTTCTTCTAAAATAATGTATTTGTGTTTTTGTAATCGCGATCCCAGTAGCATCCACTGTATAGCCAAGCATCACACTTTGTGTAAGGGTTGTATGCTTTTTTGAACCATCTGAAAGAACATTTTATTAATTTATTCTATGCAGTTTTGTTGCAAGTTGGAAAATATAATTACCTGGGACAAAAATCCCCTACATCAGCGGTCTTTATGTTTTTTCTCGAGTCTCTCTGCTTTTCTTCAAGCCTTGTTTTTTCCTTTGATGCTCCATCCAGATCGCCGTTCTCTAAACATAATATATCAGGACGCAAACGTGCATCGGTGGGGCAAAGGGTGTCTGGTGGTTTCATATTATTATCCATTACATTCAATTGCATGGCGAAGTTAGTAAAATTGTAATACTGAAAGACAACGAAAAATTAATTGCTTAAATTATTTAATCGTACCTCAATCAGTTTTAGTTTTCGCTATCGATTCCTTAAGTTTGGATCCCATTACTAATCAGTCGATTAGTTCGCTCAATTTCCATTTTATTCCTATTATTTCAGTTTGCCTAAGCTCATTTTTGGCCATTACATTTGTATTTTTTCTTTATAATTACCTCGCTACTATTATCAGGTCTGGGGTTACTACTCCACAATAATGTGGAGTCCGGTATGTCCAAGGAGAAGGAAGATTCACTTCTCGGAAAATCGCCGTCTATTTCAGCAGGTGGGAAATTCTCATTCTGTAATAAATTGATAATAACTTAAATGTAGGATATATTTTCTTCTTTTTACTTACATCCTGAATAGACAAACTACGAAAAGAGTTTAGTTTAAAACTGTTCAATTTGGAAAACATTTTTTTCGGAGTCGCATTAGGTGAAGCTGAAGAATCTTTTTCCTCCTTAATTTTCAATTCATGTTTACGATTTTCTTCATAATTTTCATATGGGCAAGACTTTAAGAACTTGGTCCATTTACCATATAGAAAGAATAACTTTTTCTGGCTGCAATCAAATAAAGAAAATTTTGAAGAAAATTTATGTTGAAAAATTTAAGTTATTAAATATGAACTATTACTTTTCATCCTTTACAAATCCTTCAACTCTGTGGACATCCTTATCTGTTGACGCTGTTTTAAATATTAACTTGGCAACATATCCATTTGAATGATTGGTAATTTCCATTGTCCCATATTGCTCTATCCAAAGCTTTCCAACAATTATGTTGTGCACACAACAATTGACATTGCTCCATGTGTAAGTTTCATTCCATCTATCGAGTAAATAAATCGAAAACGCAACATACCAGATTAATCATCCATTGTCAAAAGCTCTTAAAGTACGCACTTCGGAAATTCAACAGTAACAATTCCGTTTGGATGTACTTCAACATTTTTTCCGCAGAATTTAATCTTTGGATTAATCGAACCATGAAACTTGAAATCGGCTGATTCTGCGTGAAAGGCAGAGACGGGAGGATGATGAGAGACTTGCTCACAAACAATTCGATAATCGTCCATTTGTAGCTCATATGTTTCTCCAAGCAGAGGATTAAATGGTTTTCCCAGTCGATCAAAATTTGCGGCCAGAGCAGAAACGGCAAATGCTGAAAAATTATAAATATTTTGGTAAGTATTTTGAGATTTTTGATACATACATTATTTAAAGCTGTTCGAGTATATAAAGAAAGCATGAGCACAAAAACAACTGAATATTGTCTACAAAAGGGAAAGAGACGAACCAATTTTATCGTTCATCATTGAGAATGGTGTAAATGCTTACTGTCAAGTTTCTAGGGATCTGAAAGTCATCGATTTGTTGCTCTCTCAACTTGACTAAGTCTGGATAAACTGGACCTCAGCTTTAAGAAATCCTTTACAATCATAAAATCTAAAAACAATAATATTAAATAAATGGTAGAATAAATAAAAATAGAAAAGCAATCGAATTAAACTAAATAACATTTAATAACAGATTGATAAAACACGATAACAAAAAAAAAAATAAATAATAATTAAGTAATGGAAATTTGAACTCAGAGGTGGGACATTTAGTTTCGGTTTCGGTACGTTCCGAAACAACTGTTTCGGTAAAAGGCTGTGCTTCAGTTTTCTTCTTTCGGTATCGGTATCAGTACCGGTGTGTAACGGTACACCAAATCAATTTTGAAACATTTTAAAATGATGAGTTGTCGTTTTATAATAATTATGACATCGAAGTAAATATCTAGATCCAGAGGAATACATTAATTTTCAACGAATTTAATGAAATTTAAATTTAGAATAAATTTAGATGCCAAACCATGATCAAAATGACATTCCGCTTGAAAATCGGTAAAATTTTGCCAAAGTTATGACAGTTCGAAGTTGCTCAAGCCTCTGATCTAGCGACTTTACAAGTCAAAATATTACTTAATTTTGACACGATTTTTTACAAGAAAATGAAAGGCCTCAGAATACTATACTAATTACGATATAAGGAGTTGATTAAAAGTGAAAACTTGAGATTTAAAATTTTGAATTTTCGAAATTTCAAAGGGGGGACCCTTAGCATCAAAATCGAATCTTGGTCGAAAATAATTAAATTTTCTAAATGAACAAAAATTTAATACAGAATGTATTTAGAGGCCAAATCATGATCAAAATGACATTCCGCTTGAAAATCGGTTCAGTTTTGATCAAGTTATGACAGTTTGAAGTTGGTCAGACTGCGGATTTAACCACTTTACAAGTCAAAATTTTTGTTAAATTTCACATGATTTTTTACAAAAAAATGAAAGGTCTCAGAATCAAGTTTGAAGTGTTGTTTTATACTAATTACGATATAAGGAGTTGATTAAAAGTGAAAACTTGAGATTTAAAATTTTGAATTTTCGAAATTTCAAAGGGGGGACCCTTAGCATCAAAATCGAATCTTGGTCGAAAATAATTAAATTTTCTAAATGAACAAAAATTTAATACAGAATGTATTTAGAGGCCAAATCATGATCAAAATGACATTCCGCTTGAAAATCGGTTCAGTTTTGATCAAGTTATGACAGTTTGAAGTTGGTCAAGCCTCTGATCTAGAACTTGACAAGTCAAAATATTTTTTAAATTTGACATGATTTTTTACAAGAAAATGAAAGGCCTATGAATTAAGTTTAAAGTGTCGTTTAATACTAATTATGATATAAGAAGTTGATTAAATGTAAAAGCTTGAGATTTTAATTTTTGAATTTTAAAAATTCCAAAGGGGGGACCCTTACCATCAACTTAGATTCTAAGTCTTAGAACCATGGCTATGATGGTCGAAAAATAGTAAATTTTCTAAATGGAAAAAAATTAAATGCAGTATGAATTAAGAGACCGAATCATGATCAAAATGGCGTTCCGATTGAAAATCGGGTCAGTATTCTTCAAGCTATGACAGTTGGAAGTTTGTCAACTATTTGACTTAGCAACTTTACCACAACCGTACCGGTACAAGCGTTTTCGGTTTCAGTTTTGATACTAAAAATGAAACGGTTAGTTTTGGTTAACGTCTCCGATACCGGTAAGTGCTTAAGAATTTCGAGATTTTACAAACTACATCTTATAATTTTAAAAATAAGTGTTGGGATAATTTGTGTTTTACGTGCCTGCAACATATTTCATGCGGTCCGCAGGATTCTCTTCTTTTGACGCCTGACTTAAGATGTGTGCATATTCCATATATTCGCATAGTCTTTGAAGGAAGCTTAAAGGTTCATTAAGTACAACTGGCATTGTAATTTTGCTGAGATCTTTTCCAATACAGTTCTTAAGAATAGACCAAACACTGATTTTCTTGCGAGATATCATCGCAGCTGGAAGTTCAGTACTTAAAAGGAAATATAATACATTATAAAGATTTAGATTTCAATTAAACATCTTATATAATATAGTTAATATGCATATTACTTACCGTATAATATGTTCACCTTCAGCCATGTTTCTTAATATGCAGTTTTACGGAAGTTTTGGCTATTAAGAAAGTTTACAGATGGGTAAGTAATTGTATTGACAAGGAAAAAAAACAGATTTTGGTTTCTTATGTTTAAAAATTCTAAAACTCAATGGATTTTATTTATTTCCTTTTTTCTAAGAAGCAACTTTATTTTTATTAGAAAAAAGGTTGTGGTCAAAACAATTTCTTGACTAACTTTAAAAAACAGTAATGCATCAGCACTCAAAACATTTACATCCTTGTGGAATACGGGAAACAGTTGAAAGTATGTGTTTGTAAATATGTAACAAATCAATAAAATTCGCGTCGCTACAATGGGTTGTCCATCTCACTGAAATACTTAAAACTACAAACACTTTGTGCTATTGCAATTTATTTCAGTTAATTACATATGCAGACAGAAGTTAACGCCAATAATATTTACTCAAACTTGCTAACTTTTGTTACATTATGATTATATATGTTTACATTTGATTTGCACAGTTATTAAACGTGTTTTACAGTTGCACCTACAGGAATTTGTTTTTAATTGCGGATATCTTTATCAAACGAATGTGATAAGAAAGCTTCGTGTGTGTATGCATATCGTTTGGAAACGATAATTTTAAGGTTATTCTTGGAGACGATAAAAATATCGATTAATGTGTCCTTTTGGCCTGTGTATCTATTGTCGAACAACGTGTAGTTGTCTAGTTTATACGGCAGATAAACTTGATTTTATGAGATTAAGTTTCAATTACAACACTTATATTTAACTGTTTATCGCTGCATGTAAATATATTCCTATATATTAATGTATATGGTAACCATCTGAAATTGTAATAGATTTCAAAACAAGGTATTTCAAAAATACATTTAACGAAGGGTTCAAAAAGCGTGTAATAATATGTAACAGACGTCCTGGTCAAACATTAGACAATGACATCAGTTGACCAGGCCAGCTGTACCAACTCAAATGTATTTTCCTATAAGTTAAATAACTTTTCCGTGGATCACATGGAGTCTCTGGCGACTGCGGATGAAAGTAATGGTTCGAGATCCAGAAAAAGTGAGATTCCGGATTTAATACGGCCAATAAGTCGTGCAAATGACGAGTTCAGAGAAGTGGAAATGGCCCACAAAGTACACAAAGATGTGCAGGAATTGGTATCTGCAATGCGGTTAGCAAATCAATATAGCGACAGCACACCACTTGGCAATGGGTGCAAATAATATTTTTGATGTGCTTAATGAAATAAGGTATATAAAATAAAAATTTATTATTTGTTAAATTAAGTCATACAAGTCTTAACTCTTTTACAGATAAGCTACTAACTGGTGAGTTGGGCCATGTTCTCCTTAAATCAGCGAAATAAGTACTAAGTGTCTTAGCCAACTTGTATGTCTTTATTGCCGGTCACTATGTAAAACAAATTTGGTCCTATAATCATATGTATTTAATTAAGTATATGCATATACATATATACTATGCATACATATATAAAATAATTACATCTGCATGCATGTACATATATTATATTTAAGTATCTCCCAGTTCATATGTGTTTATTATACCTATATAAATAAAATGTAGGTATAATTTTGTGCATGGCAAACGTTCAAATATACATACATACATAGGTTTGTTTTATATGCATTTTATGTACGTGTAGGCACCCATTTTGTATGTTCTCGTATGTACACATACGTATACTTATGTAAATTCGCAATGCATGTGCATTATTTTTAAATTGTGCATTTTTTTTCGTTAGTTTTTATTTAAATCTTTTTTTTGAGAAAAACTTTTGTTGTGATCAGCAAATATCGATCAGTACACTTTGTGCTCAGTCGTATAGTTCTTGAGATGCAGTTAAATTCATTTCAGTTTTGTGGCACTTTTTAAAATCATTGCAAGTGAACGGAAACCTATTTTAAATATACATATATCTATATATATAAAAATGAATTTTTTATAAATATATTAGATGATTGACGATTTTTAAAGCATGTGACAATTTCGTAGTTATGAGTATTACAAGTATAACCGGTACATAATGTTACGCAATGAATTCAGTGATTTATTGAAATACTTGTACATACATACGTACATACATGCATACTTGTGTGTTAACAATTTCTATAAATAATTTGCGACAAAACGACAATTCTTAACTTAATTTACCAGGTTTCGTGACAGCAATTGCCTCGCACATTTCAAAGTTGATTTTCAAGTCAAATTCGCGCGTTTATTTTAAATTATAATTAATCGGTTGAAATGATATATATGGTTTTTTGTTGGTTAGTGATGGAAATATTAATAAAATTAATGCAGTTTACATCGAATGCAAGCATAAAGTGAATTCAAAAGTGGCGTGTTAAATAAAAATAATTAAAATTAAAAAACAAGTTATTAGTATATAGACCCTATAAGATAAATTTTATTGCGGGGACTGATCTTTTCATTTCCGCTTTAAAATTATGATTTCAAAATGCAATAAATAAACATAACACACAAAATGTCAATCAGTTTTTAATACCCGACAATCGAAAGTTTACAAATTACAAAAATCACAAATATTTGCCCTGCGCAAATACTCAATTCGGGTTAGTGGGCTATCAGGTTATCAGGCTATCGATCCCAGAGACAATAAGAGCTCAAGATAGAATAGTTTTAGACGCCGCATATCAAGTTTATTTCAAATGTTGTTTGTGTACGCCGGACCAGCAAGCAAACTGAACAAACTAAATCGGTGTGACCGACCCGGCGCTCCCCGTCGGTAAACCGAGGGGGCTGCCCAACCGGTAAAAGTTTCCGATCTGTTTTGATTTGTTGCACTTAAACATTTTCGGATTTTTTTTTGTTTTATACAATTTTTTAAATTTTTTCATAATTTTTTTTTGGTTTTTTTGATATCATTTTTTTTTTAGAATTGAATTTTCTAACTTCTCTTCCCGAGGGCTGACGAACGTCGAACCTTTTTTAAACTGTTAACCTTAATTTTGTCTAATTTGTAAATTTTAATTATCGTCAAATTTCATAATTTTTATTGAGTTTTTGCGTCTTATAAAAATTGCAGAGCAGAGGAAGCAGCACCGCCATCTAGCGGTGCGAGGCTCTCAACTTGATTTTATATGTATTTATGCGATAGATGGAGATATTAAGCAATCGATGACACTATCGATATATTGCTGGCGTTGGGTTTCCCCAAACAATCATTTGTTTAAATAATTTTGTGTTGTCAATAAATAGCACTAAATATTTTATTATTATAACATTTAATTTAAAAAATTCGAATATAAAATAATTAATAATTCACACTCTGCGAAATATACTTATACTTAAAGTCGAGCATTGTGAACTACTTTCAAGTTTTCCTCTTCTTACTCGTGTTTTGCTTGAACATTTCCTTCACATATGACCTTTTTTTAAAAATTATTTGTTGAATTTCAGATGTCTTATAATATTATTTGACGTGTTACATAAACATATTCGATGGAGAGCCCAATAGAAATAGTAGATATAAGCCCAAACTCACTTTCTTTGAATGGAAAGGAAAGTGAAGATTTGGAGTTTAAAAAATGGTAAGTAATACCCTGTTATTTGCATAAAAAATCATTTATAATTAGAGTATATAATAGTTGATCATCTTCTACTTTAGTTTGGATCTTACTTGTTATGATTTTTTATTTCTTCAATTCTATTTTTAGCGTTATCATTGGAGAGCTCATCGAAACCGAAGAAGAATTCTCCAGAGACTTGCAATATGTAGTCGATAAGTATATAAAAACCACCGATAAGCCAACCGCACCAAGATCCGCCAGAGACAACAAGGATGTAATTTTTTGTAATTTCTTGCAAATTGCCGAATTTCACAACACGTACGTTTTAAAAAAGGAAATATGGATTTTTTTGCAGTAATATGAACTATTCTTTCAGGGTACTAAAAGAAGGCCTTAAATGCTACAGTCATCAGCCTAATATGGTGGTCAAGACATTTTTGCGACTTGAACGTGATTTTGATAAGCATGTAAAATATTGTCAAAACGAGCCTCTGGCCCAAGAGTTTCTCTCGACGAATGTAGAATGCCAGAATTACTTTCAGGTAAGCTAATAGTTGGATGACAATAATTTTTAAGTTTTTCGGCATTAATTAGAACTGTACGAATATTGGTAAACTTTTTGTTCGTTAATACATGGGATCAGTTTTGGTAAATGTTTTTGTAGGCTTAGCAAATTTAATTTTTGTAGAAATTTTTGTAAAATCATGGTAACATTAGATTAAAATGAAAATGAAAAAATCTTATTATGTGCAAGTTAAATATTGTAGACATTTTTTCGAAAATATTTTATGTCTAAAATCTAATACTCAATATATTAATGAAGTGATCACCTTCTACCATACTGTAAAAAGTGCCGTACCGTTTTGTACCATTTATAAGGATAACCACATACTTGTGTTTTTGGTTTTTCCTAAACATTTTACAAGGTATCTGCTAGTCGAGCATTCTGATTAAATGAAATACTAAATATTCCGTGGAAGTAAATATTCTGTGCATAAAAAACAACCACATCAATCACCACAGTTTCTTTTTTTTTTTTTTGATGTACAAACAAATCTTTTAGATAATTTTAACAAAATTAAAAGTTCGATGGATAACTTTTTGTATGTATGCGTCTTTGCACTTTTCTCCACAAAATATTATAAATAGTAATGAGTAACAAGTCACAATTTGCTCGCAAAACTGACGAAGTAAGTTTTCCAATGTCGTAAACGTAAAAATAAGATACATTTAGTATGTATGTATTTATGAATATATGAATGTATTTATGTACGTTATACATACATAGTACAAGAGTATGTATGAACTAGGGTGCAATATTTGCAATATGTGTTTGATTTCCACTGGCCGGCCATATGTTCAATGCTTTTACGAATATCGTGTGTATGTCGAATATAACAGTTTATTTTTAAAACTAGACGTTTCTAAATATTAAAGCTTTTGCACATCTCAGTGTCTTTTGAGTAGTGTTTGCCGTCGTTTCGTCGTGTTAATTCATTCCACACGTGGATTTGCCTTTGGTACCTACCCATTTTAATAATTTCGTACATATACACGATATGTTCTAGAATGTATGATGCGATTTTATTGCTATATACATGAGTTATTCAAAATCTGCCAAATTTGTGTTTAATGGTCACAGTATTTTTCTTAGTTATGCAACATTATTAATAATAGGCAATAGAATTTTCTTTTTTAAATCTGAATATTTATATATTCGTGTGTGTGTGTGTGTGTGTGTGTGTGTGTATGTGTATATAGGCAAGTTTGTGCTAAAATAAATTTGTATATTCAAGTACACATACATATACACTCTCATAGACTCTCCCGTGCATATATACATATATATCCGTTTTAATATCGCAGAGTACAAATTCATAAATAGTTCTGTGCACATATATGTGTATGAGTGTTTATATTTAATACTTGATAAAAGCAGAAACAATTATTATCTGATTTTCTACTCAATTGTAGATTGTTATTCGATCTTTATTAAATTCCTCATCAACTTAAAAAGTGTCAGATTTTTTATGGCAGTGACTGTATAAAGCATCATTTTATTGTAATTAATGCTTTGTAATGTAGTGCAATAAATAAAAACAAAACATAAGTGCTATACTAAGGGAAATCCTGCAACCTGTCTATAATTTATTAACCTTGTCACTTTTCATCTACATTCAAATCAAACTGTCAACAGACAAAGCACACAATAACAAACAAGATGGCGCCAGTATGGCTCGCATATAGTATATTCACAGGTGGCGGCAGTACGGCTTGCATTCATATATTGTACATATATGCATAAATTCACAGGTGCCTTTTGGCGGCTGTCGGTTGCTGCTTCATATTGTGTTTATTATTTTCGTTTAACAAGATGATATGAGAAATACATGCACCTTATTCTATTTTTAACGACGAAACAAGCGGGCGATCTAACCAAAGTGAACTAAACGAAGGAACTAGTCTTTAATTATTGACTTGCTCCATCGTTCAGTTTTTTGAATCGTTTATTCAAATTTGCTTTTAACACTTAGCAGCAGACAGACGAAGTGCATTAATACTAAGATAATGATGTCTTTTCAGGAACTGTCATCAAAACTTGGGGACGATAAGTTGCTATCTGAGCACCTAAAGCTACCACTTCAGAGAATAAACGACTATAAACTTCTATTTAAGGTTTGAATATATTTAATTATAACATTTATAATTAAATTATATATTTATGTGTTACATTTCAATCATACGAGTACATCAAAAATCATATTTCATATGTGTATTTCAATCATAAGTTATAATTTCAATTGTTTTAACTGTTGTTTTAATTCACAGGATCTAATTAAATTATCGCAATGCTTGAAAGAAAATGTTAGGGACTTGGAGAGAGCGTTAGAGCTTATGCTAAGCGTGCCTAGTAGAGCATATGATAATAGATTTATTTCAAATATTGAGGGATATCGAGGTAACATTTATAAGTTGGGCAGGTTATTGCTCCACGAGTGGTGCACATTTACAGATAAGGAAGGCAAGACACATGATCGATATTGCTTTTTATTTAAATCAAGACTGTTGATAACGAAAGTTCGAAAAATATCTGACAAGAAATCCGTATTCATTTTGCAAAATATTATTAAGCTCCCGCTTTGTGACATTGAGGATAGAGCAGCTGACAAACAAATCTATCTCTCGTCAAAAACACCAGCAGATGAAAGTTCCAATTTGCCTATTATAATTAAACCTCACAATGAGGAAAGTCATTTGATTTGGTATAACGAAATTTGCTCATATATTAATCACGAAGTGGCACTGCAAGAGCACAATGCAGATGATCTTAAAGTAGATTCAACGAATATAAATACTGAATGTGAATTGATCCTTCGTCTTCCGCAAAAGATTGAAGCTCACGATCCAAACGTAGGTACGCGTCCTTCTGACGTTGCTGAAAACTACTTTTTAAGCAAGGAAACGAAAGAAAGACTTCAATTTGAACAGCAAGAATTGCTTAAATTTGAAAAAGAATCCATCGAATTATTTAAACTCCAACAGAATCAACAGAACATTAATCAATCAAAGGTTCCAGTAACTACTGTACCTGAAAATCCTACTCCCATTAAGATTGATCATAAGTTGGAAATCGAAAGTAGCTCTCAAGTTAAAAAAGAGATTGCTAGAGAAAAGAAAATAGATGTTGTGGAGGTCGAGCCATCAATAGTGCTTCTTGAATCCTCAAAACAATCTTACAGTGTAGACATAGCAACAACGAAAGAATGTAAAACCGAAGAATCAATTGAAACCAAAGAATCAATTGAAACCAAAGAATATAGTATCAGACAAACTGAAGAGCTGAAGAGTATTACAACAGAGGAATCTCAGACTCAGAATATCGACAAACTCGTTCACACAGAGAATATAACTGAGGGTAAGGATACAGAAGAGCCCAAGCCTAACAAACCGGCAGATACAATTCCAATAATTCGAATTAGTAATCCAACAACAGAAGAAGCACCTCAATTAAATTGCATTAAACCCCAAAAAAAGCACAAGCCAATTGAGCTGCAACATATCGTTGGCTATAATGAATCAAATCCAATCCAAGATAGCGATAGCATAAATCCGAACTCCCAAGGCCGACAGGGATTCTCTAACTATACTAATATAACCGATTCAGCTTCATTAACCCAATGGAATAATGAGCTGGCCAATATCGCATCTAGAGGCGGTCAAGGCGATCGTGGAGATCGTTCAGCTCAAGGCCCTCCCCCACCACCCATACCACCTCATTTTGTTCGAATGCCTGGCTTCTTTCAACCGCTTCCGCTTATTGCGTATGAAACCACCATAGAGATACTAATTATTAAAGCACGCCCACCATCACCGCCTCCTCGATTGCCGCCAACCATCAAGCGCGTCCATGTCTATACCGAAAGTCTTGAACAGAAGACCCAGAATTTTCTGGAGGGCATCTATGACGTATCAAGTTCAGATACATCGCTGCGCAATGCCAAGCAAAAAATACGCAATATTAAAAGTACAGTATTAAAATCGGCTGACTCTACCAACTATGCCCAAGATACTGTAAAAAAAGCAAAAGCTCGCGATTTTATACATATCTTTACACCGCCTATTAAAAAGAAACGACCAATCTATGAGATTGTCGAAGAGCCTGTAAATATATGCGAACTCGAAGGCGATTATACTGAGTCTATTGCTGACGATTTCAGAGAGTCAAGTGCCGATTTCGAGATACGCGGCCAAAGCGTTGGCGTTATGGATGATAACTATTCTGGGTACTCCCTGGCTTCCAGACGGCGTCTCGAAAGTAAGTTGAAAAACGAATTTTTAAAAACACATGTGTAAACATCGCTCAAACGGTTGAAGAGTTGAAACTGACTAAGAATCTGTTCTGTTAAGTATATGTATTCCTTATATTAGAGACGTGTTGATATCGAATAGATGCCTCGATACATTTATCTACATACATATTTATCATTCCTGTCGAATGCTATTTTTATGTGTACTCCACCATTTTAGTTGTATTATAACTTTTAACAGTCGAATGATTTTTAAACCCAGTCAATACATTTGTAATGTTGCTTCATAAGTTCCTCTTGTCCCTAATACGAGTACTGTTAACATACCTTATTTATTTTGAATTAATCTAATATCTCACACTCTCTGCTTCTCTGTAATAAAGAAACCAGCAGGTCCAGGGATTATGATCGGGGAACCTCCTATGACAGCACTGTAGAGAAGCAACAGTATGGCATAAGTTCGAGACGCGAGAGAAGTACTTTGGATCGAATCGAAGCACATTCGTCTCATCTTTTGTCCAGCAGCCGCAACGAAAGTCGAGCCGAGAGTCGTGCCGAAAGCCGAGCCGAGAGCCGAGCCTCTTTTTCGCGTGCCGAATCGCGTACTGGAAAACGTGGAACATCTTATTTGGCGAATGACGCTCCGCCCCGCTCCATTGATAAGCCATTGGTCGTGAAAATGCTGAAAAGCGTGCATGTGGAAAGTGAGTGAACTGATGTTGATTTCAAAATTTATTCTGTTGTTCCAAACAAAAACAAACAAATTAAATTACCTTCCTTACATAATATGGAATACATTTAATCGTTTTTAAAGGCGGCGAGACTGCGCATTTCGAAATTCAGTTCAAGGAGCAGCCAGGATTAGTTACTTGGTTGAAGGATAACAAGCCCTTGGACGATCGTCTAGCGGATCGCATTGTACAAACTAGTGCTCCGATGAATTCTTATCGCTTGGATATCAAGAATTGCAGGTTTGTGTGTATTATACAATTATAACAAATACTGCATACATTTAGGCACTCGTATTGCTAAACACAACTTAAAACAAGTATAAATACGGTTATATTTATCATATCTTAATACGATAAAGTAGGATGATCCATAATGGCAAAGGGAATTTATAGTTTTGATGGAGCTTTTCGTTATTTTGTTTTGTATGTGGATAATAATTTGTTGAATTCCGATTTTATGGTCTCTAGCTCTTATAGTGTACATCTGAGACGGTTTAAACTGAGTACAGTTGTCTATTTAGATTTAACTAAAAGTGCAGAGATATTAAAAATAATTTGATCTATCATTTGTAGAGAGAGTGACGCTGGAACATACACTGTTCGTGCCCAGACGGCATCTGAAACAACGACTGTTACTGCACAGCTTGCAGTTGGCCAGGGTGAGAAATATTTTAACTATTGCTTTAGTTAATGATTTATTTATATATCTTATTGAAATCTTACAGCATCTGGCCTTGACGAGACTAAAACTAATGTTCCGCCAGCATTTCTTGTAAGCTTAAAGGATGCGGAAATGATTGAAAATACTCTGTTTCGCTTCATGATTAAAATCTTGGGCGATCCTAAGCCCAGAGTCAAATTGTAAGTGTTTATATTTAGGAAATTTTATCCAATTTTTTAAATTTTTACTTTGTACCTCTTTCTCAATTTAGCTACAAAGATGAGGTGGAAATTCTGGAAATCAATGATCGAATTCAAATTATAAGGGACAAGGATTATTTAGGATTCTATGAGCTAGTCATTGAAGACGTTCAAAAGGAAGATGCCGGAATCTATTCCTGCAAGGCAGTTAATAAACATGGAGAAGCTGCCTGTGAGGCAACAGCCACAACTATTGGTAAGTTTAAGAACAAATCTCAATATAATAAGAAGAATATTTTATCACGTTTTTTTTTGAGTAGATTTTAGAAACCCGTTCGGGGCTCTGAGCGGTCAAATCTTGCCAGCCGGCGAGAAGGCAATATTCTCATGGAAACGAAATGGCGAAGATTTCGATCCAGAAGAACGTTTCAAAGTGCTTTTTGGTGATGACGAGGATTCACTGGCTCTGGTGTTCCAGCATGTTAAGCCCGAAGATGCGGGAATTTATACGTGTGTGGCCCAGACTACAACGGGAAATATATCCTGCAGTGCCGAGCTCTCTGTTCAGGGTGCGATTCAAACCCTTAACCGGGAGCCTGAGAAACCCACTCTGGTGATCGAGCATCGCGAGGCAAACACAAGTATCGGTGGGTCAGCGATACTCGAACTTCAATGCAAGGGTTTCCCTAAGCCGGCCGTGCTGTGGAAGCATGAAGGTGAAGTTATTGAGGTGGACGATAGACACAAGTTTATGTATGAAGACGAGGAAAGCATGTCTCTGATTATAAAGAATATAAATACTGAAGACGCTGGAGTATACACTATTGAAGCTGTAAACGAGCTTGGTCAGGATGAGAGCTCCATTAGCTTGGTTGTTCAAGGTAAAGATAATTTAAAAATAGCAATAACACAATAAGTACACCTTATCACAATGCATTTCAGCTCCTCCAAAAATTAAGAAGGTAACAGACATAACATGCTCGGCAGGGGAGACAGTCAAAATGGAGGTTGAAATTGAAGGATTCCCTCAGCCAGAAATTAGTGTGACCAACAACGGAAAAGATGTTTCTAGCGAAAAAAATGTGAAAATTACGTCAAGTACAATCGGCAAAAGTTCAGAGAAAGTGGTTATTGAGATTTCAGATATAAAACTGGCACAATCTGGTAATTATTCTATCAAAGCCACGAATACGATTAGTCAAACTGCCGAGTACTGGAATTGCACTGTAAAATCGAAGCCAATTATTGTGAAGCATTTTGAAAGTGAATACATTCATGGCGAAAAGGAGAACGTACACATGTCCGTTCGCGTCGATGCATTCCCTGAGGCAAAACTAACCTGGTATCATGATAGCAATGAAATTAAGTTGACCGACAAGAAATATAAGATCGATTGTGATGGTAATACGTATACCTTGAAGATTACTGGCGCCACTCGCGTTGATTCCGGCGAATACTCCGTCAAGGCGGTCAACGAGCACGGATCGGCGACTAGCAGTACTCAACTATTGATGAAGTGTACTCCTGAATTTACACGGAAATTGCAAAACATTACCGTTAAGGAGGGCGACACTAATGTCGAGCTCCTTGTGGGCATCGATGCCTATCCTCAGCCACATATCAAGTGGTTCATTGACGGCATTGAAATCTGCGAGAAGCGAAACGATTTCCGGCAAGTTCAGGATGGAAATAACTTTAAGTTGATCCTGACCGAAGTTGCAACCAACATGCAGGGAAATTACTGCTGCAAAATCATGAACGATTACGGAAAACTGGAAGACAACTGTACGGTGACTGTTAACTGTAAGTATAAATTTTACACTTTTCGTGCTGCTTTCGTCACTAGCGTTCACAGCCGTACACAGTGATTATTTATATTATAAAGGTTGCATAATATATATAAATTATAATATATGTATGTTCCCGAAACCGGAATCGATATTTGTTTCGATTCCCTGGGATTTATTATTTATAATACAAATACAATAATGTATTATCTTTATAAATTTTCTTAATACTTAGGCAAACCGAAAATAAGAAGAGCACTAAAAGACGTTGAGGTCCAAGAAGGTAGTTCCTTAACTTTGGAAGTGGAAGTTTACAGTAACCCCGATGCCACCGTTAAATGGTAAATCAAAAGAAAGATAACAAGGGATAAACACAATTTTAAATAATATCATTAATAGGTTTAAAAATGGACATGAAATTCATGAAGATGCACGTATCAAAATCAAAAGAGATTCGCAACGTATTGAAAATTATTATCTTACTTTGAATTTGGCTAAAAGTGAAGATGCCGGCACTTATGAGGTTAAGGCAGCCAATTTCATAGGAGAGACAACGTCAAGTTGCAAAGTTCTGGTTCTGAGTAAGTATAAAAACTAAAATGGTACCTTTTTAAAGAAACCAATCATATTGTATTGAAGTTTTATGTTAAATTCCCAATACATACCTTTAAGATCCACTTCCTTAAATCAAAAAACTTAATGTTTACATTGCAAGAATGGAAAATTTAAGTGTATGGAATGTAAGTTTCTAAAAACTTTCAACTTTCCGGACTCTTCGTATAATTTTATAATTATAATATACAAATATCCTAAAATTACACATTCTTACATATAAATGGAACTTTAATTTAGCCCAAGACAATATTTCCGTTGGAGAATCCGTGACAAAAACATTGCTCGCTACAACAGAACAACCTGAAGAAGGGGGTAAAACACACATTTCCTTAAATACATGCATACTTTACTAATGATTGTGGATATTAAGAAAGTCATAACTTATTGCTTTTTATTAATTCTGTATATATACACTTGGCCTATAAACAAAATTAAACAGAATCTAATTTTAAGTAAGCAAGGAAAAACCTAGTAAGCTTGAACTAGTAAATATTGTTGACCACATACTTCTCTGACTACCCTCGCTTGTCAAAAGGAAGGATGTTATGCATGCATTGAACAACTCCTGCACAAAGAAGTTCGAAATGAACGAACGGACCAAATGGGAATGTAACGAACTAAACAATCGATAAGGTATCTAAATCGAATTAACGACTGAAACTATGGGATCGCGTGTCTTGTTCTTTAGAACTTGAACCAGTGAGCAAACCGAACTAGGAGATTGATAACTCGACTACCAAAAATTTAACCAATGAACTTAGTCCTTCTTCAATTGAACCTCGATATGCAACCCAACCCAAAAACTCTTTCTTGTATATATGTATTGTAATAATTTTGTATAATGTAATATTAAATTCAATAACTCCCCAACTATTAACTAAATGTACAAAATGTATATATCTTACTAACTTGCCTAAAAATATATATAAGCTGTTTCAGTGCAAAAATTCTCAAATAGGAAATCACAGAGTATCAAGATGGAGGGAACCGTATCCATAATAATTTTAAAAACACCGGAATTCTAAGTCAATGTTTATGAAAAGAAGTCGTCAATCACCTAAAGGCTATCAAAGCATCCAAGATTATTGATTTTCATATTTCCAATCAATTCTTTTCAGCAATTTTTTCCAATGCCCTTAATATAAGAGGATGCACGTTACCATCGATAAACATGTACATAGAACGAATGTTTCTAATATGAAATGCAAATATTAACTAAAATTTAACTTGGGATGGAATGGATTACATACATATTCATATGTATTTACAGTGTATTAACAATATTACATTTATGTTTCAGCGATTCCCGAAATTGTTCACTGTGATGTTTTCCAAATCAACAGTTTCGAGAGTCTACCTCTTAAATATGAAGTCATTGCGACGGGTATACCAAAGCCAGAGGCTTTATGGTATCAAGATGGGAAACCTATAAAATCGAACGATCATTTTGATCTTTCCGTCGACGGGGTTTGTTTTATAAATCAAATTATTTGATATTTAAACACTATTAAGTAAAATATTCTAGGATCACTACAAACTGGAGGTGAAGTCATTGGAACTTAAAGATGCAGGCGAATACAAGGTTGTAATGAAGAACAAGGTTGGCGAAAAGACTCATCAGGGCGTCCTATCGTTGTCAAGTATGATGCAGGAAAATCAAAGAAACTAAATAATTATAAATAACTTAACTTAACTTAAATTCGTAGATGAAGGAGAGTATCGTAAGCCGTTGCTAATTTCAAAGAGCGGTTTACGTGATCTTAAATTAAAGAAGGGTGATACCATTGATGAAACTGTTATATTTACGGCTGATCCCAAGCCAGAAATCCTTTGGTTTAAGGATGGTAAACCACTTCAAGGAACCGAAGCGCTTATCTTAAAAACTGAGGTTAAAGATTTAGAGCATGGATTGAAGCAGTATACATGCAATCTGAATATTGCTAAAGGTAAAATACAAACCCCTTTTTTTTATCTAGTTTACAAACTTTCCAATAAATGGATTTATTTTTGTAGCCGACATTAAGGATTCAGGCCGTTATGAGCTGAAGGTTAAGAACAAGCATGGCGAATTCACAACAAATGGAGCAATTGACGTTCTGGCCAAACCAGAAATATCCGGTTTGGTGGATCACAAGTGCATGCCCGGAGATACTGTCTGTTTCGAGGCCTTGGTACTTGCCAATCCGAAGCCAAAGGTGTCGTGGACCCGCGGAAATGAAAACCTTTGCAATAATGAGAACTGTGAGGTTATCGCAGATGTGGATGGGGATAAATATAGAATTGTATTCCAATCTGTGGCACCATCAGAAGATGGAAAATACACAATTACGGCTGTGAACTCTGAAGGAAGATCCGATAGCCAATTTAGCTTGAACGTTCTGGGTAAATCTTAAAATATAAAAGTAAAAGCAATAGTTAAAATAAACAAACAATTTCAGTTGAGAAGCCGACCTTCATAGTTCCACCCGAGAACCAAGTGATTCATGACTTCAAGCCCGTCTCGACGAAGGTCAAAGTACATGGCGTGCCGACACCATCTGTTGAATGGCTTAAGGGCGACAAACCCATTGATCTGAAGGCCATTAATAGTTTAACCCAGCAAAGGGCTTACAGTACAGCAACAACCGAAGCATCAACGGATCAGGTGGAAAGTGTCTTTGAAATCGCACATTTCAATGCAAGCGACGTTGGCACTGTAAGCATATATCAACATTTTGTAACACTATTATTATTAAATAATTATTTATTATTTATTGCAAATAGTACACTTGTGTGGCTAAGAACGAAGTTGGCGAAACAAAGGCACCATTTCAATTGGCTATGCAATCGCTTGCTCCAAGCTTTGTCAAGAAACTCAACAATGCTCTTGACGTCGTCCAGGGTGAGCCTCTCATCCTCGAATGCGCCGTGGACGGAAGTCCTCTGCCGACCGTGCAATGGTTCAAGGACAGTGAGGAGATTAAACCCAGTCAAAGGTGTTACTACTAGCCACCGCTGGCTTATATCTTTTACAATTAATTGTTACAAATTGTTACATCTATCATCTTTTATTTGTGCCTACTTTACAGTGTAAAATTATCCACATCACCTGAAGGCTTGGTTAAATTGGAAATCAACAATTGTGAACCAAATGACTCGGGAGCCTATAAGTTAATCATTTCAAATCCACACGGAGAAAAGGTAGCACTATGTGCGGTTGCTGTGAAACGTAAGTTAAAAATTCATATTTTCCCTAATTCCCAAAATGGAGAGAGGTCGAGTTTATTCCCATATTGCATATTCTCTGTTCCAGCTAATGAAATGCAGCCCAAATTCCTGAAACCTGTTGAAAGCCAATCCGTCATTGTGGGCGAACCCTTGAAATTGACTGCTCAGGTCACTGGTTTTCCAGCTCCGGAAATCAAGTGGTACAAGGACGGCGTGCTATTGCGTCCTAGCTCAGCCATTAATTTCATCAACAATCCCAATGGTCAAATTGGCTTGAGGTAAGCCCTTTCTATTTTTGTGCATCATTTATATAGTTTTTAATATCTATTTCAACTACATAGCATTGATACTGTCGACGGTCAAGATGCCGGTTTATATAAGTGTAAAATTATTAACAAGGAAGGCGAAGAAGAGGGCGCGGCAGAGGTGAAAGTTGTCGCCAGGGAAGCGAAGCCTTCCTTTATTGCCGAGCTCCAGGATGCTACCAGTGTTGAAGGCTTTCCTGTTAAGATGGATATTAAGGTTGTTGGCTATCCGAAGCCCAAACTTCAATGGTTCCACAATGGCCATGAAATCTCGCCCGATAACAAACACTTTGCCGTTGTGGAGAATCCTGATAATACAGTCAGTCTAGTTGTTGACAAGACAGCTCCATCGGATTCCGGATTATATGAAGTAATTGCTCAAAATTCGGAGGGATCGACAGCGTCGAAAGCCAAACTATATGTAGCTCCAAAGACGGATGAAACAGCTACTGAAGAATTACCACAGTTTGTGTCTGGACTGCGAGATGTGAATGCGGATGAAGGCCAAGAGATGGTACTATCTGCTCCTTTCATTGCCAATCCAATGCCAGAGATAATGTGGTCCAAGGATGGAGTCCTATTGGCCCCAAGTGAAAGACTATTGATGACTTGCGATGGCAAACACGTGGGTCTAAGCATCAAACCCGTGGAAGCTTCCGATTCTGGCAACTATTCCTGCCTGCTGGCCAATCCCTTGGGAGAGGATACATCTTCTTGCAATGCAAATGTTAGGAAAGTGTATAAGGCGCCGGTGTTCACACAAAAGATAACCGATCAACAGCAAATTTTTGGAAACAATGCCACTATTCCGGTAACTGTTTCCGGCGTACCCTATCCAGAACTCACGTGGTTCTTTGAAAATAAACCCATTAATTTATCGGACAAATACTCGTTCAAAAATGACGGAGATCATCATATGCTGATCATCAATGATTGTCAAAAATCAGATCAGGGTGAATACAAATGCATTGCCTCCAATAAGGAAGGCAAGGACATTACCCAAGGTCGCCTTGAATTGGTCAATGAAATGTAAGTTTTGTTCTATCAAAAAAGTTCTTTAATTTAAGATAAACTCTTAATTCATTTCGTAGTAAGAAGCACATGCGTTCTGAAGCGCCAGTTTTTCTTAAGAAAATCGGAGATTGCGATGTCTTTGATGGGATGACAGCCAAGTTTACCGCCTGTGCCACAGGATATCCAGAGCCAGACGTCGAGTGGTTTAAGAATGATCAGAAACTATTCCCATCCGATAGAATTACGCTTGACAAGGAACCAAATGGTCTCCTTCGCTTGACAATGAAAAATGTCACGGAAGCTGATGTCGGACGTTATGCCTGCCGTATTTACAATCCTTACGGTGACGATACTTGCACTGCTGAACTATTTTACGATGGTAAACTCATCGCTCTCTCATTGAAAACTTTTCAAATGCTAACCTGTTTAATATAATTTAGTGTTGGATTCGCATCAACGTCCCTTGGGCGATCAGTACTCGGATTTCAAGCAGTACAAAAAGTCCGGAGCTCCTCCCCCGTTGCCGGATGGTCCAATTATTTCACGCATGACAGACCGTCGCCTGCGCTTATCCTGGAAGCCGTCCGTACCACTGTCACCTCGTTATCCAGTGACTTATCAGGTATTCCACCAATTTATCTGAATTTTCTGAAGTACTCGAACATTTTCGTATGTTTCTAGATCGAAATGATGGATTTACCCGAAGGAGACTGGCGTACTATTAGAACTGGTGTTCGTAGTTGTGCGTGTGATATTAAGAACTTGGATCCGCTTAGGGATTATAGGTTTAGAGTACGCGTTGAAAACAAGTTTGGCGTAAGCGATCCCAGTCCTTACACTCAAACCTACAGGTGAATATTTTATAACCAATTTTTGCAAAAACATAATTTAAATGCCTCACTTTTATTAGGTCAAAACTTATACCTGAGCCAGCGAAGACATATACGTATTTGCCACCGGGCACCGACTTCAGACCAGAAACTTCACCCTATTTCCCCAAGGACTTTGATATTGAACGGCCTCCACATGACGGACTCGCTCAATCTCCACAGTAAGTTAAATAAAGATTCGAAAGGAAGTTTGGAACTTATCTTGGTTTTTCTTTGCAGGTTTTTGCTGCGTGAAAATGATATTTCTTATGGTGTCAAGGGTCACAACACTGAGCTGATGTGGTTCGTCTATGGATATCCCAAGCCAAAGATGACTTTCTACTTTAACGACAAGCAAATTGAATCTGGCGGTAGATTTGATCAAAGTTACACCCGTAATGGCCAAGCGACACTCTTTATCAACAGGTCAGTTAAATAATATAATCAATTACGAAATTTATACAACAGAATGTTATTCATGCAGCATGTTGGATCGTGATGTGGGATGGTACGAGGCAGTGGCCACAAATGAGCACGGCGAGGCCAGACAGCGAGTGCGACTTGAAATTGCCGAGTATCCACGGTTCCTCAAGAGGCCCGATGAGACGTTCATAATGTCACGCAAGAATGGACGCATTGAAGCCAGGATTATTGGAATCCCATTGCCTGAAGTGCATTGGTATAAGGATTGGAAACTTGTTGCCGACTCTTCTCGCATTAAGGTGATTATACAATAATAAGTAATACATAATATATAGAATAAGTCATAAGTCAGAGGTGTTTATATCTTATTTCCGCTGTCCATTGAATTAGATCAACTCCTATGATCCAGACATCTATGTGCTCTCCATACACGATTCTATAATCAAGGATGGAGGATTATACTCGGTCAGTGCAAGAAATATTGCTGGATCGATTAGCACATCAGTGACCGTGCATATTGAGGAGAACGAAGATCAATATATCTATAAGACATACGGTAGACATCCATATGTTCGATCCAAGCAATTGCGTTACGAAGACAAGTACGATATTGGCGATGAACTCGGACGTGGAACTCAAGGAATTACCTATCATGCTGTGGAACGTGCCACTGGCGATAATTATGCAGCCAAGATAATGTATGGAAAGCCAGAGCTGCGACCATTTATGTTGAACGAACTGGACATTATGAATATGTTCAATCATAAGAATCTCATACGTCCCTATGATGCCTATGAGACTGATCGACAGATCACTCTCGTTATGGAGCTAGCCGCTGGAGGGGAACTCATCAAGGATAACCTGCTACGTCGCGATTATTACACGGAGCGCGATATCGCCAATTATATACGTCAAACTCTCTGGGGACTCGAGCATATGCATGAACTGGGAGTCGGTCATATGGGTCTAACGGTAATAACGTCATAACGTTTGATATCAGTAAACAGTCTAAATTTAATTATCTATAAACATTTTAGATCAAGGATCTACTGATTTCAGTTGTTGGCAGCGATCACATTAAAGTATCTGACTTTGGTTTATCTAGAAAGATTAACAAACACAATTTATCCACCTTGGATTATGGAATGCCAGAGTTTGTATCCCCTGAAGTTGTCAATAAGGAAGGAGTCAACTTCTCGCATGACATGTGGTCAGTTGGCTTGATCACCTATGTGCTGCTTGGCGGCAGAAATCCTTTCCTTGGAGCTGATGATAGGGAAACTCTGACCAAGATTCGCGAAGGTCGTTGGGATTTCAAAGACACCATATGGACACATATATCTGAAGATGGACGTGATTTTATAAGCCGACTATTGCTCTACAGTCCGGAGGAGCGTATGGATGTCAAAACAGCATTGAAGCATCCTTGGTTCTTTATGCTTGATCGCCAAGCGTCCGATAATGATTATCAAATTGGTGTCGATCGGTTGAAACACTATTATGATCACTTTAGGGATTGGTATGCCAATGCCGCCTGCAAGAACTACTTCCGAAGACGCCGTCTCAGTGGCTGCTTCCAGCATCCATCCAAAATGGTTTACCCAAGTGGACATGGTTACACGCCGGAGCGTACGCCCGAGCCTTTGGTGGAGCCCAGAAAGAGAGCTAAGCGTGAGGAAGTGGTTTCCAAATTCTTGCATCCTGATTACGAGCTGGGTCTCATACAGTCCGAAAGCCAGTGAGTCCTTTAAAAGAGCTGCAATCGAAAGACATGGTTTTATTTTACGATTCTCGATTCTCTATCATTTCAATCTTACAGCTATCAATATGGACCAGACACCTATTTGCTGCAACTAAGAGATGTCAGCTTTCCGGTGCGATTGCGTGAATATATGAAGGTTGCCCACAGGCGATCACCATCATTTGCTCTGAACGATTCTGTTGATTGGTCGGTAAGTAATCATTATAAGCTCAAAAATGAATCTTTAGTATGATGAACTTTGTTGTTTCTTGACATATCTTGACAAATCGGTCGGCTATATCATATAGCACGGGTATTATATCCATTTTTCTGGTTTAATAATATAATTTCACATTTTGCAGCTTCCAGTAATTCGCGAACGTCGTCGTTTCACCGACATCATGGATGAAGAAATTGATGATGAGAGAACACGTAGCCGAATTAGCATGTACTCTGCAAACGATTCGTACTCTATTAGACGTCTACGCACGGAGCTCGGACCGCGTCTGGATGAATACACGGAAGCCGATGCAATGATAGAAACTCAACGTGAAGGGTATCCACCATTCTTCCGGGAGAAGCCACAAACGATCGCGATTACAGAGAATAAGCCAGCGCATATTCATTGCTTTGCAGTTGGTGATCCCAAGCCATGTGTACAATGGTTTAAGAATGATATGGTGCTGTCGGAGAGTAAGCGAATTAAGATCACTTTCGATGAAGATGGACGATCCATATTGCGATTTGAGCCAGCAATGCACTTTGACGTTGGCGTCTACAAGGCCGTGGCTAGAAATAAGGTCGGTCAAACTATGGCTAGATGTCGTTTAGTCGTGGCAACACTGCCCGATGCTCCAGATTCTCCAGAAATCTCAGCGACCAGTGCAACCGAAATACTTCTCAGATGGAAGCAACCACGCGATGATGGACACTCAGCAGTTTTGTGTTATAGTCTGCAATATAAGTTGCAGAACTGTGATGCCTGGACAACCGTCGCGGATAATATCGATCATGAGTTTTATCTTTTACATGAGCTTGCACCCAATACCAAATATCAAATTCGCCTTGCATCGAAGAACCGAATTGGCTGGAGCGAAATGGGAATACCAGTGAATGCATCCACTTCTGGACCTGAATCCCCCAAGGTGCATATCACAAAGGCCATGAAACATTTGCAGCAGCTGACGGAAAGAGGCCAGGAAGTGGTGCCTGAAGAGGAGCGTGTGCATACGGACTATCATTGTGAAAGAGAGCCACCCACCTGGGTAACCGATTCGTCTGTGAATGACAAGTATAGCTTTATATCTGAAATTGCGCGCGGAGAATTCAGCACGATCGTCAAGGGAATTCAAAAATCAACGGACACTGTTGTGGTCGCCAAAATCTTTGAGGTGACTGATGACAATGAAGAATCTATCGTTGCCGAGTTTGATAATTTCAAAACTCTGAGACATGAACGTATCCCAGCACTCTTTGGAGCTTACAAACCGATGAACGTGCCAATTGCAATCTTTGTGATGGAGAAACTGCAGGGTGCTGATGTCCTTACATACTTTAGCAGCCGTCATGAGTACTCCGAGCAAATGGTCGCAGGCGTGATCAGTCAACTGTTGGACGCCTTGCAGTATCTACACTGGCGTGGATATTGTCATCTCAATATCCAGCCAGATAATGTGGTAATGGCATCAGTTCGATCCATTCAAGTCAAGCTTGTTGACTTTGGCTCCGCAAAAAAAGTAAATAAACTGGGAGTCAAGGTTACACCGTGTGGTATGTTGGACTTCCAGCCACCGGAAATGCTAAACGATGAGCCAATTTTCCCACAAAGTGACATCTGGTCGCTGGGCGTGCTTACTTACTTGCTTTTATCTGGCTGCAGTCCATTCCGCGGCAATGACGAATACGAAACCCAACAGAATATATCCTTTGTCCGATACCGTTTCGAAAATCTATTCAAGGAGGTTACTCCAGAAGCAACACGATTCATTATGCAATTATTCAAACGTCATCCAACGTAAGTTAACTTTTAAAGCCGCAATTCAAATGCTTACTTTAATATTTACATTGTGAAATTGTATTGTAGGAAGAGACCATACACAGATGACTGCCTGGAGCACAGATGGTTAATGTCCTCCGATTATATGGTTAGAAAGCGTGAACGCGCCATTTTCCTGGGATGTCGTCTAAAGGTAAAATTAACGACCATTTACATCTCATTATTTACAATAACCCATTACTTTTCAACAGAATTTCTATGATGAATATCATGAATACAAAACTAAAGTCTCCACATCATCCAAGCCTATGATTTCAATTGAGGGCGGACCCACTCCTTCTCAGCTACTTCGTTCAAATAGCATTCAAGAGGAGTTGCTTACAACGTTTTAGATGAATTTCGATAAAAACAAATGTTAATATGCCATTTTTTCTGTATTTTGGTTAATCAATTAGAAAATCAAATAATAAATGAGATACCTTTTTATTTTCAAGTGCTATAAAATTGGCTGTCAAATGTATCACTGAAAACTTATGTTAATACCAAAGGAAAATCTCTCAAAATAAAACTAAACACTGTCTTATAACTGAATGAACTTTTATGTACACATATATTACCACAGTCTTTATGACTTTTAAATATGGTTTAATCAATTTATACATGCGAAAACTACCAAAAAAAAAATTTTATATCGCAGCTTTTATGCATCATTCAATATTTGCGCGTCAATTAAAAGAGCTGCAATAGTCGATTATCTCAAACATCGATATTTTGGAAGGTTATAACTGTCGGCGATAAGCAGAAGTACGATATCGCTACTTTTGATTGGGTCATCGACAGTGTTGCAACCCTGATTGAAGGTTTATTGATCAAAAGAAAATGTTGTTCTAGCTTCCAAATGAACTATTTATTAATTAAATAAAAATGTATTTTGTAATTTTATTTCTTAAATTACCGTTCAGTGTATTTTAGTGCAATGTATTAATATGAAGGTTATTTGATTTGACGTGAAATTAAATGTGCACTTATGTACTTCTTCTGAATGGGGACTTTTGTATGTGTATGTACGTATGTGCGTAAATACTACTAATGTTTATATTTTAATGGAAATTGTTTTTATGACAGGTGCAGTTAAGCTCTCTGATCTGAAAATGACAAAGTACGCCCTTTACAATATCAGTCGGAAATATAAAACATATCCGGCCAATCTCAATATGGAGTGCAAGTCTCAACTGCTGGAAGAACACGAAAATGTGACCTTAATTGTAAACCGTAGAAGTGCAGTACGTCAAAGCCCTAAAAGGTGGATGTTTAGATGTCGATGGCAGAAAAAGCTGGCGATATCCCTGGCACTAATTTGCATATGTGTTCTCATCATCTTTGCCTATACAGACCAGCTATTTCGAAATAAAATATTCTCGGTATTTCTGTCAAGCCGACTAACGCAGATCACAAACGTTGCAAAATTGCAAACAAGTTATCCGCAAAATGAACAAACATTAAGTACATCGAATTATCCAAGCTTGAAGCCAATGCAATATCTGTTAAATTACTCTTCTGTCCATCTGAACTTGAGTTCGCATATGAAAACATCCACATCGGACTACAACATATTTGTTATATATACTAGAGAAAACTATCGACTTCAAATGAAATTCGATCTGTTTGCACATAGTTTATTTAAGCATACCAATGCGCAATTGCATTTGCACATAATAACGGATAAGGAGAGCGAAATGTCAGTACTTGACATACTTCAGCGGAAGATACGAAGATTTCGGAGAATAGTGATATACACGATGTATGACGTGCAGATATGTTCCAACATTATACAGGATATAACTGCCAAACTTTCGCCATACTTCAGCTCCATGCCCAATTCCTATTACAGTGATTCCCTTTTCTTTTTATCCCTTGGCTTGCATCGCATTGCGGATATTAGCTTAAATCGTGCTATTCTTTTTGATTGTGATATTGTTTTCCGTTCCGACGTTCGATTATTATTTGCCGAATTTGATCGCTTTCTACCGCATCAGCTTTATGGGCTTGCACCTGAACTAACACCTGTGTATAGACATATACTTTATCGCTACCGTGTACGATTTCCGAAATCGAATTTCGGTAATCCCTACCATCCAATGCAATTAGTTAAGAATAATAAGAATAAACTGGTAGCTAATCGCATTCATGAGCATCATGGTTACCCTGGCCTTAATTCTGGAGTAGTACTTATGCTTTTAAATCGTATTAGAGATTCGAAAACGTATTCAGAGGTGCTCACACAATATGAAGTGCATAGACTAGTAGATAAGTACTCATTCAAGGGTCACCTAGGAGACCAGGATTTTTTTACACTACTCGGATACGAGTACCCGAATCTAATATACAGATTAGATTGTATATGGAATAGACAACTCTGCACGTGGTGGAAAGATCACGGTTATAGTAATATATTTGATGCATACTTTCGTTGCGAAGGCGTTATAAAAATGTACCACGGCAATTGTAATACACGCATTCCCGAATAATAATACAAATTATACATATAAATTCATGTATTCATATAATAAATTCCGTTGTAAAACATAGAATTCATTTAAATGCGTCTTTATGTACTTTCGAAATGACAGCGTTTAATCTAATGGTGAGTTTAAAATAATACTGCAGATATTCGATTGAAAAGCTAGTTGAAATGATTTATTTGGCCAACTGATAAACTCCGCCAGAAAATAAGAGCTTATGCTCGCGGACTTTTCGCTGCAGAAAATGTTTCAGCTCATCCTGGGTGAATTCAACTCCTCCGCTGTGCGAAGCAAATAATTTGAGCATCTGATGAATTCGATCAATTGGCATTGAGTCCAAGTTTGTTAGCATGCCAACAATATACGACCAAAACACCTAAAGAGCAGCAAAAATTAAAAAAAAAAATTATTTTTCCATTAAATTATCAATATTACTTACTTGCAATTCTTCTTCTCTTTGATCACTGGCAGATGCCATAGCGGATTCCAAATCCTCTTCGTCCGCATCTGTTATATTCATCTCTTCGAACTCTATTTTTTCGGATTCCTCCTCTAATAAAGTGAAAACACCGGGCTCAGTCTCCGAAATCAATCCGTGATTTTGCCAAAAACTTAAGCGACGTCTTAGTGCAGAAGGCGGGACTTTGATAAGGCTACTGAGTTCTTCAAGCGTCCATTCATCTAATCGAAAATTTATATTTAAAAATTATATACTTAAAAAGGCGAGTATATATACAAACTTTTATTTTGAAAGTGATAAATGATTACAGCTTGCGTAGGCGGCACCGTCATCTCCATTACTCTTTCGCCGATTTCGATGACAATGTTGACACGTCCTGTGACTGTGCGCCAATTAAGGGTGCGGTTTCCCTTGTAGGATTCATATGCTTTTGTGAACTTTTTAAATTCATTTTCTAGCTCCTCTGGCAACTGTAAGCTCTCCTTATTGAATGAAGGCCAGAATTGTGCAGAGATTATCAATGATGATATATCAAACAAGGGACCTATATGAATTTAAGATTGATTATGTGAATCATAAACATGATTTAAAGCGACTTACTCTCGTTAAAGGTGCTGTCTCCATGGATGTGCGAGTTAATTCGCTTTGAATCGGTAACATCTTTCAACATTACCTCACAGCTATGTAAAAGTGATTCACCAAATCGAATTTTTAGCAATTCAAGATTTCGAATCTCTTTTTCTGAGTTAAAATCAAGCTGCGATAATAGTCGATCGGCCATTAAATTACGATACTCAACCATAAATAGCTCTTTACTTCCATATATATCAACCACCATGGATATAATATCGGCAGATCGAATTATTTTCGAACTATTTACCTGCAAAACATCAGGATCAATACCAAATGGATCTGGTTCCCAATTTTCCCAATTGCTATATTCGTTTAGACCAGATTCTTTGCCATCTTTAATGAATTCCCCCTTTGCCAATTCTTCGGAGAGATCCGTCGGTCCTTCTTCTGTAAGTCCAGTTACCACTCGTCTGACCGTATCGTTGCGTTTACGCAAGTAATCCTTAATCGGAGCCGTAACTATTTCTAATATCACTCCAGTGTTATCCAGATGGCGAATAGCTTTAATTGCAGCTACATATCCTGTTAAAATATCCATAGTGTTAACTCCGGGGTGCAAGATTCTTGCCTCCAATGCACTTCTCAATGATTCAGTCAAATAAATTCTCATATCTATCTTTTCCATACAAATCTTCAAGTCCTCTATGGCGGGTGTAGAATCTGGGTAGTCTGAAAAAGAAATATGTTCAACTAAAATCTGTCGCAATCAGATCTTTGTTCATTCAAGTTACCAATGATTATGCTGAAAAACTGGCTAATGACGTTTTGTGCAAAAGTTTCATACATGAAATATGTCAATTTCACTTTGAATGCTTGCACGGATTCGGGAATTTGTTCCTCAGACATTTCATCCCCCGATCTCCATTCTGTAAATATGCTTGTTAGCCAAGTCATAACCACATCGTTGATCCACTGTTAATATAAATAAATTTATAACTTTGTATTTAATTAATTTTATGAATTCTTACCGTTTCGAGCTGCTTTAAATGGCTTCTATCAAAGATTCCCAGGCACGTGTCGTTGATGTGTTCCTTGATCTTGAGTTTAATTAATGCTGTCAACGCACTTCCTGCCAAACGATCTATTAATCGCATCTCCAGCAATTTCCTATTTGTCGAATTCACCATTTCTGTAAGCTTTTGGCAACAACATTGGTCATGATCGTAATTGCAGCCACCACATGGAAGTTCACTAAATACTTCCGAATCTAAAAGACAAGGAAAGATTTAAATATTGATAAATTGATAATAAAATTTAATTGCTATCGTCGAGTCGACAAAATTAAAATACACAAACTACATACCGATTGTCGTCGATGCTAGAATCGAGTCCTTGGTAAATAGGCGATAATGGACGCAGTAAAAGTCGCTAACATAGCTATTAAATGTTGGCGGTAATCGCGCTAGCAATGCATTCCGTAAAGTGGATTTAATATGCTCCACATTTGACGACGAAACAGCGCAATCATTCAGACTCATTAGGCGTGGTTTCATCTGCAGAATGCATTGATATCCATCATACAACTCGTTAACTGCATCAATAAATTTGGCAAACATTCCATCCTTAGCTGTAATTTCGGCGATGGTCAAAGCTTGGTCATTTTTGTCCTTTAGCTCACAATCAGATGATAAATGTTTCCAAAATTTAGGTGCAAGGACATTTCGAATTGTTGATTCCACTTCTAAATCCAAAATTGCAGTAAATGTTTCAAAGCTTCCCAAATTATTTAGATGCCGGTAAACATTTTCAAAGACCTCTTTGTCAATTTCTTGCAGCGGATACGTAACCTACAATGTTATTTATGTTTAATTAAAGATATCTGTAATCAAACTCTCCCTACTTACTTCGCCATTTAAAATTGGAAATATTTTCAGCAAGTCTGACCATATTGCAGCAAAATCTCCCATTATTAAAGCAATTCATTTATAATTTAACTCTACAACGATACAAAACTGTATCGGAACAGCGAGTGCTGCCACTCCAGTTAAAATATCCGATCTGGTTTGATTTTTTGTACATAAAAAATTAAGTACATTTCCTAAAAAAGGTATTTTGAATTTTAGTACCTTTTTTTCAATTTTTTTAGCTAGAATTTTTTAATTTTTTGCAATATTTTTATTCGAATTTTCTCGATTTTTTTATATATATATTTTTTTTTTTAAGAAATAAATTTTCTAAATTGTCTTCCCGAGGGCTAAAGAACTTCAAACCTTCATTAAAATGTTTACCTTAATTTTTAATTTTTCATCAAATTTATAAATTTTTTAAATGAGTTTTTTTCGTTTTTAAATTTACAATTTTTATAAGTGATGGGCGACCAAATCCACAAAATGAGTTGACTATCGATAACAAGTCGTTCGACTTTCGACAATTGCCCTCAAAATATCGCACCAAAATGTAATTTGTTTTTTCTCGTATTAATTTGTGGTTTTTTTAATTCTCATAATTAAGTATACTCGAAAAACTATAGCTTATAAACAATATATAACGGATATAATAATTTTAACAAATTTGATGGATAAAATCTCTTCTAAATTCTCTATTATTGATAAAAAGATTATTCTTATCTGGAAACTATAATCTTTGGAAATAAAAAAATAACATTGTTGGTAAACTGTCATAAAATCTCTAAAGTTAATTTTGTAAGTAAAGTTCAGTCTTTCAATAATAAAGATTGCCAGTTAGTGAAATTTATAAAAAATATTAGTTATTGGAATAGCTCATAAACCCGTATTTATTTGTAAAACTGTACAATGAAATTCTGCAGTGCCATATGTAATTTATACTTTGTCAACTATTGATAAATACATTCAAAATTCAACTATTATTTTATTATCAAAATGAAATAACAGGCAGTATCAAAACTAGCGGTATTAGTTGTTTGTTTACCGAATTACAACTGATCTTTCAAAGAGGTTTTTCGTAAGAAAATTGAGTCAATTGTTGAAAAGACATCGCTCGATTTTTTGGCAGCATCAACTTTAAAATGTAATCCTCTTAATCCATAGTAATCAACTAATGGTCTGGTTTGCTTGTGATAGGCCTCCAGTCGTTTTTTTAGGGCCTCGGCATTATCGTCACTTCGCTTCATTAAGGGCTCACCAGTAATCTGTTGGAAATAATTTTGAAACACTTTAGATCTAAGTACGTTAAAAATATCATAAACATTTGAAAAAACGTACATCATCTTTCATTGAAACTTTCGGTGGGGCAAACTCTTCATGATATGATCTTCCACTTGCTTGATGAATTAACCGACCGGTTATTCTCCTTACCAGCAAGCTGTCATCTATAGCAAATTCAATAACGGCATCCAAGCCTGTCTTCCTCTTGTCCAACAACTTATCGAGCTAAACAGAAAAATATAATGTTATTTAATACCTCGTGAATTCAAATTAGAAATAATTACCTTTTCAGCTTGTACAACAGTCCTTGGAAATCCGTCCAAAAGAAAGCCATTTTTGCATTCGGGTTTATCCAGATTAGAATCAATCATATCCACGACAAGCTCATCGGACACAAGTTTTCCCTCATCCATCACCTTTTTCAACTCAGTACCAAGCTTAGATCCAGATGCAATTTCTGCACGCAGCATATCACCAGTTGATAAATGACACACACAAAACTTTTCTTTTAGCATGGGGGCCTAGCAAAAGCAATAAATTAAGCATTTTATTACATACATTTTGATAAAGCCATGGCAAATATTACGGTTTTTGGACTATTCGTTAATTGCCAATCAGTCAGTCAGTTTTATATAAATACAGTGCGTCAAGTAGTGGTTTTGACTAAATAAATTAAAAAATAGCATTTCTTTATTTTATTTATTCTCATGTTAGTTTCTTATGGTTCTTAGATCCAATTTATTTATTTTGACCAAGCAATTACTTGAGCTTCTGTATACGGAATTGTGAATAACTTAATATATAGATAAGAACGAATAATTCTAGAGCCAATTAGAAATAACATTATCTGTGCGTGGTATCGGAAACCAACCTTATAAATATATGTACATATATGCGAGTTTCATTTAACCTAAAAGTTCATAATTATCGCTACATGAACAAAAGTTATTCTAGGAAACTTTCTTCAGTATTGAATTGAAGGTCACAACCTTTCTTCAACATCTTAAGGTCAGAGGAGACAGCTTGCAACGTGCCTGATTTTATGTATTCGATGTACATATGTATTTGGATATGGGTGCACATGTGCGTGTGTATATACATATGTACATGTTGGCGTGTCTCAGCGCTGGGTACGAATTGCCACAAGGTAAAAAGAGTCCTTGACTTAGTGACCACATTATCATATGTTTTATGTATTTTTATATATTTATTTTTATACATTTTAAGCAAAGGCCGCGCCGGCCTACAGAGTATTAGCTGATTTCAATAGAAACTATATTTTAATTGTATATACGTGCAAGTATACATATATGTATCTATGTATATCTACTGTGCTCATGTACGATATCAATAGCAGGGCGGCTAGTCACTTTGTTATATTATATAATTTTTTTTTTCCCACCTGTGTTCCTTTGCCAGAGCCTGGCGGGCCCAGGAGAATAGCATTTACACCAACGCTACTTGGCTCGTAGCGTTCGACGGGTACTGATAAATTTGGCGCCATTGTTTTACAATTTTCAAATATTTACAAATTAAGGTATTAACCTCTATTCATAACTTTTACTTATATTCTGTGATAATAACAAAATGCTGCATACGCGAGGTTCAAGGGTTCAATGCTGCCAACTTTTTAGAGGAAAAATTTAAGGTTGCCACCCAGTAAAAATTCCGATCTGGTTCGATTTTTTATTAAGCGGAGCTATGTTTTTATATTAATAATTTTAAACGCAACAAGATATGTTTTGTAATATAAGAAAAATTAGAACCGACAACCAAATTCGGGGTTCGCATCTTGATTTTTCGGAGTCAAGGGACAGAAAAATAAAAAAAAGAAAATTTTCTATGTGCCGGAATTTTGAGCTAAATTTTACTTGGTTTATCTGACACCCCTATATATAAGCTATTTCTTATGAGATGCATAATATTTAAGTATTTGCGGCAACAATTGTCATAGTTAATTCCATTTATGTCCAGACTATTTATCGGAAACACCTTAAATGCAACTATTCTTAATTTTCCTACTGGTGTAAAAGCAAACACACACTTATTAATCGATAACGTTTGGAAAATGTTCTTGGATTTATATTTTAAAGAGTTGCTCATCTCTAGTTTGTACGTATAAATAAAAAACAATATAAAATATTTTAAAATTACTCTTTTCTAACTGCAAAGACTTTCTAAAATTTTAAGTCTGCCTTGTTTTTGTGAAAATATGGTAAATATTATGAAAGCTGTTCTAAGAAATATTGCAATATGATTTGTAAGAGCTGTATGTAAATAAGCACTACATTTGCCAAGGAATTTTAGTCGCACACGAATATAAGCACCTGAACAACTGAATCTGCAACTGATTGTGGCAGATATTATGGTCCCAAAGATTAAATTGGGTTTCAGTTCGACAAATGTACTACAGTTTTTTTTGTCAAGTTGTACAACCTGTTGCCATATGTGTGAATGGACAATAGTAATAAATAATGTACCCTTATCATTGGCAACTTTACAAGGTGCACAGTGTAATGTTTTTCTAATATGTCTCTTTTGTACACATTTCAGAGTTTTGGTCGGTGAAAATAAACTGTATAGGAAAGGAAATCGCTAAGAAATCCATGGAATTCTAGATTGTAAAGCTCGAAGTGATTATATAAAAATGTTTTTATCAATCGCTCCACCGTTGATGGACTTTGAGGATGAGCTGTTGTGGATCAACCAGTCGAGCAACAAAGATCTATCTGTTTTATATGATAAATCCAATTATGTGACACCCAACACAAAGCTTTTAATTGAGCAAGCGTTTATTCAGCCCCTAAGTCTTCAAGATCAACAAATTCTCTTTGACGATTTACTTAAGCAAAATAGAAATATTGCACATCAATATGGATTGACACCAGCTAAAGTATGTATTCATATGTATACTTATATCCCTATAATTATATTCGTATTATTGTAATTGCAGCTACCTCAATTAGTCGAGAACAATCCGCTTATTTCAATTGAAATCTTATTAAGGCTTATGCTGAATACCGACATAACAGAATATTTCAACATATTAGTCAATATGGATATAACTTTACATTCAATGGAGGTTGTTAATAGGTGAGTGTAATATTATTTGAACTTTGGGCTCCATAATAATTCATATTAATTTGCAGATTGACAACATCCTGCCCCTTACCGACCGAATTCATTCATTTATATATTAGTAATTGCATTTCCACGTGTGAAACTGTTAAAGATAAATACATGCAGTCACGTTTGGTACGATTAGTATGTGTGTTTCTTCAATCGCTGATTCGAAACAAGATTATAAATGTTAAGGTAATATTGATATTTGTATTTTATTTAGTATCTACGTTAACATCACTTTATTTCATATTTTAGGAACTGTTTATAGAAATTGAGGCGTTCTGCGTTGGATTTAGTAAAATAAAAGAAGCCGCCGCTTTGTATCGTCTTATAAAGCATTTGGAATCGGGAGATACAATACAAACTTCAAATTCGTTAGCTAAATAAAAATTGTGAATACTTGAAATAACTCAAATATTAAAGGAATTTGATAACTGCATTTGATTTTTAATTGTTTCGATCTTACGCATTTCGAAGGGTTTTCTTGGAAATAATCCCCCTGAGGATTAAATAGGGCAAGCCCCTTGTTAGAAACAATCGTTTTAAATGTCCGTATATTTACATATATGCGATAGGTTTTATTTTAATCGATTAAATATATTCACACTTTCATACAGATTTTGTTTTAATTAAGTTTGCTATGAGAAATAGTAGATAGTTTTTCTTTAAATTTTGATTCCAGCTTTGTCAGCTTGATTTTTGTAGCGTTTAATGTAAGTCTCTTCGGGATCATATATAGCTTGCAACTCCTTCCATTCAGCTGGCTTATTATCTATAATGAAGCGTATAACTTTGTCGGTGTTGGCCTTTTGTTTTTCGCTACACTTGCTGCATTCGGTTTTCAGGGCATCAGGTAGGGATTTCTTAAGCTCACGGCCTTCGGGAGAGCACTTTCCAGTATCGACCAGACATTTGAAATAGTTGTTAAACAGGCGATCGGATTTTAAAATTTCATCTACATCGATATTATCGTATTTTGTAGTGTATTTCTCTTCAGCAGCCACAAATACTATCGCCAGGGCTATTAACACAAATGCTGTCTTCATTTTGAAATAAGCTGATAAGAAAAAAATTAAACAAATTAATAAACAAATCTATAAATCCATTAAGCACGACTCCGTAGAAAACTTTACTGACACAATGAATAGATGACTTAGGACACGAACTCGATTGAAATACTGTTATACTGCAATTAATGCTCCTTATTTGATTCAATGAGATTGCAACGCTGACACTAATTAGTGTTGTGACCTTGTATAAATATACAACTTCCTTATGCCACAACTTTCATGTGTTTTTTTATTTCAAATTAATTGAGTTCAAGTTGGAATTAAACAAAATTTTAAATATCAACTTTCTTTAATATTTTATCTTTGATGCATTGATAGTCTCTTTTAAGTTTTCAAGGTCAAAACCTTTTGTTTATTTTTCAAAAACTATTGATGCGAATCTTGTTTACTTTACTGATTTTGGATCAATGATTGAAGTTGTTGGATAACCAAAAAAAAATTAAATAGAGTCAAGGCTTACAATCAAATCCAATCTTATGTAAACAAAAAAAATAAAATTTTCCTTCGATTATGTTTATTAATGGCTATTAAATCGACATGATACTATTATAGATAACTATTAACGACCTATTTAGTGTATTATTATTGTAAATAGATGACCACAATAGATTACAAATTACTAATTGAAATGCAAATCGAATCATTTGAATAACAAATAATAACTTACTAAATATTTGTGTCAAGTGATAGTTCAAACTTCAGTGCACCAAACAAGTTGTGTTGTAGTGAAATAACTTTAACGAACTGACGAAGAATTCAATGAGGATTGCTTTTATACTTGGGCAACAAGATTTTTTTTATATATACGAGTATAGGTGTATATTCGTATACTACTTATAAGAGGCATACTTACGAATATAACTTGCTTTTGTATGCACTTCACTGTTTTAGACTTTAAAACGTAAGGCCTTCTCGGTCGAATGTCAAACTAGTGATTAGTCAAAGTACATTATTAAGTTTATACATTACATATATAGTAATTTCTCACATATATATATATTTTATTGACGTATAGGTACGACTATTAACAATTAAGTGTTATATTAGAACCTATTACATTGTGTGATTCATTTTTACCTGCATTGAATATGCATTTGCGAATCAATATACTCGAAGTGTAACTTCGTGTACATCTATTTTAAATCACCTTATGTGCCGGTATATTAATTGATTCATTTATTCTTTTTATCACGTTCACTCCCATAATCAATCAATTGGTTATAATAAAAGTATACGACCGATTTCAATTTGTTTTTCTTGATTCTAATTTTTTTTTTCAATTTTCTTTATTATTTTATAAGCGTAAAGTATTGAAAAGAAGGAACATCGCTCTCATACGGCTTTAAAATACGCTGCAACCAGCTTAGTGATGATCAGACACCTGGTCATAGACTACACCTAACATGGTAAGAAATGGAGCTCCAATTTTTGAATGCTAAGTTTATATCCTTATAAACTGAAGCAAAATTGAAAAAAGCTTATTAATATTATATATTTATTATTATTACGTTCATAAAATAAATTCAATGATTGCAAATATTCCGCATTAAATATTTCGGACTAATCATTTTTATTTCATACTGTTATGCTTTAAAACTGCAAGATATGTTAGTAGAAGAATTTCTGAAACTGGTTCAGATTTTATTTAGTTTCGCGTTCAGCTGCTCCATGCAAAATGTGCAGTGTGCCCAGAAAATATAAAGATAATATTTTTATCAATTTTAGTATAAACGCTTATTATTTTAAGTATTTGTAAATTCAGTAGGCCGAATGTTAACTAAGTGTGATTGTATTTGGTTCTAAATTCAATTTGTTCTTATCATTTTGCCTAAAATATAATGCACAAAGTTTTTTTTGTTCCGAATATATATTAATGTGCTAATTTTCAAAGTATACCAGAATATACTATTTTTTCTTTATGAACATTTAATAAACTTAATAATCCAATTAAAAAATGCTTTAAGCTGTTCCATTCCTTTGTTTCCAAGTGACGATATCTTGACGGACAACATTTGTTGTAATTCTTGAAGATATACATATTTTAAAGGCACTTAAATCGATAGCAAAATTATCGAAACGACTTCGATTATTTCTGCTGGATAGTAGATACATAATTGCTTGTGGGCTTGATTATTTTATTATAATTTTTATAGGTACGTCAATATAAATAGTAGACAGGTGAATATACAATATTGTTTTATAGTGATTACATTAAATTGTATTTAGCGTGTAAAGTTTGATTGTTTCGTTAGCTATAAGTACATAAATCGACTTTTTCTTATATTGATTCTTATGTATTTTAGATTGAAACGGATGTTATTAAAAGAATTGCAATAGGGATGAATCGTAGAGGTTTAAATACTGGAAACACGATGTCTTCTCAGTCGAATATTGACGAGGGAAGCTGGAAAGGTGTTTCAGAAGGCTCGGCTATGTTGCCTTCCGCAAATTCAGCGTCTCTTAATCCAGACGCCAACAATCAGAGTGGATTTCCCCAGGGAGGACTACCATATAATTCAAGCGGTAATCAATATCCACAAGGTGGACAATCATCGCCAGCTGGAAATCAGTCTTTAGTATTTCAAAATAGTAATCAACCCGGATCAAATACTCCGCAATATACATCATCCCCAGCCCCCTCGGGCTCATCCACCCCTGGTCCAGTGGGAGTCGGTTCGCAAAATATACAGGGAAACTATTCACAGTCACAGGCATCCGCTAACTTCAACGGACCAGTTGGTGGACCATTTGGCTCGCCGTCATCTGGTTTGGGCCAATTCAGTCGGCCAGCGAGTTCAGGTACACCGTTCAACAGTGGACAAGCGGGTCACTTTTCATCGCCAACAGTTTTTGGAGTCGGAGGTCAATTCAATCCCATGCCGGCTGCGTCTCCATTTGGTCATGGCGGGAATCATCCCATGATGGGGGGTCCCCAGCAAATGGATCGAATTGACCAAGGCTTTAGACGACACAATTCATACTTCAGTCACACGGAGCATCGAGTGTTTGAACTGAACAAACGCCTTCAGCAGCGTAATGAAGACAGCGATAATTGCTGGTGGGATTCATTTACAACAGAGTTCTTCGAAGACGACGCGAGATTAACAATCTTGTTTTGCTTGGAAGACGGACCCAAAAGATATACGATTGGACGAACACTTGTCCCGCGCTTCTTTCGAAGCATATTTGAGGGCGGTGTCTCTGATCTGTATTTTCAGCTCAAACATGCTAAGGAATCGTTCCATAACACATCTATAACATTGGATTGCGATCAGTGCACGGTTATCACACAGCATGGAAAACCATTCTTCACAAAAGTCTGCGCGGATGCAAGACTAATTCTAGAATTTATGTATGATGACTACATGAGGATCAAATCATGGCATATGACTATTAAAGGACACCGAGAACTTATTCCTCGAACGGTTATTGGCACATCCCTTCCACCCGATCCCATGCTCATGGATCAGATAACAAAGAATATAACACGGGCTGGAATTACAAATTCGACTCTAAATTACCTTCGCCTATGTGTTATCCTGGAGCCGATGCAGGAACTCATGTCACGCCACAAGGCGTACGCACTCAGCCCGCGGGATTGCTTGAAAACAACTCTATTTCAAAAATGGCAACGCATGGTGGCGCCCCCTGGCAAAAAGGACCCGCAAAGACCGCCAAACAAGCGACGCAAAAGAAAAGGATCCAATTCCGGAGGCGGCAATAACGCAAACACCCCACCTGTCGCAAATCAAAAGAGGTCGCCATCAGGACCAAGCTTCTCCCTATCTTCTCAAGATGTAATGGTCGTCGGTGAGCCAACATTAATGGGCGGCGAATTCGGTGAGGAGGATGAGAGGCTCATTACCCGATTGGAAAATACGCAATATGATGGCACCAATGCCGTTGATCACGATAACCACACTGGATTCGGACATGCCGACTCACCGATATCGGGTTCCAATCCGTGGAGCATGGAACGATCTGGCGCTATTCCAGCTAGTCCTGGAAATCCATCTGGACCACAGAACAATGCAAATATAGCTGATATAGATAAAAAGAGCCCTATTGTCTCGCAATAGAAGTAAAACAAATGAACAGACATACAGACAGACAGACCTAAATGATCATTTCATTTTTCGATATAGTACATACATACATATGGTGAAATGTATTTTCATACTTGCATGTAAAAATATATTTAAAATAAAGTTTCACAGCTTTAGGAAATGTAAATAAGAATATTAATTAAACAAATCTATGTATCAATGTAATTTGAAATCTTTATATAATAATTATATGGAAGCAACCAACAAATTTTCGCTCTTCATTTATACAAATCTAAAAAAGTTTTACTTGAGAAATTTGGGTAATAATATCCAAATGTATCCGTTCATTAGAACAATAGAATGCCCGAAGAAATTTATGATTGACATAATTTTACTGGTAAGCACAAGGGTTAAATATGGTATTTCAGTAAGTATTGATTTATTGTTTAATTAATCATCCGTTTTTAATTATTTTGAATATCTACAATTTGAAACTCCATTTCCAATAGAAAACTGAATTTATCAACTGCTTCTGCGCGCGATAAGACTCGATTAATAATAATACAGTATGGGATAAAAATAAATAAATTACTGACAAATCTTACCTAAATTTTTGCCAATTTTAGGTCAAAGTGATTTAAAGAGCTGCTGCAATTCAGCTAAATATATATCTTTTCTGTATTTCATTTGTTGCTCTTCGTGTTATTGCATTATTAATATAAATATATCGATCGCAATCATCGAAACAACTAAAAAAAAATTATTTATATCGATTATCTGATCTTTTACCATCACCAACACAAACTGCTTTGAAATTTGCTTTGATGACTGATTAACTTAAGATTATTTTGACTTCTATTATTAAATACGAAATTTATTTGGTAAGTTGTATATTAAAACAGTGCATAATAATAATATATTAAAGTAAAAGGCAGTGTTGCTTAGCAAATAATTCAACAAAAAGGTTGCGACTATTATGTTCTGTATGAATGTATGTACATACACATGTGTACACAAATGAAATGTGTGAACGCGATGTACAGTTTTTAGTGCATAGCAATGCAAGTTATTAAAACAATTAAAATTAAATGCACAGCTCTATTTGCATTTATGTACGCTTACATTAATTGCGAAATAAATTCAAGAACTTTTGCACATACACAACGTATAACGAAATCGGTACACACAAGCGCATGTACAGTGGCCTACGAAAGTCTACGAACGAGACACTACTACCTGTCGAGTTTATGGCATATATGTAAATACTGATACAGAACTCTCTGCCAGTTCTTTTCTGTCATAGAAATATTGATATTTAAAATTTAAAAATACTAAACATGTTATATGTATTTTTTTTTCTTTTTAGACAAATATGTCGACCGAAAATTACGCTCATCTGAGCGATATTGAAATACAGAGAAAACTGACGCAAAATGGATTTCCACTGATTCCTGTGACGGAAACGACCAGGCCAATATTGATAAAGAAACTGATGAAACATATGAAAAACGAAAAGCTTAAAAAGGGGAAAGTAACAAACTATGTACTTTACTCCAAAGATAATCACAATTCAGCTAATTCAGCACCAGTTGCAATACAAGAAAAATCGAATCTCTTTGATAATGTTCATGAGAACAATAACGATATTCAGGTATTCAAAAATCATCCAGTAATCTATAAAAGCGATGCTAATGTGAATACAATGCAAAGTGCAGCCGCAAGGATGTATGCACCACCTCCGGTCTTGGCGTCCAATTACGATAGTGAAAATGAACAGCATGCTTTAAATATTTCGAACAAATATCGGAAAACCCGTTCAATAGCAGGTGATTCCCCGTCATACACCAAAATAAATGGGAAAGCTAACATGTGTGATGGAGGTGTTGTGAATCGATTGCTTAGCTTTCGGGATACCTCAACTAAAAAGAAAAAATTCAACTCCAAAGATGTATACTCAGTACCTATGTCAAATGCGTTTACAAGCAATGGGATCTTCCACAAACTTATTTCATTTGACCTAAAATCATATCTAAGGAAACCTGACGTTAGTTTGCACATAATACCACACGTACTTATTGCGTCGTTAGTCATTTTTCTGGCAATGATTTCAGTTCTATATGCCGCCAAGAAATTTGAGCTTAGTCCGATTTCTCATACCGACTTAACATATACAATATGTGACCCAAACGATAAAGACTTACAGCTCGCCTCTCAGAAAACCACGTGTATTAGCGAGGATCTATTTAAAAAGGCCATGTACATAAGTGAAGAGCTTTTCAAGTACTTAAATGAAAGAGCCAGAATACACCATTGCATAGATAAGGATCATTCCCCAACCCTTGAACTGGACGATTTAAAGAAAGCCTTAAGTGAAAACACTAATATCCTAAAAGGCGGCAACCCACAAAAGAAACTGCTGGCGACGCAGTATCTTATTGCACAGAATCCGCAATGGATGATCAAAACTACAGTCTCAACTCATAACTCGTCAGAGGAAATCTTGTCATTTGAGCTAACTCAACCAAATTTGCCAATTAAATGCATAATCCTTAAGAAAATGTCGCGCTTTTTTACTGCAATTGGATTACTACTTCTGATTGCATTGGCTGGTCTAATAATATATTTCCTAATTGCTTTTTATCGAATCAAACAGAAGGAAAGACTGTTGGCAGCTGAACATTTCATAAAGGATATTATTAACGAGTTGATGTATCAAAGTTCGGTGTCGGAAAACTCGGAATTAATCATAAATGAGCTACAAGACAAATTTTTGCCTGCTCAGAAACGATCAAAACTTTTATATTCGTGGAATAAGGCCTTAAAGACTCTGGAAGCAAATGATAACCGTGTGTTATTTGGAATGATTGTGCGAAACGGCGAACAACTTCGTACTATGACATGGAACAAGAGTATTGGCAATAAGGAAACTAGCACATCGAAGAAGTGGCAAAGCTCGGCTTTTGATAACTCAAACAAGATCTTGAACCCTCCAACGTCTTGCTTGAAAATCCGGCACATGTTTGACCAATCTGAAATTGATCAACCCAACTTAAGACAGTCGATCGTTGAATCAATATTTGAAAAGGTCGGCTCCAACTGCAAAATATGCGATGTACAACTGGATAAGCAATCCTGCTGCGTCTACATTCGCTGTGCAACTGAAGCGGACGCGGGAATGGTCCACAACGAAATCAACGGATGGTGGTTCGATAAGAACCTAATATCGATTAAGTTTCTTCGACTTGAACGCTATTTAAGCCGCTTTCCCAAATCCTTAGCTGATCCCATGTACTTTAAATCGCCTAATGTTTAAGTTTTACAGCGTTAAGCGTATCAAAAAAAAGTTAAATATTTTAATAAAATTTAAATTTTACTGTGAATTCGACTGAGTTATTATGAACCGAAATTATATCATAAATTGTCCTTGCAAGCTGAGAGTTTTATAAGAATAATAATAATAATCTCTAAATTAGTAAAAAAAAAATATCTGAATTATGTTCTGTGCGTAAATTAATATTGAATATTTAATATAATTAATATATAATTGAAATACATATTGGAACAGAAATTGTCTCTTGCTATCTGTGAATAATATACATTCTAGTATCGATTAGTAAATATGAATAAGAGGCGCTACAAAAACTTGAGCAAAAAAAATACTGGTGAGAAGTAAATTTCGCAAAGTGAACAGCATAATTAATTAAGAAACAGCGGCAACAGGACTAAATCGAAAAAACAAAACAAGAAAGAGAACTGGTTGGTAAACAATCAGGTATGAAGTTCATTCAGTTCCGTAACTGCTCGATAAAATTGTTTTGAATTATTCGATACATTTTTCGATCATTATTCATAGTTGGCACTATTTCGCTAAACCTAGCGATAAATTTAAATTTTGGTATTGAAAATATCAAAATGCCGTAACTTTGCCATAAAATAATAATTAAGGTAAACATTTTAGAGTGGGTTTGAGGCTTTTTTTTTCATGGGGAGAAAAAAAATTCAAAAATTAAGAAAACTCCAACAAAACTCCGCAAAAATATATAAAATTCTATCTTCAAATGTAAGAAATTGTCAAAAAAGAAAGGTAGAAAAATATTAAGCTACCAATTTTGACAATTGATCCAAAATGGTTCATATTGCCATATCAGTAAATCTAACAGGGTGGCAGCCTGTCGGTCGGGTGGCAACATCTACTGTTCTTAATGTGCACTTGTAAAAGTTTTGATAAAAATTAAAAAGAGTTCGTATTTAAAGAGTGAATTATGGACTGCCATCATCGAATCGAAGTGCCACTGCGTTCTGGAGGCGGCAAGAAAATGAAGAAACGAAGGGAGCTCGACGCTCTGATAGCACATTCCATAACAAAAAAAGGTTCCCACCGCACTGTTCACTCACAGGACAAGTTGCTGTCAGTATCCACCGATGACCCTGATGATTACACATGGGTAATTGGTATACTTAAAATCATATGTACAATGTTTGTAACATTATACACACACATATATATGTGCGTCTGATTGCAATTATCACTTATCTATGCTCATAAACGTATTTGTGAACATATTTACATGTGTATTTGTGCATACATACATACATATGTGTATATATGCTCTGTTTTGATTTAGATGAATGTTGAGGGCACTACTCGCCGAGGTCATCGAAAAAAACTATTCCTTCGCAAGTGTGGACCCTTTCTATTTGGTATAACTACAGCTTTATTTGTGGGCATATTATACTGGCTTTACTTTGATTTACGACAGCAGATTTCCGATTATCGCCAAAAAGTTGAAGACGGTAAATACAAGCGTACATTTCTTGATTCCTATAGAGTGCTGTCCTAGTGCTTATAAACACTAGTAATCAATTAAAAAAATAACTGACTTGCTATTAATTGATATGCAATACCGCAAATATAAAAAAAACCACAATGTATTATATTACCTTAACGATTATAATGATATATATTGTTAATTGTGAATTCATTTATTTATATTATATTGATAACTGTGTAATATTAACCCATTTCTACCTATGTAACTAACTTAACAGTGTCTGCAATTAGCAAAATCTTTCCGGATACACTCCAGCAATGGCACGAGACAACTTCATTGCTAATCAAAAATCAAACTTTTGTAATAAGTCAATTAAATGACTTGACCCAAAACGTAGGAGTTTTGAGTGGTAATTTAAGCAGCCTGCAAGAAACCATCAAGGCTCAAAGAAACTATGGCCAAGATGAGAAGCTAGTTGCCGACTTTGGAGCTAAACTAGAGGCAGTTGCAACAGATATAGATGGCATCAAGGAGCACTATAATAGGTACGTCGAGCTACAGAAAAGTCTGCGGATGGATACGGAAATGATCAAGGAAAGTATACAGTCAATGTAATAGTTCGTTCAATTATAATAGTCCATTTCAATTGCAGGCCAATTTAAGTCAATTGGCCATGATTAAAGCCAACTCGTCCCCATCAAATTTATCAAATGACTTCAACGCTCTGAACCAAACAATGCAGAATTCATGGAAAAAGCTTGAAAGCGATCTTATGAATGTTAACAATACTCTGATTCAGTCAATAAAAATTCTAAATGGCGAAATAGTGGCGCATAAGGTAAATAAAGTTAGTAGTGTATTATTTGCAATACATCGAAAAATTTAAATTTGTAGATAAAATTGGACGATTTGTTGGATCGCTCTCAGAGTATTACAGCCCATGTGACCACGTTGGGCAACAATTGGCAGGAGTTCCAGCAAAAAATAATAGCTGTGAATGAGCAGCTGGAGAAAGTTAAAGGAAAGGTAATATATACTCATACTTCTCATATACATTGCTCCTCAAATAGTAATAACTTATATTTCAATATTCAGATATCGATGGCCGATAATAAGAACCGTTTGCTTTCGAATTCGATTGATCAGCTAATGTCTTTATACAAGAAACCTTTGGACACGTTTACAACTCAGACAAACCAAGTAGACACAAATAATAACGTGGTGACTATATTTAATTAATCTAGACATGTAAATGAAATTAAACTAAACATTTTAAATGTTTTTCTCTCTGTAGACAGAAGTGAATACGTTCTCTAACCAAGGATTAACAACTCCGTCAAATGCTACTGCAAATTTAAAAGACAATTCGACGCGGTAAAGAAATAAAAAAAAGTATTTATTGAGCAAATAAAAGGCAAGACCTTTATGTACAGTTCTTACATTTAATAGACGATAATTTTATTATCATCACGTATTTTTCAAGATATTAAAACCTAGTAGAAAATACTTATATTAAATATATTAAACAAGTCATAACGATTGGCAATATAAAATTGTTTGTTATAGTCATTAAATATAAATGTTAGTTAAGCTAAAATTAATTTTATTTATAATACTTGTATATGTACCGTAACCGTGTCAGATAAATGTTTTAAAATACAAATTGTGATTTGTTTATGTGCTTTTATTCCAAATAATCAAATACGAAACCGAAAATATAAGCAAATAATATAAATAAATATAAAAGTTTAAAAAAATCTCGCCAAAGAAAAATTGAAGTATATTTTATGAATTTAATACGCATAATTATAATGATGTTTAGTTAAATAGTTTGTAGTCCGTTTTAACAACAAGTAATATTTATCCTGTACGAGTCAATAACTGTTTGGTTAAAATGAATGTCGCACAATACTTATTGATGTACCCAGAGTCAAGGTAGAATATAAACTTAAGAACAATTAATAAACACTTTTGATTTGAAGTATGTCCACACAATTGTTTTGTATTTTATTTATTAAATTTCGTACTTAATTCGAATATCTGCAAAGGAGATAAACGATAACTAGGATCTCTAGTTAATATTTATATTTATGCTAACAATAAAATATTTAATAATACACAAAAGCAAAATACATATTTATATATATCTTTATATTCATTTGTTTTACATATAGTAATAATAATAATAAACAGCTTAGTATCCATGCTGTACTACCAATGTTTGCATGACTTTTCGAATTTGATTGCTTGTATTAAGGCAAGATTTGATGCCGAGTGAAAAGGCAATGGATAGAATCTCAATTGCGTGTTCCTGCAACAGAATACAAATCTCCAGCAAGTTATCAATGGCAGTCGCTGCCACAGAAGAATTCTCGTCTCGCAGACATTGAATGTACGCATTCAAAGTGCATTGATTGATATCTGAATTTCCCGGATTGTGTTTCAAGTGTCTAATTAAGATAATGAAAGCAATGGATCGTATTTGTGCACTTGGTGAGAATATTAAATCCAATAGACGCTCAAATAGCTCATTTATGAAAACAAATCGCTTCGATGTCAGGCATTCCATTTCCTGCAATGGTCCCAAGATCACATCCTCAATATGCGACTGCTTAATGACTTTAATTAAATCGAGAAAGTGGGGAGATACATCGGTGAAATTGGCTTTGTTATATGAACCCAAAGTGAGAACTGAAAAGGATCCCCTGCCTACGACATCCTGGACATTTACATTTCCCTCCATGGAGTCAATATCGCTTACAACAATTTTGTTGGCGGGCTTTACATCGGAATGTCCATCCAGTTCATATTCGAATTTGACATCCTCGTCATCGAGTTCTGAAGATGTGTTCGACTTATGCTGAAGCAAAGCCACAGCCTGCACAAGAGTTTGAAGCTTTACCATTGAGGTATACTTGACCGAGAGTTCCGTCAGAATGCCGACATATTGTTCGATGAACAACAGAGCACTTGAGGGATTACAATTGATATATGCCTGCAAGACCTGCACAAACTTGACTAACATCTGGCAGGCTTCCTTTACCGAACTGTGGTGCTTGAAGAAGGTGAAGTAACAGGTGAGTGTGGTCTGAATTTCATTTTTATATGTATCTTCGAAAATAGTTGGCTGTAATAGTTCCAAGGCTCTCAGAATCTGTACAAATCGATGGAAATGATGCTCTTCCCGCAAGGCTTTCATGCTATTCTGTGCCCGCCCCTGCATTATTGATGATAATACGCCCAAATGTCGAAGGAAAAGTAAAGGATGCGATGCAGCCAGCTTTCGCAATAAAAGTTCTGTATCGGTTGACAACGTTTCAAAATCTTTCTTAGCCACAAGACTTCCCAAACAGGTGATTAAATTATTCGATATCTTATCAAACTGGCATCCCTTTAGACTCTGCAATTTGTGCGTTTGTCCGGCTGCATTGCAAGTTTTCAAAAACTTTATACGCGGATACATAATGTAAAGTTGTTGCAGGATTTGATTCTTCAATGCCTCGGAAACTGAACTCTTTTCAACATACTCTACAACTTTCACCATTGAGCCTTTGCGTTTTTCGGTGAGTTTAAATAGCAGATTCATGCGGGAGCACAATTTGAAATCATAGTTGCTATTATTATCCGCGGATAACTCGGCAATTCCCTCGTACAGTATGAAATGCACAAACGGCTCGAGTTCCCACGAATCCAACTTGAAAAAGGAATTTGGTTGTATATTCTTAGACATGTATTTGTCTCTACCTTTCCAGAGCTTGGGATTTGTGGTCAAAGCTTCAAAATAGTTGAGGACTGTGCTGAAATCGTTATCAAGTTTGTATTCTCTGAATAAACATTCTGCTATTCCCTCGATAGTGTCCCAATTTGTTTGATGATTAATAAGTGACAGGAGATAAAATCTAAATTCGCTACACGACTTTGAAAACAAGAATTTTTCCTTTAGAAGTTTTGTAGATACAATCTCAGGATCTGCTTCGGCTAACCAGTCTATAAACAGACCATTTTGGAATATTTTATAATATTTGCTATTCTCCATATTGGGTTTCTCCTCACTCTGATACTCGAATCCTCGAATCATTTCTCGGACTATCTTCTTTGTTTCAAGCATTTGTGCATTTTGAGGTTTAAGCTTTATGAAGTAGAACTGATAAGAGCTTTTCAGCATGAAGGATAAACTTTCAAGGAATAGTTCGGTCTTAAAAAGTTTCTTTAAATCCGAACCGAATTGATTCGAGCAACGAACATTTGTATTTAAAGTTCCTTTGATGCTATGATAGGAATCTGGAGGGAGTTTACAGCTAAAATATGTTCGAAGCAAAGTGCAAGCATCCCGTGTAGCATTTATCGAATATTTGCGCTTCTCATTCTTTCCATGATCCCATGTGGACTGATCTAAAACATCGCCTATTGTGTTGAGGACATCAGTTTTCTTATTTGCCGGACTGATCGAAAGATCCAATAGATTGTGAACTAATTTCCGGGAATCTTTGTTGGCAATCGAACGCTGATCTGGTTTCTCGAGAAGAATGGAGACAACCTCGCTGGTTGTAGAGGCATTATTTGTGATTTTCACAGTATTTGGCACATAATTACTTATTTGCAGATTCTCGAGAATTTGCGAATTGAGTTTTGGGAGATCGGGAACTGTTTGGGAATGTGAATGCAGGTCAAGTGCTTGGACTGTGTAATGACCATTCTTAGCTCCTCGAGCTTGTTGTATCTCAATTAATTGTGCCAAATAGGCCTTGTTAAGTATCGCATTTTTGACCAGGTCAAATTGCTCCAACACCGCCGTATCGAGCATTGCCAATAGCTTGGACATTGAGTTGACCGGTGTTCCAAAATTCTGCACAAATAGCACAATCTGATCCGGGGTAAGATCATTTAGAGCCGCTTCTATAAGACGATCCACTGATGAACGAATCATCTTGAGTTTTAGCCAATCGGGTAAGAGCTGAATCTGTTCTTGGGGCATATTTGGTAGAAATGCGACGGGAGCAGGTCTGCCAGCAGGGAACCAATAGTCCAGGATCGGTATGGACTCGGACATGTTGCTGTTCGAATACGTGAGTAGTATAATGAAAGCGTGAATTATATTTATATGCAATGGCAGCTGGACTCCATCGTCGAATTGTACCATTAACAAATCTGGATACTCTGTCCATTCATAGGGTTCGTGAAATTCCCGCAATTTGATGATGTAATTGTTAAACATGACGAATAAACATTTAAGCGTTTGAATGCGATTCTCATCTGGATGCAGATCGTAATCTTCCTGAGATATTATAATATGTTGGAACATGGTGCTGCGCTCAACAATTAACTGCGCCATATCGATGACATGATCCAGCATTTCATTAACTGGATCGTTCAGAGTGTGTGCCGTAATGAATTGGATATAGGCCATGATAAGCTCTGGACAATTTTCAACCTGACAAGCAGCTCGCAGCTGGGGAATTATAAATGCCTTGGCCTCGATAAAATGTGGAATCTGTTGAATCGATTTCAAAAGCCATTCATTCTCATATTTACCCGAGTTTTTGAAGATGATTTTCAGGCCAGCCAAAGCTGCGACTCGAGACTGTTTCACCGTCGACGACAATCGTCGGAATATATAGTCAAGTACCTCGCAAACGACATGATTATTATAGGTAGAGTCCATGATTAAATTTCTGATGAAACTAACGAGTTCTGCATCTCGGCTATTCTCTTCGTTAATATTATGCGCATTAAATAGCAAAAATTCACACAAACATTGCACTGGCAGATGGCTAAAGTCACCTTCGCTATTTTGCACCAAGTCGGACAACCAAGGCATCGATTGTGTTGTCCCCTGTCTTTGAATTATGTCCAAAAGCAGATCTGGCTTTCGGCAACGGCAAAACAAATGTCCCAGCTTGTACGTTTGATTGAGAAACTTGAGCTGCTCCAAAACTAAGCTGGGAACTTTTCTGGGTGTTCCCATTGGATCCATCAGCATAAGCTGCGTTATCAAAATGGCATTTTCCTCTGTGATGACTGCATGCGGAGATGTTTGGGCCGCCAAATAGGTTTCAAATTGCAGAATATGATCTCGTTCCACACTAATTATCTAAAAAACATGAAGTATATGATTAGTTAAAAGAAAAGAAAAGATTTGGTATGCTTGCAGACTTGTGTAGGCAATAGTTCATACACAATTAGGGAGATTTCTTGAGATATCTCAAAAAAGTAACATTAATTTCATTGCAACTCACTTGTAACTCATCCTTGTGAGAGATGAAACTGTTAAATTGGCTCGTAATACAGGTTTCCATTAACATCTTCATTGTGGGATAATGATCCCAGCAAAAAGCGCCAAAGGTCGATGGATTGTGGGCAGATATCATAAGAAGAATTAGCCAAGCTTTCCAGTAGAATGCAATAATTGCCAGCTTTGGTGGATCGTAGTCCGATGGCAATAGAATGTTTTCCGGATGATGATATTCAGACATGCTGAACAAAAAGTCAATAATGTCAAATTTGTTTGCCTGTACGGCTGGAAAATCGGTTGCTTTCATGCCGGATACGCGTTTAATGACCAGCAGCAATATGTCGAATGTATTTGCTATTGAGAATGGAATATCCTTTGTAATGCCAATTAAAATGATGCGCAACAATGTCTCCTCGTGAATTGGAGTCTCCGATATGATTCTCAAGATAGCTCCCCTTTCTGGCTCCGATGGCCACTGATCACAACGTGAATATTGTTCTGGATTCTCGAGCAGGAGCAGCTTGTGCAGCGCTTGATGGTATTCAGCAGCTTGAATTTTGAATATGTTTGGAACCGTTTCGTACATCCACGAAACTGCATCCAGCTGGATTTGTGACATTTGCTTGTACAGTTTAATAAGCGCCTGATTGTTCTTCACATCCCGATTCGTTTTAAGAGATAAACTCCCTTCGCGTGCCTGCGGCGTTGCCGAAAGGAACATGCAAAGACAGACGAGATCAACCATCGAGTGAAAGATTCGCTCCTTGAACTCAAAGTGCTCAATTTGTTGATTCAGTTCGTCGCGTTCTCGTAGAAATGTTTTGCAAAACTTCACTAGGTTTACATCGAATCGCAGCATCCGCACAAGTTCCCTTAAAAACACTCGTAATGTGCGCAAGCAATCATCCCGTTGAAGTACAAACTCCTGGTAGATTTCGGCCAAGTTAACTGCAGACTGATCCGGAGATGTTTGAAACATCGTTGCTATGAAAAAGGCACACAAGTTGATGAACTTATCTAAGAACAAGATGTATGGTAATAATAATAGATTGCTTACCAAGCATACCCATATTATTGGGATTCCTTGTATTGGACAGTTCGTTCTGCACAACCAACTTCATGATGGTACTCAATATATCTGGCTGCAAGTGTATCATTTCCTTCAGACATGACATATAATGATTAATGAGTGGTTTGGTTTTCAAACGCATCTTAATCAGAACCAAGAGAACTTCATTATCCTGAGTGCTCTTCCCTTTGATATTAAAGCATATATATGATAACAATTGCTGGGCAAATTTAACAAGCTTTCCATTGTGAATCCACAACTCCAGTCGAGAGATGCTGAGACAGCGGACTTCTCCGATTCCCGAGGTGCTGCATAGAAATTTGAGAAAATTCCTGGTGTAATTATCCTGTTGCTGGCGCTTATTAAGCTGATCCCGTATGGCATCGCTGACGAGCTTTTGAACCGTACTATCTGAGAATCTGCGCTTAATTGCACAGATGGCATCTGTGGTCTGATCCAATTCCCCATGCAAATATGGACTGGCATCCAGACTTGGTGTCGAATTATCTCCAGAATCATCGTCGATCGTCACATTGTCTCTGTGGGCTTGGCCAGAAGCAACTGTTGTGTTTGCATCCCAACGGAGAAGACTCAAATGTGGCGTTCGCGTCCCAAAGGCAGCGCAAACATTTTTAACAAATGGAGCGCAATAATCATTGTCGGCCCAAAATCGCTCATTGACGGCATCGTCAATGTATGTGCGCAGTAGAATCTCTGGCCATTGCGATACATCGGAGAATCCTCGGGTGATAAGATTTGTAAACACAATATGAAGATTTGTATTATATCGCATTTTAACGTTTGTCTCCCGTCGCAAAAAGGACAAAAGCGCATATACAACGACATCATTATTGAAGAAGTTCGGATGCACCTTAGACAGATACAACAATGTTAAATATGCAATGTTATCCGACTTTGGTCTGGATGCAAGAGATGCCGACGTCGCATGTCGAATGATTCCACAAATATATCGCACAACCGCTTCATTATCATTCTGCTCAATGGCTGTATATATGCTCTCCAGAACATTTGATAAATCACACTCGACGGCCAGTTGTTCCCATATCTCGTATTGTGCGATTCCGGTGGATGTGGCCATATCAGGACCTCCATCTTTAAGGCTGCCTCGAAATCTTTTGCTCGAATGACTCGCAATGGACGTGGATGCTTCTCGTTTTCTATCTGAAGATCCAGCACCGATGCCTTTAATTGGTATTATCTTTGACTTGGAGTCATCGCGACCACCTTTGGTACCGAGAGCAAACAGTTCTCCACCTAGTAACACCTTCTTTTGTCCCCTATTAGAGACACTCATTTTATTACGATCCATTTTTTCTATATTTACTTATTGTTAAAATTGTGTCGTTTCGTTCTGCAAAAGTTCAAATGAACATATCATTAATATGAACGAATGAACTTATTCAGTCGCTCATGAACTTTATCGATAACACGAACTAACCGTTTCATTTTTAATACCGGTTCGGGAACCCGAACCTAAACAAGTTCTTTATCAAGAACTGAAAACCGAAATCCAAAAATTATTTTGATAATTGAAAATTTAAAATCTTTTAATAAACTTCTCTTTATATATTTTTATATTTATTTAAAAAACATTTTATAACATATCAAACCACATTAGCTTACAAATCTATGTATATAAAAACATATATACGTACAAATTTATATATGTATGCATGCTTACGATATATGTATGCAAACATATGTATTACTTTGTACTGCCCGGACGTTTCTCTTCATCCGCATCTATGAAGCGTGTATGCATTCCTGCAGCAATAAAGCGCTTACTAGCAGCGATATCCAAACGTGGTGCCGCTAATGAATCATTTATTTCCTTTTCGCGAGCTAGCATCTCCTTGGCTCGACGTAAATCGTGTAAAATGTAGTGCTACAATACAGTACATGTACAAAAATAATTATAGTTGACATAGAAATGCACATGTCTATATGTATTTGTTACCTTAGACAAATCGGATCCATTCAGTCTCAAATACATCCAAAACAGCGTGCTATTTGCATAAGCCAAATAAGTATCTAGTTTAATCTGCTCATCAGTGCTTAATGTTGGGTCACCGTGTGCTAATACTGCACAATCCAAGTCTTTTTCCAAATTATCTAGATTAGCCGAAAATTTTTGTAAAACACCAAATATTTGATCGTTTTGCATTTGTTCACAAAAGGAAGCAGAGCTCTGTGATCTGTTGATTGAATCTTGCGTCTCAGCCATGGCTTACACTCTCGAGTTTACGATATTTCAGTGTAATAGAATTATAACAATTTGCTTTTGTAAGTTCAGCCCACAAATAGGGATGTTATTTACATTAAATGGCAATGTTTATATTACCTAGAGATGGGCGACATTGAGTCTATAGTCTATCAAACTTTTTCACAAAGCGCTGTTGCCAATTTAACTATTTTAAAGCTAGTTTTGGCTATAATCAACTTTCGATTGCTATACATATTTGTGAATTGGATATTTAAAATATATATATTTCTTGCTATTCATTATTTTTAAAATTTTAATAATGTAATGATAATTTAATTAAAAATATGGACTAAGCTATGCCCTTGGTGTCCATCAGAACTCTGTTATATTACCTTTTTAAATTTACGGCAGCCTGTCAGCAATATGCGTTGATCTTACACGATAATAAAAATTGGGCTAAGCAAAAATGTCGGGCTCCGTGTTGTGATAAATGATAAATAAGCCATTTTTCTTCTCAAATTAAATTAAGTGAGATTAAATTAAGTGAGAACTTTTAAGATGTTTATTTCAAAAGTTGAAAGTCGTAGTTAAATATATTTAATTTTATTTAATTATTCTTATTTATTTCTATATATTACACTGTTATTGTGTATTTAAACATTAGTTAATTTATAATTTATGGAAAAATTAATAACTTGTCTCATGCTCATTCGATTTAAATAATATTGTTGTTGCTTAAATCATAATTTCTTGTGAACATTTACTAAAATTGTTCCATTATCATCGTTTCAAAGCCGACGCTCATTTATCGAAATATCAATAGACATTGCGATGATTCTGTATTTCAACACAGGGTTTTTTTTTAGTAATTTCAAGTGAAAAATAGTATTTTGTCGTTTATACATTTAGTAACATAGAGTTCTATATTTATGCCATACTTACGGTTTTCTGGCAATTATTAATCGTCGCGTTCGATTGGTAAACAAATATGGATTTCATTGACGACTTCATTGAAGAATACAAGAGCAATCCCTGCTTGTGGAAAGCCGATTCAGTTGATTTTAGGAATCGGACCAGACGACAAGAAGCGTATATGAGGCTTATTGCTGTGGCGACTCGACATGGAGAACTGTACAATGTTGAAAGAACTAAGCAAAAGATTAACAATCTGAGGTGTGCATTTCGTCATCAACTGCGAAAATATAACGAAGTTAAGAAAAAGGGAGAGAAGTATGAGCCGTACTGTCCAAAGCGAAGATATTTCGAATCTCTCATGTTTTTAAAGGACGAAGAAATTCCTGAAAAGAAATCAAAGCAGACTGATAATCTACCTTTACAACAAAATACAGATAACACTGTAGTGCAGCAAGAAGCATATGAGGAATTTTCAGATGCCGAAAGCTTGCCGAAGCAAATGAAAAATAATGATAATAACAAATTATCTCCTAGCACAAGCGCTAACGAATTCTGTGCCAATTTATTTGAAGAAGTTGAGGTTGATCCAATTATCAGTATTCAATCAGTAAACAGCAGCAGCAACAACAACAACCAGAACCAGACATCGAGCGGCAGTACCACAATAAAGGACACTGACGGTATATTGCCGACATCCGATAACAGCACTATATCTGACAGAAGAAAATCAGTAAATACCTCAATTACAAGCACTTTGAACGACAAAGTGAGCAACTCAACAGCTGATCATATATCTGAGTTAAATCGAGACAAACAGATTACCACCCGTCATAAATACATCAAGAGCAATAGAAAAAGATCATTATCGGGATCATCGCAACTGTCAGACACAGAAGCTCCTCCCACAGGAAAATGCAGGGCCGGCATTTCAAACATTGATTTCGAGCGACTTTTTCAATTGGCGTTCAAAAATGCAGACAATCAGTTGGATGATCATTTTACAAATTTCGGGAAAATAATTGCTCACAAATTGAGATCAATGGACAATGCACAAGCAATATATGCGGAGAAAATCATAGCCGATGTTCTCTATCAGGGCCAGATGAAAATGCTATCTACATTAAGTATAACTCAGTTCTTAAGCGTAGATAATACAACCGTCTATGTAGAAAGTCATACTAAATGATTGTTCTTAAAATTAATGTTAAAACTATAATATGAAATTATATACATATGTGCGATTTGGCTACTAAATTTTGTTTTATTGTGATTTGTGGATATGTTCTGGATTATTTACAGAGTTCACTTGAAGCTGATAAACTTTCTGATTGGAAATAAATTTAACATTTAGCTTGTCCTGCTGAACGGCTATTGTTATTACGTTCTCTCTCTTTCTCGCACTGGATGAGAACTACATGTACGAAAAAAGGAGCAACACATTACAAAATAGGGTTGCCAAGCTAAACTTCACAATTCCAAGATAAGATGTTAGGGTTTAAAAAAGAAAATATAAATAAATGAGTCGATTAACATAGGACTTAATGCTCAGCAAGTGGAGCTGCATGATATTATTAATAAGTATAATTCTATCGATATCGCTCGCCAGTACAAGTTGTACCAATAAGAGAACGCTTGCTAAATAAAATATTCAATAATATAATTCACTGTAGCGCACGTTTTATGAATACTTAAACGTATTCTGCAAAATTATTTACTTATAATATTATTATTTCGGTGCTCATGTTATTTATTTTATTTATTCTGATTATCGACGATATCTTAATTTTGTAACGAAATATTTGGTATTTTTAGCCAATACTAAAACGGTCACACTTGCATACTTTCTGTAAACATAAATTTTTTGTCACAATAAACATAAATTAAATATTATTAAAAATGAGCGGAGCTCATCGGGAAGCTGTTCAGAAGCAAATTCATCAAGATTGGGCAAACAGAGAATATATTGAAGTCATCACAGCCAGCATAAAACGAATTACAGATTTTCTAAATTCATTTGGTAAGTCTACGCCTTTGCCTCTACATATTTATGTACATACATACACACATATAAATGTTTATGTATGACTATATCCGGCGTCTTAGTGGTAATATAGTGACACTTCACTTCATTAGCAAGTATTAGGTACTGCTCCAAAACAGGAGTGCAAAAAAAGTAACACCACTTTCCACCGAGGAAGCACCAGTTCCCTATTCAGAGATAGGGGAATATGACGCGCTCTTGGGGAGTGGCTTCTTTAACCTTTTTTTTTCGTTTAAGCGCAGTTCTAAGTTAATCTGCAAAAGAAGCAAATTACTATCTCACGGAATGAATTATATCCTAAAAATAACTAAGTTCATATTTAAAATGTTAACTAATTGGTTTGGTTCATTATTTAACGGACGGGTCTAAAAATCAAGCCTTGTTAATCTTTTTAATAAATACAAACATTTGAATATTTTACTTATTGAAATAAAAATATTTATATTTCTTTTTTAGATATGTCCTGTCGATCACGCTTAGCGGTACTTAATGAAAAACTTACAACTTTGGAACGACGTATAGACTACTTGGAAGCCTGTGTAACCCAAGGGGAAACACTAACGTAAACATATAATATGTAGAAATCTAAGTACATTATACATTATGACTTTGCTTATTAAATACATCAAAATATACACAACATAAATAATTATTTAATATGAAAAGTATTTTATTATTCGCTGCGCCGTTAAATACGTGGAGTTAGTAATATTTTTATTTAAAAAAATGAGTTGACAGTAAATGTTTAATGAGTAGTTTTAATTAGTTTACAATTATCAACTAATAAACAGAACTATTACAATATTTTCAAAATTTTAACACTTTTAGTTGTAGAACATATTTTTTCACTGTTCGGTATTTTGTAACGAAGAACTTTAAAATAATCGTACCATGTACCACGAATGCAAACATCGCTCATCTCTAGCTGTAGTCACTGACGAAGCTTTCTTTCCGGTCTGATACTTGACAAAGGCAGACGAAATGGTAAAGCAAATCGTTAATTTTTTAACCAATCATTTATTATTATTTAAAATGTAACCTGTATTAATGTTTTGAATATTTCTAATTATTAGGCGGCACACAAATCGTTCCGTATTAAGCAGAAATTAGCTAAAAAGCTAAAGCAAAACAGATCTGTTCCACAATGGGTTCGCTTGCGCACTGGAAATACCATTAGGTAAGTTTAGTGTACGAAAATAATAATGTTTTCTCTGTGTCGCAATTGTTGAACGTTTGAACAAACCCTAAAAAAAAAATCGGAAAACTCAGAGTACAGGCTGTGCAAATGAGCAGTGTGCAAATTAAAACAGCAAATGTTTTTAAAGTTCGGGACAACTGGGAACAAAAACAATTTAGTAATATATCTAATGGCTGGGAGTTGAAAGTTCCGGTCGCCCATAGTCTCGCACAGTAATTAAGTTTTAGTGTGCGATGTGTTTGTATGTTTTGAATTGTATTTTAGTGAGCTGCAACATGCTTTTCCATCTTGGTATTCATTAATTGCACACAAATCCAACAGTCAAACCTATTTGTTAAAGCCATGCTTCCATGCAAACGAACTGCCTCTTAGTTTTCGATCTAACTGCACAGAACAACTATAATAATACCAACTGCTGAAACAATTACAAAAACTACTATTTATTTAATTTACAGATACTAATATTCAAACGTTTTATTTTCAGGTACAACGCCAAGCGCCGTCACTGGAGGCGTACCAAGTTGAAGCTGTAAGCTCCTGGAATGTCCCCTTGCAGTTATTTTGATTTGCAAATATAACTGAGAGTATCAAATAAAGTTCTTTATTGAAATACAGTCAAAAGATGTTTGTTTATTTAAACCTGTAGTGCTGGTGATTAATTTTCTACCGAATCACATTGCTGTTTCTTTTTTAGATATTTGTAGATAATTTTGGACAATCAATATTTGGCGCCATTTCTTAGTGAACTTGTAGGGTGGCTGAAAATGTAAATAAAATTGTTTTATGCATCTACAGGAGAGTCAAGGTATCGTGCATTTTCACAATGTAAGCTCACATGTGTATTCAGTAATATTTACATTGAGTCAAAAAATTATTGGTATCAACTATAGTTTAAAATACTTCGCTGATTGTCTCGATCACTTTTTGACAGTGAAGCGACACTGTTTACAATATATTCGCCACTTGGTAGAGATCGAAGAAGAAGAAGAGATCACATTTAAATGTATTCATACAATATAAAATCGCCAACAACCCTGTTGGGTTTTATAGTATTGCTCAATACCATTATCAGTTAAGTATTGTGATATCGACAAGCCGTTGCTGGCGTATTAACAGCCAATGATTTTTAAATTTGTATCACAAAAGTTAAGAGTTCTATGATTTTTAAATATAAATTTAATTTTTTTTATTTAAATATACCAATATAATAATATATTTGACAAACTTTTAAAGAAAATGTTTATTTGATAATTATTATTTTAAATATTAAAGGCATGATTCCAGTTGATAGCACTTTCAGTATTTGACTCATGCTATTTAATATTGCTTCTTAATTGAAATTTGTAATTGTTTTTATTTTATATATACATAAATTTACGAAATACCTATAAAATACTTGTGACGCTAAATTGAGTAATCTTATAGTATTTATCGTGACTTGCACTTGATATTACTTAAAAGTAACACTTATATTAATATGGTACATCCCTAAGAGCTACCCATCACACTACCAATATAAGGTTATTTGTTGTAGCAGCTGGAGCTGTGAAGAGTTTGTTTTTGTTTTAAAAGTGTTAGCCCATTTATAATTTGACGTTGCTATTTCTGAATTATGGTATATTATATTTACAGATAGCTGATTGGTTCCTAAACTGTAAATCGAGTGAAAGTGGTTTATTTGCAGTGCCATTGCAATTGATTGTGATTTATTGATTTTAGACAAAAATTTGGAACATCGTCTATCAAACTTATATATATATATAAATTTATATATGAGGAACCAACGGTAAAGATGCACGCTCAAGGACAGGGTCAACAGACGCAGCAGCACTCCTCGACACATTCCCTTCTGCAACAACCGCAAAACCATTTATCTAACAACAATGCAGTTGGAAAATCTAACGAAAATCAATCGTTGTCATCTGTCGGTAAGTGGATAGATTACAAAGCTATATTAGTTGTACATAAGTAAGTATTTGTTCATGCATTTATGTGTGAATATCAATATTTGATGCAAACGCAAAAAAAAAACAATGGAAAATTCCACTAATGTATGTATGTATGCACTTAAGTTTGTGTGTGAGCATACAGTTAGTTGGGAAAGTCTGTTGACCTTGTGACAAAACCCTTCATAAGAATTAAAAAAAAAAAACAACAAGTATCAACAACTAAATGTTTATATCTCTTTAAAATCAATTACGCGCCGCATCATAAAGATACCGCTTTGTGAAAAGATAATGGTCAACTTAATTTCTGTAAATAAAAAATGCAGTATTATTCCAGTACTAAAATGTCGTCAAAATCGTTGAAATTTTTCTGAAACATAGATAACTAGTTTTATTATTTAACTCAAGCAGACAAGAAAAGTTTCCGTCAAACCGGCCCAAAGCAGACAGTAAATAATTGTGTTGGACGCTTGTAAAGAGATAAGTGCTTAGACCGCCAAACAAAAAGTTTTCCATTGATTAAAATACTTTTGACACTACCTATTTGGCAACCTGACAGTCGACTATTCTAGAATAATAATATGATGAACGTATTAGAATTTGTTGTAAATCGCTTGCAGCATTAAAATAGCGAACCGAAAATTTACAAGCAATGGCAACTCTACGCGCAGTGTTTAATTGATTCAAAACTGGAATTTAGAAGCACCCGACAAAATAACATATGCGCAGTATACTTCGGAGTTAGTCACTTTACAAGTCCAAATTTTTGTTCAATTTCACATGATTTTTTACAAAAAAATGAAGGGTCTTAGAATCAAGTTTAAAGTGTTTTTTTATACTTATTACCACATAAGGAGTTGATTAAAACTGAAAACTTGAGATTTAAAATTTTGAATTTTCAAAATTTCAAAGGGGGGACCCTTAGCATCGAAATCGAATCTTGGTCGAAAATAATTAATTTTTCGAAATGAACAAAATTTGAATACATAATGAATTAAGAGGCCAAACCATGATCAAAATGACATTCCGCTTGAAAATCGGTTCAGTTTTGATCAAGTTATGACAGTTTTAAGTTGGTCATACTTCGGAGTTAGTCACTTTACAAGTCCAAATTTTTGTTCAATTTCACATGATTTTTTACAAAAAAATGAAGGGTCTTAGAATCAAGTTTAAAGTGTTTTTTTATACTTATTACCATATAAGGAGTTGATTAAAACTGAAAACTTGAGATTTAAAATTTTGAATTTTCAAAATTTCAAAGGGGGGACCCTTAGCATCGAAATCGAATCTTGGTCGAAAATAATTAATTTTTCTAAATGAACAAAATTTGAATACATAATGAATTTAGAGGCCAAACCATGATCAAAATGACATTCCGCTTGAAAATCGGTTCAGTTTTGATCAAGTTATGACAGTTTTAAGTTGGTCATACTTCGGAGTTAGTCACTTTACAAGTCCAAATTTTTGTTCAATTTCACATGATTTTTTACAAAAAATGAAGGGTCTTAGAATCAAGTTTAAAGTGTTTTTTATACTTATTACCACATAAGGAGTTGATTAAAACTGAAAACTTGAGATTTAAAATTTTGAATTTTCAAAATTTCAAAGGGGGGACCCTTAGCATCGAAATCGAATCTTGGTCGAAAATAATTAATTTTTCGAAATGAACAAAATTTGAATACATAATGAATTAAGAGGCCAAACCATGATAAAAATGACATTCCGCTTGAAAATCGGTTCAGTTTTGATCAAGTTATGACAGTTGGAAGTTGGACAACTCTTTGACCTAGCAAGTTTACCACAACCGTACCTGTACAAATGTTTCGGTATTCGGTTCTTGACAGAGAATTTTCATTCGGTTACGGTTTCAGTTCCGGTACTATAGTTTCGGTTAACGGTTCCGGTACTAGTTCCGGTGTTATTATTTATTTTATGATAATCGAATTTCATTAATACAATCTGACTAAACCTAAATATTTAATTATAACTTCAGCGTTCACAAAATTATTATTATTTGGAGATATTCTAATCTATGTTTATGTTTACAGGTTTACTGGAGTTGGCGCATCGAGAATACCAAGCTGTAGATTATGAAAACGCAGAGAAGCATTGCATGCAGCTATGGCGCCAAGACAGCACCAACACTGGAGTGTTATTACTGCTATCATCAATTCATTTCCAATGCAGACGTCTGGATAAATCCGCTCAATTTTCGACATTGGCAATAAAACAAAATCCTCTGCTCGCGGAGGCATATAGGTAAGCTTATAGAATTAATCTTTTTCCCAAATGTTTTATAATTTCCTTTTCTTTTTTTTTTTTTTTTGTTTTTAGCAACCTAGGAAATGTTTACAAAGAGCGCGGACAGCTACAAGAAGCATTAGATAACTATCGTCGAGCTGTGCGATTAAAGCCCGACTTTATAGATGGATACATAAACCTGGCTGCGGCTTTGGTAGCCGCGCGAGATATGGAGTCCGCGGTTCAAGCATATATAACAGCATTACAATATAATCCTGTGAGTACAATTTTTCAAATTTATTTTCTTTCATTTTGCTATAGTTAAATATTATTCTTGCAGGATTTGTACTGTGTGCGTAGCGATTTGGGTAACCTGCTTAAAGCTCTAGGACGATTGGAGGAAGCAAAGGTATGTTTACTTAAAATTAACTATATCGTTTAGAAAGATCTAAAACTTAATTACCATATCCTAGGCCTGCTATTTAAAGGCGATAGAAACGTGTCCAGGATTTGCCGTTGCATGGAGTAATTTGGGCTGCGTGTTCAACGCACAAGGAGAAATCTGGCTAGCTATTCATCACTTTGAAAAAGCTGTCACCCTCGATCCCAACTTTTTAGACGCCTATATAAATCTAGGAAATGTGCTTAAGGAGGCCAGAATATTCGACAGGTTTGTATATTGTTATTCCACATGCAACCCCTATTTCAAAATTAAGGGACATAATCGCTATGCTTCAACTAAGACCTAATTCATCTTAACATCGCCATAATACCACCAAATTAATAAAAGTTTCCAGTCGTGACACTCATAATTATGATTCCTATCATTAGCTTGGCATTCTGTTTTTGCTTTAGCATTTTTATTTCCGATATATACTTAAGAAGTGAAACCAAAAAATGGAATAAAAGTGAGGAAAACACAAATAGTGATATAAAAATGAAGTTTTAAAATTAACGGCTACTTTATCTAATATTGATAACTATATTTTTATAATCCTTTTGTAATGTAAATATTATTTTAATTTCCTATCGCATTTATATTTTTTTCCACCCTTTTTGATTTAAAAATCGGCAGTTCCCCTCTATCCTTTCGACTAGAGGATGACAGAGAAGTGTCTATAGCTTATAATATAACAAACCAGTTCAATCCATGTTGGGCACAGCAGAAAATGCTTTTCATTGAACGTATTCAATTGTTTTTTTTTTGCTTATAGATATAAATAAGTTTTGTCAAGATCACCCCTCGTTCATGATCTTTAATTCTAAAAATATCAGCATACGTGGAAATCCAAATATGGAGCACCTTGTATTGCTTACTATATATTTATTCAATAATTTAGAATCCCTTTAAATAAATTGTGACCTTAAATATAAAAGTGAAGTATTGCACGTAGAAACATATATAATAAGATGCTCAGGATTTTTTATCTTTCTATTGTGGTTTACGTCATCTAATATTCAAACATAATTAGATTTTTGCATAGTAAACTCACATATAGTCAGGGCAAACAAATTAGTATTGAAACATCAATACCCTGGGAAATAGATTCAACAAATAGTGCTAGTTGATAGATATGCAAATATTAATTTACATAACTATCAGGGTTATTTACTAAATACTAGTTAGTCATGTTGAAATTACATTTAACATATCAGTCTTAGAGAATTTAGTATAATATTTGTTTGTAGAGCAAATATTTTTAAATAAACTTGGCTACATGTGCAAGACCTTAAACCATTTAGTTTATAATTTTTGCGTACAGGGTATAGAAATGATCTCTACGTAATTTTGTATATTTCAGATAATGGCACATGGTTTTTTTGGTTCTTTTTGGTGGGCGGCTTACCGAAGTCTTTTTTTCGTTTCGTTTGATTTAATTTTAAAAGTCCAAGAAAATTTAAAGGCCTTATAAATTTAGATTCTGTTTGATTATTAACTGATTGAAAATGTGTTTACACAATTCATACTTCAAGTGTGCTTTCTAAATGTATAAGTTAACTATTTATTTAAATATTATTGTGCAAATATATCAATGAGAGAACGATTTTATCATCATGGACTGCCAATGTGTAATTGTTTATACAATTGTTCCCATAAAACAAGATCAACATTGCGCAAAAACTTACAAGTGTACAAATAATGCAAACGGAAATCAATATCTAAAACGTCATTTAGATCGATTACGATTATGTTGGAAACGGTAAAGAATTTCAATTAGATAATAATAAATATTTATAATTTCTAAATTATAGGGATAAAAAATGCTCGCCATTTTCGACTTGGGAATAATTAGCAAGAGTATTTAATGTTCCCCTTTAATTCCTGAAAATTTTAATTGCTTGCTTTGTTTTTCTTGTATTATTTTTATATATATAAATAGATAAATAGTGTAAATAGTTTGACTAGAGATAAGTTCAAGTTTGTGGTTGGTATATAAGTTTATTGCGCGAATTTTTTTAAACAAATTCTTCAGGCGCGCGAATTTTGATTGGTAAAGATTTAGTTGTATGGCATTTATGTGTATTAAAGAAGCATCCTATTTTTAAGTAATGTGAATATTTTAATAATGAACATTAATCAATTTCAGGGCTGTGGCTGCATATTTGCGTGCTCTAAATCTTTCACCTAACAATGCCGTAGTCCATGGAAATCTGGCATGCGTCTACTATGAGCAAGGACTCATTGACTTGGCCATTGACACATATAGGCGAGCCATTGAGCTGCAACCTAATTTTCCCGATGCATATTGTAACCTTGCAAATGCTCTTAAAGAAAAAGGACAGGTAATTATATTATTGTGTGCTGATTATGAAGAGCTAATAATAGTTTATTTAAATATTACATTTTCATATAACTAATGGTCTTTGGGATTTCCCATTTATTAGGTCAAAGAAGCTGAAGATTGCTATAATACCGCACTACGACTATGCTCGAATCACGCAGATTCACTTAACAATTTGGCGAATATCAAACGAGAACAAGGATTCATTGAGGATGCAACACGCCTTTATTTGAAAGCCCTTGAAGTGTTTCCCGATTTCGCAGCTGCACATTCGAACCTGGCGTCTGTGCTGCAACAGCAGGGCAAGCTAAACGAAGCCCTTAGGCATTACAAGGAAGCAATTCGAATTCAGCCCACATTTGCCGACGCGTACTCCAATATGGGAAACACTTTAAAGGAGCTGCAGGATGTTAGCGGGGCTCTACAGTGCTATACGCGAGCTATACAAATCAATCCGGCATTTGCCGATGCCCATAGCAATTTGGCGAGCATCCATAAGGATTCTGGAAATATTCCTGAAGCAATTCAATCTTACCGTACAGCTCTAAAGCTAAAACCTGACTTCCCCGATGCCTATTGCAATTTGGCACATTGTTTACAAATTGTTTGTGATTGGTCGGATTATGATGTACGAATGAAGAAATTGGTTAGCATCGTTGCCGAGCAGCTGGACAAGAATCGTTTGCCATCCGTACATCCACATCACTCAATGCTGTATCCATTGACCCATGATTTTCGAAAAGCAATTGCCGCGAGGCACGCCAATTTATGCTTAGAAAAAGTGCACGTTTTGCACAAGCAGCCGTATAATTTCGCAAGAGATCTACCAAGTGGCGGACGTATACGAATTGGATATTTGAGCTCAGATTTTGGAAATCATCCTACCTCACATCTGATGCAGTCAGTACCCGGATTGCATGATCGATCGAAGGTAGAGATATTCTGTTACGCCCTCAGTCCTGATGATGGTACAACGTTCCGGCAAAAAATAGGCCGTGAAGCTGAACATTTTGTTGATCTTTCCGTAATTCCATGCAATGGCAAAGCAGCCGATCAGATTTACAATGATGGCATACACATTCTAGTTAATATGAATGGTTACACAAAGGGCGCAAGAAATGAGATATTTGCCCTTAGACCTGCACCGATTCAAGTCATGTGGTTAGGCTATCCAGGCACAAGCGGTGCCAGTTTTATGGATTATATTATAACTGATGCAGTTACCAGCCCGATGGAATTGGCCAATCAGTACAGTGAGAAGCTATCGTATATGCCTTACACATATTTTATTGGTGATCACAAGCAAATGTTTCCGCATCTAAAAGAGCGAATTATTGTTTGCGATAAACAGCAGCAATCATCTGTTGTAGATAATGTTGCAGTCATTAATGCCACTGACTTGTCGCCTTTGGTTGAAAGTACAGACGTCAAAGAGATCAAAGAAGTCGTTGCGAATGCGAATAAACCTGTAGAAATTACACTTAAAGTAGCAGAACTGCCGAGCACCACCCAGATAGTATCGATGATTGCTACTGGTCAGGTGCAGACATCATTGAATGGTGTTGTCGTTCAAAATGGACTGGCAACTACACAGACAAACAATAAGGCAGCCACTGGAGAGGAGGTTCCCCAAAATATCGTTATTACAACACGTCGTCAATATATGTTACCCGACGACGCTATAGTTTACTGTAATTTTAATCAACTATACAAAATCGATCCTCAAACTCTGCAATCTTGGGTAGTCATTTTAAAAAATGTGCCTAAATCGGTTTTATGGCTGCTGCGGTTTCCAGCAGTTGGCGAGCAAAATATTAAAAAATCTGTTAGCGATTTGGGTAAGCAACAAATTGAAGATGTTGCAAATATATGCTATAATATGAAATATTTATTTCTTTTAGGTATTTCTTCTGAAAGAGTTATATTCTCAAACGTAGCTGCAAAGGAAGAACACGTGCGTCGAGGACAATTGGCCGATATTTGTTTAGACACTCCACTGTGCAATGGTCATACAACTTCAATGGACGTTTTATGGACCGGAACTCCAGTTGTCACCCTACCCGGAGAGACATTAGCTTCCAGGTACATATTTTTCTGTGCTATCAATCTTAGCAGGGATCGAAAATAACAATTGACTCTTAACAAATTCAAGGCCTAAAAAAATATTTGTATAAATAAAAAACCACATATTCTTTTTTTGGATGATAGAAAATTTTATTTTTTAAATCATAAAAAACCTCCTGATTTCCATTTTTATTATAATCATTTAAACGGAAAAAAAAATCATTTTTGTATTTAAATTTTAATCTTTACGATCACTGCCACAATTTATTAATTACATATATTTAAATAAATTCCTTTGTGTTATAGGGTTGCTGCTTCTCAATTAGCTACACTTGGATGTCCAGAGTTAATTGCCCGTAGCAGAGATGAATACCAAGACATCGCTATTCGATTGGGAACGGATAAGGAATACTTAAAAGCTTTACGAGCAAAAGTATGGAAAGCAAGAGTCGACAGTCCACTGTTCGATTGTTCACAATATGCCAAAGGCTTAGAAAATCTGTTTTTACGCATGTGGAAAAGATTTCAGAGGAATGAACTCCCCGATCACATTTCTTCAGAATAAGAGTTTCAAAACTAAATGTAAAGCAGACTAGGAAAGCTGAAGTACTACGAATGGAGACTGGAGTGGGAAGGCGAATGTATGCTATTTAGTTTGAATTTCTGTGACATATATACATATGTATGTTTCATGTATAACTACAAATATTTCTGTATAAGAAGCAAGTGTAACTATTTATACACATATTCTTATTTTTGATCAATTTAACATGCTCTCATAAACATTTTGACCTTTTAAAATAAGACGTTACCTTGTATTAGAAACAAAAATAAAACCGCTTAATATTGAACACGGCATCATCACATCCCATCATATAAACAATATTCTTGGTTTTAATTACAATTGTGAGATGGAAATTTTAGCGAATCTGAGAATGTCAATTATTGGTTTTTTTTTTTACCCATTTTGGCGTTGACGTACATTGACGTACATTTCCTTAGATTAGGCAGATCGAAAAAAAGTGCCATATATATTTGATGTGCTGAGTTAGTTGTACTTTGCTTACATTTTACAGAGCGCAAATCATTTTAAAACAATTTGAATTTATAAATTAAGCCATTTTTTATTCCTATTCTGTTGGCAACAAACAGCAGAAATTTCGCTGACAACTGCAAAAATATTTGTCGTGTTTAATTTTTTTACAGTCGTCAGCTGTTGCCTACAGTGTTGAAAAAGAGCAGCACAACTTTACGCAGCTGATTTCTTGTAAAGAAATTCCAACTTCTTTTGTTAAATTAATTATTCTGTATATCAAATTAATTTTGTTTTCAAAGTTATTTTTGTGCGTTTTAAATTCATGAATGCAGAAGTCAAGTTATCGATAAATTATAAAAATAAATATTTATTATTATTACTGTCAATTGAATGGAACATGAAAAACCATGTTTTGTAACTACTATCGACTAAATCAAAACTCTTAATGTGTACTTGCTTTGTTAAAATATTTTATTTAAATAATATAGATAACGACTAAATTTATTAGAGCTTGTACTACCGCATTGACCTCTAAAATTAATTTCAGTACATTTGTGTTTCTTTTCCATGTTCCAAAGTAGCGCAAACTTACATACAGTTTAACCGGAAATAACAAACAGTTTGACAACCGTGTTGACGTTTCTTTCTTCTTGTGGCATTTTAGCTGAAGGTTCGTCGCTGAATTTTGCCTATTTAAAATCTTGAAATTTACGTATAATCTTCGTGTTTCAGCGGTTTAAACCACCAGTATAAAAAGATGCCTCCTAAATTTGATCCAACGGAAGTAAAATTAGGTACTTTCAATATTTATCTGTTTACAGAAATTGTTTGCAAACAAGGCGGCACATATTAATATGTATTTTGAATGATTTCAGTTTACCTGCGTTGTGTGGGTGGCGAGGTTGGTGCAACTTCATCGTTGGCTCCCAAAATCGGTCCTCTTGGCTTGGTGAGTATTCTTTATTTATTGTTCGTTTAACATGATACTAATTGCTTGATTTTTCAGTCTCCTAAAAAAGTGGGCGATGATATTGCCAAGGCTACCGGCGACTGGAAGGGTCTGAAAATTACTGTGTGCCTGACCATTCAGAACAGGCAGGCTACCATTTCCGTGGTGCCATCTGCTGCCTCCTTGATCATTAAGGCACTGAAGGAACCTCCACGTGACAGGAAAAAGCAGAAGAACAGTAAGTGTATTCTCAGTGAAAATTGCCAATAAGTGCAACGATTTTGTTTGTGTTATGTGCCTGAAGCAACTCCGACTCCCTAAAGTATATAAGGCGTGCTAATCTTCATTTATTCATCGCCAAAAGTGCAGACACGCCGGTTAATAATTCTGTGCAACGTTAGCAGATCATGTTTGTTTTGCATATGGAAAACCAAACAATAAACTTGGGTGATTAAGAAGTGAAGTCGGGCTTGTCAACAGTGATCGACCATCAGACACCTAAGAAATGTAAAGAAATAAGAATACTCAAGTTTAAAACTGTATAGTTGGGCTTGAGACATTTTCTTTTTAGCTTCTAAAGATTGTGATCGTTCTTATCTGATATATGTATTATTCTACTCCAATGGTTAATTGACTTCAGGGAATATGCATATTTTGTGTTGTCGGAGAGTTCTTCTGATTCCCTTTCCTTCCCTTAAACTAAACGTATTTTCATAAATTGATTTTAATTACATTGTTTTTTGTATCTTTCAGTCAAACATAGTGGAAACATCTCCTTCGATGATATCCTGGCTATCGCACGCACAATGAGACCCAGGTCAATGGCGCGTGAGCTGAAGGGAACCTGCAAGGAAGTCCTTGGCACAGCCCAAAGTGTTGGATGCACTGTTGATGGAAAGCACCCACATGATGTAATTGACGACCTCAATAATGGAACTATGGAAGTCCCAGCAGAATAAACATAAATTCCTTTGAAATAACAACAATAAATCTATGTTTTACAGTCCGTTATGTGAAACGATCAAGAGAATTTTTACACAAGAATCATTGATTTAATATCTGCTAATTGAATATTACTTTTAGTTCCAATTGAAACCATTCAAAGCTTAATGCAAAATCTTATCTTGCTTAGATTTTGCCTTACTTATGCTTAATAATTAATACAGAACCATCCTGATGAATTTTACGAAGTAGACTCGACCTTCCAGTTTCCACATGCAGTATTCCTTTTGGAACGCAAAATCTTATTGTTACCAGTTCTGTAAAGTTTTTAAGTGGACAAGAAAGAGGTTCAACTTTTCTCCATGTCCACCTTGATTCATTCTACAAAGCTATGGTGAACATGTTCTCAAGAATTTCAAAGTTTTCGTATTGAGAAAACCAATATATATAACACTATTTCGTTCAATTTTTCTTTTAGAAAAAAAAATTTCTTACATAAATAATTTTATAAACTTAAATATGACGCTCTTTTCAAGAATGAAAAACAACGAAAATTATTTGTTGAATTATTTGGGTATGCTTTTACAGACAAACTTTGTTTTTCAGAAGTTCAAATTCTGTTTTCAATTTTAATCGACATTTGGTAATACCCATAATAAATAAAGTACTCGGCAATAAAACGTCAAAAGTGTAGTGCAACGGCGGATGTATTTATCGATTGTCAAGGAATATTTATCGACTCGACTGATGACTGTCAATTCATCTGTTTCCACTGATATATTGTTAAATAAAGTAAGAGTTGTAACAAATATGACAAAATAAATTACGATTATAATAAATGCACGTAAATGTAGTTAAGGGATAAGACATATTAAATCTAGCGAGGTCGACGACTTAAGATGATTTTGCGCTTGTCGAATATTCTGACTCCATTACAGTTTATTGACAAAAGTTACTTCGATTTGGAATTGCGTTATATATATTTTTTAATGAGTTATCTACTTAATTAAAAAAAAGCATTGAATAACGGTAGACTTAATAATACTTGCACATTTTCCAATATTGTGTATTCTCTTCTTATAAAGTATAAAAAGTAAAAGTATACTTCATGGTATTTTCTCTGTATTAAATGTGTTCCCAGTGTGCTCAATTATTTTAAATTCTATATTTAATTATTTTTAATGAATGCGTTATAATTTCAGTTTTTAATAAACATGTGTTTAATTGCTTGAGGAATATTTTGCCAAGATATCTATTGTATATATTTATGTTAATTTAAAGTTACTTTTAATACTCATCATGACTTGTGCGAGAAAAAAGTCGTTACACGTACCGGGTACTTAAGTATTACACATCACTAGTTTCTACATTGTCCGTTTTCACTGAATGCCAGTGTCCGTAGTGAATAATATTCGTGAAAATAATGATTGTCAGCTACAAATATAAAAAATAAAAATACTTGTCAATACGTGCAAACTGCATTTGTCGTGTTCTGTTTATTGCAAATATATTTGAATTCTTCACAATGCAAATATACATTAATCGTTTTTCTCTTTAAGTGACATTAAATATAATTTTAGTTGTGAAACAATCGTTGTACATTGCATATACATAAACGAGTGTTGTAAACATGCGAGAGTTTAAAGTTGTTGTGCTCGGATCTGGCGGAGTTGGTAAATCGGCCCTAACTGTTCAATTCGTTTCGGGATGTTTTATTGAAAAATATGATCCCACAATTGAGGACTTCTATCGAAAGGAAATAGAGGTTTGCTACATACACTTCCCTACATATTTAGATATGTATATACTATGCATGCATCACACGTCTTGTAATCAGAACTTACACTTACGTACAAATCTACGCAAACTACATACATACATACACAGACAAGAACATTCACACTAACATATTCCTGTGTATGGGTAGATAAATATATATATATATATATATATATATACATTTGGAATCCAGTACATATGTACAAATATATTTATGCTTATACATACAATTTTATGTATTATTACATGCACACATTGCATTTTAGTATTTAAAATAATACCATTACACATGCATATGTATGTATGCCCATATGTACATATGTATACATACAATGAGAACCAACATATAAGTATGTATGCATATAGATTTACGTATGTATAAACTTGTATTGCTTTACTTGCTGCATAATTACTGCATTTATTAAAAATGTTTGTACATTTAAGTTGTCGATTTGCATTAGTTTAGTAGAGTTGTAAAAGGGTGATGTCTGCTGCGGCTATGTATGTATGTATGTATGTATACGAGAAGCAGACACATAGATACATATGTATGTATGTATGCACTCGTATATAAATGTACCCTGTAGTTCGGGGTGGTGGCTACGTACAGACATACATACATAGTTGGCGATTCACCGACCACCGGTGGCAGGAACCGGACGGACCATTTGTCAAGCCGCAATCCACAATCCACAAGCTAAATGGTTTACTAACCACATTTGCACGCGCATGTATTGGCCACAATAGATAACCGAAAAAGACATGTCTATTTTCCATCCAGACAATAGACCGACCGGGTTAATCCTTGTAAATTGCAAATGAAAACATATACGAACAATTTTTAATCAAATTCAGACAAGCGTTACTTTTCATAGTCGCTGATTGACAAACAAATATTTATTTGAATATTATTATTATTATTAACGTTAAGCTACCTTGGTTGTATTAGTCACCGCTGGTAATATTTGTAAAATCTCAGATGTTGTACAAAGATTTTGCATCTTATTGATCCCAAGTTGATACGACAGTTAAGTTAAATAAAAACTTTATTTGATGTTTCCCATACTTAGGTTTGTTTATTAAAGTTAAATAAATATTGTGACAAGTGCCTATAATTAAAAGTATTATTATACTTGTAGCGTTGGAATGTAACGCATAAACAAATAAATAAAAATAAATAGCTCGTTTTAAATAAAACGGACTTTAGTTAAACCGCATTTATAAACATTTTCTTATCGCGAGTTGTTCTTTTCCATTGATTTGTTGATTAATTTATTGTTACATATTCAATATATTGTTTAAGAACAAATTAAAACAGCTAGTTATAAAGTCTTAAAAAAGTGTTGTCAGTAAAACAGCTTTTGGTAAAATCAGGTTTAACTGCCATATCAACTTGGTAAGATTCAACGAATTGAAACTTCCTTCAGCTTCTTTCTTAAATTCTTTTTAAAGTGTGATTGAGGTCACGAAACTGACTCACTACTTCAAGTTATGCTCCTAAAACATGTAACATTTGTTGACCAGTTATGATAAAAAGTTTTGGTCACTATCCTGTACAATTATCGAAAATTTTTAATATATAGCAGTTATATCTAACTATAGAGATTACTTATTTAATTCGGGGATTTGAGATATTGACTTTCGTAAATATATTGTGCAATATTATAATAATATTTAAACATTTATTACAGGTGGATAGCTCTCCCTGCGTTTTGGAAATATTAGACACTGCAGGAACTGAGCAATTTGCGTCCATGAGAGATCTCTACATAAAAAATGGGCATGGATTCATTGTAATGTATTCGCTGACTAACCATCAAACATTTCAGGTAAATATATATTGCAAACAACATATGCGCTAAACTTTTAAAAGCAACTTTGTTTTGTTTTTTTTTTTTAATTAAATATAACACACTTACTGATGAATTTCTAAATTGAATATTTTTATTTAATTTCGCTTTTAGGATATTTCTAGTATGAAAAATGTGATTACTCGCGTTAAAGGAAGTCAACCAGCTCCAATATTGCTTGTAGCGAATAAATTCGATTTGGATTGCCAAAGAGAGGTGTCTACTGCTGAAGGTAAGATTTTTATTTCCCGAATGACAGAAACATAATTTTTGATTTAAAAAGATAGTCTTAAAGATGTAAGTTTGGGTGGAAAATTATGTCTTTTGTTTTTCTACGTTGATGCCGGAAGATGCATTGAAGCTATATTTCAAGTTTATTTTTATCCTCTATTTGATTCGCAGAAAATTTAACTAAAGATTCAATGGTCAAAGGTTGTTTTCTCTGAATAGATACGGAAAGATAGAATAACTATTAAAACAAAAATTTTATAATTGGTTCGTCTGGTATTTTTTGGCGATATGTCTAGTTATTAAATTTTCTGATAACATTTAACTAATAATAATTTAATTTACCTTTCGATTGCAGGAAACGCCTTGGCACAACTTTGGGAATGTCCATTTATCGAAGCTTCAGCAAAAGATCGAATAAATGTCAATGAAGTCTTTGCCACGATTGTTCGAGAAATGAATTTAACACAAGAAAAACGACAAAAAAAGAAATACTGTTGTTGTACGCTTTTATAGAAATTTGTAAATATATAAGATAATTATAGTTAAAAATAAAATCACTTATATGTATGTCATAATTATAATGAGCAGTTATTCGACTTGGATTCCAACAGGTTTGCCTCGGTAGGTATATGACGCCTTTCACTCCCAGGACTGGTAACTCAGAATCTGTATTCGCAGTATTTCCCGTATACTTCACATATTCTACGATACCTTGGCCTATACAAATTCATTTTTCTCTCGGCTTTGCTTTCCCCGCATTAATGATTAATTTATGACAACATACTATTAAAAAATCCGTTTTAATAATTGAGGTTTACTAACTTAATTAAATGAATAAACTTAAAAGAGCAGTTTATTGTTATATTTATTTGACGTGACAAAGTGCATAAATTGTAGATATTATCAAACAGATAGTAAAAAAGATTAATATTATTGTTTAATTACTTTTAATGTTTCCTTACAGTAAACTATAATTATATTCAATCTGCCAATTTAATATTAACTATTTCAAATGACGTTTTTTTTTTTTGCTACAAAAAAGATAATAATGTCAATGTGTGAAAAACTTTTCCCGTAAATTCCCAATAATCGTTTAAAGTAATAGTGGTAATACTTAAATCTACAGCTACAACAACTTTTTATTGCAAGCACTTTTTATTGTGCCATAAGCTTTTAAAATATATGTACAGGTTTGCAAATAAGTATATACAAATTATGTTACAAAAATATTGTGGAATACATTTTTCGAAAAGCGACAGGTATACAAAATGTTGAAGATTAAGTATTTAATTATTACATAATTTATTATTTATTTTTTTATGTTAAGAGCACAGACAACGCTTGGTAAAAGTAATCTCACCTCAGCATTCGGTAACAATTTAAAAAACGAAAGTAATTTACAAAATTGAAAAAATAAAACCTTACTTTAAGAATTTACATTTTTTATTTAAAACCCTGAATTTATGTGCTCTGCGTAACACTTTAAAAACATATGAAACAAATAAGGGATCAATTAATCTTCCAAATATCCAGAAACACAATTTATTATGTCCAATTATACAAAAGTTTTACAAAGTATTTTATAGAATAAAGGGATGGAATGGAACGTTGTACCAATGATAATTCGATGGTGTGGAAAGCTCTAAAGTAGCGTCTCATGATGATTTAAAATAAGTGGCAGTTTGGTCGTTTTTTAATCAAAACTTTTTAGTTTTATAATAATGCAACATTTTATTATTTTTAACATATTTGAGCACCATTTTAAAGAATAGAAAATAGATGTTTTCTAAGTGTAGGTGCAATAAAAATCGTCAAAAAATTTTCAAAATAGAAAGTTAGCTCATTACTTTGAGCATTAAGTATAAGCAAAAAGTCGGAAAAGACTTGAGTGCTTTTTCAAATTCGATATGAATGAATTGTTTATGTGAGTATTCGAAATAAATTTGAGTATTTTCATTTTAGTAATTCACAGGGAGTGATTTAAGGTTTTAAACCGTACCTTAACCAACGTAAGCAAATGGGTTGAATGGAGGTGGGTAATAGTTCGGGAATGATCCAGAGTTTTGAATTGGGAGAGTAGCTGTAATCAATTGAGTAACTGCAGTAGGAACAACGGAAGTGGAAAATATTGTTGTATAGGCGGTTCTTGCTCCAAATGTTAGTTTTAATACTTTACTACTCGTTGCTGTAATTAATGTGTTCAATATAGAAGTAGATGTAATAAATTGCTGTTGGGGAAGGCCTAATAGGGGATTATACGGGTTAAACGGATTGATGGAATATGGAAATTGTGACATCGGCGGCAATATTGGCAATGTGGATACTTCGGTAACGTAATCAGTTTTTTCAATAACACCTACGGACTTGGACAATGTTCTTAATATACTATCAGTTCCCCTTTGAAGAGGTACTACGTAGGATTCCCAAATAGTTTCAAGCTTAATTACTGGACGTGTGGAAGTAATAACATTATTACTGGGAGATAGTGGATTCAAAACTGAAATTTCGGGGTTATTTAACTTTTCCGGGCTATTCAATTGTATATTGGGAAGAATATTTGTTGAATTTAAAATACCCTTAGGCTCCAACTTATTATTAGAATTGATTTTTGCATCGAATTGACCTGCATTGCCTTCATCACCAAATTCAAGGTCCAAATTCAATTCCGAGCCAGCCTCATCCAAAATGGCGGCAAAGTCTTTAAAGTTTTTAGCTGGAATAAAATTGTCCCTAATTGGCGAGATTGTTTGAGTGACCGTTACTAAGCTAGTATAGTCAAAGGTTTGTACTAGCGTTATCTGTACTGTTTCATTTTTCTTTTCAAAAATTATTGGCAAGATCTGTGTTCTCAATTTAGTTTGAGTAATGGAAAATGAATCCGTTATTGTCTCCAGCTCTGGAGTCTCGAGGCTATCAGTGATATATATAGGCTTTAATGTTGAAATACTCCCATCTAAAGTTGGTTCGATCATCGGCATTGTGGACTCCAAAATGTTTTCAGACAATGGACCATCATCACTTGAGTATTCCTCAATTTGCGCAGTTTTTATCGTTTTTTCAATAGTTGAAGTTATCGTCAAGAACCGGGTCTTCTTCACGAGTCCTGCCTGAAATGGGGAAAAGGAAACCAAATATAACATATTAAGATATTGAATTGAATATTGAGAATTTGTGTGTCATACTTATATATTAATCATTTGAATATGTACCTGGAATACAAATGGACTTTTTATGGTAGCTATTTCATAGTAAGTATCTACAAAATTGCTAGGTGTCGATATCTCGACATTCAATGTCCGTACAAAGTTTTTGGGCTTCAATTCATCATTATCAGCTACAACTGAGTTTTGAGAACCAACTGCTTCCAAGTCTCTGCCCAGATTATTGGCCTTTGGTAATTGATATTTATCGTCTACTTCCAAAAGAGTTTCATTGGGGATATCAGTGGTGGTTGTAGCTGTTCGAGTCGTGTTGCTCGAAGTTTTTCTTATGTTAACTTTCGGTTTTGGCGCTGATTTATACTGCCAGCGTCCAGGTCGTCTATTCAGCTTTAAGGTATTTTGGCTAAGATTTTGTATATTTTCCTCAGGCTGTTGTGGTTGTTGCTGTTGTTGATTATGTTGCTGGCTGGTTTTTGTTCTAAATGAACGACGTGAACTTGTGTCTACCGCAGTTGCCGTAATTTGCGTGCTTGAACTATGCGTATTCTTATGTCTCCTGTAAATCAAAAGATAAAGTAAATTTTCCGCAAATTAAACGACGTTTTCGGCTCGAAATTTAAAGTTTCAAGGACATTTAATTTGACTAAAATAATATAATTACCTCTTTCCCTTATTGCGAGATGATTTTCGTTTTTCGCCTGGTTCCCGATTACTTTTACGACTACTTTTAGTATATCCATTCTGCTGAGGCGTTGATTCTATTGGTGTCTTGCTTGGTTGAATCGATGGAGTTATCGTTTTTAATACTCGCGATGAAGATGTTGCACGGTTTTTGTTCCTCTTTTCAGTACTTGTTATGGATTGAGGTGCTTGTGCATATTTTGTTGAAGGTTTTGAGCCTAAAGCGCTATTTTTCGATGAACTTTCGCCCTTTTTTAAAAACAGGCCGGAGGACAGATTATGATTGTTCTCCCGCTTTGACTGATATATTCGTTGTCTTTCAGGATCTGCTCGACTTTTTAAGTTTACCAAGCGGAAAGTCTCTTCAGCGAATTCTTCGGGCTGGCGAGAAAGTAAAGCATATTCAGGATAGTCTAACGTTTTAATCGGAGTATTCGATAAACTAATTATATTATTGTTTTCAACTGTGGAAGTGGTTTCAGCATCCACTTTAAAGCTTGTTGCTGTCAGTGGCGTCGGTTTAATTCCACTTTTACTCGTCTCTTTGTCATGTGAGGGCGGTCTGGTTTCGATAATACTTATTGGACTTGGAGTGGTCTTGTTTATGGAAAGTTCTGAAATTTAAAATCTTTAGATATTAATACTATGGTAGAGATACAATTTTTATCCACTCTTCCGACTTATTTCGAAAGCCATCATAAGCTAATTCTAACTATTCCATTAGCTTTATTGTATTGTTGGTACTTACCGAATTGAGGAGAGCTTTGTGGAGAGAATACCATTACTGTATTTCCAATAGTAGTTGTGAAATCCAAAAACCCGTAAACTGTTTGTGTAATTTGCGTTTCCGTAGAAGACACTAAAATTTGAGTTTTAAATAATATTTCAAATTTGATAAAAGCTTTATTTGTAAAAATAAAATAAATTCCTATGGCTTAACACTAGTTTCTTAAGGAATGGACATTACAGTCTTTTGTCTATTTATAATTTTATTTAACTTTATAAAGGACTTACCACAGGTTACAAACAAAGCGATACACATATAAAGCAACATATTGAAAAGTGGTTGACCAAAGGCGACACGTAATAAATTGATAAACTGAAATATATAATAAATAAATAATAATAAATTTTCTGTAAGTAAATCAAAATTGAATAAATAAAGTAAATTTTAAATATAATTTCATAGTTTGAATAGCCATTCCATCGTTTCGATCAAAACGAATTCGACTAAGTTTCTGATTATCGATCAATTTAGTTCCATTAAGTTCGATGGTTCGATTAACATACACATAGCTTGATCAAATTTCACTCCAGCTCGTTTACTAAAATTTAGTCCTAGTTCGTTTGAATCCCATTTTTTATTTAGTGTCAGAGCTACAAATACCATAATGTTTCAAATTTACACGGAGTATAAAAAAATAATATTTAACCTAAGATATGCTGTCGGTTTAGTTTAAAATTTTAGTTTGATCTATGTGTATCTTTAATCTGTGATATTTTTATGATGATATCTCTAAGATCTCTTGTCGGATCCTGGTCGTAGATAAACTTACCAGTTTCTAATCTGTGTCTGCAGCCAAAGTCGACTGCAACGCTATAATTTCCAAGTAAAGCAATAATCCATCAGGGTCGTAAAGCAAGAAAATAAATCAATTGTTAGTTAAACTTATTTTGTTAGTTTTTCAACATAAAATTATTGAAGTTAATAAATTTATCTGATGAACAAAAATGAAAAGTAAGAGTGATCTGTTGAGAGGGCTTGAGATACATACATACATACGTATGTGCCAAGGTCTACTCCATCTACACAATCACACAAACTGCTTGCACTGATATACACACACTGCTTTACAAGCAGTGCGCTTAATACAACGTCTTTCACTAATGTTTGGTCAAACTGATACTGAGACTGATACATATACATATATACAATAATTCATACAATTGTAGCATATACAATTAAATTTCACATTTTAGTTTAAGTGTATATTTATATATTTATAATAATTCATCGGGTTTTGCGATTTAATTTAAACGACACTGGTGCTACAAACATACGTATGTATGTAAATACATACATACATTCATGCCCACATCATAAGTTTGTATACGTATGAATATATAATTTACATTTACTCATAAATACGTTTCCCGCACATAATCACACACACATACATAAATATTGACTTATTTTGTTATTTATTTATTAATTTAATAAAAATTTTATGAATTGAATGAACTTTATGAATAAAACAATTGTTTTGTTTTAAGCTTTCGAAATATAAAACATTAAAAATTTGATTTCTTGTGTACCTGTATTTTATGCACGAATGATTTGACGCATAGCTATGATTATTATTAAAAACACACACTCAAGTAAAAACAAATAATAATAACAGAAGAAACACCATAGAAGTGGCCTAAAACTGGCTGATTTTGCCAAAGGTAATGCATTCAATGGTCTCTTAAGTTTGCGTATTGTGCGCACACACACAGGTGTCAATCTCCTAAGCAGAAGAATGCAGTAATTGAGTTACATATATTTACATTTGCATGTGTGTGTGTGTGTATCTACAGGTATGTTTGGACGTTGGGGTTACTCATGCTATGAAACATATTTTTTTTGTGGTTTTCATATTCAATTTTATGTAGTTTCATGTATTATCCATAATTTGCAAATTATATTTATAAATTGAAAAGAAGATACCAAACACACATAGCTATGTTGGTATTGCTACTGTTGATTTTTCTATGTAACGTTAAAAAAATCGTATTGCAAACGTAGACACCCCACTGAACAACTAATAATGTATGTAGATGAATGTCGATCGGGGTTTCGCAAAATGTTGAAGGCGTTCAATAAAATTTATTTTATATGATAAAGTTAAAATATCACTGTTAATATTAAATTAAAACCTTATTTTTGACAATTATACGAATAAAAAGACCGAAAAATATTGAACACTATGTGAATTTGTAATGCTTTGTTAAATATTTTTTTAAATTCAAGTACTCAGATACACTAAATATTCTGCTAGCGAAAAGTGTTTGGCATTTTGATGATGACTCAAATATAGCCAGTGTGACCAAATTGTAACCAAAAGTAAAGTGGTCGCACTGTTGTGTGAACTGTAGCTTGTATACATTATAAGAATGCTAAATTATTAGCATAAAAAGAGAATAGCAGAGGCAATAACACAATGCTTAAATAATGCATTATGCGTGTATTGTCGGCTAAATTAGAAGAAAGTTGAAAAAAGCATTTTTCATGTGTATTCTTGAATTTGTATCCAAGTTGTTTCAGATATAGTTATTAAACAAATTTAAAAAAAATCTGCTTCGTTTTTTCTTTTATTTTGGCCACTTTTCTGCTAACGCCTGCCGAAACTTTAAACAAGTCAATGTTATTACAGTCACCTAAACGACTACCACCTTTTATGTCAAACAGTGCTGGACAACGCCAACCCCTTTTTATTTCATCTGAGAACTGACCTACCAAATACACTAGTCAGATTCTTCTGCTTTGTCTTTGATACCCTTTTTTATGAAGTTGACACCTAGTGAAAAGAATTTGGCTTATCTGAGCTTAATTTACCCAGAAAATGTTGGCTTTTTGCTAAGCGGGAGTATTGTGTATCCCTTTCTGTTATTGGTACATATTATTAAGGGTTATCCTATGCCACGCATTTGTATTTAAGTTTTTCAGGTATTTGGACCTGTTTATTGTTTTGTTGCCACCGCTTTGAAACGAAAGATTCGGAGCGTAAGTATTCGTTAAAAACTTGTGTCAAGCCCACATTTTTGAATAATACATATGTATGTATATATGTTGCACTAGTCTCAATGTTGTTTTGGCAAGAACTTGTTAAGCACCCCTCGCTGTAATGAGACAAAAGTTTAAAAGATTGTGGCTGTAGTTCACATTGCTGTACGGGGGCTGCTTCAAAAGTTTCATTGTTCAATTTAAAAACAGTTAGTAAAAATTATAAAAATTTCGGGACACCCACAAATTAAAAAAATAAATAAATATAATTAAATATATGCAAAAATATTTATTTTTTAATACAAAATATAAAACTTTAATATCTAATTAAATGGTTTACACATAAAAATGTATTAATTTATTTTATACCATTCCAAATCATCAGGTTTGTGGGAAGACGGTGTAATGATAGTTTGGGCATCATTAAAAATATTGCTGCAAATATTATCTCCAATCTGCGAAAAAAGTCAGGATAATTAAAAAATAAAAATCAAAATAGTTTCGTCCTGTTTTTGACTCTCAATTATTATTTTATTTATATCAGGGAATCAAACCGAAACAAATGTAGGTTACGGTTTCGGTTCCGGTACGTCCCGAAATAACTTTTTCGGTAAAAGGTTTTATTTCAGTTTTCTTCTTTCGGTTCCGGTATCAGTACAGGTACGTAACGGTACAACCAATCAATTTTGAAACATTTAAAAAATTTTAGATGTCGTTTTATAATAAATATGACATCGAAACAAACACCACTAGGACAAAAAAATAAAAAAAAATTTAACGAATTTAAAAATATTTGAAAGCAGAATGAATAAAGAGGCCAAATCACGATCAAAATGACATTCCGCTTGAAAATCGGTTCAGTTTTAATCAAGTTATGACAATTTGAAGTTGGTCAGACTGCGGATTTAACCACTTTACAAGTCAAAATTTTTGTTCAATTTCACATGATTTTTTACAAAAAAATGAAAGGTCTCAGAATCAAGTTTAAAGTGTTGTTTTATACTAATTACGATATAAGGAGTTGATTAAAAGTGAAAACTTGAGATTTAAAATTTTGAATTTTCGAAATTTCAAAGGGGGGACCCTTAGCATCAAAATCGAATCTTGGTCGAAAATAATTAAATTTTCTAAATGAACAAAAATGTAATACAGAATGTATTTAGAGGCCAAATCATGATCAAAATGACATTCCGCTTGAAAATCGGTTCAGTTTTGATCAAGTTATGACAATTTGAAGTTGGTCAGACTGCGGATTTAATCACTTTACAAGTCAAAATTTTTCTTCAATTTCACATGATTTTTTACAAAAAAATGAAAGGTCTCAGAAACAAGTTTAAAGTGTTGTTTTATACTAATTAAGATATAAGGAGTTGATTAAAAGTGAAAACTTAAGATTTAAAATTTTGAATTTTCGAAATTTCAAAGGGGGGACCCTTACCATCAAAATCGAATCTTGGTCGAAAATAATTAATTTTTCTAAATGAACAAAATTTGAATACAGAATGAATTTAGAGGCCAAATCATGATCAAAATGACATTCCGCTTGAAAATCGGTTCAGTTTTGATCAAGTTATGAAAGTTGGAAGATGGACAACTCTTTGACCTAGCAAGTTTACCACAACCGTACAAACGTTTCGGTATTCGGTTCTTAACAGAGTATTTTCATTCAGTTACGGTTTCAGTTCCGGTACTAAAAATGAAACGGTTATCTACGTTTAACGGTTCCGGTGTTATTCCCTGATTTATATTATTGTAAGACAAGTAATTTACCTGAAGGGACGATACTAAATTATCGGGGCAGTCTAGTCCACTAAGTCCAGTTTCTAAAAGAAATGCAAAAGTAATAATATAACGTAAGTTAAAATTAAAATACAAATTTGCTTAATAATACGCTAATTAAAGTCGATAGCTATTTTATTTTATTATAAAGTAAAATTGTATGCTTTGGATTGGGTTAAATGAAAACACGCGAAAGTAATGTGTCAAATTAAATCTTTGGAACGGCGAGAATTATCTTTTTTTAATTAATATTAAGGAATATATTGCGTAAATCGAGGGTTAGAGAAGCCAAGCTGGGAAGTTGAAACTGAAGCCCATGCGAAATCTGTCAGCAAATAAGGGAATGAGGACTATTAATTGGAATACCCGCAGTTGTTATTCACGGTTTGCCTTAAAAAGGGCAGAATGATAAACCTGAATTATTGTTTAGAGAGGTTCGATATGATACGAATTAAATGAGTAAATTGAGATTATTAAAATATATATTTGCGTTTTCTGACTTGGGCTGATTAATGATCAGCAACCCCCGTTTTTATTTGCAGATCAGATCGGAAATGTTCGTGACTAGCGTTATACTTACGAATTCTCGGATCGTTCCACGAAGTTGTTCGATCGATATGATTTATAAAATATATGTCTCCAGACTCAGTAACAGCTTGTTCCCAACCATCGGGTAGTGGGCCAATGTGGCTAGCAATAGTCGGTGCGCTAGTTTGTTTTGTATTTTGTAATATATCTGCACAATAAAAAGAAAATACCTCAAGTAAATTGTAAGAAATCTTAGGATGGGGTAATGCCAATTCAACTTAATGTTTGAATTGTCTTTTCAAACTGTTACTGCAATATAGTTCTATGAGCATATCTGTTGAATCTGAATATGGTAGTAGGAGTATTTTTTATATAGCCTGGAGTAAAAGAAGGTAAATGACCTGCTCTAATTAGAAAAACCTCGACAAGAAACCTGCTCTCTCATAAGTGAGTCCAAATATTGAAGTTGTTTTATTTATATACTAAAATAAAATAAAACATAGATTTGCTAATAAAGCGTACCATTTGGCTTTATCCTTTCAGCAATAGCGCGTTGTTGTTGGCGAAACTGGATTCTAGGATCTTCCCATTGCGTAGTTTTTGTTGTATGACTAAAAAGATGGACATTAATTAAACAAATACTAAATAAGTTAACAATATCAATTTATAAAATATAAAATGGTACATATAAAATGGTACTTGAGTGTAGAGTAAATAAAATCTGTGGTACTCACTTCAAATAATAAATCTGTCCATCATTTGTTTTTGCTTGCTCCCAGCCCGGCGGCAATGCTCCCAGTTGACTTTGCAATTGAATTGGACTGACAACGTCATATGATCTCTGCTTTTTATGTATGGTTTGTGTTGATATTGGATTCTCCTGTCCTTGTCCCATGCAAGTATTGATTACATCTAAATCGATATTGTTTGCCGTACTATTGGTAAAGTCCACACTGTTATCGGGGTATGCAGGACCTGGACCCTGATTGTTTCCACTGTTTCCAACTCCGCTTGTTTCGTTCCTTGAACGCACATTATAGTTCTGCTGAAGAGATGCTGGACTGCTCCTTGCCCGAAAGTGATGTATTGTAAGGCGACTCTGTGATGGCTGCTGATTCTGTGAGAGGGGCGACTGCAATTCTGACTGCACAGTCTTGTTGATATTAGTTTGAGAGCCATCGTATGTGGAATCAGCACTATTTGCTCGAGAATGTAGGGGAGCAGGAGGATTGAAAAACGAATTCGGAAGCTTACGCATACGAAATGGGAGCTGCAATGGGAGCTTTGCGTCACCTGGATTCAATACACTGTCGAATAAGGCTTGCAAGTTGTCATCGGAATCTTGATTTACTCGAACAACAAGATTTGTTGATAGTTTGGTGGGTGCCAACATATCTTCATCGTCGATATCTTTTTCGCTTATGCTGCTGCTTTTATTGCTTAATGACATCGTTAACGTATGTTAAATAAAACAATTGTTTATGTATTCAAACGGTTTTAAACAAAAACAAATTAGAAAATCGTCAAATAATTGCATTTGCTTGTCCATGTAAGTCACTTCATTATTAAAGGCAATGTTAATACTTTAATATTGTCTAATTTCTCGTTTCCATGAGTGATATGTGGGACTTAAACAACATTTGTTATATATACATATATATGTATATTATTCCATTCGCAACAGAACTGCCAACATAACACAACAAGTTATATAAAGAGCACCATCCAGCACATTTCTTTTGTATGTTCATAAAAATATCGATACATCGATATCTGCATTTTGATGACTTTCATACTCTTATTTTTTATATATATTAAATTTTACTTAATTGTCTGTGTTGGCACATAAACTGAATTATTAAAATATATTATTATGCTATATATAACGTATACCACTGACACATATATCACTGACGAAGTAACAAATTTTTTTCTCCAATTAGAGGCAGTTTGCTTGATGTGCTTTGGACGCAAGTTGTACGTCCGATATTTCTTGGACGCAAGTTGTATGTTCGATAACACGTGGACGCATCATTAATTTCCCAAAAGGTTTTAAGTATTGCTTGATATATTTATAAGATTATTTTATAAATAGTGCGACGAGGGCATAAATTTTATTCTGCATAGATCTATAAAGTCAATTAGAAGCCAATAAGATAATTAAAATAATTTATTTTTTAAGCCTGAGCATTATTATCGATTCCATTTTTATATTGTTCCAATTAGATAATTATCCAATACCCAAACACGCTTATTTGTTTCCAAAACCTATGCACTTTTCATGATACGCCAATTGGACTATTCGCTTATTAATTTTCTAGACCATGCACAATTATCGATTCAATTTTTATAAAAATTAAGTATTTAAATTAATCGAAATTTGTGAATTAAATATCGCTTGAAATATTTCGGAGATCAAGCCAGGCTTTATTAAACAAAGTTTAATTAAGTAGTGTGTGTCAGATAATTTCGCCATTATCAGCTAAATAAAATAAATATACAATATTGTTGGCTTCACAATCATATACAATGTATATTTAGCAAGGTCAAATAATTTTACATTTTTATCTTTAGTAATTACAGATTTAAATATAAAGTATAAAATCAATTTCAATCAGATTTTAGTCGATTTGCAAATTCAACTTGCTGAATTTCTCTCCATTCTTTTTTCGGTTTCATTCGTTTGAGCTGTCCATCCCAAACCAAGTCTACTAAGCCTCCCTGTTTCGCAATAACACCTTTAACGCGGTTAGCGAAATCGATCGCTGACTCGCCTTCCTGCCGATACATTGGTGGAAGATACCAGACATCGCAAACAATTGCCCATGAGGTCATCATCATGTAAAGATATTGCATCATTGAATACTTTGAGCTGTTCCAAAAAGCATCGCCAAATCGGGGATCGTATCTGAAATGAATACAAATTATTGCTTTAAACCACAGCAATACTCTACTTATTAGCAAGTACTTACTTTATAGCTACAGGGTATATAACTCCGCCAACTTCAAAGCTTCCTTTTTTGAATTGCATCACAGACGTATTGTTAATGCAAGTGCCTTCCGGAAATATTAGAATAGGTGGATTATTTGGATCCGATACATGCTGTTTTAGTCTTTCAGCAACCAAATGTCGGTCCTTAGCTTCTCCTCTTTCAAACCAAATATGAGGCGATGCCCTGGCCAGGGCTCTTTGCAAAATTCCAAGGAAACCGCCATGTCGTTGACCAATCTAAAAGATAGATATAAATCGAATTATTTAATTTTTTTATAATTTAAGCATTTTACATATACAAGCACTTATGCGTATAAATTTAATAGCCACATAAACCAACAGAAGTACGTTTACTATGTTAATAGGTATCCATAAGGATGATTAAGAACTAATTCGCTGGAGTAACGACTTTCAGTCAGATATCTTGTTTTGATTTACCGCATCCCAATCGATATTTCTAGCCTTGCTCTTTCAGCACATCCTGGCTGGGAATTGTCCTGTTGGTCAATATAGATTGGGCCCAAAAACACGTTCTTAATAATTTTAAGAAACCTAAGTTGTGTGCCTTCAGTGTTCAATTGTTCCAAGGATGTCTGGAGATCATAAATAGACCTTCCAAATTTCCATATCCCACCGTTAGTAACATGCAGCTTGGTTGGAATTTTATTGATTCCAGTGTGGTTGGAAGAATGTCATCGTTGCGGAACCCTAGATACGGTTACCGATGGCGTCAACTGATAGCTGTAATGTCGCACGATCAGCAAAGGCTGTGAAGAGTTTCTCCGTTGGATTCTGGTGTTTCACTAGCTGTCCCAAAAGATTATGGGTTCAGTGACATCGGCAAGCATGAATCGAATTATGTAAATCGAAATATTTAAACGGATCTACATTTTATTGTTGCCTATACCAATTAAATATGGGTAAAAAGGGTAAAATAAACTTGTGAAAATCGGCATAACTAATTATGTTAAATTCCCTGGGTGTGACGATTTCATTGATCGATATAAGTATATCATACGATGATCCCCCGGGGTATAGACTACTTAATAGATTTGATGTAATTTATGTATTATGTACACGTAGATGATCCCACGATGATCCTTCACTGTTGAGGTAATTTTATCCACCACAATTAAAATGCCAAACAACAAACTTAGATATTATAAATAGGAAAATTGTTTTGTCCATGATTGAAAATCTAAACTATGAAGCTTTTATAATAATATTAATTTATTTCTAATCTACGGGTATATGTGTAGTAATGATAAATTATTTTAGATAATACAATTTTAAAAGACTACGGAAAACTAAAAACTAAAATGATACATACTCTATTGTTCACTTATTTAGATATTTGAAGCAATATTTGTATTTTATATGTTATAATATGTGTTAATTTTCCAATATATAAGGGTATACCAATTGATAATGCCAGTGTTAGAAAGGTTACATTTAAAAGTGCATTTTCATCGAAATTCTTAAGTTGTCTTACCAGAGAATATGTTGTGTCACACATTAGTACCAGTACATCGATAGGGCTTGTATGGTTTGCCACACAAATACCTGAAGACGACGGGCGATTATCCTCATTATGATAAGTTATAACAGCAGAAATAGCGCTGGACAAGACACCGAAACACTGCCCAAGAACACTACTCACAATAGCCCTCTTTTTCTTTCCATCCTTTAGATTTCCCACTGCAGCTGTACATAATGTCAACCACACTACCTGAGATTGCATAGAACAAAAAGTCGTATTTTGTAGGTATTGATAATGCGGTTAAATTTTCACAGCTGTATAATTGAGATATTATAATTATCATATTATCAATTGTAATTTTAATCATTTAGTTTAACTTAGGTGTCAAATTTGACATTTTATATCTGAACCTATTGGGTATTTTACGTATATTATATGTACAATGAATTAAAATTAATTGCTTCCCTTATGGACACTGATATCAACTGGCCAAATAGGATAAAAACCAAATCTGTAAACGATTAATCAGATAAGATCAGGATATATGGAGCAAAGATGAAATCCAAATTTTGGGTCAACAAGTAGCAACTTTATAGCGAATACAAGACTGAACAAATTTATGTATCTTAAGGAATACATATTAGGAATACAAATATTCAGATTTTTATTTATCAACAGACACACATATTTCTTTGACTTCTGTCTATTGCGTTTTTTTTGTTAAGTTTTGAAATCAACAACAAATAAAAATATTTTGCAGCAAAATAAAATTAAAGAATTGATTAATAATTACAAACACACATACAAAACATTAATGAGAAATTAAAAGAAAAGATTTTGTTATTGATAAAATTAGTATCTGGAACCCATATCGCTTACTTTTGTGTTTCAAGTCTCATAACCAAAAATGTATGTTTTATCCTTATTTTAAAGTGAGAAATGGAGATAATATCATTGACAGCATGTTAAAAAATAAGTTACATTTAAGAGGAAGATGAGAGATTAACCAAGAATGTAACTTATTCGTTATATACCTTATACGGTAGGTGAAGATCGCATTTATCTGTTTCGTTGCATATACTTAGCTAACATTTAACGCTTGGAACACAATTTAATAATTAATAATAAATAAAATTACATATTCTAAAGTAATCTGGCCTATTCCTTAAATGCCTTAACGGGTTTACAAACTGAGAGTACTCTAGTCGGTACTGTCCGACAAATAGATACGCATATAGTGAATTTGTTATATTAACATAAATATATTATTCATCTTATTACAAAAAAAATTTTGCCCTTTTTGTTTTGATCCTATGGATGATATATGGTAAATGAAGCCTCTTTTAATCCCCAAGATATTTCAAAATCGACTCGACTGTCACAAGTTTATGATACCCTTTTAAAGCATATTATGGGTATAGGGTATAATAAATACAAGGTTAGAAAATTATCTTACCTGCTTACACGTTCCTTTCTTAATTATAAAAAATCACAACTAAATTTAAAAAAATACAAAAACGTTTTACAAAAATACGCAAGGACAAAAGACAGAAGCATAACACACATGTATCGTTTTCATATAAAATTGAATAAAATGGCAAATATATTTTAATTTATGGTGTCGTGTCAGATTTAAAATTTAAACTGTAAATGAAAATAGAACTAAAAATGGAAAAGTTGTGCCAATTAAAGGAGCTTTTGGAATTAACATCCTTAGTTATTTTTCAATTTCATATGGAAACATTTAATTAAAAAATCTTTCTCACCAAGGAAAATGTACAGTCTGTTGATAATATTGCCACATCCAATGGGGTGGTGTGATTTGCTACACAAAACCCAGAAGTTTTGGGCTTATATTGCTTATTGTGAAATATTACAAGGGATGACAAGGAACTTGATATAAGACGGAATGTAATTTTAAAAGTCAAGTCCGCTAAGGGAAGCCGCAAAAATCGGTAAGGTATTAAAGCCACAAATGCGTTTGTAATAACTGCAAATAAAACCTAAAAACCAAAGTAAATTATTAATTAGAGAAATATTGTAAAGAACGCGGCTCCATAAAATCAATAATAAATTCAAAACTATCTTGAGTTCAGTTTCAATATGATCGATAGCTTCCACAGTAAAATATTTCTTAACATTTTAAAATTAAAGCAATATATAAATGTTTAATAATCTTGAGTTGCTGTCAACCGTTTTTGAAAATTAAATTCGATTTATTCTCTTGACAAATGTTAGCCTTCTGGTTCATATACCCTGTGGAAAACTATAGCCAAATATTAGATGTTTAACTATTCTATTAGTTTTCAATATATTCCAGCATTTAATAAAATTGTAAATATTTTAACTTTATGAACTAAACTTAAATTGCAAAAAAAATTAAAAGAAATATATATACAAAAAAAAAAACAAGATCGCAGCAATTGACAGTAGTTCTGACATATTCAAGCTTACATATTTAACTACCTTAAAGCACGTTCACTCATTCACACACACACAATCAAACACGTTATAAACTAAACCCACTGCTCCCCAACTCTTCCCTTGATATAAAAGAAAACCGTCAGCAACATTTATGGTCATTACTCGATCGTAATGAAAATATCAGATTAGATAAGTATGAGGTAAGGAGAGAGTATACCAAAGTTCAAGACGATATCTAGAAATTTGTTGTTATTGATATTCATTATTCACGATTTGCTGTGTTTCTATCTATTCGAGAGTTTATTCAGATGGACGGATTCTTGAACGGACGGACAACATTAAATCGATTTGGCTTTGATGTTGAAATATATTTACTTTGGGATAAGAATTTCCCCTTAAGAAACGACACTTAACTGATCACCAAACTAAAAAAAACTATGAAAAGTTGTACTAATATTTAAGAGGGGATTTTTTGTTATCTAACTTAATTATTTTGTCAGCACATTCAGTAGGATGTAATATTTGTTATATGTTATAACTGGTAATTATAATAATAGTTATTATAATTTTAGTTATATACATATACTTACACCAATAAAGCAAACCAAGACACGAAGAGGCATTAAAATGAAATACCGCACGGCAAATCCAATAACCCATATCATGGTGATTTTCCAAGATATGAATTCATAATGTCGGTTTGTTCGTGTTAGCATGTTCCAGCTCTTTAGCTCCTCGGCTTCAAATCGCGATGTTACATCATCTTCGATAATTGCTTCTATGCCTGATTTTACATAATCCAAACAATTCTCAAAGTCGAAACAAAACTCTTCCTGAAATTAAAACATGAATAAAGTTAATGTTGGTGGTAATTTAAATTAAATATATAAGTATACATATGGAAATGTTGGATAACCTTTTTGTTGCCATTCGCCTTATCATGCGCCGACTCCTGAGCCTGAGGCAGAAGTACGGCGTCTCTCGTGATCAGCACCTGGCCATTGGAGGCTTCCTCTGAGTCAACGGCATCCACAGGTTCCAAGCCCTGCACTTGATCATCACTGACTTTTTCCTTGGCAAGCTCTTGATTTACTTTTGAAGCAGTTTCGATACTGACTCGTCCATACTAAAAACAAATTATATAGTTATTAAGTGCTCGCTTATTAAACAGACGACCTTCTAATTCCCATAGATGTCAAAGAAACTATTAGTCGAGTATAGAATATAGTAATAATAGTAATGAAGAATGGAATAATACAAATATTGTAAGTATCTCCAAACATAATAATAAACTCCAATTAATTCTAATGTCTGCGTTCAACATTGGGCGACCTACACACGGTGTGTAAATAACAATTGTTGCCGAAACAAGCTATATTTATGAACTTTGCATTTACAAATTGTAGACAACAAAATTTATGTATACATGTAGACTATTACATATTCACATATATTTACGTATGAACACTCTATACGCACACGAAGTTCCATTCATTTTAATGAAATAATTGAATGTATTTACCTCAAATATCCTTAAGAGAATATTTACGTATGCCTTTCGAACACCGACTGATTTGTTAATTGCAGATAATAAAACCAAAAATGAAACAAATCCCGCAAACGGAATCCAACAAATACTAATTATTCCATATAACATTCTATATAAATAATTTATATGTTGATGGAGAAAGTAAATCACATTTGACTCGTACGATATAATTAAGGAAAAATAACTACGGACTGATTAATGTAAATATCACTTGGCTTAAAGTTATCGTGAAATCGATTAAAATATCTGCTTGTCATTCCAAAGTTGCCGTCAATCTAATTCGACTTTGGAATATGGAATTGGAACACCGATTATTTCAAACATTTATCGCGTTTACTATCTACTCAACAAAGTAATATTTTGAATGGTGCTTCTATGGAAGGTTGGGTTGTTATGTAGTTTAACCGGCAAAATCGTAATTTGATAACTTAATTTCTTTCAAATAAGAAGCAAGGAGACAAACACATAGCGATAAATAATGCTCGATAATTGATATGTTATATTCTGTCATGGTAGTCAATTCCTGTCAGTCCGACAGCAGTTTTGCGCATTTCCAATTTTCCAAATGGTGTTCATAGATCGATTTTATGTTAACCAAACCCCAGTAGAAATAATATGCTACTAATTCAAATTTCCTACATTGAATGTAATTAAAGAAGTAAAATTTATAATTTCGCAGTGAATTTTTTTCAATAAATTGTAACTTTTTTTTCCATGTTTACCGAAAGAAGTTATCAGTTAATATTTATATTTTATACTTTTTATTAAATTGATACTTAATTATTCACTGCTACATAATATTTAATGTTTTTCTGTATTATGTTTACAACTAAAAAGACCAGCAATCATGCTAATACATTTACGGAAGCACAATATCGGCAGTGGGTTTTAAGAGAACTCTAGATTCTCTGTAATGCGGTATGCAATAAGACCGATGCTTCCCAATGAGTTTAAATAGAAGATCGGAAATCAGATGAAATGCATGCGCGGGAATTTTAAACAGATACTGTTTTGAGTGTTTAGTTAAATCAGATCAGAACAGTAAAAGTAAACAATGATGTACATATATATGTCTGTATGCTTTTCACAAAATAACCATTACACAATGTATACAGGTTCGCCAGTGTACGTACATAAATTTTCAGAGTGTTTTACATGATGTGTTTTATTAGGATTCATTTCACATTGATCGAAACTAATTGGTTTTGAAGAGTTTCAGAGCGGGAAACCTATTATATGACATAATAAATTTCATTTTATGTTATATTTAATTAGATCCATTCGACGATTTTGTTGAACAATTCCCTCCCAGAATGTACATTGATTTGTTTGCATCCCGCTCGCTTCCATAAATTTTTCCAGCTTTCTTGGCCATAGATCCTAAAAGATCTTGCGACATTTTGTGTGCCGACCTCAATGACAATGCCCATTCCTTTAGGCCGATTTCATCCTTTAATATGAAAAAATGTGTTAGAAATACAAAAAACGATCATCATCGGATGCAATAATCCTTACAGAATTCGTTAAAATGATTCTCCCATCACGACTGCCATCATTGACACGAATTTGAATACATTGCTCGTTCTTGTATTGGATAAAATCAGATGAAATATCTTCTACTTGGTCCAAAAATATAAGTTCTGGTTTGTTATTACCACTCTCAGAATAAAGTTCCAAGCTTAAATAAATAAAATAAGAATTATATCTTTATACGAGCCAAAAACAAGAAATATTCCATACCGATTAGGATATAACTTTGCATATTTAGTTTGCCATAATGATGCAAACGATCCGCCCAATTTCTTTATATATCCATGCAGTATACAATCCGATTCTTTTTCATCGGCATCAAAGTGTTGTTTTTGTTTCGATTTTTTCTTTTGCTCGATTTTATCAGTTTCCAGGTTGATTGTTTCAAATACTGTTTCAGACACTTCCTGTTGCCACCTAAAAATAAAAAAATAATAATTGTTTTAACTGATTAACGCATTAAAAAAATTCCAAAGCGGATCGGGGGAACCGACCCCATGCAGTATATATAGTTTTGGTTAGCATCATCTTCTATTATAACATTTCAGATACTATACGAGATAGAGATACCAAGTGTTGTGACAATACTTTCATAGATTCTTTAGAAAAAATTGAAATATAAAAGAAATATTGAGAGACTCATTCTCTTTTTTACTGATATACTACAATAGTAAAAATACAAAAATATTTAAAGCTTACCTTTCAGAGATTGTTAATGAAAAATGCTTGTAGAGATCTTGATCACTGTCGTTTAATTTAATGCCTTTGGTATCTTCTTCATCAAAAGATCCAATATCGAAGGCATCGGCGGCATTCACCTCGCCACGAGGTGGAACTAATGGTGGAGTATATTTTTGAATGTACACTTGATGCCAATCAATTCCAGAAAAGAAATTATGCATTTTGACCTCGTCCGCACTAAAATGAGTAAAGTGCCATTAATAAAAAAATACCTATTCAGTGCTCTCTGTAAACATACCCGTTTCCCATACAACCAAGACGCTTCGGTACATCTCTTTGCAGAAGCATATCCAACAAGTTTCTTAACTCCACGGAAAATGAATCCGGAAGTTCAACGTTCTGTTGAATAAACAAATACAAAACTTTCAAAATTTTATCTAAAAAAAACTATATTAAAATCTTTTACATTTTATTGTAGTTATTCTGAAAAAACTTACCTTTTAGTAGTTATGTTTATATAATTATGGTATGTGTATATGTGTATGAACTTCTGTCTCTCCAGGCGATGACAAGGTTTTGTTTTAATTGCTTTAACCAATTTATTTTCAATTAATATAGATAATGCGAAAGAAGCTTAACAGGTTTCAAACAGGATGTGACAGCTAAACACCCAATGGGTTGCACAATTCTAAATAGAACGTTGAAAGTCTCAAAAATTGGTCTAAAAATGCTCACATCACGACCCAAAGCCATTTCATAGATTTAAAAACACCTTGAGAACATCATAATTTGAGCGCTGGTTCACTACTTAGTGGAGGCCTAATCTCTCGATAGAATTCTAAGTCACAGCTTAAACAGAAGGCATCGAATCATGCATTTCATCAATGCAAAATTTGTATAAATAGTAATCCGCAAAATATTGCGATTACTTGAGCATATGAGTTGTGGTGTTTTAGATTGTTTCTACGCATGCAACGTCGAATTGATCAATTTTGAGAATATGGAAATGGTTCTTCAAAACTTGAGCGAACTAAAGAAATATTTTCAAAAAAATATTCATATGATAATGTTTATTATGGTTGAATGTGTAATGAATATTAATATTATATAAAAATATGTACAACAGAAAAAGTGTATTAATTAATTTGATTAAAGAGTAGCATACCATAGTTAATGTCATTCTGTCAATCTCATGTTTATCTTTGGTTTTATGCTGTCGAAATGGGGAATGCCCCTTGAGTAGTTTGTAAAGCATGCAACCAAAACTAAACCAGTCGGCACATGAATCATAAGATGTTCCTTTTGATAATACTTCTGGTGACATGTATCCATGAGTGCCCACTGAAGCATGCGGTTTCTTCCTTGAATAGTCACATGCTAAGCCTAAATCAGATATTCGAATGTGTCCATTTTCATCAAGCAAAATATTAGCGGGCTTTAGATCGCGATAGACGATGCAGCGTTTATGCATATGTTCCAGACCCAAAATGACCTATGGCGAGAATTCAACTTGAAAGGTTTGTTAACCCTTAATGTGTTAAAAAAAAACTTACCTCAGCCGCATAAAACTTCATTTCGTCTTCGCTGAAAACTCCATGTTGTGAGAGATGATAATGTAAATCTCCTCCGTTCATTAAATCTAATATGAAACACAGTTTATCCGGTGTATGAAATGCATATGTCATGCACACAATGAAGGGGCAATCAATCTAAATAAGGATACTTTAATAAATCAAAACCAATCCGTATATCTTAAGTAACTTACTCCTGTGCTAACTGCCTGCAACATATTGCGTTCATTTAATGCCAGCATTTCACCCTGTTTCATTTTGATACGCTTCTTGTCCAAGCATTTCATAGCGTACATTTTTCCTGTGTCAGCTTTTCGACAACCGTACACCTCTCCAAAACCTCCACGGCCTATTATTCTATGTACGCTAAAGTCGTTCATTGATAACTACGAATAACTTCAATCAATATGCGAAACAATAAAAATAAAATAGTACTTTTAATTACTTGTATATTGAGCTCCAGGTTTTTCCATTGGCAAAATCTCGTAAATTTGTCACTGCATTAATATGGTAGCAAAGAGAATTATACTATCTATTGATTCTAGTGAAAATCTAAATTTACCTTTCCAAGAACTTTTTAAATGGTCTGCCTTTCAGTTGACCAAAGATTTCTTCCATATACGGCTGTTAAGTTAATGAAGACATTATTTAAAATTAGTTTTTATGTCTTATATTAATTAAAAGCAACTTACTTCAAATAAATTCACAGGAACTTCATTTTTTAATAAATACTTTTGGACATTAGCAACAGCATCTTTCGAGTATTCCTATTAAAAAAAATTAGTTTTTAATGATGATTCAGTTTTCCAAACTAAATACTTGCATATGTGTGAGACAGCATTTCCTCCATTATAAAATTGTCATATATTTCTCTTGCCAACTTCTTTCGTTCTTCGTAGCATTCAGTTTTCTCAAAGTTTTTGATCTTTGAAAGTAAAAATTCAGAAAATTGTTTAAGATGAGTGAATGTATATTTATCAAATTATATTAAAATTAATACCTGTTCATAGAACTTTAACTGTTGTATGGGTTCTTCAGAGTCGTTTTCACAGAAATCCTTAAACAACAAATATCCTTGGGAAAAAACCTTGGTTAGCAGTGCAATTATGAGAATAATAAAACATACTAAATACCTATAATCTGATTAAAAATGTTGTGAAAGCTGAGTTCATTTTCCTTCTCAAGATATTTATACATAACGCTTCTGACACTGAAAAGAAAATACATATATACATGGTATTTAAAATGAATTCTAGATATTGATTCGCAACGAAGACAAGAAGGAAAAAACAATTAGTATAATCTGTCCCTTTTTAAAATACATAAGCTGTTCTATTTATTCGTTTAATTTAATTTGTTTTGATTTAGTCCTAATACAATTGAATTTCATCTCAATGGGAGTTCTAAATTTGTTTATTGTCTGAGATGGCTAAAAAGATTGAATTCTCTGCAGATTGACTGACTATCCAAATCTTTGAAAAGTCAATTCCTCTTAGGAAAAATTAGAAATTAAAAAATTTTACAAATTACTTATATTTTTGACTTGCTGTTTATAATTATTAAGCATTTTCACCTATAGTAAATCATGACTTTCAGGTATTTTGTTGATTATTTTGTGGTCTGCAATTGTGGTAAACAAATATAAAAAAAAATGTAAGGGCATTCAATCTTTCTGATTAAGAACTTCAAGCAGAGCAATTGTATAAAATTCCTAAAAATACATTTTGCACAAACTAATAAAGCATAGAACTTCCAGCAATGCATTGGTGGTGGTAAATGTTTATACACAGATACACATACATATGCATGTATCAAATCCACAGAAGGCACAATGCATGTACATATGCGTGTGTGTGAGTGTATATATGCCTTTTGTATCTATGTGTAGATACATACGTTCTTTTTCCTGAAATCTTTAGAAAATATTTTCATGCTAGCGTAATTGAATGTCTCTTTCTAATCCTGGACAAGGTCTTTAATCGCAAACTTACAAACAAATATGCACATGAGCCTGCATACGCATATGTATATATGTAAATGGACATGTACATACCCACATCCAAGTAAAACATTTCATATACATACATATCTACGCAAATATGATTCAAATGTGTACCTGGGATCTGGTAGTATTAACTTCTTGCTGGCTCTTGCGGCTGGTGTACACTTGGACTTTTCCATAGCCATCAAGTAGCTGACATCAGCTAGAACAGCCTCCAAATCTGCCATTTCGTTTTAATTTATGTACAATATGCGTTATGTTTACGTTTTCTCTATGCCAGTATTTCTTATCACTTTCTGCGAAGTCGCTAGATTTATGGCACAGGCACACAATACACGATTTTCAAAGCATTAACATTTGCCGCGATTCAATTTTTATTGTTGCTTTGTTATTGAAAAAATTAAATTAAAAAACCTATGTCCATACGTATTTATATAGGTTTATGTATGTATGTCTGAAGATTATGATATATATTGTTTTGAACGCGACTTCTTCGCAAATACCGTTCACACATGCGTATAAATATAAGGTATTCATACGTTACTTTTACTTTTATTCTAATATTTTAGTTAATCAACTGTATGACTCACTAATAACGCGTATAGTAACTGATATGAATAGGTCTTTCTAGTCAGTTGGTCAGCTGTTAATGAACAATGAACGATGAATATGTTGTTATAATCAGCTATTTAATCGTTACTAAAAAGATCAGCCTTGCTTAGCATTTAATTTATATTAGGCTTCTGACAGGAATAAATAACGAAAGATTTTAAGTTTTTGGACTATATTTTTTTGATTTCTTGTTTAAAATAATAATCAAAACTCGACCAACAATATTGCATTTCATTGATATTAGTAATAAAATAATAAAAAAAAATAAAAATAAAATGTTGATAAGGAACAAAATAAACGATATAGTTCATGAAGTACTAAGCAAGTTCACTAGTTCATTTTGATGACCGGTTCAATTGAACTTATTCAGAACGAAGCGACCCAACTCTAGTACTTATAAGCAAAATACATATCTGTGCTATGTTCTGTTTGTGATATTGCAGTATATTTATTAATGTTTAAGAATGGTAAACATACTATTAAAATTTAAATTGTAGTTTCAGTCATATAATTAACATATCGAACTTTGTTTGCAACTTTGCATAAAGGTATAATTTGATTCATGCAATCGCAATCAAAATGTATAACAAAAATGTATGTATTTGTATATTTGAATAACAAATATACATTTGTATGATTTGTAAGAATTTACAATATGGTATGTATAACAAAAAAATGTACACTGCGCGGCACTTGAACAGCAAACACAAAGTTGTTAATTAAATACCTGACATCTTTCATCTCTTACATTATTTTGTAATTCTTTTGTTGTTATTTGCATTAAGGTGTTATCTCTTTCTGTTAGCAATATTACCGTTAGCTTTAACGGAAAATCAAAATAAATAATTAAAAATTCGAGAATGACTGTTAAGACTAGTTTACAAGGCTAGAAAACAAAATTCTTCCACTTAAGACCATGTAGAGAGCTAAAAACAACGGGGTATTTGTGGTTATCCATCACAAACCAAGTGCACCAACGAAAATAAAATCGTATACCTTATTTTATTTAAGTTACTAAATTAATTTTTCCTAGCTACTTAGAAATGATTTATGTATACAATCGATTTAAATTATAAACAAGTCTTTTATTTAAATTATTAAGATGTCTTTATTCGTTTGGTACGCAAAGTCTATTCAAGTGGCGCGCAGTGTATTTGCGTATTTGTATTTTCTATTTGAGCATTCGTTGATTCCTATTTTTATCTCACTTTTTGACACACATATCTTTTATCTTAATTGCAGGTTCGTTTGCCACCATGTAGCTCAATAAAGATCCTGCTTGTAATGCTGTCAGTGAACATTTTCTGGCTGATTAGAGTGTATCCACCATATGCTTATAATAATAACAATAGTAATGCAGGCACAACCCTAAAACTCGAAAAAACTATACAAAAAATAAAGTCTGAAGCCGTCTCAAATTGTCCTAATTATTCAGATAACGTGAATAAGTCGCCGTCGCCAAAATTAAGCATTGACAGCGATATACCAAAGAAAAATAATAAGAATAATAATTACAATAATGATACAGTATTGACATTTGAAAATATTGACTTGAGTTATGGACGTTGGGATAACCAGCATTTGTACAAAATAAAGGATTTTGCCGTAGTAGGAGATCAATATGCAGAATCCTCGAAAAGTAGTCTGATCTGCCTTGCAACCCAGAGTTCTGTGGAACGATTGTACTCTCTGCCCCAGGTTGCTGAAAACTGGCGTGGTCCTTTGTCAGTGGCGTTATTCTCGGCAGGAAACGAGGAGTATGTTGTTTTACGATATTTCGTCACATATATGCGACTCTGCTTTCCAAATATTAAGGCAAATGCCACATTTCACATAATAATTCCCCGAGAATTTGACAATTTGCCCAGAGTCTTGATGGAAACACACAATATTAAGAATAAATACAATTGTCAATATCCTGAAAGAACATTAAAGGCTCTATTAAAATTAAGATCAGTCAAAACTTTGGAATGGCGTCAAAAAAATACATATCCACAAAATCATATGCGAAATGTTGCACGTAAAGGATGTCAAACGAAATATGTGTTCCTGACCGACGTGGATATAATTCCCAGTATTAACAGTGTTGTGCTACTCAACAATTTCTTCAAAAATGCCTTTTGCGAAGGAAATTGTGCCTATGTTATTCCTACATTTGAAATTGATGTTCGTGCAAACTTTCCACGTACAAAGGAGAATCTCTTAGTGCTCATTAAAAAGGGACTAGCAAGACCATTTCACGAAAAGGTCTTCATTTATAATCAATATGCTACAAACTTTACCAAGTGAGTAGAATTATTATATAATATATATTATATATTAATTAAATTTATTTTTTAATCTTACTAATGTAATGAGTAATTTATTTTCTTTCAGATGGCTTTTATCGAAACGAAATGAAACTGCCGTCAGTGTAAGCCATACCGTAACGAACTTTGAGTTTTTGTATGAGCCCTTTTACATAGCCATAGATACTGTTCCTGTTCACGATGAAAGGTTTACTGGCTATGGATTCACACGAAACTCTCAAGTAAGTAAGGTCTTTGACTGAGTCTTGCCTTACTCTAAATATCTCTATTCTTTTCAGGTGTATGAAATGTACGTGGCTGGATATAAGTTTCTTGTACTTTCGCCCGTTTTCACCTGCCACTGGGGACTTCAAAGAAAGCAAGCGAGACCCGCTTGGAGAGAACAGCAAAATAACGCAAATCGCAAAAAATTTGATGTCTTTAAAAGTGAAATATTTGCACGTTATAAGAATGATCCACATTTGTAAATAAAGAATTTTTTTAATTCAATTGTATTAATTAAGTTTTGGTAACAATTTTTAAGATTTATTCTTGCTTCTACTTCATTCTCGATTCATCCCATTTCTTGTCCCAAAAATCAATTCAATTTTTTAATTCGCATCGTAGATAATATCAATATATTTAATAAACTCTCGTGTAATGTATAAACGTATTATAAATGTAATCATATGGAATTAAGAATCTATATCTGTATGCATATATATAGCATAGATATATATACGAAAAATGTGGGTGTGATTGGATAATTTGCAGCTGAAATTGTGGAATTACAACACTCGGTAGCAAATTGTAGTAATTTCGGATACAGATTATTCCAAAACATAACTCTCTGATTATTTGAAAGATAGTCCGTGTTAAAGGTTTCATCGATAAGTAGTACTGAATATTTGGGTGGCATAATTGTACTCCATTTAACATAGACGTTCGATTTCGTAGGATTCGATGTTTTAGCAAAATTGGCCCATAAGGTCATAACAATATCAGCCATTTTCTTATCGGTTGGCTTCCACTTAACGGTTCTGTTCATATAGGGTAAGCCCCAAACGAATATTTGATCAAAGTATTTGGGAACTCCAACCCAATTTGGAAGATCAGCAATTAGAGACTTTGAGCGTTGCTTAAATATATAAGTGTAAATATTATTATGTTTACTTAATATATCTACAAACATTTGCAAGGGTGTTATATAGAATTTTTCAGTATGAGCATTGATTACATTTGTATTTATTGTGGATTTTTCGTCATTGCTTTGTCCGGAATACATAAAGGAAATTGCATCAGAAATTAACGGAAAATTCATGCACCATTCATTGCTACCCGTTGTTTTCTGAATATCAGTTAGTGCTATATCATTGAAAAAGTTATCCAGATCCTCGGGAGTCAACTCTGAAGATATATAATCCTTAAATATTGTAAGTACTTCCTCCATGTCTGTAATTCCAATAATAACTGGAACATTGTTATAGGCGCCACTTTTAAAGAGTATTTCCGGTTGGTTTTCAATAAAAGGATACGATGTATTACTCAATCCGAAATCCACAATAGGACCCCAATCAACTAACGGTAAATTTTCCGTAATAATCTTTGCATCAACTCGTTTAAGGCATTGGATAAGCATCGATGTTGGCCTACGGGCGCATCCAAAAATGTTAGATATTTTATCCAAATCATTATTGAATTCATGTGGCATTCGAACATAACTTAATGGGTTTCCAGACATTATTATGGCTTTATGAAAAGCTCCCTTTGACCATTCCCCGGATGTCATGTGTAATGCTGTACTGATTGCTCCTGCATCATGACCCATCAATGTTATACGATTCTCGTCACCTCCAAAGTAGTTGATATTCTTTTTGACCCAATAAAGGGCTGCCGACTGGTCCATTAATCCGTAATTGCCCTGGGCCTCTCCGTCATCGGTTGAGAAGAATCCAAAAATATTAAGCCGATATGCAAACGTTACAACAATTACTTTTTGCTTAAAAACCAGTTGAAATGGCTCAATGTCGTATGGGCTTCCCGTTGAGAAATTTCCGGAGTGTATCCACACTATCACCGCGTATCCATCAACTTCAGGTGCTCCTAAATGTGAATATATTAATAAGTTTTAATCATAAGTACATTTGCACTGTTTCATGTTTAATGAACTAAAAAATTGATCTTGTATCTGTTAGGTTTGTTTTTATCCCAATATAGTTAATTCTATTGTTTTAGTTGCAATCTACTTCATTTTAGAAATGTATCAAGTTTTTAAGTTAGTAAAACACAATTTGAAATACTTTCTTTATTTAAGTTTTTAGCTCTGATATTGTGATTTAATTACATCGAATTAAGATATCGTATAAACTAAATTATCATTAAAATTTAGATCTTGTATGTGCAATTTTTGTTCAGTTATAATTTGAAAATTAATTATAAACTTTTCTGCTTATACATTATATTTTGATTCTATTATTACTTACCGTCAGGTACAAATATATTCAAATTTAAGCAGTTCTCCTCATATTTTCTTTCTCCAGTTTCGGTCAACATTGCGCCCGAAATAGTTTCTAAAACTTTATCCAAATGTGGACTTTCTGATGTGCGTTTTGGTTGCCAACAGCTAGGTGCAAAGGAAGTTGCGTTAAAAATTCCTTTCCATGGTGGCAATTCGACATCAGGAGGCGAAAATCTTGCAGCATGCGCATACCGAATTCCCAAATAAGCCTTAATATTTTGGGTTCGGTACATTTTTAAATACTTTCCAGATATAAATCCATTTCCAGGTATATGTATTAATGGTGCATCCACGCCGCTTACAATTATGTACAAAGAGTTTAAATTAAAGTAGCTGAATAAAACAAAAAACAAATTCTTTGACCACATTATAAAAATGAACTTGTGTGTACATCCTTAAGGGCTTTCAAATAAAGCCACATTTTTAATATGTTAATCAAATTTACGGGCAATCACAGTTGCCATGGGCCGCAAAATATTATAAAAGCCGTTGCTAAGCTCTCGTAACTATGGAAATAAATGTTTTTATACCCTGCACTTAGTGCAAATTATATAGAAAGGGTCACATTCATTTGCGCAAGCTTATGTAACAGTATAATAGTATATCATATACATATATATACTTTATATACTGAAGAGGTATGTTAATAAAAATTAATATTCTGTATGTTTATGTTGACATTATATAAAATAAGAAAATTTTTGACTTAATTTTGACTAAAGTTCCTAGGTGTGATCAACTACAGACTTAGCTAACAAACATAGCTTTGCCAAAACTTGACCGATTTTCCAGCGGAATGTCATTTTGATAATTGATTGGTCTCTTAATTCATTCAGCATTTAAATTTTATTACTCTATTTTCGTTAAAAAAAATTTATGTTTGCCTCCTGATCTGGTTTTTGATGCTAAAGACCTCTGAATCTTGGAAAATGAAAAAAATGTAATCACAAGTTTTTACTTTTAATCAGCATCTAATATCGTAATTAGTATAAAAGCACACTTTAAATTTGATTCTGATTAAATTTGATTATTTGTTGTGTAAAAAATCATGCTAAATTGGACAAAAATTTTACCGAAACCGGAACCGATATATATGTATATTTGCTTCGGTTTGATTCCCTGATTTTTCTTCTTTTTATATTTATATTATTAGTTTATCACTAGACGCTGGTGTTTCAAATGTCGGGTTCTCTCGACAACATCCGTTGACCTACAGAAAACGTATTTCAAGCAATTTTGCATATGGCGGGTGGAAGTTGATGTAGGTAATAAAACTATTTTCTGTATATTATATTAAAAGTCATGTCTTTATTACAATTATAATTATTATTCTAATTATACAGATATCTAAATTTAAAGCCAAGGATGCCACGCTGGATCCATGCGGCAAAGGTTTTCAATATTCGTTGCAGATTGAATGAGCGCGGATACCTTTTTCTTTTCAATGTTATCGAAATAGGAGATTTTATTTAATCGCAGTAAAATAATATCCACAGCTGAATTCACAACTCTAACAGTATGCTCCATTGTGTTGTTATCAACGGAGGGCTCATCAGATGCTTCCAGCACCTTGCTTTGCCTAAATCCTTTCTTTTGTAATGTGATAATTTCATCTCGAAGGATTGTTTGCAAAATAGAGCTAAGTTTGTAGTTGGGTTGAATGAAACAACGAGCTGTCGCCACAATTGCAGCCGATAAGGGCCCGGAAATGCCAATATTTGTTATGAATTCACCAATGTTTGGGGTCAATCTAAATGGCACTGGTCTGTGTTGATTGAACTGTTGTTTGTCATCGTTTATATCAAACTTAAAGTATGAAATGTTCATCAGTCCCGAGTCCTGATGCAGGTACATCATATCTGGATTAAGACGAGTCAAATTAAGTGCATGCTCACAAAGATATGCCAACGCCAATTGAAGTGTCAACTGAAAAGAAAACGGATTTCAAATTGTTAAATATTTTGGATGTTAAGAGAGTTTAAGATCGACATTCATCTTACCATTTTTCTGAACTGCCAAAAGTCCGTAGCTGCAGCAAATGTGTTAAGAGCCCATTGCCTCAAAAGTGTCTTGGAGACCATAGTCCATTGTACTTCAGAGAATATCTCTCTTAAGATGGTATGTGAAATCTGTGTTCCCTGTGCCTGAACTTCCGACAGTCGTTCATAATACTTAACAATTGGCATATCGTAGTCCATTTTATTATTGAGGCAACATTTTTTGAATATTTTCAACAATGATACACTATTGGGATTATCTTCAGCTAGTCGCATTTGTGGGGAAATTGGAACGACTCTTGGCACAGTTATATTTAGGAATCGACGACTGGTCTCCTTTTGTTTTTCTAAATAATAGTTAAGCATGCGCTTAAGTTGCAGCACACGTTCTTCGCGCCGCGCATCACCCAGTCCAGAGTCAAGAACTACCAGATAAGGGTAAATCTTTCCATTGGTTCCTCTTATGTACAATCTGCGGGCAGCGGTATTATTTTTCTGAACGATTTCCACTCGTGGCATAAACCGAGCGATCCGCACATAATAATGAGATGATGAGGGAATCAGCAACTCGCCTGGTAGTTCAACTTCAGCTGTCTTTTGACTAAAGTTTGACAAGAACCGGCATTTGTCCTCTATCAAGAAGGAAGTAGGCAGTTTCTTAACTTTTGCTTCCAAGACTTTTATCCACGTTTTTAACTTTGATATCAGATTATGTAATTTCATAGCACCAGGCTTGGTGAAATCAAAATCATTTGTAAATTGTTCTTTCATCTTTTGGAAGACAGGATCCTGGAATGTGACTTGTGCTCGCTTTGCTAGCGACTCCGAAGCAGCCGAGTGAGTTATGTTGGATGCAACAGATCCCGGTACGTTTTCAATGCCAATACCAAAAGTAGATCCCAGTTTTTTCACAAAGTGTAGCGTGTGCGGTGTTATGGTTGCGTTGACAACCGTGTTTCTATTCTCAAATGCTATGGCATAACATTTAATCAATCCTTGACGTAGCTGCCGGAGAACTTCCTCTGTCCAGCTCTCTCTAAACCAAACCATTTGGTCCACAATTCCCTCGAGTGAGCTTAAAATGGTTGGATGAACTTCACGCTGCAGTTGCATTACCTTTGAGCACCTCCACATGGGAGGAGTTGCCTTAATTGGATTAACAGACGCAACTGTCACTGGATTTCTGCCACAAATCGATGCAGAGTTCTCCAAATTCTATAAGAAAATTGTCAAAACAGATTGTTGGTTAAATTAAGGAATAAAAGCAAGTCAGGGTTTCTTTATAAAGTAAGTTAGAACATTGATACTTACAGAAGATACAAATTTACCAGCAAATGCCTGTTCAGCTGATTTATGCTTCTCACGTTGCTCTATCTTCAATGTCAGGTACAGAGTTCGAATTGGGAAATATACCGCCTGAGGATACAGTCGTCCAATCTAAAACGAGCATAATATTCCATTTGATATTGGTGAGTACATGTAATTAATTTTGCTTACCTGGCTTAGTAAATTTAATATAACATCACCCTCGAATTGCTCAAGACAACACAACAGTTGGGGTATCCATGGTAGCCAGTAAGACGGAGGAATCCCTGACACATATTTCTCAAAGGTGCTTATTAAAGTGTCACCCGAGTCGTACGATAAGAACCACAAGACCTTAGCTATGTATTTTCTCGTTTTACTTTCGTTTTGATTGCGACAGGCGTGCAAATAACAAATCAATGCATTAACGCCATAGGAAATTTGCTTTTCTTTTAAGTAGATTTTCTCCATATAGTCTCCCCACATGGCCCACGCTTTAGTGAGTCCATCGTGGAGCTGAACAGCGGCACTAAACGATTTGCCAGCTTCATCCGTTCGTCCAATTTGGGCCAACAAGAGACCCTTCAGCGCATAGAACTCAGCATTCATTTCTCCAGTGAAATACTTTAAATTGGTTGATTCAATTACTTCGAGAGCCTCGTTGATTTCATTTCTTCCCGATGTCGACGGCATTTGCAAGTAACACTTCACCTGTTGCCGTATTTTCTGCGAAAAATGAAGGGATAATTTTTGATAAATTTCATGCCTTTAGTCAGTTCAGGACATTGCAACAAGTAAATATATAATTATATTACCTGAAAACAATCCACAATGGGAACCGATGGTATAGTGTATATTCTGGATAATGTTTCCTGGCACACTCCAGTAAGATTATGTTTTCTGGCAATTTTACCAAAAGAAATGATTGCTTGCGCTGAAGCGTGTACTCCCAACATTGTGCTTCCTTGATCCGATTGTTGCTCCAAGTGTTGTGTTATTATTTGATAGTGGTGTTGTCTCCAGGTGAAGATATCGCTCCAATGTGATAGATCATCCGAAATGACGGGCAATCTATTGCGCCAAGTTTTCACAATGGCCTTCATGTCGTGCAGAGAAGAATTTCTCGATGGGGATAATCCTTGATGAATCTGACTCGCTTCATGCAATTCCATGATTTGTTGCGAGGCTTGAAGGTACGGTAAATGGATGTGTGACACAATTCTGGGTAAGCGACGCCACTCTCTTATACATAAGCTGGAAGCAATCTCAACATATCGCTCGACACTCGCCGCTTGTCTGTCCTCCTGATACAAAATGGACAAATATCCCTTGTACAGATTCAATTTAAATCCATAGTGTTTTGAGTAACACTGTTCCGTTTTGGACAGTGCTGTCTTCATAAGATTCCAATCAGGTACTCTCCAAGAGCTCTCGAGAATAAGGAACATATTCTTTTCTCTATTTGTTTGCGCATAGTCCAACATAATGTCCCACTGATTGAGCTCCTTTGCACAGCGCATCCAATGTTTCTCCCACAACAATAATTCGCTATTAATGTCAATCTGGATTAATCCACTGTTCAGATCCTGTTTAAATTTGGACATGGCAAGATCATATGCTCCCTGAGCTTCTTCAAAGAATCCCATTTGCTCATATGAAATTGCAATATTTGTTTCTGGATAGTGTGCAAATTTCAGCCAAAGTCCTGCCCAAAGATCTTCCTCGTGCATAGCCGAATACATTTTAGAGAGCGAATCATAGATGTTATTCAAATGTTGACCGTCAAATTCGGGCTGACTATTCGCATCCGCCATATTTGCATCACTACGCGTTGACTGGGCCAATGCCAGATCTTCCAACACCAATATGGCTCTATGCCAAAGATTATGGGATTTGCCCAGATATGTTAACAGATTCGGCGGAATGTATATCGAAGGAGAACACTTGGTTAAACTCTCCGCAAACGTGTTCAGCGTACTCGGACTGCAATCTTTCTGATTAACATTTGTACCTGATGCAAGGAAGGGTATTAACTCCTTTGATATATTCACCCGCTGATCATCGGTGAATATGTTCCATATGCTCGGAAAGAAGGATAACCAAACGCTTTCGGCCAATTGGGTATCCATGTGGCAAAGCTGTGAAGTGGCAACAAGCATCTGATCGGTCCGTATATTTCGATTGGCTTCCAGGAACTCCGCTTGCTTGTAAATGAGCTCAACCAAAGTGTCCCGTCTAGTGGGAAGTATCTGCTGGCAATCCTCCTTGCGAACGGAGGTAAATTCAAGCTTCAAATCAATATCAAACACATCGTCCTTGTCGTTAACACTTTGAACATTCTCAAATGACTCGGATTGCGATGATAGAAATGAGACGAATGTATTCTCCTGAGAATCAGTTGCGTTTGTTGGAATCACAGAAGTTATGCTAGGAACTTTAAATGCCTCATTGGAGCATTGAATTTGCGTCATCGTATTGGCTGTCAGAATAAGTAGTTCAATGCATTGCTTTATCCAATAATGAGATCCAATTGTATCCCACGCTTGTGAGCATATTATATACAAGAGTCGATCATGAAGCCTTCGTCGCATTGATGAGTCCAGTATTTCAAAGAACTTGGCTCGAATATGGGGATTCTGAAAGCGAAGTCCATTGAGAAAGGCGCCTTCCAATTTGCTTGTTAGCTCCGTTTGTTTCAGCACTTCATCGCGATATATATAGTTGATTATTTCCAGAAATTGAACGTTTAGTTCAACCTCATCGGCGAACTTCTTTTCAACGTACTGCATCAATTTAACCAGCAGCGCGGACTTCTCTCGTATGGATGGAACGTGTGCTGTTACATTAGTTTCCTTACTCTTCACCCAATCGTCAAGCATTTTAATAATACACTTGATTATCTTAACTTCCGAGCTCTTTTCTATTAGGCTGACTAAAATGGTACCAATGAATAGTTTTCGTATTTCAACACTCATTATAACAATCCGATTCTTAATCAATTCCAATGATAATACCAACAGTTCTAGAGCTAGCGAATTCGAATCTGCTGGTTGTGTTGTGTTCACCGTGCCAGTCGTATTGATATTAATGTGGTCCTTTGTAAGGCGATTTAAAACCCTTATGAACTGCACCAATATCCGATCTATATAGCTTGGATTATTTGTTGTGCACGCCTTTAAAATCATCAAGGTTCCAAATAGTGATGATGCATTTGGTTGCGGACTTTTTTCATAGAATGTCAAATTATCTGTTATCATTTTGCTAATCGCACTATATAAAACATCAAGATCGTTATGTTTATGCTGTGCATCGGGTGGAAAAATCGCCATAAGTCGCGTCAAAAAGATGTGCATTAAACGAACGATGCGAGTATTCTGATGTATTATGCATAGAGATAATCCACGTTGAACTGGTCGCACAATAGCAACCAATTGCTCTGAACTTAGTATTGTGGTCAAGAATGTGAGAAAATCAATGGCAGTGCATATGTTGTTCAAATTATGATGGGGAGTCTCAATTGTCGTCAGCACTTTATCAAGCCAATTTAGTTTTATATCGAATGGTTGCGGCCAAATCTCTGGACGCATGGCCAATTTTAAAAGCATGATACATCTAAAATTAAAAAAAAAGATCAAATAAGATTTAAAAAAAAAAAACATAAGGAAGGGATATCTTCAGCAGTCTGAAGATTTGATATTCTTGTAGAGCGCTAATTTTCAGTCTAGTTTCAACTAAGTATATTCAAAACTGAGTGATTTTGCATAGAAACAGACAGACATTGCATACAGACATATAATGTGCATTATAAAATACCTTCTTGACAAATTCTCTCCAGGCGAAATGATACCAGACTGTAGATCATTCACTTGACATGCTAGGCGTACAAGAAAATTGAGCACAGTATCGCAATAAGACTTGTCTATCGATCTCAGAACGTCATCAGTTCTTGAAAAAGTTCCGCCAGCTATAAACATTTAAAAAAGTTATATTTTTTTATAATTAATTTTGAATTTAAAGTATAATTGCCTTGTGTTGTAGATGGATTTGAGCTCTCGGCTGATTTCTTTCGATATTCTGTCGTTTCGCTGCCAGGGCGTTTGACCTGTTGAATGTCCCTTAGATCCTCTTCAGATTCCTCAATCTTCACATCTCTCTCATCCTCCTTGATTCGATGTAATTCCCATTTGATGATAACTTCAGCCAAATCAACAGCCAGTTTCTTATGCTCAATCGATGCACTCGGAGGGAATCCCAAACGTTGCATATAATTGATAAGATGTTGCACCAATTGATGTCGGACAGGGAAATAAACCTACAAATGGAATGAGTTTTATTTAAAAAAGTCAATTTTTAATTTTATTTTATACAGTACCTTATAGTGTCGAATAATCAGTTGAAGTATGTGGAAGAGCTGTTGTATGGCATGACCTTCCTCAACAATGATCTTCTTCGTCCAGTGGGTTAACATTGTATTTCCGTCCTCCATGCGAAGTGGCATTGCCGGTGTCAGCACGTCCAGAGCCTGTTTCACAATGGGCCTTGCCTCGAGGGCGTGTCCCTTTAGCAGGGAATGGAAAACTTGCAGGACGATTTTCTTATGAATTGCCAGTCTGGCAATTATGTGGGCAAGCAGTAAATGGCCATGGTATCGCGCAGTGGGATCTACACAATTCTTGCTGAGCAGACAAGGCCATGCGAATGTCATCAATCGTCGCAGTTTATTGCCCTGTCTTTTATTGTTTGCATCCCCATCGTGGATATGCTGAGAAGCACGCTCAACGAGCAGACAAGCCAGTTGTAGTAATGCGATTCTTACTGCATCATCATATTGTTTATCCGGATCGAAGACCTTATTGATGAAGACTGATACAATATTTTTCTCGTCTTCTTGGTAAGGTGTCGGCGGTGCTCCAATTAACTTGTTGCCTTCACCTTTGTCGAAGCTTACAGTGAAACATGGGATTAAAACTGATGTGATTATTTTCGCTTTCAAATCTTCGGAAAACGTATTATTGTTGAAATTTTCCACAAAATAGAAAAACGCATTTCTCTTCCAATTAACAGTAAAGCTCTGCGCTACTGTATTTTGCAAGAAATCGCGCAGAAAATATACATCAGGAATAAAATGTAAACACAATGCTCTTAGGAGCTGGAAAAGTAGATCAATATCATTTGTGTTATTTGAAAAATACAACAAAAGTATTTTTCCCACTAAATGCCACAAATCACAAGCTACATTTTCCACACATGTTGAATACAAATTATTGCGCCACAAGTTTCTTAAAGCATCAACAATATCCGGTCTGGTTGGTATCCATTGATCGTCCAGTTCCATAAGAGTATAGATGATAAGAACCGCTTGATGTTGCACATCATATTTGTTTTTATTAACAATATCTGGAGTCCAGTTTAAATAATCCAATAATATTGTGTATTTGGAATTTTTGATAACAGATCGAAACGCTTGACCATCTTTGTGCTTTAGTATAAAGATAAAGAAACGATTCCATTGAGAATCGGTCATAATTGAATCGATCATAAAGAGATCAACAGTCTCAACTGGAAAGCGTTGAAGGAACATATGTAATGCCTCGCGATATGGACTGGATGCCTCAATCATTAGATTCTTTTCCGTTTGCAGGACAAGTTGGCATAACTTTTCAATATATTTCGATGATGCTGTGATGTGGTAAAACATTTCAATAAGTGTCACAATTTTCTGTTCATAATCTCCTCCTTTTGATGTTGAAAAGAAATTCATGTTTTCGTTTGTGCACTTATATTGACCGACAAATATTTCTATTATTTTTGCACAATGCGTCAATATTTGCTCACTCAGTTTCTCATTAAACATTTGCGGGAAAAGCTGCGTAAAGTAAGACAATCGTTTTATTGCCGGAATAGACAAGTTCCTGTGATCGCCGAGTTTTAACAGCAAAGGTCGCATTGCAGCTTGAATCTGTAATAGATGAAGTAAATGAAATAATAAATACAACTTGAAGCTTTACAATAAATCTTGAATGGATGCTATTTAAAGTTACCTTCTCTCTCTCAAGCGTTATACCAGTAATAAATGTCTTCATACAGAGATAAGATGTTTCCTGCAATTCCGGCTTATCACTCTCCATGACTTTAAAAATAATGTTTATAATCTTTTCTTTATAGCCAATATCATTAATATAATGACAAGCGGCTAAAGCGCGTAAAGCACTTATACGTAGTGGTATAAGATTCGACACATTCTTATAACAATCCAGTTTGGCCAACGTAGCATCCTCAGCCTCGCTTAACGTGAGCAACTCATGGAAAAAGAGTTTGTGGTAGGTATTTGTTAAATCTGTAAAAAAAAAATGTAATGAAAGTTTAAAAGTAAAAAAAATGAGAAATTCAAAGAGTTTACTTACCAATTGTAAAGAGCCTTGGTTCCAAAGTTGTACAGAACGTATTACCATCCATCAATCCAATTTGTGCGTTGGCAGGCTGATGTCTTAGTAAATGCTTTTTGGGTGGTATGATATCAGCCAGAACATCTTTGTGGGGATCCATAACTTCGGAAACAGTCTTCTTTTGGATTGATCCTATGTGTTTTAATAATACCATCGATTCTTCTCTTACAATCGAGTTAGGGCTTGTTATATGACGTACAAGCTCATGAATTACTTCATATGTGGCTTTGGCTTGTAAATCCTCGAGCTCATCATTACGAGAATTCACACTGATGGGGGACAAACATATCTCCAACATAGTTTTCATATAACTCTTTGTTATGTCTAAGGCCCCATTTGAAACATCTCCTTCTAGGTCCATTAAGACAAACATAAAGGCTTTTAAAAAGTTGAAAAGATGCTGGTATAGAGCACGCAAGGACATGTGCTTGCATAAGAACTGAATCGCCTGGCAACCGCCAACTTTTGCATACCATGGACGATCGTAACACAAAGCTGTCATTTTCTCAGCCAAATATTGCATTAATGGCAGTTTGCAAGCTCTATCCTTATTACCCATTATGTTTGTTGCCGTGTCCAATATGATTCCCATGCAAGCAATTCCCGGCTTACACAATTCTTTTTCCTCATGGCCCATGCATGCTGCCAATGCATCAATTAATACCATCGGATCAATTCCATTTGGTGTATAACTTTTCTGTGGGAATGGCCCAGCCTGTTGTGCAATTGCCACCATCGTGTAGTGTCGTACGACCGCAGCCATAACAGGACACACTGAATCTCTCAGATCTTTAGTGGCTGATGCAACTAGCATGCCAATTAGAGCTGTCTGATGAGTTCCACGAACACTCGTTATGTCAATTTTATTGTGGAATATGGGCCAATTCATTATGTTGCTTTCGACAAAGTCGTTATGAGTAAATAACTTAAGCAAGGTATGTTTTTCATCATCTAAACTAATGAACGCAGCTAGAAAGCAACGGATTACTTCCCAACTTTGGCGTCTGTAAAACTGATCCGTCGTGTTTGAACTTAATGCCTTAAATGCAGATTCAATTGCATAATCGACAGGAAACTCGATCGGCTTCTCATATTCTTGGAAATAAGTTACTATCGAAATTTTTGGCTTTTCGTTCTGATCATAATGTAATGTTTGCGGTTCCACCATCATTTTCCGGTTACCACCTCCAAATTTACCAAGAACACGAAATGCAACAAGCGCTGCGTTATCCTGATTTCGAAGCGTTTTCCACAGAGCTTGCATTAAAGACGCTCTAACAGGTTGTATATGATCATACAAGAAGTCTGGTTGCAAATTGTCCACACAAAGTTCCAATGTTCTTAAACCCTGCAAGAAAAAAGTGTTGAAATTAGGGACAGAAAATTAACTTAACTTAATTAATCAAAAATATCAAGAATTCTGTTTGATATAATTAACAATTATTTTCAAATTTGGCTGGTTTCTTATTAAAATAAATGATAGTTGGAATGTGTGCTATTATTAATAATTACCTGACTTATTAAAGTTGGCGAACCGTTAAGAGCAGATACTAGCGGGTCCATTAGCATAGGCAGATAAGGCAACAAAGATGAGAGTCGAACGGGCACGGTCAAGCAAAGTTCCACAAAAAGATCACGCATGTGTTGTTTATGAAATCCGCTTTGTAATCGATTTAATCCTTCGAGAAGATTAGGCAATAGCGGCAAAAACTCTTGATACAGAAGATCATGACTGCCCCCTCCAATTGATCTAAACAGAGCTCGTAGAAGCAAAAAATAATTGTAAGGCTCGTCCGATATCAATGCCAACTCCATAGAGCGTATAACTATTTTGTGAAGATGTGGTCGCAACATCTGTTCATTTTCAACAGGAAATAAACTAACGCTTCCGAAGACAAGCTTGAACAGTCGAAGGTAAAGATTGGATCGCTCCACGTTTGAACCCATTTCTTCCATTTTCTCCAACAAATATTCAACCAAGACCGTAGCAAAAAGTGGCGATGTGGTGGGATTTGCCAAAAATGAATTTGCTATAACTTGAAGCGATTGATTTTTGTAGATTCTTTCAACTAAGAAATCAATAGTAGTAGCAAAAATTTCTTGGAAGTTCTGAGAATGCATCATAAGAAACTGTAAATAAAAAAGAAATACGTTTATTTATATACATTTGTTACACTACTTTGAAATACTCACAATGCCACTGAAGTGTTCCAAAACTTCCTTTTCCTCTTTGCTGCGTGAAATTAATCCAGATGTTCGTTGTTGATTCGGATTGACATTGATGGTATATATATCTAAAGCTTCCATTGCGAAATGCACTAAATCAATATATGTGCATAATATTTCGGGATTAAAAAGTTTTTCCTGCATCTGTGTGGAATCAGATCCCTGAGTATTAAATTAAAAAAAATTAAACATCTTATGAATATTATTATATACAAACAATTGACTAACCTTTGAGTTAAAGAATCCCCAAGTAATAGTTTTAACGCCTCCAACAAGAGTTTTAACTAAACTTCGAAACTCTGCTACATTCACTGAACAAACTAATTGTGATCCAGTTTGCGAAGTTTTAGATTGATCACCTCCCAGATGGTCCTAAAATATAAAGTTGTTAAATAAAACTCTAAAAATATGTATTAAAAAAAACATACATCTTTGACTTCTGGTACATTTACAACAGGTACAGGAAATGAACCAATTGTGTTCCCTGGCGCGCCGGATTGAGATTGTCCTTTGCTGAAATGGAATCAAGTTTAATAACTGATATTTATAAATATTCACTTATAAATAAGTAAAACTGTGCCTACCATTTTTGTATAATTAAAGGAAGCTGTATTTGTGCGATAGTTTCAAACTTTTTCACAAAGACTTTCAATAGTGTTCCCAGAATGTTCCTCGATCGTTGCGGCTCAATTTCACTGTGATGCCGTAAGCAATCGACGAGATTCAATAAAAGCTTACACGACATAGTTTGTATTCCAACGGCAAGTGTCTCATCGTGTACATTTTTTGCAAACAAATTTACAGCTTTTATCAGGACATCCAAGCTTAAGCTTTGACGGACATGGTGAGCAAGATCGGCAAGCGTTGAATACGCTAATGGGCGAATAGAGTCCAAAGTAACGCCTTTTCCAATGAGTAAATCCTCATCAAACAGCTTATCAATTGATGGAATAAATTCTAAAATTGCAAAGAAAATGTAACGAAAAACTTAAATCATTTATAAAATGTAAATTTAATCTCACTTTGGCGTAAATCTGTGGCAAAAATATGCCGCGCTGCAATTAAGAGTTCCTTTCGTAGGTGAGCAGCCTCTTTAGGACAATGTTCCATTAGATTCAGCATTCCATTGGTCACAGACAACGAATTAGATATTACTACTTCCTGAAAGAATGCATAACATTTTGTTTATTAGCTTACAGTTTAGTGAAGATCGAACTTACCTGATAAATTCGGACAATATATGCCAAAAATGAAAGCGTTTTAATTTGAGCACCCATAAAATCCACAAAGATTTCCTTTTGCGCAGAGTTTCTAAAACAAAAATGTTATTAATATAATATAGTTGATTGAGAAATCAAGACAATAACCGATCATGAACTTACCTTTGAACCACAGTTGGCTGCAAATTGATCGTGGTCAGTATCAAAGGTATAAATTCGGCAACCTCTTGATGGACGGCATTTTTATATATCTGGTACATCAGTACAACGATAATGGGCAACTCTTGGAGTACTTTCAGGGACAAAATGCCACGTGGTAGAAGATTATACTAAAATTATTGAAAAAAGAACGAAATTTAAATTTCTGATAGAAATACAATTTATTCTACTTACAATCATTTGCTGTGAATTATGCTCAAGTGGCTTTTCTATGTGTATAGTTCTTACTGAATATGTTTCAGGTAAAAGCATTTCCAAATCCAAATCCTTTAAATCAGTTATCCAAATATCATTTGTTGTTTCAAAAATTGATGTAAGATGATTTGGAAGATTTGTATAGATCTCTTTAACAAACCCCAGAAACTGCTGGATCTAAAAATAAGACAGAAAAACTGAAGAACAATTGACTGCTATTTAATTTGAACTATACTTACTTCAGGATTAAAAGACGGACGAAAATGCTTATGCAGCTCAATTATTATTCGAAGACTTATAAGCACATTTTCTTCATTATCTGTTTTTAATAATTTGAGCATCATGGTAATAATTGATTTAACATGTTGCCTTAAGTTTTCCGTGATGGGCAATCGGTGAATCATCTCCAAAATTAATTTGCGAATCTATAAATTAAAAAAAAATTATATATTAAAAAGTGTTTATAAATGTTTATATAAATGAATTTCATCAGGTGGTGTCATTTTCCACAACTACAATAAATAGATAGTAACCATGCAAGTCAAGCCTTTATTGGACAGTACTTTGATCGGAATTCGGTGACATGGATAGGGATAACATGATAAACCAATGACTTGTTGCCAGAAAAGTTCCCAGGCTTTATAATTTAGAAAGGTCCTGTTGCTGGTTTATGGTAATAAACAAACAACAATCAAGCAGTTCTGGAACCACATTATTAAAAACATTTGTGGCATCAAGTTGAACATAAACCAAAGCCATACAACATTTGGGCATCTCGAATCTCAACTTATAAATGTTTAATGTATACATTCTTAGCATATACACACATACTTATATACATATACATGTGCGTTACCATCCTCACTTGGTTTGTAGCACAGCACATGAAAATATACTTACATGTTGAACTGTGTTCTCCTGTATGAATTGGGGCTCGCCCTCTTGTAATATTCGCATGAATATCTTCAGCGCATTTTCCAAAAAAGAAGGATACGAAGAAGACTGCATGATCATTTCAAAGTGCTCACTCAGCTCCTGAGTGGCCTTCAACTTGATCTCCTCATTCGCTGCCGGATCATTTAATATATTTAAGTAATTCCGGAATGTATTAACCGGTATATTCTCGCTGTGTGCCATTTTAAGTGACCATCGAATTATTTGCTAACAAACGAAATGTTTTCACCGGCGTACTAAACTCAAGCATTAACAATAAAACACAGGGTGATTATGCATTGGTAAAGATAGCGTCGCTATTTAAGATTAAATACAAAGAAATTTACTTGTCGTATGTCGAATAACATGTATCCTATCTATAAAGGCTCACGGTATGTAAATGATCATAAAACAAAATCAACTTGTAGAAATATATCTTGCGCCAGCTGCCAGTGCATCAATAATAATGAAAAATCAATGAGGAGGAAAGTTTTGAGTGGATTCTCTATTTGTTTGAATACAAAATTCAATTTTTTTTTAATTTATGGGCACAGTTTCTTTATCTGGCAGCTCTGTTATTTTCCGCACACCATATCGACTAGCAGGAGTTGACGCCTGTCAAAACGAGTTTTACTGCAAACCATACCTAGCTAAAACGACATACGCTCATTCAGTTGCACAAATGTTTTCATACGCTTTGCAGCGTACCCAAATGTGCGAGGTTTTTACTTGCATCGCACCACTAATGTAGCGCGTGTTTCATTTCGTCGTTCCAAAAGAGCGCGTATTAAAAACCATATTTTCTTCAGTATTTTTAAGTTGTGGTGACACTTGTGAAAAATATACTTATTAACAACTATAGTTTTTCGTGAGCTAAGAAGAATACGCAGTAAATTCGAGTGCTGTAAGTGTATAAATTAATAATAAATGCAAAATAAATAATGCTGTTTTCATAATTGTCTTGCAAGTTATTAAAGATTAAGTTTTAGTTATGCCAATTACCCGTTTTTCAATGTGCAAATTGTGGTACTTCTACTGAGAATGTACATGCATACATACATATCAATATACTATGGACTTAAAAGTGAATTGAAAATATATGTTGGTACATGAAACAAAAACCTGTCTAGATTTACGGAGTAGTAAAAATTTTGTTTTTGTGCTTTAACATTTCATATACTTGCTGCGTGTACTTTTAATTGGTATACTGTCAAATTATGTATGCATACACATACATATGTATATACATACTTATGTTCTGTGTATTTGCATTTTTATACATACATACGTACATATGTAATTAAAAATACCGGACGCTTTAATACATACATATGTATCTTTTTTCTATCAGAGAAAAACTTATTGTTTTTAAATTAAAAAAAAAAAAAGACTGCAATTTGCATTTATACATAAAATATACAATTTGTATCTGCGTTAGGACTGTATAAAAAGGAAAACGTTGGACTTCGTTTGTTTCTTGGATTGGAATTTAAAGTGATTGACATTTGTATCTTAAATTCGCCACATTTTAGTTTTCTTTATGTGATCTAGTCCTTAGATTCTTTATATAACATGCGAATATCTCTTTAAAAAATATTGCAGACAATTATTTGTAGATAAGTGACACAAAATGAGGGAATCCGCTCATGACATCAGTATGGATACGTGGAAGCAGTGGATACTTGAGGCAATATCCAAAATCCGATCACAAAAACAAAGACCAAGTGTGCAGAGAATTTGTCAGGCGATTGGGACACATCATAAGTTCCATGAAGACATCGTTGCTGAAAAATTGGAAAAAGCTGTGGAGTCGGGAGCTGTTATTAAAGTATACAACAAAGGCTTACATTCCTATAAGGCTCCGATGGCCAAAAGGCGAATTAAAGTGGATAAAAGTACAAATCTGTACAAAGTGGTGGCCAAAGCTGTCAATGATTTGGGTGAATGTGAAGGATCTACCATTAAAAATATAGAAAACTATATTCAAAAATTCAATTGCATTGACCTTTCACCCGATGTGGATTTTAAGGCAGTTATTAAAATATCAATTAAAAAGGCTGTCGACGCCGGCTTCTTGATACAAGAAGGAAAGTTGTACAAAAAGGGAAAATCTCTAACAACACCACGAAAAGCAGCTCCAGAAACTGAAGTACTTATAAAGGGCGAAGAGACCTGCACACATTGCTCTGGAAATGCTCAAAAGAATCTTAATGGGATTCCAGAACCGTTAAGCTCTTGCAAACAATGCGGAATATCATTGCATACGACTTGTGCAAATATAGCTGGGAGGTGCAAGTCGCAATCCTATGTACTTCTTTATATGCTTGTTACGAAAGGAACATTGTGGAATTGTCAGAAATGTGCCGATTGTGCTGTATGCAAAATACGCAATCGTGGTCCATGTCTTCTTCAATGTTTCGTTTGCAAGAATCATTTTCATTTGACGTGCCTCGATACGATACCGGACAAGAAGCCAAAGCATCCGTATCGGTAAGTTAACTGAAATCAGCGGGAAAACGTTAATTTAACAAATCATTATCTACACCAGATGCAAGACGTGCCTAAAACAAAACGTTGACAACCCAAAAGCCTTTAAGAGGGATAGTTCCAGCATCAAATTTGAGCTTGGCAATGAAAGGTAAGTCACAAAGTATATTAAAAGCATAAAAATAATATATTCTTGAATTTAGCCTATGAAATTATTGATTAGTTTATACTGTAGTGAGATGAAAATTAATTAAATATCATTCATACATTTCAGAATTGTTCCGTATGCTAATGTCTCTCAGAAACCTTACAACAATTGCAAGCGACAGATGATTAAAAACGAAAGATATATTGATAATCCGTCAACGTCACAGCAATCCAACAATGTGGTCGGCAATAAACAAAAGAAAAAGAATTGCGCCATAATTAACAAGTTTGACACTCAAATAAAGCAAAAGAAAGCCAACTTTCAACGTGAACCAATTGCTAATCAACTTAGTCGAAAACGTACATATTCGGATTTATCATCATCGACTTCTTCGAGTGACAGTGACGATGAGGATGACGATGATGATGAGAAGAATGCGGGCTGCGATGATCAGGATGAAAGTACGTCTTCGGACTCGTGTACTTCATCCAGCTCCGAGTCGGATTCAAGCGATAGCTCGAGTGATAGCTCGGAATGCGACGAAGATAATGATGAGGAAGACTATGATTCAGACAGAAGTACATTGAAGGAAAATATATTTGAAAATGAAAAAAAGTTTGATTTCCGATCATCATCAAATGACAAGGAAAGTTTACTGGAAGGATCATCAGAAAATTGGGGATTTGCAGCTGTGGCAAAAAACCCCGTTGACAACAAATATAAAAACAATTTTAAATGCCTAAGTTATACCAGAAGTAAAATAATGGATGCCAACAGTCAACAATCACCGGTTGTCGAATCTATTAAACCATGCGAAAGTACTACAACTGATAAAGCTGACGATACTGTCAAAAATGGTTCCTTGGGCTCCAAGCAAAACCAAACGAATGTGGGAAAAAAGAAGATGGTTATCTTAAAATCAATGCCCCTTGAAACTGCACCAAAATCTTATGTTAAACAGGATGATGATATTCCATATCTAACTAAAGAAACTGTTTTAAAGTATCGCATGATGAACGATATAGATCATACTCAAGAACCATCAAAGGAAGCTCTACCCACAAAAGAATCCAATACAACAGACTATGATGAATGCATGGAAAATTTGAACGATCAGAACGATAAGTTTATCAACCAGTCTAAATCATTTGGTATGTTGAAACATGTAATCATTTATTATAAGGATTAACAAACAATTTTAAAAATTCGCATACTTATAATAAATCATTAAATTATAGAGAATCAGCATCTACCACCTGGAGTTAATCAATTGGATATTGAATTATATCAAGAAGTGCTGAAAAAAGCTGTAGTTAAAGTGTCTAATAACTATTGCGAAATGCCAGTGGAGAAAAGCCAGACACAGATTCACAGCGGACAAAGTCCTAAATCTATTGAAATTGGCAAATGGAATATAGAGACATGGTATTCAAGTCCGTTTCCACAAGAATACGCAAGGTAATTTTCTTGACTAAATAAGTAGACTATTTTATTCTTAAAAAATATTTTAATTGTAAATATTAAAAATTTCCATCTATCTTTTTAGGCTATTAAAACTTTATTTATGCGAATTCTGCCTGAAATACACTAAAAGCCGATCTGTCCTGGATAGACATCAAAATAAATGCATTTGGAAGCAACCGCCTGGAACAGAGATTTTTCGTCAAGGCGACATATCTGTTTTCGAAGTAGATGGAAACGTTAATAAGATCTACTGCCAAAACTTGTGCCTGCTTGCTAAGTTTTTTCTAGACCACAAGACCCTCTATTACGATGTTGAGCCATTCCTCTTTTATATATTAACTAAAAACGATCAAGTTGGTTGCCACCTCGTTGGATATTTTTCAAAGGAGAAGCACTGCTCACAAAAGTATAATGTCTCCTGTATTCTGACTCTGCCACAATATCAACGACAAGGATTTGGAAGATTTTTGATTGATTTTAGCTATTTACTAAGTCGTGAAGAAGGCCAGTTGGGAACTCCTGAGAAACCTTTATCTGATCTTGGACGTCTGTCGTACTTCTCATACTGGAAATCAGTTGTTCTGGAATACCTTTACAAGTACAGGAATAAAAAAGTAATAACTTTCAAAGATATTGCTATAAAAACCGGATTGGCAATTTCGGACATTGCATTGGCATTTGAGCTACTTAATTTTATAAAATTAAGAAAGAATGATGGTGACATTCGATTCCAAATAACAGTGAAAATAGATTGGAAAAAGGTTTTATTGCATCATAACCGAGTGGCCCATAGCAAAACTCGAATTATAATTGATGCCGATTGCTTAAGATGGAGTCCATTAACATCGATTTCTAAATCACCCACCAATAACATTAAACCGATATCGAATCGTGAATATTTGAGTTATAAGTTTCTCGAAAACTGTGACGAAAAAGATTTCTACAAAAAGAAAACTGAGGAGATTGTTCAACCACAAAACAACACGACCGCGGAAATCATTAAGGACTGCACAAAGCCGATCGTGTCAAATTGTGAAAAGTTTGATGAAGATGTCAGTTACTCGAAAAAAAACGTATGTTATGCAGAATCTACGCCCACAACAACAGTTGATGCAAAACGAGGCAAACGGCCATTTGAAGAGAAAGTCGAAAATTCAGATTCATCTGATAGTAAATATTCTAAAAAGTCGGAATCATCAGATTATAATGTGTTGACCAAACGAGCATTGCGATTGGCGAAACGTAAGGACGTGGTTCCTCACACAAACAAGAGGAAACACTTTGAACGGGAACATAACACGGACAACTTGGATCTAAATTTATCGAATCTCAAAGATACACAGAGTTCCACTAAAGAAACCATAGAGAAAGTCTCGGTATTATCAGGATCAGGTTCTGGAGCTGCTGTACAAGAGGTCAACCGAGATATTAAGAAACAAGAATCAGTTGACAAGCCCATTAATATTGTACCCAAATTGAGGGGTAAGAAATCAAATGGGAAACGAAATGAAGAAGACAATTCCATTGATAATATTTCAAATGAAATTGCATTAAATGAATGTGACAATGAAGAAACAATAAAATCGTTCAATGAAGAAACTGCAACTGAAAATGAAATTCCACGGCTGTCAAAGGAAAAAGAAATAAGCTTCACTGATCAGTGCAATGAACAAGTTCTGGATGCTGTTGCAAAGAAAACTAAGAAAACATTATTTTCTGATACAACTTTATACGATAAGAAAAGTAATACTGACAATAAAACTCCAGAATGTAAAGTTGAGCAAAAACCAGTGGAAAATGTAATCGAATCAAAGGAAACAATTAAGGAGAACAATGAGATCGCTGGTGTGTTGGCTGCATCATCTGAAATGATAATTAAAGAAAAGAATACCAGCAAAATTGTTGCTCCTGAAAAGGTAGATGCAGTTACTCCCATTGTGGAAAAAGTCGAAACTAAAGTAAACACCTTAGAAGAGGAAAGCTTGATAAACGGCACTGAGATGCATAAATCTGCAGATCAAAGATTAAAGAATTGCGTTGCAACTGTTGCAACTGTTTCAACTGCTGCAACTGTTCCAACTACTGCAACGGTTCCAACTGTTGCAACGGTTCCAACTGCTGCAACGGTTCCAACTGTTGCAACGGTTCCAACTGCTGCAACGGTTCCAACTGCTGCAACGATTCCAACTGCTGCAACGGTGGCAACTGCTCCAACTGCTGCAACTGTTGCAACTCCTGCACCTATTACAATACCAGCAACTCCTGCAGTTTCAGCATCTGCTGCAATTCCTGCATCTGCTGCACCTGTTGTTCCCTTTGCTAATGAAGAAGCATTGAAAATAGCGCAAATACCCAGCTGTAATTCTTCCAAACCCATTGAAGAAAGTGTCATTAAAACCAAAGATATTACTAAAGCCTGTGCTACGCTTGAGCCTATTCTACCCAATAAAACTGAACTGGATGCGCTAAAGATATCAAATACTTCAGTAGAACCAACGTTTTACAATGAAGTCAATAAAACAAATCCAACGAACGAACAGGAAAATATTGGAAAGGCGGTTGTTCCTGTTATGCAAGAAACAGACATGAAGCCGAAAATTAATAAGAAAACAATTGTGGAACCTGCTGTTCCAAAGATTGAAGCAGTCAATAATGTTGCTAAAAAACCAGATGCTTACTACGCAAACAAAATGAATACAATTCCTGAAAAGGAAGCAATGAAACCAACGCAGTTGGTGCAAGTGAAAGAGGAGGAGAAATCAAATGTGCGAGTACCATCGACTTCATTGCCCATCAGGGATAAGATTCAGATTAAGAACAACGAACATGCTCAGTTACAGAGTCCAATCACGTCGCAGTTTCCAATTAATCAAATGCCCAACTATCATCATACTTCGCAGTATTGGCAGTGGGACTATTACAGCTATAATCTTTGCAATTTGGATCCTGCATCACAAAAGGGTCAAAAGCAATTCCACAAAGATCTTGCAACAACAATGGCTTATACACATAATTTCACACAAAATCTGTATCAATCTGCAATGCACCATCATCAGATTCATCATCCCAAGGATAAGCAAAAAGTTGAACGGAAAAATAGCGGTAAAAAGGATGATTTGCCCAAAACGGCGGTATCCAGCATTAATCCTGTTAACACGCCGAGAGATGAAGCTCATTTACTTAATTGTAATGACTACAATCTTAACAATCAGTCTGGCAATTTCAATCAGAAATGCGCCACACAACAAAAACAGTTTAAGATCACCGATCAGACACAACAAATGAAACCCATTGGCAATGCTCAGAACTCTGGGCAACGACATGGCAGTTCCAGCCAAACGGAATCGACAATTCTGTTGCCAACCCGGGAAGCATCTGGTGTGCCCCAAAAACAAAAGGCAGAGCATAATGTGAACACAACATTAGTGAATTCACGTGAGGAAAAATTGAAAATTGCACAGCCCATCATACAGTCGAGTACACATTCAAATTTGCCAGTTGGAGGTCAACCAGATGTTAATACGAACATGTCGTACAATTCCGAATCATCCACAAATGCACCCATTCAGCATTATGATTGCGGAATCAATATGGACTCCCCGTCCACAATTGGAAGTTCGATTAATCATGGCTCGGAAAACTCAAACGTCCATATGCATAGACAATTTTCCGACTGTTCAATGCAAAATCAATCGGCGACGACTCCAATGCATATGTCTATACAAAACTCGCACATCCAACAACAGAACAATATTAATATGAATTTAACACCAGAAGGCTCTCCAAATTTAAATATAATTGGAAGCTCACAGCATCAACAACATCCCAATAGGAAACTTAATGTTCAGGTAATTATATACATGATTTTCTATAAGACATTTTAAAAATAATACTAAGAACACCAAAAGCAATTAGAAGCAAAACTTGTAAGCATGAAACAAAATGAGGAAATATTTAACTCGGAAATTTAAATTGAAAAAATAATAATGAGAGTGTAGAAATTAGAATTATATCGATAAATAATATTTATGAGACTTTTTTTAAAATAGTTTTTTTTCACTAATGTTAAATATTTCGAATATTATGTTATATTATACTATCACATACTATTCAAAAAGAAAATTTTATCGAAGTCAGAAAAACCATAGTTTCTTTTTTTTATATTTTGGTGCTCTATATTATATTTTCTTGCTTTTTTTTTTATTGTTAATTAGGCTTACTTAAACTAAATATCTTGTTTTTTTTGGAACTCATGATGTACTATTGGTTTACTTACAGCCGGATATTGTCGCGAATTCGCCGACAACGTCCCACCGGGCACCGACACCTAAGCAAATTCGCACCGCAAATGCGTCAAATAGTTCTCAGCAGAGAGACACCAAGATTCCGTCAGCAACAGCGACTACAGCGCAGAATACTCATCATCAGCACTCGCAGAGTTCAGCAGCGAATATTTCAAAAGCACAGCAAGATTCGCTTGGCAGCTTGCAGTTTACCCAACTAAGTGGACAGCATGGTCATCAGCAGAATATGCAGCCTTTGGACTATGTACCCATTTCGCAAATTTCTCAAAACTTCTCTTCGAATCCATCCAACTACGACATGACGGCTGTTATTCAACAAAGGATGTCGTTAAATAGCTCCGTTCATTCACTTCCGAACTCGCATCAGCGGATTGAGCAGCCTTCATCGGCTTGTGCAGTAAACAACTTTTATTTGCAAAATAATATACCAACTAATGAAACGGTATCGAATGTGCCTCGCATACCAGTTTCGAGTACATTGGGGCCACCATCCACAGCAACTAGTAATGATCAACGTCAGGCAAATCACGATTCCATATCAGTGTCAAATAGCACCGGAACAACATCAGCGCTGGTTGGCAATCTATGTAGTCTTTCGAAGTTACAGCAACTTACCAATTGCCTTGAGACTCAGCCATGCAATACATCGCCAGGAGCGCAATCCAATTTGACACCATCGCCACATCATCCTTTGCCACCGAATTCGATGACGCCACCACCACATTTGTTAATGCAAAACAGAAATATTTCAACGCCACCGAATATGTTGCAAACCCAAGTGACACCTTTGCAGTACCACAAATATTACACCAGCAACATGAACATTGCGCCCATAGCATCGTCGCAGAACACAAATCGCAACACTCGGAATACTCCATCCGCACCCGTGCAACATACTTCAGCGCCAATTGGCAGCAATTCAAATAATCGCACTGCAAACGTTCACATCAGTCCTAATTTGATGTCCCATTATGGAGCCATTAATAGCTATAGGATGTCGCCTCAGCAGAGTCCTCCTACTGGTGCCTACAGTTCCGGTGGTGAATATCCCAATTCGCAGATTCCTATGCAAATGGGTGTCATGAATATGCAGTCTCAATACCAAGACGCATGTGTCCTACAAAGAGCTACACAGCCGAACCCAATGTATTCGACGTATCCCCCATATCTGTCTCTAAACAGCTCCATTCGCAGATAGTTAAAGAACAATAAGTTTAACTAACTGATTTGTAAAGTATATATGAGTAGTTATGTGTTGTAAATATAATTTCTATAATTTAAAATAAACATATTTAAGTAACAAATAAATACGATACGTATTGCAATCTTTTGGTGTTTAATGAAATTCTTTTTATTGAGTATTTCACGGGAGTCTCTCTCTGTCTTCTTTTGCTTTCATTTTTGCTGTAGATTTATCAATAAATAATCATTATAATAATTGTTTATACTGTCAATTTATTTTGAAATTAGTATAGGCTTCGTTACAGCAAATATACAAAATACAAAATTATTTTGGATATTCTAATATATTTTTAGAAGCATTGCCCGAATATCATGACACCAAGCTAGCAATAAATTTTCCAATATGTACGCAACTTATCCAGAAAAACAGTACATTAAATACACACAACATTTGACCTAAGGATTTTGATACTTTCTCAGAAGCATCGCCCAAACATCCGGATAGCGTGCCTGCAAAAATGCTGTCAATTTTTGGGCACTTTGAGCTTGCTGGGGAGAACAATTGCGGCACTTTCTGGTTATGACTTCTGGAAGAGCAGCTGGAAGAAAATTCATAATTTAAACACATCATTTGGAAATGTTCTTCTATTGTCTGGAAACGTCGATTTTAGAGACACTATGATAATTTATTCGTATTTAACTCACAGTAAATCCAAATATATTTTTTTATACTGTTTTAAGTATAGATGTTTATTGGATTTTCTTACTTACCTTTTAATTGTCGTCCTAATTGGTCGCAAGGACTTTTCTCAAGAATGCACATTATTTGGCGACTAACAACGGCCTGGTTGTTCAAAAGTTTATTAATGTTTTTCTCATCGGCCTCGACTTTGGAAGGCTTTAATATTAATAATATCAAACAAAACAATAAAACAAAAATATTCTTTTGATTTATCTTTATCAAACACATAACTTCTTTTTGATGTTCACAATTAAATGAAATCGAAAGAAATTTCTTGTGTATTTAGTTTGTTTTAAACGCATGCGCTTTCATATATATTTTTATGGGGGTTGTAACAGTATTAATGACTAGGATGTTCTTTTAAAATTTCAACTGTCAATATTTTGGTAATCTTGAAATTAGTAAATATGAAATTATTCAGATTAAACAAAATTGAAATGCAGAATGAATTTGGAGACCAAATTATAATCAAAATGACATTCCGTATAAAAATCGGAAGAGATTTATTAACTTGTAATGGATATAATCTAAATTTTTAAATGAATTAAATTTAGTTGGTGGTAAGTTAATACAAAAAATGAAGAAGTAAAGTTACATTCAAAAATATGATTTTTTACTTAAATGTGTTGCGTCCTGGGACTATACCTAAATTTGTATTGCATACTTTTAGGTCGAGTGATAACATAATCATCGGTCTGATTAACATGTTGGAGCTCACAGTTGATTACCGAATATTTAGTCAGTAAGAGATTAATAATTAGTTAATCTCCGGCTAAAATCATTTCTTAAGTAACATTTGATAGAAATGTGTGCACTTGAGCTTTTTAAAAGAACCTGATGTTGGCTTAGGTCAGAAAATGAGATCTTTCGTTGATATTTTCGGAAATATGTTTTAAATATTTTTTTTAATCGTTCGATTGCGGTGCTTTTGCCAACACGTGCTGTACCTTATCATGGGATAATCAAAGTTGATAAAGTTCTCCAAAAAATGCCAGCTTATCAGGCCATATACGATCGAGGCCAAAGTGCCTGGAAGTCTTACATGCTTTGCTTCTAACTAAACTTATTCCTAAATGGTCAGTAGTGCAGTTTAAACGTGGCTAGAACTTGTCGGCAATTGACAAATTGCTTTGAAAGTGGATAAATTAATTTAGGAATAAAATGACAGCTGAAATAAATAAAGGTAAGCGACATTTGAAACGAATGCTTAAAAAGGAAGTTAAACTTAAAAAAAGATTTGCCTTACTTCAATTTTTATCGATAGTATTCGACTTTTTTTGTGTTCCCTTAACTTCATTTGAAAATTTTATTAAGCGATTCGTATTATATAATTACGCAAAGTAATGGTTTTAATATATATTTTTAATGTCAATTGCTGATCAATTTATATTAAGATCTGTGATCTGTAATATGGTATTAAAAGTGCATACAAATTTATTTCACTGACTGGATTTCAGTTATAAATCTCTTAATCTCTATATAATCAACTCAATCGAAATCAATAATATTTATGTTTGATTTGTGGCCTACTTTGTGATAAATGTCAAGGCACGCGAATGGTATTATATTGCTATACTAAGTTTAATCGGACTTTAAACAAATGTGGCACGCTCAAGTTTTATTTGAATATGTATGTATTCATAGTATGTGTTGAATATGTGAATAAATTCTTTTCATTTTCTTTTTTATTGATAGGCCCCCTTTTGGGTGTACGGCATTTGCAGGCACTGTTAATTTTTATAACCATAACTTCGGTCTATATAGGCCGCCTTAATGTGGGCGTGTCTGTGGTGGCGATGACTAATGCCGAGTCCACGAATCCCAATTTTCCGGTAAGTTAACGATGACTTGTTTAGTATAAAATATTTTATTTTATTTTAATTATTTAGGAATACAACTGGACGGCAGCGGAGAAGTCATACGTATTGTCCAGCTTCTATTGGGGCTATGTTATCACCCAGTTTCTGGGCGGATATCTGTGCAAGCAGTTCGGAGTGAAGAGTGTCATGTTTTGGGCCACCTTCAGCTCGGGAGTGTGCAGTGGCGTGACGCCCCCTTTAATTGTTTGGGGTGGTTGGGGTGCGTACTGCGGCATCCGTGTGCTCATGGGCTGTGCCCAAGGCCTGATCTTCCCCTGCATTCATCAGCATTTGGCACGCTGGTCTCCGCCAGCGGAGCGCAATCGCCTGGGCGCCTTAAGTCACACGGGGATTGAGTGCGGAAATGTGTTGTCCATGTTTGTGAGCGGCATGATTGCCAATGGTCCGATGGGCTGGCCTGGAATCTCTTACATCTCTGCTGGCGTTGCCTTTGCCTGTTGCGTTCTGTGGTTCATCTTTGCATCAAATAATGCCACCGAATCCCGTTTCATTGGCGATGCCGAGAAACACTATATAGAAACATCCCTTCAACATGGTGCAAACTATCACAAGGCTGTCATTCCCATTCCTTGGCGAGCTATTTGGACCTCGGTGCCATTCCTGGCTCTTCTCGTGACCCGCTGTGCGGAGAGTTGGGGTCTTAGTACGCTTCAGGCTGAAATTCCCGCTTATATGAAAGGAGTTCTGCTAATGGACATCAAGGATAATGCTCTGTTCTCTGCCCTGCCTTTCCTGGCCATGTGGGCCATGTCCTATGTGTACCTGATCTCCTCTGACATACTTCTGTCCAAGATATGGCTTTCTCTAACCGCTATACGCAAAACCATGAATTCATTTGCATTTTGGGTACCGGCTGTCACACTTATTGGCATTGGTTTTCTGGATGTGGATCAAAAGACGTTGGCCATTGTCTTGATGACCCTCAGCGTGGGCTTCAACAGTGGCGCCACCATTGGCAGTTCCCTAAACTCCATAGATCTGTCACCCAATCATGCCAGCATCTTAATGGGCATCATTAATACTGCGGCGAATGCGGTGCCCATTATCACTCCTTTGGTGGCAGGTGCAATTGTCACAGATGATGTGAGTTTCCTATTTAAGATTAAATGTTTTCTATATTTATTTTTATTTTTAATTTATTAATACTTTTTCTTTATTTTTTTATATTTATTTTCTAATTGTTCATCATCTTCAGAACGATCGCACACAGTGGCAAATAGTATTCATAATCTCCTCTGTAATATTCTTTGTGTTCAATTGTATATACTTGGCATTCGGCACGGCCGTGTCGCAGCCCTGGGATGCCGAGGACTTCCTTCTGGGTCCGCAGCCCGAGCTGGCAAAACCTCCAGTGATAAGCACCTCCGATATGAAAAAGGCGATCAGCAGTTAACCGGAACCTAAAATCCCAACAATTAACAACGAGTATTATTTTGAAGCACATAATAAACTTATAAATAATATTATGCGATATGCTTCAAATGATAAGCCAAAAAATACCCAAAAAACAATATTTTATGTACTCAACTTTCGCTATATTTAGAGTAGCACTCTTTTTTGTCAAGTACGTGTAGTTTAGTGTGTAATTTTCTAATAAAATAATCTATTAAATCGGAGGTTTTTTATTGGTTCTTATTTTATTTAAACAAAGCATAAAGATTTGCTTGCCTTTATCAGTGTGATAACAGATTTCGAATAAATGTATGCTTCGTTCGAAACAATTTGTATTATATTTATAATCATTTAAATTAAAAATATTATGTCTGTGAAGAACTTTCCCATAATATGACTAATTGTTAATTCCCCTTTCTCGACATTATACAAACTCATTTGTTATGTTTCAGTTAAAAGACTTAAGTTGAGTTTATGAGGCATTTTAATAGAATTCTCTTTGTACATGGTAAAAAAATGAGTCGTTAATCATCCCTGTATCAATATTTGTACATGTTCCTCCCTGAGTGTTCCTAAATAATCACAGGGCGATAACTTATTTTTACTTTTTCTTCACTTGTATTTAAAACAAGCTAATAAAATGTTATAAATAATATGCTTTGACTTTCGCTATTGTTATTCCCCCTTCAAGATGGAATTTCTTTATGGAACTAAAGTGGTTACTTGCCACACTGGAAGAAAATGTATGAATATATACTATTGGATTTGAAATTAAAACCTATAAGACGGAGAAGATGAAATGACATACAAAGTAGATAAAAGAAGACAAAGCAGAAATTGTCTGAAAGTATATTACACCTTTTATCTATTTGTTTTAATCTACGTAAATTGTTTTCAGTGTAGGCCACTTGAGAGCTGATTTATTTTGAACAATGCTTCGAAATGCTATCAATTTATTATTATTTAGTCAGCCAGTAGCATCGCTTATCATCGCATTATTATTTGCTGGACAATTACCTGACACAGCAGAGGCTAACAAATTAGAGACACTTTATGGAATTTTCGTATATTTATTATGAATCTTTTACAGTGTTACAGAAAAAGATAATGCTATTTATATTCTTTTTGATAAGTAAATGCTTATAATGCAAAGATTTTATGCAATGCAAATTATTTTACATTAATTTTCAAGTTCTAATTGTGTTTCTAACGAATTTGAATTATAGCTTATATTCAAAAATAATAAAATGAAAAAAAATCATTCACATATGTGCAGATTTTGTGTGCTAATTTGCGGTTGCAGTTTGCAACAGCAATAGAGGTAACAGCAACAACATTGGCAACATCTGCTGTGACAACGTGAACAGCACTTAAGCCATAAATCTTAATTCAAATAAACAACTCGTTTCGCCAAATGAGACGTCATATGGTAACAATTATATCTGGAATACTTCTATTTTCTAATTTTTTCATATGTGTTTTTTCTCCCATTTTTTTGTTTTTATTATTTACAGTTGAATACAAACCGCGGGACTCACTGGTTGTTGAATGAAGTAAGTTAAACAAATACTATATGCATATGAATCGTACAATGGAGTTGATCTACAGGTGCCCAACTGGGCCACTTGCGTCAGGTAAGGTTTTGTTTATTTTCTTTTAATCAGATCTTATCGTTGGTAGCCGTGTGAATGATACGCAAAGCGTAGCACGCCCAAAAGGAGTTAGCCAACTCAGCTGGTCTATAAATGTTGGCAATACAGCTGCGACTGGCCCCAGAACCATTCAGCTAATCAACCAGTGCACAATCGAATTTGCGAAAAAAAAAAGAAAAATATACAGTAGAAATCTAATAAAATATTATATGATATATTTATAGCTACGTTCGGTATGAGTAGCCAGTGTAAAGTGTCCAAGGGGCCAAGGATTGGAGTGCGGCATCTGCAATCTTTTCTCCTCTTTTTGGGCCTCACAGTCATGCACATCGCTCGCCTCAATGTTAGTGTCGCCATTGTGGCCATGACAAATGCTGAATCCACCAATCCCAATTTTCCGGTTAGTGCAAAGTGAAATTTCAACTTATTCCAAAAGTGCAAAATAAGTATATTCTATATAAATAATTACATGATAAAAAAACAAATTGTGAATATTTGTTGTAAGAATTACAAAAACAAGGACAGAAAAGTGTAGGAGCACTATTTGAAGAAACCAAGTAAGAGTGCAGAAAAAGCATTAAAATCTAGGAAATTCAAATACGAAAAACTTTCAGTGCTCCAAAAGTTTGTTTAATATTGCTTAATTAATATTATTTTATTACTTTCCGCCAATTCTGATAACTTAATATATTTATTCGTACTTTTGTAAATATATATACTACAATACTTACGTATTATTTTCGCTTTTGCAGGAATACAGTTGGACGGAGCGACATAAATCGTATATATTGTCCAGTTTCTATTGGGGCTACATAATCACCCTATTTCCGGGCAGCTTTCTGTGCCGTCGTTATGGCGCCAAAGTGGTGCTCTTCATTGCCAGCTGTGGCACAGCTGTGTTCAGCCTCATAACTCCGTGGTGCATCACTTGGGGCGGTTGGCAGGTGTTCTGTGCCATCCGCATACTTCAGGGCCTGTTCCAGGGCGTCATCTTTCCCTGCGTGACCGAGCATCTGGCCGTGTGGTCGCCGCCAGAGGAACGTAATCGATTGGGCGCCTTTAGCTATACGGGCACAGATTGTGGCACTGTGTTGGCCATGTTCATCAGTGGCATGATTGCCAAGGGAGCAATGGGCTGGCCGGGAATCTCCTATGTATCGGGTGCACTCTGTGCTGCCTGGTGCATTCTCTGGCTTGTCTGTGGTGCCAACAATGCGCCCGAGTCACGTTTCATCAGCGAGGCGGAGTGCAAATACATTGAATCCTCACTGCAGCACAATGAGAACTTCCATGAGAGAAGCATACCCATTCCCTGGCGTGCCATCTGCTGCTCCGTTCCATTTATGGCTCTTCTTGTGGCCAGATGCGCCGAGACCTATGGCCTCAGCACGTTGCAGGCGGAGATTCCCTCGTATATGAATGGTGTACTCAATATGGATATACAGAGCAATGCGGTCTTCTCATCTCTACCGTTTTTGGCCATGTGGCTGCTCTCTTACGTCTATTTGATTGTCGCCGATATTCTGCTCAAGAGAAAGTGGCTGACGCTGACGTCGGTGAGAAAGCTCTTCAATACGCTTTCCTTTTGGATACCCGCCGCAGCACTTATTGTGATTGGCTTCCTTGACGAGGATCATGCAAATGTGGCCATTGCTCTAATGATCGTCAGTGTGGGAGTCAACAGTGGCGCCACCATTGGCAGTTCCCTTAACTCCATAGATCTGTCGCCAAATCACGCCGGTATTCTCATTGGCCTCAGCAACACGGTGGCCAATGTGATACCCATACTAACTCCCCTCATTGCCGGCATCATTGTTGTTGACAAGGTGAGTTTTTTAACCTAGCTGGTACCTGATGCGTATATTCTAAGAATAAAATTCAAAGAAAGCTAAAGGACTTTGCCAAAAATCAAAGCAAAACCTTTTGAAAAGTAATTATGCGATTACTGAATACCGTTGAGTATTATTTGGAAACAGATAATTAAAAATAATTGATTCAAAAAATAGTTATTTGTTTTCTAGTTCTACTGACACTTATCCAAAATTTTAAACAGAAGTAGGAAAAAGTAATAGTCCAAAATCAAAACTATTATTATTAATTTATTTAGTATTTTTCTTTTGAAACTTACTGAAATTTAATTTAGCTTGTAAAAAGTGCTTGGAAATTCAAAGCATTATATTGGAATATTCGATTTTGATTCGGGTTTTTCTGTAGTTTCTTTGTATCGCAATCTTATTTTGTAAGCTTTACAATGGTTGCGAGTGTTTTAAGTTTCTTATTTCCCCAAATTTTGGCATTATTTGTATAACTTGTTAAAATTTCTATGAAGAATCAAAAACTTATATTAATTACTCTATTTATTTTCATCTATTCATCTGCAGCACGAACGGGGACAATGGCAAATTGTATTTGGCATTGCGGCTGTCATCTTTTTTGTGGGCAACTGTGTGTTTCTCATCTGGGGCACCGCACAGGCGCAGCCTTGGGATGCGGATGATTTCCTTACGGCCAAGGATGCGGAATCCTGTGGTACGAAGCGAGCACCGGCAGCGGCAATTGCTCCTCCCATCGATCCAGTATTGGAGCAGCAAATTAGCTGGCCGGAAAGGTATACGGCAAAAGCCATCGATTGATGGCGGATACGTGGAGCAATTATTTTGATTAATCGGTATTAAGAAATAAGCAGGCTGTAATTTATTTTATTTATAAGACCATAAATGTGAACTCTTAGGTAAATAATATTAATAGATTTCAATCAGTTTTTGTTTTTGTTGCTATGACGAATATTTCGAACGGATTTCGACAATCAACACTCAAGATTCTATTGCCCCGAGTCCTTCTATCTAATCTATAACTTCCCAATAAATATGAATACAATTACTTATTAATCAGCTTGAGATAGCAATAGACTGAGTAAATGAACTAGAGAGAGAGTTGTGAGAGCTTTTGAGCAGATCAAAAAAAAAAACATTTGTCACAGCTGTTTGGCAACACATTTCTACTCCGACTCAGACTGATACTATGCTAAACATTTATATTTATAATTATATATTTAGTTTAATGTTCTTTATGGCAGCTGCTCAGTGGCCCAATCGCAATTTCAATGATAGATTTTAGTTTCTGTGTCAAGGCCAGATCTTGCAGATCCCTCTAAAGGGGCAGGTCTCCAAGAACTTATCTAATCAGTCAGTCAACCAAGCTCAATAATATGTACAAAATAAATCGATTGACAATCTGATAAAAAGCAAATCTGATCATAATTGCTTCATGCGATTGATATAATGGACTGTGAATTGTTTATTTGTTGTGTTTACTCTTCGATAAGAATTGTCATTCAATAAATTCTACTTTCAGTAATTTATCATTGTTTACCTACGACAACTGTTAATAGTTTACTCGCATTATCTGCTCCGCTTAGTTGTTGGCAAACTTTTGTTATGAGTACTCGTTCTCATATTTGCAATTGTAGTTTCATCACATCCATTCATTCAAAAGCAAAGTTCCATCTGATCAATTGGAGTTTGAATTTAATGTTTGAAACATTTTTATTAAATATAATTTTATTATATCTACAAGTTGACCTATCAGGAGTGTTCCAGAAATACAAATGAGCCCAAAATCCGACGAAAAACGAATACAGGTTTGTTTGGCTTACATTTCTGTATATTCCATCTGCCTCACTGTTAAAAGACTGTTACGCTCAATTTTTATTTCATAGCTAAAAAGTATGCACCACTTTTATATGCATACACTTAAAAAATAATTCTACTAGAATACTTGTTACCAAAGAATCAAACCAAAAAACCAATAAAGGTTACGGCTTCGGTTCGGTTACGTTCCGAAACAACTATTTCGGTAAAAGGTTCTATTTCAGTTTTCTCCTTCCGGTTTTGGTATCAGTACCGGTACGTAACGGTACACCAAATCAATTTTGAATCATTTTCAAATGATAAGTTGTCGTTGTCGAATCTTTTAAAATTTAAATGCATAAAAAATATAGATACTAAACCATGATCAAAATTACAATCCAAAAAAAAAATAATTTTTTTCTAAGCAAACAAAATTTGAATACAGAATGAATATTGAATACCATGATCAAAATGACATTCCGCTTGAAAATGGGTAAAGTTTTGTCAAAGTTATGACAGTTCGAAGTTGCTAAAGCCTCTGATCTAGCAACTTTGCAAGTCAAAATTTTTGTTCAATTTCTCATGATTTTTTACAAAAAAATGAAAGGTCTCAGAATCAAGCTTAAAGTGTTGTTTTATACTAATTACGATATAAGGAATTGATTAAAAGTGAAAACTTGAGATTTAAAATTTTGAATTTTCAAAATTTCAAAGGGGGGACCCTTAGCATCGAAATCAATATCTAGTAGAATGTAGAAAAAAATTATTTTTTTTTAAATTTAATAAAATTTGAATACAGAATGAATTAAGAGGCCAAATCAAGACCAAAATGACATTCCGCTTAAAATCGGTTCAGATTTGATCAAGTTATGACAGTTTGAAGTTGGTCAGACTGCGGATTTAGCCACTTTACAAGTCAAATTTTGTTCAATTTCACATGATTTTTACAAAAAAATGAAAGGTCTCAGAATCAAGTTTAAAGTGTTGTTTTATACTAATTACGATATAAGGAATTGATTAAAAGTGAAAACTTGAGATTTAAAATTTTGAATTTTCAAAATTTCAAAGGGGACCCTTAGCATCGAAATCAATATCTAGTAGAATCTAGAAAAAAATAATTTTTTTTTAAATTTAATAAAATTTGAATGCAGAATGAATTAAGAGGCCAAATCAAGACCAAAATGACATTCCGCTTAAAAATCGGTTCAGATTTGATCAAGTTATGACAGTTTGAAGTTGGTCAGACTGCGGATTTAGCCACTTTACAAGTCCAAATTTTTGTTCAATTTCACATGATTTTTTACAAAAAAATGAAAGGTCTCAGAATCAAGCTTAAAGTGTTGTTTTATACTAATTACGATATAAGGAATTGATTAAAAGTGAAAACTTGAGATTTAAAATTTTGAATTTTCAAAATTTCAAAGGGGGGACCCTTAGCATCGAAATCAATATCTAGTAGAATGTAGAAAAAAATTATTTTTTTTTTAAATTTAATAAAATTTGAATGCAGAATGAATTAAGAGGCCAAATCAAGACCAAAATGACATTCCGCTTAAAAATCGGTTCAGATTTGATCAAGTTATGACAGTTTGAAGTTGGTCAGACTGCGGATTTAGCCACTTTACAAGTCCAAATTTTTGTTCAATTTCACATGATTTTTTACAAAAAAATGAAAGGTCTCAGAATCAAGTTTAAAGTGTTGTTTTATACTAATTACGATATAAGGAATTGATTAAAAGTGAAAACTTGAGATTTAAAATTTTGAATTTTCAAAATTTCAAAGGGGGGACCCTTAGCATCGAAATCAATATCTAGTAGAATCTAGAAAAAATATTTTTTTTTAAATTTAATAAAATTTGAATGCAGAATGAATTAAGAGGCCAAATCAAGACCAAAATGACATTCCGCTTAAAATCGGTTCAGATTTGATCAAGTTATGACAGTTTGAAGTTGGTCAGACTGCGGATTTAGCCACTTTACAAGTCAAATTTTGTTCAATTTCACATGATTTTTTGCAAAAAAATGAAAGGTCTCAGAATCAAGTTTAAAGTGTTGTTTTATACTAATTACGATATAAGGAATTGATTAAAAGTGAAAACTTGAGATTTAAAATTTTGAATTTTCAAAATTTCAAAGGGGGGACCCTTAGCATCGAAATCAATATCTAGTAGAATCTAGAAAAAAATAATTTTTTTTTTAAATTTAATAAAATTTGAATGCAGAATGAATTAAGAGGCCAAATCAAGACCAAAATGACATTCCGCTTAAAATCGGTTCAGATTTGATCAAGTTATGACAGTTTTTGTTCAATTTCACATGATTTTTTACAAAAAAATGAAAGGTCTCAGAATCAAGCTTAAAGTGTTGTTTTATACTAATTACGATATAAGGAATTGATTAAAAGTGAAAACTTGAGATTTAAAATTTTGAATTTTCAAAATTTCAAAGCATCGAAATCAATATCTAGTAGAATGTAGAAAAAAATTATTTTTTTTTTAAATTTAATAAAATTTGAATGCAGAATGAATTAAGAGGCCAAATCAAGACCAAAATGACATTTCGCTTAAAAATCGGTTCAGATTTGATCAAGTTATGACAGTTTGAAGTTGGTCAGACTGCGGATTTAGCCACTTTACAAGTCCAAATTTTTGTTCAATTTCACATGATTTTTTACAAAAAAATGAAAGGTCTCAGAATCAAGCTTAAAGTGTTGTTTTATACTAATTACGATATAAGGAATTGATTAAAAGTAAAAACTTGAGATTTAAAATTTTGAATTTTCAAAATTTCAAAGGGGGGACCCTTAGCATCGAAATCAATATCTAGTAGAATGTAGAAAAAAATTATTTTTTTTTTAAATTTAATAAAATTTGAATGCAGAATGAATTAAGAGGCCAAATCAAGACCAAAATGACATTCCGCTTAAAAATCGGTTCAGATTTGATCAAGTTATGACAGTTTGAAGTTGGTCAGACTGCGGATTTAGCCACTTTACAAGTCCAAATTTTTGTTCAATTTCACATGATTTTTAACAAAAAAATGAAAGGTCTCAGAATCAAGTTTAAAGTGTTGTTTTATACTAATTACGATATAAGGAATTGATTAAAAGTGAAAACTTGAGATTTATAATTTTGAATTTTTCAAAATTTCAAAGGGGGGACCCTTAGCATCGAAATCAATATCTAGTAGAATGTAGAAAAAATTATTTTTTTTTAAATTTAATAAAATTTGAATGCAGAATGAATTAAGAGGCCAAATCAAGACCAAAATGACATTCCGCTTAAAATCGGTTCAGATTTGATCAAGTTATGACAGTTTGAAGTTGGTCAGACTGCGGTTTAGCCACTTTACAAGTCCAAATTTTTGTTCAATTTCACATGATTTTTTACAAAAAAATGAAGGTCTCAGAATCAAGTTTAAAGTGTTGTTTTATACTAATTACGATATAAGGTTGATTAAAAGTGAAAACTTGAGATTTAAAATTTTGAATTTTCAAAATTTCAAAGGGGACCCTTAGCATCGAAATCAATATCTAGTAGAATCTAGAAAAAATAATTTTTTTTTAGATTTAATAAAATTTGAATGCAGAATGAATTAAGAGGCCAAATCAAGACCAAAATGACATTCCGCTTAAAAATCGGTTCAGATTTGATCAAGTTATGACAGTTTGAAGTTGGTCAGACTGCGGATTTAGCCACTTTACAAGTCCAAATTTTTGTTCAATTTCACATGATTTTTTACAAAAAAATGAAAGGTCTCAGAATCAAGTTTAAAGTGTTGTTTTATACTAATTACGATATAAGGAATTGATTAAAAGTGAAAACTTGAGATTTAAAATTTTGAATTTTCAAAATTTCAAAGGGGGGACCCTTAGCATCGAAATCAATATCTAGTAGAATCTAGAAAAAAATAATTTTTTTTTTAAATTTAATAAAATTTGAATGCAGAATGAATTAAGAGGCCAAATCAAGACCAAAATGACATTCCGCTTAAAAATCGGTTCAGATTTGATCAAGTTATGACAGTTTGAAGTTGGTCAGACTGCGGATTTAGCCACTTTACAAGTCCAAATTTTTGTTCAATTTCACATGATTTTTTACAAAAAAATGAAAGGTCTCAGAATCAAGTTTAAAGTGTTGTTTTATACTAATTACGATATAAGGAATTGATTAAAAGTGAAAACTTGAGATTTAAAATTTTGAATTTTCAAAATTTCAAAGGGGGGACCCTTAGCATCGAAATCAATATCTAGTAGAATCTAGAAAAAAATTATTTTTTTTAAATTTAATAAAATTTGAATGCAGAATGAATTAAGAGGCCAAATCAAGACCAAAATGACATTCCGCTTAAAATCGGTTCAGATTTGATCAAGTTATGACAGTTTGAAGTTGGTCAGACTGCGGATTTAGCCACTTTACAAGTCCAAATTTTTGTTCAATTTCACATGATTTTTTACAAAAAAATGAAAGGTCTCAGAATCAAGTTTAAAGTGTTGTTTTATACTAATTACGATATAAGGAATTGATTAAAAGTAAAACTTGAGATTTAAAATTTTGAATTTTCAAAATTTCAAAGGGGACCCTTAGCATCGAAATCAATATCTAGTAGAATAGAAAAAATTATTTTTTTTTAAATTTAATAAAATTTGAATGCAGAATGAATTAAGAGGCCAAATCAAGACCAAAATGACATTCCGCTTAAAAATCGGTTCAGATTTGATCAAGTTATGACAGTTTGAAGTTGGTCAGACTGCGGATTTAGCCACTTTACAAGTCCAAATTTTTGTTCAATTTCACATGATTTTTACAAAAAAATGAAAGGTCTCAGAATCAAGTTTAAAGTGTTGTTTTATACTAATTACGATATAAGGAATTGATTAAAAGTGAAAACTTGAGATTTAAAATTTTGAATTTTCAAAATTTCAAAGGGGACCCTTAGCATCGAAATCAATATCTAGTAGAATCTAGAAAAATAATTTTTTTTTAAATTTAATAAAATTTGAATGCAGAATGAATTAAGAGGCCAAATCAAGACAAAATGACATTCCGCTTAAAAATCGGTTCAGATTTGATCAAGTTATGACAGTTTGAAGTTGGTCAGACTGCGGATTTAGCCACTTTACAAGTCCAAATTTTGTTCAATTTCACATGATTTTTTACAAAAAAATGAAAGGTCTCAGAATCAAGTTTAAAGTGTTGTTTTATACTAATTACGATATAAGGAATTGATTAAAAGTGAAAACTTGAGATTTAAAATTTTGAATTTTCAAAATTTCAAAGGGGACCCTTAGCATCGAAATCAATATCTAGTAGAATCTAGAAAAAATAATTTTTTTTTTAAATTTAATAAAATTTGAATGCAGAATGAATTAAGAGGCCAAATCAAGACCAAAATGACATTCCGCTTAAAAATCGGTTCAGATTTGATCAAGTTATGACAGTTTGAAGTTGGTCAGACTGCGGATTTAGCCACTTTACAAGTCCAAATTTTTGTTCAATTTCACATGATTTTTACAAAAAATGAAAGGTCTCAGAATCAAGTTTAAAGTGTTGTTTTATACTAATTACGATATAAGGAATTGATTAAAAGTGAAAACTTGAGATTTAAAATTTTGAATTTTCAAAATTTCAAAGGGGGGACCCTTAGCATCGAAATCAATATCTAGTAGAATCTAGAAAAAAATAATTTTTTTTTAAATTTAATAAAATTTGAATGCAGAATGAATTAAGAGGCCAAATCAAGATCAAAATGACATTCCGCTTAAAAATCGGTTCAGATTTGATCAAGTTATGACAGTTTGAAGTTGGTCAGACTGCGGATTTAGCCACTTTACAAGTCCAAATTTTTGTTCAATTTCACATGATTTTTACAAAAAAATGAAAGGTCTCAGAATCAAGTTTAAAGTGTTGTTTTATACTAATTACGATATAAGGAATTGATTAAAAGTGAAAACTTGAGATTTAAAATTTTGAATTTTCAAAATTTCGAAGGGGGGACCCTTAGCATCGAAATCAATATCTAGTAGAATCTAGAAAAAAATAATTTTTTTTTAAATTTAATAAAATTTGAATACAGAATGAATTAAGAGGCCAAATCAAGACCAAAATGACATTCCGCTTAAAAATCGGTTCAGATTTGATAAGTTATGACAGTTTGAAGTTGGTCAGACTGCGGATTTAGCCACTTTACATGTCCAAATTTTTGTTCAATTTCACATGATTTTTACAAAAAAATGAAAGGTCTCAGAATCAAGCTTAAAGTGTTGTTTTATACTAATTACGATATAAGGAATTGATTAAAAGTGAAAACTTGAGATTTAAAATTTTGAATTTTCAAAATTTCAAAGGGGGGACCCTTAGCATCGAAATCAATATCTAGTAGAATCTAGAAAAAAATAATTTTTTTTTTAAATTTAATAAAATTTGAATGCAGAATGAATTAAGAGGCCAAATCAAGACCAAAATGACATTCCGCTTAAAAATCGGTTCAGATTTGATCAAGTTATGACAGTTTGAAGTTGGTCAGACTGCGGATTTAGCCACTTTACAAGTCCAAATTTTTGTTCAATTTCACATGATTTTTTACAAAAAATGAAAGGTCTCAGAATCAAGTTTAAAGTGTTGTTTTATACTAATTACGATATAAGGAATTGATTAAAAGTGAAAACTTGAGATTTAAAATTTTGAATTTTCAAAATTTCAAAGGGGGGACCCTTAGCATCGAAATCAATATCTAGTAGAATCTAGAAAAAAATAATTTTTTTTTTAAATTTAATAAAATTTGAATGCAGAATGAATTAAGAGGCCAAATCAAGACCAAAATGACATTCCGCTTAAAAATCGGTTCAGATTTGATCAAGTTATGACAGTTTGAAGTTGGTCAGACTGCGGATTTAGCCACTTTACATGTCCAAATTTTTGTTCAATTTCACATGATTTTTTACAAAAAAATGAAAGGTCTCAGAATCAAGCTTAAAGTGTTGTTTTATACTAATTACGATATAAGGAATTGATTAAAAGTAAAACTTGAGATTTAAAATTTTGAATTTTCAAAATTTCAAAGGGGACCCTTAGCATCGAAATCAATATCTAGTAGAATGTAGAAAAAATTATTTTTTTTTAAATTTAATAAAATTTGAATGCAGAATGAATTAAGAGGCCAAATCAAGACCAAAATGACATTCCGCTTAAAAATCGGTTCAGATTTGATCAAGTTATGACAGTTTGAAGTTGGTCAGACTGCGGATTTAGCCACTTTACAAGTCCAAATTTTTGTTCAATTTCACATGATTTTTACAAAAAAATGAAAGGTCTCAGAATCAAGTTTAAAGTGTTGTTTTATACTAATTACGATATAAGGAATTGATTAAAAGTGAAAACTTGAGATTTAAAATTTTGAATTTTCAAAATTTCAAAGGGGACCCTTAGCATCGAAATCAATATCTAGTAGAATCTAGAAAAAATAATTTTTTTTTAAATTTAATAAAATTTGAATGCAGAATGAATTAAGAGGCCAAATCAAGACCAAAATGACATTCCGCTTAAAAATCGGTTCAGATTTGATCAAGTTATGACAGTTTGAAGTTGGTCAGACTGCGGATTTAGCCACTTTACATGTCCAAATTTTTGTTCAATTTCACATGATTTTTTACAAAAAAATGAAAGGTCTCAGAATCAAGTTTAAAGTGTTGTTTTATACTAATTACGATATAAGGAATTGATTAAAAGTGAAAACTTGAGATTTAAAATTTTGAATTTTCAAAATTTCAAAGGGGGGACCCTTAGCATCGAAATCAATATCTAGTAGAATCTAGAAAAAATAATTTTTTTTTTAAATTTAATAAAATTTGAATGCAGAATGAATTAAGAGGCCAAATCAAGACCAAAATGACATTCCGCTTAAAAATCGGTTCAGATTTGATCAAGTTATGACAGTTTGAAGTTGGTCAGACTGCGGATTTAGCCACTTTACAAGTCCAAATTTTTGTTCAATTTCACATGATTTTTTACAAAAAAATGAAAGGTCTCAGAATCAAGCTTAAAAGTGTTGGTTTATACTAATTACGATATAAGGAATTGATTAAAAGTGAAAACTTGAGATTTAAAATTTTGAATTTTCAAAATTTCAAAGGGGGGACCCTTAGCATCGAAATCAATATCTAGTAGAATCTAGAAAAAAATAATTTTTTTTTAAATTTAATAAAATTTGAATGCAGAATGAATTAAGAGGCCAAATCAAGACCAAAATGACATTTCGCTTAAAAATCGGTTCAGATTTGATTAAGTTATGACAGTTTGAAGTTGGTCAGACTGCGGATTTAGCCACTTTACAAGTCCAAATTTTTTTCACATGATTTTTTACAAAAAAATGAAAGGTCTCAGAATCAAGTTTAAAGTGTTGTTTTATACTAATTACGATATAAGGAATTGATTAAAAGTGAAAACTTGAGATTTAAAATTTTGAATTTTCAAAATTTCAAAGGGGGGACCCTTAGCATCGAAATCAATATCTAGTAGAATCTAGAAAAAAATAATTTTTTTTTTAAATTTAATAAAATTTGAATGCAGAATGAATTAAGAGGCCAAATCAAGACCAAAATGACATTCCGCTTAAAAATCGGTTCAGATTTGATTAAGTTATGACAGTTTGAAGTTGGTCAGACTGCGGATTTAGCCACTTTACATGTCCAAATTTTTGTTCAATTTCACATGATATTTTACAAAAAAATGAAAGGTCTCAGAATCAAGTTTAAAGTGTTGTTTTATACTAATTACGATATAAGGAATTGATTAAAAGTGAAAACTTGAGATTTAAAATTTTGAATTTTCAAAATTTCAAAGGGGGGACCCTTAGCATCGAAATCAATATCTAGTAGAATCTAGAAAAAATAATTTTTTTTTAAATTTAATAAAATTTGAATACAGAATGAATTAAGAGGCCAAATCAAGACCAAAATGACATTCCGCTTAAAAATCGGTTCAGATTTGATTAAGTTATGACAGTTTGAAGTTGGTCAGACTGCGGATTTAGCCACTTTACATGTCCAAATTTTTGTTCAATTTCACATGATATTTTACAAAAAAATGAAAGGTCTCAGAATCAAGTTTAAAGTGTTGTTTTATACTAATTACGATATAAGGAATTGATTAAAAGTGAAAACTTGAGATTTAAAATTTTGAATTTTCAAAATTTCAAAGGGGGGACCCTTAGCATCGAAATCAATATCTAGTAGAATCTAGAAAAAAATAATTTTTTTTTAAATTTAATAAAATTTGAATGCAGAATGAATTAAGAGGCCAAATCAAGACCAAAATGACATTTCGCTTAAAAATCGGTTCAGATTTGATTAAGTTATGACAGTTTGAAGTTGGTCAGACTGCGGATTTAGCCACTTTACAAGTCCAAATTTTTGTTCAATTTCACATGATTTTTTACAAAAAAATGAAAGGTCTCAGAATCAAGTTTAAAGTGTTGTTTTATACTAATTACGATATAAGGAATTGATTAAAAGTGAAAACTTGAGATTTAAAATTTTGAATTTTCAAAATTTCAAAGGGGGGACCCTTAGCATCGAAATCAATATCTAGTAGAATCTAGAAAAAAATAATTTTTTTTTTAAATTTAATAAAATTTGAATACAGAATGAATTAAGAGGCCAAATCAAGACCAAAATGACATTCCGCTTAAAAATCGGTTCAGATTTGATTAAGTTATGACAGTTTGAAGTTGGTCAGACTGCGGATTTAGCCACTTTACATGTCCAAATTTTTGTTCAATTTCACATGATATTTTACAAAAAAATGAAAGGTCTCAGAATCAAGTTTAAAGTGTTGTTTTATACTAATTACGATATAAGGAATTGATTAAAAGTGAAAACTTGAGATTTAAAATTTTGAATTTTCAAAATTTCAAAGGGGGGACCCTTAGCATCGAAATCAATATCTAGTAGAATCTAGAAAAAATAATTTTTTTTTAAATTTAATAAAATTTGAATGCAGAATGAATTAAGAGGCCAAATCAAGACCAAAATGACATTCCGCTTAAAAATCGGTTCAGATTTGATCAAGTTATGACAGTTTGAAGTTGGTCAGACTGCGGATTTAGCCACTTTACAAGTCCAAATTTTTGTTCAATTTCACATGATTTTTACAAAAAAATGAAAGGTCTCAGAATCAAGCTTAAAGTGTTGTTTTATACTAATTACGATATAAGGAATTGATTAAAAGTGAAAACTTGAGATTTAAAATTTTGAATTTTCAAAATTTCAAAGGGGGGACCCTTAGCATCGAAATCAATATCTAGTAGAATCTAGAAAAAAATAATTTTTTTTTAAATTTAATAAAATTTGAATGCAGAATGAATTAAGAGGCCAAATCAAGACCAAAATGATATTCCGCTTAAAAATCGGTTCAGATTTGATTAAGTTATGACAGTTTGAAGTTGGTCAGACTGCGGATTTAGACACTTTACAAGTCCAAATTTTTGTTCAATTTCACATGATTTTTTACAAAAAAATGAAAGGTCTCAGAATCAAGTTTAAAGTGTTGTTTTATACTAATTACGATATAAGGAATTGATTAAAAGTGAAAACTTGAGATTTAAAATTTTGAATTTTCAAAATTTCAAAGGGGACCCTTAGCATCGAAATCAATATCTAGTAGAATCTAGAAAAAATTATTTTTTTTAAATTTAATAAAATTTGAATGCAGAATGAATTAAGAGGCCAAATCAAGACCAAAATGATATTCCGCTTAAAAATCGGTTCAGATTTGATTAAGTTATGACAGTTTGAAGTTGGTCAGACTGCGGATTTAGCCACTTTACAAGTCCAAATTTTTGTTCAATTTCACATGATTTTTTACAAAAAAATGAAAGGTCTCAGAATCAAGCTCAATCGGTGTTATGCCCTTTGGGAATTTTATTAATTAGCGACATTTCAGAACTGGCAAAGTATTTCTCTTTTATTTCTTTAGATTTCTGCCAAAATATATTAAAGTTCGTTGCCAAAGTTTTTTGTTATGTAGGCACCAAATTTAGATGTGGCATTTGATTAAGCTGCTTTTGGTTTCATGTAGCAAATTATTAACTATTAATTTTTTGTTTACAATTTTTTCGTTTAAAATTGGTTTCAGTAATTAAACCACCATACTCCATTCGTAACTAAAACAGTATAAGATGAAGTTATTATTTTCAAATCCGTTTTCCGTTTATATGCCAACTTTAATCTATCAGGTGTGCCAGTAATCTCTAGAGTTTTTTAAAAGAGTTTCTTTTGAAAACTGCTTGCTTGTTTTCAGTTACCCCAACAATTGCTTTTTTCGTTGCTTTGGCACTGTTAGAGATTTGTAGAACACCTCTGTATAATATATTTGCTCATTTTAACTATTTTCCAACTAATTTAAACATAGCCTAAGAGTATGCAATAAAAATATCATATTATTCCAGTGCTATGTTGGCATGCCAGCAATTTTATTGCTGTTATTTATTTGTAATTTTCAGAAAACTACAACAAATTAAATGCAATTATAATTCGAAAATCACCTACATCAAGCTCGATTGCTGAAAAGAATTTTAATCGACGCATTATTGGACATCATCCGATAATCAAATATGGATGGCAGCTGTGAATCCCTCGACAATTTATTGATCTCACCTCGTTCCATTTTTCAGTTGAGTTTATCGTGACAGTTCTTCACCCGACTACCTACTTTTTATATTGTATACAAAGTACTTTGTTTGTTTTTTCCAATTGTTAAAGAAAATTCCAAAGTGATAGTACCGAGTGTTTTACGACTTTACTAATAAATCGCTCTTCTGATGGGCTTATAATTAATTTTAAAATTTTAGCGATTAGATTATGTGTTACTGACAAAGACTATAGGGTTTTTTGTTTACGTTTTTCTTATCTTTGATACCCATTTGTTAAAAGAGACGCCATCTCCGCTGAGAAAAATCGTTGACAATCTAATAATCGATTTTCACACGTAATACTTGGAACAAAAATGTTTGTTAGTTAGTGTATTTGACCTCGACTTGAGCAGAGAAAATTGTAGTTGTTTTTATTTTGATTTCAAGTTGTACGGATGTCAGTTTGACTCTTCTCTCGGAGCAGACTGTCGAAATGTAGGTTATTGGATTTGTGCATTGGATTCTGAAATTTCAGTCAACAAATCATATCAATAGATATTTTATTGACGCAATTCGCGCTTGTAAAATTTTTGATATCGTTTTGAAACATTTTAACATGTACTTGATAATATTATTGTTTGTATGATCATCATTGTGTTCATCATAGGGTGAACTAGTTGTTGAAATTAAACGATGCGAAATTTCTGTAGAAATTTCTCAGAAGTTATGCTCTATTTCTAGGTAATTGTGAGCATTCACTTACCCAATGATAATTGACTATATAGAAAACCCAGATTACAATAATAGTATAAAAAGTTAGTGCCAGGCTGAAATCGGGGAACCTACCACGCGACAATTAGCAATTGAAAATAATTCTACAGCTGCATTACATTTGAATATTTAGTGCTTTTAAGAAACCCCAGCAAATGTATTTTTATATCCGATTGTTGTATATGAAAAGTTAAAGCCAACTTCCCCACTTTATAGACGATAGTAATGACGAACGTTTGTAATGAGATGCGGTTGAAAGACCGCCGACCAAAATCGCGAAATCGAATCGTGGTCTGAATAGTTAAACAACAGTTTTACCGATTTGCGTAGGTAGAATTTGTGGTAGAGAGGGAAGAAGTGGTAGAGAAGAAGGTAGTGGGAGAGAAGGAGGGAGGTAGGGAGGTGCCTCATCAATGTCACTGGTTAGAATGATTTGGCATTTATTTAGTTGGCCGAAATCGTCAATCAGATGGCAATTAACATGCACAACGAATAACATCGATACTCACAAATTTAGTTAAAGCGATTATTCCATTGAGCGGGTGGCCAACTAGGCACTTGAACTTGGATTTACATGTGACCGAACAGCGGGTATTCGTCATACGAGTACAGTATATTAAGGAACTGAATAGCTGGCCGACTTTGGCTATGGTCAAGTTCAGACAATGGCACGTTTTGCATACTATAAAAAAAAGGTAAGTAAACCAATGTAGCTTGACTAGCAGATACCCAGCAAACATGACTAGAATTCTCTGAAAGCTTGATTTAATTTTGGAATAACTCGTTTATATGTTCTGTATGTTGAAAGTATAAGTATAAATAAATACAAAAATTAAGCAAAAAACATAAAGATATAAATACATTAATACAAGTAAAAATATGCTTTTATAAATACTATCTATCTTAATACACTATATTTTCTCTTTATATTTTTTTGTTTTAAAATTCTCAGAATGAATTTTGTAATTTGACTACAAACAAATCTTACACATTAGCTTTTACAGGGTATGCAAAGCTTTATTGGAAAAATCTGATGGACTGCAGTATTGCATAATGCAATGTGAGAGACAGACGAGGAAAAACAAAACTAAATAAATATATGAAATGCATTACAGCTGTTCATTTAGTTGTTGTTTGAAATATCTCAAAAGTGTAATTACCACAGTGGCTTAGTATGTGAACTCGAACATGAACAGGCAACAATCTACAATCTACAATTTACGATTTACAATTTACAATTTACAGTTGTATTTTATCTATTAATTATTTTTGGAGCCAATTCGTTGACAAAACAATACGAATATCTGAATACACAGCTGGAACAGCTCTTATACTATCATTATCAGGTTCTTTTTATACTTACAATAGACCAGATACAATTACAAATACAGATACAGTTGCTGAAATTATCTGGCTGCATTTTCAAGTTCAGTAATTTGCTGCATCATTTGGTAGTTAATGTTATTTATTCTATTGGATAACGATTTATGATTATTTTTCATTTTGTTTGCCTGCATGCAAATCATAATCCATAAATCTTCAAGTGCATTGGCCCCCGGAGACACACGTTGCCGGAACTTAAGCACTTTAATGGCAACAACTTAAACGTTCCACTTGAATATTGTCGAATATGGGTAAAAATTAATAAATTTCGATTTGAAATCTATATTTTTCACTGCTTCAATCAGTTAACCTGCATATTTGATAAGGAAATTGCAATATACAATTCGTCTAATAATTGTAATTCTTCAAGTTTAAAAATGATTGGTTATAAATATTTTATAACTCATTAACTAAGTAAATTTTATTGGTCACCTTTTTTTCTATAATGAAAAACTGAGTGTTCCGCTGATAATCCCGATTTTAATCACAAATTTCCTTTATAATACCTGCAACATCTTTTCAATTTAAATAAGTGCAGTTTCTGTCATGAGTTGATATGGAAAAAATCAATTGCCACCTGCGAGCGAGTAATAAAATTCAATTATTTTCCAAATTGTTATTAAACACAACTGGCGATGACAATAAAAAATTAAAAAAAACAATTGCCAGCACATACATATAAATAAATGTACAAACATGAGGCAAGTTCATACAACAATGCGAATTCCATTGGATCAGCGAGGCATGAACTATGCAGGGCTAAGAATTTCCAATAATTACTTAACGTATCACACATTGTGATTAAAAAACAGTACAATCAGAACTTAAGAAAAACATTGCCATTCTAACTGAAGGAGAAAGTAAAAGTCTGACTAGACAAAAACGAGTCGAATGTCAAGTGTTTAACGGCGGCATCTGTGGAATGTGCGTAATATTTTACCTGACCATTGTTGAGATATTTGTAATAATAAAAAAACTTTGAGTCTATGATTGTTGAACAAAAGTTGATTTTATTGCGCGGCAATTTTAACAGCTCGTTTGAGTTGGGCTTAAATGGGGGACTTTCCGTCTGCAAACATGTCTAGCTAGGAATATTTCCAAAACAAAAAAAAAAAAACAACACAGAACAAAACAAACTCATTAAGGCGTGTTCCTCAATTTTTTAAGAATCCAAAAGCAACGCAAAATGTGATTAAGTTTTAAAATACTTGTTAAAAGAATTAAAAATTAAATTTGTAATTTGAATAAAAATAAATGTATTTAAATTCAGAAAATATAATATAAATCCTCTATAATAAAATCTCTACAGATTTGTGAAACACACCTGAATGTTTGACAAAATTTTCCATTAGTTCATAATATTATTGTTTAGCAGGTCAATTTAGATAGCATTTAGTGCTACCTCAAGTGGTGTCAATTTCTAACATAATTGTATAAAATTATTCCACTTGGTTTATGGCCAGTCTAAGGCACATCCGTTACCCTTTCTGTACATATATGAATAGTATGACTAGTTCGATGTGTGTAGTAGCACTTGATATCGGGGACAGGTGTAACATTGTCCCTGGCGGCCTGACAAGCTCGTGGTTGCCAGTCCAATGTCTAATCTAGAGAAGATTCTGATAAGATTCGGTTCGAGTTGAGTAGAGTCTCAAGCGGAGAAATCAGAAATGTCCACGGGCTAGCAGAGTGTTGAGAGTTTACCCGATGACGCGACGTTGGCGCTGACTGCGCTGTCGCCGTCGTCGTCGAAGCCGAAGCTTGCACTGCTTTTGCTAGCTGGCTGCACGCCGGGAGCGTGTTCGAGTACGCGAGCGTTGAAAGCGTCAACAGCAGCGTCAACGACGACGGCAGCGGCAGCGGTAGCGTATGTCCCATTAGCCATATAAATGGAGTGGCCAACAACGGCTCAGCGTTCAGTTCGGTCTGTAAATTGGCAACGAGTCGAGCAACGAACGCGTTCAACCAAAAATAAAAAACAACGAATAACAAAATATATATATCACTATCACTATTGAACTTAAAAATCGGGAACTGTTAACATGCCAATATATTTGTTAGCTACAATCGATTCACTGCCAATTGCTGGGCAGTAGCGTGCGAACTGTGTTTGGAGTCGCTGGAAGAACGAAGAACAATAATTCAATTGTTACGGCACATTAAGTAAAGCAAACCATAAATAAATGGCAAACATTTAATGCGCAAAACGTCGTAAACGGAAAAAAGTGCTTAAAACTAAATGAAAATACGAACATTTTTTAAAACTGCCAACGCAACGACAAACTAAAATACACAATAAATTATAACAACACAAAGTTTTCTTAATAACTTTGTCAAAAAACTAACTACTTAAATAACAATAAATATAAAATAAAAGCAAAATGAAGTTCATTTGCTGTGGTAATAAAGGATCTATGCAGGTCAATGATAATGGCGTCTCAATAGACAATAAAAAGGAAGCGGAAGCGGAAGCAGGCGCGCCAAGTAAGTGGCGGAAACGCAGAAAGGAACTCTCTGAATATCATTAAAGACAGTTCTTAAAAAAATTAAAAATATATAAATGTACAGCTTGCTCACGTGTTGCAAGCTGTGTGCTAAAATTAGTGTCATTTGGTATCAGCAAGTACATTTTTAAACAGATTTCTTAATATATAAATTCCTATAAAAACATTCCTAAACAGTTTTTATTGTTATTGCAAGGTGTTTAATAAGTTTAAAATAAATATCTACATCAATTAGTTAAAAAATCGAATATAAATTATTAAAAATCTATTAAAATGTTAACTCTTTATAAATAAATTTCACTTTAGTTTTTTCTCGTCAAATTTTTGAATAGAGTTGATAATTAATCGACAGAAAATAAATAAAATTAACAAACTTATTTTAATTGTTTATCTACAGATCGTAAATTTATTTCAAGTATGTGCAAATATTTTTGTTTTTGTCTATTTCGGCTTTTTTTTATTTGTTTGCTTTTCGTGCGGCAATTGAAGTGAAATTCATTTTGGTATAAGCCGATTTGGATTGGACATTAAAAGTTCGAACAAAAAAAACCCTTGAGTAAAATTGTTTATAAGCTTAAATATTTATTGTGCAACTGTCTAGAGTACATAAAGAAGTGTTTAGATAACTGAGTGGTTAGTGTTTCAGCTTTCCATTTGCTACATTTGACATTAGAGTTGGCATCTTAATTACTATATACTATATTATTATTATTAGTTAATTCTAATTGTTTGCGGGTAGCGAGTAAATTTGATGAATTTAAAAAATACAGGGAGTAGAGTTTTAGGGGAGTTTGAGCTGGAAAGGCGCCACCAAATCATGACCGTAGACAGGAAGGTGATTTACAATATTTTCAATATTTACAAATACGGCCGTAAATCGTCAAAGTTTGTATGCAAATTTGCAGTACAGCACACAGTTTGCCTGTCTGCCTGTCTGGCTGTCTGGCTGTCTCACTGACTGGGAACAATGAAACGACAGGTAGTCTGTCAAGACTCTCTCGAGACTCACGAGCGAGATTCCAGTTAAGTCAGAATCAGCTAATGAGCGACAGACAAAGCTGGCGCTCCAGATACAGAACTCGCCCGTTGACAGGCACTGTGAGATACGAGATGCTAGATACTAGATACTAGATACTAGACACTAGTTAGTTACTTTCTTTGAACAATTAGTTTCGTATATGGCTAAAACATAAATCTCGCATATTTGCTAAGCTCAATGTTTATGTTCCTGCTTTGACTAACTAAAGCAGAGTCAGACAGTCAGACAGTCAGCAAGTCAACAAGTCAAACAGCTGCAATTGAAAGATATAAATTATTAAAAGGGATCGACTGTTAATTACAGGAAGGTGCCTCGAATCAAGCCTCCCGATCTCAAAGTACTTGAACTTCAAATCCAAAACAAATTACATATTATAGTATATATGTTAATTAATGAGTTAAGTTATTTTTGCAAAGCACTTTGGTGAAAAGAAAAAAAACACACAATATCTTCCGTAAAGATATAAATTATATACTCGCCTGCGAAATGATGTTAAATACTTTGCATTATGTAATTTTGTATATTTTTTTTTTTAATACACTTAACAAATTATTCAAATTTGCAAGGTAGGCGCCGGCACAAGGCGTCAGGCTTATGTTTATGTTGACACCAGTACAACTTGATACACACACACACACGTTAAGTACTAAGTTCAATGCTGTCTAGCATATTGGCAACATTATAGCGTATTTTGATTGAGATACAGATACAAATACAACTATAGATACATTTGCAAAAAAAAACTCGCTCTGCAGGTTTCATTGCCAAAAACGAAAAAAAAAAAATGTTCTCGTCGTGACATACATTTTGGGCAATACGGAGACGTCCTCATTAATAAAAACGTATCTGTGTATCTGTATCTATCATCGAGTGGCGTACGGCCTTTATCAGCCCGGCGTTTCATCATTATCATTAAATGCATCTGATGGACATTTCAAAGTCGTTTAACTTAACTGACCAACAAAATAACACACTGGTATTAATGCCGTTGAGTGGAGAATGCTTATCACACTACTTGAGGATATTCCTCGTGGCGTATACACAATATTTGCACTGTCTATCAGAAAAGACCTCAATTGTTTTCAATTGAAAGCCCTTGATACAAATGTACATATTATTAAACAACTGTTAGCAAAAGCTCACTGACTTGGCCAAAAGCGTGCCCAATTGGCATTTATCATTTGCACGAGACGATCGTGCCACACTTTGGAACGAAGTGTGAGAAAAACCGTAACTAATAATTGCTGTAACAATAATAATAATAATAACAATTTGCATTCATCTAAACGCGATCACTCAACTCTAACGATCGTAGTTTTTTCAGAGACTCAAGCTTATTTACTTTGTATTGCAGTTCATCATCTGGCGTTTTTACTGTTTGTAAACAATAACAAACGAGCTTTCGTTGCCATAAACAACAATTCGCTGTCACGATAAGGCAAAAGCTCCCGAGCTTTGAGTTTGCGGCATTGCCAGCTTTAAATAATCATATTGCTAACGGCAAATTTAAATTAATACTGATTAGCATTATTTATTGCTGTACACCATGTCAAGTTTACAAGTGAAGGAGAACTGCGATATAACTTTAAAAAAAATGTAAATTACATAAAACTAGCTACCACAAATGGTTGTACCATAGCTAAAGTCCATTTGCGGGTTAACAATTCAGGCACTTATCAGCGCTATTGAATCTGAATAAATATATTTAGAAACAGATTGTTACACTCATGTATATTTAATATATATAACATATTTTATTACAACTACACTGATAAAAATGGGTTTGTTCTAAAAGCATTTTAAGAAGTAAATTCTAGTTTTTATAAATGAAGTTTGTAAAGTATTTTCTTAAATTTGGATCGAGTATCCAAAATTCTAAAAACAAGACAGAACCTCTTAATTTAAATATTATGTTTTGTTTAATTTTTTTAGAAAATGTTTAAGATTTTCTGATTTTCAATACCGGTCTTTTCTATCAGTGTACTAGTCAAACAAGTGTGAAATAAGATGCTCGAAAAAATATCAATCAGTTAGTTATTTAACAGTCTCCGTGCTGAGCACAAGTGTATTTCACAGCAATTTTCGAAAGTATTTTTTAAATCTCTATTCGATACAATATTTGTGATTAGTTTAAACTTAAAAGAATTTATTAAAATGGTGAAGAATCGTCGCTTTCAAGAAGAAGGTATGTAGGTATCATAAGTTGCCTGTTCTTGAATCTGTTTCGGCTGAGATGTTTTTGGTTATACTTATTATACAACTAACTATATTATAATCTGTTTTTGTTTCGCTTGATTGACCATTTCAAATAGTTGTCTGGCTTGTGTTCATCTCGCAATTATTGAGTTAACTCTTAACTAGCTCAAACCTAAAATAAGCAAGATAGATTAAGAATTTTCATAGGAGACGAGCCCCTTTTTTTACTGGCAGACTGTATAAAAGTGGACCGAAGCGGTTATATCTTAATCAGTCTTATTAATTCAACCCACACACATCTTATCAACCGCCACTTAAACGGTCTACTTAGTATTAGGTCAAGGAGAAGGCAAGGGATAGGGGATTTTAATGCTTAAATGACGTCAAATTTGGCGTTGATTTTGGCATTTTAGTCAAGATAAACAATGAGGGTGAACGGAATATTTTGGGAATTTCAAAAGAAAATGTAAGACCAGAAGCTCATAGATGCAAATACATAGATTATCTGGAGTCTAGCCAGATAAGAGATGATAATGCTATGATACGTCTGCATGATATATGGCATAAATGACTTGGAGGCTTGTTTGGGGTAATTCCATTAAAGCACTACGCAAAAATCATGAAAATCGTGGCAACAGGCTAGGCTAGTGACCTACATGCGACCTACAGCCTGATAAGAGAACAATCAATGATTGGCTTCAGGAACGGCGTCTGCAACGATCAATCAGTCATTGATTAAACTATAAACTATATATATATATATATATGAATCAAGTTGAAGTTCAATATTACGTATACGTTAGTTATATTCCACTTAAGCACTTGATTATATTTGTTTTTTTATTTATTCAATTATTTATTTATTTTTTATTATTTAGAGTATGGATTGGGGGTACGACATTTTCAAACCTTTTTGTTATTCTGCGCTCTAACAGTGGCCTACGCCCAGCGTGTCAATCTCTCCGTGGCCGTGGTGGCCATGACAGATTCAAAAGGCTCAAATCCCAATTTTCCCGTAAGTATTAAGTGTATTCTTAAGTACTTTAAGCATTATTATTCGAATTATTTCTATTAAAATATTACAATCCTTAGATCTTATCTTTGATTGTAACTAATAAATTATATTTTTTGTAGGAATACAATTGGCCGGAAAAGACGAAATCCTTGCTGTTGAGCAGCTTCTTTTGGGGCTATGTGTTCACCCAGGTGCCATCGGGTCAATTGGCTCGCAAATTTGGCGGCAAGATCACTCTGCTGACGGGTCTGGCCCTCTGCTCAGTGCTGAACATACTGACACCTCTGTTCGCCAGGTGGGGAGGTTGGCAGCTGGTCTGTGCCCTGCGTGTCATGGAGGGACTTTGTCAGGGTGTCGTCTTCCCATCTGTGCATACGCTGATCTCCGCCTGGGTGCCACCCAATGAACGACCTGTGCTGGGCACCTGCGCCTACACTGGCAATCAGTTTGGTACCATTGTGATGTTGGCCACAAGTGGATTGCTTGCCTCCTCATCGGCTGGCTGGCCCAGCATCTTTTATATATCCGGCGGCGTTGGTTGCATCTGGGCGATCGCCTTCTATATTTGGGGCGCCAGTTCGCCGGCGGACTACAAGAAGATCTCTGTGGAGGAGAGGAAGATGATTGAGATGACGCAGGCGAGTGAAGCGGTGTCGGAGCAACCCAAGGAGAAACTGCACACACCTTGGATGAGTTTCATGACCTCTCCCGCCTTCTTGGCGCTCATCATTGCCCACAGTGCCAACAATTGGGGCTTCTGGACGCTGCTCACCGAAATTCCCAGCTACATGAAGAATGTCCTGGGCAAGGATATCAAATCGAATGCGCTGCTCTCGGCTCTTCCCTACTTTGCCATGTTCATCATGTCCTTCATCTTCTCGGCCATTGCAATGCAACTGAACAAACGCAACTGCATCTCGACTGTGACCAGCAGGAAACTCTTCAACTCCCTCGGTCTGTGGGTGCCCATGTTGGCCCTCATTGGCCTGGCCTATGTGGACAGCGATCAGAGCAACTTGGCTGTCATCCTGCTAACTGTCACAGTCGGCTTCAATGGCGCCTGTTATCTGGGCTTCCAAATCAATCACATTGATTTGTCGCCCAACTTTGCTGGCATTCTCATGGGCATCACAAACTGCGTGGGCAACATCATGAGCATCATTGCTCCCCTTCTCGTTGGCTTCATTGTCAACAACGAGGTAAGTCTACTACACTGAGCGAAAAAACCAAGTAAAAAAAACATGAAATGATGAACACTACGATTAAAATGAATTCAGTTACCATTTCTTTAATTTGAATATAGAAAATGATATTAAACAGGGACTCCAAATTATTATTTGAATACAACAAATTTGTATATAAAAATTGAATAATAAATATTACTTTTAATTTTTATTATAAAAATTTAAAATAATAATTAATTTCAATTTTTATTATATACATTAAAAATAATTGTTAATTTAAAAATCAAAAATATAAATTTATTTGTCAATTTCTATTATAAAAATTGAAGAATAAAAATTGAGTGCAAATATCAATACTTTAAATATCCCTAGTATACGTCCTTTAAGGTCGTGTAATGTATCATATGAAAAGTATTGAGCCACACATCATAAATATTTATAGATTGTGGAAATACACCACTTGGTTCAAAGGATATTTGCATTCAATTTTTATTCAATTTTTATTATAGAATTTGACCAATAATTTTTATTATTAAGATTAAAAATTGAAATTAATTATTTTACTAAATTTTTATAATAAAAATTGAAATTAATAGTAATTTTTCAACTTTTTAGTACTACTTATTTTAAAGTCACTCTAACTTAATTTTCTCTCTGTGTACTTTCTATTGTATGCACCTCAAAAGCAAAAGCTAATTCTATATATATTTTTTTGAACTTGCAGAAAGATGCACAACAATGGCGAGTTGTTTTCTTCATTGCCGCAGCCATTTATCTTGTGGGCAATGGACTCTTCATCATCTTTGGTCGTGCCAATGTCCAGCCCTGGAACGATCCTCCAGCCAAGCATCGTCGCAACTCCACACCCCAAGTGGAGTCTCAACACTAGAGACATTCCCAGCGAGAGACAGACAGAGAGAGAGAGAGAGAACCGCTAGTCATCTGGCTGAAGAGCGAGAGGCGAAACTCGTTAGATAATTACAATAACTGCAATTCGAAGCAATGTATTTTAACATTGCCCCTCGAATTCGCCATCGTTTTGTATTTGTATTTTATAAATTGTACATTTTATTTGAATTTTTTATACTAAGTTTAGTTAGTAGTGCTTAATTACATAAGGCCTTGTTGCATATGTGTATAAAGACCAAGATACAAAAAGAAAAAAAATAAATTTAAGAAAAAACATTAAACAATCACTTGTGTACTCTTCTATTTTGAATCTCACCTTTTGGCAATCTAATCACAATAATTATTTACACATATCAGCAGGGTTGTGTCAGTTAGGCGACAGTCATGACGGACAGATGCAGTTCAAATTTACAAGCCACAAAATCCGGGAATGATGTTGTATCCAAATCTAAGCAGTTAGTCCGTGTTAAGATTCCGTGGCGTAAAGTAAAGTAACTCAGTGAAATCTATCTGACCCTTAAGGCTTAACAAGAATGTCTGAAAACATTCAAAAAGTAAATAATCGACGCTTCGAAGATGAAGGTAGGTTGTACTTTGAATGAGAAATATTTTATAAGAAATATTATTATGAAATACATATGACGATCTTCAGTTGAGGTGAACTGAAAGTCAGCCTTAAACTTGAATATATCATAAGATGCAATATTTGCCACTGGATAATATTTAATATTAAGCTTCAACGTAGTAAGCCCCATCCTATAATGTAAGTTGGCAGTTATAAATTTTAAGCAATCGCAATTGCATTACATAGGTTCTAAAGTAATTGTTATCAACAGCAGAGTTTACTTGCGTCTATGTTATAAATCTCATTCATAGTTTTCCTTTACGCAAGTAGCTGTAGATAAAGTTTAATAAGATAATTGTAAACATAACACCTATAAAGATAATACGTAATGGACTACTGTTTTTTAGCTAGTAGAGGTAATAAGTGTCGTTAAATAAATAGGGTTTCTCTCTGTTTTCTGTCCCTTTTTTAAGGGGCTCGTCTTGTCTTATATTTTTGGGTATTTCAATATTTTAAACCTTTTTCAGAACTAGACCGATTTTTCAGTGAAATGTCATTTTGATCATTGTTTGGCCTTTAAATTCATTCTGCATTCAAATTAAATTAATTTTGTTAAACATAAATTTTACCTTGGAACTTGGTTACTTCTTATATCGTATTTGGTATAAAGCAATATAAAACAACAATCTTTAGATCTTTGGATTATTACTGCATTTTTTGTATCCTAAATACTATTTTTTTTACGTATTCAATCTTTTTTTCATACATTTTTTCTTAAAATTTTATCGAATTGTAGGTTCAGGGCTTGGCGAACGTCATGTGCAAATGTTATTACTCTTCTTTGGCCTAATGGTTGCCTTTGCCATGCGGGTCAATCTCTCGGTGGCAATCGTGGCAATGACTGAGCTGCCTGTAAGCAATTTTCCGGAATTAAAATCCTTAAGGAAAATCAATCTAATTAATATGTGCATCTATTGATTTAGGAATACAACTGGTCGGAACAGACCAAGTCCTTGGTGTTGAGCAGCTTCTTTTGGGGCTATGTATTGACTCAAGTGCCCGCCGGTGTTTTGGCCCGTAAATTCGGTGCTAAGGCGACGATATTAACTGGTTTGTCCACCTGTTCCATGCTGAATTTGTTTACCCCGATGTGTGCCAAGTTAGGTGGATGGCAGCTGCTTTGTGCCGTGCGGTTGCTTGAGGGAGTTTGTCAAGGAGTCCTTTATCCATCTTATCACACGCTGATCTCCGGATGGGTTCCGCCGCGGGAAAGAGCCTCCTTGGGCACCTATGCTTATGTGGGAGCTCAGTTTGGTACCATCACAATGTTGGCATCAAGTGGCATGCTGGCTTCCATGGCAGGCTGGTCCAGCATCTTCTATATATCTGGGGGAGCTGGATGTGTATGGGTTGCCGCTTACTTTCAACGAGGAGCCAGTTCACCGGGAGTTTCGAGCTGCATATCAGATGAGGAGAGAACGCTTATCGAGTTGACTCAGGCCAGCGAAGTTGCCACCAAATCCGAGCAGCCAAAGGAGGACATTCCCACACCTTGGATGAGCTTCTTAACATCGCCTCCATTCTTGGCTCTAATTGCCACTCATTGTGCTTCGAATTGGGGATTTTGGACGCTTTTGACCCAGATTCCCAGCTACATGAAAAATGTCCTGGGCAAGGATATTAAGGCTAATGCGCTGCTCTCCTCACTCCCCTACGTTGTGATGCTTGTGCTTAGCCTCTTCTTTGTCTGGGTGTCCAAGATTTTGCAGAAGAAGGACTCACTCTCGCTGAGCTTCAGTCGCAAGACCTTTAATACAGTTGGTCAATATATTCCTATGATTCTACTTGTTGCTTTGGGATATGTGCCACATGATCAGGATATTCTCGCTGTCGTTATACTATCTCTTACAATTGGCATTAGCGCAGCTGCCCAACTTGGCTTTATGATAAACCACATTGATCTGTCCCCCAATTTTGCTGGAGTTCTAATGGGTATCAGCAATGGTATTGCCAATATCATGAGCATCATCGGACCGCTGTTAGTTGGCATTATTGTAACCGATAAGGTAAGAAACTTAATTTAATTAAGTCCTAAAATCAGCTTATTTAAATTCATTCTCTCTTTCTCTGCAGCAAAATGCGAATCAGTGGAGATTGGTCTTCTTTATCGCAGCTGGTTTCTATCTGGTGGGCAATGGTCTCTTTGTGATTTTCGGAAGAGCTAATATTCAGGATTGGAATGATCCTACAGCAAAGACACAACGCAGCTCTACGCATAAGTTGGAGTCACAGGAAAAAACAGAAGAGGCTTAGAAAAATTCCATCTTTAGTTATGATTGTGTTAAGTTTTTATAAATAAACAATATAAATAATAATATATCGAAAAGGTAATTTTTTATTTTCATTTTTTTTTTTAATTTCGCTGAAAATTGTTGTTAGCCTACGTATAGATTAAAGCCGATTTACTGTCTATACTATCTTCTATATCTTTTGCATTTACATACTCGTATTTCTCGCTTATCTTATCTATATTCAACTTAAAACCTTAGGAGATTGTTGAGTTGATCACAAATTTTTGGGATGATAGTACTTATAAGACGTTCATCTGAATGATATTCAGTTAGTCAACAGAGGGTCTTGTGGCAAGTGGTAATGCAACTGAGAGAAGCCCAACTAATTAAATATTTAAGAGAATGGCGGGCATCAACGGCATAGTAAAAAATCGTCGCTTCGAAGATGAAGGTAAGAATTTTCCTAATAAGTGTCTTCTGTTTCTAATTGATGAAAAATGTATAAAATTGTGATTTTTCTTAAAATTTTACTGTCGTATATTTCATATTTTAAAAATGAACCTATTCAATATACCTTACTTTTTTATCTTACTTTGGAAAAATCCTTGCTTGTAATCTTTAACTTTCGAGTCTATCTAATTAATTAAAACAATTTTTGTGACCTAGTTTAACCTTGACCAAAATGAAAACGTCATTAAGTTAACGCGTCGGTAGCGCAAATCATTAATCATTTTTAGTTTATAACCACTTATCTTGACAGAGAATATGTTTAGATAATCTCTATTTGCTGCTGAATTTATTTGACACCAGTCGAGCCAATAAAAATCAGGGACCGTAACAGATATCATTTTTAAAATAAAAATTATGAAATAAAAATTAATGCTGATTTTCATAAGAAAGTTGAAAAATAACAATTAATTTCATTTTTTATTATAAAAATTGAAAATAAAAATTAATTTTATTTTTTATTATAAAAATTAAAAATAATAATTAATTTAAGTTTTTCTTATAAAAATTAAAAATAATTATTAGTGTAAATTTTTATTATAAAAATTAAAATAATTATTTATTTCAATTTTTATTATAAAAATCAAAAATAAATTGAAATTAATTATTATTTTAAATTTCTTTAAAATAATATTTATTATTCAATTTTTTTATAAAAATTATTGTTGTCAATTTTTTTAAACTCATAACTACATTTTGCAGTCCCTCATAAAAATTAAAATATTTAATTTTCACCATTTTCTTATCTTATAATTTTGTTCGGAATATGATTGAGGGAATATCTTGGAGCTAATTGAATGATTTTTTATTATATAGGCAGTGGACTTGGCGTGCGTCATCTACAGATTTTTCTGCTATTCTGTGGTCTCACAGTGGGATTTGCAATGAGAGTCAACCTTTCTGTGGCTGTGGTGGCGATGACAGATGCAGCTACAATTAATCCTGATTTTCCGGTGAGTGTTAAAGAGTTTAATTAAACTTAAAAAACTATTTTGGCATTTGTAAATTTGATTTGATATTGTTGATTTGAGAAACATTGACAATTGTATTTTGGTTATTAATATAATACTTTGCTTATATTTTACACATAACTATTCTTTCAGGAATATCCTCTATCGGAGAAGACAAAGTCTTGGGTTTTGAGCAGTTTCTTTTGGGGTTATGTGGCAACCCAGGTGCCTGCAGGAACATTGGCTCGTAGATTCGGTGGTAAGGTAACTCTGCTGACTGGGGTTTCCATCTGCTCCGTATTGAACCTGCTGACACCTCTTTGCGCCAGCTTGGGAGGCTGGCCATTGATCTGTGGACTGCGCCTTATCGAGGGCTTGTGCCAGGGAGTCTTTTTCCCCTCAACTCACACCATAATCTCAGCTTGGATTCCGCCCAGGGAACGTGGCTCCTTGGCTACCTGTGCCTATACTGGAGGACAATTTGGCACGATAGTTATGTTGGCCACAAGTGGACTGCTTGCCTCCTCGGCTTGGGGATGGCCGAGTATCTTTTATGTGTCTGGGGCCTGTGGCATTCTCTGGGTTGTGGCCTATTATATTTGGGGAGCCAGTTCACCGCAGGATTCCAAGAGTATTTCAGCAGAGGAAATCAAACTGATTGAGATGTCGCAGGCCAATGAGTCCGCTGGCAATTCTCAGCAGCCGAACAATCGACAACCGACTCCTTGGCTGAGTTTTCTTTATTCAGGACCCTTTCTGGCCCTTACAGCTGTGCATGCCGCCTCCGCCTGGGGCTATTGGACTTTGTTGACACAGATTCCCAGCTACATGAACAGCATACTGGGCAAGGACATCAAATCCAATGCACTGCTCTCCTCTCTGCCCTACATTGCCAATCTCGTGCTGAGTTTTGTTTTCATCTGGGTGTCAAAAATCATAGAGAAGTCTTCCCTGTCGCTGTCCTTCAACAGGAAGTTCTTCAACACAATTGGACAATATATACCTATGATCCTGCTCATTGCATTAGGCTATGTGCCCAAGGAGAACGACACTCTGGCCGTGGTGCTGCTTACATTGACAGTGGGCATCAATGCCGCCTGTCATCTTGGCTTCCAGGTGAATCACATTGATCTGTCGCCCAATTATGCTGGCACCTTGATGGGCATCAGCAACGGATTAGCTAGCATTATGAGTCTCAATGCACCACTCTTGGTGGGTGTCATTGTCACAGATAAGGTGGGTTTCCGGTCATCTGTGCCCTGATTAGACTGTGATTTTATCTGACTTTTTTTTTAATTTCAGTACAATGTGGAACAATGGCGTTTGGTTTTCTTTATTGCCGCTGCCATTTATCTGGTGGGCAACGCTCTCTTTATTTTCTTTGGTACTGCCAATGTCCAACCCTGGAACGATCCTCCAGCCAAGCCACGGCGCAGTTCCGTGTACCCCGAATTGGAGTCACAAAAGCCCAGAAAATCTGAAAAATGAGCTGATATATCATCTCTTTTCGAAGAATGACTTAAATCGTCTGAGAATATATAGACCACATCTATCAATAGCGGGGACTGTAATCATTTTAAGTGCTATAATTAAATTATATAATGATTAATTTAGATTTCAGTTATACTTTACAACTCAAATAATAATAATTTAACTTAGGGAGATAAAACTCTTTGAATAATGATTAATTCATGAGCGTTATTTTCGAACAAAAATAATCATTATAGCTGAAAATAAAAATAAAACTCTACGTTTAATTCTTAGTTTTTCAAACATTCTTTTAACTCAAAAATGGACTGTATAGGTATTGGCTCACAGAGTAAAAATATGTATGAGGAGAGAGTCCGGATGAAAATCATCTGTTAGTTTGTGAAAAAATCTTGTGGCGTTCGATAATAAAACGTTAAAAATTCGTAGCAAATACCAGAGTTGTTTTTGACTTTTACATCAATTTTTTAAACTCAAAAAAGGGTAGATGTATACCACGTATATGCATTTTCTCTATGAAAATTAATAATCAAAACTTCAGTTTGAATTTTAAATAAAAATATGATTTATGCTACTTATGTTTTTTTTTTTTCTGGTAATTTTACATATATACAGTGATATTACGTTATGTGAATAACTTTAATGATTATTTATTGGCTATAAGATGCAACATTAAAAAAAGAAGAGAATGCAATACTAATATAAGAATTGGAAACCAAATCATTATGCTCACTGTACTCTGGCAGACAATATTAATTCAGAATCATATCTAATTTTAGAGTTGAACCTGAGATGTAATAAAAAATATTTATGAAGTGAAATGGCCTTTTTGCAGATATGCAAACTCATCACCTTGTCATAATGTTGGGTAAATACTCGGTTTTTTTCTATACACTTTTTTTTTTAGCTTTGAGTTGGTAAAATTCTAATTTTTTTTTACTAGGCCTCACTGTTATCTTATCAGAATATAAACAAAAGTGATTTATATTTTAACGATTTTAACGATTTGTACAATTACAAGCACAGAAGCTGTCACATCTTCCCGGGAAAATTCTACGGTCCACATTTATCTGTTAGTTTGTTAAAGGTTCTTGAGGCGTTCGGTAATGCAACACTTGAAATAAGTGGCAAAAACAAGAGGCATCAACATGGTGAAGAATCGTCGTTTTGAGGAAGAAAGTAAGAAACAGTGAATTAGTTATTATCCTGTAATCAAAAAAAAATGTGCTATATAAACTGAAATTCTAATAGACTTTTTCATCTTCAAATTGTGTAGTAGATATAGATCGTTAGATAAATGTGAAATAGAAAAAAAAAAAATAATAATAGTTATTCAATTTCTTTAATCTTTGATCAAACAGGTTCCGGATTTGGTGTACGTCATGTGCAAATTTTACTGCTCTTCTGCGCCCTCGCTGTGGGTTTTGGAATGAGGGTCAATCTATCTGTGGCAATAGTAGCAATGGCTGAGTTTCCTGTAAGGACAAACCTTAAACATTTTCTAGCAAACTTTTATCAATTGCTCATAATTTACATTTAGGAATACAACTGGTCGGAGAAGATAAAATCGCTGGTGTTGAGCAGCTTCTTCTGGGGCTATGTATTGACTCAGTTACCTGCAGGTCCTTTGGCTCGTCGCTTTGGTGGTAAGGTCACAATTCTGACGGGTCTGTCCGTCTGCTCGGTGTTGACGGTGCTAACACCACTCTGTGCCAAACTGGGAGGTTGGAAGCTGCTCTGTGCTGTGCGCTTGCTGGAAGGCGTGTGCCAAGGATTCCTTTTCCCTTCCTGTCATACTGTGATCTCCGCTTGGGCGCCGCCTAAAGAAAGAGCATCGATGGGTAACTTTACATATGCCGGAAATCAGTTTGGCACCATCATAATGTTGGCCACAAGTGGACTTCTTGCCGCTTTCGGTGGCTGGCCATGCATCTATTATGCATCCGGCGGAATTGGTTGCGTTTGGGCCGTGGTCTATTATTTATACGGAGCCAGTTCTCCGGCCGAGTCCAAGAGCATATCCGCGGAAGAGAGAGCACTTATAGAGATGGGACAGGCCGGCGAGAGAACTGTAGCAAGGGAGGAGGGGGAGGAGGCCCATCAGCAGATTACACCTTGGCTCAGTATCATTCGCTCTCCTGCCGTTCTGGCCCTTGTGATAGTGCAGTCATCTTATGCTTATGGCTTCTATACCTTGCTCACTCAGATACCCAGCTACATGAAGAATGTTCTGGGCAAGGATATCAAGTCAAATGCGCTGCTCTCCTCGCTTCCCTACACCGCAATGCTTCTGCTGAGCCTGGCCTTCGCCTGGATCTCAAAGATTTTGCAGAAGAAGGATTCACTCTCGCTCTCATTCAATCGCAAGTTATTTAATTCCATTGGCTTTATCGGTCCCATGATTCTGTTGATTGCTCTGGGCTATGTGTCGAAAGATCAGGACACCCTCGCCGTAGTCCTGCTCATCCTAACCGTGGGCATTAGCTCCGCCGCTCACGTGGGCTTCCTCATCAATCACATTGACCTATCTCCCAATTTTGCGGGCATTATCATGGGAATCTGCAATTGCATCGCCAACTTTATGAGTCTCGCCGCACCTCTTGTTGTGGGAGTCATTGTCACCAATAACGTGAGTCGACTTTCCCTCTTTTCTTAACCCTCCAAATTTATTTATCTATAAATAATTATATTTATTTTTTAATTTTGTAGAAAGATGCATTTCAGTGGCGCCTTGTTTTCTTTGTCGCCGCTGCCATCTATTTTATTGGCAGCAGTGTTTTCTTAATCTTCGGTCGTACCCATGTGCAAGATTGGAATGATCCACCAGCAAGGATTTCAAGGAACCCCACGCCCCAATTAGAGTCCCAAAAACAGTGACAGCTTAAGCCAATTTCTCAGTTGAATAAATCATCCAAACATTAGTTAAATTACCTATGTTAATATAGTTATATACGAGTATATTTGATATATTCAAATAATAAAAACGATATAATATGTATATTTTAGATTCAATTTGCTACCTAAGTTGATTTATGCAAACATCTTTGAATTTGGAAATCAATGCTCTGGTTTCTATTTTCGATGCTTAAAAGCTCAAAGCTGTTCTGTTCTGCTAATAAAAAAGCTACGTTTAACTGAACGAACCTAGCGGCAACTTAAATAACTACAGCATATGGTTGATTTAAAATGTATCATACTTTTCAGCTGTCACAGAAAAATAAATGTTGATAGAAGCTAAAATGGTCGTATTATCGAGAAGCTTCGGATAACCGGGCCTCGAATTCGGTCAAGCACGCGAAATTACTTTTAATGTTCATAAAGTCTATGTATACATTTCAAACTCTATCCCAGCTTTTTCCTCTTATATTCAAAAAGATGAAATATTTCAATCTATTTGGTCGACCGTAAAGCTAAGCGCCCACTTTAGCTGGAAAAAAAAATAGCTGAAAGCGGAAATGATCAGTATCTCGCTTCAGACGAACCTAGCGGAAATTTCAGTAACTAAAGTGTAAACCAAATTTAAGTGTAGCATAGTTTTGCGTCGTATCTAAAAACAATCAGAATTTGGTGAATGAAACCATTGAACTCAAATAAAATTTGTTGTCTGCAATTAGGGGCAATTAGTTAATCTATAATAAGTTATTATTATTATTAATAACCGGGACTGAATAGAAGACATTTTTTAAAATAAAAAATAATAATATTTATATTTAAGACAGTTATATTCAGCAACCTGTTAGGTATAAATTTTGGTATGCTGTATGATCTAATAGAAATAGTCGTACGAGTATGTGCGCTTCTTTGGGCTTTGGGTGAAATGGTAAAGCCCCTCCTAATACGCCTTTGATATACAATGTTTATGGTTACGAACTTGCCCGCATTTGAGGCGCATGGTTGAAGTGGAAGTGGTCGTGTGATCGTGTGAGGCGAACCTGTTGATAAGCGGAATTTGAATACGTACAAGCACGCGATATGGACCGCACATTAACGAAACACACATACTCAACTTGACATTTGCGATTATGAAATGCTTATATACATACATATGTACATATACATATATAAAGCAACCCTATATATATATTTAAAAAATCTTTATAATTAGCATATTGAATTGAATCTCAAGTCAGCGATGAGTTAAGCTCGCAGAACAGGAAACTAAAAATGTACTTTGATCTTTAAGGATTTATAAGAACTTATTGTACATGTGGCGGCAACTCTAGAAAAGGTTTTCAAACTGAAGCTGTTCCATGGAATTTTGAAGCCGCAACAAATGTATGAAATTGGTAAATAAACCCAAAGGGAGTCAGTTATTTAAAAATTTCTCAGAATTTCACAACGGAATTTTGATTTTTTTTTTTTTTTTGGCAGTTTCCATTTGAGTGGCACGTGCTTTTAAAGATTAAACCGCAACGTGAGGCGGGTAGATAGCGTGAGGAGAATTCGTCTTTGTTGGAGCACCCAAAAAAAAAAAAAAGAAACAAACAAAAATTTCAAAAGCTAAAGATAATGAAATCCATTAAAAATGAATTTTAAAGCAGTTATTTATACGATTTCCAGTCAGCACAGCGGGCAGCGAGGCAACGCGACGAAATGCGAGATGTTATCAACTCCACTGTGCAAATAATAAGGCACTTGACATATCAGTTGACACCCCGGGCGCCACCACCGACAGCAGTACCGCCCGACGAATCAAATCGAATCGAGTCGAGTTGTTGGTATAGAATTAAGTTCTTGTTTGTATTTCGGATGGTAGCGCTACAATGGGCCAAAGTGGAACGATAATTGTCTGCCGAGTTGGCATGAATCAAGGTTTATGGTCGACAGCGTCAGTGGTGAAATCGTAATCGTAATCTGTATGGGAGCACCCCTCTGGATTCCTGCCTCTCTCTCGAGCTCTCTCTCTCTCTTTTTTTTTCTGTCTCTTTATGTTTATTTCGGTTCCAGGCCTTATATTTACGTCATTCCAGAGGCAATATACTCCATTCCAAAATCAAATTTTGCAAATCATTTTGCCATGCGAGCAAAAAGCAATTAATACAAATACAACACAAAGCTCTCGTGTGGAGCAATTGCGGTTTGTAGGCCGAGAGAGGGGCGCGAATGGGAGAGCCATTGCCAGCGTCAACGTCAGCGTCAGCGTCAGCGAAACATCAGAGAGCCGATTACTTTTGTACACTTGCGCATCACGTGAACGTGGCTCGTCGTCGCTCGATCGTGTGCCGAGCCGAACGTGTGAGAAACGTGATCAAAGATCAGACTGAGAGCGAGAGTGAGAGCGAGTGCGGGCATATGTATGAAAAGACGACGTGCACACACAAACGCAAGCCCAGAGTGGGAGAGAGCGAGAGATTGTGAGAGTGGGTGCGCCGCATTAATACATATGTACATGTGTATGTATGTAGGCAACTTTATGTAGAAATGTCTGTATGCTTGTGCTTAAAAATGGCAACAAATTAACACAACGCGGCGCCAAAGTTGTTGTTGTTGCCGGCAAAAGCGTAAACGTTCTCTCACTCCTGCGCTCTCTCACACTTGCTATGGCTCTCTTCGGGCAAGCCTCTCGTACTCTCCCTCTCTCTGTCTCTCTTTCTTTTGTCGCTAAGGTTATCGCAATTTATTTTGCACATTCAATGCTGTTTTCTGTTTGCTTTTTTTGATACTTAATATAATAAAATATATATATTTTTTATATATTTTGTTTGTTTTTGAAATTGTTACTGATATTACAATTTTTTTAATAATTAACGATTTCAAAATAAATATCAAATAGTTTTTTGCACAGTCATGTACAGTGCTTGCCTTTTTATGAATTAACTTATCTAGCGATCTAAACTAACTTTAGTCACTTTTAACTGAAAATACAAATACTTGGTTAATACTCGTATGCAAATAAATTTATATTATAGCCAAACAGTTGGTGTTGTGCCGTGTTGTGGATGATGTCAGTGTGATAAATCAGATTCGTGGTTGTCGCATTGCCAAGTCCATTTCACAAATGATAAGATTTCCATACATACATACATACATATGTATGAACATTCCCTGAATTACTGTCATAATTGCAGACATTGTTCAAAGTCATGGGGATGTAGAGGTTTATAGATAAGACTGCAGCAGGGTGGAGTTTGCAAAGTGACTAAGGTTCATCCACGGATCTCTGATCGTTTTGGCCAAGAATAAGTGGACGGAAATAGCGCTAATGTCCCTTAGCCAAGATCACGAGTCATTATCGCTCACTTTAAGTGTCTGTCCAAATCGAATGTTTTATTGTTTGTGTGCTCGACATGTCTCAACAGTAATATATTGAAATAAGCATTTTTAGATGGCGCTAGTAAACCAAAACAAATATACTCTATCTATAGAAATATTTATAAAGATTTCTTCTTAAATCTATAAAGTTTTATTTACTCGAATACTTTTTGTACTAAATATATTAAAAAATGTGCTGTACTATTTAAAAATAAAACAATATTAACTTACTTTGCTTTAGAAATAATGAAAAGTTTGGCGTTACAAATTTTATTTGTTCTACTTTCAATTTAATATTAATTTATATTTCTTAATTAAAGGCTCTTACATACTTATACATATTATTAAATAGAAATAAATTTGTAAGACTTAAAATAAATCTTTATGGTGACAAATATATATATTATATATAAGAACGTTAGTTTTGGCATTTCTAAAATATACTACATATTCAGGGGTGCTCATTCATTTTTGAAAGATTTTCGGTTGGTTTCGATTTCTCTGGCACTTTTGATTATAAATGACATTTGCTGATAAATGGAAAGTTAAATATTTGTAGTACCCGATTTATATAGTGTATTAAAATGTGAAAATTCACAGCACGAGCAGTAGAAATGAAAATATCTATTTTAAGAGCCTACGTGCCGCGTGAAAAGTCCAATCACGAACGCCCACACATTGCCGCAATAAAGATGAGGCTAAGAGGCTAACAGGTTGAAAAAGGAGACCAGAGGGTGGGGAGGGAGAGGAGCGGGGATCAATGAAAAGTTTGCAATTAAAATGATTCTCTAAGCAATTGCGGAAAATCAAAATGAAATGCGTCTTTGACTGTCTGCCAGATCTGCAATGTTTGTTTGGCTGGGCGAAGACAATAATGAAAACGTCGAGACACAAATCAAATAGCCAAAATTAACCATCAATGGAGGTGACAACTAGGCAAGGTGGGCGTGTCTGAGGTGCTAAGTAAAATGTATGGGTCATGTATTACATTGGACTTAAATATTTATAGCAAAAAGTTTCCATACCCCATTGTGTTGCACGTTAATTCGCATCAATTGAGGCATCTCAATTGAGTGCATACAATTCAATTAGATGTGTCAGATGTGATACAGATGATACAATTACTTTACTCGGTTGACACTCACAGATTGGCAAATATATGCATTAGAAATTTACATAAATATCTCATAAATATTTCGTATGCAAAACAGCGAAAACTGTTGACAAAATCCCTTAAATAACATTGTCTCTGACGTTGACACAAAGCATATGACTAGGAGTCACAATATTAAATATTGAATATTGAATACGAAGCTCAGTGCAGACCCACTGTTCTTGCCCCTGCCACATTAATGGGGCTGTCTACCCCTTGGGCATAATTAACACCTTCTTGGGGGTATGGAAAATCACCAACAAAAAATTCAAGAGAAGCTGCGATCCGAAACGAAGTCATATGTTAGTTTAATGGCACATTTGAACCGCACTTAGAGCTATAGATTCGGTATATCTTTATTTTCTTTTACAATTTGTTACACACGGCGTATACGTTATATGATCAAATTGTCAGCTTTATTATCGCCATTCAATTGGCAGCGCATGCAACGCCTGTAAAATTCCATTCCACATTCTGTATCTGTATCTAGGCGCGTAAATGTATCTGTATCTAGATATTTGTATCTATTTATTTATAAAAGTACATTTCCATTTAAATGACAAGCTGCATTTTAATTGCTGCACTAAAGGGTGTGGCTAAGGAGCTAATTCAGGCCCTGCCCAGCCCTCCTTTCCCTCCTCTCCCTCCTGCCCCTCCTCGCTGTTCGTGAGTCAACCTGGCGACAGATTCTACATCCGTTTCTCCACCATTTCAGATTGACGTCAAGCGTTTTCTGTTTGCCATTTGACACATGTCGCGTCTAGGGCGGTTTTTTATTTTTGTTTTTGATAAGAGTACGAGTCTATGATAGTGCAGCCCACAGATTCATTTGTAAATTACCCCCGCTCCGTTCACAATTTGGAGCAATACGTTTTGTGGGCCTGACGCATCCAAGCTTGATAAGATCTTGTGATTGAATTGATTAATGAAAATAATCCCAATGAGCACAGTTGGTGACTTTAATAAATGACAGAACAAACAGATAGAAGTACTTTACTCAATACAAGTCAAAATACTTTCAACTCTTTTCGATCATCTGATCCAAACTATAAATAAAACTCATAAAACAAATGTCCCTTTTGAGTTGACATTTAATTTGTATCACAAGACAGAAAGATGTGATAACGAGCACGAGCTTTATGGTTATGGATATATTTGCACTCTGTTGCAATTGTACCTCAATTATCTATCTTTAGAGAGTCAGTTATAGCCGTAATTATACTGCTTATTATCTGATAAACCATAATTTAGTCAAGTACGGCCACTGAGAATAATTTATGACTTTTTCGATCGACAAAATAGGCATATTGAAGTACTTTACTCAATACAAGTCAAAATACTTTCAATTTGCTTCAATCATCATAAGGAATTTATAAAAAATATTCCCCTTTTAGTTGAAATGTAATTTATTAAAAGAACTACAAGATGGACGTATATGATAAGAAGTTTTATAGTTGATGACTTATTACGAATAAATCTATTTGCACTTTGCTGCAATTGTACCTCAATTACTAAATTACCTCTTTCTATAGAGAGTTATAGCCATAATTCTAGGTCTTATTAACTGATAAATTGTCAAGTATGCAAACTGAGGATAACGTATGACTTTTTCGATAGACTAAATAGAAAGATTCAAGTACTTTACTCAATACAAGTCAAAATACTTTCAACTCTCTTCGATCAACTGAGGAAAACTATAAATAAAATACATAAATGTCATTTTGAGCTGACATTTAATTCGTTACACAAGATTTTAAGAATGCCAAGATTGAAATTAATGATAACAAACTAGAAATAAATCTATTGTACTTGTAGCTCTTTGCAATCATACCTCAATTAGAAAGCTATATCTTCCTTCAAAGAGTCAATTATAGCCGTATTTATAGGCTTTATAAACTGATAAAACCGGCGAATCATAGCTGGCGAACGTGCCTGAAAAACGTGTGCGAATTCAAAACGGGACCGGGGCCTTATCAGTTTGAAAACACAAACACACATACACACACACACACAGATACACTCGTACCTTTTGTAACATATGCCGAAATCGAAATGTGTACCGATTAATAATAATTCGTAGACTTGCCTCTTCAGTGCTGTCTTGTTGGAGGAATCAGAATGAATTTGCCTGGCTGATAAGAGTACAAATCGGTGGCCGCAGAGGGGAGTTGAGGGGCTTGGGGGCTGGTCAAAACGGACAGCGTTGTTTTGCTGGTAAAATCAAAGTCTCAACTGATAAGCATAAATAATTTGTTTAAACATTTGATTTAACAACAAATAAATATAATTGATAACTCAGATACTTGATGTTCCATTTATAGGACGTAATTAAGTTTTCATTCTCTTCTCATCTCTATGTTCCTCTGTCGGTTGAAAGTGACATGGCATTCAATCAGGGCCAACTGCCTGACAATTTGTGAGTTATGGATTGTGTAAGCGTCGCAATAATCCCGATAATACAAGTCTCGTATAATATATTGTTTGATTGTGCGATTGTTACATTTGCCGGCAGCAACTGTCAAAGCCTGAGTTATGTCACAGACGAGTAGCTCTTGAGATACCTCAAACGAGAGAGAGAGAGAGAGAGAGAGAGAGAGAGAGAGAGAGAGAGATAGACATACACAGAGCGAGACAGTTAGTTATACATATTTGCTTAAACCAGGGACCGTAATGATTAGAATATTCTTAAAATTAAAAAAAAGTTGTTAATTTTTAATCAATATTTAGATATATGATAATTGCTATTATTGATCTTAATAGAAAATATTGGAATAAATAATTAGTTTTATTTTTACATTAGCTAAATTTTCCGGGCTAAGTTTATCTTCATTTTTATTTCAAAATTGTATTTTATTTTCAATGCTGAAAGATTATTAAAATTGTTTTGTTGACTAATTTTAAATAGATAATATAAATGTATTATTCTAAATTTAAAATAAAAATATCCTTTTCCACTCAAAAAGAGTATTTCTAGAATTTGCACATTTATCTAGATTATTTGATTAGATTTATTACAATTTGGGATCCCTGGTATATATAAGTTTTTCGTCAGTGGCTGTTGTTTGACCTCGACAGAGACTTAGGCCTTATCAGCAGACACTGTTCAAGCTAAGAAAGGTCGCAAGATTGAAAAGTATCTGAGAGATACCAGCTGTAACTGGCTACGGGAAGAGGACGGAAATGGGATGTGACTAATTTGGTTTTACAATTTATAATGCTTACAGGCTGATTTCTTAAAAATATTATATAGTACATTAGTCAGAAGATTCAAGGAGAGAGAGGCAAGGAGAGAGTGAGAGCGTAAGAGAGCGGGAGAGGAAGGCAGTTGAGACTGATAACTCGTTGTTGTTTCGCTATGTTGTTGTGTTGGTGTTGTTTACATATTGGCCGGCAAATTAGAGAGTCAGAGAGCAGGCAACACACACACACACACACACACACACACACACACACACATACTCATATGACTAAGCTGTGTGTGTGTGTGTGTGTGTGTGCTGCCAGCGTGTTCGGGTTTTTACTGATAGCAAAAGCAACAACCAAATGAAAATGGAATTCACGCGATACACATGTGTGTGCCATAACCGACAGCAACAGTAACAAGACTAACAACAACAACAACAACTACAACAACATTGGCAGCAATGTGACAGCGACGTCTGCTGCGACTGCGACTGCGACTGCGACGTCGAACTCTCTCGAGCAATGCGAGCGTCGCGACGTCGGCCGATCATATTTATAAAAGAATCGCGTCCGCAAGTATTTCAAGCAGTCGCAATCGCTCGCTAGAACAAACCAAAACCGAAACCGTAAATATACGCGTAATCGAACAGTCGGACAGTTGTGCTATTATATAGTATCTGTATCTGTAGCTGAGAGTATCTGAGTATCTGTAGCTGAGCATCGGAGAGTATCTGTATCCGCGTAAACTAAATACATCGTGTGAGACGAACATACTTATCGTAGATATCTGTAATTTATGCGACATTCAAATCGCTTTGAATATCCGCCAACAAAACTCGCTAGCAAAGAAGCCAACGCGACTTTTGGCCCAAGACTACAATTCCCCGCCCATCTCCACCGACTCGATCGCCGTCTCCGTCACCGTCTCCGTCGTGTCGTGCACATGTGCTCCAGCTTAATGTCGGAACACGTTGTGTGAAAATTATATGAAAAAATAAAAGTAACAACAAAATTCATTTGAAACACAAGAAAGTTCCAGTTACAGCCGCAGCTCTAAAGCCAGAGCGAGAGCGAAAGTAAGACAAAGAGAGAGTGATAGAGAGAGAGAGAGAGATCTCAAGTTTGGAAGATACAACAAAAACCCGCGCCGCACACATGACCACCACTTTGAATATGGTGAAAACTGGCAAATACGCCAATGGTAAGTACCAAAAGTTAGCCCTTATCAGCTGCCAATCCATCCATCTATATCTGTCTATAGATAGAAATCTATCTATGTATCTATCTCTTTTGCTCGTCGCGTTGCGTGCACGTGTCTCATATGTTTATGTAAGCTACCGAGTGCATTTGTCAATTTGTCAGAGATGTGAACAGCGCTTGTTGCCGGAAACAACTTGCTCGAACCCCCCTCGCAGCACTCCTCATCCTCCACCCTTCCAAGAAATGTAATCAACTGAACAAAAAAAAAAAATAGAGTCGCAATTGTGTATATTTATTACCTTTTAAAGCAAACGAAGCAAGCGTTAATTGCATTCGAAGTTAGCCAAGTTTGCAATATGGCTAAAATTGTAGTTATTACTGATTTATTGACATTTCACATTCCATCAGCTACTTTATAAAGTATCTGCAACTCAAAGCCACATGAAAGTTAAAAAAAATAAAATTAATTTGAATTTTATTCGTCTTTGTCGACAGACGAATAAAATTTTAGCACGCTCAACGCAAATGATAAAAATAAACAACAAAATAAAATACATAGAATAGAATAGCATTGAGTGGGGTGGGGTGGTGCTGTGGAAGTGTGTAGAGAGAGAGAGAGAGGTAGAGAGACGTAGGGGAGATGTTGGCCAAGCAAATGAGACGTAGTATATTTGCTCTCTTTCCTCAGCTCTTCTCTCTTTTTCTTTTGCTATTTTGTATTATTCAATTTTGAAGAGTTGCCAATGAAATTTAAATTTGAAAAGAACAGAAATGATAGCAATTAGCTTGGACTATGCTCAATTGACGCAGCTCTATTGCTTATCTAACTAAGAGGGAGAGAGCGCGAGTGAGAGAGAGAGACTGATAAGCAGAACAATCCAAATTACAAATAACAAATATTTGTAATAAAGCACTACAGCTGAGTTTTCGAGTAAAGAGCTATAATAACAACAGAGACTTCCAATTGTAAGCCCCCTTTTTTTTATGAGGTCTAGTTTACACGTAATGCCCGAGTGCTACCCAATAATTTATCAGCGACGGGTTGCCTGATTCGATGAGTCGTCACTGTAACTAATTATCTAATCTCAAAGACTGACATGCTCAATAAAATACAAATACTCAATACTTCTCGTATGTAGGTTTGTAGTGCTAAAGATTTCCAGTTTGTTGTTATTATTGTTGAATATTTTATCGTGCGCGTTATCGACTGTTATCGGTTATCAGCACATTTGCACTTCAGGTTGAGTTGTTCGTTTTATTTCTATACCAATATGTCCTTCGTCAAAAAAACTCAACCCAATTGTTGCCTAGACTTGTTCTAGATCTAAATATATATATAGATATAGAGTATATAACTCTTTGAAAAGTACGAGTACAGTGTTTTTTTGGACAGCCAATCAATCAAAAATCAACTTTCATATGAGTTCATAAATGTTTATTGATCATATTGCTGGAAATTTTTACAATTCCATTTATGGAACTCAAAAAAAAAATCTTAATTGCCTTTGTTTTTATATTTGTTTTTTGCTCTCCTTTCTGCAAGAGTATAAATTAACATTTAACTAAAGTGTGACAAAGAAAACAATTTGTGTTTCTTATACAACAAAAATTCGAAAACTTTGAAGCTGAAGGAGAAAAAACGTAAGACGAAATTTAAATCATTGTGCAAATAAATTGAAAAACGTGTCTGATAAAAAGTTCCACAGCAGAGTGATTCAGTTTCAGCAAACAGAGCGGGAGAGTAACAGAGAGAGAGAGAGAGCAAGTGAGATAGAGCGAGAGAGAAATCTGTCTCAAAGTTCAATCAACGCCTAACGTCATCGTCATCGTCATCGCCAGAGTATTTTTGGCTCCACAATTGTTAATTATTGAGCATAATTAATTGATTAAAATTAATAGTTATTAGTTTGAAAACTGGCATTGGCTGCTTTGGAAATTCGCTCGAGGGGAGTTCAATAGACTTGCAATACTCGTACCTTGTAAGGCCGCGTCGCAAGGTTGCGAATATGTATTAAATGTTGTGCAACAAAATTGTTGCACCAACAAACAGCTGCAACAAGAACTAAGCCTCTGCCATTTATGGAGAATCGCAGTCCGAGCCGAGTCTAAAAATAAAAGCGCAGATCTACAAAGAACAAAAATAAACCAGTAGGAAAAGCGATAGAAGAGCGAACTCGACTGTGACAGACTCTGCAGTTAATTTGAAATAAAAGCAAATAAGAATTAAATTATTATCTGCTTTGGATATCTTATAGTTTGAATACAGAGAACTCTACATTAAAAATTTTGGTGTATCTAGCTCTTACATTGACGCATTTTGAAATATTTAACTCTTAGTTTTAAGACTAAATTTTAATTTTTGACTTTTTATCTTAAAAATTAATTTTTCAAAGTTGCTATATTCCTTTTAATATACTCTTTAAAATATTGATGTACAGAGTCTAAAATAATACTGGCAACAGCTGTAGCTGCTTTGTATGTCCCACTGTACGTCTATCCGTCTGTATGTCTATCCGTCTGTATGTCTATCCGTCTGTATGTCTCCCTGTCTGTCTGTCGGTCTGAGTGTGCCAATAAATTGACTTGTGCACATGGCTAAAAAGAGAGATCGTCACGTGCTGTTCGTCTCTTGAGTCTGCCGATCGCAGCGAGAGAGAATTACACAGGTAAAACTGCGAGAGGAGAGGAGTGAGCAGAGTGTTGAGGTTGGAGAGGAGAGATGAGCAGGGAGAGAGAAGGTATGTGAAGTGGTATGTCGCGTGGTATGCTTAAGCTGATTCGCTGTTGGTACAGCACCGTCTGCTGAGGTTGCACTTCATTGAGGCCCACAATTCACGAGTAATTCACAATCACATTCCCGAGTGGGCGTTGTATGTGTGTGTAAGCGAGTGTCTGTATATATTTGTGTGTGTGTGTGTGTGTGTGTGTGTACTGTGTACTGCCACAACAAGATTTTGACACAGTGTTTTATAAATAAACGCGCCCCACATAAACGACAGAGTGAGAGTGTGAGAGACAAAGTAAAGAGAGAGAGAGAGAGAGAGAAAGAGTAAGAGCATGCTATTGACATTGATAAGAGAGCAGTTTGTCAGTAATAAAGAAGAGAGAGAGAGAATAAGAAAGAGAGAGAGAGTCTATGAACAACATATAGCAATTTTAATTATTTTTCATCGATCATATTATAATTTAAATAATTTATAGGGACTCCTTAGTTTAAAAATTGACACTAATGATCAAAAAATTATTGAAAGAAGTAAGAGGTAGCAACAGATGCTGTAACCAAACATGTAAACGATTGTTGGTTGGAGCTATTAAAACGTCAACACTTGAAAGTGATAAACATCTTCAGTACACAGCTGACAAGAAAGATAATGGGCGAGAATGGGAGACAGGCGCAGATGAAGAGAGAAAGGGAAAGCGAGTGCTCCTCATGCTCTTCTTAGGCTGAGAAATATATAACAAAATTATTGATAGCCTCTTTTAAAAATGTCTTCATGTTAATGAGGGATAAAGACAAATAGTTGATGGGAAATGGAGCGAATTTGTGGACTGCATATGCAGGGAGAGAAAGAGAGGCAGAGCAGATTCTCTTCGATCTCATCTAACACTTTAACTCTGGTGTTTTTCCTATAAAATGTCAAATGGAAAAATTCGAATAAAGATAAAGATACTATATGCTCTTCTCAGTTTCCCTACTCTAATTTCATTCATTTTCCATTTATAGATTGAAATCATATTCCCCATTTCTCACAGTATAATCTGCTTTTTTTAATTTTCTTTATGGAATTTTTATCTTTTGGTTTCCTATTTTTAAAGGAGTTGTTAGTTGTAGATTATTTCCAGTCTCGTCTGTTATATTTTCGACTTGTTGGAAATAATATCCATTCAATCCACTTGTTAAGGAAATTATATTTCATACTTTCTTAACCGTATTATAATTTTATTTTGTTTCCTTTTGTTAAAGACAATGTATTTCTCCCTTAGTTACTCCTAGTATTACATATAATATTTAAATTTTTTTATTCTTTAGTTATTTCCTCTCTAATCTTTAATATTTTGAACTTTGTTGCAGACAAGATCATTGGCGTGCGGCATATACAATGTCTCCTGTGCTTCTTCTGCCTGACCCTCGCGTATGCGTGGCGGGTTAATCTTCCCGTGGCATTGGTGGCCATGACAAAGCCGAACGTAACGGACAACGGGAACAATAGCTTAAGTGATGGCTTCAATAATAGCTTAAGTGACAACAGCTCGGAGCAGCTGCAGCCACTTGGAATGAAAGCTGGGATTGATGTAAGTGTGATGGCTACAAGATGTGAAAGTCATGGTGAATCTCATCCTCATACACATCTTCCTCCCTTTGCAGTATTATACATTCACGGAGCAACAGAGGTCGTATATGTTGAGCAGCTTCTTTTGGGGATACGTTGTGACCCAAGTGCCTGGAGGATATATTGCTCAACGTTATGGAGCCAAGATGTTGTTGCTTGTTGGACTCGCATCCTGTGCCATCTTGACGCTACTCACACCGATGACACTTAAATATGGCGGCTGGCAAGCTCTGTGTGTGGTCCGTGTTCTGGAGGGGTTGACCCAAGGTGCAGTGCATCCGGCAACGCATTCCCTGCTCTCCAAGTGGGCGCCGGCCAAGGAACGTGGCTTATTGGGCACCCTTTGCTATTCGGGAGCACAGTTTGGCACGATCTTGATGATGGCCACAAGTGGCTTCCTCTCGGACACAAATATTGGATGGCCGGCGATCTTCTATTGCGGCGGAGCTTGTGGTTTCCTGTGGGTTGCCATCTGGTGGTTTTACTCATCCAGCGCGCCGGAGGATCATCGCAGCATTACGCGGGAGGAGCTGAAGTTCATTGAGGAATCCCGTTCCGATGGCAAAATGCAAGATTCCCATAAGATGGCGCCCACACCATGGAAAGCGATCTTCACCTCGATGCCGTTCCTTTCTCTGCTGATTGTCCACTGCACGCACATGTGGGGCTTCTGGACGCTATTGAACATGATTCCCAATTACATGACGTCCATCTTTAAAATGAACATCAATAGCAGTGCACTGAATTCCTCGATTCCCTACATTGCAATGATGCTGCTTAGTTTCTTCTTCGTCTGGCTGTCCAAGGTGCTGCAGCGGCAGAAGTCCTTGTCGGTGTCCTTTAATCGCAAGTTCTTCAATACAATTGGACACTGGATACCGGCGTGTTGCCTCATCGCTCTGGCTTATGTGCCTTCCGAGAAACCCACACTCGCCATTGCCCTGCTCACACTAACCATTAGCATTAGTGCTGCCACCTACCTGGGCTTTCAGGTCAACCACATTGACCTCTCACCCAACTACGCGGGCACCTTGATGGGACTCACGAATGCGGCCGCGAATGTCATGAGTGCCTTGGCACCTCTCGCTGTGGGAGTGATTGTCAAGAATTCGGTAAGTGGACCACTTTCTTGATCAATCCAAACTCTTAATTAACGTCTTCAATTCGTACCTTTCCATTAGGATAATGTGGATGAATGGCGTATAGTGTTTTTCGTGGCCGCCGGCTTTTACTTCTTCGGCAATCTGATGTTTGTGATCTTTGGAAGCACGGAGACTCAATGGTGGGATTCTCCGGTGGTGGATGAGGACAGCATAGAAGCGGGTATGCCCCTGGCGGGAAATCGTCAAAGTCCAGCTACACAGGAAACGCCCTAAGATCCTTGCGACATCCTCCTTCCATCCACCCGAGTGCTGACTAAAGACTTTCTCATGCAAATATCTAGAGAGAAGCATGATTTTGTCATAGTTGTTTCATAAATTAAGTAATAGTTTTAAGTGAATTAGTTTTTATAAAGTAAAGGACAAGAGCTGAAATTGCCATAATGACGATCGCGTGCTTCCATTAGCGATATTAAAAAAAAACAACATATGATAATTGTTTAGTTGATAGATAAAGCATAAATTATTATTTGCAGTATTTTCCATTATGTACATAAAAAATAACAAAATATATATATCTAATGAAGTAAAAAAACTTGAGCATATGTAACTAATAGAGCTGCTCTTGTAATTGTTATGTTTTAAAGTAACTATTTCGCTTAGGCAATTAGTTAAATTAGCTTAAAATATTAGTAATAAAAAATCAACCAACTTGTGATGTACGAAAAAATATATTGAACTAAAAAAGGCAGAAATGAAGACCGCATAAAAATTTATGCACAAAAAATAACAACTAAATCAAATGTGTTTTTCTTTTAAGTATTTGAATTTGAATTTGAAAATGGCGCAAGCGATACCGATAGACGCAATTATCGGGAGCAAGCAAACCAGCAGTGAGTTAACATAACGGTCAGCTGTTTGAGCAGTGTTTGCGGTCCACAAACAAAAAAAGGAAATAACGAAAATGAAAATGGAAATGACATCAAAACAAACTACAAATCAACCAGCAGACTTGACATCGGCGTTAAAATGATTTCAGTGTTAGTTCTTATACCCTAAGTATTATGTGTTTTTTATTTGTGCACTGCATCCGGAACTAAATTAGACCCAGAATCAAGGTCAGAGAAATTACATCTACTTCACAAGAGACACAGAGAAAGATCTGAGATTAATTTGCACATTCAATATTGCTAGCAGTTGCTTCGATTGCAGCAGCACACAGAATTGTGTACAAATAAACAAAATATCAATCAACAGTTTGAGTTTGAATATAACGCACACCATATCGATAGAAGCAGCTTTCGAGAGCAAACAAACTATCGCTGAGTAAACACAGCTGTTAGCTCTCAGCTGTTTGGCAATCGAGCTGTGTTTGCTGACCACTGCAAAGTAAAAACAAAAAGACAACAACGAACAACGAAAACGACAACAAAAACAAAGCGCAACGTAAGCAGAAGCGTTGGCGTTGGCGTCTCATTAAATTCAGCGTTGTTTTTTTTTCGCTGCACCACGAAATAATGATTAGACGCGGACTTAACGGCCACGAGAACACAACAACTGCGCAGCGGGAGCTGGAAGAACTCCTAGATTAATACGCACTAACAATATGGTTATCGGCTGCTCCGATTGCTGCAGTCGCACAGGCTATGACAGCATTGGCAATACAGGTAAATTGAGTGCTCTTTGTTTGTTATACTGTTATACGATCCATCTGATGGATTGATTCATTTGCAGGTCCTCGCTTTGGAGTGCGTCATCTGCAATGCATTTTGGTATTCTTTGGCCTGGCCGTCGCTTATGCCATGCGGGTGAATCTCTCGGTGGCCATTGTGGCCATGACGGATTCCAATAACACCAATGACAATTTCGACTGGAATGAGAGTGTCAAGTCGTATCTGCTGAGCAGCTTCTTCTGGGGCTATGTGGTTACCCAGGTGCCGGGTGGTTATCTATCGGCTATGTTTGGTGCCAAGTATATGTTGTTCTTTGGCGTGTTCATCTGTTCCTGCCTGGCGTTATTGACGCACTTTTGTGCCATCACTGGTGGCTGGAAGCTGCTGGTTGCGCTGCGTGCGGCACAAGGACTCTGTCAGGGCGTCATCTTTCCATCCACACATACATTCCTATCGAAGTGGTCGCCAGCGGAGGAGCGAGGACGTTTGGTCGGCTATTGTTATTCGGGATCCCAGTTTGGCACTGTGGTCATGTTGTCTGTAAGCGGTTATATTGCCTCCTCACCGCTTGGCTGGCCCAGCATATTCTACATCTCAGGATGCGCGGGCATTGTTTGGTCCGCTATCTGGTTGTTTCTCAGCGCCAGCACGCCAGCCCAGCATGCCACAATCACGCCCAGTGAGCGGCGTTATATTGAGACGTCGGGTCAGTTGCGCCGTGCCTCGGATGCGGGTCGAGAGGAGGAGGCACCACGTCTACGCACACCTTGGCGACGAATCCTGACTTCGCTGCCATTCCTGTCGCTCCTTCTGGCGCATTGTGCCAACAACTGGGGCTTCTGGACGCTGCTCACACAGATTCCCACATTCCTGAAGAGCGTGCTCAACATGGACATCAAGCACAATGGTCCACTGTCGGCGCTGCCCTACTTAGCCATGATAATCCTCACCTGCGGCTTCATCTGGCTATCGGATATGCTGAAGAATCGTGGCAGCCCCATCTCCCTGAACTTCTCCAGAAAGTTATTCAATTCACTAGGATTATGGCTGCCCATGTTGGCATTGATTGGTTTGGGATGCATCACCACTAAAGGGGCGAGTGCTAACCTGGTTGTTGGATTACTCACGTTGGCGGTGGCCACCAATGCGGCCAGTTACTTGGGCTTCCATGTGAACCATATGGATCTGTCGCCCAATTTCGCTGGGACCTTGATGGGCATCACAAACTGTGCGGCCAATGTGATGAGCATCTTGGCTCCCTTGATTGTGGGACTGATTGTAAGGAATGAGGTGAGTTCTCCACATCGAAAACCTTTCAGCTGACTAATCCCAATTCTCTCCTGCTTATGTAGAAAGACGCATCCCAGTGGCAGATTGTTTTCTTCTTCACCGCCCTTGTCTACTTCATTGGAAACTTTGTGTTCATCATCTTTGGACGCACAACTGTCCAGTCGTGGAACAGTCCCTCCAGCTCAACACAAACACGCACACCAGCTGCTGACGAGGATGAGGAGGCGGAACGGGCGCGTCTTATTGAATCCTAGAATGAAAGATCGAATTTAAAACTGATAGCGTGAGAGAGTCTGATAATGAAACTGATGTACCTAATGCACGGTATTAGATGGAATTGATTGTCGCTATTATAATGCTACTATTATATATAGAGTTATATATACATTTGAATATTATATAGATTTATTCATAGTTATACAACACAATATACAATTATTTATGTAATAATATGACAACGCGAAACTTTTAACTTTTTTTAACTGTTCTTCGTCATTTTGTCTTGATCCTTTTTCTAGAGAACTTTCCTTAATTTTTTCCTTCTTATTCACGCCCAATATGTTCAGTTCTTCGAGTGAACTCATTTTCTTCTTGGCTACTCTTCTAGGAACTGAAACCTCTAATCTAATTCTAAAAAAACTGATGACTGTTCCATCTTAAGCTAGGCAATAGGTAGAAATCGAACTCAGTTTTTGCAATTTGTGTTAGTTTAACGACTCTAATCATATAGTTACGGGACCACCATGATTGTAACTTTTTATTTCTTCGTATAATCAAAGTAGCCCGCATAAGATACATTTATTAATAAAAGACTGGAACCAGTAATGTATAACGATATCGATTCTTTATTTATTTGTTAGTTCTCATTATTTTATTGTACAAATCTTAGACTCACTAAGCGGTATTATTAATTAAGTTAATGCTAAACTAAACTGTTTACTATTTTAACTTGTAAATTTACTAAAAATTTTCGAAAGAATCGAATATTGAATAAGATTATTTAAGTGTATAGATTGTATTTGTATTTGTATTTGTATAACTCTCTTTCTCTACTCGCTTACTCTTTTAAACATATTCGTAGTTAAAGCTAAGTAATTACAAGCGGATACGGTAAGGGGATTGGGAGACGGGAAGGTGCTGAAACTGCTGTGCTGACGTTGCACAGAAATTTGGACACATCTCGCTGCCCCTTGGTATCGATGCCCTTATGTATTTACATGGAAGGGAAGAGGAGGGAGGAGGAAGGAGGGGTGTACGGGCTGTGGCTCTTGCTCCGCTGGAGCTCAGTGCAGCTTGTGATTGGCGGGCAGATCCTCGGAGCGTATGCATCGTCCTCGATAACAGATCTCCGTCTCGGAGGTAACTTTCGTTGAAGTGGACGTAGCATAGACCACATGCTCCATCAGATCCTTGTGGAAGTTGTCCTTGTCGGAAGGTGTTGCCACTGTTGTCGCTGCCAGGCCATCGTTCGACGCCTCCGTTGTGCTCTCTGTGGGCGTGGCCAACTTTGGGCGCTTGATGCTCGTGTACTCCTGACGCCGCTTGCCCACGGCGGCCAGAGCAGCTGTCACCGCCTCATCCTCGCTCTCATCGATGGCGAAGAGATCGTGGAGCTGCTGTCGCACCTCTGAGAAGATGCTGGGCTGCGTATCCAGATCATCTGCAGCTACATCCCCGTCCACATCCGCTGCCGTGTCCATGCGCCTTGTCGCACTGTCCTCACTCATCGCCAGGGTTGTGGCAAGCGTTGTGATATCGGCTGTCTTGGCGGTGGTCACCTCGTATTCCTCGGGGGTTGTCAGTGGTGCTGCTGTTGTGGTTATTGCCTCCGTTGTCTGTGCCTCGGTGGCTGGAGTCATTGGAGTCGTCGTCGTCGTCTTCTGGTCATCCTCTGTCTTCTCGCTGGCACTGTACAAGGAGTTGATGAGCTGCGGTCCCAGATTTTGGGATTCGGCAGTTTCAAAGTTCTCATTGTTGTCTGCACCACTCGAGAGTCGCGTCTTCTTCCACTTGCCCCGCCTATTGAGGCGACTCATGGTGCTGCTTGTGGGTGTCTCTGTGGCTAGCTCCTCGGGCGCCTTGCCCATCACCTCTTCCAGGAGCTCCGCAAAAGACTTTTCCGGTCTAAAAGTGGAATACGCACATGTAATTACACTTTCAAAGTATTTCATTGTTGGAACTTACTTCAAGTTGGGTGCCTTGAGGGCAGGTGTGGTGCGCTGTCCCGCTGATCCACCGAGATTGGCAGCTACGTTAAACTCGTAGGTTTCCGGTTGATCCGTTGGTCCAGCCGTAACAATGTCGGGCTCATTCTCGAAACTGTGGCTCTCTGTTTTGGTGGCATACTTGGGATTCAAAGGCTTGAAACTGTTCGTGTTGCTGTTGCCAGTCTCCGAGGCGGGTGACCATTGAGACTCCTGGCCTTCCAGCTGGAAGGGTTGCTTATAGCGACGTCTTGGTGTCTGCTGCAAGAGAAGACTGTTAATGGATACCAGATCTTGGGTTAAGGCGTTATCTCACTTACTTCCTTCTCTGGCTGCTCCTGATTGTAGCGACTCAGCTTGCGGAGATTCTGTCTCTGGGTCACGGGCTCCGATTCCTCTTCGGGGGCGGCTGTCGACGAGGCCGGATGCGACGGACGACGCTGACGCTGACGAACCTTGACCACACGACGGGGCGGAAGACGTGAGCGAATCTAGAGCGGTCAAGATTATATATATTACAGTAACTTAAGGATGTTAGGGACAGCTACACTTACGGAAGGTCGCTCCTCTGAGGGTGTCGTCGTGGTTACCGTAGGCTCCGTCGTTGTTGTGGTGCGTACCCTCGGATAGTTGCGACGTATGAAGGGAGAACGACGTGTGGTTGTTGTGACGGGCTCCTCGGTGGTTGTTCTCACTGTGGTTGTTGTTGTAGTCGTTGTGGTTGGCGGTGTGGTTGTTGCTAACGTGGTAAAAATTGGGCTGACTTCGTTGCGCACAAATGCCTCTGTGGGATTGAGATCCTCCTGGTTGGGGAAGTACCCAGGTCCATAGTTATCCTTGGAGAACTCGTTGTAGTGCTGGGCAATCTGCATGGGCTCCAGCAGATTCGCTGGATACACACTTTGATCGGCACTGTCGATGCTATTGCTGGGGGTAACCGTGTAGACCTGTTGCGTTTCCGACGCGGGTCCTTCAGTGTTGCCCACATCATAGGAGCTGGGGATGGCTGTGGGGCTGGTGGGACGTCTGGAAGCTGCCTTGAACACGGGATAGTTCTGCTTGAGGACATCACGTTGATATTCCAAGTCCTCATCCCCACTGGGCTTGCCATTCTTCGAGCCCTTGTGGTGCTTCTTGGGCTTTATCTTTAGGGACTGACGCTCCTCTGTCGTGGGCTGATAACGTATGCGATTTGGGTTACGCAGTAGAGGATTACGTACAGTTCCCGGACGACGTGTGGTGCTGACGGTCTCTTCCCCACCGCTATCTCCGCTCCCAGTGGCGGCTGCTGAGTTGACCCTCGTGCCGTAGGGACGACGTATGCGATGAGTCGGCAGTTTGGCATTGCTTTCCGACTCGGAGTAGGACACTGATGAGGTGGTCACCACCTTGGATGTTGCTGGTTTCCTTGTACGCAAAGCGGGACGACGAGTGGGCCGTGTTTCTGGCAGTGGCTCCGGCTCATTGAGTGGTGTCGTTGTCGCGGGAAGTTTGTCCTTCTCCTGCAGATTGTTGACCAGCCCGGGAATATCCGGAGTTAAGGCAGGCAACTCTGATGGTATGTGATAGGGATTCGGCTCGTACTCCACATTCGCACTATCGATGACCTCGTTCTGGTTGTAGCTCGGTCGGTGGTTCAGTGGTGCCTGTGCCTGCGGATCCACATTGTAGCCCACATCGGAGGTGGTTACGGGTACTGCTCCTGGTGTATAGATCGTCACTCGTTGCTTTGTCTTCTGTGTGGTTGGCTGCACCACATCAAAGTCTATGGAGGTGGGTGTGTATTGAACCTGCTCAAAGGGTGGATTCGTGGTTTGTGGACGCTGTCGGAAGGCATCCTGCTGGCGGAAGTATTGCTTCATGCGCTGCTCCTCCTCCACGGTGGTTGCCGTGGGCGGGCGTGTGGTGAGGCGTGGCAGTTGCTCCTCAACTTGTTGCTGTTGTGGTGCAGGGTCAAACTGGGGATAGAGCTGGCCATTGGAGCTGGGGAACTCTACCTGTGGACGGGAGCCGTACGTGAAGAGAGTTTGGGGCGTCGCTGTTGTCGATGTGGTTGACGAAGTTGTGGTGGAGGTGGAAGTGGAAGTGGAGCTGGATGTGGAAGTGGATGTTGCGGTTGGAGAGCTGGGTTTGCTGCTCAGGGACTTAAAGAAGTCATCACCGCCAATTTGATTGAGTGTGTCGAAGGGATTCTGAGTCTTAGCGGGAGCACGATAGACAGGCTGCTCAACGGGCACTTGCTGTGGACGCTTCTTCTTGTGCCGCTCCTGCTTGGCGGGCAACTTGGGTGGGCTGACCTCCTGAATGCCATCCTGGACATAGTAATAGCTGAACTTGTTACCCCGAGTGGGCGCTGGACTGGTGGTAACCCGTTGCGCCTGTGTCGATGTCTCGAAGGGATTGCGAGTGGTGCCTGGACGCTGTGAGCGGACAGGGTGAGATTGTGGTTGCTGTGGTTGCACCAGCTCCTGGATGGCAGCACTGTCCTTGGCACGATTAATCACTATGGAGCCCACATGTGGCTCGGGCAAAAGAATCTTGTTGAAGCCGTTGGGCGTGCGATAGCTGAGTGGTGCCACAAAGAAGGACACGTCGTTGAGGTCACGCGAGTGGGTCAGCTGTGACAAATAGGGCAGATCAAACTTGACATAGCCCTCGGGTATGGGCATGCCAGCGGGTCCGACAAAGATCTCTGGTGTCCGCTTCGTGGGTGCATCGATCACCGAGATGGTGTGGGCACTGCGCAGTGCGGTAACCACATCGGATTGGGTGGGTCGCGCATTGGGACGCAGCAGGAACATGGCCAATGGTGGCTGATGAGCCTTGGGCTTCGGCTTGGCCGTCGTGTATTGTGGCTGTACTTGCGCTTGCGCTTGCGGTTGTGGTTGCGGTTGTGGTTGTCCGAAACTCTGGAATATGTGCTGCGGTTGAGATGTGGTGCTGCTGGGACGTGTGGTGGTGCCGGAGCTGAAGAAGTCGCCGCCTCCGCTGGGATCGGGCGTGTAGAACTGATTGATCTGATACGGATTAACAGCGGGTAGCCCAGCATTGAGATTGAATTTGTTCACTTCAAAGTTGCTGCTTGATCCCAGGCTGGAGGAGGAGGAGGAGGAGGAGCCCTGCGGTTGTCTTTGTTGGTTATAGAGCGTGTCGTAGGGCACATAGAGCAGCTGCACCTCCTGCTGTGGATTACCCCCGGCGGATGACGCTGCTGCTCCAGCAGAAGCTGATGCTTTGTTCAAGCCAAACACAGTTTCCGGCTCGGGATCCACTGGAAAGACTTGAGGCGTAACACTCTGCAGGGATGCCTGTGTGGGCAAGGGCTTGCCATGGTTCTTAATCGACAACGTGTCCTGAATATAGTTCTGTTGGTGCAATGGTTTGCTCAAGGCCTGGCCAAATGGTTTCTGCGGCAGCGTTTGGAACTCGGAGAACTGTTGAGGCTGCTGGCCAAAGAGCGAGGGGGGCGTGAAGATGGAGGAAGGTGCAACGCCGCCTGAGCCAAAGGAATGCTGAATCTGATAGCCAGTCTGCAGCGTGGGCGGAGACTGAGCGTGTCCAGCCTCATTGTGGAAGGGCATCTCGAACTTGAAGAACGACTGCGAGGTGGGCTCCTGTGAGCCACCGCTCTTCAGTGGTGGCGGTGGTCCCTGGTGGCGCAGTGGCAACGCCTGTGGTGCGCCATTTGGAAAACGCTGGAACTGATACGGATAATCGAACTGCGAGCCCGTCGGCTTGCTGAGATCCCCGAAGCGTGCACTGGGCGGAAAGGATTGCGAGTAGGTCAAAACCCGTCCATTGCCAGACCGATCCTTGCCGCTCTCATCCAGCGGCTGTGCCAAAGGCACCCAATCCAACGAATCCACATCGGATGCACCCACAGATTCCAGCTGTCTCGACCATTTGGCTGAGGATTCCTGTTGCGTCTGCGCTAAGGAAGTTGTGGCCAAGAGGCCCAACCACACGGCGATTAGTTGCATGCGTCGCGTCATAGCTTAAATGCCTGTAAAATCAGAAAAACATAAAAAAGTCAATTTCGAGAATAATAAATATAATTATTCTTGTTTAGCTATTTTAAGACAGTCTAAATTTTGCGTATTACTTTCGAAACTACTTAACTTTACTAAGCCATAGATATATCTATTTATTAAATCATTTTCAGATATTTTAGATTTTATGTATTTGTCTTGGAAATATTTAAATTTTTAACGAAAAACTTCGGAATAATTTGAAGAAAAAATGTAGGATTTTTTTTATATTTAAAATTTTTTTCTGCATATTTAGAGGCTTTACATTTAAGTTATGAGCTTTTATGAGATATCTTTTATAATCTTCCTTATCACTTGAAAAATGTATTTTAGTGGAATACATACATATAAATATAATAGCTATCTTTAAGAGATTTCTTTCTTAGTAACCGCTTAAAATATGTATCTTTTAAATAAAAGCTACATAAATTTTAGTGAATGATTTATAGCTGCACAAAATATTATTAATTTTGCTTAAGAACTGCATAAGTGCTGATCTCAGAACGAACTAAAGACACGTGTGCTTAGAAGGCCAATCTACGAGTATTCTAGGGTGGAAATTATAAACCTGTTGCCTGGTGAAAGGTTGTACTAATCTGCCAACTGTGGATTGTCGGTCTTGGACTTGGCCAAATGAAGCGGGTTTGTCCAGCTGCAAGTGGTGCAAATAACTGGCCAGCTAACGGTCCATAAATGCCACAAAATTGCCATAATCGCAGCAGTTGCAGCCACTTTTGATCATGGCCAGAGTTGCCATTATAATCAAATGATCAATAATATCAAATCATAATAGAAAAGACTGAAGATTGAGGAGAGTTTGAGGGGGGGAGGGAAAACACGTTGACCGTTGAACTGTGCATTGATTTCCTTATTGTTGAATGATTTTGCATATGAAAATTGAATATCTTTGTCTGGGCAAGTTAATTGCATCATCATTAACAAGGGGCAGACACACGGATACACAGATGCACACATACACAAAACGAAAGTCAACTGACCAGCACTGAGGATGACTGGATGGATGAATGCAACAACAACAAAAACAACAACAACAACAACTGATCAGCTAACTGGATAACTGCAGCTCTGATCACTTTCGTTTTCACTTTTCCACTGAATTAAATGTGCACATGACTCTCCGTCTGAGTGTGTGTGAGTGCGTGTGTGTGTGTGTGTGTGTGTGCTGTTATTGTTACCGTTGTTGTGAAATGCGCAGTGCACATGCTTATAACGGATGCCGGGCCCAGACAAGCGAGCTGACCACAGATCTTGGCCCCAAAGCAAACCTGGCCACATTAAATGGGTTAAACGAAAGCAAAAGCTGCAAAAAAAATAATGCGAAATAGCGTAACAAAGGCTAAAAACGGAACTCGAGACGCCAGAGGCAGAGGCAGATCAGGAGTCGAAGAGAGAGAGGGAGAGAGAGAGAGAGAGAGGGAGACAGACAGAGTCTACAGCAGGTGGCACAGTGAAAGAAGAAAGTTCATTGAGTTGTGCAGCAGAAAGAGAGACAGATAGAAAGAGAGAGAGAGAGAGAGAGAGAGAGATGTAGCATTAGGGTAGAGGGAGCAAGCACAGCAAATAATAGAAATTAGACAAACTTGCGGTCAGTTTTGGTTAAGGAGGGTAGTCAAACTCGTTGTCACACCCGACTGACTGCCAACAGAGTAACAAAGCTGCACTTGAAATATGATGTAGCTGCACTTAAACTGTATCTGTATCTTTGTATCTGTAGCTGCACCTTTCAACGAAAGTGAAATGTGACGTTGCCCTGTCGTAACTCTTGGTCTGCCCTCAAAAAGTGCATTTCCCTTTCATTATAGCACACATCTGGCAATCTTGAAGAAAGTTCCAACTTGTTTTTTTAGCCTTGAATTAATTGCATCTACTTGTTGGCCAGGTTAACGGTGCTGCGCTGCGCTTGGCCAATCGCCAGCCGGATATACAATGACCATAGGCCAACATTTTGGGCATGCTCCAAAAACCTAAGCGGCTTACGAATCCGTTCCACATGTAAGATCTCTATTAAAATCAACTACCTGCCACAATTCATTTGCGTCGCAATAACAAATTTTCAATTTGTGGCATTGACATTGCTTCATAAGCTCTGTGTATGTGGGTGTGTGTGTGTGTGTGTGCTGATTACTTGGGTGTGTTCAATTGTCTCAGACACGCCCACACACACAGGCTGAGCATGACCACAGCCAGGGTTGGGCTCAAAGCGAACTTACCATAAACAGCGGCAACAACAATGTACAAATGGAGATTTGTTGACTGTTTCTACTGCCTCTTCTTCTTGCTTTATTTTGGGAAACTGCAAAGACAAAAAAAATATGCAAATAATGTTAATTAACATTACAAAATAATTGGCAAGTAATGAGACAAGCAAAATATTTCTTAAAAATAACTAATTTATTAAATAAAAATTCAAAATAATTAATTTATCGTTAAAAATAACTATTTATTCATTAAGCATCTCTTACTCTTCTTATTTATTTTCTTTTTCAATTATTCTGATTTTCACTGCATTATAATAAATATTAATTTAAATCTAAATTTATTGTCGAAGGTTCCTATAATTTTTTATAAGGAAATGCAACTGAATAATATATTTAATTTCATAAGTGGTTTAATGAATTCAAAGTTACTGACAGAAATATGGAAATAAATGTTAATAAATGTTATTTTATGCTAATTTCCTTGGCAAACTTTGTACATTTCTTGCTGATTGCTTTTTGAAAAATTTACCAAGTATATAAAATAACAGAAGTACTTTTGAGCTTTAGTTAGAGTATTAGTATGTAAATATATTAAATAATGATGGACATGAACGGTTAATGTACTTTAAGTAGTTAAGTAAAGCCCTCTCCCTGTTGTTGTCATGTTGTAATGCCACAAACAATACTTATGAAAACAGCTACAAAACTAACAACTTTAAATACAAATAGAAACACAAACTAAAGTCAAGTTTTTAATTGCATTTTGGGCCGCAAATCAACGCCTCGTTGTTTTGTCTTGTTGTGTACCACGCTTTGTTGGCTTCAACACCAACTGGGACTTGCTTTGGGTGTGGAGGCAGCTAAGATACTTGAATTTTAGATACAGATACATTGCCCCAAAGTGCAGCAGCAACAGCAACTAGCTGAAATTATCAGAGCAAATCGCACACGCACTGCGCCTTGGAGGCTGCATGGCAACATTTTCAACATTTGTTACATTTGGCAATGCTCTAAAAATATGCCTCGCATTTGACCCAAGTGCCTAATTTATGAGTCAAGCGAGTTGGCAATTTTATGTTACCAATTGCCAAACTGACGATCGGGCTAATTGAAACACAACGCAACAGAAACAAGTTTGCATTTTAATGAAGTTTTCCCATTCGGTTTGCACAATTCGTCGGCGTATTAAGTATACGTCAAGTCACACGTGTGACTGAACCAACTAAGTTGTCTAACTAACTATTATGTCTCTTAGTCATTAAGTATCTCAGTCGTTACACATTCCGCTTCACGTTGATCAAAGATATTTATTATTTTTTTCCCAAAACAATCTGAAATTTACAATTCGCAATCTTTGGCTGACTTTTTGGCCAATTACTCAGGCGGAGTTGTCTCAAAGTTTTTAGAGTATTCAAATTTATGGCAATATTATTGGGCCTTTCGACTGTCAGGCCAAAAGGGGCAACGACAAGCCAAAATTTATGCACCGCCCGAGAGTCGAATGCCATTGAACTCCAATGAAAACGAAAGCGACAATGAAATGCATTTTATAGCATTACGAAAAAAACAAAAAATAAATTACTGGCCACTGCCCCAACTCCCAACTCAAAAGTCCCAAACAGGCGGCAGCTTGTTTGCCTGCCGGAAAAATGCAATGCATTTTCAATTTGTTAGCTTGTGATTGAGGGAGGCGTGTTCATGCCATGGTTGAAGGCTGCCCAATTTGGGCGCCAAAAAGTTATGTTTCTTGATTATTTTTCAGACTAATTCCTCAAATTTTATGCCGCGACGCACACCAGAAACGTGAAATGCTTCAAATTATTAAACGAAATGTAAATTTCACGCAGCTCGAGGTAAACTTTCATTTTTGTTTGCTTTCCAAATGAGCCAAACACCTGCTCAGAAACCAAAATATGAGTCGCCTCGTTAGGCAGCCGTTTCAGACATTTGCGTAACCTCAAGAATTTATGGGCCAAGCATTTCCATTAACAATGTATTATCTAAGCATTTAGAAAGTCTATTAAGTATTACAATTCTATAAAGCTTACATAAGCTGAATTCAAGTCTGCTAAGAATTTTAATATTGATTATTTGAGCTGATTTAATGCGGGAAATATTTTTTTAAAATTCTTTAAAAGTTATTGCAATACTTATTCAAATTCACAATTCAACAAATAACCATATAAATTTACTTGTTTAAGACACTTTTTTTAAAACAACTGTCTTATATTTATCATCACTTCCACATGATTCCTGAGACGCATCAATATATGTGCATAATAACATAAATAATGATGATAATAATAATAATAAATTATAGCTGCCATTAACTACACATAAAATTAATTTAAATAAAATTGATATCAATCATTGCGATGATCGTGACGTCTGAAATTCGAAATTTCATTTGTTGAGTCACTCGAGAGCTTTGCATTTGAAAGCGAAAGTGTTTTGGGCGTAAGCGGAAAGTGCGTGCTAACATGTCTTCAACTCAGTTGCAACCCTCTCTGTCACTCCCCCCTCTCTCTATGTGTCTCTGTCTCTCCACAAACGGTATGAAACATGCTCGATTGACCACGAAATGCGCAAAATGTTTGTGCAAAAATGTTTTGTAGCAACAAATCGTATCGATAAATATAATTTGCATTGCACAATCCAAGTCAAAGCGGATGTTTTTGCTGTTAATGGACAAAGTTTACAGTTACATTTTGTAAAAATGGTTGAGATTGGTAAATTGTTAAATTGTTTTTAAAGGGGTTTTTATCAGCGACTGATTGATTTCACAGCGAGTTGCGTAAAGATGCGCAACGTTAATTACCTTCAGCTCGGCGTTTTGGCTTGTTTGTTGCCAAAGAGGCCCAAAACAATGTGACAATTGCAACAGCACAGCAGCAGTGGCAGTGGCAATTGTGAGCCAAGTCAAGTGGAGCATTCAGTTGAACTGATGAAAGCAAAAGTTGCAATGAAAATGTGTTTCAGTGTGTGTGAGTGTGTTTGTGTGTGTGTGTGCTGTTGTCGTGCATTATTCTGTTGCCTTATGCAATGGCTGCTCAGGTCACAAATCTGAATACTCGTAAACTGCTGCATTTAGATACGATTTAGATTCAGATGCACATTAGCAATCAATCCACATCCCGCCGACGGACGCTGGCCACGAAGTGTGACTGTGAGAAAATATTGCAGGGGCAAAAAAATAAAAAACAAGTCAGCAACAACAACTTGTTTGTCTGGCCCAGAGGCACAGATACAACTTGGCTAGAGTCAAGTCTAGAAACTAAATTGGCCGAGATGCTGTGACTAATCAACTGTCGATCTGTCGGTCGGTCGAATCGGTTTTAAATGCACCGCTGGGGGCAACTGCAACTTCAACTGCAACTGCAACTGTGACGGCAGCAACGGCAAATCACGATTTATGCTCTGCGGCAACAACAATTACAAAAATACAACCGCTGGGCATTTGTTGTTGGTTTGTTTGCTTATGGCGCGACAATTGAATTTATTTTGATGTTTGATCTGTGCGGTATTTACTTGGTATATTTAGTATATACCAACACCAAGCGATGCGTCAATATTTAAGTCGATTGACTGATGTCTTAACTTGGTTTGTGATGTAATTTGTCACTATGAGCTGGCAAGTTTGTGCTCTAAGTCTTTTGTTTTAGACGCAGAGTTGTGTGTTGTATGATCATTTGAAATGAGTGAAGGTACTTAAAAAAGTAGCAAATGAAGTAGCATAATGAAAGACGTGCTTATCAAGCTTGTATCTTAAGTCTTTTGTTTTAGAGTTAGAGCTAAGAGTTGAATAATGTGCTTATGGTGTTACGAAGAGTATGGAGATGATCTGACAAGCTGAAAGTGTTCTTTGTGCTCAACAAGTTTCTGCCTTAAGTCATTTGATTTGAAGATTGAAGCCTGTGCCTTAAATCTTTGGATTTCAAAGAGTAGCCATGGCTATGAATATTCGACTGACTAAAAAGCAAATTATGAAGAAGCAGGAAGGAGGATAGACAAAAGATTGACTTACTAAGTTTTAGTCTTAAGTCTTTTGTTTAAGCATTGAAGAGCACAGAAACATAAATGAAGAGATAGCATATCTCATTTCACATAAAAAATATTGTACTAAAAGATATCAAATCAAGCTATGAATGAATATGAATATTTTTGTGAATATGGGAAAGCGGGTTGACTGTCACCCCATCAAATTTTAATAAGTATCTTTTACACTAATTATAATATTGTATAAGCGTTAATTTAAGAAAAATAATGCGGAAGATGGCAGTTAAAGTTTGAATGTTAAACGAACATAATAACAACCAGGGTGTAAAAAATATTTGAAATACCCTGCAGAGAGTGATTCAAATTGCCATTTAAAAACAAACAATGAACAATTCAAGTAAATGGTCAGATTAAATGGCGACTGTTTGCGGCTGTCCAAGTCTGGCAAAGACCACACGAATCGACCACGATGGGCACGTGCAGAGGAGTAGCTTCTGGCATTGGGTAATGGGCAACGGTTAAGGTCTGTGGCTGGGACTATTGTTGGAGCTGGGGTTCGTGCTATGCGAAGGTATTTGCACGTTTCACTTTCGTTTGGAAACTCGACAAATGAAATGCGGCACGCGCCATGCTGGGAATGGGACAAGGGCAGTCATGGGAGCTGGACAAGGGCAGGAGCAGGAGGGTTATGGCTTTGCACAGTGGCTGTCAATAAATGTGATGAAGAGACAAATAAACTCATCAAGCGCCACACATAAAATGTATATAATAATAAAGAAAAAGTGAGTCTGATTTTGTCAGTTTGTTTTCTTGACACTTTCGCGACTTTGTTGTTGCTGTTGCTGTTGTTGTTATTTTTTTTTATTGGCATTGGCCAACGCGTCGGATACGTGATTTCGGCCACTGCCAAAGGCTAAAAATGTTGCCTGCGTTTATTGTAATTAGAAAGTATTTAATTTCCAAAACGTCGCCACAAACAAAGAGAAAAAAGGCAGAAAAAGTAAATACGTTAAGTAAAAAATAAAAATAAATGCCATATAAATATGTAAGTAAACAAATATAGTGTACAAATAAAATGTGAGGCAGTTTCGCTTTTTTCAGTGTTTTTTTTTTTGCTGCTTGAGCGGTGCAGGTAAAAGCCAAAATGACAAGAAATGCGGCACATTAGTTTCGTTATGGGCATGCCACACACATTGCTAGATGGATAGTTGGCCATGTTGATAGTTGGCCCATTGAAAGCGAAAATAAGTTGCCATCGCCTCGTTTGTCATTCGAGTGTGGACAGCCCCCCTCCCCTCTCGCTTTATGTAAATTGACAGATATACTATACATGACTTTTCTCTCTCACTTTTCCCCGAAAATTTCACTCTAGTGAAACTTGGGTTAGCCCACAAAGAATGGACCATTTGACCAACTGATGTCTATCTTTATGACGCTTTGTGTCATCGAGTCGTTAGGGATCAAATGGACAACTAGACGACTGTTGGACTCACAATCTGTTCATAAATCTGTATACGTTATTGACGGACTGACAAACGAAAATTGCATGCTGAAGATGAAAACAAAATATACAGATTTCCAAATAATTAGAGCATGAAAAAAAACAGCAAAGCAAAAAAAAAACTGAGAGAAGAGGCGATCGAGTGTATATGTATATGTATTGAAGCTGATCAATTTCTATTTGCCTTTTTTGGCAGCTTCCTCTGCTGTGGCAGCTGTGGCAGCTTACTTACCGCTTTAGCTCAAATTGTTGCAAGTGGGCAGCGGCTTATGCTTCTCTCTTTCACCGCTTTGGCTCAATTAATGTTTTAATTTTGTTTAATTTGCGGAATTAGCAGCCGACGCGTCAGACGGCGCGACGGGGTCGAGAAATCTGTTGCCAATAAGCGGTGCAACGAACGCGTTCAACAAAAATTTCACTAGCTATGATTTCTTCTTCTTCTCTCTTTCTTTATGTATGTATTTACTTGTATGTATCTTCCACTTGAAGGCACTACAACAACAATGGTAACAACAATAAATAAGAGAGCAGATCTCTCGATCAGGAAGCACACGCACTTTCAATCTGCAACACACACACACACAAGCTTGGCAGCACTGTGCACTAGATACAGTTATAGTTACAGTTGGAATTATAGTCACAAATACGAGTTACAGTTTATAGCTTGAAATTTGCCGGAGCTGACGCGTCTGCATCGTTGGAGTGCCGTTAACAGACTGAAGAAATGAAAAGCGTCTGTGGCCAAAAGTAAGTAAGAGTGGTTTTGGTTTGTGGTTTGGTTTTCTTCAGCGCGACAACGACAACGCCAACGGCAACATCAACGGCAACAGCAACGGCAAACAGCGCTGCCAGCTGCGACGCCAGCGTTGGCGTCGCAAGCGTCTAAAGTGGCTTTTAAAATTTGTAGCTGCAGCTTTTGGTCTGACCACAGAAAATATAAAAAAACTGTAGCAATAGTCGCGCACATGTGGTTAACAGCGACTATTGTTGCTGCCTGCTGCATTTGGTTGTTTGCTGGCAAACAAAAGACTTAGGCAACGAACTGCATGTGTACGGTACGTTCTGGCGATGAGCTACAACCACAGGCATTTTATGTTTACCTCAAATGCAAATTAGTCCAATGCAATAAATATCTGAGTCTCCATCTCCTTCTCAATCTTTGTCTCATTTTGAATTTTGCAATTGTCGCAGCGTCGCTGTTATTTTTTTTTTTGCACTGAGAAATCGATTAGTTGCAATCATTTTTGAGCTCAATTGCAGTTTTGCAGCGCATGAATCATGTGCCAAGAGTGCCGCCTAATGTACCGCCCCTCAACTCGTGGATCTACAGTATATCTATATATTGACTCATTGCCATTCCATAGATCCGTATATCAAGCTTTAATTGGCTTTAACTGGCATGTGGTACTTGCACTCAAGGTCGCCCACGCTTTTGACTCCATTCTGTTACATGAATTCCATTGTGCGCGAGTCTTTGATTAAGTTGTTCAGTATTGTATGTGTTTTTGTCGGACCCTTGACGAGCACAAACATAAATTTATCAGGGTAAAGTGACGGAGATTTAATTTAAAATACCTTTTGTTAAGAATTAATCTCAAAATGTTATAAAAAGAGGCAAAAATAAAATTGTAATTGTTAATTTAGCAAATAAATATACCTTTTCATATACCTACATGAAATGATTGAAAAAAAATACGATAGTTTTTAATTAAAGTATTAATTAGTCACTGAACTAACTGCAACTTTAATTAATGCAATATATGATATACAATGTTTAATCTACGTTCTTGAAGTAGATAAAATATAACACAACAAAATACATAAAAATAAAGTAAAAAAATATTTCTTTATTAAAAATAAATCAAATGAAATGAATAGCATAGGAAGAGTTATAGATAGATAATTATATTTATTATAAATGAGAACGAATTCCGTATTTATTTTAAATAATGTGTAGCATAGCAAAACAAAGATTCTATACAATAAATAAACATTTCTGGCGTTCTACAGATTAAATCGATGTTACTTATACGCAGTGTGTGCCTAGTTTTTACAACCTTCATTGCTGACTTGTTATCGTTTCTTTGTCTTGTCAAGAATTGGCCTTAAACGTTTTTGGCGTTATGTGTTATTTTCAGAAGATTTTCTATACGTAATTAAAAAATTCTCAGACTCGACTTCCGCTCGAAGGTAGCTGCAATTGTTATGTCTGAGACTTTTATGGATCGTGGAAATTAAGTTAATTAGCATATAGTACAGATACCAATAGACGGGTCTGTGTATGCAAATTGGCCAAATTGTGAACATTAGGAGAGCCTAACGGGTAAAGTTGTCTCTCAACTGACAACTTTGAAACCTGTCAAGAAAATGTGCAAAGTAAAAGTGCATTGCCATCATCGGCAACGACTTGGGTTGAGTTATGGGTGGTGCCAAGAGGATGGTTGTCACTTTCCAGCAATAAGTTATGCGTTATGCAGGTGATTAATTTTTTGAGGCTATAGACATGATCTACAGGTCTCTGTGGGCATTCAACCGTTAAGGCACTTCCGTTGCTTGGATCCATTGTATAGAAACAGAACCAAGCACTTTCATTTCTTAGCTCAACTGAGAATCAATCGTAGACAGCAATTACAGCCAATTGTGGGGCATTAGTTGACCTTTTCACAGGTGTTTTTTAGTCGTCTGGCAGGTCTCCGTTTTCTGTTTTCCAGTGCTAAACAAGTTCCCGGCTCATACGCCCAAGGCGATGCCTTAGTCCAAATGCCACAGTAACAATGAGTTCAACAACAACTTCAAGTGCCGTGACAAATCGACCTTCAGCCTTGCTTAAGTATTTATGTGTGTGTTGTTGCTGTTACTGTTTTCCCAAGCTGCGCAGTTTTTCCAAACGTATGCGGAAAAGATTAACGATATTTGCATAGTATAAAAGTCAATTTTTTGGCCAAATTTTCCCACCAGCCAAAAAAAAAATACCTTACTTAATTGAATAATGTGTCGCAGTTTTGTTAAAATATTTAAATTTCTTGCAGAATTTTAGTTCACGTTTAAGCAAGTCTATAGCGCCGTAGGACACGAAGTGCTGATGCAACATGCCACATTAAATCGGGCGTGCATTATGCAATGGAACTTGCCCCAACAGATTTGGCTCAGGAGACGCATCGACGCATCGAGAGACATTGCGAGTGTTGTCAGTAAAATTTCTACTTTTTTTTTTGGTGTATGAAACTAAAACAACTTTTTTGTCGTTGTTTTTGTCGTTGTAGTTGTCGTTTTCCTCCCCCTCCGGCTGGTGCCAAAAATGCCTGGGGATCGCCATATACGTACTCGTATATGGGACTCTTGAAACACTTCCTGCTGCTGTTGCTGCTGTGGCGCGTTGGTCAAATGTGGTTGAAATCTGCTCGTAAACTGGATTACGATTACAAGTGCGCCCCAGAGACGCCACACAAGGCACCACACGAGGCACCACATGGCAGCAGTTTCGCTGGTTGCCTTCCTTCCTTATTATTTCAGATTTGGGTTAACTAAATATTTATTTACCTCTTTAATTATTATACTCTAGCCAAGAGTACGCTTCGCTCAAGCGATTGCTGTGTAACAGGCTATAAATTTAATTCCATTTTTAATATTTTGATATACATTTTTAAAGGCTTTAAAATTTAAAAAAAGTTTATAAATATTTTTCATATTATCAATAAAAACATATTTATTTTACAAATATAGATTTAAAGATTTTATTTAAGGATCGTCGTAAAAAACCAAATTAACTTTAACTAATATTTTAATATTGACTTTTAAAAGGCTTTACAACTTTTCAGATAATAAATTTATTAAGTATATATATGTTATGTTTTTGCTTATATAAAAATGTATTTTTAAGTATTGTATAATGTACATATTTTATTAATTTTTAGGTGGTGTAATAGATAAAAATTCTAATAAAAAACAATTATAGGACACATTTTTTGACTTCTGTTTTTTGTCTTCTTATCTCTTCTTTATCGCAGCTAACTATCGAAAAATATTTGTTAATTCCTTTTTTTTTCATTTATAAATATTTACAAATAATGTTTAAATTTTAATTGCCTTGCAGTTCTTAATTATACACAATATTGGAGAGTATTGTCGCTTCCGTTGGCCGCTCTTTCTGGCCATTTTTCACTTTGGTCGGTGCAATTAAAATTTTGTAATATGTTGACCAGAAAACTGTGGCAAAACATTTGCTTTGAACGTAAACGGTGGCATGGAATGTCTGTTTTGTCGGGCAGCAAATAATTTAAGCGCTTTCAAAATGATTTTCAATTTCACTGAATGCTTGTAATATACTCGAGCATAGGCCTTCTATCAGTGCCGCCAATTTGTATGAGTGTAAATGTGAGTGTCTGAGTGTCGATATGAGTGTGTGCATAATAATTATGCATGTGGCGTATTAAAAAGCCTTAGAAACATTCGAATAACACCAAATGAAATTGAAAACAAATCGAAAACCCATCGTCAACCGGGTAAGTGGTGAACGGCGGAGGACGGGGGGTAATTTCACTTTCCTTTCCCTAGTTGGTTGCAGCGACTGCAGTGCATTTCAATTTCAATTTCAGTTGCGTTTAGTTTTTCATTTATTTGGAGTGGTCTTCAATGGGACTGACATGTTAATTGTTAAGTAGACTCCACAATGTGTGAATCAAGTGGAAATGGAACTGCAACTGGGAACAGCTACCCGTAAAGTGTTACTTCGTACCGGTTACCTGTTACCTGCTATCTGCTATCTGCTACCTATTACCTGTCACTTACAGCGAAAGCTAATAATCGTGTGTGCAAGTGTCTTTGATTTGGGCAAATAATTAAAACTCGATGATAGAAGCATTAACAGCTTGCACAGAAAATTTCACTGCCAAAAAATTTAAAAATGTTATTTCGATTACGTGCTTGCCGGAAATTGAAATTGAAATTGTACGAGTAATTGAAAATGGCAATACGAGTGCGAGTAGATCACGATGACAATTGCCACTCGTTGCTGTCCCGGCAAAGTCACAGATTCATAGATCAACGTTGTGGCATGCAGACAAAAGTCACGCAAATTCATTACAAATCGTGCTAGAGTCGGGTCAAAAAACTGAACCAAGACAAGCCCAATTTCAGTTCAGATATCTTTTGCAATATTTCTTTTTGCTAATTTCAATTCAAGCTCCTGTCATGATCTCAAGTGCATTTCATTGTCTTGTGGGTGCGTTGCGGTTGTTTAAAATTCCGTTTGCAAGTGAAATTTTGTGGTGTTAATGCTTTAAGTGTGCATCTACATATTTTGACATAACTTTGCAACGAAATTAGTAAAAATAACAACAACTAAAGAGGTTATATTGCGGACGCGCCTAATGAGCAGACATACTCGTACCTCATGGCGTATACGCGATGCGTTGAGATGCGGGCCACTGAGACTTGAGGCTTGTCCAAGCGCGGCTTTCTGGTCATGTGGCGCACTTCATGCTCATAGGTTTTGCGCTTTGTACACATACCCAGCAGCTAGTTGAGATGTCGGGTATTCAGGACAAACATATCCATTAAATGCTAAAACTCAAATCATAATAATTAAAATGTCTGCAAAAATATCAAGATTTTTGTACTGAAACAGGGGATACAAGCGGACTGAAAATGTATAAGACTGAGAACATAAATCTCATTTCAAGTTCGCTTTTTAAAAATCTTAATAGATGGAAATATCATTTTGTAGTTTAGGTACAGAAAAATCTTGAACTAATCCCAAAATGTATTTGTTTCTAGTACAAATCATTGTCGTATTTAATTTTATTTCATTTTCGAAACAATTTTTTTTTTTGGTATAAAAAAAAATCTCAAAAAAAATCACAAATTTTATTTTTAGCGTGGTTTTAGATCTTCTGACTAAGTTCGGTTAAAATCGGTTGTTATATCATACAGCTGTCATAGAAATGTTCAGTTAGAATTATAAATTTAAGATCGATTCATACTTAATTTAAGAATTCTAGTACACGGTTATCTAAAAATTTAAGATCAAACGATGTATTGGAGGTTGTGTTATAATTATAGGGTATTTGTGAGTCGTTAAGCTGTTCCAACAAGCAGGCTTAATTGTTACTCTTTGTCTGCTGTAAATTATTTAAAAACGCGCTCTCACTTGGTCATTTGTTGCTGTTGTTATTGCTGTTAATGTTAATCATACGCTGAATTGCACTTTATACACACAAATGTTATCTAAGCATGTGTTTTTGTTGTTCGTTTGGTGTCATGTTGTTATTGCTGTCCATTGACAGACTGACAATATGACAAGTGCTTTGCCGTTGATTATGTAAAGTGATTTGATTTTTCTGCATTTATTTTGCTTCTTTTTGTTTTCTTTGTCAGAAAGGCAGAAGATGTACTTCTTTTGGCTGTGAAACACTCCTTCAATTGAATTACACTCGTATCGCTGAGCTGCCCACACTTGAGTCGGCAGACGGTTTGACACAGATATCAAAATACTCGGCGAGCATCATGACAAAAACGTGCAAGATCGCCTCAATCCAAATCGAAGTTTCCTCCAGTTCCACAAGCTCCTCAATCTTCGCCAGCTGCCGCTGTGCACTGAAGCAGGTTCTTGCTATGTCTCTCTCTCTCTTCCTCAGTCTCTGTCTCTCCCTCTTGCTGGCGAAATCGTGTTAGTGGCTTTTTGATAAAGCATAACGACGTTGGCGTCGCTGTCGACGTCGACGTTGCATAAGCGCCTCGTAAAGTGACCGAAATTTGCGAAACGCAGCTCCAGTTGCAATTTCATGCATGCCAACATTTTAAGTGTGTGTGTGTGTATGTGACAGCAACAACAACAACAACCCATCAAAACCAATATTTCGAATTTTGATGATCTGGTGGGAAAGTTATCAAATGAAATGAGATTAAAATAGCAAAGAAATGTTATACAGTGAAACTTCGCTATGACGTACATTAAAGGCTCACTACTGACAAAAAAATCAGCTGCCATAATTTTAGACTTTAACACAACTATAAATTATTAGTGATTTTATATAATAAATGTATTCTTATACCAATTAGCCATTATGCCATTTTTATTCAATATAAAAATGAATTTAATTGAATACTACAAACTTGTACTATCATCAAATCAAAATGTAGTTTCTTTTTTGTAGAACATCCGTCATGCAGAACTACTGACAAACATAATGACAGATTCTCTACTCACAGATCGTCATAGCGAGTCTCTACTGTACGTAGTTTTGTTTGAATTTATAGTTATTGTGATTGTTTGAATTATTTGGCAAAAATCGTGAAGTGCAAAAACTGTTTACGAGAGTACATACAAAACAAATACAAAATTGTATTTTTTTTTCAAACATTTTGTAGTTGCGCGTGTGGTTTTTGATATGCATGAACTGACGCAATGTTGTGACCCCAAGGGAACCCAATTACAATACAAAAAAAAGGCGAAGAATTGGAATGCGACTTCGAATGGGAAAGCAAAATCTAAAAAATTCGACGAAATTTTCTAGACATATAAATATATTCAAATTGAGACATACTGTAGATATTTGAATTTCTAAGAAACCAACTAATAATAATTATGAAAAATGTGCATTAAGAGGATACCGAAAATACTTTAGAACATTGTTGACAACTTTTGAAATAATTCGAGTATACTTGATGTGCTCTAAAGTTCAAGCACGTTTGATTTTAGATTGTTGGCTATTCACTTCTACTTTTTTAATTTATTCACCAAATTGTTGTAGCTTTTTAGGTTATAGGTTGAATTGATTGTCTTCTTTTTTATTGTTGCTTTTGATGCTGAGGCTTCACATAAGTCTTCATATAAAAATTACTGAACATTGTGATAAATATAACACACTGAGCCAGGATCAGGAAATGCAATGCGACAGGGAATTCGCACTTTGGATTAAAAACAAGTATATAGACTGAATGTAAACTCACAGATACAAACTGAATTATTTGAATTTTAGTTATATACTTTTTCCACCACAAGCTTCTTTTTATCCCTGTGTAAATAGCCGAGATCATGTAGTAGAAGTACATAACAATGTGAACAAATGTGTTTGCCAGTGCCATTGTAAAGAATTGTCCACCAAAGCCGTTGAATCGAACCACCCAATATATGGCAAATACCATAAACGCATGGTGATAGACATGAAGAAATGTGATCTGTTTGTAGCTCTTCCGTAGCACAAAAAAGATGGTATCCAGTAGATCTATTATCTTATTGATAAAGTATATGTAGGATATCACGCGTTCGATATTCTTTTTGGGATCATCCATGGGCAGAGTTGCCAAGCAATCCAAGGGATACACTCGATCGATGAAAAAATAATAAACTGTCAAGAACGATGTGACATTTGTATAAGTCATTCGAATTTGAAGTCATTAACACTCACACATAATTCCAAACATAACTCCATTGTAGATAACTTGAAAAAAATTGTAGACGATGACAATCTTCTTGATTTCATAAGGCTGTCGGTGTTCCATAAATTTTTTGCCATAATTTAGCACAAAAAGCATATATAATAGAAGTAGGATTGTGACGGGCCATGCAGATCCCAGGAATGGAAAATTCTTTGCAACAGAATCTATTATAAATTGATCGAACGCATATCAGAATTCATAATGTGCGAATTATTAATTGAAATACCCGCGGGAGGCCTATTAAAAACGGCGAGGACTTTTGAGAACATTCCGATAAACCAATGTGTTGTCTAAGCACCACAATGAACGACTGTGAAAGCAATTTTCAATGTTGAACTTGTACGGTTCGTCATTAAAATTTAAAATAAAAATTTCGTGGCCGAATTTAAATTAGCCGTATTGAAAAAGAACTTTGTGTTCTTTATAATTGTAATTCATTAACTCTTATTTAGCACTTATTTAGGAATGATAACTTACATGCCTGAAAAAAACGATACTTTCGTGTAGTTTGCATAATGCAAGAAAAACTGACTTAAGCAAAATGTTTAAGCTTCTGCTTAAAATGAGTATGCCACTGTCATGTATTCTTATTGTATTTTACATATCAATTTCGACTCAATTTAAATTGCTTGTTGGTTGTTTATTGTTTGTGTTCCTTTTTATTGTTGTTTTACATTCCGAGGCTTCATATAGGCATGTATGTAAAAGTTAGAAAACAGAGTGATAAATACTAAGCTCAGAGTGATAAGCAGGAAATGCAATCCGACATGGAATTCGCACTTTGGATTAAATACCAATATATAGACTGAATGTAATATCACAATTACAAACTGAATTATTTGAATTTTCGTTATATACTTTTTCCACCACAAGCTTCTTTTTAGTCCTGTGTAAATGGCCGAGATCATGTAGTAGAAGTACATAACAACGTGAACAAATGTGTTTGCCAGTGCCATTGTAAAGAATTGTCCACCAAAGCCGTTAAATCGAACCACCCAATATATGGCAGAGACCATCAATGCATGATGATAGACATGAAGGAACGTGATCTGCTTGTAGCTCTTCCGGAGCACAAAGAAGATGGTATCCAGTAGATCTATTATCTTATTGATAAAGTATATGTAGGAAATCACGCGTTCGATATTCTTTTTGGGATCATCCATGGGCAGAGTTGCCAAGCAATTCAAAGGGTAAATTTGGTCGATGAAAAAATAATAAACTGTCAAGAACGTTGAAATATTTAAAAAGGTTCGAAAGGTTCAAATTGCTGTCACACTTACACATAATTCCAAACAGAGTTCCATTGTAGACAACTTGGAAGAAATTGTATATGATAATTATCTTCCTGATATCGTACGGTTGACGGTTTTCCATAAATTTTTTCCCATAATTCAGCACAAAAAAAAGGTAGCCAAGAATTAGGAAAGTGACAGTCCACGAAGATCCAAGAAATGGAAAATTCTTAGCAACAGGATCTATTAAGATTAAATCGAACACATGTCACAATTCTTTTAGAGCGAATAGCTATTCCAAATACCTGCAGGAGGCCGATCAAAAATGGCTTGGACTTTTGAGAACATTTTGATAAACCAATGTGTGGTGTAAGTGCTTCAAACGACGACTGCGGAAACAATTTCAATGATATTGCACTATTTTCCAAATCTACATATTTTGTAGAATTTGAATAAAGTGCATTGGAAAAGAACTTTGTATTCCTTTTGATTTGTATTCATAAAGTGTAAATTAAAGAGAATAAGGTTAACAAACATTGACTTACTTAGTTATATTCAAGTGTCCGGCTATGAGATACCCGTTCCTTAATTTAAATCTAATTTTCTGCTGATGCTGATAATGAATTTAGTTACTTAAAATATATAAGCAAGACAATGGTCGAAAGAGTTGTGTATCATAGTCAACAAAAGTTATTTTCTTGTTTTCTTAAGCCACTCTTAGATATGCCATACTTTTATCAAAATATCATTGAATTTGATAAAGAATGTAGTTTTTATCACGGCTTATCCTCTAAGGTTTGTTCATGGTCAGATTTAAAAGTTTTCGAAAATGTCGGTCTTATTATCAAAATTTAACCGACTTCTATGACGAATTTATTTTTAATCAATGTCTGACCCCATTTTTGATTCTGCATCTCAATTTAATTCAATTCGTAATCGGAATTTAGAGTTCTTAAAATACTTTCAATTATTTTCTTATTTTTTTTTAATTTTTCCATGTCTTTACATAATCCGAATAACGAAGTTGCTATAGTTGAAAAAATCACACAATGAATTCATGTAAATAATCTCTTACTGTTCAAAAGTTCACGGGAATTTGTTTTTTTATTTGTTGGTCATTCTATTTCACTTTAATTTAGTCATCAAATTGTTGGAGCTTTTCAGGTCATAGGCTGAATTGATTGTCTCCTTGTCTACTGTTGTTTTTTATTCCGAGGCTTTACATAAGCCTTTATGTAAAAATTAGTAAACAGTGAAATAAATATTACACCCAGAACGAAAATCATTAAATGCACTATGAGAGGGCATTCGCATTTTGGATTAAAAACTAGTATATAGACTGAATGTAACATCACAGATACAAACTGAAATATTTGAAGTTTAGTAATGTACTTTTTCCACCATATGCTCCCTTTTAGCCCTGTGTAAATAGCCGATATCATGTAGTAGAAGTACATAACACTATGAACAAATGTGTTTGCCAGTGCCATTGTAAAGAATTGTCCACCAAAGCCGTAGATTCGAAACACCCAGTACATAGCAGAGACCATCAATGCATGATGATAGACATGAAGGAACGTGATCTGTTTGTAGCTCTTCCGGAGCACAAAGAAGATCGTATCTAATAGATCTATTATCTTATTGACAAAGTATGTGTAGGATATCACGCGTTCGATATTTTTTTTTGGGTCATCCAACGGAAAAGTGTGCAAGCAATCCAAGGGGTACGCTGGGTCGATGAAAAAATAATAAACTGTAAAAAAAAAATTAAAAATTAAAAGGAATTATTCAGTTTAAAATGATATTACACTTACACATAAAGCCAAACATAATCGCATTGTAGATAACTTGGAAAAGATTGTATAAGATTATAATCTTCTTGATATCATACGGCTGACGGTGTTGCATAAACTTCTTGCCATAATTCAGCACAAAGAGAAGGTAGCCAAGAATTAGGAGTGTGACGGGCCACGGAGATCCCAGAAGTGGAAAGTTCTTTGCAACAGGATCTATTAAAAAAAGATCGAGCACATGTCAGAATCCCAAATTTTGAAACGAGGTATTCCAAATACCTGCGGGAGGCCGATCAAAAACGGCGAGGAGTTTTGAAAACATTCCGATAAACTAATGTGTTTTCTAAGTCCGACGAACGACGACTGCGGAAACAATTTATAAAGTGGAACACTGACGGCTTAGCATTAGAATCGATATTTACATTCCGTACTTTTTTACAATTTGATTGACGTAGATCGGAAACGAGCTCGAGCTCAATGTTCTTGATGATAAACTATGCTTGCATGAGTGTGAGTGTCAACTTGATTGAACCCACTATTGTTAATTACTCAATATTATTATTTAATTTGTTATTTAATCCAAATGTTATTTAGTTTTGTTGTTAACCATATATTTAGTACTAAAATATAATTAACGTTCTGTTTTTTATAAGATAGACTCTTTTTACTTTGATAAAAAATGATTAAAAATAACAGAAAATATTGTATATAATATTGCTTATTTATTTATGCACGACTAAAAGCAGTTGGCAAAAACAAATTACCAAGTATAAAAATTAAGTTAAAGGTTACAAATACAAATAAAATTAAATAAAAATTATGAACTGTAAAGAAAAAAAATTAAAGTTAGATAATTATAAATGCAAAAATTATAAATGATCCAACATTTGTTGCAGGGATTGGGGAAAACCCAGAAAAACCCAATCAGATCAATAAAGATTAGTGTTGTTAATAGTAATAGAATGAATGTTAGACTATTATTAAGTAACACCGCAAGTAATTAAGTATTAGTCAGGTCAGGGATTTAATGGGCATTGGAAAAGTGCGGATTTTAGGGATGGGAGAGAGAGTTCTAATACATAAATAAATTAAAAGTATATAATATATAAATAAATAGAAATAAAACTGGAAAATAAGAATATTATAATTAGGATTAATTATCGTTATTTATATCATCATCATAATAAAATTAGTGGCTAGATTTAATTAACTAAATTGATCGTACAAAAACAATCAAGTTAAAGTAGTGGAAAATCGTTTTACATTACATTGTAATAAACACAATTATTTAGTTGTTATATTTCTTATTTTAAATATTGACGTATCTATCGCATTTATACTAAAAAGTATTTAATCCAACGCAGCAGAATAAAGCTTTACAGTGTGTTTGCAGTTTGACAAGCACTGGCTGTGACAAAGCTTTTGTCAAGCTTTGCATTTACACATTTTTTCGCTGTCGCCGTGCCCCCTTCTCGACTCCCGTTTCCCTATTCCAGTTGTCAGCATCAGCCGATGTCTGCAAGCAAATGATAAGCTCGCAGTTTCTGCAGCGCGAATTATTCAATTAGCATCGACTTCATGCCGGCAGAGCTTTTGGCACTGGAAGTTCTTGCTCTCTGACTCTCGCTCAGTGGGAGAGCGCGTTCCGATCTGGCAGAGTTGCCGGCACGCCGAAAGCGTTGCTAGAAGCCGGTTTCACTACGGGATTGTGTCAACAGTTGACAACCCTGGCACACGCGCTGGAAAGAAGCCACATTACGTGACACTTGATGTCGTCTGTTGGGCAGACGGCGATCTCAGTGTGCTTTTGGCAGTGTACCGATCGTGTAGAACCTTCAGCCGTTGTCAGTCTCATTTCGCCGCAGGTGGGTGTGTTCACCTCTATGGCCAGAGGGGGCATAGACATTACATAACACGATCTCCATTTCAATTTCAATTTCCATTTCCATTCTCGTTTCCAGTTATCATGTCGCTTCGCATTGTATCGCAGTCCTTGGTGAACGCCTGGAGCCAGACTCTAGTGCGTGGCATGTCCACACAGGGCGGTTCCAAGAACATTGGCTTCGTCGGTCTGGGCAACATGGGCGGCCATATGGCCAGCAATCTGATCAAGGCGGGCCACAAGTTGCATGTGTTCGATATCTCGAAACCCGCCTGCGACAATCTGAAGGCCAAGGGCGCCACTGTCTATGCGAAGACCTCGGAGCTGGCCAAGAACTCGGACTTTGTCATCACCATGCTGCCGAACAATGACATCGTGGATGCTTCGTACGAGGAGATGACCGCCGATGGCGTCAATAAGAACACCTTTTTCATTGACTCCTCCACCATCGATCCCACGCTGGTGAAGTCGCTGCAGAAGCGCATCAGCGCCAAGGGAGCCCGCTTCATTGATGCTCCCGTCTCTGGTGGCGTTCCCGGTGCCGAGCAGGCCACACTGACCTTCATGGTCGGCGGCACGGAGGCGGAGTACAACACGGTGAAGGCTGTGCTCGAGTGCATGGGCAAGCGCATCACCCACTGTGGTGACTATGGCATGGGCCAGGCTGCCAAATTGGCCAACAACATGATGCTCGCCATTTCGATGATTGGTGTCTCCGAGGCCATGAATCTGGCCATGCGTCTGGGCCTGAATCCCAACACATTTGCTGAGATTATCAACTCCTCCACCGGTCGCTGCTGGGCCTCCGAGCTGTACAATCCTGTGCCCGGCGTCACCCCCACCGCTCCAGCCAACAACTCATACAAGGGAGGCTTCTCCACCGATCTGATCACCAAGGATTTGGGTCTCGCCTCGGGCGTCGCCACGTCCTCCAACACACCCATTCCCATGGGCGCACTGGCTCACCAAATCTATCGCACACTCAAGTCCCAGGGCCTGGGCAACAAGGACTTCTCCGTCGTCTACGACTTCATGAAGAACGAAAAGAACTAAACCAGTTTATGGTTATGGTTATGCTATCCACCAGTTTTGCATTTATAGATCCCATTGAATCCGGCATTGCAATGGACTCTCGATTCTAGGGTATCCCATGTTATGATTTTGATTTACATTTTTCTATGCATACATATATTAAAGATGTATTTGTATTATCTCTTTAGACAGTATGAAAATTAATTGTTTTGACAAAGAAAAATATTCACAACTATATAGTTGTTTCTATAGTTGAAACAATTCCATCTTTCGGGCTTAACTAAAAATATGTGTGAATTATTTATTTTGTCAAAACAATTAATTGACTAACTGTATCTTTTATCTACATTGGCATGGAAACATTTGCCGTTGTGATTGCGTAATAGACATACTAATTAATCGGGGTCTTCTGATGGGTCTAGCAAGACCTTGGGTTAGCGTCAAGTGGAACTATCTGTCTGATAAGCAAATTTCGAACAGCTGTTGAGAATCTACTATGACGGGCTCTGTTTGTACCCCAAGCAAAGTGAATTTATGACTAGGCTGATAGGAAATTTCCAGCACGAGTCGAGAGCTTTTCATTCCACATTGGAAGCAATTGTAGCATAAAGTAAACGACAGCAAATTAAAGCTTTTGCAAGTAAACAGAAATTTGAGCAAAACAAACAGCAATAAACATAATAAAAAGCGTACAGAACCGCAATGTAAATGAAAAAAGCTTACAGTTTGAGAGATACTAAATTGTTTACAGTTTGAAAATCATTTCAGCTACTCGTAAAGTTTGAGAGTCAATGAAAGAAAGCTCTTTTGCCTTGAGTTTTTTGAGCGAAATCCAAAAATATTCGTATATTGTATTTTGCTGTCATATTTTGAAAAATAACAAACTTAACTTAGGTGCTAATAATAAATGTTATTTAATTAATCAATTTTGTATTGTATATAAAAACTTTGTTGCGGGAGTATAAAATAGTTAAACTATCTAATTGTTTGTCATGCATTTTTATCGGAGTTTCATCATCATTACAATTGCAATTCATGGCATTCTAAATATAAATATTTAGTATATTTTAGTACTTAAATATTCGAAAATGTTTTGAACAATAAATAGAGCTATCCATATGGTTACATGTAGGATAAGTTATGCATATAAAAAGCCTTAAATGATCGAGTGCAATGGATTTATAAGTAAATACATTCATATCGTAGGGAACTTTTGAAGTAAAGGTAAATGGGGTTAAAAGGTATTTTAAATATATATGTATGTATATAGTATATTTAAGTATATTTTGGATAAGCCACATAGTACATCTAGTTGCAATTCTTTGAAAAATATCACAAATCGAAATATACAATAAATAATTAATCATATTCGATACGTTTGCAAAAATGAATTGCACGGTTAGCTTTTGTTTGTAGTTGGTATTAGGTAGATTGTTAATTAAATACATATTTTGATATATTAATAAAAATAAAGTTGAACTTTAGGTACGGTACACTCACTGGTTCTATAAGTATAAAGTACAATATTCTGTTCAGTTTGGTTTTCTTGGTGTATTTACAAAATTTGTTAGTTTCTCATTGTGTAAATAGTTTTGATTTCTGTCATTTCTTTTAGTTTTTGAGATAAACATATAAACGGATGCCGAAAATACTTAAGAGTTAAGCAAAAACTTTGGTGCATTAAGTTGACTTTGGAACTTGCTCTGGTGCCTTAATTTGATCTTTTCTAATTGAATTATCTATTTAAGTACATCTATATATATTTATATTTCTATTTATATTTATATTAACGTTATGAGTATTTATGCTAATCGCCTTGGCTCAGACTGAGGCTCTTGGCCTGGCCGAACTTGTGCTTCAGCTGGTTTGTGTTGGCGCGGAAGCGTGTCGTCATCTGATGCATCAGATGTTGTGGACCTGTTGCGCTGGATTGCAGCGACGCCATTGCCGCATCAGCGCTGGTTATAGACTATGATCCTTTGAGCTTCTTCTTTGGATTGTTGCGCGCCTGATCATTCGGCGCCGATGGTGGCAGCTCCCTGAATTGATTCTAAAATCGAAAAAGCCGAATTAGTTTTCAGAAATTAAGAAAAGAGAGTTTCAAATTATATTGCTTAACTTACAATCTCCTCGTTGTCGGGCACACGTGATAGGAAGTCCAGAAGCTCGTTGTTCGGTATGGTGTTGGGACGCAGAATCCGACGGGAGAATTTCATGAGGCCCCAGAAGAGCAGAAGCCAACGCAACGGCACAAAATGCAGCACAAATATTGCACACAGCAGAAGAACAACCGCCAGCCAGGTTAGTTCGGGGACGGAAAAGTTGAATGTGCTGTCGGACAAAGTTAAAGGAAAATAAATATATGATGGAACCAAAGGAAATCAAGTTGAACCTACTTGATGGTACTCTCAGCTAGCGAAGCTAAATATCCGATGGTATTCTGTACGGTTTGCGAGACTTCCTGTATGGCCTGGAGACGCTCCTTAATTGACTTTTTCTCCTCCTTCTCCTTGTCATCGTCATCATCCTCATCGTACTCGTAGTCATAGTGCCCAGCATTGGCATCTGTGGTGCCAGTGATGAGCCTGATCAGCCACTTTCTGCAAGTGTGAGAGAGAGAGAGAGATAGAGAGAGACTGATACTGAGAAGTTTCATTTTTGTTTGTAAAAATTTAACTTGTAAATTTGCTACTTTAAAAGTCAAATCATCTTCAAACTTGCACAACTTTAACATAATCTACCCAATTTTCAAGCGGAATGTCATTTTGATCATAGTTTGTTCTCTTAAATCATTCTGCATTCATATAAAATTTATTTTGAAGAAAAAAAAATTTAACTCTGCTTTTGATTTCAATGCAAAGGGTCCCCCCTTTGAAATTTTGAAAATTTAAAATTTTAAGTCTCAAGCTTTCACTTCTAACCAACTGATTATATCATAATAAGTAGAAAACAACACTTTATATTTGATTTTGAGACGCTTCATTTTTTTATCAAAAATCATGAGAAATTGGGCAAAAATTTTGACTTGTAAAGTTGCTAGGTCAAAGGTCTTATCATATTCAAACTGTCATCACTCTGTCAAAACTAAATAAATTGATCATGGTTTGGCCTCTTATTTAATTCTGTATTCAAATCTAGTTAGTATCTTAAAGTCTAAAATGGACTTACTTTAGTATGATGAGCAAGAGAACCAGAGGCACCGTCTCCAGATCTCCATAGACGCAGGCGACAATCCACAGCACAAAGGCAATGCTCGAGCGGACTGGAGATTCCCACTCAAAGCAGCTCCTATAATAGAGGATATTATAATTAAAACTTTTTTTAAAAAGAATAGAATTTAAGTACTCACTGTATGTAACGCGCTGCTTCCAGAATGTCCATAATGATCTCCTTGAGCCGATTCACATTACGTAGGAACAATTGACGCTTAAACTTGGCCTCCTGCTGGATGAGCTTCTCCTCCTTTGGCTGCAGAGCACGACAAACGGCCCTCACCTCGTTCCAGACGACGATCAGCTCCAGTTGAATCTGTGGTGAGTTGCCCTTGGCGCGCACACAAAGATTCTTATCCTTGAGAGTGTACCAGCGTTTGACGCCGCTCTTGATCCTCAAAAGTGGGATAACAAGCTTGCCCAGAAACTCAACTCGATGATCGCGATCCTCATCATAGACTGTGATCTCCAGCACCTGAGTGATGTCCTTGATGTTGCTGTGAAGAATTAAGAGATTAGAAATTGACAGATTTAAAAATAAATAAATAAATATTGTGTTTACTTACAAGGTAAATATCTTATTCCAGTTGGGCGTCAGTGTCTTGTACTCTGTTTGGGTCTGGAGACGTGCATTTCCCAACTCCAGCACACAGAAGGGATCCGACTTGCCACCAATGTCAGCGGCAGCGAGTCCCGTGGCGCCAAAAACCTTAACAGTGAGGTGACCCACATCTCGGAGATTCTGAAAGCTGCGCAGAAAGCGATAGCGATCTCGCAGTAGTTGTGTCTCCCGAGGATCCTCTTTGAATGCCTTCAGGTCGCTGATCGTCTCCAGAGCCGTCGTACCGCTGATCGTGAGCATGAGAAAGACTTCGCCGGAGCAATCCTCCAATGGCTTCCAGATGCCATGTGTTGTCTCACGCTGGAAGACGCTCAGATCAATGTTGGCCTTGCCGAAGAGCGTATTACGATTCCAGAGTGCCAGCTCCAGATTCTGATCCTCATCAAACAGATGCAGATCAAATTGTTCCAGCCAGCGCTCCGTCCAGGAAGACTTTGTCTTGTACTTCTCGTTACCCAATCTGAAAGAAATAATAAATTAGATTCAATAAAACCAAAAGAAACAAATAAATAAATTTTAATATAAATTTGTATTCTTTAAATCAATACATTTTAACACTAAAAATCAAAAGCTCAACAAATAATAATACGATTTTTTTAATTATTATCGTTACTGGTTTAAATTTTTAGTTATTGTTCAACTGGAAACCAACCTGAACTTAAAGTGTGTGTCAATCAGTTTGTTGCCATCTTCGGCTAGCGGCAAATCTTTGGCCTTGACCAAAAGTATTGTCACCACTGAGCTCCAGATTTGTGATTTCAAACGCTTCGATGACTCAGCCAGTTTGGAATTGCGTTGAAAATGCTGTAATCGTACAATTGAACAATTGATATTGAAATTGGAATTGAATTGGAATTGAAAACCTTAGTTGACCTCTCTAAGATCCTCGCAGCTTTGTTCCAACTGATCACATAGCTCGCTGCGTTGTTGCCGCAAACTTTTGAGCAACATGCGCGGCAAAACCCGAAAAATTGGACCAGGCCAATCCATAATATCCGCACAACAAACACACAAATAAACACAACAACTCAACTTCAGTTCGTTTAAAGCGCCTTACAATGACTGAAGTCAATTCGTCGTCGTCACACTCTCAATATTTTTAAGACTGAGCATGTGCCTTGAGTAATACACCATGGAACACACATTATGGAACACACAATCTACACCTCTGTTACTCACTCCCCAAGCTCAGTTTGTAGCGATAAGCTTGAGGCTGATAAGAACTCGACCTGAAACGTTGTATGGTAATTGTAAATTAAATGGAAATTTTAATTGGAATTGTGAGTAAGCACGTGGAACTGTGGTACGTAGTTTGTGGATTCTATTTTATTTAAATCAGCCTTAATTCCAAAGATCGTTCTAAGCATTTCCCCAAAAATTCATATGCTTTTTTTTAAGTAGTGGAACTAGAAAATATTTTTTAATATAATGTTAATTATGTGTATGTACCCTGTATTGGCTTAGACAGGGTATGCTGACCTTTATTTCAGCACACCTAAAAAAAGTAAATATTTAATGGGACTTTATGATTTAAAATTGTTCCAAATACAATTAGAATTACATATACCCTGTAATGGGTTAAGTGGAATATGCTGACATTTGATTTATTACAACTAAATTAAGAATACAACTCATTCTGACTGACAAATATAATTTCAGTTCGTCCCGCAATGACTCGGACAAAGTATTTAAAATATGTAAAAGATAGAAAAAATATTTATGAAAACAATAGCGAATTTGTATAGTTTACAGAGTACTTGCTAGTCGAGCACTCTTGCTTTGACTTTAACTTTATTTTGTTAGAGTATCTCACATTCGTAGTGCTGCAATTAATTATGTCAATCTCATTGCGTTGTTTACATTTCAATTCGGAGTATTTTCTCTTTGTCATCGTTGGTTTCGCTTAGTTGTTGTGTTTGTTGTTGAGGTTGTTGTTTAAGTTGAGCGCTTTACGTGCAATTGTAATGAGCACTCAACGAGCTGCGATCAAAGTTGTGCCGCATAAACAATACAATAGTTGCCCCTCAGGTGGGACTCAGACAACAACTGAGTGTGTGCTGCAGGTCGGGAGTGGAGTGAGGGTGGAAATGGAGGTGAGGAAATTGCGGCCAATTGAGAGACAGCTCAAAGGGCGACTCGATGTGTGCCATAAATAAAGTTAGTCAAAATACAAAAGAGTATCAAAAAAAGAGAAGATAATTGGGTATGTCAGAAGCTAAACAATCGCTTTAGGAAAGGGAAAGGTAGCACAGTCGGAAGTATCTGTGAGATACACTCAATGTGAATGTATCTGACATTTGACTTCCGTTTTGGTCGCAAGTCTCTTCCATTTATCAGTGCTTAACAAATTGAATCTCCGCCTATTTTACCTCTCTCCCTCTCTCTTTCTCTCCTTTATCTATACTTTTACTTACCATTTCCTTATCTTCCTGACTGCGTGGCCACAGTGTCAGATTGATGATTATCTCGCCCATGCTGAGGCCCGGCTCACCGTTGTTTGTATCACTTAGCTGCAGATTGATATCTTCCGCTTTTCCCAACTCCAGTTGAGTGAGATCGATTTTTGCCGAGCCCATGAAATCATCCTGCAATCCCCAATCATAGTCGAAGACCTGCGGGAATTGAAATTGGAATTTTTGGTAGCTAACAACAAACGGAAATTGACTTCTACCAACTGTTTGCATTTCCAACTGAGACTAAAGCAATTTGGCAAATTGAAATGTGGCTAACAATGTTGGCTAACATTGTTGTTGTTATTATTGCTGCTGTTGTCAAAGCTTTGTACATTTAACTGCGAGGTGTGTTTAATTGCTTAATTTCAGCTGCAGTATTTATTCATTTCCTAATGGAAAACATATTAAAGTTTTATACAAAAGAAGCACTTTAATACTTAGTAATTTAACTATATTATTATTTTTAAAATTTTTTAGTTTTATCAATTTGTTTTAAAATGAATAATTTTTTTTATTGTTTTTAAATATTATTGAAAATTATCTCAATTAATCAAAATTTATCTAAACTTTATTTCCATAATAGATCCTTAAAAACAATTAATTAAGCTAATTCTTAAATATCTCGTTTTCTGTATTCATTTAAGTTTTGAAAGCTTTTACCCTGTTTAAAGCACTGTTATCAATGGTTATAAGCTTAAAGCTTTCAATGCTTAATACTTAAATAAAATTACTTAAATGATGGATTAATCATGAGAAGAGTAAAAATATAATGAGAGATATAAAAATAAAGCCATTAAATTTTATAGTTAGCTCAGCTAAGTTAGTTGATTATTACAAATTTTCAGGTGATTTTCCCTTTTCATATTTAACTTATTTGAACTGTTAAAATGCCAGCAGCACTAGAAGTTTTATAGACTACCCTCGCTGGTATAGCTCACCTTGACAATAATCGGCTGAAATGGATCCTCCACGGGCACTATGAAGACCTCGTCCCACACGGGATTTAGGTCACGGTGAATAGTGCGCGACTTGTGAAGCAATCGTCCTCCCACCTTGAATTTGACATAAGGATCACTCAGTCCTGACGCGACGGAAGACACACAAAGAAAGACATAAGTGAGCACCTCAGTGGACAGTTGACAGTGACAGTTGACAGGAGGGGGAAGGGATAAAGTAGTAGGAGGTGGAGGGGGAGGATGTCCTCTCTCTTACCATTCTTGTCCATGGCAACCAAGTCGCAGCCGGATTTGAGATGGACGCGCAGCTGAAAGAAGACGAATTGTCGTAATTGTGCCTCACGTTTGCGTCGCAGCTCATCGGCCTGCAGTTAGTGATGGCAATTGTCATCGTTATCGATGTCGTTATCGACAGTTGCCATTGTTGTTGCGTGCGTCAAGTTTTGCAAAAGTAAAATCAGCGTAAAGAACATTTTTGGAAATTTCGTTTTTAGTTTGCAGTTAGAAAGAAAATCGAAATCCAATTGATGAAAGCAAATAATACAAATAAAACAACAAAGACCAAAAGAAAGAAAAGTTATCTGTGGCATGTCAAATATTTGAAAAGACCACAATTATTTTTGAAAGTTACAGATAGGTGAAGTAACATCTTAATTTAATTTATTGCCAATACCATTTAAGTGAAAAAAATGTTAAGTACATAAAGTAGATATTCGAAATAAATAGGCACGAAAATTTATAGTAGTCTAATTATGACCAGATTTAGTCAGAATTTTTAAAATAATACCAGATTTACAATTAGTAATTTTTTTTTAGATACGGCAATAAACAACAAATTTTTTAATATTCAATCTTAATTTTGGATAAATTGTTTTTCTGGCATCTATAATAATACAGAAGTCAGATATTTAAATAAAAAGTTGGAGTGTTTTTTTTTGAGGAATATCAAAAGAAATTTAAGAATTTTATGACAAACTTTAATTTTAACGGTTTTTTTCGATCGAAGATATATTTGTATATTCATTATGTGGTCTGTCAAGCATCCTTTTAAGTTTTACACATTTCGTTAATAAATTTAATCGGGTAAATAAAAAAAAAGGAAAACGAAAAGTGAAATGAAAATAAGAAGAAAGTAAGCGTTGCCATGAAACTCACCTGAAGTGCATCCAGTTGTTGTTGTTGAGCGGAGGCGCTCGAAGGGATAATCGAGGCGTGGCTGGTGCCATTCTCGGGCTGCTCATCGATGCGACCCTCCATGGAACCGCCAAAGCGTTGAATGACTTGCGCCATTTTGGCTGTGGCACGAAAGTCGCGAGCCAAAGGGGAACCACCGATTATTGTGGTGGCTCTGTGACGTGGACTTTGGGTGACGGAGCTGCTCTCGGAACTGTAGTCGGCGGCATAGTCGGTGCTCTCCTCGAGAAAGTCACTTGGGGACTTGCGACCGATGCGATCTTTGCTTTTGGCGCGACTCCAGCGATGCCGCAAATTGTTAAAGAATCCGTGCGTCTTCTGCAGCACGCCCACACCGCTGGCCACGCCTCCCACCGAGCCAGCGGCACCACCAGCACCTGCACCTGCACCTGCACCACCGATGAGCTGGTGAGAGGCAGCGCTTTTGGCGCGCTTCGGCGATATGTGCGGCGACTCGTTGCTGTGGGAGTCGTGACCGTTCAACTCGGATGCGGATTTGCTCAGATGCTTGCCCAGACGTTGTTGCAACTGTGGTGAGCCGTGTGGCGAGATGCCTGCACCGCTTGGCGGCGACGCATTGGCGCTGACATCGATGCTGCCACCGGCTGCCAAACGGCTGCTGCAAGGTCGTTCCTCGCGCTCCACGTAATGAATGCGGGCTGCAACAGAGGGGAAGGGGCAGCAGTTAGACGTGTGTGGCACGCAACTTGCGTGGCAACTCGATAATCGATTTAACAAATTTATTAAACTCTCAATATGATCGACAACTTGCAACATACATACAATACGTGTATATGATTAAGGAACATGCCACATGACATCACTTGTATGCCACATGCCACACATAAATGCTCTACCTGCAACTGGAAAGATTCTGTTAATTCTGTGGCACAGCGCAAATGTTGCACGCCTCTTAACAGGCTCTGTTTGCATCGCCTGAATAATTAAACACATTCACAGTGCAACAACATGTTTGCCCCACTGTAGTTTGGAATTAGTTTCATGCAACTTGAATTATTTCTCTCACTGGATGCTGCCACATTTTGCATAACTTCATGGGGCAAGTATACAAAGCACAGAGCACAAAACGGGAATATGCAACGACGCGTGGCAAGTTGCGCGTCTCGCGACCTGCACAGCAGCAATGCTCCTAAAAGACTGCTACACGGTTTGTTTCTTGTTGCCACTGCCTGGCATTTGTTATTGTTAGCGCCATCTATAGGTCACACTCACACACACACAGATACACTTACACTCTCATACAAAGTAATTTTTTCGAGTGCCGAACTGTGGGCGAATTGTTTGGCATTGAACGCGAGGCACAAGACTTGCCACACTGCACCATGGGCACTTTTGTCATTATTTTTACACCTCTGCATTTTTCACAAGTGTTAAATTCCAAATTATATATTTTATTATAATTTAATTTAGGCTATAATTTTACATTTTTATTTTTCAATTGTATTTTAGCTTGGATTCATTAATTTTTCTTAACAAATAAAAAAAATTGTTATGTTTCATAAGAGCAACGTTGATATAAATAGTTGTATGTTGTTCAATGATTATTTAAATACTTATTTTTTTTTTAAGATACTATTTTCACTCTGTTGTTTTTATAATATAGTTTAACGATTTGGATTCATTTTTGACAAAGTGCTAACTGCATAAGTATGCTATTTGTTCTGTTAGTATTAAGAATAAAGTATACACGCCCACTTTTTTCTAGCCCCACTTTCTATTGATATTATATGCCCAGTTTGAGTTTAGTTTGAGTTACTTATTATTTCCATAAAATTGTGGTTAGCTCCCATGGTGCAATGTCTGTGTATTTGTATGTTTGTGTGTGTGTGAGCATGTGTTAATACAGCTGTAGTGGGTGGGGCGGGGAGCTTGAGGGGAGATTGTGGCATTATTGCGGCGTTTGCTGCTGCATTATTAATGTTTTATGTGGCGATGCTGCAACACAAATTGGAAAGCGCCACAAGCAGCCGTCATAAAATGCAAATGGAGGCAGATACACAAACACATACATATATACAGTAAGTTGTGTATGTGTGTGTAAGCTTTACGCACTCGAAAAGCTTTTGAAGCTTGCGGCAATTATTGTTATGAATGAAAATCATTTTAAATTTGTTTCTTTGGCTTAAAGGGAAATCAACAAAAAAAAAACTTTATTTAATTAAATTTAAGACAGCAACAATCATCAACATTTTTAATTAATTTAATGCAATTTGTAGGTGTGCTGCAAATTAGTGTGTACTTACTGTAATCATAGCAACCTGCCACACCTGGACACAAATTCCTGCCCCATATTACCTGCCCCCGGCTGCTAAAGTGCTCCCTCGTGATATGTCACTCTGGAGAGTTGTTGTTTCGTGTTGCGTTTGGTGTCGAGCATTTAAATAGCATAAATATTCTATAAGACGACAGTTTGACAGAGCTTTTGTTGTTTCTGTGGCGACGATTTAGACATGTGTACATGTGCCAATATTTAAGACGCCAGTGTAAATAGTTTATGCTAAATATGCTGCATAATTTAGGGCTTGCCATTAAATGACACTCTGTACTTGAATTGTGTGTTAGGCTGGGTATAAACAACTAGGAAAAGTGACAGTGAGAGAAATTATAGTCGATAAAAGTGAGAGTTTAGAAATTAATAAGACAACATTATATTTGTACTGCTTATAAATGTTAAATGAAAAACAATACATTAGAGAACATTTGAATCTGTTGAATTTTAAATAAAATTATATATTATTTAAATCTTCTGCAGATCAATTCATCTTCTAAATCTGTATACTAACTAAATAAATTGAAAGTCATCTTACAGGATAACTCACAGTCAAACAGTTTGAATCAAATCTAAGCTACTTTTTAACTGCAGCTTTTGGCTGCAATTAGCCAACTTTAAAAATTCCAAAATAAAGTTTTCGCTCGTGATTCAGCTGAGCGGGCTGTTAAAACTTTACAGTGCCGGAAAAAAGTTTGCGATTAGCACACATACGCAACGTTGGCCAAAGGAAAAAAGAAAAAGAGAGAGAGAGAGAAATATATAAAACGACAAATGGGAAATTGCAAAAGGAAAAGTTGGCTAAAAGGAAAAGCTGGCGTCTGGCGACTTTATGACTGGCAACATTTTGTTCCATTTAATGACTGCGTTTGTATGGCATTTTATTTGATTTGGTCAGCAGGAAAATACATAAATGAGATTGCCATTAGCATTTTATTGCCTGTTCCCTCCCCTGTCCCTCTGTGTTCTCTTGAATTACTGACTTGTAAGTGCATGCAACGTAAAGTGTATCATGATTACTTGGAGTACATTTCGAGTCTCATATCTAAATCGAAAATTGTCAAAGCAATCAAGTAAAGCATGAGCAACGATATTTGCTGCCACATGCCACATGCCTCCCCATAAAATATGAATACATATGCAATATGCCCCTTTTTAATATAAACTTGTGTTTCTTTGTCGTTGACTTTTAACGTTAGTTTAGCCAATAAATCAAGCTCGAGGTCAGTGATCAATTATTAAGCAGCTGATACTCGTGTGATATGTGTGCGGCATATGTGGCAGCCTGTGTGTGGCAAGTACTCGTACAAGAGCCAAAAAAACATTTCCGTAAATTGTGTTTTCCCTTTATATGTTGTCTGTTTTTGTTTTCTGTTTCTGTTTCTTGTGTTTGTTTTTGTTTCATTGTCGCTCACCTGTTGAGACCAGTGTCGCCGACTTTGTCGACATTTTTGCTGTTATTTCTAGTTCAATGTGCTGTCCCTATTCAGTGGTGCAGTGGTGCGGTGTGGTGCTTCTTTTGTATATGGTTTGTTGCTTCGCCTTTTGTATTTATTTCACTTTCTATGTTCTCCTTGTTCAACTTTGTTTTTGTTGCCGGGCAGCCGCTGATGACGTCATTGTTGTTTGACTGTGATTGTGACAGTTGTTGTTGTTGGTGTAACTGTTATTTTTGTTGTTACCCCAAACAGCGAGGGGAACTGGCGTCATGCGACTGTCTAGCGACGCACAACACCCGTCGTGAGACGTGTTGCCAGAAACAAGTTAACGTTTGGCGTTCTTCTTGCTAGCACTAGTGATACCCTGTAGCCAAAAACAAGCAGCAAGGGCATACCCAACAAATATGATTTATAAAGAATATGAAATTTGAATTGTACTTAATTCAGGTGCATTCCATAAATCTCAAAAGATTTTGATAACATTTGAACCTTTTTTTTCACTTTATAATTTTTTATTCCACGTCATTTAGCTAAAATAAATTTAGTTGTTCATTAAAATATACATGCCTGTTCCGGTTTTTACTTTTGACGATATTTTTCTAATGTGAATATCCTTATTTTGACAACTGAATTCTTTTTTGTTGGTGAATTTAAGTCCCAAAAAGTGAAAAACGATTCATTAACCTTTGAGGTCTTCATAATATTTTTTATAGACTTATTTTTGATTTCATCAAAATTACTAAACAATTATTCATTATCTTTCCTTGTCACCGTTCAACAAGTAAGCTGACAAATTAATGAGTATCTCATCGACTATCATCACTCATTCCTACACTCTTTGGGGCAATCTAAGTCACTATTGTTATGGATTGTTCTAGTTGTTGTTGTTATTGTTATTGGTGGTGCTTTAATTCCCATGTTTGGCCAACACGCAAACCCTTATCAGCAACATAGAAACTTTTATAGACTCGAACAAAAAATTTACCGAGTTTAATTTCCATAGAAATTTCAAGTATTTTGTGGTGTGAATAAAATTATCAGAGCTGTTTTTAAATGATGTTATAAAGCAAAACAACATATAGATAAAAAGTGCTTTGGTTGTGAGAAATAATATATAAATATTTGAAAAATAATTTCCAGAACAATATCCAAAATAATTTGCAATTTTATTCAGATGTTTGCCAGCTGTGGGAACGCGATTGCTATTCATATTTATGATGATATCACATAAGAAATTAACACATTTCATTTGGGGATCTTATATATTTTCAAACTTATCGACAGCTAGAACAAACAAACAGCAGTTGAGAAAAGTTGGCAACTCAGTTAAGCTTTTGATATTTTCCATCTTCCTCTTGCCGCTTTCCACTTTACTGTCAAGTGCTGCGTAAAAGATTTTTCTTTGAGTTCCCTCAACTTTTGAATTATTCATGGCAATTGCTGCTTGCCACTCTGAGAGGAGAAAAGAGAAATATCCCCCTTTTGGAAATAATCTATACTCTTGTTTACGCAGCTCACGAAGCTGTGTACAAAAATCAATTATGCACAAATTGTCGAATATTGTGAAGCGTGCCACACTGTGTGTCCTAAAATGCATGACAGTTGCAACATACACACAGAGAGCGATAGGGGCGGAGAGGGAAAGAGAAAGAGAGAAAGGGATGCTGATTGGGGCGTGGCATACCGTGTAAAAGTCAATTAAACAGAAATTGTGATGCCACAGCATGTCACAGCATGAAACGGGTCGAATACGAAATATAATCTTACATTCTGTTCTGCTCGAATGAGCAAGAAATCAGCTAACATTTGAACTGTAGAAATCCAGAAAAACAAGCTTAATAAATGGCAATCAGACAAAACCAGTCAAATAAATTAAATTCAGCAATTGCGAATTTAAATATAGATAAAATAAAATAAAAATAATTAAGAGCTCGAAAGAAAGCTTTCTCAGTCCCTTGAAGCTATAATATTTAAATTACAGAATTTATATATAAGAGTATTTACAGCTTAATTGGTTTTTATTTAATAATTCAGTCAATCTCAATTTAATTTATTGCAAAGCTTTTTTTTAGATTCTGTCAAGAAAACGTACACAGAAGTTTTATAATCATAGATTTTTAGATAAACTATTAAGAGCTTAAAAAGCTCACTCTTGTTACATCTTTATCTATATTTGAATTAAATTTTTTTATGACTTGTTTAATCAAAATGTTCTTTAAGTAATTGGAAAATGAAGCTTTCGAAGCACATTAAAGCTTCAGGGCAGCTTTGCTGCTCGCAATAATGATACATAAGATAAGCTCTAAGTAAACTCATATTTTATGCATTTAATTTGCGTTAATCACTCATCAAAATCGTTCGTTGATTGTGGACATAAACCACAGGCCATGTCATTAAAGATGCATATGAAACTGAAAGCATTATTGCAGCAATGTTGGTCAATTGCAGAAGTTAATTAACTTGGCCAGCCACAAAATCTCTGCAACTCTGACCTCAAAAAAAAAAAAAAACCTGCTTGTTTTGGCCGAAAACGAGTCAAGGTTTAATGGCTTAATTAGGTGTGAGTGGCGAGGATAATGGCCGAGCTTAAAAGGATTCCTTTAACGATCCTTAAAGACGAGTGCGAGGGCAGCTTTATGGGTTTTATGGGTTGTGTGTGTGTGTGTGGTGTTTTTGTGTGTGGCAAGCTTATGTACTCTCCAGTTGCACATAGACTGAGAGGATGGGGCATTAGCTCTCATTTTAATTAACTTTTTGCCGCACTCTACAGCAAGTAATTAAAAGTTTGGACACCAAGAGAACAACTGACAACATGCAACCGGCTGTTGCACAAACAAAAATGAAAATGAATGTCTGTTGGGATGCCTGCAAATGTCAACTTGTAAATTTTCAACTTGCCGTTTTTCTCATTGTCAATTTGTGGCAGCTGACTCCTTGCCTCATGTTTCCAAATTGATCAGCGATGTTGAGATTATATATTTCATTCGACCCCAGCGAATTTTGAATTTATCATGCAACCAATTTGCGGATGGACTGCAATTTCAATCAACTAATTCGAGCAGTTGCCACACGACAGTTGGGGGCAAGCTCATAGAGCTGGCTTGCTGTGTGTGGCATGCTGCGCGACATAAACAGCGGGGCAACCTCCACAGCAGTCGGCAGACATCAGACATCAGACGACGCCTCAAGGGCGATGGCGGCGACATGGTTGCCTCACTCCCCGCTCCGAGCCCTTTTCTTCTTGTGTACCTACCCTTGCTCTCGCCAAGACGCTGACAAGTCAAATAGACGCATAAATAGTCAACAAAAAAATTAAAAGAAAAAAGAAAATATCTTCTAACTAATGCCCCAATTTATCTGCTTGCTGTGGCACATGCGACAAATGGTCCCCAAAGCAATAATTAACAAGTGAAAATGCCTTCATTAATCTACTGTTAGACTACAGAGATACTCTATAAACAGTTATGAGCTGCGTTATTATTTAACACTGAGTGTAAATTTTATTAACTAAGTAATTAATTTGTATTAAAGGATCTTTCTAGATATCCAAATTTGTTACATTGCTTAAAATTGAACTGATTTATGACATTTGAAATATCATACCGATTTCAGCATAGATTTTAGACCACTTTTAAATCTCCTGTTAGTATATATTTAAAATATTCCTTTGTTTATTTAATTATTTATTAATTTATTACTTGTTTTAGCATCAAGAAATACATTTATATTCCTTAAAATCGCACTTTTAATATTTTCAAATAAAAATGCATTATTTTTACATAATTATTTATTTCTTTTATATCTTATGTTTTTAATGATTTATTTTGCATCGGTTATTTATTTAATTATTTATTTTTTTAATCAGAGTATAAATAAACTCTGCTTCCTTGAATTCAAAATGCGAACTTCTTTTGCAAAATCGGAATATGCCCAAATAAAATATTTTTAAATGTACAGGGTAATCATTTTATGTCAAGCCAAACGACACGCGACATCTATGAGAACTTTGCCTTCTCTTAAACAGAGGGGTAGAGATTTTGGGGAGGGGTAGTAAGAAAGGGGCGGAAAGTGTTGCAGAGTATTTATTTGTATTTGTATATTAGCCAAAGCAAGTGACCGCTGTGTATGTGAGAAGCGAACAGCATAAAAGTTGTTGCGTGTGCCGCATTCTGTCACACTCTACATGTGTCTGTGTGAGTATGCATGTGTGTGTGAAGCGGAAGCGCAGCGGCATGCAAAGGTGCCATAACCCCATGAAGAACAACATCCGTAAGACCGTGCGTGGAATCGCCAGAGCGTCCAACTCGTTGCCGCCATGGCGCCAAAATAACAGCGAGGGCAGTTCCAACAATTTTAAACATTTTTAATGATATACAAGTAAAGAGATCGCAAAAATTTAAAATGCCACAAGTAAATTAATTTAATTCATAATATTTACAAATAATAAAACATATTATATTATTTATTAAATGCACAAATTTATATCTAAATCTTGAGTTACAATTTTAGTTCATTAAAGGTTGGAAAATTTTTTAAATAATCGGCTTAAATGTGGTAATAGAGGTTCAAAAAGCTTACACTAGCTGGCACTAATAAAAGGCATATTGTTAGGAAAATATTATCTTTAAGCTGTCAACATTTGATGGGTTAAAAACAATCTTAAGATACTTCAAATGTAAGGAGATTTTTCAATGATTGTTGCGGCTTTTTCTGCACCTCTTTGAGCAACCCTCGTGCAACAAAATTTATGCGCAAACTAATTTCGCAAAGCAGAGTTTATACTCGTACTGGCATATGCACGATGTACAGTAAGACAAAAAAGTGTTTTGACATTTTTGAAAATTTACACATTTTCTTTTTTAATAAAATATATACACATTTAGTCTATGGTTCTAAGAACAAGTTAATAAAAAAAAAGATAATAAATATAGAATTTAACTATTTTTTAAATATGAATTTTGACTTTGTCAAAACACTTTCCTAGCTAACTGTATGTACATTGTACAAGTGTGTAAAAATAGCCCACTGAAACGATGCCACACTCACTCAAGTGGAGCTCAGTCACAGGTGAGGCAAGTCAAGTGTTACCATGTTGGGGCCAAAAGGATAACGGATTACGAGGAGACCTAAAAGCTGCTTAAAAATACGCTAAACAGCAACGGAGGCAGCATCCTATTTCGAGAGCATCCTATTGTACCATAATACAGCTTTTTTATAGAGAGAAAGTCACAGGACGCTTATCAATTTTGGCAGCGGAAACAATATTTGAAGTATGCATGTGTGTGTGTGTGTGTGTGTGCGTGTTGTACTTACGCATATTTGTAGCCTTAGGTGTTGCTTGTGTGTGTGTGTGTGTGTGCAGGTGACACGCGAGCCAACACCAATACAAGTGTATTACAGTTTTGAAGTCATGTGCTGCGATATCAAATTGCCCGCTCAGTTGGCAGCTCGCTTCTTCTTCCTTTGTTTCTGATTACATCGCATTTCGGGCTTTTTTTACGCCTCCTCCTACTCCTACTCTGGCTCCTCCTCCTGCTGCTGCTCCTTTTTCTTCTTTCTCTCCCACCACTAGTTTTGCTTTTCACAGTTGGCTTTGATTTTTATGCAAGCCACACAATAATGACCACGAATATCACTCTCACACACACACACACACACGCGTATAATTTAGTTGCAACTGCAACCTGCCTCCCGTTCACTGCAGCACGCGAGATGAATGGCGGTTTGAGTCGCGTCTTCTTCTTCACTCTGCGTAAAGTTGCCTGTACGCGCTTTCGCTTCGCCTCGCTTCGTTTCGTTTTTCGCCTCGCCTCGCCTCGCTGTGATTCGTTTTGTTTCGCCGCGTCGCGTCGCTGCGTCCGCTAACGTGGAGAGTTTTTGCGCAACTAAAACTGAAATTTGGCTTAGAGCTTTCTGTTGCTCGCACCACAAGTGAAAAGCTCTCTGGGCAAATTGTTTTTGTGCTCGCGCTGCTGAGAGCAGCGACGCGACGCAGCAGCGGCAATTGAGTGGTTGCCTTGCCGAAAAGCCTTGAGTGATTTTTGCTGTGGTCGACTCCTTTTAACGGGATAATAATTGGCAATACGATAAGCCAAAGCTTATGCCCTTGTCTAGCTTGACAAGTTGCGTTGCTTATCAAATGATTATATTACAATGTGATTACTTAAATAATTATAAAGTATCATATTTTATTGCATTACAGTCGTTTCTAAATTTGTCGACTAAACATTCCTGCAGCTTTGCTAAAAGTGTTGTGCTTAACTGTGTGGAACATTCCAAGCATCCTCTTGAGCTTTATGCGGGCAACACTTTACACTCAAGCCCAAGGGATCTGCTATGATTGCGCTCCAATAATTTGATGACGAGTGTAAACGCACGTAAGGCGACTCCAAGATAACGAGTTAATCAAAAGTCAAATTCTGTTATGCTGATTATATTTCCCTTTAGGCTGGGACCATTAACTGTTTCCATTAATGAGCGCAGCAGCGCACTCTCACGCTCCCTCTCTCTTTCGTTGCGCCTACGCTCTCTTCGATAACAGCTGATAACAACAATCGAATCGGCGGATCGTTGAGCTGCTCGCTTCCAGGGCATTCGTCTCAAGCTGTCGTGGTCAGTCACTCGGGAGTTGTGCAGCCGCTCGTTGGTCATACTTGCAGCTTTTTGTGATTTTGCCCAATTAAATAAAGTTATTTTTTTTAACAAATCACATTGTATACTGTCGAATATTTCGACTGGCTCAAAAGTTACACTAAAGAAAAGCCTACCAAAATCTTTAGGTTAGAAGAAAAAGTGCCAGTGAAAACGGGAGACCGGTAAGTCATGCTTTAATCGTCTGTGCACTTTGTTCTGCTGATTCTCGTGCGCCATTTAATCGCCGCTAACCGTTATCTCTGTGTGTAGGCGGTGGAAAGGGAAAGAGGGAAGGGGAAGACGGAAGGGTTGTGACCTAGGCTCAAGTTCTCTTCGTCGCAGTTAGTTTTTGCACTGCATTCTTTCTTTCGTCCTCTTCTTTCTACCTTCTGTTTGCCATCTCACTCTTCGATAATTATGCTTGTTTGTATGTCTCTTTATTTTTGTACGTGTGTGTGCAGTCGTCGCCTCTAGCATATAGTATCGATACACTTTTGATCCCGAGCACCAATAAATTTTTGATAATTTTATTATTTCGCTTTTCATTCATTTTTTTTGCAAGACATTTAGTTTTTTTTTATTAAAACGATGCAATAAGCGCTATAAATATCAAATTAAATGCCATGCATGTGCAAATGTTTATAATAAATATGTTTGTATTTGTTTTGAAATAATTTGGGCTCACAATACCGAACACATTCTTATAAGTTTGCAAATTTAAAATATTTTAGTTTATAAAATACAAACATAATATTCTGGATCAATTTTTAATTTAATGTCTATAATTTAATCGGTGCTGAAAGTACAATTAAAAGACAATTTCAAGTTTTATTGAACATGAATAATTCGCAGCAAATAAAGAAAAGGTCATTAATCCCAGAGCATATCAGAGTAGATTTTTTTAATTTTACTGACTCAACTTTTTGCTAGATAGCTACATAATTGTAACTGTATAAACTCGAATTGTTCAATGCTTAAGGTTGATTTCAAGTTTATGATCAACTAAGCCTAGTTATCGATAGGTTTTATTTCAATTTGTGGATTCCTCATGTTACATACGTAATAACTTAAAGGTAAGACAGAACACACCTCGTTAGGAATTGATCAGTATTTTATTGATCAAAATGAATGGTAAGAAATATTTAATTGGAAATACGGATCACATTGTATTTTAATATACTATTTAGAAGATGATCTTAGTTATGGGTAGGTTCCGTGTGACTTGCTTATCACCAAGCAAGGCAGTTGAAACTATTAGTATTCCCCAATGATAATCAAAGTCCAAGTGCTCAAATTGTATAATAACTAATTTGTTTTGTTTTGGTTTTCAATTGTTTTTATTGTTAGTCATTGTGCCGGAATGACCGAGATGACCTGTAAGTTTTGCTAGACAGGCGCCAAAAAAAAGTAGAAGAAAAAAATTTAAGTTAAATTAAAATATAGTAAAGTGTATATAAAGTGCGATGCGATGGTGCCCGCTGATAATAGATAATAGATGGCAATGAAATCTCGATGTCAGACGGTGTCAGGTCTACATACTATATAGTACACAAGATCGCACTTTTACTTATAATCGTAGGTCGTATAAGTAGTCCAGGTCTATTCGAACCTTCGGGTTGTCAGTAACAATTCACGCTGAGAATGGGACGTACCTTGGTGATCAGCTCCCCAAGAATATCAAAATCAAATATAAAAAAGGAACAATCATAACAAATAAATAAATAAATTTTGTTTATATTTTTCAAAAATTGCAATTAATCACGCGAAGCGAATCAGCATAAATATGGCACAAGTGACAGAAACGGGGGTTAAGGATCAAAATACGCAGCGCGATCATATCGGGGATGATGAAGTCAGCGAACTGCAGAGACCTCCCAGCTTCTATCAGAAGGTGCGTGAGCAGGCGGAGCGTTTTGCCTGCACACGTTTTGGCCAATATGCGATTGATCGTGCCGATCGTGGCCTCAAACTGATCGAGGACACCACCAAATGGAGTCTGCCACAGGGTAAGTTGCCACTACACATTTTATAGAGATACTTGGTTTCAAATTGCATAAGCTCTTTCACAGATAAGAGCTCAAGCTCTGTGGTGCTGGATCGTCCGTTGCCCTGGGTGCCCTTCTTGCTGCTGATCATCATGTTGCGCCTGGCCAGGATCTGGTTATCCTTGGGTGCTCTGATGATCGGCAATGGACCAGTGTCGCCCACGGATATGATTTACTTTATACAGACGCGACGTCGCAAATTGCGTGCCATTCGCGTGCATGGACTGAAGGTGATGAGGCATCGACAACAGGAGGCAACCAGCTCGGGAGCCAAGAGTTTCATTCAACAGCTCAGCCAGTGGCTATCTCGTGCCATATGCCGGCCAGGTGTGCAGCGGGCAAACAGCGGTCGGATTCAGTTCAGTGTTCAACATCAGGTGAGTCGAAATCCCAATTCGTGAATATCAATTAATAAAAAAAAGAAACCTAATAGCAGTCAACGATCAAATAAATTTATGTAACACTATACATAAATTTAGTAGATAAGATTTCTAATTTACAATTCAATTCAAATATATTAGCTCTACTATATATAAAACAATTATGTAACATTTAAAATAAAGTTGGAAATTAAGATTTTAAGTTTAATTACAAACCTAAACTACAATATACAACATGTAAAATATATTAAAAAAATAAGATTTTCAATTTACAATTATATAAGCTAATTTTAAATTAACTAAAAAACTATGAAACTTGTAAATAAAGTTAGAATATAAGATTTTCAACTTACAATAACTTTCAAAAACATACCAATTGAAAAACACAATTTTAAAACTGTAAAATAAAGTTAGAAAATAAGATTTTAAATTATTAATTAAATTCAAAATTATAAAATATTTTTATATAGATAAAAAATTTAAAAAAAAGTTAGGAAGTAAAATTTTGAATTTATATATAAATTAGTTTCCAACTTTATTTTTATCTAAAATAAAATTTTTAATTATATTTTATAAAATAATAAAACAAATCCAATTCGACAGTCCAACCATCAAACTCAAAGTGTCTCCAAGCGATCGCGGGATGAGGATGCCAGTGTGGAACATAATCTGACCATTGATGAACTGTTGAACAAGTATGCGAATGAGAACTCTGAGGATGACTCTGACTTTGTGCCCAATGCGGAGGATGAGAGTGAGAGCAGTTCTAGTGAAAGTTCCAATTCCAATAGCAGCGATGATTTCAGCAGCAATGAGGAACAGGATAATGTGGCAAAGGTAAGTGATGAAGTAGACACACTTGTTTAAATCTATAGCTAATTGTTGAGCAACTGCAGTATAAATTAAACAATGGCGTGCAACATAACAAGTCGAAGTCTCAATTGGATAAGGATAAGGATAAGAATAAGGATAAGGAACAGGAGAAGCCGGCAAAGACAACGACGAGCAATGGCAGCAACGACAACCAGCCGACGGAGACGGAAGTTGGTAATGGACATTGAACTGTTATTAGACTTACCATTCGATAGACAACTAAGTCTAAGTTCTAGAATCTAGATAAACGATCTAACTGAAAGTATCGATAAACGAATAACGATTTAAGCCTAAGATTGAAGTTGGTAGATGAAACCGAAACTAAAACTTAAATTAAAACTGAAATGAAATGAAATATAGAATACATTTACTTGAGCCTCAAAACAGTTAAACAGTTATTCTTTTGCCTTTTGTAAGAACAAAATCCAAATTCGAAATTGCATTATTATTGTGAGTTTGGCCTAAACTTTCCGCAATCAGCCCCTGACCTTCTCTCTCTTTCTTTCTTGCTCTCTCTCGCTCTCTCTCTGTCTCTTGATCTTTTTCTGGGCAGCTCATCGCATGGATGCAGTGAAGGAGGAAGATTGGAAGTCCACACCGGGTCACATGAGTGCCGCCTTGATGAAAACATCGGTTTACAATAATACAGCTGCCGCAGGTAACTTTAGAATGTTTCCCCTATCGTGATATCCTAGATAGGATGCCAATTAACAATTTAACGTTAGTATTTTGCCTTTGTTTCTGTTACTCTGTGCATGTGTTCAAACACAACAGCCAACATTGACCAACTCCAGTCCATTTCCACATCCCATCCCGATAAGAACCTCGATCCCAACACCGACACAGACATCGATCCCGAAACTGATGATATTACGACAACGATAATCTCTGAATCTGAATCCGTTCAACAGATTCATTCCACTATTGAGACCCTTACGCCTGCCACATCCTCTGAAGATATTTTCTATAGTCCCATCGGTTTGTTAACCTCCTTTAAACCTTTTCAAATTCCGTAACATTTGCGCTGTATCAATTTATTGTATTTTCTTTCGATTTGACAGGTTCTCCCAACAATTTTAACAGCTGCTTTGGACCCATGACTCCACTGTATAATGTCACCATTAATTCGGCCGTCAGTGAGTATTTAACATCTCTATAGTATTAGTGTTATAGCTATTATGTAAAATTCAATATTCATGAATTCTTTGTTATGTTTTAGCTCATTCCACGCCCAACTCTGAGCTGGAGGATGTACACTCAGCTGCTTCGGATCTGGAGGAAGCCACCAGACAGAGCATCTCGCTGGCCCATCAAGGAGTGCTCTTGGATACACCACCCCAAGGGCCACAGCCCAATAAGCAACAGCAACAACAGCAACAACAGCAACAACAACAACAACAGCGACAGTACAATCATCAATCGCATCAGCGTTTCCGTGGGCGTAACCGGCGCTAGAATACCCTTTAAATATATCTATATTGAATTTTCTCCCTTAATTCAACACATACAGTGAGTCAAGAAAATGTTTTGAAATAATCAAAATTTTGAATATTTATTTTTTATATTTTTAAAAATAGTAATATTTCATGAAAATTGTTTTTTAATTGTTCTAAAAACTATAGAAAAATAAGAAATGAAATAAAAATCCATAGAAATATTAATTGTGTAGAGTTTCAATGTTATCAAAACACTTTCTTGACTAACTGTTTGTGTACACATTAATAGTACATTTGTTATATATCCCATAATTGTTAGAAGTACCGCCAGTAAAACTCTGAGCTTACACAATTGGCTCGAATTTGAAGCGTATATCGCCGTGAGGTGACAGGATTATGGTGCTCTCGTACTGCAGGGGTGTCTCTCCCAGCCAGGTGACCTGGTAGCACCTCAATAGACGTACCAGCAGCGTCTCCATCTCCAGTTCGGCAATGCGTTTACCAATGCACGTGCGTGGTCCAAATCCAAAGGGCAGGTAGACAAAAGGATTGCGGGAACGGGTATCGGGACAGGCGGAGTCCTGTTTCAGCCAACGTTCCGGCATGAAACTCTTACTTTGTGGAAAGTATTGATCGCTATTGGATAACTCCAGGACACCCATAAGCACGCCCGTGCCCCGAGGCACACGATAGCCGGAGAGTATGAGGTCCTTGGTCGTAATGCGAAAGTTTCCCGGCGTAATTGAGGTGATGCGCAGTCCCTCCTTGATGCAGGCCCGCAAATAAGGCATATTCTTGGTGTTCTCAGCGGTCAGAGGAGCAGAGGAATCACTGAGAATATTCTGCAGCTCCTGGCGCAATTTTGCTTGCTTGTTGGGATTGCGGGACAGATGATAGAGTATGGTCACAAATGCCGAAGAGGTCTGCAAACAGAGCTAGGATAGAGATCAAGTATTCGGGGAGTAATCTCTCGTACCGTATCTATGCCTGCCATCAACATATCCATCGCCATCACCACAGCCACCTTTTTGTCAAATGCCAGCAGCTGTTCCAAAACACACTTACTATCCTGATTGTGATTCTTCTCCAAGTCAAATCGTCTTATCGCCGCCTCAATATAATTCGTTGTGATCTCCGTAATGTGATCGTATGTCTGCAGAAACTTCTTGAACCCGGGCGTCTTATAATACGGCCAAATGGAGGGTTGTATATCATATTTAAAGCTGTTGTTAAAGAAATCCGTCATATGCTTGGCCAGCAGAGCTGCATTCGGATCTGGATGATCAGTTAGTAGGCCCATGCGAGTGTTAAGTGCCACAAAACTAATCGATTCAAAGGCCCACATCTTGAGCTGATCGTGAAAGTCTACGCTCAGAGTATGTGACTGCGGATCCCGCAACGTTTCCAATCTGAAATCAAGTTAAAGTTTCAAAATATAGTTGAGGAAGTTGGGAGCAGCATACAGAACCCACTTGTCAATAAACTCCTTGGCAATGCGATCGATTTGTGGCAAATTCTGTCTGACATTTTGCACTTTCATCAACACTGGATTCACCTTATTGCGTATATCAGCCCAATCTTTTCCTTGTCTATATAAATAATTAGAATATTATATATTGAAAAAGTCTTACCATTCTTTATCAGCTTACTCTGAGACTAGTCCGCCAATGCCACCAAATATATCCGGGCGATGCACCTTGCGATAATACGTAAAACTCTCTAGACCTATGCGTATGGGCCAAACTCCCTCGTTTCTATAAGCGAGCTCAAAGTCCAATGGATTGTAGGTGAAAATCACATCCGATTTGCCCATTAAACCAGGAAAACGATAAATATCGCCGTACAACTCACGCATGCGGCGATTCATTTGTATGAGATTCATATTGTACAACTTTCCTAGACATAAAGAGAAAAAATAGTCATTAAAACAGTCAAAATTTGCTTAAAATTAGGAAAATAATATTTAGAACATTTTTATGTTGAAAAAAAATTATTTTTCGGGCGGGCTTTCTGTTTTTAAGAACAATTATTCTCAAAAACTGGGAATTCTTTTTATTTTCAAAACAATTTACATTTTATGGTTATTTTTTTTTTTTAACAAAAAACTTTTTAGGTATACTCACCGCCTGGTAGAAAGTAAGAGAGGACACGCAATGTGCTGGGTCCTGGAACTTCTTTGTAGGACTTTGCGTTTAGCCAATCCTCATCTGAGCGTGGTGGCGACGTGTCCAACAGTTCCAATTGAACCTACGTTTAAGTAAATTTCCAACAGGGTAGGATTGTTTGTAAACAAAGCTCTCTCTCTCTCACACTTGCACACACTCTCTCTCTCGCTATTATACGCTCTCTTGCGCTCAGCTGTCACTCACCTGCTGCTGCTCAAGCGTCCTGTCTACAAATAGCAACCGTTTAACGCTCAGCTGTTGCCCAGAAGCGTTACAATAAGAACTTATCATATTTCGCCACATATCGTTAACACTTTAAACCAAACTATTATCTATAAAAACTAATATGTAGAGTATAGATGAATAGTTTATCATCTACAACAACCGTTTCCAAGAGAATGCAAACTATGACTAAATAAGCTGCTCAACTGACAACGTCAATTACACGTTAATATAAAATTGACATACATTTGTATATAGCATAAACTTTTGGCTGAAGCTTTTCGCTGCAAAGCTTTGCTCTTGGTTTGTGTAATTGAATTTGTAAGCAAGCTTTTCGCTTCTCACTCAAGTTTAACCCTTGGCAGACAGCTGTGCTCTGTAAAGATATTTTTTAAAACGTATAAGATTAAGTAATATAAAATAAAAAATAATAGCTAAAAACAATATATTAAATGTAAAAAAAACAAAATTAACTTGATTATTAGCAATGAAACCGCAGCTTTGCTTTTTTTTTAATACATTTATTCATTGCATGCGTAAAATTGTTTTAAAGTTTAAAATGTTGATTTTGTATTTCATTTCATCTTGTTTTTCATATTATTTAGTTTCATACAATTTATTGATTTTGTTATTGAATGATCGTTTCCATTTGTTGCTATGTAAATATGAATGACATGTACATTGAAAATTTGAATAAGAGTCAAGAGAGTTGAGATTTAAGGAAATATACATAGTTGTTCTTGATTTTTTTTTGTTAAGGTACATTATAGATTAGCAAGTTGTATGCTTATGTATGTGACTTGCATTAAAATACACATACACATGCGCATACACATTAAATATAAGTAGACAATACATCAATATATCGATATGTCAATGGAGGCGTTAGAGTTTGTTTTTTTTTTTAGTTTAAACACTTGATATGTATTTGATATGTTTCGATTGAAATTGGCGTAGTTAAAGGAAAATTGATAACTACAGATGGTATATAGTTAAATGTATATAAGTATTATATACAATTAAATTCAGCACATAAAAACAAACTTGAACGGTCGGTTTCATTCGGTTGCATTTTGTATAAAAATATAACAAATTATAAACGTTCGTTGTTTCATGCTACTTATTTGGTTGATTGGTTTTTAGTTTGCTGTTTCTTTATTTGTTAATGTTTTTAAGGTATTTATTTGGTATTTTTGAAACATAAATCATTGAGAAAACATTCTGCGGAGGACCTTCAGTCTTTGTTTTGTTTTTGTTATTTATTTATTTTTATTTTTTCTTGAATTAATATTGCTTGATTAGTTTCCTTTTCATGGTGTTCACTTGTCATCGTTGTTGTTTTGGAAATTGATATGCATTAGTTGAGACTGTGAAAAATCACACGGATTGTTTAAGATTTTCTAGGTCTATTTACTCGTAAATTACGTATTAAGCGCTTCTTGAGTAATGAGTTCTGAGTGCTGAAGATCCCTAAGAACTAGAACTATGATGGGAACCAAGGCAATGGAATTAACAAAAGTTAAGATACGTTGGGTCGTCATCATTATCATCGTTTGATCATTAGGTATTACACACATATATATAAGTAGTTACGAATAGTTAGTTAGTTTTCTCGGGATTTGGTAATTAGCCTAAGTTAAATTGCTCACATTGAGTTGATATGCTTGGTATTTTCCACTTTCCTTCACAATTACAAGTAGTTTCGAAAGTACATGAAATTTTTGTATAAGTATAAGTAATATATATATATATAGCTAATCTGATCTTGATATATGTATACATAGTTACTTAAGCTTAATTGATTTAATCTAGCAATTACAAATAATTTGCTAAAAAATGCATTAAAAAACTTACTTAGGAGTGGTGCACAATATATATATATTGAATATTTTTAGGCAGTGCATTCAACTAGTAATTTGTCTAAGGACTTGGTAAATATATATGCTAATAACAAACTAAAGCAAATCAAAATAATTTAATTTAATCAAGTGCAATTCTTGCTAATTAAATTTTGATAGAAATTAACAAAACAATTAACAATTAATTGTATATCATAATAATAATATATATTTTTAGTAACTATTACTTAAAGACTAGATTTTAAACATTTGACTGATATGTTTTGAGTTCAAAATTGTTTTTCATTCACTTTCATTTTTGATATGTGACATTTGCTTAGCCTCAGCTATATAAATTTAAATCCTTTGATTTTATTTAATAATATGGTATATATAGGTTGAGTAGCTCAGATATGTTTGCGATATGCTATAGATATATGTATAATATATTTAAGTTTTTCTTTTTTTTTGCTTTTGAAGTACGTTTAGTTGTTGTTTTATGCACACTTTTAATTCAGCCGACGATTCTGTGTAAATACATTTAATTGCCCCATTTATTAACTAATCTCGAGACGCATTCATTTCAATTGCAATTTGCCCGTATCTGTTATATGCTATAAAATCACATTTAGTTGCTTAATTAATTTTTATGCTCTCTCAACACACACACACACACATACATACACTCGCACACACATTCAGACAATGCGCAAACTTCGTACATCATGTAGATATTGCTTTTTGTTTTACTCGTTTCGATTTTCTTTTGAGTATTTTTTTCCTCTGGTTTTCCCATAGATTTTCATGTGATATTTTACTCTTTTTTTCTACTTTCTCAGTTTCATTTTTCTACGCTGCACTTGGTTGGGTTAAAGGGTGGTTCTTGGTGGAGATTGGGTTTGGGTTTTGGGGTGTTTTTGGTGGCGCCAAAGTTCGCATAATTGAACTGTCAGCCTGCTGGCAGACAGGCAGAAATATGGCGTCATGCCAGGAGTGGAAACTGTGAGTCTTTCTGCATCCTTCTGCATCCTTTTCCATTCGTCTGCTTGATATTCTTGCTGTTTGTTCTGCACGCAGTTTTCAACTTGAATGTTTGTTTTGTTCGTAATTAAATGTTGCTGCAAACAAAGTGGAAAAATGTGCTGCCGTTGCAGTTGAAGTTGCTGCGACTTCTCGTATTAATCATCATCAGTCCATGTTTCTCAAACTACTCTTCGGGCCAGCCCAGATCCTCGCCGACGAGCTCATAAAACCGCTGATTATATTCGGCAAAGAACTTGCGTAGTCTGGACACGACAACGGGATCCACATGCGGATGTTTCCTTCCTTTCGTCTCACGCAGACAACGATCTCCATTATCATAGCGCAGGCAATAGAAACCCTTTGTCTCATTAAAGTAGAAATGTTCGCTTTTCACGCGATGCTCAATGCCTAAATTGAGAAAAATTTTTATTAATTTATTTTATTAAAATTGCAATTGAATGTTTGTTTGCTTACCCAAAAATGCCTCGATGCGTTTGAGCTGGGAGAGTGGATCCTCGATAAGACGATCACCGTTCACCACCAGCAGCTGCTCACGCGGAAAAACCTCCAGCCAGCGATGCAGATGCACATGGTACATGGATATGCTGAGTGGACGATATGCCTCATTCACAGTGCCATTGGGAAATATGGCCAGCTCCTCAAAGGACCTGCAAAATTAAATATACTCGTATATATAAAGTGGCTGTGGCAATTGGAGCAAGTGGCAGCTGCAAGTGGCAAGTACCAGCACCAAGGCAAATAAGGCAATGCAAATAAATAAAGTTCTTCGGCATCTTTTTATACCCTTGCTGAGGGTTTAAGACTTGGTAAGAAGCTCAACCAATTTTATAGATAGTGCAATTGGTATTGTTATATAATGCTAAAATTAACATTATAAAATAAAAACTATGTGTTGATTTTCTTTTTTTTTAATTAAAAATAACTACCTGCTTTTAAATATTAACAAAAGGCTTTATATAGTAATTACCATACAATTTTTTTAGAAAAATCAAAAATAAAAGTTAGTTTTCATTGTTGTTATCCGATTTACTTAAATAACCGTTCGAGAATTGAATTAAAAGCTAAATTAGTTTTAATTAACATCAATTTTCTTTTTCAAAAAAGTTTAACTGAGTGAAATATAAACTTTTTTTTTTATTAATTTATTAATTTAAATTGTTTAAAATATGCAAGGGTATCAAAAGTACAGCTGTCTGAGGAAAACTTTACTTCTCTTTGTGCCATTTCCATTTGTTTTTCAGTTTGCCTTGCATTTTGCTTCACTTACTTGGCTGCCAATTGGGCGGCACTGGGAGTGGGCGTGGTTGTTGTTGTGGCTGCATGTCTCGTTCCCGTTCCCGTTCCCGCCATTCCCCCCGTTGCCGTCTCCTTGGCTCCAGTTCCGCTTCCCAGCGCATTCTCATAGCCATGTGCCGCCTGCAACTTGGCATAAAGTGTCGATTGCGTCGGCATCCTCACACCATAGCTAGAGCTGGAGCTGGAGCTTGCACCGGAACCCGAACCCGAACCAGGAGCACTATTCTCAGCCAGCGGCAATATCGCAGTCGCCGCATGGCTACGCAACTGGGTATAGTCCGATATAGCTCTGGTCACGGGCTCACGGACAATGAGCAACAACTTGATGCTCGCATTCATGGCACGCACTCGCTCGGGAACCTGCAAAAAAAGGAGAAAGGAGAAAAGAGAAATGAGGAATGTGAACGTAGAATCGAGACTGGGGTTATGTCAAGTCGAGCCTCGAATAATGCCAAGTTATGACATGGCCATAAGATAAGCAGCTAATGAATTTACAGTCTGGCACAGCAGTATGCTGTCAGCCTCCTTTATCGACTCGTTTGCTGCCCCATTGCAGCCACTGTGCAGTGAACAATTTCATTTAAACGGAAAATATGGCCCCACAATGCCGTCGTCGCCGAGCCGTGCAATTGAGGCATAGTATAGTATGAAAAGTGCAGAATGATGTACTACTAAGCACCCTGTATTAAGAGATACCATAAGTTTATTCATGACTATTGCAGATTCCACTTTTGAATGTCCAAAAATTTTATTTAATTTAGATATTACTTTGGATTTTTCTTGTATTACAATATGTAAAATATATGTACTTGCATCTTCTGATTTTCTTTTTTTACGAGTCTGATATACCCTTGGTCATGTCTAAGGGGTATATCAAGCAAAACAAAAAAACACAAGCGAATTCTTTTCAGTCTAAAACTGGGTATCTTGTTTTGTTTTTAATTTTACAAAAAGTAAAGCATACTTTTAAGCTGCTGTAAATATTATATTCAGGTTTGTTCATAATATAAAGCGTATGGTAATTTCTCCAGTATTAAAATATGCCCAAAAAAACATCATCTGTGTTGTTAATGTCAAATATACCCTCTCCCTCGTTGTCATTTTTTAAAGGGTATGCAAAACCAACGAGGCGAACTAAATAAAGTTAATCAATTTCAATGGGCCCCCTTCCACGAACTGTGCAACAAGTGCAACAAGCGACTGTTGGCAAACTTTCATCTTGATGAACCAGAAAATGACGAGCTAAATAAATACCTAAGGTACTTATACATGGTATATAGCATATGCCCCAGTAAATAGCATATATATACCTCTTTCTACCCCCTCTGGTTGCAGCTGGAGACGAAAGCACACCGTTGGGACCTGCATTATTTATGGGACGCGAGGCTAATTTAAAGTTGAAATTGTTTCATTAAATTTTGCACACCATTTAAATGAAATATATTAATACGAGCATTATGAACTGGACAGACAGTTCCCAGCGGGGCCTGTGGGGGTATGTCAATAAATATTAATAATGACATTAATGTAGATTTAACAAACGGAAGAACAGCTGCAGCTCAGCCATAAATTGAAAGTACAACTGAATGAATTATTGCATTCGGATAACACCGCAACCATTATTTGACTTTCCAGCTATCAGTTTCCCGTTCCCAATTGCCAGATTCTACAGTCTACAGCTGCCAGTTTTCAGTTGCCACCTGAAGGTTTCAATTTCGGTGACACATGCAACTTCCGGCTCGACCAGTAAATTGCATCAGCAGCAGCGACAACAGCACAGAAACTCTGCGGGCAACAGGCGAAAAATAAAACACAAAAAAATAACCTTAAAAAAAAAAATAAAGGATACAAATCATCATAAAATTTTGAAGAGCTTAAAATGATTCACTAACAGTTATCCTGTAAGAATTCAAATTTACAGAGTGCTTCGATAGACTAGATCAATTATAAAAAATTTATACTTGAAAAATATTTTTTATGAAAAATAAGATTTGATTACTATTCATAACTATACCCGTTAGTTAATTTTTGTATCGAAACATTTTTAAATTTTTTGTTTGATAAAAATCGTCAAAAAAAATGTATTTTAAAAGTTTTAGTTGTTATATTTTTTCCACTAAACACAAATTCTCGTTTCAAGACTTGGAACAATAATAATATTAATTATATTAAATGTTTTTTGATAGCATGACAAATTTTTTTCAGCTTTGGTTATCGGGGATTAAAGTTACAAATGTTCAGTTTATGTTTTAATTGAATGTAAATCACTAAGATTATTTTAATGACTTTAAATTGTTTTAAGGATTTAATTAAGAAAATAGATCTAATCAAAGAAATCAGCATACAGGGTATAAAAAAACAATAATAAAACTGAATGTGGACCAAAATTTGCCGCAGTTTTAGGATATTTTCTAGTGGACGCAGGAATAGTGAAAGAGAGGAAGAGAGAGAGGGACACAGGGAGGATATGAGGAGCGATGTGTGTTAGATGACGCCGTTTGCCAAATGAATTTGCAAACATTTCCGCTGCCAAAATTGGTTGGATACGGACACGGATATGAACACGGACACGAACACGGACAGGGAATAGGGCGACGGAAATTGGCAGAGTAGATACACACATATACGAGAGCACATAAAGGAGCAAGGAAAAAAAAAAGAGGATGCGAGTTGGGAGATGTAGGAGTAGAATTGAAAGCGTTTCGCTTTAATTTGATAGATGTCGATGCAGTCGCTCTTCATCAACATCAACATCATCATCATCTTCTTCTGCAAGCGGACAGTTAATTAATAATTACGGTCGGCCATCTGCAGTGGACGAGCCTAATTGCCAATTAGACATCAAAGCGAGTGCAGAATTGTCTAATGTTTAGTTAAGTGCTCGTTGAAGGGTCTGAAGGGTGTGAAGGGGTTGATGAATTCTCACCTCGGGTGAAACAAAATAGCTGGGACTCTTCTCAATGGTAATTTGGCCGCGAAATGAGTGGGGCATCTTTTTGCGATACCATTCGAGACCCTTCAGGTAATTCTCGTCCCGGTCGAAGAAGTGCACCTCCCCTCCGGCCTTCTGGATGCGCGGATGCAGATACAACATCTCGAGCAACGCCCTCGTTCCGCACTTGCGAACGCCAATTATCAGTGCCTGAAATGAAGCGTTGCAAATGCAAATTGCAGCAATTAGCGGAAGCAGATGGAGAAGCAGAAGGAGAAGCAGACGGAGAAGGACTTCATTACTTACCTGTGGCAATCGTCGACTTGTCTTGGGAAAGTGCACGCGACTGGAGGGAAAAACCATGGGATGACTTAGCTGATTTGAACTGGCAACCGGTTTCACAAACACGGGCAAATGATTCGGATTCGAGGAATACGGAGACGCTGCAGCCGCCGCAGACGCAGATGCGGCCAGGGAGAGACGATGTCGTTCGTGCACCGCCTGTGCCGCTTGTATATTGTAGACGGCGCTGTCGTAGAGCACGTGAAATGTGAGGAACAATGAGATCAGCATGACCGTGAGGAAAACTACGGCCAGCTTTGGACGGGATACGCCGACAACCAAGATGCAATCCGTGTGTGAGGCATCACCTCCGACTGGTCGCATTGCTGATTTTGGCAGCCAGCTGAAAGAGTGCGAAAGAGACGGAAAGGCAATTGGAGTGAGAACAATTAGAGTTCATGACTATAAAATACCCGTTATTTAAAATAAATATGTATTTATTGTATTTGAAAAGAATAAGCTCCAACGGGTTATAATTACTGCATACATTTGGGCTTGTCTTAAAGTCTTAAAACAGTCATATCTAACGATATATTTATCTGATCTTAATCGGTATTAGTACCGCTACGTTCCGAAACAACTATTTCGGTAAAAGGTTCTATTTCAGTTATCTTCTTTTGGTTTCGGTATCAATACCGGAACGTTACGGTACACCAAATCAATTTTGAAACACTTTTAAATGATGATAGTTGTCGTTTTATAATAAATATGACATCGAAGGACATCCAGGTGAATAAAATTTTTTGAACGAATTTAATAAAATTTGAATGCAGAAAGTATTACGCTGCCAAACCATGATCAAAATGACATTCCGTTTGAAAATCGAAAAAGTTTTGTTTAAGTTATGACAGTTCGAAGTTGCTCAAGCCTCTGACCTAGCAACTTTACAAGTCAAAATATTTCTTAATTTTGACATGATTTTTTACAGAAAAATGAAAGTCCTCAAAATCAAGTTTAAATTGTCATTTTATACTAATTACAATATAAGGAGTTGATTAAAAGTGAAAACTTGAGATTTAAAATTTTGAATTTTCAAAATTTCAAAGGGGGGACCCTTACCATCAAAATCGAATCTTGGTCAAAAATAATAAAATTTTATAAATTAACAAAATTTAAATGCAGTATGAATTAAGAGACCGAATCATGATCAAAATGGCATTCCGATTAATAATCTGGTCAGTTTTCTTCAAGTTATGACAGTTGGAAGTTTGTCAAATTTGATCACTCTAGCTCTCACAGTCACCAAGACAGACAGGAAAACGAACTGACAACAACTATATCGGATCGACTGTTAATACTGATCAAGAATATATATACCTAATGGGGTCTGTCACGCATGCTTCTGTTAGTTACATACGCCGCAACGAATACATACTACACTTGTAATCTCCGAGAAACAGGTATAAAAAATGAGAGAGAAAGTTAGTGGAAGGGGAAAAGCAAAAGGTCATGAGATTAGTATAGATTGTCCTTTGCTTTGGCACTTTTCCTGTGCTCAATTAATCTAATGGACGCCACATTCAATAGGCGTCGTCAGGCAAGAGACGCCCTAGTAGCCGAGTAGCCGAGTAACCAAGTCGTCGGGTCGTCGAGTGGCAAGTGGCATGTGGCAGGCAGGACTGGCAATCAGGAGGCAAGAGGCAAGCTAATTAGATTGCCGTTTCGACTGCCGTTGAGTAATTAAAGTGAAGGCCCAAACGACAACTTGGGCAACTTGAAGCCGTGACTCACGAGCCAAAACTGTTGCAAAATTAGCGCGGCGACACCTGACCGGGGTCAGAAGTTGTCCCTCCCCTATACCCTATAACCAAGTGCCTACACTGATAAAAAAAATTGTTCTAAATTCAAGATTTTGGTCTCAAAACTAAGAGTTTTGGTCTAAAAAATGCGTCGAGAACAAAAAAATTCTTTGATTAAGAAAACACATCTTGGTTTTGAGAACATTTAAAACAAGACCTAGTTCTAATTTTAAGAATGAACGTTCTTAAAATTAAATTCAAAGAACAAAAAAATTAAAAATGATTTTTTAAATGTATAATTTTTTTTTTTTATAATTTTGACTTTTACATATTTTATTCTGTCTGTTACGAGTGGGATTCGGGGCCACCAGTTGTTTTATATAAAATAGTTCATATTTATACTTTCCTAACAATTTAAGATGTTTATTCATGTATTAAAAACGTTGATTTTTTAAATGAATATTCTTAGTAGTAGTAATATGGTCTTAAGATGTTCTTATTTTAAGAACAAAATATTAAAGATGAATGTTCTTGATTTTAGATCTTTGTTTTTTTTTTTTTTTGAGTGTATACCCTATCCCATTCTCTTATTCTCTGCTGCCCACAGGCTGTGCCTTGTCAGCGCTTAAACGAATTCCATTATAAACGTTTCCTACTAAACCGCAACAAACACGGCCCGCATTATGAGTTGCAGCACAGGCGGCGTATACGTAATATCGTCTTCGTCGTCGTCGTCGTCGTCGTCGTCGTCGTCTAATGGATGACTTCATTTGCAGAATGCCGCAATAGTAGTAGATGTTGCAGCTAAGGCAGCCGGCGGCTAAGTGCATTTTCATAGACAGGAAGAGTGCAGAGAGTAGAGGAAGAGGGTGTAGGGAGAAAGGAGGCAGAGAGTGCTGCAACAGGCAGTTGGCAGCATGGCAACGTACTATCCCGTCGGCCTGGTCGACTTTTGCATGCGACACCTCGTTAAAAGTAACGACACTGAGCACAGTGTAGAGTCACTTCACACGTCTCTCTCTCTCTCTCTCACTCTTTCCTCTTTTCCTCTTTCTCAGTGTGTTTGCGTGTGTGGCATGCTTTAAGTTTTCTATTTGCAGCTGCATTTCAGCCCTACACTGGCCTCATTTCATGGCCCACAGGAGGCGGCTGCCACTTGACTTGGCATCTGCATAAACGCAACGTTCCCTTTGACTCTGCGTCTCAGTGTTGTTGTTACAGAGCAGTTGTTATTGTTATTGTTGCTTCTGCTGTCACGCATTCAAGCTGACAGCGCCGTACCTGGTAGCTGTACTCAGACCCTTTTCTGCTTCGCTAAAGCTGCCCGCCGGCAACCAGCTTAAAGCGGCTTAAATCCTGGCCAAGTTGACTTTGTTTTAAAGCATTCTACAAACTAATGGGCCAGCTGGAAGCGGCTTAAAAGCTTAAGCCAACCTCTCAAATGGTATTAACACGCTCACTGTTCACTTCACACTGCTCACTGCTCAACAATTGCAACTTGTCACATTTATCTCACTTAGAGCTCTAAAAAATCATTTCAAGAGCTTGTAAATTAATGCTGAAAAATTATGTGAGTTTTTGCAGAGCTCAAGGATAATAATAAAATATGCTTAGGAATTATGCAGATTAATGTAGAAAATAAATTTTTAAAAAAAGTAAGTAAGTGCAACTCATAAATCGTAATGAAAATTTTAGAAAACATCCACATGCTGATTGTTTTCAAAAAATATTTAGCTAGTTAAATTTATAATACTTGAATCATGATATTTGAATCGTTTTGAGGAGAGAAAATTGTACATCAAATATTTAAAGGCGTCAAATATGTCACGTAATGCATTTAATTGTACAAGTACTTAATAAAACAGCAAGTTAATTGAGGCATGTAAAACAAGCAACAAACAAATATGCAGTATAACACAAAAGTCGCAACATTTTCCAGACATTCAAATGCATACAAATTTCATTTGAGTCGTTCAAATGTAAATTTTATTGAAAACACCAGCACAGAGTGCGTCAAGTCTAGGGATCACATTTAATTTATGTGCCATTGTATACCCTGCAGAATTAAGTTGAACGCTTCTAAAACTAAACTTACTTAGGTTGTCTAATCGTATTAATTAAAAATTTTAAGTGAAACATAAAAACTCATTAATCAATCCAATAACTAAATTTAATTATTCATTTAATTGTTAATATAATTTTTATTTGATATGCTATCAAAAAGCGGGAGCTAAGAATTGATTTTAGAACTATGATTTCTTGGTAAACATATCTTAGAATATGGGGTATCATTTGTGAATTTTTTGGCCCATACAAATCGATGCACTATATATGCTAGCAAGTTATTTAAGAGTGTGGGGTTCTCTAAAGCCACATCTAGATTTTTATTTTTATTAAAACATTTACCTCTTTTAATAAATTCAACTTTATTAATCATTAAAATTGTTTTTTTTTGTTCTTGATTACAATATTAATTTTTTTATCAAATTTTTTATCAAATTTAAAAAAATTAATAATACTTTTTGTTATCAATAATAAAAATTAAATAAATTAAAAATAGAAAAAATAAATATATAGCCAATTTAATAATTTAGTTATACCCGCTGTTTAGCACAGCACAGGGTATAGTCAATAACAAGCTGAAATAGAGCTTTGGTTTGAGAAAATCAGCAGTTTCCTCAATGGAACATGACCCTAGTCTGTAGGGGAGACGAACCCAAACCCAATCCCAAACTTAAGTCCAATCCCAATCCCAATCCCAATGCCAAGCTCTTAATGGTCGCTGGCTTTTTGGTATACTCACAGGATGTCCAGCGGCAATTTGACAGAGCAATCGCGCAGCGTCGCCGTTGCTGATGCAGATGTCTGATGCTGATGTTGTTGTTGTTGTTGTTGTTGCTGCTGCTGAGACGTATGTTGCTGCTGCCTCTGATGGTATTGCTGTGGATGGTGGTGCGGGTGTTGATGGTGTTGATGCTGCAGCAGATGTTGATATTCGTGTGCCTCCCGATGACCATCCTGATCATGATGATGTTGATGATGATGATGATGGTGCTGCTGCAGATGTTGTTGTTGTTGCTGTTGCTGCTGCTGTTGCTGCAATGGCTGTTGCTCGTTGCTGCTGTTGCTGCTACTGCTGCTGCCGCTTGCCGCACGTCTCTTGGCGGCAGTCATCAGTGTGGCAGCCAACTGACGTTCAATGCACCCAAAATTATTACCGCTGGCTGTTGAAGGCGGCAACTAATTGGTCACGTTCTCGACCAGCCTCTTCCTGCACCTCTTCTGCCCCGCGGCCTACGCCCCTGCTTCCTGCTAGTCAGCGGGGTCGTCGCTCTATATGTTCCTTTTTGTATTTTAACTCGACGCGAATAAAAGGAAAACGGGCTGCAGTTGCAGTTGCAGTTGCAGCTGATTTATGGCAACAAGAATCTGCCCTTTTGTGCGCTTAATTAAATTCCAAACAGCTGCAGTTAGACTTAAAGTTCGTTTTCTTGTTATTGTGGCTATGATACTTTAATTTTTCAAGCAATTCGAATTCATATTCAATTTGCTTAAAGCCAGAAGCACAAACAAAAGCTTTGCTTATTTCCGCTTGGCCACAAGCAAATAAAATAAAGGAAGCTCATCATCATCATCATCATCATTATCTGCAGCAGCAGGAAAAGCCACAACAGTTTTATTATTGTTGCTTCGTTATTCGATTTGTTGTTGGATCATATGCGGGGTCACTTTATTCCAAGTGCTTGCCACATGATGTTGCAAGTAGCACCAACACCAAGACCCGTTGACGGCAACTGCTGATGCTTCTGTTGTTGCCACATTCGCACTTCACGTTCGGCAACTGCCAAGGTCAACTGAAAAAAAGTACAAAAGTTAGTCATTTTTAAAGATCAATTTGGAAATATAACAAAAAAATATAAATATCACAAAATATAAATATCATATCAATATGACTTTAAACGAATAATCAACATATTTAACTAATTTTATTGTGTAATTTACAGCAGTTTTTGAGCTATCTTTGTGCTCAAATCAAATTGAATTTCATAGTTGTATTTATTTTGATAAGATAACAAAATGAATTCAACGTTGACTTCATTCTTTGATTTACCTGCTCAATCTGGTAAATCGCGTTTTCCAAAATGTATATTTTTTTTGATCGAAAGTAATCTCTGGAAACTATCCCTAAACAGATCCTGTTAGATCTCAGTTTCCACTTTTAAATTCGCACTGGCCTCTCACAGCGGTTCTTGTAGCATATCTACTAGATATTATCTACAGTTCGTTCTGAAACTGGGGAAAATTTTAATGGCGAAGCGTAAGCCATACATTATTAAGAATATCATAATCGGCTATAATATATTTTAAGTGATCTATAATGTGATTATGTTTGGACTTGTAAGTTCAGAAACCTATATGTGCAATTTCTTAAGCAACTACAACAGAAAGCTATTATATTTTACAGGGCTAACTTACATATATTTTATCAACTAATTTCCAACTATAGTATAGTAAATAGTATTAATAGATTAATTAATAATTAATTAATTAATTATTAATAGACTACAGAATTCCTACTTGCCTTTGAGTTTAATTAATAGATATGCATGTATAAATTAACACCTCCTATCGTTCGCTATATCCCACTAACGCACACATTGTGACGAACATGTGATAATTCATTTGTTGACTTCATGCTAATGCTCAACGCATTTAAATAATTAAATTGCATAACTTTTAGCAACAAGGAAAGCGAGAATTCTTTGTGCCCAGATCGAAGTGAATTTAATAGTCGTATTTCTATTGCATTCGAATGCAGACCTAACTCAATAAAATAAAATAAAATGAACTCATCGTGGATTTCATTCTTTCAATTACCTGCTCAACCAGGTAAATTGCATTGTCAAAATAGTTCTACTTTTGAAAGCAAATAATTTCTAACAATTATTTTAAAACAGATCCCTTTATACAACGGTTTCCTCTTTTGGATTCGCAATGGCCTATCTCTGCGATTATTGTAGGATATCTACTATTCGTTCTGAAACTTGGCAAAATTTTTATGGAGCATCGAAAGCCATACAACATAAAGAAAGTCATAATTGCCTATAATATCTTTCAGGTGATCTATAATGGGATTATATTTGGATTCGTAAGTTCAGCAACATAAAGTTCTTTATATTATATATATATACTTTACTTATTCTATATCCAATTCAGGCTATAAATTATTTGATCATTAGGACGACATATGACAAACGCTGCATGTTACACCTTCCCCTCTATCATCCCGATAAACAAACGGAACGTCTGCTATCATATGCATATTTTATCAACAAGGTAATCGATCTTCTCGATACGGTCTTCTTCGTTCTCCGCAAGAGCTACAAACAGATTACCACGCTTCATGTCTATCATCATGTAATGATGACATATTGCATGTATTGGATTTTTCGATATTACGGCTTCGGTGGACAATACGCTATAATGGGACTCTTAAACACTTTCGTTCATATCATGATGTACTCCTACTATCTCATCTCGGTCATATATCCGGAATTTAGGGGAAATCTTTGGTGGAAGAAGTATATAACCAAATTGCAACTATTGCAATTTGCTCTGTTGCTTTTGCAATCATGTTATGTACTTATATTCAATCCAACTTGCAAATTTCCACTCATTCTGCAATATTTTCAAGTTTTACAGGCTACGACTATGACTCTCATGTTCAGTAACTTTTACTACCGTGCATATTTGAAGCCAAAGCCTCAGAAACTTCAGAAACAACAGTAAGATGGAGTGTGAGAGTGGTTTGCAATTAGATACCCTGTAGTTAACTTTAAATAAGTCTATAATATAGATACTATATACAATTGAAAAAATATAAGTTGGTAAAATCTTCATAACATTTTTACCTGAATCAACTTTTTTATTATACCAAAAATTTCTGAAAAATAGAAAAAAAAACAAGAGGGCTCCGCCCCCTACTCGCTTCGCTATTAAACTTATTTAAAATTAATTAGAAATTGATAAATTGGTAAATCGCAAGTCGTAATCGTAATCGCTTGCAATCGATGTAGAGTGTGTCAAGAGTAGCCACAAACTACAACTTCGCTCAGCCTGCAGTCTGGCAGCACCCATTTTCCTCTCTCACTCTCTCCCTCTTACGCAACAAATTCAAGCCTGTCAAAGGCTGCTTCAGTGCGCGCGAAACTTGAAATAAAAGACAATGTCTAATTTTATTAGATTCTTAAAGCGGAAAATGCTTAGTTTTTTTTTACAACGATAGTAAGCAGATACTTATTATATATATGTGTAAGCAATCGGAAATATTTATAATTAAAATTATTATTTTGCAGCTTTCAGTGCTCGGCAAAGATGCAAAAGTAGTGCTGCAAAATGATCGCTTTTTCTCTCTTGCAATTTCATGCATAGCTATCAGCTTCTGCTGATTTTTGCCATGCATAAATACATATTTATATATTAACACAATTATATTTTAATCAAATTGTATATTTGTATATACATTAATTATACATTAACATTTTAATTACATGATATCGATAATATTTTTGCTTATCGCTTGATTCTTATTTGGTACCCAAAAAAAAATGGGTACTAATTCGTACTGTCTTTGTGCGCGCCTTGCATACAAACGTATACATGCTGTCTCGCTCGCACGTTTGCAAATGTAATTATTGAATTAAATGTAAATTCCAAAATAACTTCTCTATTTATGGGTCGATCGCTTTGAAAATTTCAGGGTCGTTAAATACGCATACTTCTCAGCTGATTGTTCAGTTAGGGAGTGCTATGTCAAAAATTGAGCCTGTATATTGTATTGGGCAATTTGTGGGCGAAGGGGGCGTGTTATCTAAAATTGGAAACAAACTTGACCTGCGTATGGTATTCACAAACCTGCACTTTAAATTTGAAGTATCTAGCACCTATAGTATCTGAGATCGACGCGTTCAAACAGACGGACAGACAGACGGACAGGGCTAGATCGACTCGGCTGTTGATCCTGATCAAGAATATATATACTTTACGGGGTCTGGCACCCCTCCTTCTGCCTGTTACATACATTCTGCCAAACACATTGTACCCTTTTTTGCCCATTTTCAATGGGCTCATAGAATAAAAACTTTCGGCTCACAAGAATATAGTGGATGCATTGAAATAGGTGCATTTAAATCGAGTAGCGCCTATCTTATAGTCTTAGAATCGACTATAGAACTCCTGCTTGCCTCCGAGTTTAATTAATGATATTCATATATAAATTGACACCTCCTATCGTTCGCTCTATCCCACTAACGCACACATTGTGACCAACATGTGAACCGAGATAATTCATTTGTTGCTAATGCTAAGTTCATGCTAATGCTCAACGCATTTAAATAATTAAATTGCATAATTTTAAGCAACAAGGAAAGTGAGACTTCTTTGTGCCCAGATCGAAATTTATTTCGTAGTCGTATTTCTTTTGCATTCGAATGCAGACCTAACTCACTAAAATGAACTCATCGTGGATTTCATTCTTTGAATTACCTGCCCAACCAGGTAAATTTCATTGTCAAAATAATTTTACTTTTGAAAGCAAACAATTTCTAGCAATTATTTTAAAACAGATCCCTTTAGACAACGGTTTCCTCTTTTGGATTCGCCATGGCCTATCACTTCGATTATTGTTGGATATCTACTATTCGTTCTGAAACTGGGCAAAATTTTTATGGAACATCGAAAGCCATACAATATAAAGAAAGTCATAATTGCCTATAATACCTTTCAGGTGATCTATAATGGGATTTTATTTGGATTTGTAAGTTCTGCAACATAGAGTTCCAGTATTTCGCCTCAGCTAACTGAAAATTGTGATACTTTTCAGGCTATATATTATTTGATCATCAGGCGGACATATGACAAACGCTGCATGTTACACCTTCCCCTCTATCATCCCGATAAACAAACGGAACGTTTGCTATCATATGCATATTTTATCAACAAGATAATCGATCTTCTCGATACGGTCTTCTTCGTTCTCCGCAAGAGCTACAAACAGATTACCACGCTTCATGTCTATCATCATGTTTTGATGACTTATTTCATGTATTGGGTTTTCCGATATTACGGCTTCGGTGGACAATACGATATGATGGGACTCTTAAACACTTTCGTTCATAGCATCATGTACTCCTACTATCTCATCTCGGTCATATATCCGGAATTTAGGGGAAATCTTTGGTGGAAGAAGTATATAACCAAAATGCAACTATTGCAATTTGTCCTGTTGCTTTTGCAAGCATGTCATGTACTTATATTCAATCCTACTTGCAAATTTCCACTCTTCCTGCAATACCTTCAAGTTGTACAATCTACGACTATGATTCTTATGTTCAGTAACTTTTACTACCATGCATACTTGAAGCCAAAGCCTCAGAAACTTCAGAAACAACAGTAAGATGGAATGTGAGAGTGATTTGCAATTAGATACCCTGTAGTTAACTTTAAATCAATCTATAATATAGATTCTATATACAATTGAAAAAATATAAGTTGGTAAAATCTTCATAACATTTTTACCTGAATCAAATTTTTGTGTGTCCAAAAATTTCTGAAAAATAGAAAAAAAATAAGTGTCGGTTCACAAGAATATAGTGGATGTATTGAAATAGGTGCATTTAAATCGAGTAGCGCCTATCTTATAGTCTTAGAATCGACTATAGAACTCCTGCTTGCCTCCGAGTTTAATTAATGAAATCCATATATAAATTAGCACTTCCTATCGTTCGCTCTATTCCACTAACGCACACATTGTGACCTACATGTGAACCAAGTTAATTTAATGCTTGACTTCATGCTAATGCTCAACACATTTAAATAATTATTTTGTATAATTTTTAGCAACAAGACAAGCTAAATTTCGTTGTGCTCAGATCGAAACGAATATTGCAGTCTTATTTTTATTGCATTCGAATGCAGTCCTATCTCAATAAAATGAGCTCAACGTGGGTTTCATTCTTTGAATTACCTGCTCAGCCTGGTAAATTGCATTAACAAAATAATTTTGCAATTGGAAGAAACTAATCTCTAAACATTATGTTTTTCAAAAAAAGATCCCTTTATACATCGGTTTATTTTTTTGGATTCGCCATGGCCTATCACTGCGATTATTGTAGGATATTTACTATTTGTTCTGAAACTTGGTAAAATTTTTATGGAACATCGAGAGCCATGCAATATTTGGTAATTTCTATTTTAAAGCATATTGTACTCGCAATTCCAGATATCAGAAAATACAGTAAGCAGTAACTCAGTAGAAATAAAATATATCTTAATATAATATAAGATTGATTGTATTGAATTTTGAATCAATAAATAATATTTGAACTTTGATTTGAGTTAACATTAAATAATTGTTAAAGCCTTTAAACAAAATCTAAAACATTCCCTACTATGGACATATGCAAATACAAGTGTCATGTTATGTTTTATTTAACCCGAAAGTTCTTAATCAATTCTGAACATCAAGTAATCAAATTAAGCATAAAATACAATGTTGTATGCTCTAGTGGAAATAGGAAGTCTGAGCACATTCATGTGTATTGTGACCTATTTTGACCCGTTTTTCAGTCCAGCCTTAACAATGTTTTGTTCTATTTGCAATGAGCCGAAAAATTAATGGAAATAGAAAACAATGCTTCTATTATTTTCAACGATGGAATTAACCAAAAACCTCGATTTCAGGCTCTATTTGCTCTATTTACGGTTTGTGTCCGAGCCTAACCTTCTCAACATTTCTTTGAGTTTTGCACATATTGTCACATATACTTTCTTACACACTTTCTTAATTTAAAACACTATTTTTACTCTCATTCTCTACAACAAAGTTTAAGGTCTATTCATCGATTACTTTATAGATATCATTCGAAATGCAACTCAAATACCCACGTTTAATCGAATGAGTAGGTGAAAGAGAATTGAAAATCGAGTGAAAATTCCAATTACATATTGATCAACAATTACAGTTTCGACTGCAGTCGTAGAGTCCATTGGATCGATAAACAACGTACAAAATGCTCGGAATATTCGACATTCCTATACCAGGTACGATATATTTCTTATATAACACATTTTTATAATATGTTTCTTACTGAAAACTATAATTTTTCCACAGATTACAATCAGTTGCCAATGATCAATGAATCATGGTCGGTTTTAGCAATACTAACTGTATACCTAATATTCGTTCTGAAACTTGGAAAGATTTTTATGAAGAATCGACAGCCCTACGATCTAAGAAGAGTTTTAAGTGTCTACAATCTAGGACAAGTTGCATACAATGGAATATTTTTTGGCATTGTAAGTGAATATTAGTTTGAAAAAGAACTCTTTGACAAATTCTTAATAACTTTCAGACATTTTATTATTTAATAATCGTACAAATTTGCGATCTAAACTGCATGACGACCTTTCCGGAAGGCCACGAGAGAAAGAATCTGGAACGATATGTGCACTATGCATATTTCATCAATAAGTTACTCGATCTTTTGGACACCGTGTTCTTTGTTCTCCGTAAAAGTTATAAGCAAATCAGTTTCCTTCATGTTTATCACCATATTATGATGGTCCTTGTCTGTCATCTGATAATGAGATTCTACGGAACTGGCGGACATTTCAATTCCGTGGGAATGATCAACTCCTTTGTGCACACTGTGATGTACTTCTATTACTTCCTTTCTGCAAGATATCCTGGTGTCAAGGCAAATCTCTGGTGGAAGAAGTACATTACTTTGATTCAGCTTTTCCAATTTGTTATCATATTTCTGCACGCTTCCCACGTGTTGCTGTTCGCCAAGGACTGTAAGTTCCCGAGCAGTCTTCTCTTGCTGCAGATTCTTCAGGCCGTGCTTATGATGTATATGTTCGGCAATTTTTATGTGAAGACGTATATACGTCCGACTCAGCGCCAAAAGGAGGGTTAGAATAGGTTGAATAGCTAATAAGTATATTTGAATTCAAAATATATATAATATATATATATATATATATATGTGTGTATATATGTAAGTACACACTAAATAAACTGAATTGTATTCACGGTTAACCAAAGTACATAATTCAAATTCGTTTCTTTAGTATTTACTCTTTGGGCTGCTTTCTTTTTCTAGTACTTAGAAAGTTCTCTGTATTATAAGTGGTCTTACATAATACAATTTAGTCAAATGTTAAACGAGCTTTTACTATGTGTCTAAGCTTTTACATAATTTGAATATATACTCTTAAATCCAAAAAAAATTGTATTAAAGCTTTTACATAATTTAAATATAAATATACTCTAATATCCAAAAAAAATGTTGACTTTTTTTTTACTCTTCAGATTTGTTTTATTTTCTCATTTTATTCGTTTTTCTAGAGTCTAGACAAACAGAAACAGAAACAAAACAGAAACGAAAAATAATCAATACAAAACCGTTGATAATTTGTACCAATTGGCTGCTCATTGAAACAATTTCATAGTCGCATTCATTCGCAAAGTTACTTTCGACCTAAGAAGACGGGGAGTACAAGCTGAAGACTCAGCAATGTTCGGGATATTCGATATACCTCCACCGGGTAATACCGGTAACTCACAAAACTCCTACGTAGATGATCATCATATGGGGTATATTTGCAGATCCTAATCAGATGCCGTTGACCAACTCACCATGGCCAGTTTTTCTGATACTCACAAGTTATCTGTTGTTCGTCATCAAATTTGGCAAGGCTTTTATGGCAAATCGTAAGCCTTACAATTTAAGGAGAGTATTATATGTCTACAATCTTGGACAGGTGGCATACAATGGAATATATTTTGCAATTGTAAGTAAAAATGTTTCTTAAATGAAATGAAATTTGTTAAGCATTATTTTTGGATCATTTTAGATATTTTATTACATCATCATTGTCCAAATTTGCAATTTTCAATGCATGGAAAACTTTCCCTTTGGTCATGAGAGAAAGAATTTGGAACGATATATGCACTATGCATATTTCATCAACAAAATCCTCGATCTCTTGGATACCGTGTTCTTTGTTCTACGTAAGAGTTACAAACAGATAAGTTTCCTTCACGTTTATCACCATTTAATGATGGTTCTCGGATGCTATCTGGTAATGCGATTTTATGGAACTGGAGGACATTTTAATGCTCTTGGTGTGCTCAACTCTCTTGTGCATACTGTGATGTACTTCTATTACTTCCTATCGGCTTTATATCCTGGCATGAAGGACAGCATTTGGTGGAAGAAATACATAACGATCTCACAACTCCTTCAGTTTGCTATCATCTTTTTGTATGCCTCTTACGTATTGCTGTTCTCGAAAGGCTGCGGCTTTCCTCCCTTTCTGTTATGGGTTCAGATCGCCCAGTCCATAGTCATGATGTACATGTTTGGAAACTTTTACATAAAAGCCTACATTCGACCAAAGCAGCGAAGTAAGTCAAATTAGAGCATTGCAGTCTTGAATTTTGCAAGTGTTTAATTATGTTAATAAATGCCATTTATATATATCAATGTTGTGTACTATGTTCATTTAGTGCATGCTCCACTTATAACTTGACATAAGGTTCGCTGTACAATCGATTTAAGGTTCAATTTGCATTTGGATGGCATTTAAAACTTATTCTCGGTCAAGCTGTGAGTTTTGAATTGACAAGGAGGTCATTAATTCTAACACGACGACAGTCTTTAAATGCATTTTATTTTCAAGAATTTTACCATGTGAATGAGAAAGCAGCTGTAGGCAATTCAACAAACGATGGGAGAAAGGGAGAGAAGGAATAAAGAGTTGCAGTTGATAAGCAATGATTCAGAAAGTTACAACTGAATCTAACAATGTGCAACGAGCGAATGCACATAACAAGCTGACAGGTTTCTTCCACTCGTTCTCCCTCCCTCTCTCTCTCTCTCTTCCTTTCTCTCTCTATCTCACTACCTCTCTTTGCACCATTCAGCACTGATGCTCGTTCAACTTCGAATAACGACTGATAAGACAGCCAGGAGCATAATAACTGTAGCTAAAGCTCTTTCTTGCTTCTTCTACAATCCGAAACGAGTCAAAGTTAAGCCGGAAATTTTGAAGTACGTTTGATGTCGCCTTAAAAGCTGCAACAATTGCATTTGATGCCAAGAAACAATTGCCGCAAATATGGCAAATGGCAATTGAAAAATGAATCAGTTTGAATGCTGCATTCAGTGTGCTCGACTTTGAGATACCCGGTACTCAGGATCCCAAACATGCTAACATGTATTAAGCACACATGTGTTTGTTCCATCTTTTATTATTTATTAATCACATAATTTATATAAATTATAGTTTAAGTACAATTATAATATAAAAATTCCATTTTATTAAAATAAATTATTGTTTATAACTGAAAAGATAAAAAAATTAAAATTTAAGTTTAAATTTAAGCTTTTTATTATAACTTGGGGCCGAAATTCCAAATGTTGTTGATTTTTTATTGGACAAAATTAATATACCCTTTGTATTTTTTAAAGTCCAGGGTGTTAAAAGAAAAATCCTCTTTCTTGTACTTTCACACTTTATGCGCTTAACAAAGACACTAAAGCAGAGGCGTTGACAACAAAAGGAAGGGAAATGGAGAAGGAGAAGGAGAAAGAGAACAACCGCATCGAGGTCATGAGCGTGCACGAGCATGTCGACAAGGTCAGTGTAGATTGCAAATGGGGGGACGAAGAGTGTGTGTGCGATTGTATGTGTGTGGTTTTTATCTTTTGTGTGTGCACATTTCACACAAAAGTCAAATTGAAATCTGCATGAAAACCCTTCAAGTTGCATTGCAAGATCTAAAGGAAAAGCCAGAGAAAAGTTTCCTTTCAATTTCGCAAGCAAAACAGCAATCGTAAAAGCATATGTAGATATAAATACAAATATCTTTTTAGCTCTTCAGCTCTTTAGGTCTTGCACATTTAATCGGATTTTGCATTGCAAAAAATAAATATTGAAATGTCAGTTATCTAAACAGGGGTAGGGGAAGGGGTAGGCAGAGAAGGGTTGTGACTTAATTGGAATTAATATGCTTACATAAATTCCATTTAAATCCAACAAGCTGCTGCCCTCAATTAACATATGTAATGTTCGAAGTAGACGCAGTCACAATGCACAAATATTGTTTGGTTTTCTCTATAAATATATATACATATATATATATACGTATATATATATATATATACTTGTCTCCGAGTGTGTGTGTGAGTGTGTGGCATGTAGCCAGGTAAGCCAGGTACGTGAATGTGAATGCCGCTGGCAACTGTGCCATAATTTACACTCTATCGAACGATAACAAACAACCTGCATAATGTATGGCTCTTTATACCAACAACAGGAACTAACTGTGTGGCAGAGAGGGGAGCGAGGGAGGCACACTGTTGTTATTGAACGATGGGGTCACAAAGTGGCACAAACAGCGCTTCAAATGTGCGTACGTATATGTGTATGTAAAAGTGAGTGTGTGTGTGTGTGTGTGCAATCTATAAAATACTTGCACACTCGCTACCTGCATTATCCTTGAATGCGATTCAAAAGTGCATGAAAAAACGTTCTCACTTAAGCTACGTTAGTGTGTGTGTGTGTGTGTGTGCTGCAAGGACAAGCTGCCAATAAAAATATCTAACTCTAGAGCTGCACTGTTGCTTCAGCTGCATTTAACTGCAACCATTTACGCTTTATTGCCAGCATTTTTGGCCTTGCCACTTAACGGTTAATAGCTGCCAGCTGACTGGGCTCAGACAGTGTCTTTATTCGGCCAACAGTTTTGGGGATTTGGGCAAATGCATTTGCATTTAAATGTTAATGTTCATTGGCAAATATTCTTCTTTGGCGCACACTCACGGCGTATACGCAATGTGCAAAGTGTAATATTACGTATACGTAATATGCAAGGGCTTGGTTATAAAATCTTAATTCCCAACGATTGATGGCCCAGACACGCATCAATGGTGGTTGTTGTCAACAAGCAGAGAGAGCAAGATAGAGGCAGAGAAATTAGAAAGAGAAACATGTAATACTCGGAGCAGGCAATACATTAAATTTTATAACCAACACTTATTTGCATATGACTAAGTACACTCACACACATCGACTGCGACTGTGTGTAACATTGATTGGATTTGTTTGAGTTTTGGAGAAGGCGTAATGGGATGGGCGGTGGAGGCGGAGGAAAGACCTAGCGGATAAGGAGGTTAAGTGCCTGGCATTTGGCAAAAGCCAGAGAGCCTACTTTGAAACTCGTGCTAATAATTTCCCATTTGCACGACCAAATTGCGGCTGCATCGTTTAATTTAATGTATGCCTTAATTATGCCTCTGTATCCATTCATTCAACTCTCATACTCTTTCTCCCCAATTACTACTTACCACTCTCTTTCTCCTTCCTCCTTTTATCTCTCTGTGCTTAATGAAATGGCAACTTCTTTTGAGCTACCAACGCACACATATTCTGTACTAGTTTAAATGATTAATTAAGGCAAAAAGCAAAAGTCAAAGGCATTAAAATAACTACGGCAGCTTCTTTTTTGCCAAATTGCGAACTGTATATACTATATGGTGGTTGCATTTATTCCTGGCCTTGTCTGTCAATTTAAAATGCTCAGTGACCTTTATGCATGGCCTTCAAGTTGCCTGACAATCTGTAGTGTAGAAAACTCAAGAACTGGATGCATTTTAAAGCATAACAGATGCGCTGAATTGTCCAAAGATCGATAACATTATTGACAGTTTAATTTTGGTTTTGCAGTTTTAATTTTATTGTAGCGCTCAGAGCTATTTAAAAGTCACGACACAAGAGAAAGCTTTAATATGTGTATTTTTATTTATTATGATAATAGATAAGACAAAGATGTTATAATAATATCGATAGTATTCTTTTCGATTTTTATATTATGTGAAAGTAATTTTGGAAATTAGTTTAATTTTCAAATGAATAAATATTTCTTAATAACCCGTATGATAATTTATCGACCATTATGCTGTCAGCTCTAAACATACATAAATGCATAGTTCAGTATATTACTGATTACCTATATTTCAGCTTTATTAATTTTATATTCATGCTTCGACAGAACACATACTAAAATTGGTTCATGAATAATTATGCAATAATTGAAAGCAATTTCATGATGTGAAAATGATTGATAATGAGAAAGCTTGTTTAACTAGAAATTAGATAAAAGTACTAAAATTACGCAGACTGTCAGGCACAAATAGATGAGTGGCTAACATAGCAGTTAATGTATAAAATAATGGTTATCCGACCCTCTCTCTCTCTCTCTCTCTCTCAAAGCCCCTTGGCACCCAATTGAGTCAACAGTTTTTGCGTTGTTTATAAAACATGCGACTACATAAAGTTTGTTGCCTGTTTGTGAATTATAAATATTGAATGCCAGCAAATAAACAAATAAAAAGAACAATAGCAATGCGCAATCTATGCAAATAAACACAGAGTGGGAATGATAGAGAGGTGAGCATGGAGAGAGAAGGAGATAGAGTGTGAGATACAAGTGAATCCAGGGGGAATAATCTGCTCATTATGCTGATTAAACTGATATACTCAGACCCACAAACACTTGCATATAAATGTAAAGTAAATTGTAATTAAAAATGGGTATTATGACGGCATTGTTAATTAACAAAATTTAAAGACCATAAATGTCGACAATGAAACTTATTCCGTTGTTGCGTTGACTCTTGAAATGAATATGTGCAAATGTGGCACCTGGTCCACCTTGTTTCAGATGTGCATAGCCCCCCTTGCCGTTCTTGTTCTGATCCGTAATCACAATTTGTGTGATTTTACGATAGAAGGTCTATCAAAAAGAATTAAAGAATTAAGAAAATTAATTTGAGAGGGAAATGGAAAAACGCACCTGCTGCTTGAAAGTATAATCACGTGTCACCACACGCAAAAATTTCGACTTTTCATTAATGATAACCCTCTCGAGATGTGTGTCCCTGAAAACACGTGCTCCCCACGTAACACTGTGACTCCTTTTGATGTCCTCACCGCGGCCAAGAGCCAACAGGGAAAATATTACCAATGCAGCCAAAAAACAAACTCTCATCTTGCTGAACTTTCGATTCTCAAGTATGTTTGTGACTGACATCTCGACTTATATAGGGCCGAAAAACAATGGCTTAAAGTACATAAAATGTATTATTATAAGAACAGAACTGCATTGAATTCAAATCTTTTGTTTTCTCATTTTAAATAATGGCATCAGCTGACATTCCGAATTGCGCAGCTGTTTGCTATTTATAGCCCACTATATGTGTTTCTATGCATGTGCAATTCAATTTATCACAAAATAAATCAAGTGTATATGGTAATAAACCGAGAAGGGAATTGATATCTTTTAAGTTGCAAACGATTTAATACTCTAGAAAATATAGATATTTCATTTCAAAGACATTCTTTCGAGTTGCAGAAAAATATCTAAGATAATCGATTTAAAAACTAACACTTTTTGAGTTGTAGAAATCCCAATACTCTCAATACTATTATGAAAAAAATTTGTTTAACATTTTGACAAGCTTTTTTAATGTTTTTAGTTATAAATTTAATGTTATATTTAATTTAATGAAAATGTTAAATAAAATTTGATTTTTGTAATTTTCATATCAAATTTCATTTAATAAATAAATAAATCCAAAGGAAATCCAAACAACATATTATCTTATCTATGATTATATTTTTTTTCTGTTACAAACAGTTGCTCAAGCCGATCAGACTGTTCAATAACAATGCATGCAGGGTAGAGTGCACATTGTGAAGTCAACGAAAATGTCAGGGTTGTTAAATTGTCTAGTCTTTGCTTAAATCAAGAGAAAAAAAAAAAGAAAAAATAAAACCAAAAATTTAAACCAAAAAAAAAATATTTTGTAGAAAGTAATAGGGAAGGGAGAAGAGAAAATAAGAATTCCTCACAGCGCATTAAACATGCAAATTTCGAAATGGATTACACATGAATACCTAAAATGCTGCTTGGGCAAGTCAAGAGAAGTCAGAGGCCGGGATCGGGACTGAGAGCTAGGAGCGGAGGCTAAAGGTCGAGTTTGGATCTGAAAGCTGACTACGTTTCTTATTCTGCTTCGTTGCCAGCTGTGGCTGTTGCTTTAAATTTGCTTAAAGCCAAATATTTATTTAATTTTTGTTAGCTTCAGCTCACACCACCTCCACTCTCTATCCCCCCTCTCCCTCTACCTCTCCCTATCCCTCTGTCCTCTGTTTACGTATGCCCCGCTGCACAGATCCAATTTACTCAAGTACAAAGACCCTGTCGCGTATATTGTCGAAATTTTATTGTACAAACATGAGAATGTACAACATGTGTAAGTGTGGGCGTGTATTTGTGCATTTGTATGTGTGTGTGTGTGTGTGGTTGAGCTTTATGGTTACCACGTTGCTGTTTCTCATTTGTGTCTGTGTGATTGTGTGTGTGTGTGTGTGTGGGCATGAACAGAGTTTAAGCTTGCGACCGGTTTTTAAGTGTCTGTTGTGACTATGAGTGTGTGTATATGTATGTGTGTGTGTCTGTGTTGGTACCGCAAAATAAAAACGATTTTTGGCAAACAAATCAGCTACACAAAAACCACAACACAATCACAGAAATAAAGCAATAAAGGCGAGCATAACACGCCGCAGTTGTAATACCCTTTAAGACCGCAAAGATGATAAAAGATAAATATTACAATTTTAAAGCGGAACTCTTTTTTAAACTACTAGTCTTAAAGATAATTTTGATAAACAGATTGCGAATTACAAAATATTTGTAATTAAATAAAAAAAGTTCAGTAAACAGTTGTCAACTTGTGGAAAAAAAAAAATTCCAAAACTCAAGTTCATAACTATGGATTTTACCTGGTAAAAACATTTTAATCATGTATTCAGAATATTATTGTTAAATTAAGACAATATGCGGATGAAATGGCACCAACTCAACATTATAAAGTTCAAAAATGTTAAAACTATTTGATCTAACTTAAAGAATCTTAAAGTTTACTGAAAATCAAAGTATTGCTAAGAAAAATCGTGCCTGATATGTATTTTGGATTTTTTTTTTCTATGTACAAACATGTTGTTATAGTATTTATACTACCCTCGTTTTTTCTGCTTTATAGTTGGACTATTAAATGACAGGAACAAAAGAAGAATCGACATCAAAAAAACATAAATATTTGTACAATTTTTGAATAAACTCCTACTCGTATTGTTGTCTTTTTGAGTACTCATATTTCGTTCACATTTCAAAGCACAATGGATACAAAAACATCATATTATTTGTTTTTCATTCATTGCTTTGCTTATGTTGATCACATTTAAATATTCCAAACGAAAAACGTTCATATATATATATATGTATATCGAGTACATGCTTATATTCATATTTATTGTTTATGTTATTTAAATTCAGTTAATACTGCATATTTTTGTTTTTTTTTTTTGTATTTTCATTGCGTTTTCATGCAGCTTTCAAGTGATTCATCACTGTCTCAATTACTCCTACAACAGCTGTCTCTTTTTTGTCCGCCTCTGTCTCCCTCTCACACATTTTCTCACTTTGTCAAGGCACTTTACTGTTTAAACGCTTTAAATAATTTTTAATTAAAACAAATGGCACTCGAAACAAAACACGCACTGCCAACAAATTGACAGAGACAGCAACTGTAATTATATCCACAGTAAATGACTAGAGCGAGATGGCTAGTGGCTGTACAAGCAAGAGAAAGATAGAGAGAGAGACAGTATGAAAGGGAGAGCATGAATTACGTGTTGTTTGTGCATGAAATCAAAAGCTGCTTGTTGTTGCTGTTGCTGTTTCTGTTGTTGACACTGTACAACGACAGCAGCAACAAAACTACGCACACACCTACAAATTAACAGCACCTGCAGCTACACACACACACACACACACACACACACACATAGAGAAAGACACAGTGACTGTATTCGTGACAAGTTTGAGACAAAACAAACAACACAAGAGACTCGAGACTCAACTTCATTTGCAACCGGAAAGAGAGGGAGGAGTTTTCCACTCGCTGAAATTTTCACGCTAGAAATTCACTACACATCAGTGATGCCAACCACTCCTTAAAAACAAATTAAAAAAAGACAGGAACCAGAAAAAAAGGATTATATAAAATAATTTTATAATAAATGTATAACTATTATAGTTTTCCTTAAATTTTCTGATTTTAAATCTGTTATTATTATTTGGAGAGGTCCTACGGCTCTCTGGCTAGAGTCGCCGACCTGCTACTTAAACTCTATAGATCTACAGTTTGAAAAATAATTGGGTTCGGCACTGCCCCAATGCTAAGTTTTAAGAAAAGTTATAAAAATATGTTTCATCAGCCAAGTTTACGTCATAAAACTTAATGATTGTCCCACAAAGACTGATTTTAAATTTGATAGCGGAAAGAAAAAAAATATATTAGCGAATAATATTAAAAAACTGCATTTGCAGCATCCTAAAATAACTTAAATTTCCGTATATAAAATGTTTTATATTTTAGTTTAGCAAAAGTAGTTTTGAAAAGCTCAGTTCTTTCCATAAAAAAAAGCCAAATTGACAACACTGATATATAGAGAAAAAGAGAGAGGGTTAGCGAGAGAGCGAGAGGGCTAGAGCCATTAGCCAGCAAAGTGAACTCATTCAATTGAACACTGAATACAAATGCAAGTTGATTTAACTTTAACCAAACAGCATATTTATTAGAGATGAAAGCTTTTATCTCTCTCTCTCTGTCTCTCTCTCTCCTGTTCTCTCCCTCTCTCTGTTTGTTTTAATAACAGTTATTAGCTTCACATTTGGGTAGCAAAAGCGCCACGAATTCATAATTATACTTTGTAATCTGTGGCATTTGTCAAACTCGTATTCGTGCATTCACAAACACTTGCCACATGCCATACACACACATACACACGCACACAAAAGGAACGCCCTCACACACACAGAGCCCTTTGATAAAATCCACTTAGAGTCTGCTGAGCTCACACTTTAACCCCGTCTCATTCTTTTTGTATTTTTTGGCCAACTTAACTCTCGTCCCACTCAATTCGCAATTCCTTCAATTTGGGCGTCATTTTATTTGACTGCGGTAAAGCCACTTTAGGCTGTCCGTCTCGCTTTTTGACAATATCAAAGTTGCCACTTTGCCACTTGTCACACACACACACACACACATACACACAGAGAGTGCAGAGTGTCAGCTGAGCTGAGCTGAGCGGCAAATAAATGCCATTTAATGGCCTTAGTATGCTAAACGACATTAACGTGGCGCCCGAGTGTCAGTTAACGCCTGTCAGACACAACAGACGCACCACCAGGCGCACAACATGCCGCACTGTGGCATGTGGCACGTTGTTGATTCCACTTTGTGCCCAAAATTTTCTCATTTTCCACAATTTTCTACAATATTACGCATACGCCACATTGACAACGCACAGCTTCAACAGGCAATTACGCTACAGATTGGATACATTTACTGATATATGATTGTGTTAGACCTATGTATACCCTATAGATAGATCTGATAGATCTGTAGATACCCTATAGTTGCATTTAATAGTAGTTTAGTTATTTTTATTCTTTTTTATTTGCACTGACTATTAGAAGTAAAGTAAATAATTCAACTACAAGAACACTTTTAAACTATAAAGATATATCTTAACTCAACCACAGCTATTTACCAAATTCAAGCTCCTTGTCTTTCTCTTCTGTCTAGCTTTCATTTGATGTTGCAACTTGCAACAAATGGCAGCAAGCTTGTCAATTTTCTCAAGCTTTCATCTCATTGTTCTGCTCGTTATTCTCGTCACTAGTGATTTTAAACAGGGTTGGGATGAGTGGGTGTGGGTGGATGAGGAAGAGAAGGAGGAGTAGGAAAAGAGAAAGAGAAAGAGAGGGAGAAAGAGGAGGAGGAAGAGGAGAAGGAGGAGCACTTCAAAGCTGCAACAATGTGCGCTGTCATTGTGCTAGTTAAAAGTAAATTGCAACAAATGTTGCACTTTGACCGCTTCTGTCTATGAATGTGTGTGTGTGTGTGTGTGTGTGTTTGTGTGTTTGTGTGTGTCTGTGACAGCAGCTGCCCGCGAACCGACGACTGACAGTTTCAATGAATGCGAAATTTCCTTTGGCTGAGCAAATCAGAGCCTTGCCACGAAATGTTGACTTGCCGCAGCAGTTGTTGCAGCTGTTGCAACTCCTTCATGCAAATTGGCCTTTTGCCTTTCACTCTGGCTTTCTTTCAAGTAGTTGCCTGTCCTGCGGCCAGCTGATAAGGCAGCCTTCAACGTGCCACATTTAAATTTCTTATACCCTGTACCGAGAAGTTACAAAGGCTCTATTCAATTTGTAGAAACAAAAATAAGCGAAATAATTTGAAATCCAAATTCAAAACTATATTAATTATGTTATTTATTAAATAATAATATTTAAATATTTTGTATTTTACATTTATTTAAATTGCAGGGTTTTTCACTGTCGAGTATAGTTTTTCCAACAAGTTTTTCTTCATGTTCAACTATAAAATGTCGCTTGGGCAAACAATGAAAATGGCTTTTCATATTTAATAGTTGTTGCAACCGAGTGCACACAGAGTGTCACTTGGAATTAAAGAAAAACTTAAAGTTGAAATGGCAATTGAAATTGCCTGCCACATGCCACCTGCCACCTGTCAACAGGCAACTGGCAACTGGCAACTCAAACACGAAAAAGCGCAAGGATCTAGCAAATTCTTGGCAAAACTTGGACTTGAACAAAGCTAAGCAAGTAATGGAGACAGCAAATGCTTATTATTTGCATAAATTGTACAAAACACACACACACACACAAACAAACACCCACAGACACACAGACAGACTTTTGGGGGTGCAAAAAATGCAAATTGTGTAGCAAATTTGAATGTCAGACCACAATTCACTTGTTAAACTCACATTAAGAGCAGCAAATGCGAGTCTGTGACATGCCACATGCAGCAACAGCAGCACAATAACAACAACAACATCAACTACAAAAGCTGCAGCAATTTTCGTTACTCATGCGCCGCGTGGTACGCAATTTGTTGCAACCGCTTTGCCTGCGTTGTCACAGTTGCTGCTTTTAATCGAAAAATGTCTAAATGGGAATGCAAAAATGTGTAAGTAATCGAAAATTATACACTAGCAGTTACCCTAGAATCGGAAGGCATTTACACAAGTTACTCTGTAAGAAAAAAAACAATTGCTTTTCGATTTATTGAATACCTAACTGGATTTATAATACTAAAACCATTTGCTAAACTGAATAATACCCAGTTTTTAGTATTTATATTTAGAGGGTATACAAATAGCTTAACTAAGGCTGCAACTTATCATTATTTGCCCACTTCTTCTAATATTTTTTAGGTTATTCTGAAGCTTAGCCAAAAAACTTGGCTCACAAAAACTTTTCACTTTGTCGTTGTGAATGCGAATGTGAATTGTTGTTGTTGTTGTTCCTGTGGTTGCTCTTGTTGTTGTTGTTGTTATTGTTGTTGTTGTTTCTACTGATGGTGGCATGCGTAACAGCTTTGGTTTTGCTATTCGAAGTCAATTTAAAGTTTACTTTTTTATTGTGGCCGGATAAAGTTTCAACGCAAAAGTTTTTCGCATTGTTCGGGACGCAGCTGCCGGCTACAAACTGGGCTAAGAATACGGATAAAAAGGGAGTAAGAGGATGGGAATATGGCTAAGACGAGGGCCAGTGCTAAGCTATGTGGCATAATCGATTTGGTTTTGGGTTTGCTTTTCCCTTTTTTCTCTGTTGCCTTTTCATTTTAATAACTTTTTTGCTGCAGAGCGCAACAAACGTAACTGCAACAAAGTGTGGCAACAATTACGTGCGACAAACAAGCTAACAACGAGACTGCAATCGACAATGGCAACAATGGTGTGGCAACTAACAAAAAAAAAAGAGGTAAGAGGGAAAAGAGGTTTCAAACTGGGTTAAAGACTTCGTCTGCGTTTGTGCCACATCCCTTGACATTTGACGCTAACTTGCAACTTTTGTGTTGCACCTTCATAATTGCGGCACGCTTCTAAGTGCGGCAACAGAACAACAAATTACGACTATCCTGATTATTTGGGAAAACAACTCTCAACTTTCACTCTGTTTTTGCCTCTATCTGTCTCTCTTTCTCTTTCCATTTATCTCATAACCATAATGTATAATTCATAAATCGCATTTAATAGTTAATATTTCATAGTTACTAATTTATTTATATATATTATACAAAACCGCAAATTCCCCTAGGGGAAAAACAAGCTTTGTAAACCAATGAAAAGCACAATTTCATTTATTTTTCATCTGGCAGTTTAATTCAATTGAAGCTGATTAAAAATTAATTTCAAATTAAATGTGCGCTCAATGAAATTGCTATTTCCAATGCCAGTATGTGTGGAATGCGATGAGATTATTGACATGAGATATCACGGGGGTAAATGAGGTAGTTATAAATGCTGTCAGCTAACAAAAAAATTCGACACATTTTAAATCGCATACAACCACAATTGACCCACCCAATCAACCAACTAAATACACGCACATACACTTTGCAAAAGTTCACATACACACATACATACACATATTGGCCAACTTATACAATGCTGACTAATAAGTACACGAGGCAACTCAAGCGGAAACGGAAGTTGTTCCAAAGTCCGTTGAAATCAATTTTAAAGGTAAACTTGTTACAAGTTACAGCAACAATTACAACAAGAACAACAAGAACATGAAGTGAAAAAGCAAAACTAATTGCAATGCTCATTATGTCCACTATTCACTTATTTACTGAGTGGGGTAGTTAATTGTATTGGAATTGGTCTATTGAAGTTTCTCTATAAGATAACTTATTGAAGGAAATTTTTACCTAAAATTTACTAAAATTAATGGTAATTTTATCTATATTTATATTTAAAAGAAATATACAAAATTAGACCTAAATAATACAATACTCTAATATTGAAGAAAAATAAATGTATACAAATAATATTTAATTCAGCTTGAACTTTTATGGAGGGTTTTTAATTTTCGCCCTGCCCTATTTCTTGTCAGACCCATAAAGAATGTTATGTATGTATTTATTCATGTATTTATCTAGCTAAAAAACAGTTGACAGAGGGACAAACTAATTAATTTGAGTTTAAATACAATTATAAAATAAGAACATGAAATTAACAATTAAATATATTATAATCAATTTTATTCTATAAATAAAAATATACAATAATATATATTAAATTAAACTAGGGGCAATCAAAATGACAACTGTTTTACTATTATAAATTCTGGACAAGTTCTATGATATGTATATATGATCGTTGTAACAAGTAACAGCCATTAGAAAAATCTTTTAAATCTCAAGAGTCTTTGCCTAGAAATTTTTCCGACTGCAATAAAAATAAATTTAATTTTCAATTATTTTACAGGTCATGTGCAAGTCATGCCTGCATAACATTAGCAGTATTAGTCGTATTGTTGCTTTTGTTGTTAATGGGCCTGCGAAATGTAGTTATTGTTGCAATGAAAGTTGCCATTGTTGTGTTGCTGTTGTTGTTACTCTGCTAGTAACTGTGGCTGATATCGATTGTTATACATATGTGTGCAACACTCACATATATACATACGTGCTCCAGATGCGCCCCATTAGCGTCTCTTCCAGTGGCAAAAAAGTTTTACAAAATTTATTTGCCTCATTTTGTGCACATTGTTTGGCTGTTGGAATCTGCGTGTTGTGGCACGGTAAAGTTGCAGCAACGCTTGCAGCAGCAATTAAAAGCCAGTACCCCTCTTGCCGCCCTCTTACACCACATCGCACGTTCCCTGTTCCTGTTCCTGTTCCTGTCTAACGCACTGCACTTTAATGAACTCCGCCAAAAACTTATTTTGTAGCTGCAGCTAATGGCAATTTATGTGCGTTAATAATCGCTTAAATGCAAAAAGGCAGAGTAATGAAAAAGTGGGCAAGATGTCGAGAGGGGCAAGCGTTTGAGAGAGAGGCATGAATTACCCTCAATTTCCAGTGAGCGTTTGCAATCAGCGTTATCAAAGCCATTTAATTCTCATAAATCTGGCAAAAGTTGTTAAAAACCCATTTAAAACTGTCACCGTAATGAACGCTCAACATTTCCAGCACTTTGATTCTCATCTTTCCGTTCCGTTTCGCTCCGTTCCTTTCTCTTCCTTTTCCTTTCCTTTCTCCACACTCTCTGGCAACTCTGCTCGTCTCTGAAAACTGCAGAAATTGCTGCTGCAGCAGCTTGCAACTTGCCAGCCTGACAGACTTTCACTGGGGATGTTAATTAGAAAACTCTTGAAAATTATTAAAAACTTTCGTGGTTGTCAGTTGGACGAAAAGAGTTGTTAACTTTTGCTGTCTGCTGTAAAGGGCCGTCTCCCTTTTATCCTCTGCTGCCAGTGTTGCCAGATACTTACAAGTTTTGTACAGGTTCCTTCCTCTTTTACACAACGAAACTACGGTATACGAAGCGTATTATCAATTCCTTAGTTGCTGCATGATACTCGTACGTATACGTAATATTATGTTGTATATGCTAGCTTTCATTATGAAATACTTAATTGTCCTTATACAGAGCAGCAAAGTTGTAACAAGTTTGAATGGATTTCCGACAAAATACGATTGTCTCATGCATAAATTATGACAGCTTATTTGAAATAGTTAGTTTAAAATTTTAATTCAACAACAGAACGATAAATATTTTAATTAAATTAGCAACAATAACTTCATTGTTTTACAAACTTAATTTACAGAGTTTTGTTAAATCTAAAAACAATATACAAGACAATTGCATTTTAAATATTTGATTGACAACAATTTAATTTTGTACAGTCTCATGTCTATTGTTCACAATTTGACGCTTCATTCAGCAATTTAAACACGCAATCAGCATAGGAATACTAATAAATAGAACGTAACTAATTTGCACATCTTATAATACCAGCTACTGTGGACTCTGTAGATTCTATCTCATATTAAGTAGACTGCAAATGCACTTAGCACCTTTTATTAGTGCCAATTAAATGAAATTCTACAAATAGACGTCGAGATAAAGATAAGCTGAGTACCAGACCGAACCAGATAAGCCGGAAAAACAATTTCACAATGCTGAATGTCACTGAAATCTGCCACAGAAATCTCAGGCGCTTGTGGTTAGTCAATGTGCGGTGACAACAGTCGAGTGTGGAATCTCAGAGTGTGCAGCTCAAGTGTAGGATGACGCAAACCAAGCTACAGATCCAAACAAAGGAGAAGCCAAAGGAGGAGTGGGGAAATGGATTAGAATTTCTCTTTTCCTGCATCTCACTGTCGGTTGGATTGGGAAATATCTGGCGATTTCCCTACATTGCCTTTCAGAATGGCGGCGGCACATTTGTGATACCCTATCTAATTGTCTTACTGGTGATTGGAAGACCTGTTTACTATTTGGAGATCTCGCTGGGTCAGTTTCGTGGTGGAGGCGTCTTGCGTGCCTTCGATCTGGCTCCGATTCTTAAGGGAGTGGCAGCCGGACAAGTTCTGGCCACTGGCGCTTCCATAACTTATTATTCGAGCATTATGGCCTTGACCCTGCGATTTCTGCTTGCCTCATTCAGTTCGGTGCTGCCGTGGAGCAGCTGCCACGAGAGCTGGGGCAACGACTGTCATGATGGCAACTCCCTCAATGCCACGGGAAAAATGTCACCCGCTCAGTTGTACTTCGAGTGAGTCAAAAGAATCGTGTCGTCGATCGATCGGCAAATCACTCATCGAGTATGAAAAAAATGGACAGTGATAAAAAAAATAATAATTTTCCAATTTTTACGCAGAATCAAAATTGAGGTCAAATAATGATTAAATTGATATTCCGCAAGAAATTCGCTTAAGATTTAACAAAGTTATGACATTTTGAAATTTTTGGAAGGAAAGAGTATTGAAAAAATGGACAGTAAAGGAAGAAAAATTTAGTTATCCAATTTTAAAGCAGAATAAAAATAGACGCCAAATACTGATAAAATTGACAATCCAGAAGGAAATCGGCTAAAATTTGGCAAAGTTATGACATTTTGAAGTTTTCGAAAAAGGGTCAAGGGGAGAGTATGGAAAAAATTGACAGTAAAAAAAAAACAATTATTTTTTCCAATTTTGATGCAGAATGAAAATAGACGCCAAATAATGATAAAATTGACAGTCCGGAAGAAAATCGTCTAAAATTTGGCAAAGTTATGACATTTTGAAGTTTTCGAAAAAGTGTCAAGGGGAGAGTATGGAAAAAATTGACAGTAAAGAAAGAAAAATTATTTTTTCCAATTTTGATGCAGAATGAAAATAGACGCCAAATAATGATAAAATTGACAATCCGGAAGGAAATCGGCTAAAATTTGGCAAAGTTATGACATTTTGAAGTTTTCGAAAAAGTGTCAAGGGGAGAGTATGGAAAAATTGGCAGTAAAAGAAAATTATTTTTCAATTTTGATGCAGAATCAAAATAGACGCCAAATATTGATAAAATTGACAATCCGGAAGGAAATCGGCTAAAATTTGGCAAAGTTATGACATTTTGAAGTTTTCGAAAAAGTGTCAAGGGGAGAGTATGGAAAAAATGGACAGTAAAGGAAGAAAAATTAAGTTTTCCAATTTTGATGCAGAATGAAAATAGACGCCAAATAATGATAAAATTGATAATCCGGGAGGAAATCGGCTAAAATTAGGAAAAGTTATGACATTTTGAAGTTTTCGAAAAAGAGTCAAGGGGAGAGTATGGAAAAAATTGACAGTAAAGAAAGAAAAATTATTTTTTCCAATTTTGATGCAGAATGAAAATAGACGCCAAATATTGATAAAATTGACAATCCGGAAGGAAATCGGCTAAAATTTGGAAAAGTTATGACAGTTTGAAGTTTTCGAAAAAGTGTCAAGGGGAGAGTATGGAAAAAATTGACAGTAAAAAAAGAAAAATTGTTTTTTCCAATTTTGATGCAGAATGAAAATAGACGCCAAATAATGATAAAATTGACAATCCGGGAGGAAATCGGCTAAAATTTGGAAAAGTTATGACATTTTGAAGTTTTCGAAAAAGTGTCAAGGGGAGAGTATGGAAAAAATTTACAGTAAAGAAAGAAAAATTATTTTTTCCAATTTTGATGCAGAATGAAAATAGACGCTAAATAATAATAATATTGATAATCCGGGAGGAAATCGGCTAAAATTTGGAAAAGTTATGACAGTTTGAAGTTTTCGAAAAAGTGTCGAGGGAAAAGTATGGAAAAAAGTACAGTAAAATATTTAATTTTCCAATTTTGATGTAAAATCAAATTAAAGTTGAGTTGTACATTTTTTAGATTTCGATTTAGATCAGTGTTGTCAAATAATTGTTTTTTTTTTTTTTTAATTTTCCCAAGGCGTGAGATTCTACATGAGCTGCCCAATATTGACAATGGTCTTGGTCAGCCCAGTTGGCAGCTAGTTGCCTGTCTCGCGGTTGCCTGGCTGATCATTGGCGGCGTCCTCATACGTGGCATCAAGAGCAGTGGCAAAGCCGCCTACTTTCTGGGCGTGTTTCCATATGTCGTGCTACTCGTGTTGTTGCTACGTGCGGTGACTTTGCCTGGTGCCTGGGATGGGATTGTCTACTTTTTTAAGCCTCAATGGCGAGAGTTGCTTAATCCACTTGTCTGGTATGCAGCTGTTACCCAGGTTTTCTTCTCGTTGGCCATTTGCTTTGGCACATTGATCACCTACGCCTCCTACAACAACTTTAATAGGAATGTCTACAAGTAAGTTAGATTGTAGGAGATCAACTGAGATCATTTTAAATTCTAAACAACTTTCAACTGTACAGCGACATTGTCATCATCACAACAATGGATTCTTGTTCCTCCATAATCGCTGGTTGCATTACCTTTGGCATTCTGGGCAACTTGGCCAAGCAAACGGGCATCACGGACATTGGCAGTGTGGTCAAGGGTGGCGCTGGATTGGCCTTCATCTCGTATCCGGAGGCCATTGCCAAGTTCGAGTATGTGCCACAGGTAAGCTATCGAGAAACCGTTGCGCCTTGTGCGCTCTAAAGCACAACTACCTAAAGATGTTCGCGGTCCTTTTCTTCCTCATGCTCTTTGTCCTAGGCATCGGCAGCACGGTCGGCATGGGTTCCTGCATCCTGCGCGTCATACGCGACCAATTTGGAAAGAGGGCCGGGCCCAGTTGGGCGCTGGCTGGCGGTCTGGCAACGCTGGGCTTTGGTGTGAGCATCGTGTACATGACACCCGGTGGACAATTTATCCTCAATCTGGTCGATTTCTATGGCGTCTCCTTCACGGCATTGATACTCGCCATTGGCGAACTACTCGCCGTCTCCTGGTTCTATGGTAGACAAAATTTGATATCCTTTTGCCGGGTTTCCTTTAACTCTTCTCATTTCTCAGGTGTGCGTCGCTTTTGCGCAGATATCAAATACATGATGGGCATTGAAACCGGCTGGTATTGGCGCCTCTGCTGGGCCTACATTACACCCGGCCTCATGACAGCCGTCCTGCTCTACACGCTGTTCGACATGTCCGCCCTAACGTACAAGGGCGTGGCATATCCACAATTAGCACATGGTAAGCCAATTAAATAAATTAGCTTAAATTGCTTGCTAGTTCGAACATGAGCTAAACAATTTATTTGTTTATTTTATATACAAATTAATGAAAAGTAAACATTTCATATTGCAAAAAAAATAACAAATACTTATAAATACAAATTTAAAAATAAAATAAAACAAAAATATTCCCTAATGCAAAAATATTCAAAATATTTTAAAATACAATATCGAACATCTGAGATATAATATAATTTTCTCAGTTTCGAGTTTATCATAATTAAACACAGTACAGTTTGATATTCAGCTTAGTTCTGCTTTAAAAGTTTATTTATCGTACAATTGTATACATTCTTTTTCTATATTTGTATTTATTTCATTTTTGTGCCACATTTGGTTACTTTGGCAAAGTGTAAACACACCGATATTTTCAAAAACATAAGTACAGGGTCTCGAAAAGTGAAGTTTAGTTAATTCAAATTTTACTCAAGCACACAACTTACTAATTTTTCTAAGTAACTTATTTAATTTTTTTTGTTCAGTGTTTGGTTGTTGCCTGGCTGCCTTTGGTCTGTTGCAGCTGCCCGGCTGGGCATTGTATGCTGTGTACAAGCGTCGCAAAACCGGCGACAGTTTGTGGCAGGTAAGTTTAGTTTGGGTGCTGCAATTATCCGTGGGATTTCAAGTAATCAATGTGTGTATTCAATTGCAGGGGCTTTGTGCTGCCTGCCAACCTGCCGAGAGCTGGGGACCCGCCAATGCGCAAATGGCCCACGAATAGCTGAGAGAGTGAGCAAACGCTGCGTATACGCAATGTGCGTGTGACTAGATTCAATTTTAGAATACATACTTTCATAATAATAATAATGCAATATTTTGACATGGGTCATAAGAACTAAAAGCACAGAGTTTATTTATCATTAACTCAAATTGCAGCTGCAACAACAACAACAACAAGAACAACAACAAATTGAAAGCAACTGCCACAAACAGCAAATGGAAGCGAGTCAAGCAATGCTTTTAATTACCCCTGGGCGCAACTTGTACCACATCATGTGGCAAGTCAATGGGTGGAGAAGGGTGGGGCGGAGCGGGGCGAGGCTGCAACTGAAGCTGCGCTTTGTGTGTGCTTCAAATGTCAGACATGTCGGCAATGCGGAAATGCGCAAATATCAAATGAAAACAAGCGAGTAAAGTGAACGGAACGTAAATAAAACATTTTCCTAGCTGTTGTTCAACGTGCTCATTTAGAGAGTGACAACGAGAGAAAGAGAGAGGGAGAAAGGAAGCGAAAGAGATATAGAGAGAGGGAGTCAGGAAGAAGGCAACAACTGCTTCAGGGTCACAAATCAAAATGCCAAACAGTATGCAGTATGTATGTTCATACACAGAAAAAAAATATTCTAAATTCAAGCTTAAAATACTTGATTATTATCATGTACTGTTCAAGTAAGTATTCAGTATATTATTGTTATTTTAAGACAATATGTGGATAAAATGGCAACGACTCAATTAATTTTTTTTTTCTGTGTATATACACGTATATGTGTGATTGTTCAGTGTAAAATTCTGTGTGTGTGTGTTTGTGTGTGAGTGTGTGACAAAGTTGAAATGTAAATATGCAAAAGCGAAGCGTGTGAAATGCTTTTCAGAGTTTGTCGTCCATTTTGCAAACTGCAACTGTGCGTGTGTGTGTGTGTATGTGTGTGTAGGTTATTGTGCGCATCAGTTGTCAAAAAGTGACAGTGTTAAATTTTTTTCATTTACTTTCTCCCCTCCTCCCGCTAACGCTTTCATACATAACACAGACGACAACAACAACAATAAGAAGAGGAACAACAACAAATTGAAGTGTATGTTGACTTTGACTGACGCGTTGTTAGCCGTGAAGTGTGTGTGCCCAGCAACGTCACAACCAACTGACATTGCGTGTCTTTTGCTCAGCTGGCACACCCACAGCAGTAACTAGCACACACACACACAGTCACAACCAACGCACACACAAATAGAAATACACGACATGTTGGTTGCGTTATTAGATACCCTGTAACTAAAGGGTTGGCAAAACGGCATAGCAAAAAGTATAAATGAATTCATTGCGAAACCATTTTACAGGCTATCAAAAAACTGTATATCTATTGCTTTTTACAGGGTATCTGCATACTAAACAGCTGCAAGAAGACTAGCCCATAAAATCTAACATTTTTTTTATTTTAAATTTAAAAACAAACTTTAACAGGGTATCTATAAACGCTCAATTAATTGATAACGCATAGCATAAGCTGTTCTTCAACTTTCACAGGGTATCTCCTAGCTGAGGAGTTTCAAAAAAAATATTACATAAATTTTAGTTGGCTGTCTAAATGCAATCAAAACTTTCATAGGTTGAGCTACTCTTTAGCTATCTTCATGATATTTCCTTAATGTAATGATTAATTAAAATAATTTAATTATGAAACTTTGAGTAATAGAATATACACGTACATTAACTGGATATACACTGTGAATGCATAATTTTATTTACAACTTGGCTTTAGAGGGGGTGTTTTATAGCTAAATAATAAATTGCAGAAGATACAGTACATGAAATGATACTTTAAATAGAAAACTGTCGTGTTTGACTGAAATTGTAAGTTAAGCTTAGTTTTTTTTTACTTAGTTTTGAGCTAATATCTAATGAAATACATTTAAATTTTGCATTTTGTTCTAATTGTATTTAAACTTAAACAAATATTTTTTTTTCTCTGTCAATAATTAAAAAATTGACCTCATACAGGATATCTCAAAGCTGTCAATATATAAGAATTGCATAGTCATAACTACTCTTTAGTTTTATACAAGATATCTTCTTGAATACAAATTTTATTTTATAAAACTCTAGTTGATTCGTATCATAGGCTATCTTTAAATTGACACGATTTTATAAAGCCAACTTTATAGTTACTCTTATTTTATTACAGGATATCTTTTAACTGAGGTTTTTTTTTTTTTGCTTTATTGCTCTAACGATGCGCGTAAATCTTGACATACTTTTTTCTAACTGGGGGTGTCACCAGCAAAAGGGCGGACAAACGCACACAGCATACACTTAAATATTCTCACAGACAGACACACTCAGACTCACGCACACCCACACACGCACACACACACACACACACAAATCCAGCCAAACACACATATGCGTTGGCATGTCTTATTAGTAACGGGTAAAGCTTGTCAGTTCAAAATGCTTTGGCTCAGCTATAAAGTATGCTTCATATTCGTGCAGCTGTCAGCAACACACACACGCACACACACACACACACACACACATAGAGAGACAGACACATACATTTACATTAGACTAGAGCCCCAACTGTCCACAGTTGACTGGCCATTCATCCAATTTCTGCATCCATTTATGTAAAGTGGCTCGAGTTGTTGAGTCAAAGCTAAAGAACATCTGTGACTGCAGCGACGCTGACGCCGACTGCGACGCCAACTGCGACTGTGACTGCGACGCCAACTGCGACTATGAGTTACCTGAAAGAAAACTTCAAATTTTTTCTACGCTTGCTGACTCCAGTTGCCTTTTTGATAATGAATATGAAAGCAATGAATATGAAAGCAACTGCTCACTAAATTTATGGCAAAAATGTGGTTTTTAAAACTTTTCTTCTTCTTCTTCTACTATTGGCCCTACACAGTGAGTGGCATGTGGCATGAGACATGAGGCATGAGGCAAGTGTAGCAACTGCAGCCATCACATAATAACATACGATTGAACCTAAAACGTTTATCATGTTCTGCTTGAAAATCTACTGACTGTTTGCTGCCAGTCAACAACGTGTCGTATACTTAATATCTTGTGCTGTCCACTTTCCTCGCCCTCCCAAAAAATGTTTAGCTTGTTTCAGCTTGCTGTCTCTAGTCAATAGACAAGTTAAGTGTATAGCAATTGAAATTTAATTGCATTATAGTTTAAGCATTCCTGTAGATCGATATACCAAAATTGTGGCCGTATTTCGTGAGTGCGTTTAAGAAATTTGACCTTATCCACATGCGCTGTCATTACAGATTAATTGAAATAGTTGTGTTGGCAACTTGCTCAACAACTTAGTAATTAGCCAAGTGATGTTTAAATATGCATTATCCGATTAGTTACTAAGTGAATCAACTGTCTAGACAGCAGAAAATTATGTCTGCTTCTTATACGCTGGCAAAAAAGGGGTTGATGCTAACAGACGACACTATTAAGTAATATATACCTAGTAAGTATGTTTACCCAAGTCGGTTTATCTGTTTGTCCGTACGAGCACCAGAATCTCATGGACTTAAAGGGCTAGAGCAACTTAATTAAGCACACAGATTTAATTTTTTTATCTTACCACACTCACAATTTGAATATATACTTTTTTTGGCGAAGTGAAAATTCGCATAAAATCGCATAATTCTAATAGTAGGCTATAATTTTTAAATCTGAGCCTAAGTTTATGCAACACTTTTTATAACGTAGAATTATTATTAGTTTTATTTGAGTAACAGGAATCTTAAAAGATTCCTTGAATTCGACAATAAAGCTCTTACTCTTTATTATCTAACTTATTTAATCTTACAACGACCCAAACTATACCCTTAGTTTTTTAAATAAAATATTCCCTTATATCAAATTCAAGCATGCCTTTTAATCACACCATGATCGAATAAATATAACGTTAGTTATGGCCGTTTTAAGTTTTCAGCATTTTTTACATAGAAAGAGCTTAAAAATAAACGCAAAATAAAACTTATTTTATTATCTAATTTATGGCTTTTATGAGACTATTGCCGCTTATCAGCGTCACAATAAATTAAAGACGTCGACTCTGATGGATGCCCACGCTGTCAGCCCCCTCTCTGCGACGCCTCTGTGTCGGCGCTGCTTCTGAAGCCAATTACGCTTATTACATAATTCAAGAATAACGGCAACATCAACAAAAACAACAACAAAGGCAAGGGCAGTTACCGTGAAGATAAACTAAATGAATGTTGCTCAACAATGTCAGCAAAAAAGCAAAAGCAACACGAAATCGAAGACCAAACGAGAGTTGCCCTTGAGACGGGGCAGATTTTTGCAGGAGGGGCATATATATATAAGGGTGCTGTTAACCTGTAGACCTGCAGAGGGGGCTTCAGCTTGAGCTGGTCGACTGACCACAGGAGCGCACAAAAAGTAAAGTCAAACAATTAAGACGACCTAAAAGCCTTAAGAGCTGTCACAATTCTTAGACAAAAAGCCGCTCCCTTCTCTTGGTCACTCCCACAAACATTGGGCCAGGAGAGGGCAGGAGACAGCCTGAATGTTCTACATAATGTGGCGTCAACTGCAGAAATCTATAGACAAAACTTAAAGGAGTTTCACATGCGTGCTGACAACATAATGCGAATAATTTCGAAAATATTTGGCCATGTCTGCTAATGTCTATCTATATCTAAATGCGTGTGTGTGAGGTGTTAGCCAAGGAGTCATGACAAGCGAGCAAGGGGAGCAAGAGGAGCGAAAGGGGGGATAGAGAAAACCAGCGACAGTGAAATCCTATTAAGAAGTTTGCTATCGCAAATTAAAATCTAAATACGCCAACCAAATGACGGCGACGTCTGCGCCACGGGGCAACCAGAACAAAAGGCGTTGTGAATCCCCCTCCCCAAAAGCCACATCGACACTGCCACGCCTCCACACACACCGACACACCGACACACACACACACACACAGTCTGCTTACATTTTGAATTATAAGCAAAGCGCAAATTTAATAAAGGTTGTCCCTAAATATACACGACAAGGCATCAAGCAGACTAAAGACCACACAAAAAGACGAAGACGTAGACAAGTACACAGAAAAAAAAAACAATCTAAAAATCAAGCATAAAATTCTCAATTTTTATGCAGGATGTTATTGTTAAATTAAGACAATATGCGGATAAAATGGCTGTGACTCAAAAAAAAAGTCAAGGAAGCGTAAAATATTAGATCAAGTATCCAATTTAAAAAAAATTTTAATGTCAAAATCAAAAAATTGTGCTGAACATAAATAAATTAATACTTTGTACTTGGCTTAAGAAATTTCAGAACTACCGTACTTCTGACACCGGATTGAATTGATTTTATTTCGGAGTACCCGATTCTTTTTTTCTGTGTAAATGACGAGCCATATAGACTATGACAATGTCAAAGAGCTTGTGCACGCAATGTAGGCGTGGCAGCTGTGGCCCTGGTCACATCAACACACACACACACACACACACAACGCACAACGTCAACGACGACGGCAAAGTTTTCACTTTTATTTTTCATTTTGCTTGACTGCCAAATGGCAAAAAGTTTTGCTTCTTTTTTGCCTTTCTTGCGCTGCCATTCGCAACTTTAAGCCTTTATTAAATTGTCAGAGTGAGTGAGTATGTGTGTGTGTGTGAGTCTGTCTGTAGCACAACAACAGCAACAATTGACAGCAAAACAAACGATTGTCATTGTCAAGTGTGTGCGTCAACCTTTGAACCCGCCTGTGGGCATAGCCTCCAAACGTGTCTCTGTCTGGCTGCCTCTCTCCCTTTCTCTCCCTTTCTGTGTTGCATTCTTTGTGCGTGTCTCCCCTTGGCATGCTTTTGTGCTCTCGTTTTAAATTGAATTGTTAATTTTTGCTTACCCTTTTTACATCATTTGCGATTTTCTTCTTTTGCTCTTTCTTTTTCTGGGAACCTTTTGTTAAGGCTTTTGTGCGCGCTACATAAACATTGCCTGTCAGTGACAACAATTGACATTGCTGCCCCATCGAACTGCAACAGTTTGTGGCAATTGAAACAATGTTTAAAAAAAAAAAAAAACAGACAAGACAATAAAACTTTGAAAGTTTACCTTATCTATACTAGTACAGCCTCCGTTGTTATTTGTAGCCATTTGTCTGCCACCATTTGCATATTCCGAGGTACTATACAGTTTCCGTTCCTGTTTCCATTTCGTTCCCCGCTCACCTGTCCCCATCGCTCCTTACCGCATTGTTTGCTTTGCGCTGCTCCATTCGCAACCTCTACCCAAGCGCATAAATCAAGCGCAAAGCACAAATATTTTTCCAGTGACAACAAATATATAATGACCTCTCTCACCCTTTTAACTCTCTTCTATCCTATTTGTATTCCTATCCCGTCCACCCACCACTTGGCAGTTGTACCTGTCGGTTGTTGACTGCATTCATTGCTATTCCATTTTCTTTTTTAAATGCTCTATCAGTAGATAAAACAACTTTGTCGTAAAACTTGTGCAAATGAATATGTTAATGCCTGGGATTGTAAATTCCTTCAGAAAGTTAACAGTCTAATGCTATATTAAACCCATACTCAATTTAAGTGTAAAAAGAACTTCTTTAACATTTTATAGCATACTTTTTTGGGCAGACTAAAGTTATTAATCAGTGGCGCCTTAGAGTATGCTTTAAAATTCTGGATATCAAATCTAATGTGTACCAAAAAATTGTAATGACATTTGTTTTAAAGACAAGGTAAAAATTTCAGAAATATCCTGAAATAAATTCGGTAGACTTTTAACCATAGATTTATTAATTTTTCTGCTTTTTTTTTTAATAACAAATTAAAATATAATAAATTTAAGCATTTTTTGGAGTGTTAGAGACTTGTATAATAGATGCTAGAGTATCTAAGTGTCTGCCTTCCTTTTTCTCCGGTTTTTCGCACTATTATTTGCCGCTGCTGCTGTGGCGGCTGCTCCAGTTTTTCCTGTTTTCCGTAGCGACGCTGAGGCTTGCGCTTTACTGATTTCGTTTTGATTACGGCAAATTGTTTTTAGTTTGCCGTCGTTTCAGGTTCCTCTTTTCTTTTTTTTCCTACTACTTTTATTTCTATTCCACATTATGTGATTTGATTTTCTTCTTCTTATTTTTTTATTTATTTGCTGCGTTGAGTTTCAATTGCGGGTTTTGTGCAATTTTCCGCTCTGGCTTTTTGCATTTCTTGCATATTACTCGTAATAAAATATTATACATTAAATCGTCATCAGCGATCAAGTTTCATAATTACTTTTACGAGCTTCCCAACCCCTGTTGGGACATTACTTGCCTCTTAATATCCCTAGTAACTCCTATGCAAATAAAAATGGCGTGTGCCGGCGTTGAGTTCATAAAATATGGATATAGACTTTCTGTTTGCTGTGTAATTTGGGTGGAGAATAAATGAATATAGTTAGGGGAATGTCTTATGCAATAGATTATGTCGACACCGGACATATTTCTGTTGGTTTGCCCCTGAGGTGGGAAATGCTGGGACTCTGTTCATCATTAGCGGCAGCTAATGAAAGCAATTGAAGTACTGCTCGATTTCAAGATATCACGCTTAGTTAACTTTAATTAGACAGGACTTTTTCGGGTTCTAACATAACCATTTATTTGCTGCGTTATGCAGGGCATAAAATGCGCAAACATGAAAATGCATTCAGCAGCAAAAACATTTCTAAATGCTCGAATAACAAAAGAAATGGACGAGGTCACAAGGCACGTGCGAGAGTTTTCAAAATGGCGCCCGGGACAGTTACAACAACAGCAGCAGCAACAGCAACAACAACTAAATTAGTCGATGTGGATGCAGCTTTTTGTTCTGCTTCTTCTCTTTGTTCTGGCAAGCCCTATTGTTGTTGTTGGACTGTTAGTATTGTTGTTGCTGTGTCCTGGTTAGCAGTTGCTTTACAGTGCCTCTCACTTAAGGGCATTATATTTGCAACTTTTTGGTGCACAAGTTTTTAATGAAATCAAATTCAATATGCAAGCTGCAAGCTGCTAGCTGCGTTCTAAAAGGAAAACTGCAACCAAGTGGCAACTCTAAAAATGGCTGCCTAATTAGATGCCAAATTAACTTAAGTTTGTTTCAATCAAGTTTTGTTTTCTTCTATATTTATTCTATTAACTACCATCAACCAGCTGCAATTATCATTCTAAATAAAAATTACACCTTATTGGCAACGCTCAAATGGCAATACTGAAAATGGCTGCCAACTTAACTTTAGTTGGTTACAGTCAAGTCTAATTTTTATCTGTCTTTTTGTCAAACACAATTATGAAACGTCTCTCATTTCTCATCTCTATATATTTTCTATGTTTCTCTTTATCATTTCTGGTTGTAATGCAAATTGGTTTCTGCTGCGTTTTGCGCATCTGTGTCAGCTGTCAAGTTGACATTTGACATTCTCTATGCAACAAATATCAATTTCAATTTTACGAGCTGACAAATTGCATTGAAATTGCGTCAGAAATTTAAATGAATGTGAACAGAAATGAATAACAACAACAACGTAGTAACTGTGTGGCAGTGTAGGGCGTAAGGGCGTTAGGGCGTTCGGGCGTGGTCGCAATCAGCGATCAACTAAGCAAATTATTGCGTGGCTCAATGTCAATGTGGCAACTGTGGCAACTTTAATATGCGCTGACTTATGTCATATTCATGGGCTCGCAAGCAGGCACACCCGCACTCACAAACACACACACCTACACACCCATACAGCTACACATATGTGAAAGAAGCGCGCTTCGATTAAACAAACCCACTCAAATATGCATTGACATTGAGGCAAAGACAAAAGCCAGCCGCAAGTCAAGGCGAGGCATGTTAAGGTGGCATGTGTACACTCGTATCACAATGTGGCACGCACACATGACGACAAGCTGCAAGGATGTGACATCCAGTTGCACTCACTGTAGTCTCTGTAAAGGTCAAATTCGAGATGATTGCATAATATTTAAATAAAGATACGTTTCCGTTTCCGTTTCCGGTTTGCAGTTCCGTATCCGATTTCAGCTACTTTCTGCTGGCTAATTAAAGAGTTATCGCTGCAATTGCATAAGCCAAAAGGAAAGAGTCAAAAACTCTCCTTCTCTCGCCGTCTCTCTCTCTCTCTCCCTCTCTCTCTCTCTCCCTCTCTCTCTTTTGCTCTCTTTCCCTCTTAGCTGTCAGCGACAGTTGCAAATGTCAACGCAATGTAATGCAACATGGAAGCGGCTCAAGGATATACACACACACTCACACACAAATACAATGAACACACTGCGTGTGTGTGTCTGTGTGTGTGTGTGTGTGTGTAGCGCTTGCGTAACGTAAAAGTAGCCTTGAACTGCAGCCTGACGCTTTCAATGGATTTGCATTCCATGCGCTGCACACACTTGACAAGGTCACAGGGGAACAGGGGAACACAGCAAGAAGAGCGTTCGGTTTACAGGCAAACATGTGAAAATGCATACAAAGCATTCATAAGTTATATGTACAATAAATATTGTGTGTCTGCATTTGTTGTACTGTCAAGTTGCAAACCGAAATGTCAGAAAAGTGTCGCAAAGTTTTTGCCTAATTGGCACTCGAACAAATGCAACGAAAGAGAGAGAGAGAGCAGTAAGAGTAAAAAGGAGCAAGCAAATCTCGCGATTGCCTTGCAATCGGTTGCTGCTTTTTGGCGGCCAGGCAGCAAACATGCAATATAATAACGGTTAAGCACGCAGAGTCAAGCAAAAGTGGAAGCAGAAAAAAAAATGAACTGATAGCAAAACGTGCGAACAAAGAGAGAGCACAAAAACTGTGCACAGGCAAAGGAGTGAAGGAGTCAAGGAGCAAAGCAGAAAGGAGCAAGGAGCAAGGAGCAAAGCAAGCAGCCGAAACAACAGTTGGGATAATGACGTCAAATGACGAAGAGAGCGACAGAGGGTTGCCAGATCAACAGCAGTAACCAAAAGCAAACATTACTATAAATATCATTTTATTAAGAGCTACAAATATAAAGATTACTTATAATTTAACGCACTTATTATTAGTAAGTTAAATAAATTATGATAAATAAACAAATTTTCTTATATTTAATTAATTGCTTTTACTATTTATTTATATAAACTTATTTAATTTAGTTATAGTTTAAATTAAATATTTATTATTTAATTACATTTGATTCTTTAATTGTATTTATGGTTTAATTAAGTCAAACGTAAGCTTACTTATTTAACTGTTTACTTAATTAAGTATTTATGCTATTGTCAGTCAGTCAATCAGAAAGTTGGGATTAGAAGTGTTGCCAGATCAACAGCAGCGAAAAAAAGGGTTTCAGCATCAAGTTATTTTTCTGTTTCTAAGCGCTAAATATAACTTTTATTTAACTATTTATTACAGAATATATGTTTTGATTAAAACGTATGTATGTTTGTATTTATGCTCTTGTCAGTCAGTCAATTAGAGCAGCTTTTACCATGCATACATATTACATTCTAATGGCTTTAGTTTGTTATTGAAGTCACCCTCGCACACACACAGACACACACACACAGACACACAAACAAATCGGCAATCCCAACGTGCAACTGACGCTGCCCGGTAAGCTATTTAATGCCTTTTTTCGCTTCTGGTTACCATTTCTGCTCTGCTGCTGCTCTGCTCCCCCGCTTCTCTTACTCTCCAGTCGCTCCCCCTTCGGGTCCTTAGATATTGCTATTTGGTTATGCTCGCAGCTCTTTCATTTTCTTTTTTTTTTGCTTTTCTCTTTTGACTGCGCGTTGTGTGCAAGTTGGTCATAAAAATGGAGTAACATTTATGACCCACATCAGGAATCCTTAGATAGAAAGAGACGGGCAGAGTGTGTGGGGGGAGTGTGTGGGGAGTAAAAGTTGCGAGCGCTGCGTGTTCGTGTTGCAGGGTTATGTGGGCGTGTGTTTACCGCCTGCAAGCGCAACATTCACAAGGATATTTTATTTTACTGTTATTTTTGTTTGCCATTTTTGCTTTGCGCTTTGCCCCTTTCCCACCCACTTTCGATGGCCATTTACTTTTGACTCCTGTTTTTGTTTCTTCCCTTTCACTCCTTTTGCTCACTTATTTACGGCGTCTGCTTTCTCAATTGTTGTTGTGCTTTCTATTCTGCTTCTTTTGATTGTCGAATTACCGCTGCTTTAACCCACAGTTTTCGCTCTCTCTCTCTTTCTCGCCGCTAGCTGTATTTTTCGCCGCCAAATCGCCGTTAAACCAGCGACGCCGCCGCTGACGCTGACGTCGCTGCCGTTTTGTTTGCCGTACAAATTTTTCAAGGGTAAATATGCGTATCGGATTTTGTTGAGGTGCGCAAGGATTTGCGTGTCACACACACACACACTGAGACTTGAGTGAGTCAGTTAGTAAGGTAATGTGTGTGTGTGTGTGTGTGTGTGGTTGGCCACTTAAATTTAACTCACCGCTTCTGTTGCTGCTGCTGCGTCTTCGCTCATTAAGCATGCAACACATATTTGCATGCGCATGCAAGCGTCTCCTCCCGCACCTCCTTCTCCTCCTCCTCCTCTGCCTCCTATTTATACTACTCCTTCTCGCACACTGACCCAGTTCGCTTTGTTTTGCGTGTTTATCTTGCACACGTTTTCAGCGGCTGCTGTTGCCGCCTGTCGTTGTTGTTGTTGTTGTTGCTGTTTTTGTTCTTATTCAGCCTCTTTTGCGTGTTTTATTTTTGCATGCCTTTCTTCTGCTATGACCGACTTTAAGTAAATCACGCTTTTAGTAACAGTTACAGCAGCAATCACCAACACAATGAATAGTCACCGAGCAATTTGTTAAAGAAATGACCACAGTGCAGGCCGAAAGTATGCAACATTAAATTAATTACACTTTCACTGGTTATTTTCTCATGCGCTTACACTTAAGCACTTAAACCGCTCGTGTGCAATTTGTATGCGCTTCCTTTCACTGTTTGTTTTTCTATTGTGTTGCTAATTTCGTTACTTTCACTTTGTTAGGCTTTCGCCTGCTGTCGTGTGTGTGTGTCTGTGTCTGTGTGTGCGTTTGTGTGCGACTCTTCGTGTGTATTTGTAAGCACACGTGTGCGTGGCTGCAGCCAGTTCCTGTCTGTGTGTGCGTATCTGTATCTGTATCTGTGCGTCGTCAGTTTTCGTTTTTCGACTTTTGGTCGCACATTGATTTTTCACTTAACAATAATTCAAATAGACTTTAATTTCGATTAAACTTTGTATGCACAATTTCTCGGAAAACTTTTCAAAGCGCGTTTTTCATTTCGTTTTGATTGCTTTTCATTCCATTTTGCGCGCGCTCTATGTGTGAGTGTGTGTGTGTAGCAGGTGGAAAATAAAATAATTGCTCAATGCGGTCTACGGGAGCAGCGCACGTCCGCTCGCCACGGCTCTTCACACATTTCTGAGAGCGGACATTTCACAAAATGTTTACGTTTCATTTCCTTGCGCTGCTGACTCTCCTGCTATTTGTCGCTCTCACATAGCTAAGTCCGCATCTGTGACTTTGCAATTGACTTTGCTCTCTGTCTTTGCGTGCGCTCTTTGCGTTTGTGGTTATGGAGGGAGCAGTGCAGAACAGGCGGCGCCAGAATGTCTACGCATAAATAATACGCACGTGCTTGGTGAGAGCGGAAGAGCAAAGAAGTAACAGTTGCTCTCACTACAAAGTAAATCCTTACTGCCAGGTGTGTGAGACGAAGAAGAGAGAAAGTGATGAGGCTTTAGCGACTGTTAGAAGCTGCTGCATTTTTACGAGTTTCAAGAGTGTTATACAAATGTTAAACAAAGACGATTAACTTAAATAACTGTTATACAAGCGCACTAGTAATTTGATAATTTTTTGTATTTTTACTAACTTTCTTTAATCAATGCAAGGTATGTAATAGTCGCATATGCCTTATTAATGCCGCCTGCAATCATAACAGTAAACAAATCGCAGGAGAGAAATACCCATGCAAATACACAAAATAAAAAAAAGAATAACAACTGCTTTTGCCTCACTCTCTTTGGTTTTGCACTCGCTCATGCGCTCTCACACGTTCGCTCAATGCGCAGCTTCTTGATGATTTCTTTAGCTTTTGCCCACAACCTGCTTCTCCACAAGCCCCTTCCACCACAACTACACTTTATTCCTTGCCTCATGCATAGCACGTGAACTTTTGTGTTTACTTTTTAATTTTCTTTTGGCTGTTAGATTTAGCGTTGTTGTAGTTGTTTTGTGTTGCACGTTGCTTTTGTTTTTCTGCCGCTTTTGCTTGTTTAACATTGCAGTTTTCATTCATAGCATCAAAGGCGAATCTCGAAACAGCTGCCGTTAGAGAGGGGTTAGCTGGAGAGAGGGGGTAAGAAGAAGGGTGTCTGCTGGGAACTACGGCAACTGCTTGCCAGCGATCGGCAGCCGTCATGTTGCTTGACTATGGAAATTGGCGCAAAATATGCCCCAGTTGCTTCCCCAGGCAGTTATGCTTATGTTGTGGTACCTCCATCTTCTTCTTCTTCTACTTCTTACTTTGTTTATTTTTTCGGCTTGCTTCACATTTTGGGAACACTTTGCATACACATAGAGAAAAATTCAGTGAAATTTCAGTATTTAACTTTGATAAAGCGTTAAATATAGATTTGGTAGATTTAAAGATTTAAATTATTTAATTTCAATGTAATTCCTGTTAAATTAATGAAATAATAAACGTGATTTAAATTCAAGTAAAAAATATGGTATTTTTAATTTAAAGTGCTTTCACTTTGGACTTACTATATTCATAAAAACTTTGACATTTACGTAGGTTATTCATTTCATTTAATTTTAATTCGTTTTCTATTTAAATCTAACATGAAAAAAAAAACAAATATTATATGTTATATGTGTACTTATATTTTGTCCATGCTTTTTTTCTTTGGTTGTAAGTGTGTGTTTGTGTGTGTGCAAGTGTTGCAGCTGCCATTTTACATTTGCTGAAGTCATGTTAAATCATGCATGCTGATTGTCATGTGGTCTCAAGCATGCTCGCAACATTGCAACAGTGCAACAGTCGGTAGCTGCATACTGATTTGCATTTTGTTAAGCAGCATAAATATGCAAGTTACAGACAGTGCTGCCAATTAGTCAATGTTCAACTGCTTAAACTGTTCGACTGTTCTTTAAGAGATGTTTCCAAATTTTACCAAAAATAGCATCAACAAAGGCTTTGATTTTAGGCATACAAATAAACACATGCAGCACACGGAAACCGAGCAAACAGACAACAAGGGTAAGGGTTGAGGGGTGAGAGGTGAGACGGGGATAGTGGGTAGTGGATAAGGGAGTGTGGCAACGGATATGTCTGGGCCGTAATTCATATGTCAGCTATTCCCTTCTGCTCCAACTATTGCCATGAGTAATTGCTCTTGTGCATGTCTCTCTCTCTCTCGCTCGCTTGCTCACTCTCTCTTTCCATCTCACTGTCTGCCTGTCTGGCAACGCTGTGTGCTTTACGGTTAGTTTGCAAGCCATTTAGGCCTGGACCACGTCAAGGTAAACTGTTGATTTCATGCGACGTTCTGCGGTCCTGGCTGGAAACCAAATTCTGGTTTTGGTTATGCTCCTGCTGACAATGTGCACTAGGTGTGTTCCACCAATCTCCGCAGTATTCAAAACAAGCAAACGAAATGACGCTGCTTTAAAAATGTCTGAGATTTAATTAAAAAAACAAATGTATTTTAAATTTCAACTAAATTATTAGTCATTGTTATATTTTATACTTAATTTTTAAATTTAATTGAAATTATTACAATACATTTTTAATTTTATTACATTTTTCAGTAAATGTTTTGCCAATGGAAAGCAGAGATGAAATTTTTCTAATCAGGTGTGCCACAGAAAGCAAAACCAACCGAAAATCTCCCAAAAATGTATGGATATTAAAGAATTTTTCGGTTGGTTTCGAATTCTGTGGCACCCCTGAATACCTTTGTTTCCAATTTCAACAAAATTATTAATAACAATAAATAAATTCATTCAAGACGTTTTTTGTTATTTTATATCTTTTGGAAATAAATTTAATTGAGTTCCATGAATTTTTAAGTTTATTTAATTTTTCAACATATTTTTTGACATTTGAAGGCAAGCAAACTTGGTTTTAGTTGTTACAGATTGGCGGAACATGCCTGAATGTGTGAGAGTGTGGACGTGTGTGTTTGTTGTGTGTCTGTTTGTGTTTGCATATTTTGTTGAGCTGCTTGCGCCTGTTAGTAATGACATTACGAGCAGCTAAAGCTGAATGCTGAAAAGATCAAAACTGCAACCAAATGCAAAACGACCAACACCTTCTCCCTCCCTCCTCAGCACACTCCCTCCAGCCCTATCTCACTTGGGCGACAAATTTTCGGTACGTTTTCTCTGTGACATGCAAATTTCATGGCTGAGCTTTGAGTGCTGCCATAAAATGTGACAAAATGGAGTCGTTGCTTTGGTGCGCTGAAAAGTATGCTATGAAATGTATGCGACACGCGCGTACATACAATGAAATCCACACACAACCACTCACACACACACACACAGATACACACCCACACAATTGGAGTGGAGTGAGTTGAATGGTTTATTTTGGTATAGAGTCGATAATTTAATGTACGTACAGACATTGGGGAATAGACTAGCTCTTCTCCCCAAAGGGTTGATAGCAAACTCGACCCCGTCCTTGCTTATCCCACCTTCATTCTCCCAAAGGAAAGCCTTTTTTGCTCTAAATTTAGGATGTGAGCGCGCTTAAAAGCATTTCATTTCATTGACCAATTCAACTCACTAAATAGTGGTTAACAGTTGTTTGTTGCCCTCAGTTGTTGCTGTTGTTGTTGTTTCTGTTGTTGTTGTATTTGTTAGTTATTGTGGCTGTGGTTTTGATACCCAACAAAAGCGTATTTAATGTGCTATATAAGATTTTATTATTATTTATTTTGGCAATCAAGAAAAATTTTAATATTAGAATATATGAAATTCCATTTAAAAATCAATAAAAATTTAAAATAATAATTACATTTTTTTGATTCTGAGATGATTTTATATTAAAACATGCAAGGTATTACTCTTTATAAATGGATTATAGATAAAATAAAATGAATAAGCTAAAATTTAAATAAAATTACACTTCCTAATTAGCTTTTAAATAAAAATAGTACTGTAATTATATTAAGAATTTAATTCCCTAGCAGAATTCGGAATATCAGGTCAAAATTAAATAGAGAATATATTAAATATTTAATTATTTATTAATATTTCATAGAACTGAAACGTTTGTAATGTATAAAATTTAAAAATAAGCTAATTGAGTGCTAGTTTAATAATTTTATGAAACTCTTGTTACTGCAAATATTTACAGGGTATTTAATCTTGCGTTGTGGGTTTTGGCTTAGGTGTTTGTTGTGTGGCACGTGGCATAAAACAAACCGCAGATTGTAATTAATTGAATTCATCCGTTGTATCATGCATGTTTAAATTTATTCTCATGTGAATGTGTGTGTGTGTGTGTGTATATTGGTATATGTATTTGTACATTAATCACATATGCAAATTGGAATCAAATACAGATGCGATATTAGCGAGGCTAATTCTGAAACAAACCGTTGGTAAATAATTCATGCATTTTCAATCCAATTAACTCCCTTAGCCACCCCACCCCCTTCCCTGTTGCATATGCCCCAATATGGATGTTGAGGGGGCTTCCTCTCCTCCTCCAGCCAGCTGACAGGTGTTTCACTTTTTCGTACAGATTACGGATTACACAATCAGCTTTGTCAGTGTGGCAAATGGTTGTTTATTTTGCATTTTGCAACAAAGTACGTGCCTCAGCTCCTGAGAGGGGGGGAGGAGTGGCAAGAGGAGCATCTGGAGCAGGAGATTGTCACTTGTAAATTCCATGCGTGATCGATGCACAGAGCTCAGAGCCATGATGATGATGATGATGATGATGATAATGATGAAGCCATGGAATTGAATTCAATGCGCAACACGCAACGGCATCGTGAAGTCGTGACGTTGTGGCATCGTGTCGCCTTGGCTGCCTCTCGGGGGCAACATTAATGTCAATTTTGATGCCTGATTTATGGCAACGCATTTGGGCCAAGTTGGCTTCATTTGAATTCAATTGGCTCGCTGCGAAAGATGCCGCACTGATTTCATAAGACGAGTCTTAAATAAATACCATATACCATTTACCATAAATACATATATTTCGCTTATATAAAGTTGATATATGTATGTATTTAGTGCGACTGCTTGTCACGGCTGAAGAGCACGTGACCCGCTAACCTTAAAAATGCTGCCGTCTCTGACTGAAAGTTGGCTGCCACGCCCTCTACACGCCCATCGCCGTCACTGCCAAAGGGCAATAAAAAATTGACAACGTCAAAAAAGCAAAGACCGAAAAGTTTTAGCATCTGAGTTTTACAACAAAATGAAGCCCATTCTCCGTCTCGCTCCCTCACTCCCCCTCTGCTCACCCCGGGGATGCTGTCTATTTCTAGCAGTTGACACAGTTTCGAGACGTTGCCTTTGTCGTTGTCGCTGTCGTTGTTATCCTTAAAAGGATGCGCTAAGAGTGCAGCACAGTCGAAATTGCTTTGCATTTGCATTGTTAGGCAACCACCTACTTTACCCCCCCTGCCCTACCCGCTGCAGCACCTGCACAGCTGCTGCCACATTTAAGTATTATTAAAGCGCCCCCTGGCGGCAGCCACATGCACACATTTCACATTTGCCGGCAGCACTTTGCTCGCAGATTTATGACCAAATATTGGGGAAAAGCGAGGAAAACTGCCTCAACTCGCAGCTTGCAACAACGGTTAAATTTTTCATACGCCGCTGATAAAACTGTCGACAAACGCACACACACACATGACTTAAGGCTGAAAATTGGTTTCTGTGTTGCATAGTGTTTACCTATAGGTTCGGTTTACAGTTATGTCATGCAAAAGTCAACTTGTTTGGCTTTCATTCGCTGTCCACACACAGAAACGCGTTCCTTACTTGACTGCGCCACTTGCCACTTGCCACTTGCCAGTAATCCCCGCCAAGCGTCCAATTCTCCGTATATAATCCATTAAAATGTACGCAGCGAGGGCCGCACGAAAAGTTGCCGAAACCATTGTGACTTGGGCAAAAAGCTGATAAAAAATATTATCGGAGAATATGAACACACTTGGAATAGTTTAAATGAAGCATATATTATATAATATAGATAGTTCAGCCCTGTGCTCATTAAAGATTAGCAAAAAAACAAAGTCATTTAAGTGACTCTTATCCTGACCAAATTTTGTTCATATAGGTTCATAGCTGCCATTTGACTGAGCGGTCAAAAATCAAGTTTTAGTTTGAAAAAAACAATAAATAAATAAGTTATTCATGATAATTATAGGTTTGATAAAAGACTTCCGTTTTTTTTGCATTGTTTTTTTTAAATTGTACTCCAATTTATATTGCTTTTATGCACTTTATACCCAAAGATTAAACAATTCTCACATTTCTAATTAATATTTTATGTATAGAAGACAGGGACTGTAATCATTATAAGTTTTATTATAAAACGCAAGAAATATTCATTATTCTACAAGTTTTAGTATATTACTTATGATTACTTTTGAGCAAAAAATATAATTGAGAAATAATCATAGCTTTTGAAAAAAAAAATTAAAACTCATAGAATAATGTTGATTTCTTGAGTTTCATTTTTTTTAATCAAAAATAAAACTCAAGGTGTTATTTGAAGCATTGCAAGTTGTTAAATATTACGCCTACATAAATTGTCTCCTCTTTTTTTTAATCACTACCATAAAATTTATTTGTTTATAAACTATACAAACCGCCCTCGTTTAGCTGAAATGTTAGCAGTGCTCATCCACTTGGCTCCGCTGCTCCGAGTGTACTCAATGCAGCACTGAAATTCATTTAACGACTTGGCGCACTTTAACATCACACAGACATATGTACAGACAAGCTCACACACATACGTGTACAGACACACACACATACGCACACACACTGTAGGAGAGGCCGAAAAAACTCATATGGCAAGTTGTTCCTGTTGCACGCTCATTTATGTGTGTAGTTGTGTGGAGGGGTGAGGAGGGGAGGAGGAGGGGGGAGGGAGAGGAAGAGGAAGAGGGAGGCATGTGACAACAGGAAGACAAAAGTCGACAATGGTTGTGACTGTGTAACTTGACCTTGACACGTTCCAAGTTACATGCTTGCTCTTTCACCTCCCCCCTCGACTACTCGCCCCTCTTCCTTTTCCCGTCGTAGGCGTCTTTTTGACATTCGTTTGGATTACGTAAATTGAATTTTCAGTTTGATGAATGTAAGCCTTGTGAAAATGTGAGTGTGTATACACTAATAAAACAAACTGTGCTAAAATCAAGATTTTTGTCTGAAAACTAAGAATTTTGGTCTAAAAACTGCGTTGAGAATATAAAATTCTTAGATTAAGAAAACACTTCTTGGTTTTGAGAACATTTCAAATAAGACCAAATTCTTATTTTAAGAATAAATGTTCTTAAAATTAGAACAAAAAAATTCAAAAATTAAAAATGATTTTCTAAATTTCTAATTTTTTTATTTTTGATTTTGACTTTTATACATTTATTTCTGTCTTGGTAATTTTTTACAAATGTTATTTTAATTTGTTACTGAAGCGGTTTCTATATAAAATAGTACATATTTAAACTTTCCTAACAATTTAAGATTTTTATTCTTGTATTAAGTACTTTGATTTTTTAGATTAATATTCTTAGTATCAGTAATATGGTCTTAAAATGTGCTTATTTTAAAAACAAAATTTGTATGATGTGTCTTCTTGATTTTAAAAGTTGTTCTTTTTTTTCAGTGTAGGTGTGTGTGTGGGCGAGGCTGTTGTGTATGTGTGTGTGTGGGTGTGCGCGAGATTTTTGGTGTGCCTGCAATTGCCAGTTGAGCCTGCAGCTATGCAATGTCCTTTATATTTTTCAAATTTGCTGCAATACTTTAGAACTTAAATGGTGGAGTCAATAGGGGGAAAGGAAGGGCAGAGAAGTCGCACACAACTTGAAATTAAATTTGGTAAATGCTCAACATTCCGAAAGGTCAAAATGTTAATGTATTTGAAATGAGGCAACACCAAATACCAGATGAGAGAGATACGGCACAAAAACTTTTACTTTTCGTTCTCTACCTCTCAATCTCATGGAGCGAAGGGTATATTAAAATATAAGACTCTATAGAGTATATAATCTATATAAAGTATCGATTTAGCCAAGTTCTTCACTTCATCTCTGTGCGAATGAATACATAAAGGTAAAATATCAATAACTTTAATTTATTAACTCTAGATCGAACATATACAAAGAAAGAAATAAAACTTTTAATTTGAAATCAGCAACGAGTATTAAAAATAAATTAAAATATTTTTTAATTAAGTACCGGGTATTTGTGAGTCGGCTATTTGCCTCTAAAGTTCTTAGTTGTGTTGCTTTTTGTGGGCTCATTGCCCTGTGGCCCTCGCTCCTAGCAAACAGACTGAGCAAAGTGGAAAACTTGCCCATGTTCATTCATCCATCTCGACATGCCCAACAGGCAGACCCGCAAGACAACAACAACAACAACAACGACGAGAAGAACAAAAATAAAAAGAAAATGTGGTCCAGTGTCTACAAGTGGCCGGACAATCGAACACCGAACACAGCAATACCAGCATGCCTTGTCCTTGGGCCACATCGAGAGGAAGGCATGGTCGTGGGCGTCAGCATTGGCGTAGGCGTATAATGCGATTTGCCACACGTAGACAAGATTTTTTGTGAGCGGAGTCAAGACACCGTCAATTTGGATTACGCTACAGAATGGAAGTGGGAGGGGAAATGCCCGGGTTCCAATGGGTAGCACATTGCGATACGCGAGTACAATGTTCCATTATTTATTCATAAACACTTTAGTTATTTAATAGCATTATGAACTTGGCGATAAGTTGGGGAGCCATATGCCATATATAATGACTGCGGATCTGTCACGCAATCTGTGCGCAATTTATTGATAGCTGAACAACTGCAATTAGCTTTCAACAAAAGCACTTTAATTGCTAGCAAAAGCATTTCAAAAGGCAGCTGTTATTATCAGTAAGGTCTATTCAAAATAATATTTACATGCGATCCATTAAAATATATTTTTCTAGATTAATAGGAAAAACCCAGCTTTAAAATGATAAGAATAATCCAGTAAGAACAATAAAGGCCACAGCTAAGTGCTCAACTACAACATACCCTTTAGTCATCTCTGATATTTCATATTAAGTATAAGCTCTTACATTCAAACCAACCTGAACGTTAGGTGGCGCCAGATGTGCTTTAACTTCATTATTTTTTTGAATTTTAAAGAAAGAAATTATAATATAATTATATACAAATTATATACAACTTGGAAATAGTGAATTGAGATTGTTTTATTTTATTTTGTATTCATTGATTAACTTTTTTCAATTATCTGGATCCAATCTGCAAAGCATCGACTCCGGATCCGTCTCGCAATCTGTTCAAAGCATTATTAACAATTAGTTAGTCACTTTCACTTACAATGTAATTAAATAATGGAATTACCTGCAGCAACAGTGAAAATTGAAGCTATCAACAACCAAGCGGCAAGCAAAAAAATATTTACGATGCGATCCATTTCATATACTTTTCTATAATGATAGGAAACATTCGTATGAACAACGCAAAATAAACTCACTGACCTGCTTATCAGTACAAAAAAACTCATCATGCAACTGTGTCTGAATACATATATAAACCTATCAAATGAAATTTAAACGGAAATGTGGCGGTCGGCCAATAAATAACGACCATTTTTTTTAGAAGCTACAACATCCAAAACAATATATTTAAACAGGAACAAAATATTTAAACTTGACAATATGACTTACTTATTTTTAATATATAAATTAAAATTGGAAAGTTTTCAGGCAACAAAATTACAGTTTTTAATATTATACCAATTTAAATTGATACGTTATTGCAAATATATTTATATTTAAATTAATAATACTCACCACATTCAACACAATTCAATTAAAAAAAATTAATTTTTTTTAAATATTCGGATCCAAATGGCACAGCGTTGACTCGGGACTTATTTCGCAAGCTGCACATAATATATAAAATATATATTTGGTAAATTTTAATTAAAAACAAATTAAATAAATAAAATTACCTGGAGGAACACTGCAGATTAATGCATTTAGCATCCAAGCGGCTAACACCAAAATATTAATGATCCGATCCATTCCACATACTTTTTCAGAATGATAGGAAATAATCATACCAATAAATTACATTCATATAAAATCGTATAACACATATACTATACACATGAATAACAACGCAATCTTAACACGCTGTAATAATATTAATTTTATTGCTGAATCAACTCAGAGGACAAAGATCGATTAAGTTTGATGAAATGTTTGATTTCAACTTTGTAAAAATATTCAATATTTAGACGTAGAATCACTTAAAAACTTGATACAATACAAAAGAAAACAAGATCTATGAATGAATGTATAATTAAGTGTTATTTCATATAAACTATATAAATATATTAGCGTTAATTAAAAAAATGATTTAATTAAAATTGCTCTAATGTTTACTTCTGTTATTAGTGAAATGTTAAGTTTAAAAGTAACAGATCCTTGTACTCCACACCTTGTATAATTACTCCACAAGCTCCGAATAAACCTCACTGTAGAGTTTTCGGACAACTCCTCACTGTAAAGCTATCGGACAACTCCACACTTTACACCTAAAATAGCAGAATTGCTCCACACTAAGTTTGCCATCACTGACAAAAATTGCAAATTTAAAAACTTAAAAAACTCAATAAAAAATTTATAAATTTGATGAAAATTAAAATTTATAAATTAGACAAAATCAAGGTTAACATTTTAATAAAGGTTTAAAGTTCGTCAGCCCTCGGGAAGAGAAGTTAGAAAATTTAATTCTAAAAAAAAAAGTTATATCAAAAAATCAATCACCAAAAAATATTATCCAAAAATTTAAAAAATGAAAATTCCGAAATTAAGTACAAAAATGAAAAACACCCAATTTCGGAAATGTACCTTTTTTTTTAAGTACAGAAAATCAAGCCAGACCAGGGTGGCAGCCCTTGAACATGATGGCAGCACTGTAAAAGAGTGAGTGAGAGAGACTGACTGGTTTTGTTGACAATAAATTGGAGTCGCGATGGATGAAAAAGATAATCCGTTTGATATGGACAGCTCCAGCTTCGATTCGGATAGGTATCTGGAGAAGCTGCTGAAGGATTGCTCACTGAAGCAGATCATGGACACGGAGGCGGCCGTTGTGAAGGATACACAAACATTGCACTCGGATATGCAAACACTTGTCTACGAGAACTACAACAAGTTCATCTCGGCCACGGACACCATTCGCAAGATGAAGGACGACTTCAAGCAGATGGAGACGGACGTGAATCTGCTCATGACCAAGATGCAATCGATAACCACATTCAGTGAGCAAATCACAGGCACACTGCAAGGAACCCGCTCCCAGCTCTGTCGCCTCTCCGAGAAGCATTCGCTGCTCAAGCGCTTGCAGTTTCTCTCCACGCTGCCGGCCAAGCTGAAGACGTTAATTGAGGAGCAGAATTATGCGCAGGCTGTGCAGGATTATCTGCATGCCCAGAAGGTGTTTGCCCAATACGGCAGACAGCCCTCCTTTGATGGCATCCAGCGTGACTGCGATGCCATAATGGCCGAGCTGAAGGAGCGTCTGCGTCAGGACTTCCAAAGGGCTGGAAATACCGCGCAATCCTTGACAGAAATCGGTGAACTGCTGTTGCAGCTGGACGAGAAGACCTCGGATTTAGCCAGCGAGATGCTGAGATGTGCTGGCAAGCGATTGCATGAACAGATTGCCATGCTGCAGGATCAGACAGAGAGGGATATGCTGGAATTTGTGGACATGGGCATCGAGGGTTTCCTCAACGATCTGGCATTGGTTGTCACTTCCTATTTTGACATGTTTGTGGCCAAGCACTATGAGCATGAACGGTAAGCCTTCTCCTGCTGCTTCTGCTCCTCCTCCTTACCAATCCCCCTTTTATTTCACAGCGATGACTTCCAGGAGAATGCCCTCAATGAGCTGAACATCTTCCTCAATCAGAACATTGACAATTACCTCAGCCTGGTGCAGGATCGCGTTGAGTCTGACATTGGCTACGGCGACACTCAGGTCATGCTCCGAGCTCTGGATCGACTCCATCGCCGGCTGCAGGCGATGCGCAACATCTGCCGTGGCCTTCAGGTGCAACGCAACACACTGGACATCATCATTGGAGCTGCTCACCAGCTCTGCGATGCACATGGCAAGAGCCTGAGGGATCACTTTGCGGATAGTCTCAGTGCGGTGCGTTTGTCGCTGGTTTCGGCCAAAAGCGATGTGGCCACGGGCGTGAATCTCAACGATCTTATCAGTAATCTGTATGTGGCCATGCTGGAGAAGATCAAGGGTGTGCTGCAGGATCTGTTGATCTTTCTGCGCACCGATTGGTCCTTCAACATCAAGGCGGAGCACAAGGGTGCTTTGTGTGTGGAGGGCATTAGGGAGCATCTACTTATTGGCTTCCTGCGTCACATTTCCAAGATGATGTGCGGATTTGCCGACACCTCCAGCTCCAGTCCGCCCAATTTACTGCTGGTGCTCTCAAAGACTTGCCTCGAACTGGAGCAGCAGGGCGTCCATATATTGGCAAGTCAACCCAATCTATATTAGTACTAAGGATATTTACAATCGAGGGAACAAGGAACTCAAAAGTAGGAAAATATCATCAAATCTAGCAAATTAAAATTAGGAAAAATATAAAAAGGAAATTAAAATTTGGAAAAAAATTTTTTTTAATATAAATTAGAAGAAATTCTCTAAAATTTTTAATCAAAAATATGTTATTAGAAATCGCATGATTTTGTCTTTTTTACCATTACTTACTCATATTTCTAACAAAAATAATACAAATTCAACCTTACTAAATCGCTTAAAATACTTTACAGATAGCGCTAGTCGATGATCTGTATGAGATTGACTCGGAGAACAGCGCCACGCTCACCCACGAGACGGAGATTTGTGCTGAGATGCGAGAGACGGCACAGTCCGTGCTGGATGCCTACGTCCGCTTGCAGGGCACAAACATCTCGCAGATGTTGCGCAAAAGCGTCGAGACACGGGATTGGCTCAACTGCCTGGAACCACGCTCCGTGCGTGCTGTGATGAAGCGCGTCGTGGAGGAACTGGGCAGCATTGAAACAGTTGTGGCCAGCTTGTACGACACCGCCACAACCAATGCAGGATTTCGTACCACGGCAAGCAGCGACTCTAGCCGTAAGACGTACTTTAGTAACTTTAATGCCACAAAGCCACAATATCGCTCCAACTGGTCCAACTACACGCCCTCCCAGCTCGAGTCGAGCTATGTGTCCAATATACATCGTCTGTTCTCCGAGCGTGTGGACATCTTTACCTCCGTGGAGTTTACCAAGACCTCCATTGTCATGGGCATCATTAAGATTGGGCTAAAGGTAAGAGAAACTTTTTTTAAAACAACTCCTTTAATTTAGGGAAGTTTACAAAAAAATCAATCCCCAATAAAATAATCTACTAAGTTTCAGTGATACTATTTTTAGATAAAATATATCAAAAAAATTTGATTTTTTAAATTTTTTTCATGGAAAAGAATACGTTTGTATATTTGTTTTTAAAAGAACGAAATTTTAACTCATATTTTTGTTTCAAATCATCAATTATTTTTAATGAAGAATTATCAAATTTTGAAAACGTTGGCATAGTTGTGTTAGTAATTTTAATATACCAAGCAAGCATTTAATCAAAATTTATTATAAAAATTAATAAGAATTATTTTAAATGAAAAAATTTATTTAGTTCAGAAAATAAGAGATATTCTTTAAGTAACTAAAAAAAATCTATTGTTTTTTTTTTTAAATGATTAATTAATTAATTGTAGACGCTCCTGGAGTGCGTGCGTCTGCGCACATTCAGCAAGTTTGGACTGCAACAGATCCAGGTGGATGCACACTATCTGCAAATGAATCTCTGGCGCTTTGTCAGCGATGAGAAGTAAGTCACTGATTAAGTGTAATTGCAAAGAGTGCTTAATTATGTATTTATAGCCTGGTTAACTTTCTGCTGGATGAGATACTTGGCTCGGCGGTGCATCGTTGTCTGGAGTCCGTGCTGATGGAGCCCAATGCCGTGGAGATCATTTGCGAGCGTGGTTAGTACTTAAAGCATTGGCTACAACTATAAACAAAAATTGTATTTGCAACATTCCTGGCTTTAATATTTGTCTGTCTATTTAATTTTGTTATTCATTGCTAGCCTAAGGACTTGACATAATATACAACTACACAAATAATATAAACACGATTGTCTCTTCACTCCGTTGGCTGTGGACTGAGTGTGAGCATAAACTCAATGTCCTCGCCTTTGAATTCCTCTTCATCGCTTTGCTCCGCTGTCGTCACCAGAATGTTGTGTGTCTCCATCTCCCCATCTGTCTCTCCTGACGTGGTGATTGTTATCATGTTTGCCTTGGCTTTGCTTTCACTTGCACTGGGCGCCATGCGTTTTTGTAGACGCGCCTTACGCGCCTCCTCAAACTCCTTGGGATGGCACTTCTTCCTGTGCGAATGCTGATTGGCATTCGAGTTGAAAGTCTTGGGACAGTGTGGACACTTGTACAGCACTTCACCCGTGTGTGTGGCCATGTGCTCCTTGAGATTGATGGCCTTTTTGAACTTCTTGTTGCACACACTGCAGCCATGGACACGATCCGCAGTGTGCACATAACGCTGATGACTCAACATGGCGCTGCGGTTGGGCGACACCTTGCCACAGATGTTGCAGGTGCTCGCCTCCGAGGAGCCGTTGTGTCGACTCACATGCTTCTTCAAACTGTATTTGTTTTTGTGCCACGATCCACAAATATCACACTGCACCTTGGGCTCCTTGATGCCAGCATGCTCCAGTTGATGACGCTGAAAGGCCGCCTGTCCTCTTATCACCTGGGCACAAATATCGCACATTGTGCCATAATTGCCGTGCACCATTTTCACATGCGTACAGAGCATGGAAACGTTGGGGAATCTACAAATGAGTATCACATTAGAGTATTATTTGAGAGAACTCTTAGGAAATGAGAGTATCTACCGCCTGTCACACAGATCGCAGGGAACATTGCGTTCCTTGTGTATAATCCGATGCTGATCCAATAAATACTGCTTGGTATATCTCTTTGGGCAGTGCTCGCACATGAATGTCTTCTCCTCATCGGGCTGATGCTTGAGCAGCTCATGGTTGCGCAGACACTGCTTATCTGCAAAGGTTCTGCCACAGAGATTGCATCTAAGAAGAGGTAAAACGATTAATAACTGCAGTCCTTACTACGAGTAGATGTTCAACTGGTTCCTTCACTTTACCACTCACTTAAATTTCTCAGGATTGTTATGCCGATCGATGTGATCGGTGAGAAAGGATCGCTTGTAAAACTTCTTGTTGCAGCAGATGGCATAACCCTTGCGATGATGCACCTGCTGCATGTGCTTGCAGAGCAACAGGAACGTCTCCTGGCCCTCGTGGCAAATGCTGCAGGTGAGTCGCATATGTCGCGCTATCTTCTCATCAATCTCCCACATGGACTTCTTGTAATCCACATAGCGTTTGCTCTTCGCTCTCTCCTCGACGCTGGCGTCGTGTTTCTCCGACTTTGATCTGCCCCTGCGCCTGGCAGGTGTGGCTTTTTCAGCTGGGGGAGATTCAGGAGCGAGCAATTGATTCGCTTTGCTTTTGGCTCGTGTGGCACGTGTCTCTCGACGTTCCTGCACAGCTACAACTCCGATCTCCTGCTTGACAATGACATCTTCCGGCTCATTAGGTGGCTCAGTGACTGCAATGGAATCATCAGCTGTCTGCTGGGTCAGCACCTCGTTGAGAAACTGCTCATTGCTAAAGGATGCAGCTGCTTCACTCTCACTGCCATATAAATCCTCGACGTCATTGTCATTGTCCTGTTCCAAGTCATCGTCACCTTCGCTGTTGTCCAGAAACTCTTTGGAATCCTCAGAGTGGTCTTCCTTATGTGCTTCTCCTGTCGCACTCTTGTTAATCCTCTCCGGCTGCTCGCCGCCTTTCAGAGAGAATCTTTCGGTGAGCAGACGATGCGCCTTCTCCACGCTACAGTAAAACTCGTTAAAGTCGCTCACGTGTGTCCAGCAGCCCACGCAAATGGCAGTCGATATTGGATCATCGTTTTTGGGCTGTAACATTTCATTTGTTTATAAATTGAACACATAAATTATTGTTGTATATTACCTGAAACCAAAAATATTTGGACAGCACCGTGGCAACGTTTAGAGACAAGCCAACGCCCTCGAATATTTGAATGGTGTCGTTGGCGCTGTTGAGGCACAGACGGCAAATCATTTTTGCACTGTTTATTCCATTAAAATAATTCACGAAAATCACAAAAATTGTTGAAAAACATCAACCAAAGCGAATGACGTTGCCACCTGGCAGCTAAAAAGTTATCGTTGAAAGTCTGGCAGCCTTGGAAAAGGTACTAGCTCTTTTTTCATATCGGTGTCTTTATTAAAACATGTGGCAAGCCTTGGTTTGATTTAAATAGCGCGCATAACCAAGTTTGCCAAATTTCCGCTAGATGGCGTCTATCACAAGTAAAATGTTGCCGCCAAATTTAAATTTGCCTAAGAGCTTCCAAATTAAATTCAAAAGATTTTTTGTTTGGAGAATTGATAATTTATTTAAGATAAATTTGAATTAATTATTATATTATCATATGTATAACTAAGTTCTTGTTGTTACTTTGTTGGTTTTTTTTTCGTTTTTCTTTACATATTTATTTGTTTTTCATTCTGAACTAAATAAGTAATTATATTTAAAATCACAGCAGTCTTTTAATAATAGATTTCTCAATTTGTGTTTAATCAATTTGAACGCATATCAAAGGCGCCTTTTCTAACCATTAACAAATGAACAAAGTTTTTCTACATACATAAAAGAATTATTATTCTATTTTTAAAATTTAACGGAATCAAAGAACTTACAAATATTGCTTACAATATAACGGAGCAAAAACTGCATACTAACTACAGACACTAGTTTTTATCATTAGCATATCATATATCATAGATATATTTATAGAAACAAAGTGTTTAAATTTGAAATCGTGCAATCTGAGCGCTATACATATTTGTCTGTTTGTTGTAATCGGATTGCACAGAGTAAAAATTACATTAGTTTTTGTTTGTTTTTATCTAGTTCTACATATTAGATACTCGTAGTTTGATATAGCTAGAACGTCTGAAAAATGTATGAACAATAAAAATTTGCTACTGGAATGCATTTAACATGTTTTGAGCCGTTCGTTTTCTGAAAAACAGTACAAGATTCCTGGTTTCAAAATTCAATAAACTGCCGCTTTTTGCACTCTACACTCAATATCTATGTGGTTGTCTGGAGTGTGTGGGTGTGTGTGTATGAAACGCTCGCCATCGTTTTTAATTGAATTTTGATTGAGTTATTAATTTAAAATATTAAAATAGAGTCAAATTCAAGATATAATATTTCTTTATCTTTTGAATTGCTTAATGTCGACTGTTTGATTCGTTTACAGGCTTTAACCAAACACTCTCACACACACAAACACAGAGAGAGAGAGAGACTCACATAGATAGTTTTACAAGGATAAATATATTATATTGAATATATATATATGTTGGTTTAAATCACAGCTATGCAGAGTTTATAGGCAAGGCGAGTCATTTATGTGAATTTGCTTTGAAGAATACAGAGGACACACACATACACACACACGCACACGCACACACAGGTGTGTTGGGCAGGTGGACAGTCCGGCTGTCCTTCATTTAGCCCGCCACCTGTTGCATGGTTATCGTGCTGATTAATTGCTGACAAATCTTCCCATACTCGAATTGATCTCCAGAAATGCGACGCAATTTGATGCCCTTGGCGGCACCATGATGATCCCGACTGCGACCCTCGCACACCTGCAGCTCGATCTGCAGTCCCCCCGAGTACTCCAGGCTGAGATTTGTGGTGGGTTCGCCATAGTTGCAGACAGTTGCTGGCATTGGATTGGGATTGGCAGTCACTTCGCTGGAGGCATTGGAGGCGCTGCTGTGTCGGGACTCGGCGCCACTGTCCTCGGAGCTTATACTCCCCTTATGGAGCACAAATCCCTTGGGCGGCATTGTCGAGTCAATCGTTTGTTTGACCATCTCGAGTATGCGCGTTGAATCCAAATTGGAGCATTCATGTGGCAGCGGCACCTCGTAGCACATTTCATCCGACATGCGACGTGAATCGCACATGGAATCGGGCGTCAAGTGTCCACATTCTGTGTGATCCCCCATTTCGGAATGTGAGTCGGACTTGAAGCCGGAACTGGCCGACGGCTCCTGGCACGATGGCGACAGATTATTCGAATCGTTGCTCAGCGAATCATCCGAGAATCCCAGCGATTTATCACTGCCACGCCTATGCGCCTCCGCATTCGCATTCGCATTCGAACTCGAATTCGCACTCGCATTGCAACTGCTCGACGCATGATTCGAATTTCCGTGCTCACAGTCCAAACTCGCCTTGCGTCCGATTCCACGAGTGATGGAAGGCATATCACTACTGGGTTCCGTGATGATCAGACCCTGTCGTTAAAAAATGGAATGAGTATTTGTTGATGATTGTTTACTACCAAATCTATTCTTATACTGTGCTCACCTGCAGGGACATGATGGGCGTATGCGGTTCCAGGGAGTCCTCGCTGTCGCGACTGTTGTCCGAGGAGAGAGCCACCAGGGTGATCTCACTGCCCTGGACATCGGTGAGGCAAATCTGTGGCGTAATGCCGCCCGTGCAGCCGGCATAAGGTGTTCCCGTGCTAATCGTATGACACATCTGACCGTTGCCATTCTCCTCCTGGATAATGCACAGATTGGGCGAGGCTGGAGGCGTGGGCACCACACGCACTGGCTGAGCTGGCGACAGATTCAATGGCTTCAGATCGTAATACGCTGTCGTGGGCATAAACCAATTGGGTGTGCCATAATCCGCTGGCTGTTCCCCCATCACACTGACACTGCACACATCCATGGACAGATCCAAGGGCTGCTGAGCAGCGGCGACTCCCTCGCTGGCGGCAGAGGTGCCACGCGTTATGGAACCACCTGCACCACCTGTGCTGAGACCGGAGATTCCCTTGGTAATCTGATGCAGCGGTGAGGAGCTGCCGGCACAGGGATTAAATGGTCCTGTTCCCGGCAAATAGGGAATGGGATTGGGGGAGCAGCTGCCACTGAATCCGCTGCCACTGTTGCTGATGCTGTTGCAATAGACAGGCGATTGGCAGCCGCTGCTGTTGTTCGAGTTGCTTGCCCCCAAATTGATGCTGCTGAATTGACCCACCAAGTGTTGGGGTTGCAGTGGAAGCGTTAATCCCGTCATGGTCGGATAACCACAGATGGGCTGACCAAACATCTGCTTCGCAGAGGTCAATGAGGCATTCGGGCCATGTGGCAAGTTCAACGGCGAGACGCTATAGCTGTGCATCGGCTGCTGTTGATGCAACAGATGCGATTGATCCAAATGGCCACCGCTAACCGCTGCACTTGCCGCATGTGCAGCCAGTCCCAGTTGAGGTGCCAAATCAATGGGCACCACATTCGATGAGATTATCTTGTTGGCGATCTCAAAGCTGACACGTTGCTCCTTCACCAAGCGATCCAAGGCGGGCATCAAACTCTTGATCGCCTCCGGTGGCACCTCAATGTCATGACCTCGTCTCAAAGCCAGCTGCAGGTTCGTCGGTTTGCCATGTATGGGAGAAGCTACAGAATGCAGAGAATTACATTACTTATTTAGCGTAAACAAAATTTGTGCAAAAAAAAAGATTCTAAATTACCAAAAGTTTCAAATGAAAATTTAATATAACAACTTCTTAGCAGGGATCGAAATTAGGCGTTTTAAGTTTCTAAAAAATCTGTATTTTCAATTCAAATTTATCTCTTAAATAAATTTATTTTAAGCTGTTTTTTATAATTTCAAAAATCAAAGTTTATTTTTGTTTCAAAATATATATTTATTTAATTTGTAATTTCAATTTATTTAAAATAAGAAAAAAATGAAATTAATTTAAAATTTACTATGAATTTAATTAAGTTATTACCGAATGTTGTTTAATAATTTTAAATTTATAATCGTTAAAAAACCTTTAATAACTTAAAAATTAAAATCAAAAAGTAATTTTTATTTTAAAAACTTTAATCTTTACAGTTCATTCAAATAAATGTAATTTTCAAAATTGTAGTTTCCTGAAAGGTTATAGCTCATGGTGACCTCTTGCTGTGCTGAGAGCGTGTGTAAAATTTCAGATTTCGCTTACCTGGCAGACTGATCGAATTTTCTAAAAGCGGCGGACTTGGTGCAACCAAAAAATTTCTCTGTGCGATACCTTTTTGCAAAGATTGGCATTCCTGCAGCGGTCCCTGGAACTGTGAACGCGAACCTTCCGAGGCGCGACGCACGGGACTGTAGCGTCCTATGGTCGCTAACGTGGGCGTGGCAAGTTGAAAAAGACAAAGAGAGAGAAATGGAAAAATAGGGAAAATATTAGTTAAGATCATTAAGGAAGATTCTCCACTCCTGCTGTTGGGTTAGGCGGGGAAATCAACTCAAGCTTAAATATATTAAAATTATAGAAATCATAAAACTTACCACCCTCCTGCACAGTGGGCAATTTACAGTGGGCAGCGCGATAGGCGCGTCGATTGTTTGCCGCCGCTGAGGGTGCCACAACAAGTGGCACCGAGTTGCTGCCACCAGCGGCACTTAATGGCAGTAAATGTGGCGATTGGACAACTGATATGCCCCCCACTGTAACAGCCGCCATGCCTACGCCCATGGGCAGACCAAAGTTGGGCGCATTGGGCGGGGATTGACTCAGAGATTTGAGTGTGGGCGGCAAATAGTCGCGATTCATGCGAGATTCAACTTCGCGTATTAGCTCGGGGCAAATGACTGGCGTTATGGGCGTGGCAATTGGGTGTGAAGCGGGCAGAGAGCAGCGACAGCAGCGGTTGTTGTTATTGTTGTTGTTTGTTGTTGTTGTGCAAAGGCAAAATGCAATCAAATAATCCGCAATAAATCATAAAAAGAAATTTAAAACAAAAAAATATACGAAAATCAAATTTAAATAAGCTAAAATTATAAAACTAAATAAATAATATGTTTAGAATTTAGCGCACTTAAAATTAAAATTAGCCATTTTTTGAGCTTGTTTAAATAAATTAAACTAAAATGTATACTTTTACTTTAATAAAAGAGTTTAGGGAATCTGATGCACAATTTATATAGCATACGTTTAGCTGCACCATTAAGTTAGGAACCATTTTAAATACCATACATTTTGGATTGGTTTTCGGTTGGTTTACATTTTTAAAGAATCTTTGGTAATCTTCTTTTTCGGTATTTTAATATTAAGTTGTTGAATTTTTTAAATATCGTTCAGTTTTTAGAAACTTTGCTCTTCAACATTTAACTTACTTAACTCTCTTTCTTTTATATTAATAGATTATCGAATAATCATTTCTTTAATTTTTTTGAGCATTCTTTCTGTATTATTTTCTTAATTTTCTTTTACTCCCTAAGTCTTCAGCTCTTCTTCACTTTCTGCCTGTCAGAGTATCTGTATTCTGTCTCTCAATTCAGCTAGACTTTTCAAGATTCTCCAAAACATACCTGGCGGTCGTTCCGTGACGGTGAGTAGACCCGTGCGTCGAGTGCGCATGTTGCCACCAGCGGAGCCACTGCCACTGGGCGGCTGTGGCTGACCACCCGGTGGCACCTGTAGGTGACCCAAGTCTCCTGGACTGTGGCTGACGGAGAGATCCTCGGTGCAGCCCACCGTGTGGCGTTTGACACAGCCGCGTTTCTGCATGTAACTAGAAGAAAGTCAAAAGGAAAGTTGAGAGCAGATGCAAAGAGCAGAGGGATAAGTCTACACTTACCGTTGGATTTCCTCGCTGCACTCTTCGCCGTTGTTTTCGGGACAACAATGCAGTTGACCCGTTGACTGTTCGTTTAGAGGCGATAGTTCTGTGGTGCCGGGTGTGGCATTCAGACTGGCATTCATGTAGTAACCAGAGGTGTCCATTTGCTGCCCAGATGCAACAGCTGCCGCATTGCCACCGACTGGAACACTGGCGGGATAATATATATGCAGATTGGCACCACCATCCGAGGCACGACGTCCGAAGGAACCTTAACAAGGGAATAAGAGACATAAATGAATATAATTCGTTAAGTTCTGAAAGAGATTCCACTTACTGGCACCCATGACAACGGGCGGCTTTAGCAGATGCTGATCCTTGATGGTCAAATTGTGCAGCGGCTGATTCTGCAACATGGGTAGATTCATGGGATAGTAGGGCGTGGCCTGGCCCGCATCGTTGCACTGCGGCGCACACTTGAAGTCGATCGGAGGCACATGAGGATTGGCCAGCGCCTGCTCATGTGCCACATCCCCTGGTCCCACTGTATGCCGTCGTGTGTTGGCACCGCTGACACCACCCGCAGTGGCGCTCAGATGCTGCGGATTAAGAGGTGGCTGAGGGAGACAAAGCGGAGATTGTTATAAAATATTAAAATGACATTGGAATGTTTTATTCGAATGGATAATGAGTGTTTAGCAACGGAAAATCGCTGTTTGAGCGGATTTAAATAATGCTAGTATAATTATTGTTATTATTATCGATTAAAATTTCTTTTAAAATTTGAAAATATTTAAAAAAGTTAAATAAAGCGAATGGGTAATCCTTTTTTTTTACAAACTACAATTAAAAATAAAAAAAAACTGACAAACTACAATTAAAAATAAAATAAAATATATGAATAAAGCTGTACAAAAAAATAAAATCAAAAAACTTATCCGGCAATCAAACTTTTGTTTGCTTTTAAATAATTATTTACTTAAACAATTCTAATTTCTATACACTTAATTAAATAGCTAAAATGGAGTTTAGAACTATGCAAGAACTGTTCAAGCTCACCTCGTTGGTTCGCGCCAGGCACTCGAGCTCAAAGTCGCCATACTTTTCGAGATCGACACCTACATCGGCACACCAGCCGAATCCCAGCGTTGAATTGGAGGCATTCGCATTGCTGAGGGGACTGAGACGATCGAGGGACTCCTGTTTGACGGGCTCTGAGCGATCCACAATGCCGGTGGTGATGCTGGTCTTGCGGGATCTCGAATAGGCCAGGTTAGCATGATGCTGCAGTCTTTGGTTTTCGCGTCGTTTCTGCAGCAGCTTATCCTGCAGCAGATTATATATGGCATAGATGTTATCGAAGCGTTGCTCGTGCACCGATTGCGCAATCATGTCCGCCGTCAATCCGGGCAACTGGAGCATGTGCGTCATGACCACAGCATCGAGTTGTGGTGCGGTGGCAGCTTCTCCAGCCTCAATGCCAGCCAACGATGACGTCGAACCGGTGAGGGAATTGGAGTTGGATAACTGTGTGGTTGCTCCCACTCCGCTTGCTCCAAATGGCAACGTTGTGGCCTCCAAGCGCTCCTCCTGCTGCAGCTCCGCTTGCCAATCGCTCAGCCAGCGATGCTTGATGATCTGTTTGATGGTATAACGACGATCCGGCTCCACAACCAGCATATTCCTAATGAGATGTTCACATTCTGCAAGATTAGATTAAATTAGCTACATTTTGTATACATAATTTGGGACGTCACAAACTTACCTTGGGACATGAAAAAGGGTATTCGGAATTTACCCAACACAACGCGACTTTTCAGCTCCAATATGGTCTTGCCATCGAAGGGTAACGCGCCACAGACAAGCGCATAGAGCACAACGCCCAAACTCCATATATCCGACTTGGGTCCATCGTATTCCAGGCCCTGAAAAACCTCGGGAGCGGCATAAGGAGGAGAACCGCACCATGTGCGCAGAGGACTGCCCTCCTCGTAATGATTACTAAAGCCAAAATCAGCCAGCTGTAATTAAATATGTAAATTAGTTTATTAATATATTAATAAATAGCTAATTTCATAAAGCAATAAATTAATAAGTTAACAAATAACAAAATTCATGAAGTAGCAAGATAGAAAGTTACTTTCGGTATGCCGAAGACTTAATACCCTTCTAGACTTCTGAAGACTTTTAATAAACGTACTGTTATAAACATTATTAATTAAAGTTAAGTAACTATTTCCCAAAACAGCTGGCTTAATTTAATTAAGTTAAAATATTTCAAGACTCTATAAAAAATTTCATTAAAAAAATGTAAAGCTTATTTAAACTTGATTATGATTGTTAAAACAATACTAATTACACTATCCGTAAGATAGGTTGGAATATCTCAAGAAACAAGAAAGTTTTTTTATACTTAAAATAGATTTTCGACTGATGGTTTGTATGGATATAAGAAATATATGAAATAGTAGTCCGATTTTACAAAAAATTTCTTAAGGTTGTATAACACAATACGAAATACATCACTTAAGAGTTTCATTGCGATATCTCCAGAAAAAACAATGTTTTTTAAACTAAATGTAGATTTTCAACATATTTTCCTATAGCAGCTATATAATATATAATAAAAAAGTATAAAAAGGTTCTCATTTAATCATAATGTCCAAGTTGCTTACCTTAATATTCATATCCTTATCGAGCAGGACATTCTCCGCCTTGAGATCACGATGCACCACACCACGCAAATGACAATAATGCACCGCCGAGATGAGCTGGGTAAAGACACGTGCTGCCTCCGGTTCCTTCATGCGTCCATTGGCCACCAGATGATCAAAGATCTCTCCGTTGGGCGCATACTCTGTCACCAGATAGATCATTGACTGTGATTCCATCACCTCATAGAGGCGTGTTATATGCGAATGACGCAGCGATTTTAATATTGCAATCTCCCGGAAAGTCTTACTTAAGTATTCCTCATTGAGGCACGTCTTATCAATGATCTTGATGGCCACCTGGAAATAAAGAATACAAAACAGGTCAGAACAGGAAGCAAAAGGTCGCATTAGTCAACTTGTAACTCTCTCTTTCTCTCATTCTCTCTCTCTTTCCCTTTCAATGATCTCTCTGATATTAAACGTTTTCGGATATTGTTAAGAATTTTTTGGGTTTGGCACGAAGGTGAACGAACCAAAACAGAGGAGAATTGCGACAACTCGAAGAGACAAAAGCAACAACAACAACAACGCCGAGAAGCAACGAAATTTAAGCTTTGTGTGGGTTGACAACGGCGTCGTTGTCTCTCAGTATTAAGAGCAAATCCCCGACAATAAACGACATGTTTAATTTGAATCACAACAAATACAAAATACGCTTACTAAATCCCTTCAAAAAGTTATTAGAAAATGTGTCTAGTGTTTGGTATATTTAGTTAAAAATAAGATTGGAATATTCATTAGTTTCCTGAGTTTATATCATAGCATATCGCAACTATGTGAAACTAATACAAATTTAAACATTTTAGGAGAGTAAGGATTTAATAATAATCTCTATTTTTTAAGTACGATATTCAAGAATTCTATGTTAATAAATAAATAAAAAAATAAAATAAATAACTAAATAAGATAAAAAAGAGACATAAATTATGATTCATATTAAATAATTTAAAATGAAAAATTTTAGGCACATAATATATCTTTATTTAGTGCCAGGGTTATGTTGTCTCTGCTTTATGTTACTAAGTTTTACTTTTTTTGTGACATAATAGTTGGCATAGCTAATACACCCTATCCTTCTTTCTCAGAACGTGTCTCTCTTCGCCTAACACGACGCGTTGTTGCTTGTTGTTTAATGTTGCTGGGGTTTAGGTGGTAGGTGGCGCACTGTCTGCAGTCACAGCAACAACAACAACAACAGCACAAATTAAAACAAAAACACTAAGCAGAACAACAACAAAATAACCACGACAAACAACGCCAAAGATGGCGCGAGTGTTCGGTTCTGTTTGAGGTAATGATGATGATGTTGTTCTCGTTGTTGTTGCTGTCGATTGTACGAGTATTGTGCGGGAAAGGAAGGCAATGAAAGCGGGAAGAGAGAAACACTCGGATAGACAAGATAGACACCAAAAACATTCTTAACACACGACATTCGTGGTTATTGTTGTTATTTTGCTTTTGTATATTTGCCAAGCATTTCAATGATAATTTAACAAGAACTGAAATAATTAACAATAAAGCATAAGCAGAATGCTTAAGAGAGAGAGAGAGAGAAAAAAAGAGAGAGAAAGATCACTTTTCGTCTCGGCAACAACAACAAAAACAACATCATGATCATCATTAACTCGGCGGTATCAACATGATGATCCGCACACCGGTTTTTTAGTTACTGTTGTTGCTGAAGTTGTTGTCATTGTTGTTATTGTAAATATTCTTACTGCCACAGCATTTAAACAAATTAAATTTGTAGCTACTTTGCAATGAACAAATTAAAAAATAATTTCAATGAGTACATTAACAATTTATATTAATTACAAAAATGAATTTCCTAAATATTTAAGCATCAACAATTAGAAAAAAAAAAGAAATTATATTACAATGCATTTGCATTTCCAATTGGCAAATATCAATAGCAAATGCAATTTCGACTGTTCAGTTTTAGTGTAAGCAATTTGCCAGCATGCACAACGCGGCGTATGCGTAATATATTTTATATTATTGCCGCAAGATTCCTGGAAATGCCACGTGAGCAGGGTATCAAATGCTTTTAAAGTATAAATTCATAATTTTAAATATGAAAATGATGAACGACAATAACCAGAACGAGAGAAAGAGAGAGAGTAAGGAAGTAAAACAGAGAAATGGAGGCAAAAAATGAGTTGTCGTTGCAACAAAAAAAAAAAACAGAAGAAAAAGAAAAAGCCATTGCCACGTGCCATTTTGACCTTTTGCCACGAATGCGATGAACCTTAAGAACAATTGCTCGTAAATGAGACATTCAAAGCGCAAGAACAACAACCACAACAATGTCACATTTGGAAATCCTTCGGTTGGCATAACAGAAAAAGCCAAGGCGAATGGTTGTAAGGCTATAAGTCTGCTCCTTGGCTTGTGTATTGATTTAAGGGCAAGGACTACAAATTTGATTGTGACTTTCCTCAACGATATTTCCAAATGTAAATTCCATTTAATGCCCCTAAGGCTGACTCATTGCATTAGCCGAGGATTCACTTTAAAGCAAGCATTTCTTTCAAATCTAATTTAATTTTCATATATAATCACGTTGTAAATTGAACAATAAATAAAAAAGGAAGCAGCGTAGCAAGACTTTAACTAGTTCCTGTGGAGCTGACAGCTTTTAAAATTTAAACTCTTTGTTAAAATTACTATACTTTAAAAAAAAAGAAGAAACAAAATAAAAATTTTGGTATTTTATATGACCATATGATTTAAATTAAAAATATAAATTCAATTATAAATGTTTCGATATAAAATGCAAGTATTTTTAGTTCCACAAAATAAATGATCTATAGTTTTTTTATCTAATTAAAGTCCAATTTCACTAAAGCATCAGAAACACTTGAAATAGAAATAAAACTCACAGATTACAATCATATAAAAAAGAACTAGTTCTGTTTTATTTTTTAGTGATTTATTTGTTGCATCTTGTTACATGCTACCCTTCCACACAAATTCATTGTCTTGTTCCAATTTCTCATACTCCTGCCTCAACATTTCGAGCTCCTTGGAGTTCTGGTCATTGAGACGCTCCAGCTGAACATTGATGCCCATGATTCGCTCCCGGACGGCATTCACCGTGTATTGGCTGAGTCGTTCCGGCTTGAAGACATCGTCTTTGAGGGTCTTCATGTAATGCCACATGTCCTGCAATTGGCCACGTTTATCGATGCGATGCTTTTGCAGCTTCTCATCCAGTTCAAGCTTGAGGCGATCGATGTCATTGATGAGACCGGCGACTTTGGGACCGCTTGAAGGTCTCCGACTTGTCGCTGGACTCGCATTCTTGATGCCCTCGTCCTCGTCCTCGTCTTGGTCCTTCCCCTCGCCAGGGTCGTCGAGAAAATTGCTGGCATTCAATTTGATTTGATTGCATTCGAGATACTTTTGTTGGGCTTTGAGGCGCATCAGTTCACACAGTATGCTGGTGGGCGTGGCCGTTGGCTTTCGTTTGCCTCGAAGGGGTTTCGGTGGGGGACGTGACCCCTTCACGGCGTCTTTAGACATGTGACTCTTGCAACAGCAGCAGCGGCTGTTGTTGTGCCACCAAGTTGCACAATGCACAAAGCCAATAAAATGTAACGAGTCCTTGCACAAAACTTTTCCTGCTGCTGTTTACATACGGTAATCAAACGTGTGTTGCCAGCCCAACACCACCTACACCCCCCCACCCCCTGCCTATCCCCCCCTTTCCTCTGGCTCAGTCAATCCTCCTCCTCTCTCAATCTGAGCAACCTGTTCTCTCAAACCTCACGTGTTTAATCAATAGTCGTCGGGGCTGCTGCAATTGCTGTCTTTCTCTCTCCTTCTTGCTCTATGCTTCTTCTATCTCTTTCTCGCTCTGTCTGCTCCCCCTTCACGGCGCTTTAAGGGTTAGGCGTTGTCACGTATTTATGCCAAGGGTCGCTAAACTTTATTGGGGTTCAGTTCAGGCGGCATTTTAAAATTTTCCCAATTTCTTTAGGAAATGGAAAATCGATTTAAATAATTTTTCATGCCTATGGCCTACTTATTAGCACGTGTCAGAGGGCGTGTCACGTCAGGCAGGTCAACAACTTGAAAAATACAAATGAGAAAAGCGTGTGGGGAAACTCTAAAGAGATTGATATCGAGGAAACACCTAATTGACCTGGCTCACTTGAGATTAAGTAATGCTTAACCAAAGAGAGAGAGAGACAGAAAGAGAGTGGGAGAGAGAGCGGGAGGCAACAACTGCGCACGTGATTGATACGTTGGGTTGTTTACGTGCTTGTTTTTGTTGCTAATTCACAACTGGGAGAGTTTTGATAACGCGCTTGTTATCATATGAATGCGAATGTTTATCGAGTGTGTGCCGCCAGTGTGTGTGTGTTTGTATATATATATATATGTGTGCGTGTGTGTGCGTCTATGCGGCAACAGCAACAACAAATAGAAAAATTCAAGCACAAATCAACAAATAAATTCAACTATTTAAGTGGCCAACTGAACTAGCTGATGCGCTGTAAAAGTGAAAATAAATTAAAGCACAGAGAAACAAGGAAATTTTTTAAGGGTTTAAAACTTAAAATTTACATCTGAAAAGATGACATGATACTTAAATCAAATTTAAAGTTTATACTCTGTAAAAAGCCGAAATAAATAAAATATAATTTTAAAAAAATGATTTGTTTACGTAAATTAATATTATTAGTGTAATATTTCAAGTTTAAGGCCCGTTTTTCATTGTCTTAATAAACTCTTTATGTTAGATAGACATTTTCTATTCCATATTTGACAGATTATCTAACATATAGGGTTTATTGAGACAGTGAAAAGAATTATTGAAAGACAAAGAGTCTTTGAAAATTACAAAAAATAGCAATATAAAATACAATTTTACACTAATTATTTTAAAAATAGAAAATTGATGTTCCTATCTTAAATTAGAGTTACTTCCCAACACAACTATCTTTCCACACAGTCAAAATTACAGAATATAAAACGAATAGTATTTAAAATCACAATAAACTCAACTAACTTTCATAAGCGCTAAGTACAGGGTATATTAGACAGTTGAATTTTCACTATCGCTGTCAGACAGACAGCAAATCTGTGCGACAGAGACAGCATATATGTCTAAAACTTTTGCGTTGGGGCTTAAAAATTAAAGGTAAACACGAAGAAAAAAAAAATAAGACCGCCAGACAGCTAACAAACGAAGCAGCGGAAGAAGAAGAAGAAAATAAGAAGGAGAAGCAAAAAATAAAATAAATCGAAAAATAAAACGTACAACAAAAGCCGCGAAATAGTTAATGAAAAAGTAAATAAAAAACTTAAACGATTTGGGCAACCATGCGACTGAGTCGTAAAGCAGCATACAAATCTGACATACATATATATAAGTCGTATATATATGTATATATGGACAATTGTGTATATCTTCTTGGGAATCTGTGAGTGGTCAGCAACAAGTTATTTTCTGTCTCTGACTCTGACTAAGATCGAATCGTGCCCAGACAGCGTGAGCTCAAGTTAAATATTTTATTTTATTTTTTTTTTATTTTTTTGGCCATGGCGAATGATCAATCAAATGTTGCCACTGATTAGTCGAGCGAAATGCTTTTTAAAGTTAGTTAGTTGAAGCCCAAAAAATGGAAATCAAGTTAGAGCCGCCTGCTGCTGGTTGTCGGTGCTTAATTGCATCAATTGGAGCGTTAATAAAGTGGAAACAAAACCACAACCACGCGCCATCTCTTAACTCAATTCAATTGAAATTTCCCCGAATTTAGATACGTCTTACAGACCGATCAGTTAGGAGAACTGTGCAAACAATTACAAAATAACAAATAGACAGAATCAACAATATATGTATAATATGTGTAATTGTTTTCTATTAAATATACTCTAGTAAAAAATACTTGTACTCTTATATACCCTAACCAGGAAAGAATACTGAAACCGGCAATCGTTTCATTTTTAGTACCGGACCCATAGTTATGGTCAGGGGGAAAAACAGAGCATTTTCTAGTCGAGCACTCTTCGCTAGCACAATCTGGCATATTTTCTTAGATAAAAAAACAAAGTTTAATGTTATTTGGAATGGTCTCAGGGTAATTTCGTGTACGTGTGGGGTGTGTTATGTGTCTTAAGCATAACAATCGTGCATTCTTATCGATATTGTTTGTACATCGTAATAATAATAATAATGATAATGTTCTATTAGGGACATTGTACATTGTACATATTGCCGATTGATAATTGATAATAGTAATTATTGGGCAAATGCGCTTAGTAGATAAGCTAAGGCTATAGGTACATTATAATCCAACTAGTTTCGTGTTGTACTTGTACATTGCATTCAACAAACACACACACACATAAGTCCATTGTGAATGCCAAATAAGATAAGTGAACGCAAGTGGACCTTGAAAATTGACAAACAGCTGTGTCTCCCTCTCTCTTTCTTATCAGAGAACAACAAAAATTATAACAAAAAAAAAGGAAGATAAAAAAACAAAAGAATTTGTAAACATCAAACGAAAATAATATAAAAATGAAATAAAATTTAATCAAAAATGACGCTTTGCATGTAAATTTCCTTAACAGGCGCCATTTTGAATTGTGGCACGTGCTGTACTCAGACATAGTTGAGATACATAAATCTCTACACTCATTGTGTGAGTCTACACACCGAGTTGACAGCGTTGCCGTGTTTCTTTGTAGAGGTATTATCATTCTGTTATGATGACATTGTGATATATGACTTTTCTCAAACTTAAAATGGAAATAAATTTAGTTTCAGATTGAAGTACACAAAGCTCTCCACTAAGAGTCTACAAAAACTTCTCTATGGACTGCACTTTTTCGATGTCTGAGTTGAATTTAGTTTAAGCAAGTTATGGATGTTGAAGGAACATAAAATATAGATATTTAAAATATACCTTATTATTGGAATTATGCAATCAATTAAGTATCTTTCTGTAAATCTCTAAAGTCAATAAGAAATCGACAATCATGCTGATTTTTTTTTATTGAGACTATTTTCAAAGTTGCATTATCATTCTATTTATTTAATACATTTTTTAAATGATATATTTTTTTCGATCATATCATAAAAATCGTATCAGTTTTTTGCGAAAAGTTTTAATGTTAATGCAATATATTCATACCTAAATACAACTATCTAATTACTATTTTAATAAAATTGCAGAATAACATTTAATGCATTTCAGAGTTTCATGAGGCAAAGTCATTAATATCTAGGGTATTTAAGCATTCATAAACTGTTGCAACTTGTGCTTTCTGCTCAATTAGACATATGAGTAGCATTTATTTTTTGTGTTTGTCCTACAAATTTACACTTATGCCCCATTTGTTGTTTTGATAAACCATTAAGGCACATATTTTAGTTATAGTTTTAGTTGTTGATTTTAGTTGTAGTTGTAATTGTTCATTATTTGTTGTAGCTGTAGTTGTTCTTGTTGTTTACTACTGTTGTTGTTGTTTGTTCTGCGGTTCAGCTGTGTCACTTGACAGTCCCAATTATCAGCAGTTGTAACTGCAACTGTGACAGCTGTATTGTGACTTTACCCTCTCACTCTTGTTTTCCCCCACTCACATTCTGTCTCTCTCTCTCTCTTTATGGTTTCGTTTGTTCGTTGTTGAGTGTTGTGTGTTGTGTGCTTGTGTATTTATGTGTTTGCCCTCAGCCCACAGAGCGCAGCCCGTTGCCCAGCTGAAGGTGACTCATTATCTCTTCTAGTTGCTGTGAAATGCATTCGGAATTTATAATACAGAATGCAAAGAAGAAGCTGCCGCTCAGCTGATAGAGAACAAGTGGCAAATGTACGTAGTACTAAGTCTGATCGACTGTAGAGTACACTGCTACTACATTTTTTGTCTACTCGACTGTAAAATACCCTGTAGCTGGTCGCTTAATATTACATCAAGTTGAAGGGATTCTACTACATATGTCCCTCTATCGAGAAAATATCCTCTGGTTGCTCAAATATAAAAGTTCCTGTCATTAGTCATCATATTTTAAAATATATATTTTTCTTAAATTTTATATTGCTACTAATGTTTTTTTTTATTATAATTCACAGCATCAGTCTCAGTTACAGGGCATCAAAAAGTGTATATTTTAAGTGATTTGATAAACAGGTAATTACGTTGCCAACTAATTAAATATCAAAATTAAGAGCTTGCCATACATTATAGATATGCATTTGTTGATAAGTTTTAAGGAAATTCTGGTAATAATTTGTATATGCAAATTACATTCAAAAGGAACAGAAAAAGCAACAACAACAAAAAAACGCGATGATCTTTAAACTTAATTACTTCCTCAAACACAGACAGTTGAGAAAGATGAAAAAAGAGAGAGAGAGTGAGAGGGAGAGAGATGCCATTAGCAAGTATGGAGGGCTCTGACTTGCTCTCAGTTAAAGCGTGAGAGTGAGACAGTGATAGATAGAGAGGTGAGAGTGGGATGGACGTTAGTTGAAACACGCTTCGAAATGCGTTTCAATTAGCATCATCAATCGAGTCTGAGCAGCTGCTCCATGCGCCACAAGCCGTCAATTGAAGGTAAACATGGGACAAACAATACTCCACTCCAATCCACGAGTATTGCCGATTTTGAATGTATTGTAAATATGTAGGTATTGTCAATAGATTGTGTAAACACTATAGTATACTATGTGCACATATTTACGCGGCAATAAACAAAACAACAAAAGAATCATAATCACTAAAATCAATTTGATTAAACCAAATGCGCAGCCGGCCACCTAACGGAACAAATGGCCAACGACTAAAAAATGCGAATTGTAAACAAGCTAAACCAATTTTTGACATCGAATTACTATACATTTATACTTATATATCACAATTCTCAAGTCATTTTCAACAGTTTTTTCTTCACATATTTGAGATTTTTAGACATCATGTAAAATTGCTTTATACAAAATTTATAATGTTTAATTCAAACAAACTATTCTGAAATCCCTTTGTTAAAGTCTTTTTAAAAATTAAATACATACATTTTTCAATAATTCATTTTTATCAAGTCCGTTAGTTAATTAGTAATTTTATGTAATGCCATATCTATTAATCAAGAATTCTTATATATGTGAGCAGTGAAAATGGTATAAGAAATTTGATTTCCGAGCAAAAACTATAGGAGTAAAAATAAATTCCTTGTATCTTAAATGAAATGTTTTGTCGGAGATTCCTTAAATAACATTGATTGAAAAATTTCTAATCAAAGCATCATAGAATGAAGAATAAAGAATAATGAAGCTTTAACTGAAATCTACTCTTTCCTCTCTCTAATCTCTGAGAATTGGCTTTATTCAAATTGTTGGCAACTTAAACTAAGCAAACTTAAATTTGGTAAACTTACCTTTGTTTTGGTCACAATGTTTGTGGCCAGCTTGACAACGGCAAAGTTGCCCTTGCCAATTGTCTTCTCCAGCTCATAGTAACCGACTCGTAAAAGTTTATCCACGGATATTTTGCTTGTCGATGGCACTTTGTAGTTTTGTGGCGTTGATGTCGAGGCAGCCATTGCAGTGTCTTCTTCTTCTGCTTATTGTTGGTGTTTTTGGTTGTTGCGGTAATTGGCTAAAGCTTCGTTGCCTCCTCCACCTCCACCTCCCGCTTGTTGTTGTTGTTGTGTTGACTGTTATGTTTGTTGTCAACGCAGGAAGTTCACTTAAGATGCATTTTCTTTTGTTTGCCGGGTTTGAATTCATTTGCTATTCATGCCTGCTGCTGCTGCTGGCGGCGCAGACACACAGATACACACACACTCAGATACAGATACAGATACACAGATACAGATACAGATACAGCTACAAATATACGGCGGTTGATGACGAAAACGACTACGGATGAACAGCAGCAGCAGCGAATTTAATTCGATTCGAGCTTAAATTGAATTGTTGCAATTACGAGCGCGTTTCAAACTGATGAAATGATGAGCTTGATCCAGACGAGGATGAGTATAAGGATGAGGTCAACGACAGCTTCGTTTTGCCACTCGTTGTTCTTGCAGTTGTTGTTGTCGTCGTCGGCTTCGTCGTCGTCACTTCGGCTGCTCCTGCTCCCGGCGTCGACTGGGCCATTGGACTTGACCACGTGGCCAGCGCTGTGAGCACGTGATGTCTACTTTTTCCAGTCACTGTTAACAGTCACTTTAACGGCTGCTTTTCTTCACTTTTTTTTGTTTAAGATTTATTATTTTTCGCGTCTTTCACTTCTTCAACGTTTTTCTTTTGACTTGTCAGCATTAACACCTATTTAAAATTGTATGTTTTATTTAATAAAAGTTATAATTTATTGCATTGTAATTGTAAATAAATTATTATTTTTATTTTAATTTTTTTTTAACGTATTTGAACATTTGTCTATATCACTGTTTTTTTCAGAATAAATTTGAATGCCAAACCATTATCAAAATGTCATTCCGCTTGCAAATCGGCACAGTTTTGCCAAAGTTATGACAGTTCGAAGTTGGTCCAGCCTCTGATTTAGCAACTTTACAAGTCAAAATATTTCTTAATTTTGACATGATTTTTTACAAGAAAATGAAAGGTCTCAGAATCAAGTTTAAAGTGTTGTTTTATACTAATTACAATATAAGGAGTTGATTAAAAGTGAAAACTTGAAATTTAAAATTTTGAATTTTCCAAATTTCAAAGGGGGGACCCTTACCATCGAAATCGAATCTTGGTCAAAAATAATTAAATTTTCTAAATTAACAAAATTTAAATGCAGTATGAATTAAGAGACCGAATCATGATCAAAATGGCATTCCGATTGAAAATCGGGTCAGTTTTCATCAAGTTATGACAGTTGGAAGTTTGTCAACTCTTTGATCTAGCAACTTTACCACAGTGTCATTTCTTAGTTGTAATTGTTGCAGAATTTATTGAAAATTACAGTTTATTTATTTATAATTATAGTTTATAACTTATTTGAGCATTTGACTTTTATCAGTGTTTATTGCTGGTGCTGCCAACTTGTTAATATTTTCCGCCCACCTGCGACAGCTGTCAGGCGACAACTTTTAGCTGACAGTGTAACTACAAAAACGTGTCTACCGTTCTCCCTTGCTTTTTGCCAGAGATCCCAGTTACTTCTTCTCTCTGGCTCTCTATCATTTACTCTCTGGCTGTTGTAAGATGATCGCCTGGCCAAGCTGCTTCCTCTACTCGCCGCCAGCTACATGACGCCCCTTCTGTGTGCATTGCGAACCACGACAAAACTTAATGGGTTAATGTACAGTATCAAGGTCGCGTGGCCAGACACACACACAAAGAGAGAGACAGAGAGAGAGGGAGGGAGAGAGAGAGAGAAACTGAGATAAAGTGCGGCCCAAGTAAAGTGGCGTTGTTTGTTGGAACAACGCTCAAGTCGTCAAATTCTTATTGAAATCAATTTAAGGCAGAAACAGCGCGAAACAGTAGAAAGAGGAAGCATAACAAGTACAAGTCACACACAAACACACAACGCACACACACATCAATTCTAATGCCAATTGAAGCACGTTAGAAAAAAAGTTGAGATCAATCACAATTGAGCAGCTTTCAAATGCCCTATAAAACAAAATTATTTTATTTTTTATTTTTTTGTGAAAAAACAACAACTATAAAATTATTTAATAATATTAAAACAGTAGCTGTGACAAAAACTCCTTGCTATGCGCACTTTTTGGAATGTTAGTAAATGTACTCGTTGTAAACTCTCTTATTAACCGCCACTTAAAATGCCCTGTTATAGTTAAAGATGTTACAGGGTAGAACACATCAAACACACATTCACACACACACATGCGATGTATAAATTGTAAACAATTTGTCGGTGCGAAAAGAGCAACGGCAGCTGTTGAACAATGCAAAAGCGATTTTTAAGTGGTTTTCTTCTTCCATTCGCATTTCGTTTGCACATTTTCACGTTTCTTGAAAATTTCACAGTATGCGATATAAAAAAAAAATTAATTTAATCAAATACCAATTGAAAATTTATTGTTTATATTTATTAATTAAGCACAAGACACAAAACAGTTGCAAGCAGCGAGCTGAGAGGGAAAACGAAAATAAAATAAAACACAAGTCAAAGTCAATGAGCGAAAATCAACAGACTACGACGACAACGGCGACTGCGACTGTGACTGCTCTCTGTTCATGGAGGCGACGACGACCTGTGGACTGGAAAGGAACGAATCAAAGCTGAATGAACTTCCAAAATGGAAGCTATTTGAAGCTGGACGCATTTCTAGACGCCTTCCAACGCACGCACAAAGAGCAAAAGGCTATAGTGAGAGTAGGAAAGTATGTGTGGGAGTGGGAGTGCAAATGAGAGCAGGAAAATATGTGTGGGAGTGGGAGTGCGAGTGAGAGTTGCGAGAGTTGATGCGAAAACGAAGCCAGCTGTAAAAGACGTCATAAGGCAGCCGCAGTCGCAGCTTGCGGCAAATGAAGGACGCAGAATCAAATGACATCGCGAGGCAATGTTTGTCTGTCATTCACAAATAGCGGCACACGCAGATGGACGAAGTGAACAAGGTGGGTGGTATAGGGTGGGGTAAACGGTAAATAGTCTCACTTACAATGATTAAACTGTTCGATTGGGATAGATCAGTTAATGTAGCAAGATTTGATTCAAATTTATTGGAATTTTTTTTTCATTTTTAAAAATAAATAATTTCTATTAATCGCCGGTCAAAACAATTACTTGACATACTGTATGCCATATCTGTTGGCGTTTTTGCTGATAACTAGAGGCAAGGCAGTAGTTGTCGCTTGTTGTTGTTGTTGCCTGCTTCTTAAACCAACAAAAACGACAGCAAAATCAGAGAAGGCAAAAAGCGAGAATGATTTAAAAAATAAAATAAAATAACAAAAGAAAACCAAACCAAAAAAAAAAAAGCAGCAACAAAAGTCGCGCGAGTAAATAAGAAAAACAAGTAAAATAAATGAGCCAACAAATAAAAGAGCAGAAAAACAAAAGCTAGAGAACGCGACTTTGACTTACACAGCAGCCGAGACAACAACAACAACAACAACAGCAGCAACAACAAAAGATCATTGGGACCCAGAAGCGCCAAGCGCCAACGCCAGCAGCGTTCAGAGCAGAAGGCAAACAAAACGAATGGGCAGCAGAGCGCAGAGAGCAAAGGCGGACTCTCTTGTAGCTCTCTTTTGTATGTGTATGTGTGTGTGTGTATGTTGTCGGCGGGGGCGCAGCAACAGTTACGGGGCAGACAGGTTACTGTATGCGTGTGTGAGTTGCTTTTAAGTAAGCGTGTGTGTTTGTATGTAATCTGTGTGTATGGGAAGGTTCAAGGAGTCAAGGAAATTCGCAAAACAACAGCAGAAATTACAATATGAAGAAGCATGATGACAATTACACACACACACTCACACAGACACAAGACTGACGGTGTGTGAGGGGCGAAAACGAAAACTTGTCGAGGTCGAGCAGACACACGCATACATATGTACATGCATATAAGCCACTCGTATAAATCTATGCATGTATGTATGCACATGCTCACACACACACACACACACACACACACATATGTATGTATGTACGAGAAAGAGAAAGCACCATACAATTGATAACGGGGCGAATATAAAAAAGTCAAACGCAAGGTGTCCAATTAGACCACTCAACGGCAATTAGCTTTTTTTTGCTGCTGCTGCTTCTTCTCCTTTGCCTTATTTGCGTTTTACTGGAGTTGCTATGACGTTCGCAGTCAAACAAACACACGCACACACACACACCAATGCACACCAATACAAACGCGCGCGCAGTCAAAGAGCGCACACGCACACATACACACATATGTGGCTATGCAATCGAAAAACGTCACGACTTCCAAGTGGAAAAGCGTACGTAGTTTTGGCTGCTGTTGACTTGGCTAAAAAGGAAAAAAAAAGTTGCCGCAACAGCAGCATAATTGCCATTCATGAATGTTTTTGCTTCCGCATGTCACACACACTTATGCATGTAATTACAACAAAAAATCATGTGAGATATAACAAATACACATGCTCATTATATATTTTTGTGTGTGTGTGCCGCTGTCATTGCAGCTTTGACTCTTTGTTGTTGTTTTTACATTTCTTCATTGAATCTCCAGCCGCAACAACAATAACAAACACTGTTCAAATACGAAATACACTTTGTTTAATCTTCGTCTCGTTTCGTTTCGTTTGCTTTGCTTACACATATTACGATTGCTTTCTATCTTTTATACATTTATTTTTCTTTTTTAGTCGACAGATTTCTTTTCACGTTAATTTTGTATTTAATTCTCTTTCTTATCACTGGTCGTTGTTGTTGCCTTTTTGGCTTTTGGTTGTTGCTTGTTTTCGCTGCACTGAACTCGAACGCGTGGGCGTAGCATGCGCCGCGATTTATATTATCAAGTGCCTTTTGCTTTCGGGCTATTGGAATTTTTTCATATTGTTTAAGAGGCGATTCTTATACGACAAATAGCGCGATGCGCGGCCCACCTGCTCACGAAGCAAAAACTCGGCACCAACTGATTGTCATATCGCTCTCTTCGCACACATTGCGCTTACTCTCTTTCACGCTCACGAGCGAATAAGAAGAAGAGATTAGAAACAGCGTTGACTCCTTGTCTTGTCGTCATCGATATATGCTGTTAAGCAAACGCGCTTTCTGTTGATTGTGGCAGTTCTCTGTTAACAAACTAAATTTACTGAGTTGGCAGGTCACACTTTACTATACAGCCCTGCTTAATAAATTGAGCGCGATTAAATTATATTTGAAAATAATTTATTGATTCGGATTACAATTCACTATTAACGTTGAATGAAAATTTTGTACGGCTATTTCAAGCAATTTTGTTAAATGATTACCAAGACAATTAATAAATGCCAACTTTACACCAAATAATTTATAACAATTTTACAGCCGGATTATTTTTCTGGATATCGGTGCGTCGCTGAGATTTTTACATCTTGCTTCAGCTCTTCGTGACAAGTGCTTTTCAGTCGACTTTTCACTCAGTAAAGTTATCGGCACCTGACGGGCTTCATACCAATTGGGATTAACCTTTTTCAACCAATAACTGCTGTTCATTTGAAAATTTCCCAGTAATTTGGCCACACAACCGACATTCGTCATTCTCTTGTCGATTTTTGTGATTATAAGTTAGGAGAATAAAATTGAAGTGAGTTTAAAAGAATTGTTTCGGAATTTTGCTCTGTTTGTCTGCACTTTTTATTAAATGGTACGAAATATTTGTATAAAATGTTGACACCTTACATGTCGAGCACAAGAATAAATATGAAACTGAACTTATACTTTTGCTGTTTAATAACATTTTAGATTAAAATAGGCGCGCCTACTCAATTCAAATTCGACTGACAGAAAAAGAGAGAGCGAGAGAGCGAGCGAGTTAGTCTCCAGTTGGAGTTTGGAAGCTGCACTGGAAACTAAAGTTGTGCAATGAATGAAAATATTCCAATCTGAGATTCATTGAGAGAAAAGAAGCTGACGTCAGCATGGATAAGTGGGAGGCAGATAAAAGAGCGAGTAAGCTAGATTCCAATTTGAGTTTGGAAGCTGCACTGGAAAGTAATGCCGGGCAACGAATGAAATATTTCCAATACTTGATGCATGTTTTTAATTTCTTAAATTGCATTTTTCTTTATTGCATCTCTAATTTTATGGTATATAGTGATGTTAATCCAAACTGAATAAAATGGACAGTCAGATTTTTATGAAATAGCCCAATAATAATAATCATTCTCTTTGATGCAAATCCATAAAACTCATCATATAATTTATTAATATATCTTATTTTATGATTACGTTCCCTGGTATTAACTGGAAATCTTGCGTACCCGCAAAGCGATTGCTGTCAAAATTTTTAAATGAATACGCATAACTTATTTGAAAAACAAAACAAAAAGAATAAATTTCCGAAATACAGTCGAGGATGGTGCGACGGAGGAGTGTGGCACGTGGATTGGCCAATCAGCTGGAGTTGGAGCTGATGACGTCATCGCCGTCGGTGGCACAATATGCCGCCTGGTTGCAAGCCTCCACGCCGCATGTGGCAAGCAACTATCAACTGTTGCAGTGGCAGCAACAGCAGCAACAGTCGCAGCCATTGATGGGCAGACTGTGCAACAAGATGGTCGGTTGCATGCCACGTCTGCCGACCTTGCCACAACCGGAGGTCAGCAGTCGCAAGTTGAGTCGCTTGCGTCGCGGTGTCATGAGCTGGCCACCAGAGGTAATACACGTGCCACACGTGCCACATGTGCCACACATGCCACAACGGCCCTGTCAGTTGGCACAGTCGCAGTCTGTGACGCTGCCACATTGGTGTCGTGCCACGGACGCGCCACAGCGTGGCAGACAACGTGGTCATGTGGCAAGAACAGTGGAGACTCGACAATCAGCTGACAATCAGCTGAAGCGGCAGCAACAAATGCAAATGTGGCAGCGGCAACAGTGGCTGCAGCAACAACAACAACAACAACAGCAGCAGCAACAACAGCGGTGGCAGCAACAACAACGACAACGATCAGCAACAGCTGTCACACAAAAAAACAATTTTCAACCTTTTAATTTTGGAAAATGCGCGGAGAGTTTTCTGAAATTTAAGCAATCTGATTCTAACCTATTTGCTGCCACAAATGTTGCAAGTAGCATGCTGCCAGTGAGCATATTGAAAAATTCCAACAAGACACCGCTGGAACATTGCGAGAATTTCAGTTATGTGAAGGTGGCAAAGCAGATGATGCAACCTGCCACAGATTCCCTTGAGATGAAGAAGAAGCAGCAGCTGCAACAGCGTTCGGTGAGCTTAGATAAGAAATTGTTGTCGTGCAGCAACGAAACGAGCACAACAACATTAACTAACACTCCCAACGAGGCACTAACAGTTGGTTGCCACACAGCGGAAGAATCCAATCAGACTGCGCAGGCGCAGACAACTTCCAATCAGATACATTTACGAGCCTCCGAAGAGAGTTTGAATCAGCTTGCCACAGATATTGACTTGAATTTGACTGCGATACGGCAACTCCTGGAGTTGCAACTGCCAGAAAATGGTGCAACACAAATAAATGCCAAGAAACTCAACAATCTGGCAACCTTGTTGCAGCAACGCATTGGCGTGAACTGCCAGACAGGAATTCATCTCAAAGGCGGTGAATCACAGGAATCGGCAACTGAAGCCAAAACGGAACTGGAGTCGGAGTCAGTTGGAACTATTAAAAGTTCATATGAACCTCAAGCTCATATGAATTCAGCTGAAACATCCAAATGTTCACTCGAACGACCACTTCAAACGGAATCAGCAACTTTCAGAAGTTCAATTGAACGCGAAGCTCAAACGGAATCAGTTGGAACTGCAATAAATTCACATCAAACCCAAGTGGAGTTGAAAAGTTCACAGGAACGACATGTTCAAACGGAACCAGTTGCATCTGTCAGAAACTCACTTGAACAATTAGCTAAAACGGAATCAATTGCAGCAATAAAAAATTCATTTGAACCACTAACCCAGAAAAAATCAGTTGCAACCAGAAAAACTTCACCTAAACAAAATCCCCAAACGGAATCAGTTGGATCTGTAAAAAGTTCACATGAACGACAATTGAATCTGAACAAATTGTTTCAGGCGGGGAATTTGCCGGGCGGCGAGTCGAATCCCATGTGGGAGACTCTCATGCAGCTGGCGGCGCACATGTGTGAGAACAAGGATGAGAGCAGAGAGAAGCCGCCAAAGCAATACTCAATATATTTGATGGTTAGTTCCGATGATGAAAACGATACGGAAACGGAGGCAAGAGATGCACAGCAAATTCGGCAATTGTCTGATTTAATGCAGCAGGAAAATAATAACTATTCTGCATGCATCCCTGGTAGTTTGACCTATAAAATGCCCGAAAATTTCTCAGAACCGACGGGCAATTTTTATCAATTTCCAGAAGTGCGCAAAAAGAAGAAGAGAAATTTATACCGTAAGAGAAGTGATGAAGACGACATCTTGAATCCATCGCTGCCACAGAGAAAACCGTTACACTGGCCCAAACAGGACTTTTCCAAGGCTTCCACCAAGAAGAACAAAAAGTTATTGAATTCCTCTTGCAAATTCAGCTGTTTTACAAATCCTCAATCTCTCCGAAAGTGCCAATATCGCTGGTCCTAGTCGTATCCCTCTTTGAAGTCCCCTTTCATGGATTGCTCATAATAACAGACCCTCGATAAGGCTGTAATCCCAGAACTTTATCGAAGGTCTGTACTTATTTGCTATTCATGTAGGAAACTTTAAAAAAAATGTTGTTCAAAATTGTTCAAGTATGTGTCGCAAATTGTAATACAAGTTGAAAAAGCTACAAAAATAAAGTTGGATATCGATTTCAAGTTAAGCCTGAGTTTATCTGATTTTTTTGTTGAAAGTAATTTTGGTTAAGTATTAAAAATCGTACTATAAAAACCTTGAGTAAAGTAATTAACTTTGAATAACGATCGGTTAATAAGCAAAGAAGATTGTTGAGAATCTGGGAAAGGTTTTTTATTCTGGAACTTTTTTTCTAAGTAAATATATTATTTTTATTATTTGATGATTAAATTAAATAATATCCAAGTAAAAAATTACAATCATTACTTAATTAAAAAAGATCTGCTTTTATTTTTGGAATTTATTTTCTTTGTGAAACAATTTTTTTTTTTTTTTTAATTCTTTGGGATTTATATGGGCAACAAGTCTTCAGCGTGCTGAAAATAGCTTGTATAATATAAGTTATATTTCTTGATTTTGAAATAAATGTCAAAGTATTTCGTAGCTTTTTTTGTATAACTCTACTGTGTCTACACTAAGAATTTATTAGATAATGTAAACCCCAAACATCTTCAGAGACAGGCATTGCAATGGACTATAGGGGCAGGGCGTCTAGTCAGCAAAGTGTTGAGGAATCCGCTGAGTGGGTTGCAGATGAATCTGAGGTCGAAACTGTCGCTGACAGTCGCAATACATTGCAAACTCAGAAGGTCGATTATCCGCCAGACTCACGTAGCTATCGGCAGAGAAATAATCACAGTGAGCCGCCAGAATCACACAGATTTCCAGAGAGCAGTGAGCACTACCGGCAGCAGGTTCCAGAGCCGTACAGAGGAAGAGATGACTTGAATTCATGCAAAATACTGCGCAATTCTATTGTGGGCACAAGCCACTATGTCAAGGACAATCTGGGTCAGTTCAGTCAGACTGAAAAACTGAGTTTCTATCCCGAGCAACGTCAAGCATCTGGACGTGGTGGTTGTGATCCTTGCGATTCGCGTAAATCACGCAAGGAGTCACGCAATTGTCGACAGCAAACTTGCTGTGATCCCGCACAGAAATCACGTGGAGAATCCCGCTCGAAACATTCATGTAATTCTTGTTACGATACAGCTCCACCTACTCCAAAGTCACGTGCGATAGCTTCCTGTGAAGCCTGTTGTGCACCTCGGTCCAAACCACGTAGGGAACCGTCTTGCGAATCCTGTTGTGCAGCTCCGTCCAAGCCTCGCCGGGAATCTCGTGGTAAGTCACGTTGCGCACCTTGTGAAGAACTTGCTCCCTGCCAACTTCGCGCCAAGCCTCGATGTGAATCACGCTCAAAGTCTCGCCGTGAGGAACCTGCAGCTGGATGTGCTTGCGGACCTTCTTCCAAATCGCGTTCACCTCCTCCTAAATCGCGTCCTACTCATACTCAACTTACGAACTGCTCCTGTACCAGGCGTAATTCAGATTATATTGAGTACAAGGAGTTCAAGCCGCCGATTTGTCGTAATCCCTTGGTGGTTAAGTCCAGAGTGGTAATACCTCGTTTATTTTCTGATGGCAAACCGTGTACTCCCTGTCCGGCGTACTTTGAACATTCGCCTAGGCCACAGGTTTCCTGTGAGTGCGGCCCTTCAAGTCAGTCCAAGTCCAGGCCAATCGACTCCTGTGAGTGCGGCCCTTTAAGTCGTTCCAAGTCTAAACCGAAAGACTGTCAGCCACCACCCAGAAAGACAAAGGAGTATTGCATTAATAGCTGCCCCTCGGATTATGTGGAGCATCAAAATAGTAGCGGAATTTTTATGAAAAATACCTTAACCGTTTCCAGCTGTAATGTCCAGATCAATCCTTGTCCCAAGCAAGCCAAGCCACCGTGTAACTCCAACGAGACGTTGAATGAACGAAAAGTGATGTGTCAAAACTATTGTCCTCCCCCGAGACCGAAGCATGATCCTCAGGATCCTCCGCGCATGTGTCCTCCCCCGAGACCGAAGCATGCTCCTCAGGATCCTCCCCGCAAGTGTCAGCGTTGCAACCAGTCGTCGAGTAGGCCCAAAAGGGCTTCATCTAGAAAAAACTCTTGCGTCCAGTTTCAACAGTCTCCTACCTACGTCGATCGCACCTGCTACGTGCCCCCGAGTTGCTTTGCTCCTACCACCTGTCCAGCTAAAAAGAGACGCAACACGGAAGCTAGAAGAGGTCGCTCTTGCTCAGGAGTAAGTTAATTATAGAATATATACCTCTATTATTAACCCTCTTTTCATTTAGTTTACTGTCAATCCCGCGATTTCTATACACAGAACACGACGCAAGATCAAGGCTCACACTACCAATAGGTTTCCCGGCATTAATGTAAGTACCTATTTATTTATCTATCCCCGGGGGTACAAAATAATTCCAATTTGCAGGCTCAAGCAATGCACAGACGAAGCTCTATATTGAAAACTCGCTTGTCCGGCTGTGGTGTAAGTGTATTTATACCCGTTACTTAAAAAATACGTAAAAGGGTATATTGTGTTCGTTGGAATGTATGTAACAGGGAGAAGGAGTCATCTCCGACCCCATATAGTATATATACTCTTGATTAGCATCAACAGCCGAGTCAATATAGCCATGTCCGTCTGTCCGTCCGTGTGAGCGCCTAGATCTCAGAGACTATAAGACTATACTCCCCTCAAATCGCGAAAAATCACCCACAGTTTTTACGATAATACCTTTATTTATGAAATTAACTTTATCTATTAATATTAGCTATTAGCTCACTTAACCGGACCAAGATCGGACAAGTAGAACGGCAGTAATAGCTAACTAAAGTTCTTAATAATCAATTCAGTACAAGCACCTAAAAGTATGCAATAGTTTTTATTAGGAAGTAATTTCTATAAAGTACTTTAATATATATTGAAATAAGTAACAGGTATGCTATGGTCGGTATCTCGACCCGCTTGTTTTTATCTTAATTGCTATTATTAATATCTGTTTTTATAGATAAACCTCAATGTAAGAGATGTAGATTCCCAAATACTAATGGGATCTGGCTATAATGTAAGCAACTCTTGATAAAACTATATTTTTCTTTACTTAAATATTCCCCTAGATACCGTTCCCAACCCTTACAAAACTCAATATGGCTCGGCGAATTGCCAAGCTCTACCCTAGTACGTATTACCCTCGTTTTCGGGGTGGAAAACTGACGCCAACAGCCACAAGGGCCCTTAAATCCCGCCAGAGGGACAATCAGCGTCTTAATAGTGTCAATAGTCTCGTAACTGCGAGAAGTACTCAACGTAAAGTCGCGCAATCAACACGAGATCGATTACAGAATCAAGGACAGGTCCCTACACCATCCTATGGAGGCACTAGGACACCAACAGTTCGACGTGATCTCCCACAACGGTATCAAACTCCAACCCCAACAGTAAATCGACCTGTACAGGTGACTGAAGAGATATCCCATCCAGTGCCTAGAAGATCACACAGTGCTGTCCAAGCCAAGATAAAAGCCGGGTTACACAGAGCTCAGGAGATGGACAGGGCTCCAGTTCAAGTTTCAACTCGTGTAAAGAGGTCTGTGTCCACCAAAGTACAGAATGATACAGACAAACCTCCGATGCATCCAGAAGCAGGACATGTTTTGCCTAAGAGAGTGCAGCAAGGGGAAAGAGCACTATCTCGAAGCCAATCCCAAGAGCTGATAAGGTCTGTACCGAGCAGACTTCCCGAAGGAGCAAGATCTACTTCTCAAAATCAATCCCAAGTGCATAGAAGGTCCGCATCTAATAGAGCTCCTACTAAAGCCGAAGCAGCGAATGCTTTACCAAGCAGAGTTCAGGAAGCAGAAAGAGCACCAGTTCAAAGCCAGTCCTTACCCAAGAGGGTTCAAGAAGTAGAACGAGCTGTCGTCCGATCTCAATCTCAAACACTCTTAAACTCAACTCGGGTAGAAAGAGCTGCCCTACGATCTCAATCCCAAACATTCTTAAGCTCAACACGAGCTGCAGAGCAAAGAGTTGAGGTGCCTCAGTGTTCCGGGTCAACCGAGAATCAACCCGATATGTTAATTGAAAACGATAATCATCCGCAATTCTATCGGGGCAGCTTTCTAACCATACGCACAACAATGCCACATGAAAGACCAAATCAATCCTCTACAAGGCCCCATGGCTCTCTAATCATGATTGCCCCAAATGGCGTGCATCAGCAGATCCTGAAGAGATCGATACCAAAGGGTTCCAGCTTCATAGTGCCCAACAAGTGGATGTGCATGGGTAAGATGAATAGTTTCGTTGGGGTTAACTCCGTGGCGGAAATTGGCAGGACAGTGTCACATCGACATAGCTGGAGCTGGCGAAAGCTCTGTCCCAGTTGGTTGCTCAATACCAAGTCCAGGACAACTAGAGCATAGCTCTGTCAGAATGTCAAAACGATAACGAAATTTTTGTAATATGTCACATTTCGGAATTCGAAAAATTATAAGCCACTATATAAACTCAAATGATCGCCAAAGAATGATCAGCAATTCCAGCCAGCAGTTGAGGAGAACGCAATTCCTCGGGACTGTACCGCGACCTGCTGTCATTGCCCAAGTGCCGGCAACTCAAAAACCTCGAGTCCCATTACCAGAGCTCAAGCCCAGTGTGATGAGTCACTTTGTGCTTGGCAAGAACCAACAGAGTGTCAACTATTTCGCCAATCTCAATCGGAATTTCAACGGCATGTCCCTAAATGCTCCGACCGAGCTCAAGAAACCGGAGCTGTTGCGTTATTTGGGCGGCGGTTGGAAGCTTTGTGCGGTTTGTGGGCAGGAAAAGATTACCTCCGGAAATACTAGCAATGGCATTTGTGGGCCATGCAATGCTAGAATTCAAGGAGCATTGGATAACTTCAAAGGACAACAGAGACTAAAAGGTGCCTTGGAACAACAGCCAGATATGGGATATCACTGCGAGAATCCGTGCTGCTGCTGCGAACAAAGGAGACAACTGGAGGAGCAGCAAGAACGGGAGCGAAAGATTAAAGAAAAACAGCGACTACAGAAACAGGCGGAAAGGGAGAAGGAAAAAGAGAAGGAAAGAGAAAAGCAAAGGGAGATTCAAAAGGAAAAGGAAAGAATTGAGCGGGAGAAATCGGGTCAGTCGCAACCGTTTAGCATTATTGTGCTGCAGGATTGCAACAACAACAATTTGATAGATCAACTGACGGCCGCCTTGACGGTCGGCTGTCAACAGGAAAAGACAAATGCCATGCAGCAGCCTCAATCCAATAAGAATACTACCCCCAATTCTCACCATAACTCGAATGGGTGTAGTAGCAATTCTGATAGTGCTCAGTCTTCTAATGGCTACTGTGGTTCCCCTGAATATTGCAATGGATCGAGAGCAGCTTCAACTGAGTTGGAGAAAAGGCGTAAGTACCTTTACTGGAGTGCATCGATTTTATTGCCAAACAAAAAAGGATAAGATATTTTCATCCAGAAACCATAGTTCTAATATCAATTCCTAGTCGCCGCTTTTTGAGTTGAAAAATGTGTTTTTTTGATATTTTTATCATGAATTATTATCCGATCCTGACAAGATTGGTATCAAAACTCGTTTTAGGACCTTAGAAGCTTTCAAATAAAAAGACAAATTGTCCCTAAAACATCATTTTCGTCCTGGCAAGCACTAAAAACGCAAAATTTTTCAACTCAAAAAGCGGAAGACTAGGAATTGATTTTAGAACTATAATTTCTTGATGGAAACATTTTAGAATTAAACGTAGATTACGAATATAAGGTACCATTTTTTTTTTTTTTCAAAAAAATCGATACGCCCTAATCTTTACTCTTCGATACTATGCCAATCATCCTCCTAATCGATAAAAATCCCATTGCAGCTGATAATTTGACTTGCACCTGCAATTGTGAGGCATGTCGCAGAGGTTTCGAGAATACGCTGAAGCTACCGATGCTTATTGCTCAAGCATTGGAGATATTTGTAATGAATAACCCGCTGGCTGGAAAGGATGCTAAGTTGGGTGGAAAAAAATCCAAGTCGGACCACAAAAAAAGTGGCAAAGGTAAAAAAGGTAGCAAACACTCTATGGAAACAACGACATCCTCAACTTCCGTTCGGAGTAAGGGCAAAGGACTTAAGTCTTCGGGAGCAAAGGCTTCCACACCTGCTGTTCGGAGTAAGGGCAAAGGACGTAAAGCCCAGCTGCCAGCAGAGGCAGCCTCTACTTCAGATCACAGTAGCGGCAAAAGTGCTCCTAGCTCCCCCTCAGTGCGGCTCAGAGAAAATGGACGCAAACCTCAGCAGGGAGCAAAGGCATCTTCCAGTCCCGGAGCTATCAAGTTCGGTAGGCCTCAATCAAAGCCCAGAGACATGACTATAAGTCAATCCAAAGAGAATGTTAGGCAAAAGTCTAATGATATATACGCTGAAGATAAAGGCACTGGCCAAAACAAGAGAATGAGAAACAAGAAAAAAGCTGAAATGCAGGGTATCGAACCAAAGTTCTTTCTGCCCAAATCGACTGCCGAGTCATGTCCGTATCGTCGGGCCCCCTGTTTCGAGAATTGTCGAGAAGCCTGCTCCTTTCCCAGGAATACCGCCTGTGTGCCCGGCTGCATTGGTCCAAATGGCTACTGTACCAGATTCGCGGGTGGATGTCGTCAGGGTAATCTCAATTCCTGCTCCCCGCTTGCAGGCAAAGCTAGTCAACAAATGGATCGCAATGGCGGCGGCGCCGGAGATCAACCGAATCGTGCCCATTGCTCCAGATCCTGCCAGGGCTGCAACGGCTGCATAGGTTGCCCCAACTGCGGCCACTTTGCCCGGCCACCTCCATCCCGAGATAATATGCATCCCATTGCGCATTTTCGACCCGGCGTAAATCTCTATCCGGCGAACTGTATGCTCTATCGCAATGGAGACCTTGTGCGGCGCAGTCTGGTTCGTACCGCTGCGGGGGTAACCCTACACGAGGTGCAACGGGAGGAGGAGTTGGAAGCAAAGTCGCCACAGCAGCAACCGATGCAAATTCCAATGCAACCCTCCAGATTTCCATGCGCGAGTAACTTTCAGTTTTGGCGTTGAAGTCTACAAATTATGCATTATATAGATCATACATAACTATATATATAATGTATAGCTATCTGTATAGTATGCAATTATAAAATGCATAATTTTGGTCGAGCGCCTGGTGGTTTATAGCGTTTCTAACAAATTTCCGTGAAAATACGAAACAATTCTGGCACAAAGTACAAAATAAAAGATATTCAACAAAAATAGGTTTTAATTATGCATTATTTGATATGGTACTTCCACTTTCACGAACTTAAATGCATATTCTCTGAGTTTGGCCAAGATATCTCAAAAAACAAACAACTTTTTCATACTAAAACTTGATTTTCGACTGAGCGTCTGTATGGCAGCTATATGATATAGTTGTCCGATTTGAGCCAAATTTGGACAGGATGTATAATACCAACCCAAATATATATTGTGTTATATTGGTCGAGATATCTAAAAAATCCAAGAAGTTAAAACTTTATTTTCTACCTTTCGTTCCTATGGCAGCTATATGATATAGTGGTCCGATCCAAAAAAAAAGCTTGATCTGCGTACGGTATCCAAGAACCTACTTCCCAAGTTTGAAGTCTCTAGCTCTTATGGTCTCTGAGATCGACGAGTTTAAACAGACGGACGAACGGACAGACGGACAGACAGACGAACATGGCTCAATCGACTCGGCTGTTGATCCTGAGCAAGAGTATATAAACTTTATGGGGTCTGCCACTCCCCCTTCTGCCTGTTGCATACATTCTGCCAAACACAATATACCGTTTTTTCAGGGTATGAAAACTAAGCTCTATAATTTCAAAATCTTTAACTATATTAGAAAAAACTAAGCTAGTTTGTTTATTATTTAGAGTATAAAATCTTTTACGAGTATATACAAAAATATTCGTGCAAATTCAAAACACATTTGACACAAAGTACACAATAAACCAAAAAAAAAAATATTTACCAAAAAAGGATTTATAATTTTGGATTTTGCATTTTTTGTGTTTGGTACTTGCACTTCCGTTTCCGCTTTTCCTGTTCGACTTCCGTTGGCCCAGATTAACTTCTGAGCGGCGCAAATCAAACAAGACAACAAAACAATTAACGCCACAGGGTTTCTTCTTCTTCTTCTGCGTCTCCATCCTGATCTTTGGTCAGGCGCAAAGTCACTGATCATCAGTAATCAGCAGTAATATTTGTGGAGAGTTTTCTACCTGGTGAGCGAAATGGAAAAGGGATGGGATTTGTTTTGCGGGACGTGATCATACAATGGGGCGCGACGTCAGCTTCCTGGGCTGCATTTCACACTGCGTAGGATGAGCATTTAATTGCCTCCTTTGCCACATGTCCTGCTGCGAGCGAGAGCGGAAAAATGTTAATTGCAACTGCAACAAGGCACTTTTCCACACTTGCCGCTAAATGTGGCAGCAGGACATCCTTTTCCTTGTTTTTGTTGTTTGCCAACAACATTTCTCATTACAATCATCCCTCCCTCTCTCACGCACTCTCTTTCTACCTATCTCTCTCTGACTCTCGTTGTTTCTCTGTTATTCGATTCTCTGTTTGTGTACAAAGTACGCGCCTTTCGTGCGTTTCCGCTCATCATTCGTAAATTTCTGATGCAGCAACAGATGATATGACCCCGACACGTCCTGTCGTCCTGTTGTCCTGTTATCCTGGCTTAAGCCCATGTACCGTATGCAATACAGGATGCATTTATGCAGGATGTGCAATTGTCTGTCTTTGAATTCGAATTCTTGTTGGCAAAACGTGCTAGATCTTGTCTTTAAAGATTGTAAATCTATTTGTTGACAAAATATATTCCGTATATCAGAAATCTTGTATCTCAAATACATATAAAGAATTCTACATTTCAGATGATGCAGATATTGTTTCTAAAACTATAGAAGTTTTAAGTCTAGGCTATAAATAGCATTAAATCGACTCGGCTGTTGATACTGATCAAAAAATAAATAGTTTACGGGAACTTTAAAATAAATTTAAAAAAAAACTACCCTTTTCCCCATTTTAAATGGGCATAGGAAGAAAATGATTAAATTATTTAATTCGTTTTGGTTATCAGCATATAATGACTATGAATCTATTCATGTTTCATGTTTGTAATGTAAGCTATTAAAAATAAAAATATAGGGCGGTGTTATTCCATTCAAATTTTTATTTATAAGCTGTTTATAAGACTACAAACTAAATGCATGCATACATGTATATCAACGCACATAGTTTCGTTCTGATTAGCTTTGTTTTTGAGTGTGTTATCAAATTAGTTTTGTTTTTTGGAATAACGACTTTATAACGTTGTGTCGATTCCAAATGTTCTCAGTCTTTAAGAAAGCGGCTTTGCCTGTGGATCACGCGAGTTCAATTGATTTTCCTTTTGAAGCAATTAAATTGTTAACGTAATTTAAACTGAAGGAAACCAATATTCAGTGCACTCGTAAGAATATTTATTTAAATTCGTGTTTCGATAATATCGACTTTTACAACTATAACAGCAAGATAAGCCATAGAGCTTTCTGCAGCTTTTGATATACAAAAATCATAGCAAAATAGAAGCAAGTGAGTAATTATTTAAACATCAGAGACTATTATACTAAATTTGTGCGAAAAGTGGTGATCATGAAAAGCTCAATAGACTAGCATTGAAAATAAAACTGATAATTAAAAAATTTGAAACTCTAATTGAATATTAAAGTTACTTAGAGAACAATTATAATAAGAACTAACATTTTAGTTATTTGCATAATTTAATCTTCCATGGCTACAAATATTGAAGCACCGTATTGCAACCCTGCGAAAGCTTTTGTGCAAGTTGTTACAACCCTGTCAAAGCTCGTGATTGTCTATACTCTCTTTTTCTTTTTTTTCGCTTCTTCCGGAGCACGCACAGGAAACATACGTGGACTGTTCAAAATCAGCCTTAGTTCCATAAAATACTTTCTAATTTGTAAGTGGAAATTAAGAAAATAATAAGGAAATAAAAGAATTTATTCAAGTACGCAGTCTTATTTATTCTTATTTGCGATCATTTCATCTAATCTAATCAAATCTGTTGCTATTCTTCTTGCAGGCATGTCTTCGACAAGATCAACACTTCGATGACTGATCCTTAACTTTATAATTTGACTAATATCTGGAATGTTCTGCGGAGTGCGAGAGACAAATTAAGAACTACATTTCTTGCTCGGGGACTGTTCTCACCGAGGTCTCAGTGAGCTTCCCAACTTTGACAGTGTACCTATGGATAAATTGAACTTGTCGGGCAACAGGTTCAAGGAGTTTCACCGACAGTACTTTAATATAACGACATTTTCGTACCTGGATCTGTTCGACATCCATATGAATAAACTGGACGCGCATGCGCTTAACCGTTTCGCCTGACTAGAGACTTTGCTCTTGTCCAATAACTCGATAACCAGCTGTATCTGTCCAGCAGACGGCTATCGAGTTGTTGGCCAAGAGCAAAGTCTCTAGTGAGTTGAAACCTTTAAGCGCATTCACGTCCAGTTTATCTATATAGTTGTCGGATAGATCCAGGTACGAAAGTGTCGTTAAATTCGAGTACTGTCGGGGAAACTCCTTGAAGCTGTTGCCCGACAAGTTCAATTATTAATAGGTACACTGTCAAAGTTGGGAAATTCACTGAGACCTCGATTTGGATATTTCATCGGACCACATAAGAAATGTCAAATATGTTAAATTTTTAAATATCAATTTTTAAGCAATGTTGCATAAAAAAATCAATTTAAGAAAAAAGTGTTACATGCGATACTTTCACAAAAAGGAATCGATTTTAATTAATAATAGAGAAATTGAACTAAAGAATCTGTTGTGTTAACCTGTTAAGTAGGTTTCTAAGATATGTTGGATATGTTTAAGCCAAGTTGTCATTATTCTTTATTAAATAAAATGAATGCAAATAATGTTATCTCATTTAATCCTAGTAAAATAAGAAAAATACAGTAAAATAAATTGTAGTTTCACCTCAAATTTTTGCAAGCATTTGCTGAAAATTTTATTTAAATAAATAGTAAATTGGAACTGCATATTTCTTATCCGAAAAGTTCCACCAGTTTTTGTTTAATACATTTTGGTTATATTTAAAGACTTCACATTAAATGTTCCTTTTGCTTAATTATTTTTACTTTAATTAAAAATCATAAAGACTCTAGATTGCATAGTTTGGAAGCAGTTGGAGATAAAAAACTTACCTATTCAAGTGTTTAGAAGTGTATGTTACCAGGAATTTTTTATCTGAATAACAAAAGATGAGATAAAGATATAAATTAAAGGGATTCGTTATCCAACTACTAATAAAATACGCATGTATTACAGAAAAGTATTTGTAACTATATAATAACTATCTATTAATACCCCAAATAATAACTTACTTCATTGGGCTCCTTAATTCCACCTGCCCACATCAAATAAACATATTTTTTTGTAACTGCCTTCAGTTAATATCTTGTGACAGAGACTTCCGCAACTTAAGATCGCATAATTTTGTAACTTGATAAGCATTAACGATTTCGTTAGGTCTTTACATGGGGGAGCTACCTTAACCTCAATTGTCATACAATGGGATCCTCAGTTACTTTCAGATCTTTACAGCACAAATTGTGAGCTTTACTTCTGTTAATGCTACTGTTGTTGTTGTTGTTGTCTATGTGATTGTTCTTTGGGCATGTTGTGGGTTTACTTGGGAAACAAACCATTTACGTGACACATTTCCGAGTCGTTGTCATCTTTATTGTCATTGTCGTTGTTGTTGTTGTCTTTGTTGTAGTTTGCCGTTAATCAGATTCACGGCGCATTTCCACACTGCGTTCTTTATTTTACGTTTTTCATTGTTATCATTTGAAAATGCCTTAATCCGAATTTATGAAATGAAAGCGGAAGTCTGTGCGGCTTGTTTCCCATTGTAACTACCTCACTCTCCCTCTCTCTCTCTCTTTTTTTTTTTAACTATCTCCATCTCTGTCTTTTGTAGCTTCATTTCGGTTTTTGGTTACGGTTTGTGTGGCATTTAAATGTCTTTTAGAATCTGTTGTTTCATTTTTATGTGCGCTTTTTTTACGGTTAGTTCGTTTCGTTTTCGACCGATTGATTTAAACATTTACGATTTTTACGCTATCTTAGCGGGAAGAGCGAAGAAGGGGGGAGAAGACCATCTCTACTTGGGGGTTTTGAGCTCCACAAGAATTGGTGTTAATGATCAGTTTTATGAGGCATCATGCCGAAGCGTCAGCTGCCGTCACGAAATGACAGACGATGCCAGTCTCCAAATTATGACGAACTAACAAATTACTGCAACTTTCCTTGGCCAAACTCTAGGAACTTCCCTCTCTCTGTCTCTCTCTCTCTCTCCGTTTCTCTCAAACATTTTTGTTTTTGTGGATTTTCAAGGAACGCTGAAAACTTTATGACACATCTGTTTATTGATTTATAGTTCGGGAAAGTGCCAATAAAAACGTATGTAGACTGCCTAGGATAATATGCTGGAGTATTTGGGGGATTTTCCTCCCCCTCGTTTTTGAGCTCATAAAATTCCGTATTCTGTATATTTTCGTATTGTTTTTAATGACTGTCTGGTGGCTTAGTAGGGTGTCTGCATCGCCAATGAATTTCCCTTAGCCATAAATCGTTTAGTCTAGGCTGCAGTTAAGGCTCGCATATATGTGTATGTATCTAAATATAGTCACCCTATCTGGTACTTATGATAACATTTGATTAGCTGCATTTGCTCTTTGGGTTTCCCCTAAAATTTTCAAATGTCTCGAGCTATATTTGGAACTCGATATATTTGCAGCACACGCCCCCAAACATTATCGACATTCGGAACCAGCTGCCAGAGAACTGAGAATATTGAAATGATTTTTAAATTTCTATCGTCAATTGGAGGAAGAGGATCGTGTTAAGAGTTTATTTCCTCTGCGTTCTTAAATTATGCGTGGACACAGAAAGTTTACCTGTCCCTGTCACGTCGTAATTGAAAGTAAACAGGCTAAGCAAATAGTTGAAAATTAGAAAAACAAGTAAGAAAATGTGTTAAGAATGATAGAGAATGTTTGACATAACAGATACCATGTTATAAGTGCTGTTTAGTAAGGCAGAAAGTAAGGACAGGCTAAGCAAATAAGAATAAATTAGTTAAGTATGATAGGAAGGGCTTGACTAGGCAGATACCCTGTAATAGTTAAGTATTGATTAGTAAAGTATTGAATAAAAATCAACCTGGCCTTATAGTTAAAAATTAGAAAAATAAGTAAGCAAATGGCAAACATGATAAAAAAAAAGAGTAGACAAGGCAGATACCCTGTAAAATGTGTTGAATAGTAAGAAATGAAAAATGTCTAAGAAAATGAGTATGATAGAAAGTGCCTTGTAATATGTAATAAATAGTATGAAAGTAAATATTAAACAAGCTAAGATAATGTTTAAAATTAGGCAGTAAAATAAGTATAGTATGTTGAAGTGTATTTAACTAGATACCCTGTGAAAAGAGCTGAGTTAACAGTTTCGGAACTGAAAAGTAACAAATTGAGATATAGGAATTTCATTGATCAAGCAGTGTATACCGCTTAACAACGCTCACTATCAAATACAGGGTATGCAAATGCTTAAATTATTAACGCACAGACCAAACAATAAGTCACGTCCGAGGCAGCAAAATTAGATATTGAACGTTGTCTGCCAATTGAGCCTAAGCAAACATCCTTTTATATATTGCTTTTGACCAACACACTGGGCTGAAACTCTGGCTTCCTGTCGATGCTTATCATGTGTGAGGAATTTACATTTATTGTGCATTGCTTGGCCCAAACAATGGACAATGCAGCTGCCTGATGAACACAGTACAGGATGCCAGACGGGAGGATTAACTGTAGCCACATATAAATATATAGTAGTACTATTGGCAGCGACAGTGGCAGGATGTGTGTGTTTGTAGCCAAATCGGCTCAGTGGGTTTAAGGACTTTGGCTGAGCTCAAGTAGAAGTAGTGAAAGATGAAGAAGAGGAATATCAGCTGCAGCCACATTAGGCCAAGAGACGCCGTTATCAATTAGGCGGCCAATTAAAGCGCTTAATTTATTTGGCCAGCGATCGATGTGACCGATAAAGAAGCCATTAGATGTAGTTCTCTCTCTCTCTACCGGAGCGTAATGCGAGCAGGCTTCAAAGCAGACAGGCGACAGGACGATGCAGACAGCAGACAGCCAGCTACAGCTATAGATGCATCTACGAGATACAGATACTGACAGAAAGGTGCAACGTTAAGTGAAAACGCAATAGCAATAATTGCGTGTTCGCCCTGCCTTAGATAATTTTTTCCCTGAATTTTCCTCGCCCAAAAGGACAGCAGCTGCTGCAATTTGAACTCATCGAACAGGACGCACGTCCTGCGGCTGCATAAGCGTGCCTCGTGTTGCAACCTCTTGTGCGGGGCGGGCTGCAGTTTTCTGTCCTTCCATCGAACTGACTGCGTAACTCGAGTAAACTCCACTTCACGCTTGTCTATAAATCGACGAAAGGATTCAGACACTTAGACATATGGTTCTATGTACAAATATCACTAACATATGCTGCAGGATCAGCCACCGAACTCGAGTCAAATAAATGATCCTGCCGTCCTGTCATTTTGAAAAGGAAGTCGCTCAAAACCCAATATGTTAATTCAAATATTCAATTCAAATGTTAGCATTGCTTTCAGCAACACAAGCCAAAAGGAAAAAGGATTTCCTGTAATTACACTGTCGTCTATGAGGGGTGTAATTAGTCAACACACACACACACACACACACATCGACCCACACAGCACGTGATTGCCACCGAAATGGTTGACAATGCACAATGAATGGTTTATTAATATGTACACATGATATTTCAATGAAAATTAACAGCGAGTTGATTAATTGACATCGAGGAAAAGCAAAAGAAAGGAAAATTTGAATTTATAACAGCGTAAAAAGAAAACCAACCAAAAATTAAATATATTTTCAACATATATGCATATTTAATAGATACATTCACATGAATTGATAGTTTCTACATTAATAACAAATTGTTTTTATAAGCAATAACATCTTCAGTATGTCTTTCATTTGTTAATTTAATTCTAGAAAATCTGCTTCGGCTTTAAGACGCATTTTAACAATGCTAAGTCTGAAAGATTAAAGATTATTTCTATTCTATTTGTTGTCACATAAAAAAGATCTAAAAATGTGCCCATTGCTGTCAGTAAATTGCATTTGAAAGCGGTACACGGCAAGAAAAAATTGACACTGCTGAAATTACACTGTAATTTAAATAATAGAAAAATAATAGAACTAATATTTAAATATTAAGATTGATCATTATATATTTTATAAGCTCAAATTTACTTGTTCCACAAACAATATAAAAAACTGAAATATTTTTAATATTTTATATTTGTTATACTTACTTTAAATAGTTAAATATTAAAGTATTTTTCATTATAAAAAGAATGTAGTACAAATAAAATTTCTTACAATAATTTTGAATTGAAAGTACTTCAAGTTTATGCGCAGTGTAACAGAGAGCAACGAGCGAGAGAGTTAAAAAAGTAATGAGGGCGCAGCTGAGGGAGAGCAAATGAGCGTGAGCAGAAGAGAGTGCACATAACGGAAGAGAGAGAGAGAGAGAACTCTGTTCGACTGAGTCAACAAAACTCGATGCACGCCAACGATCGCAATCAGTTGAGAACGTGAACTGCGCGTGCACAGAACGTCGAGGCAGTTGAACGTAGCTACAGATACAGATACAAAATCGTCTGAGATACTCGTACGCAACAATAACAACAACTACAACAAGCAGAATAACAAAGCGAATTGCAGCTGCAAACTGGAATTTAGCAAGCAACATTTTGTGTGTGTTAAGTGAAAAACTAAAGAAACTTGAAGCTGAAAACAACAACAACAACAGCAACAACATAACAAAAATAAAGCTGCAACAATTTGTAAAAAAAAAAAACCAAAACAACAACAACGAACTTTCGAAATCCAACGCCAAGCAATATAGAAAAGTAGTTCAGCTGTTTGTTGTTGTTATCGTTGTTGCAAATTGTGAAAAAAAAGGCCACCTAGCAATATCTTAGTGTAACCAGCAACCGCCCCCCGCCCACTGTGCAGTACCGAAAAAGATACAGATACAAATTGAGATAGAAATTCAGTTAGACAGAGAGAGAGGTAGAGAAAAGCGTGAAAAAGAAAACCAGCAAAGCGAAATATACGAAAAGAGAAAAGCAACAACATCAACAACAAAATTGAAATTGCAACGCAGGAAGTTCCATAAACAAAAAGCAAAGAAAAAAGAAATTTATAAACAAATCCAAGCTAAACGAATATATATACAAAAAGATATAATAACGGATGTCGTCGTCGATTTGAACAGCAATAAAAAGTTTATAAGCGAACGCCAAATTTTGGATTAACATAAGACTAGGTAAGTTCCCAAGAAACAACCCAACGAAGTCAAATCCCATTGAAAGTCCAAATTGAATATAAGGTTTCATTAATAAAAACAACAAACAAGCTAAAAATATGGTTAAGTATTATGATCATAATTGTTGTTGTTGTTGTTGTTGTTATTGTTATTCGCTTTTTAAAGGTTGTTTAAACGTTGTTTGACATGTTGAAGAATGCGCTCAGTCTCAATACTACAGTTGTTGTCTTTTTTTATGTATTTCTTTTGCCTTGTGCCGTGTTTCGTTTTTTTCTTCTTTTTCGTCTCTTTTTTTGTGACTTGCTAATTGACCTCTAAAAGGTGCTCCGTAATTTTTTATATACATATGTATAGGTATACCTCCTATATACTGAAAGACCATTCAAATTAACATAAACGAAACCTTTAACGATCAAAACAAAAACAAAATCAACAAAAATTTGTTGTAAAAATTGAAAGGCAATCGATAGTTGAACAAGATGATATAGCAGTTTTGGGCCTTGAGTAAGTATTGGAAAATAAATGGATTTAAATAATTGAATGTATGGTATAGCTATAGTAGTACTATTTATAGTCATAGACCTTGACTTCGAATTTAAAGACCTTAAATATAACTGCCATATTAAAGATGATATGAGCGTTAAAACTATAGGCCTTGTATTTGAAGACGGAAGTAGAAATTGATTAGCTTAAAGATCAAGTATGAGGAATTAAAGGCTGAAAAAACCTGTGCTTAAACAGATCTATTAATAAATATACAATTATGTTGTATTTTAAAAGAGAGAAAGTAGAGAATAAAATACAATATTTTAAGTTATTCTACAAAATGTTCTTTCAAATTTTATTATTTGATTAGGCCTTGATAACTATTTGTGTATAAATAAATCTCTGAGCTTATTAAAGAAATCTCTAATTTTCAATATTAAAGACAATGAAGGCAATAAAATCCTTCAAAACATTTAAAATTCTAGATCTTGTAGACCAACTTGCATGGTAAATTCAACTGTTAAAGCTGATCATGATGTGATGAGTGTCTAGGAAATTAGTTTCAAGTGGCAATATTCTAAGGATTTTCGCTATTAAGAAATCAACCAAAAATATTGTTGAAATTGCCTCTGCTTTTGTATCTCAAAGATACAAAAACTGACAAGCAATTGTAGCCCTTTCATGACTGTAAGCTGTGGCTTAGTCTCAATGTGCAATCGCCATGACCGAGTTAAGAGGTTTTTGGTTATGAAAAACTAACAACAGAATTGTCAAGAGAATAACTGGCAACTGTTGTGGCTGAGAGCTTCTCAGAGGGGGGCGCAGAAGTGCGAAGAATAGAGAAGAGAAACCACAAATAACAAAGCGACACTCGAAATGCCAAGACAGCAGCTGCAAAAGAAACAGAAACAGAAACAGAGTCACAATTTCAACTGCATAATGTAGAAGCTAAGTCAGTCAAGCGGATAGAGAAGGCAGATGAAGTGAGAGAGAGAGAGAGAGAGAAAGAGGGGCAGAGTGAGGCATTAAATGCATTTTGGGCGATTGTTTCCCTTTTGTTGCCCGCATTTTGTGAATGCGCGCGCATGCGCAAAAGGATGTGGCCAAGTCCGACCTCTATAAGCCGAAACACAGGGAACCTCTGGGATCTCGGGAGTCTCTGGAACCTCTGGAACCTCTGACAGCGCCTTTTGTGTGTAATCTCGATTTGCAGCTGCTGTCGCATATAAAAAACGCACCTGGCAGCACGACAAAACAACAAGAATAAATATAACAACACAACAACTCTACAAAAATTCTTAATTAATTCTTGTCTCAGTCTGTCGCTCTCTCTCCCTCTCTCTCTCTCCCTCTATCTCCCTTGCTGATTCATACATTCAGTTAGTGACCCACTAAAGGAAATAACAAACGCCTGACGTATCGCTTCACAAGTTTTAAATGCAATTCGTAGATACGACTATGATATGAATAGGTACTGGTTATAGAGAGGGAGAGAAGAGCCAGCGCACAGGGGAAGAAGGGAAGAGGGAAGAGAGTGGCCGTCTAGTATTTTCTTAGACAATTCTGATAAGAGTTCGTTGGAGTCGCGTCAATTTCCTGTTCGAATCGAATTGGATTTCGTTTGAGAACTGGGACTCAACTACAGTCATGACACGTTATGTTGACCATACTACAGTCTTGACAAATTACAAACAACAAGTTAATATTGCAGAAAAGTTATACTATATTTCAGTGACAGCAAAACATTTTAAGTACATTTAAAGCGCATTTATTTTTGATATTTGAGTTTAGAATTTATATAATATCATCAAATTCTTCAACTTACAGTAGAATCAAACTAAAAATGTATAGTTTTTGTACTATTCTGTTACACTTGATAACTTTATAAATAAATTTATATTATATTTCATTGACAGCAAAACAATTTCAGTATTTCTAAAACGCATTTATCTTTAATATTTGAGTTGAGTATTTATGTCATATTATCATATTCATCAACTTACAGTAAAATCAAACTAAAAATGTATAGTTTTATTACTATTCTTTTGCATATTATAACTTAAGCTTATATTGCGAAATCTATCAATAAAATTTAGTTCATTATAGCGAATTATGTTTCTATGAAAATAACCAAAATAATTGGAAAGAAGAGTAGGAGTATAAGCAAACAATAACAATCGAATCTCTATCTTATTTTAAGGTATATTTTCACAAAGTCTCATATTTCAGTCTCTCTTTTTATATAGATTATTCTATTTATTTTTTTTAAGTAATAAAAAAAAGTAATATTATATGAAAGTTTACATTCCAAATCGAGTCCCTACCTTCGCAAATTTTTGTATTTTCTCGCAAGTTTGAAGGCATTTCCTTTTTTTTTGTAAAAATTGTTTTCTTTGTGTTTTAAACTGAGTTCATTTTAACGTTTAAATACTGTATTTCCACGAAAATAATCAAATTAAATCAAAGTACAAAATATTTCCACAATTGGAGTCAAGTCGTGATTTATTTTCATGCCACGTCTATCGCTAAGATTGAGTAGAGTGGATTGAGGTGCTGCTGGTTTGGGGGGGCAAGTCAGCTTATTTAGTTGCGGCTGTGTGGTGCCGCATGGCGCGTGTCGTGGCGCAGCTCCTCCTTGTCGGGGGCATGCATCATTGCCCGCGACACGTGTGGGGCGTGAAAAGACAGCGCCTGATTCCGTCAATCTACAAAACTCTGACAACAACATCATCCTGAATGTTGATGTTCATCAAAGCATTTGCAACAGCATTTTTATTTAATTTCCAACTAAATATTTATACACTACCCTCCAGTGGTAGGGGGAGGGGGAGAGGGAGAGCAAAATGCATTTGGCGCCATTTGTTTTATTTTTAAACAAGGAAAAGTCGTCACACATCCGTCCATCAACTGTGCGCCCCCATGAAATGATGAATGGGAATGCTATGAGCTACAGTTCCCAAACAGCCAATTCCTCATCTACTCCGCCCTCCTGCCCCCCCCCCCCATTAGTATCCCCTCTTTACTTGCCCCCGCCTGGGCTTGTGCAGACGTCAGGCAGACGAGGCGACGTTGCAAGTTGCTAGCGACAGCGTTACATGATTTGTAATATCAGCACAACACACACACACACACACACACACACGCACAACATGCAGTACACACTCACATATGGGAATCCGGTTGTTGTTGTTGTTGTTACTGGCGACTGGCAAAATGTTTATTTTTAACAATTTTCAGCCGATTATCATCTGTCGTCTGCCTCAGTCTGCTGTCCGTTGTTGTCGCTGTTGTTGCTATTATTATTGTTGTTGTTGTATGCACTCTGTGAAATTTTTGTTATTGAATGAACAAGTTTATTTGCCTTGAATTGCAGCCAAGAAATCCAAACATTTTTAGCAATTTCAATTAATTAACTAATTTGTAAATTCAACCAAGCAAATGTTGCTTATTTAGTCTTAGTCCCTTTTTTCACTTGGTTGCACCTAAAGCTAAAACATTTCACAGAGAAACTCTTCAGCTGGAAATTCAACTCAATTCCTAAGCAACAACAACAACTACAACAATAACAAGAACAACAATGAAAGAAAACTTACTTAAGAGGAAGCGCATAATTTAGCAGGCAGCAAGTGTATCTATGAGATACATTCACGTAGCCGTGAGATACTTGTGCTTAAGAGCTTGAAATGCTTCAAATTGTAATCAAATTAATGGCAGCTAAGCAAATTTACATAGTTTGCTTTTTGTTTTCTTTGTCAAGCATTTGATATGTAAACTCATGTAAAATTATTTAGACTGTGTGATACCCTATAGAAATATTTAAATTATGTTTTGATATCATGGAACTTTAAACATAAAATTAAACAGTTTTATGGGTACTAGAGAAAAAGAAAGATCAATAAGAAAATAACAAAATTTAAAAAAAAATCAAAATTTTAGCCAAAGAAATTAACTAGTTAAATTAGTTACAATAAAATTATAAATTATGTCTGTAAAATTTAACAAATCTTTAATTAACATAGAAGATCTTATAAACTTTTGTTACAAATTTAGCTTAATTTTTAATGCAACCCTGACGAGCTTGTCAGTTTAAAGGGTATAACAAATCTGACTGCAAAATTGAGCAAAGTTTAAGATGCCTTTGCTAAATTCGCGGTAGATGAGTTCTTCAAATAACGGAAGCGAACCTGCAGATAAAAATGTGAGGCGTCAACAGACAAAAAAACACACACAACATATATTTATACATACACATATATCTACTATATATGTGTGTGTGTGTGTGGGGAGCAAATTACGCACTTAAAGAGCTCGCCAAATGACAGGAAACGCGTCATTTTTACGAACTTCAAATTACGATTTTACGTTTCGTCGTTTTCTGTAGATGTTTTTGTTGCCTGCTGTTTTTGTTGTTGTTGTTGTTGTTGTTGTCTGTGCACACTTGAAGAAGCAAAAGCAACAGTGTGTGTGTGTGTGTGAGTGTTTATATAGTAGCTGCCACTAAGTAGCAGCAACAGCAACAACAACAACAAGCGACAGTGCAAAGTGCAGACGTCAACGTAATTAAAACTGCCGCAATTGTATCTGTATCTGCAAGTTGTTGTCGCTTGTGAGTGTGTGTGTGCGTGTGTGTGTGTGTGTGTGTCAGAGTTTCCTTTTGTGCATCCTGTGCGCGGGCGGAGGCAAAGGCAAAGGCGGAGGCGGAGGCGGATATGCGCACATTGCGCTGACTTCCTGTCATTGACGCCGACACAAAAAACTCACTGCAAATAGTTCTCGTAACAGAAAACCATTTCCTACCCAGGCACAGTCACAGTCACAGTGAGCACTCCCTGACCGCGACCATGGGCCAAGACGCGTGCTCAGCACGAATCTCTCACCCTGTATTAAATGCTTCACTTTGGCTGTTGACAAAATACGAAACACGAATCAATCAGACAGACAGATAGACACATAGACAGACATGAGCAGAGTGTGTGGGTTAATGATTTCAGCTGTTGGATGTTGCCCTTGTCTGTCGCAGCGGAAGCGCAGCCGACATGTGTTGCATGCCACATCTCAGTCGCTTGACACCGCAGCCTTTGGCCTAATTGATGGCTGACTTACACTGTGCCAATTGACACGATCTCTTCTGATGCTTAACCCTTAGCATGTACCTTGCCACCAAATGCAATTTGCAACATTTCACACGCTCATTCGTGTTGCACGCGTGGGCGTGAGAAAGCTCTCAACATGCCAAGTAAATTTATGGGCGGAAGTTGTGTTTGAGCTTGTAATGTTTATCGATTAGCGCTTATTGAAATTTATATCATATTTTGATAACAATTTGTGTTGCCATAACAGCTTTTTCACGTCAAATCTAGCTTTTAAATGTAGTAAATCAAAAACGCGCGCAGGAAATTCATTTTTGAAATGTGTTTTGCTCTTTTTATCACAATTGTTTTGCCAAAAACTAAAAAAAATATTTGAGCTGTTTATTTCCTGTTATTTACCAAGTTGCTTATCATTATCATAACAACTTAAAAAAAATTAAAAACCAATAATACTGATAATATTGATAAGTCGTGATAATCTGGTTGACGTTAGAAAATTTGGCTCTACATTGTTTTATAGTAAAAAAAATCATACAAAATGGCAATTTAATCAAAAAATGTTAACATGATTTTTAAAACAGTTTTTTTTTTGTAATGCAGCTGTTTTCGATTTCCTTCCCTTCAAAATCAACTTTTTTGCTTCTCAAAGTTGTCAACACTGAGCCACACACAAAGTTTGACAGCAATTGAAATGGAAATATTTAACGTTTATCGAAATTCAAATCGAACCTTAGCTCTAATCACTTGTCAAATTAATCGTCTTAGTCAAGCCTGGGGGAATTATTTATGGCATCCGCTGCGCTGACTCACAGTCAAGGTAAAAGTCTTGGGACGGACGTACTGATAGCTTTTATATGGGCGTAGGTTACCTTTCTATTTGTGTGCGGGTTTCATTAAACATGTTCTGGGTCTTTTCCCATTTCATATGTAAATTCCCAAGATTGTTCAACATTTCCACAGCCTCCACATGAACAAACAAACAAACAGAGGCCCCTACAACAAGTGGCCCTTACAAGCGGGCTTTGTGTGTGGCAATGTGGACAACAAACAGATGCAAGAAGAAGAGTTTTTAGTTTTCATATTTGTTGATTCATTTCATTTCGTGGGAAACTTAGTTAGACTCGTCTTTGTACGACAATTAAATTGTACTGCCCTAGCAAACTTATCGTCAACTCCTTTGGCAGATTCTTGGCTTTCGGTTTTACGCACTTCCTTTCAACGGAAGCACTTGAAAACACGTTCCGGAAAACTATTAACTCAGGCAAATGACAAATGGGCCAACTCAAGGGTTCCACTGGGGGAATATAAACATATGAGTGTGTGAAATGAAATCACAGTTGAACAGTAAATTCCCCTCGCGGCTTCCGTTCGCTTCACACCTTTTCAATTCGGTTTCAGCTTCAACTTCAGCTTTTGTTTTGCTTTGTTTCTGCCTTTTGGCGGATGTTTTTTTACTTTGCCGTTTTCATTTAAAGCCCAGTAATTAAAGAGTACAAGGGGCTAATAAGTTTGTGGCTACATTAAAAAGCGTTGCTTGTTTATTTATGTGATGGGTAGTTGTTTAGGGTTTTTTTTTAAAAAGCTGAAAATTAAAAATAAACAGACTCTATTGTTTTCAATCATTTAAAAATACGTGCAAAGTTGAAAATTTGTCAAAATTTGTTGCTTGAATTTATAAAAATCCCTAAGGGATATATATTTTTATGCAAGTGTAAATTTTTGATTTTCGTTTATGTGTTAAGGCATCTAAAGCGTTGGGTACCGGCTTTTTCAGAGTCGAGCACACTTGATCATAATGTGCAAACGTTTTGCTTTTTTCGGCTTTTTTTTTATTAGGTTTTTGTTTTTGTTTTGCTCGCCAAATTCGCCGTCGCCGCCCGCTTGCTAATTGTTTCCGCTCGCCGATTCTGATTGTTATCGTAATCGATGCCATTCCGGTTTGGCGTTTGCCTTTTTATGTCAGCCAGCAAAACCAATGAGCCACCGATCCACGAAACCACCAATCATCAATCCACTGTAGCACCACAACAGCAGTTAGCCAGTCAGCAAACCAAATGTGGGCCATTTATTCAAATGCGACTATAGCCGACGGTCGATTGGCTGCTGTTGCCACTGTTGTTATCGATATGACAATATGACAGACAAGCAGCGTTGTGATTATTCAGTGCTTCCTTTCGCGTGCGACCCCGCCCCATCGCAACCGTACGTCCGTTCCATATACATATTTCGATGCCAACAAGGTCAGATTTAATTTTGCGCTACAATAACAAAAAAATATCATTCAAAAAAGAAACAACAACAACAAAGAGCAGCGTCAGCTGGTTTCACTGCGACTCTTCAATACTCTAACAGAGATGTTAAGTTAACATGACTTGCCAATCAATTGATCGATAACCTCGTAGCACTGTTAATTGTAGCATCGCTGTTAAGCAACTAGTTAACATAACTGCTACGTTTACATATTAATTGTGTGATATATTTCTAAATGTAAAGCAATCAATATTAGAATCCATTTCACCACACTTAAAAACTGACTCATAAACCAACTAGTTGGCAAAGCTGGTGACAAAGTTATAATGCTCTTTGTATGATTAAAGACAAATTAAATTGCACGTACAACGCGGCGTATGCGTATTATTGTTGCCATTGACGCGATTAAACAATTGTCCGGTTGTGAAAGCATTTCCGCCACTTGAGTTCTGCCCATATACTCGTACATATATAAATACTCATAAATATACATATACATATATATATCCCCCCTTTGCCAATGAGTCACTTCCATTAATCAGCGGCATTTCTATCTTTCATTGCAGCTACTGTTGTGAGCGTGTGTGTGTGCGATGCAAGTGGAGGCCAGTTACCCAAAATACGCCGGACGCGTGCCGCCGTTGGATCTGTCGCAGGTGAATGCCGGACAGGAGCAACTGCAGCAGCTGTGGGCGACAAATGCAGCGGCGGTTGCCATGAAGCGTCATCATCCCTATCAAGTGCTGGACAAGTGCCGTGGCGGTGTTGCACTCCTTAGTGATGACAACAACAACAACAGCATTGCCAACACAACCCTGCAGCATCATCATCATCCTCATCATCCAATTGGCTCCGATGGCTTACCCCTCGATCCCCGAGACTGGACGCGTGCCGATGTCTGGAAATGGCTCATCAGCATGGCCGTCTCCGAGGGCCTCGAGGTAACGCCCGAGCTGCCACAGAAGTTCCCCATGAATGGCAAGGCCCTCTGCCTGATGAGTCTCGACATGTATCTGTGTCGTGTTCCCGTTGGCGGCAAGATGCTCTATCGTGATTTCCGTGTGCGTCTTGCCCGCGCCATGTCCCTGCTCTCCTAGTGCACCACCCTGACTAACGCCTAACCAGGTTGTACATATACATAGTATATCTAGGTTATATAGCATATATGCTTGATAAATATAATTAGTTGTCTTAGTTGTAACTAGTCGCTAGTGCTCCTAATCTTAAGTATTAGCCCTAATGCATTTGCTTATTCGCTTAAGTGGTCGAAGAAATACCCTGCACTCATCTGCGATGCGGGTTGACTTCAAATGCTGTCCTATTAGACAATTAAGTTCCATCTAATGAAAATATAAAATGAAATTTTATGAAATCGAATTCGATATTGGAGTTTTTATTTAATGGAATGGGAATTTTATTGGATTTGCAGAAAAACCAAGCCTATTCTTGAAATATGCAAGTTATTATATTAAATTTTAAAAAGATTATCAGAAATTGGCAGATGAGCTTTCGAAAGAAAGGAAATTGTGTTCAGGTATTACTATATGTTAATTGATCGATCTTGAGAAATGTTCTGAAATTATTAACGTTCTTTAGTGTCTGTCGTTAAATAATTACAAAAAGAACATTACAAAATGCGATATCTGTCAGAGCAAATAGGCATTAATTAGAGAGACATCTTAGAATAAAAATATCTGCTATAATTAAATCAAAAAATTTTCTGAAATAATGTAGAAATTATTATCAGAACTGATCCATAATATTTTACTCCTATTTAAACTTAAACTTTTACTTACAATAAAATATAAAAAATGCTAAAAGAAATCGGCATATCTCATAAATGCAGTGTATTATCTTTGAATAAATATTTAGCTATATCGCAGAGTTCAATTAATGATATGTTTCTCTTTATCAGGCACAGCGTGAAAAAATCTCACACTGCGTTTTGCAAATATTGACAAGCAAAAAAAAATGATAAAAACACTTGAACCTATTTATACACATTGATAATTTAGAGTCTCTGAAGTTCTCAAGATCGACTACAACTAAATCTATACATGTATCATTTAAAGTGCAGTATTCTATGCCACTTTCTAAACAATTTGAATGAATGTGTGCAAGTGGTTTTTAGTATGGGTTTTATGTGCTGTTTATGTCTTTCACAATTTCGTACTAAATCTAAAAGAGACAGAGGTAAAGAGGGAAAGGGACTGAGATGGAGACAGAGAGACCCATTGACATGTTGAATTCGTTGCCCAATTAACACATCATTAAGGTTAAACGAGAAATGCTCTCAGAGACTCGACGGCCTAAATGAAGTGCAATAAACTCGTTGTTATTGTTGGCAAGAAGTTGATGTTAACGTTTTGTTTAGATTTATATATGTACGCCAAGCTGTAGATCACCCAAGGTGTTTATTTATAGAGTATCCGCGTGATTTATGTCTAATGCCATCAATTGAAAAATGGGAAAGGGAAGATAGTCTAATTGAAGAGTAGATACAAGAACGATATGTGGGAGTAGCTGATGATAAACTGGATTCATTGGGTAAACTGGATGCACCCTAACTGGAAAGGTTTCCACTGTATTGGAAATGCTTCAGGTGTATAAGAAATTGATTATTTAATTGATGATGCGTTATGTAAACTAATTAAGCCCTAACTGGAAAGGTGTCCAGTGTGTTTTTAAGGATTCCAGTACATTGGTAAGGCTTCCATGGTTTTGAAAAAAATATTGGAATTGATTACACTGTATTGGAAAAACTTTCAGTGTACTAGAAATAGATTCGTAATTTAATGATAAGATTAGATAACAATCCATGATCAAAATGTTGAGGAAGGGTTGAGTAATCCAGATATTCAAAATGATTCCAGTGTGTTGGAATGGCTTAAATATTCCAATTGAAGAGCAGAAACAAGAGCGTAGTTTATGTGGAAGCATTGCGTAACTATTATAAAAAAAATTCCAGGCATTCATTTCGTTGGAAAGGTTTAATTGCATTTTCAACCTTTTTTTTATGATTTTTGCAAATAATAGTTGAACAATTATGACAACAACAATAGCAAATAATGATAATCAACAGCGGTAGCCAAATAGAACCAGCACAGAAAAGATACGGCAACAGCTAAAGAGAGAGAGAGAGAGAGAGAGAGGGAGAAAAGAAAGGTAGAGAGAGGCAGTGTGAAAGAGAGGTAGCTGCTGATTCAAGCGCTTCATCCGCCCGTGCATCCGCTCGTTTCGTTTCGTTTTTCTATGAATGAACAGCCACAGATACAAATGCAAACACAGATACATACAGCTAAAGATACAGATGTGTACTGTGTGTATGTGTGTGTGTGTGTGTGTGTCTTCCTGTATGCTGTATGCCGCATGCCACACCATGTGGCTCATTGTCGCTGCTGTTGTAACTTTGGAACTTTGCATTTAGTGCAGTTTTATGAATTTGTCTGTTTTGAATTCTCGCTCTCTCTCTTTTTTAGTCTGTCTTTCTCTTTCTCTTTAGTTAAGCATCCGGGATGTTGTTTGTGCCGACTCAAAGGTAAAAGGAAGTGAGACAAATGGGCCACTAGCAGCGGCAACAACAGCAACAACATGGCCATTTACCTTGTACCTTTGGCAGCTACCTTGTAATATGAAACAGATGTCGTTTCCACAGCAACAACAACAACAACAGCAACAAAACTCAAAAGACGCCACTTCGAGCGTGCCACATGCCACAGACACTATATGGCAAGCAGCTGACGCTGTTGCAGTTGCATGAACAACACTTATTCAATGCCAATTCAATATCAATCCATCAGCTGGCCATGAAATTGAGCTCAATGTGAAAATGAACTTAGTTTCGTTAAAATTATTTTAAATCTTGTCATTTGCATATTTGTATAAGTTTTTATTTTTTTTTTATGTTTCGTTTGTTTTTTTTTAAACGCGTATAAATTTATATTGAAATTCAAAATGCATCGATCTTGTCTGTTTCTCAAAAGGTGCGTGAATACTAATTAATTTCTTAATGTTTTTATCATTACTTTTCCATAAAATCCATATCATATTCTCGATACAGTTTAAACCCCGTCAACATATACAAATCGGCAAGTGCGATTTATATGACCTCTGTGGCAAAGATAGCGCCAAGTGCCCTTAACCCAACATGCACCACGGAGTTGGCCACTGAGGAGTCAATCGTCCAGGCACTACATGAATCCATATCACCCAATGCACAGAAGGTTGAGTATCAGGCAGCTGAAAATAATCTGGACAAAGAACAGGAGCAGCAGTTGCAGTCGGAGCAGGATGACGATTTTGTGTATGACGAAGAGGGGAACGTAATAATGTCTTCGAAGGAAAGCTGTAATTGTGTATCCTCCGATAACCAGGAGGAGGATTCTGAGGACAATGAGGAATATTTATATGATGATGACGAAGAGGAGGATTTATTAATGACTTCTACAGATAGATCTTTGCTTCTGCAATCTAATTATGAAAAAATCTATAAACACTATAAGGACACCCAACCAAAACCCATTCCCATTCAGCCTAAACCGCATCTTACTACGTGTATAACCTTTCGTAAGTAAATCATCTAAATCAATCATGTTGATCATCATCATTTTTTCCCACTTTAGATGATAAGTTGGTACTCGTGTTTTGTATGATTTCATTATGTATCAGTGCTTATGTGATTATAAAGGATGCGATAATGAACCCATTTTTTAATCTATGGTGAAATGTGCTATTTTCAATCAATCAATCGGGTTGTCAATCATTTTGTTATCTGTGCTAAGGATTTTAATTGTGATTGCTATCAAATTTGAAATTTACTTTCATAAGTCTGTCAATGAATTGATGCTCAAGTCTATCAATCATGGGTCAATCAATCTGTAGTCCACTAATGTGCCGAAAATTAACATTTTAAATTTATTAAATGTTCTTTAGTATGTTTTTTGTTTGTTTTTATAAATCAATCAATCTGCTGATCAATCTTTATTCCAAACAAACGATTGATCAATCATTCAATTATTTAACTGCGAAAGGATAAGGTAAACTAATTGTCGAAACAGCTACAACATGTTAATTTGCTTTTATTAATCAATCAATCAAACCATCAATCACATTATCAATTAGTTGCTTCTCTGCAAACTTGCCAAGGATTCCAAAAATTACTGTCTTGATTTATTGTCGGCACAGCAAACGAATGTAAATGTGAAATGTGCTTTCATCAGTCAATCAATCAGGCAAGCAATAGATCAATCAATTTGTAATCTATGTGGCGCTGCAAATGCGCTTACCAAACGTCGAATAAAGACCGGAAAAATTGAAGGAAATGCCGCTTATGTAAAGTAGAATATCCGCCGGCAACGTCGACGACCGATCGCGACCCGAACGGAAGGCGGAAGGCGGAAGATAGGCGGACGAGGTGCGAAAACAATAAAAAACAAAAACATAACAAAACGGAAGTGGAAGCAACGAATGACGGTTCCGTCGAATCGTCATCGTCAACAGAACTGTGTGTTCCAACTGTGCCTTCATTCCAATCCATTGTTAAGCTCTCCAACAGATTTTGCCAATTTACAAGTAGTAGTCGCTTTTCCGGCTGATTCTTTTCTGGAAATTGATAGGAAATGACTTAACTAAAAACTGAACCACAATTGCTCGGTTGACTCAAGTGGTTGAGCTTCTTTTTAAGCGAATGCTTCTGAGGGGAAACAGGGGATGGAGTTGCCGAAAAAGCAGACGCTTAAAGAAGCACAAACAGAGGGAGTTGAGAAGAGAGGAGGAGCGATGGGAAACCGATTGTGCAATTGAAACGCCCCTCTTTTTTTTTTTTAATTAGTTCATTGGCAGCAAACGGATGAATGCTATAATTCCCACGAACTCTGTGAATTCAATGGGATAAACAAATGAAGTGAATCAACAAATATGAAAACTGAAAACTCTACTTCTGCTTCTTCTTATTCTTCTTCTAGTTCTCCTCTTCTTACTGTCCCGCTGTGGAGACACCAGAACTGCCGAATATTCAAGGGCAAAAAGTACTAAAATGGTTATATAAAAATACTTGAAAATATATATAATGTGCTATACAATTGATATTTTCTTAAAAGTAGCCAATAAATTTATTAAGTTTAAAATTAAAAAAACTCATATTATACAGATTATAATAATTTACATAGTTTTTCTTGTTTATTTTTTCTTTTCTTTAATACTTTGGTTCTCGAAATAATTTTTAAAACATTTTGAGCTATGAAGCAAAACATTTTAAATTTGCTATTATCTATATTAAGAAGAATACGAATACGAAGAATAAGAATGCCGTTGATACATTTTTTTTTTTATACTTCCTTATTTTGTATTTTCAAGTATCTCATTTTATTTCATAATTTTTATTTTTCTTAATAAATTTTTTACACAAAAATATATTTTGCTTTTCTAAAGTATCTCGCAAGCAAATAAATTTGAAAAAAAAAATAGGTTAGATTTCTAGCTAACAGCACTTCTACATTTTGAATACTCTTCGTTAATATGAAATAGCTAAGTCCAGCTATAAAATAGCTGAAATGCCAGCACTGTGAGCCACACACAATGTGGAAGCTGTGCCTCAGAGCCACTTGTTCTCTCTGTTTGTTTATTTATGTGGACCTTAGGAAAATGTTAAACAAACTAAGGAATTAACATATGAATTTGAACTGGTAAAAGCCATGGTCAGAAAGGCGACAACCCACGTCATGATAAAAGCTATCAATGGAACTGTCTTTTCCCAGTTTTCCCTTTCGAGATGATGACTCAGTGTGTTGAGCGGATGCCATAAACAATTCCCTTAAGTTGGAGTTAAAACTCACGATTTGTGAGGCATATCATTAACACTAGGCTACAATTTAAGTTCATAGCCCCGCAGGTGAGTCGATTAGCGATTAACGACTATCGATATATACATATTTTCATTTTAAAACGCTGCTAAGCTTCAGGCGGTCCACAGCATGCCTCTTTTAAATTGTAGAAACAGAATTAATTATAACATTTTCAATTTCTCGATGGGGACCACCCAACAGATGAAAAGAGAGGGGGTCTAACATTGGCGACTTCCGGTCGCGTTAGATGGAGTCACACTTGCCCTTCGGAGCACTTGAAGTTCAGTGGGTTTCTCACGCCCACGCTGAGGGAAAGATTGCCATGAGAAGGGAAAAAGCCAAAAGCTGTGTGAAAATGCGACAAGAAAATGCGACGAGGCAAAGACAAAGCGCAGCAAGTGACGAGAAAGAGAGAGAGATGGGGTATTCAAACTGTCACTGACATTGCTAGAGTGAGACAGAGAGCCAGAAAGAGAGGCAGAGAGTGTGATGAGTGTATTATGCATATAAACTGAACTGATTGCTTCACATAAAAAGAAGTTCATGGGAACAAAAGTCTTGTATCTTGACGTAGTCAAGTGTAATGTGCCGCCGCCTTCTTCTTCTTCTTCTTCATCTTCTCCTCCACTTGTTTCCCTCTTCATCTTCGCCTCCCTTCAGTCACTCCATTGTTTCTTTTTGGTGGCTGCAATGTTTCGTTGCTTGTCATACGACAACATGTGTGTGAAATGCGTTTTTCGAGGCATTTGGAGTTGTTTGCTTCCATTGACAGCTTCTTTGAAAGCTGCTTAAGTAGATGCTACTTAGTAAATATTATTCTTAAACTAGCACACTTAATTTTTACAAATGAAAGTTTTTAAATATTGCCGACAAATCTTTACAAAACAGATACTTTCAAATATTATAACTTAACTAAAATTGTCGAATTACTCATTACTACTCCGCTGGATGTTATTTCTAATTATCCCTTTGAAATTTATTAAATTAAAAATTTTAAATCACGTTTTACTTTTAATCAACTTTTTATATCATAATTAGTATAACACAACTTTAAAGCTTAAACTTTATTTTGAGACGTTTCATTTTCTTGTTAAAAATCATGGATAATTTTAACAAAAATTTATACTTGTAAAGTGGCTATGTCAAATGTTTCATAAGCTTCAAACTTTCATTTCTTTGGCAAAACTAGACCGATTTTAAAGCGGAATGTCATTTTGATTATAGTTTGGTCTCTTATATTATTCTGCATTCAAATGTTATTAATTTAAAAAAAAAATTTATTTTTCTAAAATTCGATTTGGATGGTAAGGGTGCCCCCTTTGATATTTTTAAAATTCGAAAGTTCCAAAGTCTGATCAACTTCAAACACTCATAACTTTGTCAAAACTGGAACGATTTTCAAGCGGAATGTCAATTTAATCATGGAGTGCCCTTTAAATATAATCTGCATTCAAATTTATTAAAATATGTTCAAATAATTATTTCGCAGGAACTCGACTGTGCAGTATCATTAAGATTTTTAGCTATAAAAAAAATTAGGTATAATGAGAAAAGTTAATAATAAATATAAAAATACAATTTAGAAAAATAGTAAAAATATCCCATTGACGCTGTCATCCCTTGCAATTCAATTAAAGTGCTGCATAAATAATAAGAAATAGATATGCACATAAATATTTATGTACAGATAGATATACGTGTACATGTATGTGTGCCCTTGTAAGGAATGAGACAACAATGTGTTGCCGTGTTTACTGTGTGGGCGTGTCATCACTTTCAATTTTTTTTTTGTGGTGGAATCGCTGGCAATTTGAGTGACACTTCTTGGCTTGTTCGGGTTGTTGCCGCTTTTGTCATGCCGACTGCCAACTGCCAACAGCCGACTGCAACGAATGTGGCAAGGAATAGACTAGACCGAGTGCTGTCTGCGTCTTGTCTGCGGCAACTGCAACTGCAACAGCAACAGCGTCTGCGGGGCTTCCGTTTCCTGCGCATAAATTTTAATGAGTCGACTGTCGAGGAGGACGACGAGCGACGAAATATCAATTGAATTGACTTGCATTGCCATACAAAATAAAAATAAAAAAAAGAAAGAGAGAAAGGCAAAGAAAACATACAGAAAATGAGAGAAAAGGAGATGGAGATACAATCGCTTGGCCAGCCTTGACTTTGGTTTTGAGCAACAACAACAAAGTCATGGCAATGTTGGCCATAAATGAGCGCAACCAGTTTGAGAGTTTGCCAAAAAGTGCAGCACGTTGCATGGTGAAAACAGAGGAAAAGCAATGCGAAATGTGGCAACAATTCGTTGCGGCTTTTACTTGGCTTTCCCAACTCGAGCGTTAAATGCACAGATATGCGAAAAACTTCAAAACTGCAATCGAAACTAGTTTTTCAGGTTCGGCGCATGGTCAGGCAGAAAGACAGACGGACGGACGGACGGACAGACGGACGGACAGACAGACAGACAGACAGACAGACAGACAGACAGACAGACAGATGGGCAGACTCGATGATAACAACAATTGCAATTGCAGGCGGCGCATGCGCCTGGCATACTTGGGGAGACTCGGGACTGGAGACTGAAGACTGAAGACTGTAGACTGGAGATTCAAGACTGGCCTGGCGAGACATTTAAGGAATGTTAATTGCGCAAAAAAGTGAGCACACAGTGCACAGAGAAAGACAGCGATATATATACTCTTATATCGCGTGTTTGTGATGAATATAATGATCGCAAGATGGGTGTCTTCTTGGTGATACCATAATAATGAACTGAGTACTCGACTCTCGCTGATTGCCCCCAACTTCTTTTTCCCTAGACCTAAAACCAACGAAGCAAAACAGCGGAGAAAATCTTACACGCTGCTCGAATTATAAGTCGTCGACATTCTTGCAGTTTCTTGTTGACTGAGAAAACCGAGAAAAATGAGGCAGCAAAATAGAATTAGAGTTTCTGCTCGTATCTGTATCTGTTTGTGTATCTGTATCTGTAGCTCTAGCTGTATCTATTTCTCTGCCGCTGTCTCTGTTGTTATTGCAAAAAACGATATAGTGGAAAACAGAATTCGAGCATGCCCGACTGTATTAGATTCTGTAGATATTCAATAAAAAAACACAAACAAAATTATAAAAGTAATTAAAAATATAACTGTTATTATTTAAAAAAATAAGATGATTCTGTTGCACTTGGGAAATTTTTATTGATTATTTATAGAATTAGAAAAGTTGTATATTAATAAATAAAACAGTTGAAAATGAAAATAATACGCCAAAACACATCCAACAAGTTCACTTTTTTTTAACTTCTCTTTAATTCACATTTTTTTCAGGAGTTTTAATAACTGTTTTCGAATTTTTGTTCTATTTTTTTGCTATAAAAAACTTAATAGACCCTTTGTAATTTCTAAGTACAGAGGCTGAAAAAAAGCAACCAAGAGGTCTGGGATGTCTTGGGTGTCTTGGTCTCTTGGTCGCGTCGTAGTCAGTGGAGCGAGTGAGGCATACGGAAGCCATAAGCTGCACGCTGTTGTGCTCTGACTCTGACAAAACCATCGTCTGGAAGATTTCTCTCTATGCCTCATGTTTCGGCATTTTGTTGGGCTGTTGAACCCACCAGCATGCTCAAAAGGTGGCCCACCTCATAAGCTGAACAAAGTCCAAATCACTTGTGTTAAAAAAATGTTAAAAGGATGCAGCTTTAAATCAATCAAACAGCTGCAAAAATTATGATATGTTCATGCGTGCAAATCACCCAAAATTACAGGAAGCAAAACGAAGAGCACTTGCCGAAATGGCCAAATATCATTCAATTATGTTGATACATGCCACAGGCAAGCCACAACAACATCCTTGCTGTTGTCAGAATTCCACAGGTGCATCAATAAATGGGCGTGTCTCACTGGGCAACAATTACGCAAGCAGCGTTAACCACTTGTTCATGTTTTAAGGTCAGCCACTTTATAATTTATGAGAGGATGTGTTGCCCTAAAATCACTGTACGCAAATGGGGTCAAGCCCACGGGTTATTATTTAAATTATCCAAAATTTACAAAGGCTGTCGATATGCAAGGGGGGAAACGAATTTCAAACTGCACAGTACGATTGGCGCGCACTTTTATCGACTGCTTGCTTTTGCTATTTTAACAGTGTCATTTTCAGCTTACAGCACTCGTACACTGAGTGCTGCACATTTAAAATCAGCTGTGCGACAGCATCACTGCTCAACAAGTTGCCAACACCGATTTAAATTTAAGTTAACTTATAAATTGTAAAATCCAATAAATTTTGGAATAAATTAATAGTTAAATGAAAATTTGAAAAACGAAACTAAATAAAATGAAGGTATAAACTTAAATGAAGGCTAGAAGTTATATTCCCAAGGTTTATTCTTAGTTGCAACTATTTTTGCAATTTTTGACTAAAATGGTACGACTTGCCAGATCGGAATTTTTTTCTGAGACCAACCTTTTGGGCAGAGTGGCAGCCCCGAAGTATAAATCATTTTTTTCGTCAACGTAAACAAAGCGCAATAAAACAAAGAATTTAATAAACGTGAACAAAATTTAGCTGGAAGTGTTGCCAATGAGTATCGAGTTTTATTTACATTCCCTCAACTCGACCCTACAGTCCTTCGCCCAACAAGTTGAACACCTTGCTGGCGTCGCTCTGCAAGCTGTCGTGTGTTTTAGAAGCGAATTCGATACGTTAACTGGCGACTGGCAGTGGCAGAGTCCCGTTGAGTTTACCGCATTGCAGGCAACCTTGTTGCAAGTGTTGCTGGTGTTGCTTCTGGGAACGGGGGCACTCATTGCCTGGTCGTGGGGCGTCTATGGTCAAGTGATCACCGAAAAGTTTGTAAGGCCAAGTGAGTGAATGACACACAAACAAACATATGTACATTTATACAGTAGCTGAAGTAATTGGTTTGACAAAGGAGCAAATTTATAAGTATCCTCTTAATTAACAAATAGCTCAGCCCAATGAAGACCATTATTTAATTTCTTTATTTTTAATAAGACAATTATTAATAATTAGTAAATAAAAAGAAAAATACTTGACTGACTGCACATATTTTTATATTGAAAATATATCGGTACAGTATTTGTAAATTTTGTCAAATCTGTATTTAAAATAAAATAAGATGCTTTACAATTCTTAATGGTATGGTATAAACCACGTTTCAGGTACTTTGAAGGAAATTGAAGAGCTTAAATTATCTGTGGCGAAATTAAAGTTGCCCAAGGAGCATTCACCCAGAATCTAAACATGTCCAAAATCAAGCGATTCTTTTCCAAGAAGAAGGAGGAGGCGGCTTTCAAGGTAATTTCATATTTATTTCATATTAACGCTTTATTAACATTTATTGATTTTACAGCTGCGCATTGGTGGCGGCATGGGTGAAGGCCACAAGTTGAATGCACCGAAGCCGGAGGCACCGACCACCAGCTCCAGGCGTAAATTGGATGTCTATGTGCCTCCCAAGCGGAATGAGCTGAGCAACGAGGCACGTGCAGCTGCCAATGCAGCTTTATCACGTATTGATAAGAAGGATACACGTGACTTCAACACCTCACTGGCTGCTATCAAGGCACAGGCGAAGCGGGAACTGGAAGCTGAGCGTCGCCAGAAGGATGAGTTGGCCAACGCAAGCAGCTCGGTTAGTTCTGTGCCCAGCAGCAGTTCCTCAGCTGTTGAAAACAAGAATCTAGCCTGTCAAGGTGTCTTCTTTCGCTGTCCGCTTATCGGCGAGGAGATTTTGTCCAAGAAGGCTTGGAAGATTAAGATCAAGGAGTTTCTCTATCAGCAGCTGGAGAGTGAGCGCGGTTTAACCGCCTGTTTGATCATACAGAACTGTAACGTGAAGGAGAAGGCCGACGATTGCATAGCCACATTGATTAAATATCTGGAGAACATCATCAAGAATCCGAATGAGGAAAAGTTCTGCAAAATACGCATGTCCAATAAGATCTTTAGTGATAAGGTGCGATATGTGGACGGCGCCTTGGATGTTCTTTATGCAGCTGGCTTTAGCGAGGTTCAGATGGACGATGAGCCTTTCCTCTTGTGGACCAAAGAGCAAACCGAAGAGGGTCTTGACCTGGCCATGATTGTAGAGTCGCTCAAGAACTCGGAGCCCATACAGCTTGAGCTGGATCGCAATATTAAAGTGCTTTTACCATCGCAGGCACGTCGTGTTGTCTTGCCAGATGATTTCTATCGCATCTCACCGGAGGAGATTAAGCGGGAACAACAGCTGCGTGCCGAGGCAATTGAAAGCTCCCAAATGCTTAAGACAAAAGCTATGCGGGATCGCGAGGAGCAGCGTAATTTACGCATGTATCGTTATTCACTGATCAGAGTCAAGTTTCCCAATGGTCTCTATATACAGGTGAGGCATCTTATTTCTTTCCGATTCAATTCTTAACTTATTCTTGATTCTTTCAGGGCACTTTCCATGTATATGAGAAGATAGCTGATGTCTTTGAATTTGTACAATCTTGCCTGGCGGATGAGTACCTTGAATTCAACTTGGTGGCCACCAGTGAGGGAAAATTCAATGAGGAAGACATGGAAAAGACATTATACGACTGCAAGTGCGTAGTTAAACTTGACATGCTATTGTTTTTTTTATTCACTATGTTTATATGTATTTGCAGACTCATTCCAAATGTTCTACTTCTTTTCACCGCACCGGCAATACCAACTCCAGTGGCTGTTGATGTCAACTTCTTGAAGGAAGAGCTGCTGATGTTGGTGCAGGCCATGTAAAATACATTTATTTCCTTTGGGCAGTTAATCATACGAACGGCAGCACTACATTCACCTATGTCGCCACTTATATGGCCGCTTTTAAGTTATAAAGTTGTTGTTATTATTTATTGCTATCTATTCAAATCAAATGTAAGCACATGTTTCGAATTAACTACTGATGGAAAGTACCATATATTTTATTTACTAGAGTGGATTTTTGCGAGCTAGAAATTTAGTACCATATATTTTATTTACTAGAGTGGATTTTTGCGAGCTACAAATTTAGCTAGGTAGCAACCTTTTGAACCAAAACAGTGTTACAGCACTAGTCTGCCAACTTATGAGGAAAAATAGCGGTTTCTGGTTGGAAAGCATGTAAATTTAAAAAGTTAGAAAAAATATGAATGGCAAAAAATAGCAAACGAACTTTGAAAATGGCTAGCTATGAAATAGCTAAGTTGGCAACAGTGACAATGACAATCAGCTGTTTCGCAATTTTTGCCATGCGGTATTTTGGTATCGTCTTTCTACGGTCACATTGTAAATGGACTTAAAACCAAGCATGCCAGCCCGTTCTTTGTTGCGACATGACTGTGAAAACAAGTTGGCATCACTAAAACTACATTTGGATATCAGCTGTGCCGTCTCGAATTTTTTGACAATTTAACGTGATATTGAAGCTAACAAATAAAAATTAGCCAAAACCACCGTGATTATGAGCTTAAAATTCCATTGTTAATCAGTGCTAAAAAGGTGAATGCGACCAAGTTTGAATTTACTAGTGATATGCTAAAACGCAGGTGAGGCATGTGCTTTATTTAATACAATAACAAACAATAACAACAAAAAACTCGTAGTTGATACGCTTTGTTTTTATTGCAAGAGTTCAGAATAAGCAGCTTATCTTATACACAAGTTATAAATTATGTGTGCGTGTGTGTGGCTCAGTTAAAGTCATAAATGGAATAACTGATGTCATGTTAAATGCGGGGGATGGTCATCTTTTGATAATTTACGGCTGCCTCGACGTCGACGTCAGCGTCTGTTGCATGCAGCGCGTGAGGCGTCCAGCTCATTATCGAATTTATTGGACAAACAAGAATTGTAATTTGTAATGCGTTGTTAATTAACTTAAAGGGCGCGCAGTGACAGCCCCTTATTGGGCTAATGAGGGATGCAGATGTGGGCCAAATTCGTAATCCCAAAAACGCAAGCATTTTCAATTTAATGAATCCATTTTCATTGCAACATTTTGTCTGTCCATCGGCGCCGCATCGAGGAACGGTAAAAGAAACAAACAGCCAGTGCTGCCAGAACAGCCTTATTTCTCCGACAAATCTGGGGTTTTTTTAAGCTCAATTGCGGGAAAACTACGAATAATGCGAGCAATTTGGATTTTTTTTTTAAACATTATGCTTTTTCTGGAATTTTATTTCAATATATATGTATAATATCTATGTACAGTGGCTCCCAGCATACTTAATCCACTACGTATTTAACTATGTTTAACATAACACACTATTAAACTTAAAAAAAAAATATTATTGAAAACCTATTTTAAAATGTTAATAAACATGAAAAGAAAACATTTTTCTGTTTTTATTTTTATTGGAAAATTTAACCTTCTCCCCCACAAAAAAACTCTTTTTTTGTGTCTCAAAAGTTGGCAACACTGCAACCAATTGCAGCCTTCATTTGCAGCAGCAACAAAGCCAATTTGGCGCAAATCTTCTCAGCCAGAAGGCAAGTTGATCTTGGGAAAAGTAAATAGAGAAAGAAAATCGCCGCAAAGCAAACTTAATGAATCTTTTGTGTGGTTGCAGCTTTGGCTGCTAAATTAAATCGAACGGCGGCCCACAATCTGCCGCCAAATCGAAAAGTTGTAGAACCCGCTAGCGATTCAAGACACGCAGCCAAGCTTTTGGCCATAAATTGGCGAGGCCAACGAATTTGCTATTGTTGCCGCTACTTATTATAGCCATGGTATCATGGTATCTAGGCCCCTTCATTAAACGGCCACAAAATGCTTGACCAATGCCCAATGATAGTGTGGGTTCAGCGTCAGGTTCGAGTGCGTGAGATATGCATTATTTATCTAGCGTTCAACAGAATTTTCTCATTTTTGCAACTTCCTGGTATGCATTGCTCAGATAGCGCATAGTTAAGCGTCTTGTAATTTTTTTTTGCCTGATAGAGAAATTGAGCCTTAACTAGTATTTGGGACATTCTCAGGCTGCCTCAGCTTATGTTGCACGTGCCACAGCCCGTTGATGGCAACCTTTTGGCCAGTTGCTGATTGAACGATTCGAAAAAAGATCATCACCCTTGAGATGCTGCCCAGAGAGATGATGAGGTGCAAATTGTGGCTGCCATGAAATTGCAAATCAAGCAGCTTTAACTCCACGCTGCAACTGCAACTGCGACGGCAACTTCTGCCCCCAAATCGACAGCCGGCACTTGCATTTCATTCAAAATTGTTTACTCAACTCAACAGAAAATTGCAAATCGAATTTACACCGATTCTCTTCCCTCCCCCCTTCTCTTGTGGTGTGTGTGTGTTTGTGTGTGTGAGTGTGTTCCGACAGCTTCAAGTCTGACGCCTGACGGTTGATTTGTTTTTGCGGTTGCCACGAACCACTCAAACAATAACAACAGCACGAAAGAAAGGTTAGTTTTAGCACGCCGAAGACTTAATACCCTTGCAGATCACTATTTTTAATTTTCGATCGAAAGATTTTATGATATAGAGCAGTGAGTTTGATTTCAATATCTCAGGAAAAAAAAAGGTTGTTCATACATAAATTTGATTTTTAACCAATCATTCCTTTACCAGTTTTATGATATTTATAGTAGTTCCAACACTTGTACCGGTTAGGTTGTGGTAAAGTTGGTAGCTCCAAGAGTTGACCAAATTCACATAGTCATAACTTGCTCAAAACTGAACCGATTTTCAAGCGGAATGTCATTTTGATCATTATTTGGTCCCCAAATTGATTCGGCATTTAAATTTTAATCATCTAGAAAATTTGATATTTTTCGATACTAAGCCAAATATCATCCAATTTTCCATACATACCCCTTGACATTTTTTCAATATCTTTGATCTCTCATAACTTCATCAAAATAAACCGATTTTCAAGCGGAATGTCATTTTGATCATTATTTGGCCCCAAATTGATTCGGCATTTAAATTTTAATCATCTAGAAAATTTGATATTTTTCGATACTAAGCCAAATATCATCCCATTTTCCATACATACCCTTGACATTTTTCAATATCTTTGATCTCTCATAACTTCATCAAAAATAAACCGATTTTCAAGCGGAATGTCATTTTGATCATTATTTGGCCCCCAAATTGATTCGGCATTTAAATTTTTATCATCTAGAAAATTTGATATTTTTCGATACTAAGCCAAATATCATCCAATTTTCCATACATACCCCTTGACATTTTTTCAATATCTTTGATCTCTCATAACTTCATCAAAAATAAACCGATTTTCAAGCGGAATGTCATTTTGATCATTATTTGGCCCCCAAATTGATTCGGCATTTAAATTTTAATCATCTAGAAAATTTGATATTTTTCGATACTAAGCCAAATATCATCCAATTTTCCATACATACCCCTTGACATTTTTTCAATATCTTTGATCTCTCATAACTTCATCAAAAATAAACCGATTTTCAAGCGGAATGTCATTTTGATCATTATTTGGCCCCCAAATTGATTCGGCATTTAAATTTTAATCATCTAGAAAATTTGATATTTTTCGATACTAAGCCAAATATCATCCCATTTTCCATACATACCCCTTGACATTTTTTCAATATCTTTGATCTCTCATAACTTCATCAAAAATAAACCGATTTTCAAGCGGAATGTCATTTTGATCATTATTTGGCCCCCAAATTGATTCGGCATTTAAATTTTAATCATATAGAAAATTTGATATTTTTCGATACTAAGCCAAATATCATCCAATTTTCCATACATACCCCTTGACATTTTTTCAATATCTTTGATCTCTCATAACTTCAAAAATAAACCGATTTTCAAGCGGAATGTCATTTTGATCATTATTTGGCCCCCAAATTGATTCGGCATTTAAATTTTAATCATCTAGAAAATTTGATATTTTTCGATACTAAGCCAAATATCATCCCATTTTCCATACATACCCCTTGACATTTTTTCAATATCTTTGATCTCTCATAACTTCATCAAAATAAACCGATTTTCAAGCGGAATGTCATTTTGATCATTATTTGGCCCCAAATTGATTCGGCATTTAAATTTTATCATCTAGAAAATTTGATATTTTTCGATACTAAGCCAAATATCATCCAATTTTCCATACATACCCTTTGACATTTTTTCAATATCTTTGATCTCTCATAACTTCATCAAAATAAACCGATTTTCAAGCGGAATGTCATTTTGATCATTATTTGGCCCCAAATTGATTCGGCATTTAAATTATAATCATCTAGAAAATTTGATATTTTCGATACTAAGCCAAATATCATCCAATTTTCCATACATACCCTTGACATTTTTTTCAATAGATTTGATCTCTCATAACTTCATCAAAATAAACCGATTTTCAAGCGGAATGTCATTTTGATCATTATTTGGCCCCAAATTGATTCGGCATTTAAATTTTAATCATCTAGAAAATTTGATATTTTTCGATACTAAGCCAAAAATCATCCAATTTTCCATACCTACCCTTGACATTTTTTCAAAAACTTTGATCTCTCATAACTTCATCAAAAAAAAACCGATTTTCAAGTGGAATATCATTTTGTTCATGATTTGGCGTCCAAATTGATTCTGCATTCACATTTTGTACATTAAAAAAATGTCATATTTTTCGACTATAAGCCAAATATCATCCAATTTTATATATGTCATATTTTTCGACTATAAGCCAAATATCATCCAATTTTCCTTACCAACCCCTTGAGGTTTTTTCAAAAACTTTGATCTTTCATAGCTTTGTCAAAACTTAACCAATTTTAAAGTGGAATATCATTTTGTTCATGTTTTGGCGTCCAAATTGATTCTGCATTCACATTTTTTACATTTAAAAAATGTCATATTTTTCGACTATAAGCCAAATATCATCCAATTTTCCTTACCAACCCCTTGACGTTTTTTCAAAAACTTTGATCTCTCATAACTTTGTCAAAACTTAACCAATTTTCAAGTGGAATATCATTTTGTTCATTATTTGGTCTTCCAATTGATTCTGCATTTAAACCGGAGCCGAAACCGTCACCTATATTTGTTTCGATTTTATTCCCTGGTTATGAGGTAGTTATTCTAGATATTTATTCCGATAAAATTAGTTTTGATATCTAAAAAAGTACACCAATTTTCCATTCTAAGGATTGATTTTGATATCTTTTTTATTTCTACAAATAGTTATTCCAAATGGACCTTGATTAGTTATTTTTTACTTGTCCCAAAGTGTGTTAATGGCAAAAAAGTTACTTGACTAACTGTAATACTCTTTTGCAAGGGTATAACAACAACAATTTCGAGCGCGCCCTTTAACAAGCGTTTAGTCTGCGCCTGCGCTTGCGCCTTCTTCTCCTCCTCTTCGTCTTGCTCCATCTCCAACTTCTCTGACTCTGACTCTGACACCTCGTGACCCGTTCCCAGTGCCCCGAAATTGATGTTGTTGTTACTGTGTAATGGGTAAATCGGTTAGAACCGTTCCCCTTCAAGACCCGACACGCAAGCGCCCTGCATTTACATATTTTTGCCTGCATTTGAACTCTGAACTCTCAGCTGAATGAATGTGGCAGCAACAAATACAACGACAACAACCTTCTGACTCAAAGTTGAGACGGCGATTGCAACCGCACAGCGGCAACATCAGCAGCAGCTGTGGCACAGCTACAAAAACGGAAACGCTGCGGCTGTGACAAAACTCTACTTTGCCTCAATTAACACTTTTGAACTTGACAAGCCGCAAAGCACACATACACACACACACACACAAACGCACACACACGCAATCAGTAGCGATGGGGGCTAATCATCATATTGAGTCCTTACTTTTATGCTAATTACGCAATAGCGGAAGAATTCTATAATAAAACTTGAATTATTGCTTATCAAATCTAATTGCTGATATTTTTAAATACTCTCTTTAGTACAGAAATAATTTATATAGGCAAATTTATTTAGCTAGATAAAAATAAGCGAAATAATACGATTTTAAATTAATAAAAGCTTTAAGATTATTATATAAATAATATCAACAAATTATGTAAATTTTTAAATACAATTTTTAACTAACTAACAAGCTTTTTAATTTAACAAATGTTTTCAAATTAAAATTACAAAATTGTTAAAAATGTTCATTAAAAATTAACTATATAATTAGATTCTAAATAGCCACAAATATATATAGCAGATTGCTTATGTACATAATCTCCCTTAGCAAAAAGATCTTCATTCATCTCTAATTTGCAATCAGAAGAATAAGAACTTCCGGTCAGCATCGTTGCTGTCTGCCTCATTGAACGAGTTAAATGTTGCGTAAATTTTTATGAATGAATGAGAAATCTTGTCATCTTGTGGCAACTGGCAACGGGCAACGGGCAGCATCTCTATCTCCATCTCCCTCGTATCACGCGCTCATCATTCGCGACCAATTAGCGCAATCAGCAAGTGGATGCCACCAAGTCATGTATGCAACATGCAACTATCTTTATTTATTCCCTTCCCTTCCTCTGCCTTGCCACAAACAGGCAACGCCTAGACAATTGAGGCATGGAAAATCTACGCAAAAGTTCACAGCTTGATAAGATTAATTGGTGTCGCCTTCCGCTGCAACCCTGCAACTTCCCCCTGCCCCACTGCCTTCCTGCAACTTCTGTTGCAGTCAATTTCAAATACATTTGCAATTTGTCAAATTTGGTAGCTTGAAGATAAATTAATTTCGGCATCGATTTGATCGCTTGTCTCTTGAGTCATTTTGCATGCGGCGTGCCAAGTTTTTTGCCTGTTGGCTGCCTCATTTGGTTGCATGCCTCGACTGGGCTTTGGCCATTGTAAATGTGCTTTAATGACCATTGGTCAGCAAATCTCATTTTTTGTCGTCGCGCGCCAACGTTGGACATGCTCGACATGGACCGCCTGCTGACACACACACACACACACACACACACATAGATACACACACACACACACACACTTAGTCAGCATTGGTTGCCAAATGCTTAGCTTAGTAGTAACTGGTACCTGCCCCAAACGAAAATAATGACCAGTGTCCACATGCTGCACATTTGCACATATTTTCCTATTTTCCGTATAGCTTGATCTCCCTCTCTCTCTCTCTCTCTCTCTCTCTCTCTCTCTCTCTCTCTGTCTCTCATCACTAAAAAACTTTACACTTGGCTTTTCTCCAACTTGGTCGCACATTTGAAAAATGACATTACAAATTGCGCACATTTGTCTAATTAAATCCCTGCTCCAATAACGAGTTGAATCTTCTTAGATTACAATCTCACAGCGGTGCGTAATGGCTTTGGTCAGTTTCAAGAAGAAGCACGGTTTTTTTTTATGTTAGGGGTCTTTCAAGTGGTTTCCTTTCGCCAGCTTTTTCAGGTGGCAATATTTGATTGCTTTGTTGTCAGGTAATTCATTGCGTATACTTAATATTCTTGTAGATATGAGTGTCTTTTTGCAATCTTGAAATTAAGTTGTTGTTTAACTGAAATTGGAACTCGAAATTGACCAGCGATTAAATAAGCTTCTTATTATAACTAATCCTAACAATATTTTGTATTTGTATTTATTTATAATTCTATTTGTATTTTTATGTTCTGTAATGTTTATAATTTTTTAAACTAAAATTTTTTTTAACTTTAACTATTTTTTTAGATTAATAAAGATGGATGCATTAATAATAGGGAAATTATTATTTCATGAAAATTTCAGTTTTCACCTAAAACTCAAAGTTTTTTGTATAAATCCTGTTGCAAATACTTTATTGTCGTGTTTTAAAGATTTTCCAATGAAATTACAGTTTCTCAAATATATATACACTTAATTATAATAAGTATAATATTAAAATAATTAGAATTTCAGTACTTTCTTCTCTCTAATATAAATACTTAATTCTTTAATATGCTTATGAGTATTTTCAATTTATTTAAAAGGTTTATCTTGCTGTCAATTCCTCACACTTTCTCCCATTTATTCTGTCTCTATCTATTCTATAACCATATAATATCGATTAGAAAGAATTAGTTGTGTCCCTCGTTAAAGTCCAAAATAGGGGCTCGAGACTTTTAAGTGGCCCTCAGTTGCCAGTACATAAAGTGCTTGCTGTTGACCAATTAGAGCTCATCGAGTGGCCAACGAGGCTGCTGGCCAAATGCAACCCCTTAAACTGGACCACAGAATACATAAGCGAATGACCGCACACAACACCAACAACAATAACAACAATGACAACAACAATAGCTGCACCAGCATCTAATGAAATTAAGTGAAAATAAAATCAAATAAAATATTAACAAAAAGCCGAACGAAACGAAGCAACTTTACTCTCAACTCAACTCAACTCAACTTTTCCTGCTATCAGTTGCCACTCGAGTTCTCACTCAACTGATAAGAGCACGTGTTGTTGCATGCGCCATCTCTTTCGCACATGCAACTGCGCTCAATGCTGCAGGCTACCTCCCAGTTTTCGCTCAGTCTTTGAGAGATGGTTGCAAGAAGTCTAGAGAAAAATATCAAATTTCTGGTATGGATCGAGATAACGATATACTATTAATATACCACTAATTTCCATTTATTCTATTTAACTTGTAGATTTGAAAGTTGCAGGTAGAAAATAACATTTTAATTTCTGCAAAATTGGTAATCCTGGAAATACTTTTCGAAACGGTGTCTAAATTGGAAATTTTGAAGTTAATTTTAAATTTAACTCAGATAAATTTGACAGCCAACCATTTTGTTCTTAAAATATTAAAATTTCTGGGTACTTAAATTCTCAAATTAAGTCAGAAGCGATCCTTAATTTAAATTTCAGGATATAGTAGTATGCTTTCAGTCAAACTTGGAAAACTATAACTGAATGTATGGCAGGTAATTCTTAGCGTTAAGTTGTGCTTTAAATTGAGTAATTAAGCGTTGATTATTCGCTGTTTTTAAAAATTCCAAATAATGTATTATTCAGATGATTGATATATGTAACTGATTAATGAAATACATTATAGCTTAAGTTGTTGCTCATCTAATATGTGTCTAGGAGCTACGTCATAGGCCCGTTTCATTCAATTCCTAAACTGCTTATGTAGTACACATTATCTAGTATCGATCGTTCTCTGCTGCCTTTTCAATTTTGAGTTTTGTTGTTGCTCTATTTGCATTTTCAACTTTGAAGCATGTGTTAGTGTGCGACAGCAACAGAAATACGCAGCAGTTTTCAGCCAAAGCAGAAGAGTGACACACGCTGCGAGTGTGTGTGTGTGTGCGTGTCTGTGGGAGAGAGCATGGGAGAGCGCGCGAGAGCAACAGAACAGTGGGCATCGGTGTGGAGTTGCTTGCTCACAATATTACCGGCGGCAGAGCAAGCATGCGCTCTCTGTCTGACCAGTTGACTGAGGCGCACGCGACGCTGCTCTTTTATTCGCTCGAGTTTGACTTGAGCTTCGTTCAGTCTCAGTTTTAGTCGCTGTTTCAGTCTCAGTCTCAGCCTCTGTCGCAGTCGCAGTCGCAAACGGTGCTGTCGTTTGCCTTTTGTGTCGTGAGTAACTCAGTCCGGTTTTGGAACCCAACGTTGAGCGCGTTTCGCGGATTGTGCAGTGCAGTTTAGTTGTTGTCAATGTTGCTTGTTGTTTTTGCCTGCCTGACAAATCCCATTTTCCCATAAATATCAGTGCGTCTCCTCTGTGTGCATGCAAAAAAAAAAATTAAATAGCCGACGGCTTTCCAGTGAATTATTGTGCAAATTCCAAAAGATACAAACACAAACAGATGCAGCTTAGCGATAAGTGATACAGAATATCCCCCCCAAAAAAAATAAGAACACTCAAAAAGCATTAAAACGTAAGTTAAGAACTCGACAATTTTTTGGTTGTTTTATTTATACTTTGCAGATAACAGAAGAATTCTATCTCAAAAAGAAGAAAAGTGTCTTTTAGTTTTTGGTAGATTTGAAACGCATATTGTGATCTGATTTCAGTTCATGAAAAATAATACTTCTTATCGCTACACACGCACACATTGAACGATCATAAAAAATATTTGAATAGAATTGAAATAAGGCTTCGGCACTGATAAGAGTGATTTTTATATTAGTGTCAGAATTTATAAACTGTTTGCCTGAGGCAACACTTATTTGGTGGAAATATTTCCAACTTGGGTACTCGAATTTATATTTATGATTAGATTACAATTTAGCTGGGGATTTCCCAATGGCAAAGGAATCGCTTGCAACGCCAAATGAATAATGCTTGCCACAATGCAACAACGAAATCATGTACAAGTGATTAAATTAATTAATGATATAGACACTGCGCAATAATGTCCACGCACACACAAGAGATGGAAGAGAGTCTCCACTCTATCTATCTATCTTGCTTTTCCTGTTCTTCTCATGCGGCATGCAGCATGCAGCGCGCCACATGATGCAGGTTGCTGTGGCCACTCGGATCTGTCGGAGGCGCACAGATCGTTGTCTTAACTTGTCGTACACGATGTCTTATACGTGTAGCAACAATTTATTTCGCCCGATCCCGATCCACTCGAAATCGATGGACAATCGCTGGGCGATCAATCAAGCCTCTTAGCTAGACTTCGCTATGATCAATATTCTCTAGCTAAAAATAATCTGAGACGCGTTATCTTTATCGACATGGTCAGTCGAAGGACAGTTAAGAATCATTTTGGCATCATCATCATTTATTATAAATTAACTATAAAATGAGCACAATACCGAGGAAACTTAAATTTGAGTTAAGAACGTGAAGTTTTAACTCTTTTCTGGTAAATTAATCGCTTTGAAACTTGTAGGATCAGTTGTTTGTAATTTTATAATGTGATATGTATTAGTTTAATAAATAAATAAACTTGTAAATAATGTTGGTTAACAATATGTAGCATTTGTAATTAAAGATTATCAGTCATAATAGTATTAATACATTTCTAAGAATTTAAAATTATAACATTTCCGTTTTCCGACAATCGGAACATGTCTATACCAATCCATTTCTTAAAAACTTGTACTTCCAATCCGAACATAAATTTTCCACAAAAACAAATTTATCTTGAGATTCTATTACTTCAACTTTTCTTATTCGAATTTTTTTAGTCTTGTTTTACAAACTCGAACTTCATATATTTAGTTTTTTTCTTATTAGACCTTTCTTATATTCCGATTTACTAACTTGATCTGCTCTAATTTCAAGTTCTTTACTTGAAATGTTTTTATGACAAACTTCTCTGTCTCAATCTTTTCCAAAAAAATAATTTCTCTAACTCATTTCCCCATTACCTATGAGTTAAATCAATGTATATTATTGATTCTAATTAGAGAAATAATTAAGCTACAATTTTGCAAAATTTTGAATATTGTCTATAAGGAATGTTTATTTTTGTTACTCAATATTATATATGATAGAGTCACAATCAATGTTGTTTATCAGTTGAGAAAGTAACGATTTCGTTGGCAATAAGCTTCAATAAGCTGGAATATAAACAGCACAGTATATTTGTATATATTTGATTGATAAGACTTAGGTATAGGTACGCCTAGAGTACTCAATGTGTTTTATAGATGAGTCAGATGAGTCTCGTACATATAAGAAGAGATCTTATACTATACACATTTTGGAGTTAAAACTCTCCATTAAAAGTGAACAACAGAAAGCAGCTCATTTGGCTCGCACTTTGGTTGTTAAGATCGTTTTATGACTGCGCGTAATTAGTTTTTACTTTAGTCCACATATTTCCAAGATGTTTTATGGTCCAGCTGCCCTAAGTTGGGTTTAGTTTTCTCGCTGTTTTATGTGCCGACATAGAGAGGGAGAGAGAAGAAGACAGAGAGAGTGAGAGAGATGCTGAGTATGTAACTGTTTTTCCTACTAATATCTGTGTCCAAAGTGCTAATTGAAGCATCTCCAAGTCAGCTTTGAGAGCAGGGTCAAAGGAGTCAAAGTTCTTTGCTTTTTCTGTGCTTTGTTTATAGCCCTGTTTTCTTTTTGAGGAGCAGAGACAGAGAAGGAGACAGAGAGACGTGTGTATTTGCTGCTCTGTTCGAGTGACTGACGACAAGTGCCTACACCTCTTTCAGGTAAACTGTCAAACTGGAGATTGTTGTCGTCGTCGTTGTGCCATGTTTACAGACTTCGATGTCGAATTAATTAAACTAACTTGCAACCCCATTCAAGCTGACAACCTAGACAAACACTCACACACACACACACACACACACAACAACACACACAAACTGCACCTCAATTTGTACTTTTCAAAAGTAAATTTGGCTCTCAGCTTAAATTGGTCAATGTAATCCGAGGCCATTGTCCAGCCTCAGCTTGAGTTATCCTTAGGGCCAAAAACAAGAAAGGGACATAACCTCCTTCAACTCAGGTTGAGACAATGTTCAGCTCTTTGTTTGACTTGCAAGTTAAGTTTAAGACATGTTTCACAGATTCTCAATTTTTAATGAATTTAATTTATTTCTATTATTATTTTAATTCCTTTATTCAATTCACATCACTACATCTTTAAACTTAATATTTAATGTGTTTTAAATTACATATTTTATTAATATATTTATAAACATTAAATATATATTTTTGCTGCATTTAATTGGCTTGAATAAAACCTTAAGCTGCACTTTTAGCACTTCACTCAATACTGTTTTTCTATATTCAAAACTAACTGAGATGAAATTTAATTTCCTTGAGGTCAAATGTTATCCATAAAGCTCGTCAGCTTAGGTGCCTCTTTGCCACACAGGTACACACATCCTTGCCACATGTTGTCCATTGATTGGAATATTCATTGAATAGTTTTTAAGCTGATTTATATGCCATTGTCTGCTGTCGACAATTTAATAAATATTTAATTTCAACGCTCCTAAATCCACACATAAAAGATTCAATCAACTCTGAAGAGAGAGAGAGAGAGAGAAGGCGAGAGATTCGAACAGAGCGAGGGATGAGCTTGATGATGATGTTGTTGCATTCAGGTATTAATAATAATAATAACGAGTGCTCGCTTATGACTTGCAGACAACGTTGTCGTAATTTGCAAAACGCACAATCGCTTCCTATAAATCAAGACGAGAGAGAAGCTCGGACTGCGACTGGGACTGGGACTGGGACTGGGATTGAGTTAGGGATTGAGTCTGAGTTGGGAAACCTGTTGTACTTGCACTCATCTACTCTATTCAGATCAAATGGAGCAGCAGCCATAATTCACCTGGCGTATAATGAAACGTATTCAGACAGTATTCATAGTATTCATAGACAGTATTCGTTCGCCTTTGTCAGTGCACCCAAAAGGCCCCAAATCTAAATCCAAATCCAAATCCACAAGCCACAGACGTCAACTGCTATCAATCTCAGGTGAAACACAGTACGCTGCCTTCTATCCAACGCCTCTTGCCGAGCACAGTCTCTCCCCTTCCCATACCTTCCCTTTCCGCACATTTCAACTCCCCCGCCACAGCCATTAGATGGCATCCCGCTCAAAGGAAAGCGCCCGTCGCAATAGATCGCACATTGCAGATAGAGGCGTGCCTGCCACTCCACTCCACTCCACTCCACTCGACTCCACTCCACAACACAACTCAGCGCACAGAAGAGGGCCACAAACAAAGGCCAAGACTCAGAGAAACTTCACGAACTTGGGATACGCTTTGAATTAAGATAGTATTATAGATATATTTATTTTTTAATTCTTACTGCTTCCAAGTTATAGGCATACATTTTACTTAAATTAGTTTCTTTTCTATATATTTATGTCTGCATTATTTTTCGACTTTAATGTCTCTGTCGTTTAGCCAAATCCTTTTGCTTCTCTCTCTATTTTTATATTAAAACAGTGGTGTCCAAAAGTAGGCAATAAAATACTTTTTCCTTTCACAGGTGATATACACATTCTGGACACTACTGTGTTAATCAAGTTTCCATATCTTTTTAACTCTAAGTTAAGTTCGTAATAAAATAAAAAGGTTCAGTGTCTTTCCGTTTTTGTTTTTATTTTAAAGTTTTAGTTCCAAAACTGTTAATCTTTAAAATTTTTGTATTTTTATATTTTTTTTGAGGTTTTATCAAGATACCTTTATGATCTGTTACTCATAATAATATTACAATACAATTTTTCATTATTTAAGGCGAATTAACATTATTTTAAACTAAAAAGACAACAATAAATTATTGAACAATCAATGGTAAATTTTATAATGAAAAAAAGAATTACATTTGAAACTTACAGACTTACAAATTACATAATTTTGTCTAATTCTTAAAGTTTCCCATTAAATATATTATAATTTCTAGTGCATAGATAAAAGTTAAGATGACGTTCTTATGCTTCTTGTAGTAATACACTGTTGATCATTATTCATATCAAATATCTGATCATATTTTCATGCTCGCTCATCCTTTCAATCTCAATCTTGATGTGCAAGTGATGGCATTCTTTCGATTAGAGTATACAAAAGTGGAAAACCAAACAATGCGCTGCAATTTCTCAGCCACAAAGGATGAAAACGCAGCGCGTATGAGAAGCCAGAAGAGTTTGGAGTTACCAATTCATCCGCAGATTTCAGTTTTGGATTCAGCTTGGATTCGTGGAGCGCCTTTAGCAGTTGTTCAGTTGTTATAAATTATAGTGCCGCATGGAGTATGGAGAATGGGGAGTGGGAATGGGGAATTGGGAAATGCGAAATGGTATATGGTGTATGGCCTGATGGTGGTGGTGAGGCGGGTTCCTCTATAGAGTGAAACTTGGGCGGCTATAAAAACAAACCTGCGCCCCCGCACGTAGCATCAACTAAAGCTACAGTTGCTGTGGCAACGTTGGTAAATATTTTACAGTGTACCGCTGTAAAATTTGGTATTCCAAGACGCCACACACTGTTGCTGTTGCCGTTGCTGTTGCTGTGGCAGCGGCTCTGGTTGCCATTACCACGTTGTAGGCATGTTGTAAATGCCAGCCGATCGCTGGTGGATGTTGTCGTTGCCATTCGTCTCTCAGTTCGCCCTCTTCCACTGTACGTTGTCTTGGCCATAAAAACAGAAATGAGCCCACGTTTTAACATGGCGAATTTTCATTGCTGGCGGCGCATCAGACAAATCCAACTGAAAAAACCAACAACAAATTGCATGGCGAAATACATATACGAAAAGTCTCACCTTAAATCCCTCTCATTAGAAATGTTCTCATTATTATTCTTATTACCTTTTTTTTAATTGCAAACAAATGGTAACAGTTTGTCAGCTAATCTCACTTGCAAACAGATAATCTTCAGTTGCTAAAGTTTTCCGCTCATTCGATTATCTTAAAAGGGTTCTTATAACTGATAGTATAGGTTCTACAGAGTTGCTTCGTCAAATCTTCACAATTTGACAGCTAAACTAGTTTATTGTGTGATAATTCAGCTCTGTTTCGAATTTTCACTGCATTCCTTGTCTCTTCACGGTTTTTATACAAAACTCCATAGGTAACACGCCTTGGGATTATAAAATCTTAAGCTAATCGCATTTATAAACTGATAATCTTTATATGGTAAAAATTTCAGCTAAATCGTGTGTCTTTTAAGGGTTTTAAAAAAAGATACTAGAGGTTTTACGTACTCGAACTATTAATATTCAACAGTTTCTCAGCTGATCTTATTTATGGGGTGATAATATAACGCTGCTGACAGTTTTGACTAAATCGATTGTCATTTGAGGGTTCTTGCATGTGATAGTATGGGTTCTCTGCACTTTGATCAACAGCTGCGGCATTATTTGATGGGCACAACTGTAGCAGCAACCCACGCGACGCAGAAGGAGCTGTAAGGTGGGGAAATGGCGGAGGGGTTAGTCAAGTAGGAGACGACAGACAAACAAAGCGCCGCAGTTGTCAAGCGGCAACAACAACGACAACAAATGCGACTCTGTGCTATGCTAATTACTGGACATGACGGCAACGAACGCTTTTGGAATCGGCAGCAGGCAAACAACAACAACAACAAATAAGAAACAAGCGACCGTCGACCATGTGAACAAAAGGCGCAAAACGTTTTACGCACACTCCACACACAGACACACACACACGCTCATACACACAACCACAAGTCGCAGTCGCATTTGCATTTGCATAAGCAGCCATAAACTTAACAGATACTCGCTACAAACAACAACAACAACAACAATAAAGTCGCGCGATCGCAGATTTAAACGTATGGATATATGTGTACATACTTAGCGTGTTTTTACTGTATCCAAACCTTTTGCTTTTCTTGGTATTTGCATATGTATGAGTGTGTTGCGAAATTCACACAGTAAAAGCGCATTTCCTTTTTTAGCAGGAAGCTTGCAAAATCTAATTTTTTAAAACAAATCGCAAAAAATACTTCAAAATGACATTTTTAGACTCAAAAGGCTATTTGGAGTGTCATCTCCAATATATTGAATTATTTGCTATTGTAAGATGCATTTATGTTTATTAATATTTGCTTAAAACGTATCTTTGAAGTTTTTCCTAGTTTGAAGATCAGTGAAAGATCAAAGTAGACAATGTTATCTAAAAGCTATAGAAATAGTTTATTTTTATATAATGAGAAGCTCATTAAAAAGAGGTTTCTTGTTTGGATTATACATATATATAAAACCCTTTTAGTTTATGAATCGTTTTTATTATAATCACTTCTTAAATAATATTCATTTTAAAATAAAGCGCTTATTCTAAATCTGCTTTTCATTATACAAAATTGATGTTAACTTTTAACTCAAATCATTTTATATTTTAAAGTTAAAATTTATAATGATAATGAGTTCATAAAAATTAATTTGCTCACTCAAGTAGTGTAGATAAACTATAATGATTACAACCGTAAAGGGATAATTTTTGTAGTATTCTTAACCGAACTCTCTGATAGATATTTATACTCGTAAAGAAATATTTTATTGAAAGCTGTTCTAGTTACCATTTGTTAGCTCATTTCGCACAATTGTACTGGGTGACGACAGTATAATGAACACTTCATCTCTTCGGACACAACATCATCAATCATCGGGCGTTCTTCGTGATATTCTGAATTGAAATGGAGTCATCGAGCCGCGGGTGAGCATTAGAATTGCACGATGGTCAATTCTAATTAGAGCTATTCAATAAGAGAGTCTAGGAAACCAGTTTTAATTATAATGCTGAGAGGATTATGTGAGGAAAGCAGAATAGCAGGAGGAGCATTGGTTAAAAGATGACAAAAACAAACATGATAAACATGCCCATAAAATGTCAACAACATTTTCAATTTCTTGTTATGGTTACAAACCCAAAAAAAAAAAAAAAGACAAAGACAAAACTTTCGTTTTTCCTCCTGCTTGTTTTCCTCTTTTGTGCAAATAAGAAAAATACCACAGGAAGGTAGTCAAAGAAATGCGACTGAGACTCACGATATTTGCGTGCCATCGCAAAATTGAATGGAAGTCAATTGGCAGTCACGTTTAACTTCTTCTGCGATTGCCAACAGGCAATCCTCCTGTGCTTTAGGCCAAGACACTACACTCCAGAGTTGGTCAAATTAAATTGTCAGTCGTTGGCTTGCGACGATGTTTTCTTTATAAGGAGTATGGGGGAGGAGTTGGGCCTTTTTTTTTGTTTTTATTTTGGCGATTAAACAAGCAATGAAATCCATTTCGAAACGCTTTGAAAAACTCTTCAAGTTTTTCACATTTAAAAGCAAAAATTTTCGGTAAGACAATTTTATGGCCATGAAATGTGTACAAAACAATGACAACGACAACTGCTGCAACAGCAACAACAACTGACAACGGCAGCAACTGTAACTGACAACAACAACGACTGACAACAACAGCAACTGACAACAGCAACAACAACAACTACAACCGAGGAGAAGCAGAAGCAGGACAAAACGAAAATCACGAACCCGGAAACAGCCTCAACTTTAGACTCTTTCAACTCTGTAACTCTCCTCGCTCTCTTACTTCCAGACTGCAGTTCCCAACTCCTTTTTTAAGGGGCGGTTCAATTATTCTCTATTATCACTAGACTACTGATCGTAGCTGTCCTTATAAAAACAGCAGACAGTTAGATCACTGCCATTTTTCATATATACTTACTTTTAACACGTTTACTTTCAAATCTTAAGCTTTGCTCCTTGAGATAACAGAGTGATTATTCCTTTGAATATATTTTTTAATGATATACTTTTCCTTTCTAAATTGTGGTAGCTGTTAACATTCTTTAACAAATTATATCCATTCGAAATAACCCATAATATATCATCACTAAAAACACTTCAATAGTTTTCAACTTATTTGATGTCCAAGCCTCGCTTTCTAAATAATAAAATTTTTATTTCAAATGCTGAGAAGATTTTTAGATCAATTCAGATGCTGAGAAGATTTTTAAATCAATTCAGTCTGCTTATTTTAATTCAAACTTAAAATATTTAATTTATTAAGTTAATTAATAAAAATATAAAATAGAAAATTAATTAATCTACAGAATCTTTATTAAATCTTGAGATAAGTAGAACTGCATTTTTATTATCAAATATCTCATGCAGCCCTCGCTTATGGAAACTATTTCTCTCTCACTCCCCATCTCTTTTTCTCTGTCTTTCTTTGCCGTATCACATGTGCGAAATTTCTTGTTGTTGTCTTCAATTTCTTCATTTTGGACCAACCGCCCACCGACACCGTATGGCGAAATTGCCGCTGAAGATCGGCAGAAGCTACGGCTAAGAGCGAAAGAGAAGCAGAAATCAAGAGATAGGGGAAAGAAGGAGGAATTCGCGGAGGAAACGTAAAGCAAAGAACCGGTCACTGAAAATTTGTTCGCGCTTGTTGACAATTGTCGTGTAAGGGTCCATAAAGAATTTGAAATGTGCAGCGCGCATGTTGCCGGACAATGGGCAGAAGCAGTCAGGCGGAGAGGGAAGGGAGAGGGGAGGGGTAACGTACAACCAACCAAGTAGACTTGAAGCAGTTAGTTAGGTGTACAACATGACGGCTTGGTTTTTTGTTTTTTGTTTTTTGGCCAACGGCAGCCGTGCTGAATGTCGAGACTGGTGTAAATTACTTTAGCGCAAACAACGAATGGAGGCAACACAGTAAAAATAAAAGAACAGATGATCCATTCAAGCCTAGCTTCAAGTGCGGCCAGTTGTCAGTTGCAAGTTGCAAGTTGCAAGTTGGCAGTTGGCAGGTTACTTGCCGCAGAGTCGTCAAAGCTGCAATCAATCATTTTGGCCAAGTGGCGGCGTTGCAAGAATGCCTTTTTTTTTTCTCTTATATTTTTGCTCAACTCAAATGGGAACCTGTTTCGATTGGTTGTCGTTCTTGCAGTTGTTGTTGCTGCTGGCTACGTTGCTATCAGTGTTAAATCTACAAGATCATTTTCTCAGCGCTACAACCCATAATTTGTGATTGTTATAAACTCGAAACGGGCCAATCGACCGACAGAGCAACCGTCAATCAAATCCAGGCCCAGACCCGTAATAGACTCGTCGTCGCACGCGTAATAAATTGAAACGTTTCTGATGTCTTATGGCCAAGTTAGTTGTTGTTGTTGCTGTTGTTGTTTCAGTTTCAGTTGTTGTTGCTGTTATTGTTGCAACTGGCATTCAATCATTTGGCATTGCAGTTCACTTGAATTTTGGGCTTTCCAATCGTATCTGTGTATCTTGACTCTTGGTTTCCCAGTATTTCAAGTGGGCCATTGTCTATACATTGTTGTTGCCAGTGCTTCCAGCAGATTCTCTTGATTTATTTGCCTAGAATTAAGCCAGAGTTAAGTGTTGACAGCCACACTGGCCTATAGCCAAACACGTTCCAGCCACAAGCTGTGATTATAGCTCAAAAAACGGGAAGCAAGAAAGTTGGAATTGATCTTAGCTTTAATCAAAGTATAGTCAACTATTTGAAGTTTGTTCTGGATGAGGCTGTGAGTAGTTAGTTGTTAGTTTTAAAACTAATTTGAACAGTATTCCTCAGCTATTCTTTGACTGTTTTCCGTCGGCTATAAAGTACATGGCTTTAACTATTTGTCTAGAATGTCTAGAAAAAAAAGTATATTTTTTTAGAACAATTAATATTCATGTTTCTAAATTGTAATGAGTAAGGATTAAGATTTCTTTTTATCAAGCATGTTTTAAGAATCTCTAAGACAACTTGATCTGAAGTGGCAAAATGATTGTTTAAGGCATTTTTTAAAATTTTAAATGTACTGAATTAAATTAAGTTTATTTTTAACAAAATTGAATAATGTTCTCAAAATATTCAATAGAGTGAAAATTCAACAAAATAACGAAATTAAAATGCTCTGGGAGAATTAGGTGTCAACATATTGATCATATTTCTTTATTCGAGTAACAGATACACCAATTCCGATTAATTGCTGGTCATAAATTGCAATCGAATATATTTTTAATAGTCCCAGCACTATTTTACACTTTTTGTACTAAATTCTTGAGCAAAAGTGATCTATTTCAATTGGAAACGTTAGTTTATTTAATAAATATATGTTTATAATATATTTTCGATTATTTTATCGAATATACCGTGACTCTTTCATAATGCTTTATTTGCTTTGCTGTGATTTAAAGTCACCATTTGGTACATCTCTCATCAGCGGCATCGTTGCCATATCAAATGAATTGCATCTTGGATGTGGAAAGCTGCAGCACGAACTGACTGTCAGACCGCCCGCCCAGCAGACAGCCAGCTTGCCTCACTCGACGATTGCCATTCAAGCCTTCAAATTGATTGCTTATCACAGCCAAACGGTTCCCCCAGTTAGCCCAGTTAACAGTTGAGAGACAAGGAAAGAGAGAGTTCCAATCCAAGGGATTTCTTAGTGTTCAGCTAGCTATAATACGAGTAGGAGTTAAAATATCTATGTATATACAGTATGTATTGTAATTGTTCGGACAAGAAAAACATATTCCCAAAGTTAAACCCTAATTTATCTGATTTCAATCTTTTTTTATTACACTACGAATTATGTATAATATAAATTTATTTTGTGATTTTTTTTTCATTGTCAAATGAACTTTTTGACGTACTGTATTTGGAACCAAAGAAAACAGAGTACTAGTTCCAGTTTCAGTTGTGGTTCTGGTTCCAGTTCTACCTCGATCCTTTTGGGTTTGTTGCGCCTATCGCGAACTGTCATCATTTTCAAATTATTTCTCGTTGAATATCTAATCAAGATTCATGCATGATCGCGGCTAAATTGCTTCCAGCCAAGACACATAACCCAACAGCAACAGCAACAACAACAACAACGGAGTCAGCAGCAGGGCATAACAATTGCAACAACAATGCATAATGCAACAAGCTGAGCAACAGGAACGTGCAACAGCACCGGCAACAACAACGTGCCCCCAAAAAGTCAGACGTTGCCTCACTTGGATTTTCTTTATATTTTTTTGTCGTTTTATTTTTATAAATATTTTTTTGCATTGTTTTCTTTTAGCCAAGTTAATAGTGTTGTTATTGTAGGCCAATTTCTAGCTTTTGGGCCAATTGTTGCAACAACAACAACAGCAACAACTTGCAACAGTTTCCCCTTTTGTTTGTTCTGCAGAAGCAACAACATGAATTGCATACAGGAATTAGCTTTAACAATTGTTGCGAATATTCACGAATGGCACTCGCAATGAATCAGTCGCATTCATTTTATTCACTTTGTCGTTGTTTATTGCACACACTCAGATCAATGTGTGTGTGAGTGTGCGTGTGTATGTGTGCAACTGTACTTGAACTTTAACTCATCTTTATTTTGCTTAATTGAAACTAGACAGAGGCTGTAGGTAAATATGTAATTCAATTACACACACTGCGCGCCTGAGTTTATGACTTGAGTCAATTGCCAGCTAGTTGACTTGGCCAGCACAGGGTCTTTCCATATTCCAAGTTCACTAAAAGATTTTTGAGTAAAAAAAAACTAAAATCATAAATATTTCTTTGTGTTTTGGGTGCATTTATGCTGAGCCTTTTTATATAATTATATTGTACCTCTTTTCTTTAATATAATATAATATTTTAAAAGCGATGTTAGACTTTCTATGTTATATAACAGCAGGTTTGTGTTATGTTAAATAAGCATGCTGATGCTTAGAACGATTAAACGTCTATGTTAAGCTTGCTAGTTAGTTAACAGCAGCTTTACGATATGTTAAAGACATGTTGCTGTTCAGAGCGATTTAACAGCAGTGCTAAGATTTTTATGTTAAAAAAAACGACTTTATGTTATGTTTACTATAATTATGACTATTATATTTCACTGATTTCACCAAACTTAATTAACATTTATTATTTATGTAAATAACTTAATAATTATATAATTATAATCAAAACTTCCGCATCTGGCACTTCAAATAGACTTCTAAGTTATATCTATTTATATGCTCGAATGCTGGTTCATTTTCCAAGTGCATTTAATGACAATTTTATTAAATTATTGAGAACTTTGTCTTCGTTTCCCTCTTTAATTTCATGTTGTGCTTTGTGTGGTGTCGTTGGTGTTGTCAGTTAATTGTTATTAACTTTCGTGTGACATTTGTGACTTTTGGTGTGGCATCAATTGACGCCATCTCTATAAGGCAAGCAGCAGCTAATTGATGACCCAAAAGTGGCCTCAAAATTGTTTTTATTAGATTTACACACAAGCCAAAGAGCTTCAATGCCCTTCTGCCTCCCATGGAGAGACGCCACTGTCTGCAGCCAGACAAACGGAAACAATTTCGATCATAAACTATATATAAATTTGTTTTCTTTTCTTCTTTTTTTTTTTGTATATGATACCAACACAATATAATATCGCCTGCAGCTGAGAAGGTATGACATTTTTATTTAGCATTTTGTGAAAAGGGTTTGCAAATTTACGAGCCAAAAGGGGGTGGGGGAGAGGGAGAGGGGTCTGTTTGGTAAGAAGAACGGGTAACGCCTTTTCAGTTTTGTTGGCAAATTATTATCGGGCATGCAAATCTCTGGTTGCATCGTAAATTGATTTTTATGCTTCTGGTTGCAAGTCAAATAATGTAAACTTCTCGTTTTCTCCCTATTTCTCCTTCTCTTTCCTTGTCGCTGTCGCTGTCTCTGTCTTGCAGCTGGCTGCTGCTCCTGCTGCTGCTGCTACTCGTCTTAAGGGGCAACAACGTAATTGAAATTGAAGCCCTTGTGGAGGGATTGCAAGTCAAGAGACGTTAACTAGATCCGGATTCAAGGATGGTGCTCGTGTTAAATGGCGTGCTGCAGGACGATTGCCCGATGGACACAAACAGTTTGTTCCTGCAGCATCCCGTCTATAGAGATTATGCACAGCAACTGCACTCCATACAGGCCAAATCCATCGGTCCGGTGGGTCTCCTCTATGTGGGACAACGGGAGTTGGCTGCTGCAGCGCCGCACGACAAGAATATCAACATAATTGGCGCCGATGATGCCACCACCTGTATTATTGTTGTTGTCCGGCACTCGGGTGAGTCTCTTAAATTGGCTTCGTTTGGCCCATTAAATTCTAAGTTTACTCTATCTCATCCTGCAGGCTCTGGTGCTGTGGCCCTGGCACATTTCGATGGCAGCGGCGTGGATGAAGCCGTCTGCACAATGGTGTCGCGTGTGCAGGAATTGGCGTTGGGTTATCCCGAAGGACGCATCGAATTGCAGCTGATTGGTGGCTTTCGGGACTCGCAGGGCTATGGCGAAGATGTCTTCTATAGCATTATGCGTAAGTTTTGTCGAAAATGAAGTTAATCACATATGTTTTAAAAATATTTAAAATCTCTGTCTCTCTCTAAAACAATCCTAAAACAATTGTCGGGTCCCTGAAACCAACTTTAGTTGCTTTCTCATATCAAAATATTTGATTAGCAATTTTATAAAATTTTTAAGGCATTGAATTAAATTAAAGTCATTTTTAAATGCATTTTAAATATATTTATTTAAATAAATCAATAAATTTTATTCCTATTGAAACTCTAAATAAATTTATGGCAGCCGATCTTTGCGACTCCGAAAATTTGTCCATTAAATGAAATCTGATATTTCAGGAGCAATGTCAATTTAAATTAAAAATTGAAAACTAGTGAAATTAAATTTTCAGATTTCGTTTGATACTTTGATGATTTCTGTAACTGATCTTTATTATGTTTAATTAACTTGTGTTTTATTTACAGAATCATTCCACAAGCATCACCTCGAAATTGACTTGACGCAGGCGTGCGTGGGCGAGTTGAACACAATGCTGCGCGGCGAGATCAACTGTCCGATCATTTATGGTGTGGGCGTTAACATCAAGACTGGCGAGATCTTTCCGGCCTCATTCCCGGATCGAGGTCCAGATCGACAATTGCGCGATGCGCGCATCTTTATGGGTGCACAAACGGTAGGAGGGAGAATCCTCAACTGCTATTGATCGAAACTAATAGATTTGTATCATCTACAGGTGTTGGACGTTTATGACTCCACGCTGGGCATGCTGAGAATTGGACCATTCAACTATGATCCATTGCGTGGCGCCGACTTGTGGCTGTCACAGACAGATGAGTTTCTGCTGCAACATTTGTCCTCCAGTCCCGACGTGGAGCCGCCACATTTTGCGCCACAGGTGCGTACTTAAAACTCTGCCATTGTTTTGATGTTATTTGAATGTTGTGTGTATTCTTTTTAGATGCGTGCCACCATCAGATTCATACAGGAGAACCAGTTTCCCGCTGTCACCGTCTTCAGGGACAATCGACCCCGATACTATAGACGTGATGATGCCACGGGCTGCTGGGTTTTGGTTAGATATTAAAGATTAATTTAGTATTTAGTTGTTAAACAAATAGTGAAAACGTTTTTGGAGAACTGTCAATACATATTATACATATACATACATATATTAATAATAGTGCATTCTGGCAAATCAGATGTATATTGGTGCATGTGTTAATTGCCGTTCCTCACCGTTACCCTCCCTCCCTCTCTGCCGCCCTTCTCACCACACGTCTCGAAAACTTCCTAATTACCACACATCATTTTTAATTATACACATAATCGTTGCTTCTGCTTACACATTTTTGCAATTTAATTGTTGAGTTAATTGTATTTGGCTGTAATTGAATTTGATTGCAATACTTTAATTATAACTCGATTAGCAATTCGATTCACATGTCGATCGAGCATTGTATCTCAAATATATCTTATTCTCTCTAATTACATGTAGATTCTAGATTGAGTTCGGATATAATGAACAACTTTGGAATGCGCCTTATTAATGGATCTGAAAGTAAAACGATAATTATATATATACATTATTATTATTATGTATACATACATATATGTAAATATATATATGTAATTCTTATTAATGGAATTTTAAAGAGATTCTTAGCAAAATATATATACACATGTGTAAACCAACATTTAATAAATGCAATCATTTTAGTTGTAACTGTAAACTGTAATCAAACTTAAAGAAATTAAAATGGCTTGGCTATTCGTAAATACATACCACTACAAAAGTTAGAATGCTTGTTTTATTTAACAAATGGAAAGATTTATAAAAACAAGTCTGTTTAATTTTCAAATCATTAACAGGCTAGTCATTTTGGTGCGCTGTTAACGCAATTCGCGAATGCTGTTAATTTAACAGCGCGAATACCAAATGGTCACACTGTCGTAGTCTATCGTGCAAACGATTTTTAAAAATTCTGATAGTCGTTATTTTTTTTTTATTTTAAAAAAATTAAGCAAATCCCAAGAAGCTCTACAAAAATTATGCAAAAATCTAAAATTTCTAGCTTTAAAATTAAGGAAAATTAAAAAAAATTAAAATAAAAAGGCCAGATCGGAAAATTTTGCAGGGTGGCAGCCCTTTGAACGGATGGCAGTCTTCCTCACCAGTGCTGGCAAGTTTTGTGGGGAGCAATAGCTGTTACTGGCTGGAAAGCATCTAAATTTGTTATTTTGGGCACTTTTGCACAGTTTTACCAAAAATATTAATAGCAAAACTTAGCTGAACATATATTTAAAATAGCCAAATCTGCAGCCAATAGCAAGTTAAAAATTTTTCTAGCAAACGATCTCTGAAAATAGCCAGCTCTAGCTATAAAATGGCTAAGTTGGCAACAGTGAGAAGAAGAAAAGCAAAGCGCGATAGTCGTGTCGTCGTTGTCTCGGGCTGAGTTACGGGGTGGGCAAGTAATTTTTCGAATTAAATCTATTTCGCATTGATTAATTGCTATATGATATAACTACAACTACCGCAACACATTTCAATTGGGTTGCGCTTGCAACGCAAGCCTTTTTTGAGGACTACAACAAACTGAAAAGACTGAAACTCAACGATTTCTAATCACTCTCAAAGACTTTCTACTACACACATCCACAAAGTAACATCACATCTGCTGACAGCCATAGAGGAAAAACGCTCCACACATAACATAAAAGTGTGCCAAATCCAGATCGCAGTTCATTTCTTAAGCCACGCTTAAGAAAACAAAAGAGAGAATTTGTATAAAACAGAAGAAGCGCAACCAGAGCAACATAACTAAACCAATTGGCTGGGCGCTTGGCGACTGTGTGGTACACATTTAAATACATATTGATGCACAAGGGGCGTGAAGTGGCACGGGACGTTTTTCCGAGTTTCGCTTTGGACAACGACGACGACAACGTAAGTAGTTTGGAATTTGTTAATTACTGTCTTTTTTGTAGGCTAAAGAACACAGCGCACAATTATGTGTGTGTGGCAAATGAAAAAAATACGTTGACACACACACACACACATACGAAACAGAATATTGCAGGAAACAGGCCATGTTTACAGTTATTTTGCCTGCATTTTGCATAGGGTTGTCAACGTGCGCGAATAATTAGAAAACGATCTTGACAATTAACGGTTATCTGTTTTATATACAGTATGAAAAGTAAATGTTTTCAGAAAATTCAAGATTCACATATTTTAAATTCATAAAAAAAATAATTATAAGAATAATTTTATTTATTGTTCTTAATTAAATATTTTTTGTAAAAAAAATCAATTAAGTGCCTATTTGTATCTCGGTTGAACAATTACTTGACTCACTGTATGTGAAATCGAAACTGAAGCTTGCTAAAACTTTTAGGTGACGATTGAAAATTTGCAACTTTGTGTCTTGCATATCAATTCATTGTTGAACTTTTATTTCGCAGCGATAATAGAAATTATAATATGAACGGCAAGCCGGCGGCAATGAACAGTAGCGTCGCATCCAGCGTGGATTTGTACATCACGCACTTGGATCATGTGGGACCCTATCTCAAGATATACGGTCAGGCCAATCGGGATGCGGCCTTTTTGGTCAGCAAGCGGATCGAGACGCTGCTGCCCACCTGCTTTGCCATAGACCCGAGCTGGTCAAATGAACGCCAACAGGCGCTGCTCACTCCGGGCACATTCTGTGTATTCAAGCGCACAAAGGGAGCTGCTCCTGGCGATGTGGAGTACATGCGGACACGCGTCCTCACCGCTGGATTAGATGACAAGCAGTTGAGCAATCGCAACCAGATGCGGGTCGAGATTGAGTTTCTTGATTACGGCTACAAGCGTAATGTGAGCAGTCACGATGTGAGTAACTAATCAAATACTATCAATTACCAAATTCCATAGACATATCAAATTAATCCGCATATCATTTGGTGCTATTCCAGCTGCTCTTCTCCAAACAACCGCAGCTGCTGCAGAATGTGCCAGTTTTGTGTTCGCAGTACATTGTGCTCGGCATTTGCTCGGAATGGGATCAATCGGAGCTGGATGAAGTGCAACAGCTGATTGGCAATCATGTGGTCAGCATTGAGGTGGATCCCAATCACATATGTGGTCAAAAGTTTGCCAGCGTACGCTGGAAGGATTTCGAACTCAACGAATATCTGGTGCAACAGAAACAAATTGGCGCTCCAATTGCCAATGATCTGATCATGGATCATTGCAAGAAACTGTGGAAGGTGGCGCCACAGTCGCCAGTCATTGAGTACAACAACAATAACATACAGAGCAGTGGCAACTCCCAAAAGACGCCCACAGATGTGGCACGAGAACAGCTTGCGGCACGTTTCTCACTTGCCGCTCGCCTGGACGTGCATCGCACGCTCAACACAACGCCACCACGACCGCTTAAATCCACAGCGGTCAACGAATTTACACCACCCAAGCAACAACAACAACAACCACAGCCGCAGCCACAACAGTTGCCGCAACAGTTGCAGGTGCAAGCACCGCAGATGATGCCATCGCCAACGCCTTTGGCCAATTTGGTAAGGTCCTTTAATCAAAAAGTCAGCAAATGCATTTATACCCTGGCAGAGCTTCTATTATCTTGTCCAGAAATGTGTAGCGCCTTTAATATATCATTATAACTGTCCGTATTGAATAGGGTATGAACAACTTCGATGTTTTATGGTAAATCCCAACCAAACATACAAATTAAGTATGTAACTTTGTTTAAATACGAATACAATATTTAATTAGGAATTCAAGCTAAATAGTTCCTTAATATTACTTTATGTTATGATCTTCCATTTTTAATATGATTTATTGACTCATTCTTATCAACTATTCCACTTGCAGACAAATGTTCTGCCAGCCACGACGGTTCAGGCAACTGGACACTTGCTGGCTAATGCTCAGAAACCCGCCTATGCTGCGGGTCACGCCTTTAATCAACCACGTGCCAATTACCAATCTTCCGAAGCAACATCGAGTCTGTTGCCCACGCACAATGTCTTCACGCCCAAGACAAGTCCCAGGCCATTGAATATGTACTACAATGTGCGACTCAATAATCCGATGCAGCCACCGCTGGTGCAGATGCCAAAGCAACCTTCATTAAGCTATGCACCCGCACGTTATGCTCTGTCGCAGCCACCGACAAATGCTGCACAAAAGCAACAACAACAACAACAAGCAATGCAGTCACTTATTCCGGCCTTTCGCACCACAAGTCTGACGGTGGGCTTAACCTACGATGTCTATGTGAGCTTCGTGGAGAATGGCCCGCATTTGTTTTGGGTGCAACTGAAGAGTGCCGCTAATGATCTGGATGCCATGATGGGACAGATTGAGCATATGCGTCTGCAGACGCTTAGCAAGTATCCGGGTGTGGGTACTGCCTGTGTGGCACGTTTCTCCGAGGATGGCCATTTCTATCGTGCCTTAGTTAGTGCTGTTTACGGCCAACGTTATCGTGTTGTCTATGTCGATTATGGCAACTCGGAGATGCTCTCCTTCACAGATCTCTTCCAAATTCCCCAGGAGCTGCTGCAAATCAAACCATTTGCCTTTCGCTTTGCCCTCGCCGGCGCCAAGGAGCTGGGTGCTCTCGATGAAAGCCTGAAACGCATCTTTAAGAACTCGGCATTGTATATCAACTTCCAGCTGACGGTGCAGGCACCGGAGAGCGTCGGTTCCATGCAAACCTGCCAGCTCCTGCTTAATGTAAGTAGCTTTATATAAAGAATTTCAATTATTTTCCTTCGAATTAAGGTAAAGGTTACAACTCTAATTATAGTTATTGCATTAATCATTCTAAATTCGTTGCACTTCCAGGGCAACAGCATGCTGGACGTGCTCAAGAAGCTAAAGAACTCTCAGCAAGCTTATGCCAAGGCGGATCAATTACAGAATGATGATGCCGTTGAAATACGTTACATTGACTCGCCCAGCAACTTTTATGTGCAGAAGGTGAACAACATAAAGCAGTTTGAAGAACTAATGGATGAGATGTTTGCCTATTACAATACCAATCAAATGGTGCCGGATCAGCTTGTGCTGGGTGCACCCTGTGTGGTGAAGTGTGATCGGGAATGGTACAGGGCAGAGCTCTTACGTGTGGATGATGCCACAATCATAGTGCGTCATGTGGACTTTGGCTATGAGCAGCATGTGAAGCGTCATTTGATTGGCATCATTGCGGAGAAGCATCTGAAGATGCCACGCCAGGCGATCAAGTGCTGTCTCAAGGGATTCGAGAACAGCGAACTGAGCATGGACAATATTACTGATCAGTTTGAGATGCTAGCCGAGGAATCCAACATCAGGCGTCGCACATTCAGTGTGCGCGTCTTTCGCATCGAACCCGATGGCCTCAATGTGGTCAATCTGCTGGCCAAGAATCTAAATGTAATGAAGAAACTCTACAAATTGTCAATGCCATTCGAACAATATCTTTCCCTGGAGAAGGGTCAGTTCAATGCCAATGTGACGCGTGCCGAGTCCATGGCCTCCGATGTGATACCAAAGCAGCTGGAGAAGGGCGAAGTGCTCAACTCGACCACCGTGGAGAGTGAGGATCGTATGCAAATGCAGAAGCAGACGCGCTCCAAGAATGTCAACATCAATGCCAGCGACTGGGACAAACACAGCTCTGCCTCGGCCAGCTCCAAGGATACTCAATCACAGCAAAGCAGCTCGAAGCGGTCCCAACAGCAGAGTCGCCAACCACAGGATAATAAATTGGTTAGACGCAGTCGCGATATAAACTTGGACAGCTTCGAGAGCCGCAGCACGAGCAGCTACACCAGCGGCATGAGCTCTCCGCGCAAGGGAAACCGTCAAAATGGACGCAATCGCACGGATTCTCCACGTCTGCAAAACGGCAAACAGGAGGCGAACAAAAATACGTGAGTTATCAGCTAATTATAAAAAAACCGATTAATAATACAACTTTCCTTCATTTGCAGTCGCTTTAGCAACAGTCAATCACCACGCAAGGATCAACAGCAGTCCCAACGCAATTCGCCGAATCAACGTTCTCAGAATGCACCACAGGGATTTGCACAGAAGCCGCAAAGACAAAAGTCCACGTTGGATGGCACAGTTGGCAGCTCGAAGCGTTCCAGCGGCGTGGAAAGCGATGCAGCGTCCAGCAATGAGACGGCATCTCCCAAACCGATGCCAGAACCAGAGAAGGAGAAATATGTGGCACTGGACAAAGCATTTGTAATGCAGGATATCAAAACACCCAGCAAGGAGGCGGCTAGTCTCTCCTGGTGGGTATCGCCATTCCAATTCTACGTAGTGCCAAAGAGTCTTGCTGCCAAATACGATAATCTGCTGCGTGAGATGAGACAGTTCTATCGCCAGAAGCCACATCAGCCACTCCAGCTGAAGGTGAACTCCAGCGTGGTGGTGCGACAGCGCAAGGATAATGCCATATTACGTGGCACGGTCGTTGCCTGCAATCATATGCTGCGTAAATATCGTATCTTCTGTGTGGACACCGGAAATATGCTGACAGTCACCTCTGAGGATGTGTGGCAAGTGGAGCAACGTTTCGCTGAGCCTCCTTGCCTCGCCCAACGTTGCAGCTTCGATAATGTTGTTACCAACTATGATCACTTGTATATTGTGGATCGCATGGAGAAGTTTGTGCCCGCAAATGCCAAAGTTGAATGTGAATTTAGCTCGAAATACAACAACACGTACATCGTCAAGATGCTGGTCAATGGCGCCTCCCTGCGGGACACGCTCATCAATGCACAGTTCCTAACTGAGGTGGCAGAGCGTAAGTCCAACTAATAGAATATACAGTTTACTACTCCAAGCAACTCTCAATTAATCCATGATTCACTTTACAGAGGTGCGCGTTAGTCTTTTGGCTGGTCAACAAGTGCGTGGCAAATTCACTTCCATCCGGGACATGACCAACTTTAAGATACAACTGGAAAGCTGCCCTGATGTTAACTTCTTGTGCAGCTACGATGATGTCAAGTTTGTCAAGTCTAACAAGGATTTGGCCAAGCCCTTTAAGGAACACTACGAGGGCAAATCGTATGCCTTGAATATCAAACATGTCTGCGAGAATAATATGTGAGTATGAACATTCTTGGCTTTATTCCAAATATTTATTGAAAGCGCTACAAGAAACTAAGACTAATGTGTACTCTTCCGCTAGCATTCACTTGCGTCCTGTAATGCCGCTGCTCAAGGAGGAGCGCAGTGCCTTCATCTGCGGTTATCCCATTTTGGTGAACAACTTCCAGGCTCTTGTAGTCTACACGGCAAAGTCCTATCGCATCTTTGTGCAACCCAGCGTTGAGAAGGCATCCATGAAGAAATTACTAGATGATATGTATGAGTATTACAACAAGAAGGGTAAGAATTGGTTGCTGATGACTGGATGACTAGAGATTAAATATGTGCTCCTTTGCAGGAAAACAACTGCGCAAGTTTGAAAAGGATCAAATCTGTGCAGCTTTGAGTACCGATGGAAATTGGTATCGTGCGCGCATTGTGGCCAAGGATGCCAAGGGAGCGCGTCTCGATGTCTTCTACTTGGACTATGGCAACACTGAGCAACTGCCTCGAGATCAACTGAAGCAGCTGGAGGAGAAATTTTATGCGAATCGTAGCTGTTATGCTGTTGAAATTAATTTGCCATTCGGTCGCATTCACAATGATGAGAAGTTGAAGACACGTCTGGCGAATCTCTTGGATGAGCAGTTGGTCATTGTGAAGCCCATTGAGACGCGTCGGAGTCACCTCATTGCGGATGTCATGATTGCCAATGGTAAAGAGAGCATTGTGGATACTTTGAAGGCGGAAAAGCTCATTGCTAGCCGAGATATTGATTATATGCGCAAGCAGCTGGATAAGGAGAAGCCTTACATTTATGAGTATATCGAGTGTGTGGATCTGACCACCGATGACGATGAAGAACTGCAGCAACGCAAGCAAGGCGGCAAATCAAATTCAGTTAACAATTCGCCCAAGACAAAGAAGGAGCCAAGGGAGCCAAAGGAATCGAAGCAACGCCAGAAACAGCAAGAGCAAGTTGCTTCAGCTGTGGAGAAACCAGTTGCTCCTGTTGTGACTGCCGAGTCGAAGCCAAAAACTGAAGTTAAAGAAGTGGCAGCAGTTAGGCAGGTGCAGGAGGAGCAGAAGGAACTACAGCCCGCTCAAACTGCAGCTGCTGTAATTGAAGAACCTATTGCAATCTTACCTCCGCCAAGTGCTGAGGCTGTTGTTGAAGCTGCTCCCATTGCTGCCGTGCCTGATCCCGTTCCCGATCCCTACAAGGACATGGAGACAGCTGTGCTGAGTCATTGCGATAATCCAGCTCATTTCTATGTGCATCCCATGGATGCATTGCCCAAACTAAAGCGTTTGACTGAGAATCTACAGATTATATCGCCATCGATGCCTCAGCTCTTGGAGATTGTGAACGGTGCCGATTGCATCTCGATGTACTCCATGGATAAATCCTGGTATCGTGCTAAAATCATCGATGCCGAATTGATGGTGCTCCAGTTCATTGACTTTGGCAACACCGATTGCGTCTCGGATGCTAAGGAGATTAAGCAGAGCCTCTGCTCGCAATCGGAACCTTTCTGTCTGCCCTTTGCACTGCCCATCGCTCCCAAGGGCAAACTGGACTGGGCAGATGCAGCCAATGGCATATTCAATGATTCGTATGAAAAGATATTGCACTATGAATACTTGACACGTGGCGATTGCTACACAATAAGCTATGTTAATCTCTACATTGAGGGCGTTGATGTGGCCAAGAAACTCATTGCTGACGGCTATGCCAAGCCCTTGGATTATGTCAGCAGCGGAAGCACTTGTTACATCTCCCATGCGAATAGCATCAGTGACTTTTACATACAACTCGAAAGCGACTCGAAGGCCTTGGAACTGATTGAATTGTATCTGGGGGATGCGGAGCAAAAGCTGCAGCCATTGCAACGCTTTGAAAAGGACAGCATTGTGGCCGCTCTCTTCGACGATGATGGACTCTTCTATCGCGCAGAGTTGCTGCGTCAACTCCCAGGTGAACGATACGAGGTGCGTTTCATTGATTACGGCAACACGTCCAGCACTGGCAAGTGTCTTTTGCTCTCGGAGGAGATTGCAAGTGTGCCGAGTTTGTCCAAGAGATGTAGCCTACAGTTGCCAGAGGATTATGTTGCCTGGTCAAAGGAGGCGGAGGCAAAGTTTACGGAGCTAACAGGCGAAGGTGAATTGGTTTTTACCACACAATTGCTGAAGCCTGGATTGGAGCATGTCATCATACATTTACTGCTCGATGAGGATAATATTTTGGATCAATTGCTGCCTCTTTGTACACAGAAACAACCGGAGAAGCAGCCAGAACCCGTTTTGGAGTCTAGCACTGAGTCTGAAGCTAGTTCAAGCAATGTTATGGCCATTGTCACACATGTGGACAGTCCGTTGAGCTTCTATCTGCAACTGGAGTCGAACAATGCACTCATTGACAGCACGTGTGAGCAGCTTAATGGGGAGCATGCCAAGCTGCAGCCCATCCAGGGAGTTGCCCAGTTGGGTCAACTATGCGTTGCACAATTCGCCGATGACAATGAGTTCTATCGTGCTCGCATTCTGGAACAGTTGCCGGCCCAGCAATCGCTGCAGTATCGTGTGCTCTTTATAGATTATGGCAATCAAGCTCTTGTGGATAAGCTGTTTGAGTTGCCTGGCGATCTGGCGCAGCTGAAGCCTCTGGCAGAGCTTCATTCACTGGAAACTTCTCCTAACTTTATCAAGTATCCCAAGGAATCACGCGAGGCACTGGACGCACTCGTTGACAGTTGCAACGGCGAGGTTGCCGTCGAGTTTGTCAACAAGGCAAGTCAACCTCCAGTTGTTAAGCTAAAGACCATGGATAATGCGTTGAACATTCACGAGCAGCTGAAAAAATTGCTTGAGGCGGAGCAGGATAAGATCAATGGCAAGGAATGCATCATTTCGCATGGTGATTCACCTCATAGTTTCTATGTGCAACTAAAAAAGCGATCCGCTGATCTCGATCTCATTGTTAAGACGCTGCTGGGCAGACAACTAGATAAGCTAGCGAATCCCTGCGAGAAATTGAATGGTGTGTGCTATTCCCAAGAGGATGATTGCAACTATCGCTGCTGCATTAATTCAATACTCCCCGAGGACAAGGGCTATGAGGTATTCCTCATTGACTATGGCAACACAATTGTCACCCAAGAGATTTACAATTTGCCCGAAGAGATCTGGCAAATACCTCCATTGGCCTTCCACTGTCAGCTCAATGAGATTCCGGAGAATATCACAAATGATATATTTGCTGTGCTGCTCGAGCAGCACTTTGGCGAGGTCTACGAGATTGTTGGCGAACTGAAGGAGGATCAAAACACTCTACAGACTGTCCAGTTGCGCATCAACTACAAGGACTTTGCTGAGGAGTTGGCCAACGCTGTGGCCGGCGTACAGAAACCTTTGCAAGTGGAGCTACACAATTGCATCGTAGTGCAGTTTGATAATGCCAAGTCCTTCTATGTGCAAATGGAACAGGATGTGCCAGCACTGGAGGAAATAACCGATAAAATGCTCGATGCCGAGCAAAACTTTGGGATCTTTAATGATTTGCAAGTGGGCGCCATTTGTGTGGCCAAGTTTCCCGAGGATGAGGTCTTCTATCGGGCCGAAATAGTTAAGGTCCTGGATGATGGTAAATGCGAGGTGCATTTCATAGATTTTGGCAACAATGCCGTCACCGATCAGTTCCGTCAGCTGCCCGAGGAGTTGGCCAAGGCGCCACGTTACAGTAAACACTGTGAGCTGGAAAGCGCCACGATTGCTAAGTGCGATGTGGCTGCATTGGGTGCGTTTATCGATACACGCTTCTCGGAGACATTCCAGCTGGAGATTCTGGCCAAAAAGGATGAGCAAGACACGCATGTCGTGCGTCTCTTCTACCAGAATACAAACATTAGCGACAAACTGCGACTGCAGGAGAAACCCTAAGAGATATCCCCCAAGAGAATCCCAAACAAATCCGTCAAGAGAAGCCGTCACATGTCCATCAAGAGGCATACGTTATGAGGATGCTATAAGCATCCAGACACACACACATACACACTCAAGAATGATTGCAATATTAATGTGCAAAAAGATTGTGATTAGTTTGGCTAAAATAACCGTTGTATTACCTAATTTAGTTGAACAAGTTAAACTTATTCAAAGCGAAGCAATGAAAAGCTCATAATTTTTTCATTTTTGCTGCAAAGCCAGAAGCTTCATTGATTTTTCATGGAAAACCAAAATGAAAGCTCATTTATTTTATAATTTGTAATTAACTAATCAAATTATTTGAATGAAAAAAAAAATACAAAAAAACGAACACATTTATAAAAACAAAAGAAAAACGAACAAAAAAAAAACGAAAAACAAACAACAAAAAAATTGCATTAACAAACGAAAGAAATGCAACTAAAAAAAATTTGTGAAATATTTTAGATGGAAATCTAAACTAACGAAAAGGGTTAATTAATTTAAAATAAAGGCAGTGGACGAGTAATTGCTCAATTAAAACACAACACATATACACATACACATTTAAAGCAATTTTACATAATCAAATACCGCCTCAACAAAAGTGTGTTTAAAAACGTTGAGGAGGGAATAATTTATTATTATGTTTTTGTTTTTTTTTTACAATTATTCTTCGATCTTTTCTACCTTATCTTTATACTTTTTTCAATGTAATGACTTTCTTTCTTTCATTTATTATATTACACAACTTACATTCAATTACTAATATCAAAATTATTTGAAAACAAAAAAATCAAAAACAAATTTGAAACAAAGACTAAAAACTAATGGAATAATGGGTTTTACATATTAAAAACCTTTAAAACACGATGTCATATTTTTCTACCATTTCTTTTTCATGTTGTAAACAAAAAAAAAAATAAATATAAATAAATAAAACACGATCAAAATCGAAAGGATTTACCTGCGGTTTAACCAATATGTATTTCCGACATACCTGAGTTCAGGTAGCGTTTTTGGGCTGGAGGATTTACCACCAGAGGAAACGAATTTGAGAATGTGCTGTCTAGACAGCCAGAAGACTTTCTAGGTAATTTAGAGTATTTTTTGATAGCAACTGCTTCTGTGATTGCATAAACTGAAGTTGTAATCTTATCGGAGCTGTAGACACAGCTGCTTGTAATGGGAGGGAAAGAATGGGGGCTTTTCTTGGAGTTGGAAAGTCGTGATATTTTGATTTAAGTTTAAAAATGCTGTTGGTTGACATCGTCATCGATCGATTGATGGATTTGTTTAGCGTTTGTTTGATAATTGAATTGAAATTGAGCTCTGCTAATGCGCCAAATATCAGCACTAATAATAAACCTGTCGAAATTAGAGGCAAAAACATACATTTGATTCATTCAATTCCGGACAAATGGTCAGTGCTTACATCTGTATATCAGTTTCCATTGTTATCACTGCCTGGTACAACATCATTACAAAGAGAAACATCCGAGAGAGAGAGAGAGGAGAAATAAATAAACACGGTGACAGAGAGAGCGATTAAAAGAGTGAGATTTTGTTTTGGTGTGTGGAAAGTGCAAGCGAAACTCTCTTTCAATTTTCCACTTTGAGTTTTTCAATTTCAGATTCAACCAACCTCTCTTTCTTACCCTACCTCCCTCCCTTCCTGCCTTCCTCGATTTCAACCGAGTGCATTATCTTCGCTGCTTTATCAACGTTGTATTTCGGTGTTTTCGGCAACCGAACCGAGTGATCGCAGTGTTCGTCGTCGTCGTCGTCGTCATTGTTGTCGTCTGCGATTGCTTCAATTCCAAGTCTGCGGTTGAATTGAACGGATCGGTTCCGGTACTGCTCGTTGTTCTATATGCTGGTTGATCATTTCGTACCGTCGGTGGACGCAAAAGATTCGTGTTAATTGAAATTCAACGGAAACTTGTGTGTGAAACGAAGATTTATTTAGTGCAGTGTCTGCTCAATTCAGAAAAATGATATTCTACTAAGGAAATAGAATCTAAAAAAATTCCAATATCTAGAATGAGTTGCAGAATTATCTCGCTTTCTTAAGGATAACACGTATTAAATGGGATTATACCACACAACTTCAATTACTTAAGAGGTAAGTCGCAATTTTTTTTTTAAAATACTCGCGTGTTCTCAAATAACATGTAATCAGAGTTGAAGGAGGTTATCATGCCTAGAAGATTATGAAATATATAACTGTTACATAGAAGAATTAATAAAATAGTAAGAGAAGTTAGATTTCAATTGAGTGAAGAGTCTGCTTACAGTGCGAATGCTGCAAACTGAAAGTAAAAAAAAGAACAGACTTATAAACGAGAGGAACAGTTCATAAACTACCCAACGCTGAGTTTAAAATCAAAAAGAAATGTAAATTTTTAAATTAAAATCTACTTAAATTGTAGTGAATTTAGAGATTCATAGCTAAACATGAGGTAAGTTGATTTAGGGTTTGTTATATACTCTCTAAGGAATAGCTTTTGATTTCTCTTTTCTTATCCTAGAATTTTATTTGAGTCACTTAAATATACTTAGCTTATGAGTAAGAAAAGTAGTGGAAGACATTTACTATACGTGTATAGTGCAATTAGTATTAAAGTCAAAGGTGCCACCTGCCTTATCTTGCAACGGGTCTTAATCTTTATACTCGTTATTACTTTAGGTCTATGTGTTTGTGATCAGCTTTATGAGTTATACGTTATACCTACGATGTATTTGTTCTTAAAGGTAGTTGAAAGCGAGCTAAGACGTTTGAATGTGTTGGCACAGGCACTTAAAAAAAAAGTTTAGCTATATTTATTCCATTCCTGAAAGATTATTTTCCATGCTCGGTAATTTTATTATTACCTACGATCTTTTTTAATTTTATAAAATTTTATTATTATTTGTGCTACAAATAGATTTTGCACTTTAAATTTTTTTAACATTTCGTTGAAAAGTTGGATCTCTCATAATCTTAACCAATTTTGATGAATATTGTCTTCTAAACGAATTCTGCATCTAAATTTTGTAAATTTAGAGCACTTTAAAATATTCCAAAATTTTAGCTTTTTTTTTTTTTTATATTTCGTCAAATTATAACCATTTTTGATGAATTTTTTGTATTTTTATTCATTGTTTGACTTTTAAATTGATTCTGTCGTGAAGTTTATTCACAATCTACAAGAATTTAAAGAAGAATATTAGTTCAAATTGATTTAAATTAAAGTTTTGGTACAATTGTATTTCAAGATTTACTTGGGAAATTTACTTAAGTGTAAGATGACACTAAATTTGATGCTATATGTTGATGAGTCAATCCAAACTGCAGAGTTGTCATTAGTTTATTCTGCACACTTGCTAAATTGACTATCTTCACCTCTTTCTCTCTCTCTCTCCCTCTCTCCCTTTTTATTTCGGCATTAGGGAATTTCTTGCTTAGCTATTTTTTTATTTTTAATTTAGCTCATGACACGTTTACGTATTGTTTTTTTATTCTTTGTGGGCTTCTTCAATTAATCCAATGGTCAGTTATGAGTATTTACTGCTGAAGCAACAGTTTTTTTTTTGTTTTGCTCTACTATACTTGGAAGTTTATTGTTTTCAGCCTCTGGGGGAATGTTTTCTTGATTGTGTTTAATTGAAATAAATGGGCAACGTTTTTATTTGAGTGCACAGTGTTCATACTATTGTTGTTGTTGTATTCAATTAATTGCAGTTTGTTCTTAACTTCGACTAGCAATGTCGTTTTCCTCATTGTTTTTCCTTGGAGCACTCCAATCAGGCCCACAAACATTTCGAAAAGTCTGATAAAACCTTCACATGCTACTATTTTGTTGTGCACTCGACGTATTCCTGATAAGATACAGTTGCTGTTAAAGAGTGTAGGGTTTGCTCTGGTACTGACTGTAGACACAGTGATACCCCACTAAAAACCACTTGTATACATGCGTTGTTTCAACACACACACACACACACGGAGTCTAAACAAATAAATCTTTATCACACGAAGCAGCAAAAAGATACAAATAAATCTTCCATAAACACACACACATCACACACCACACACTCTCATACACACCTGTTGAGGGGAACATGAAACATTCGCATAACGCCCACAAAAGTGTGACAAGAGGAATCATCAGAGCACATAAATCCATTCACAAATGTTTAGAATGTTATTAAAATATTTGAAACTAATTTCAAAGTTTTTTTTTTAATATGTTACAGATTCTTTTTTATAGTATTTAGAATTTCATGAGTTTTTTTATAGTTGTGTTTTTGTTGTTGTTGTTCTTCGGTTGCTTCTTATCCCATAATCGCTTGCTTAGCATCTGCTTGCATATAAACATAAATAATTTTTGAAATCATATTTATCATTAGCCAGGCTGTAAGCCATTGCCTGACACATCTACCCCACTATTCCTATACTTATACATATCACTTTTTATATATAGATCTGTGTTTTGTTTGAGGACTGTCGAGCATTGTTTGTCTGCTTTTTCGATTGAGCCTAATATATAAATAAATATGGCAACAAAATGCGGCCAAAGTGGAAAATAAATTCATATAAAGATTTGTACATTTTACATTTTCGATTTTGGATTTTCATTTTCATTTAATGCCACCTACATTTAAGGCCCCATTTGGAGCAGAGGAAAGGGTGCGCTATCTGAACTCTTTTATGGCCCTTGAGCTATACATTTGGTATTCGCTTTGGCCCTTTTTATTGCCAATTCTATTGAATTTAAGTCCAACAAATGTTTTGCTGCCGCCACAACATGCCACACGCCCCTTCCCCTTGCCCCTTTGCCCCTGCCACCAATCTTTCATTATGCCACTAAAAGAATGGGTAAAAAGTTATTAAGCCCAAATGAATAAAAATTTTGTGTGCGCCATAAGTTTGCAGTTGTCTTTAGTGTTGTTGTTTTCCTGTTTTCAAATTTTTGTAGGAAAAAAAATTTAATTTAAATTTTGAAACAAATATATGGCATATATAAGTAAGTATTTATAGCCCATATTGCCATAGCTCATTGTTGCGGTCGCTGTCTGTGGAAATGTGTGGAAATCACTTCAATGCTTTTACTTTGTATTGTTGCTTCTCCTTTATTTTCATTCTATTTCGCCGAGTCGGCAGGCGTCTCTAATGACAGAGGTGCACATACAGTGTGACGCAGAAATAGTTGTACCTGTCAGGGAGTTTTAAAATATTGTATAGTAATTACTATTGTCATTAGCATTAGCATAAGCATATGGATAAGGATTGGTACCATTATTAACTTAATAATTTACATTATAAGCTTCATTAGCTGATTATTAGCACTACTAATTTTATTTTCATTGCTGTTAGTATTATATATTTTTAAGCCTTTTCATTATAATTCGCATTATCATTAGTAACAGAACATTAGCAATTTTATTTTAAGAAATATTATTAGTATTACAACCAGCATCCGCAAGCTATTAGAATTAGTTATCATTTGGCATTAGCATCAGCATCAGCATTAGCAATCAGCATTAGCATTAGCATTAAGCATTAGCATTAGCATTTGCAGCAGCTAATAGCATCAGCATTGAAGCATTAGCACAGCATTAGCATTAGCATTAGCATTGAGCATTAGCATTAGCATCAGCAGCAAGCATACGCTAAGCACAAAGCATCAGCATTAGCATTAGCATTTGCGCTAGCAAGCATTAGCATCAGCATTAGCATTAGCATTAGCATTAGCATTAGCATTAGCATTAGCATTAGCATTAGCATTAGCATTAGCATTAGCATTAGCATTAGCATAAGCATTAGCATTAGCATTAGCATTAGCATTAGCATTAGCATTAGCATTAGCATTAGCATTAGCATTAGCATTAGCATTAGCATTAGCATTAGCATTAGCATTAGCATTAGCATTAGCATTAGCATTAAGCATTAATTGACATTAAAACAGTATTATTTTCTATTTATCTTCTTCTAAATATCCTTCGCCAAATCCATAATAAATATCAGATATTCATCTATATTTTCATTCCATCAACTACAGAACTTATCTCGCCAGGTCTACACACTTTTCTTTGGCACTGTTTGTGCACATTCCTCAACACTTTGTCAATTGGAGCAGAGTATTTTCTGGGCAGAGTCCAAGAGCATGTCTGACAAGTGCCTGCAGGAAATGAAAACACTTTGCTCTAGCTTCTGATTGCCATGAGTAATATTGGCCAAATGTGACAACAGTTTATAGCGGTTGGCCAATACTAAGAGGATATTTACACACATTTATTATTGATTGCTTTTTTGCCAGATTGTTGGTGCTTTTGTTCGCTTGTCTCTTATCGGTTATAGGGCGACATTTAGGCCATGCATTATTGTTCAGACTTGAAACGGCTTGGCGAATGACTTATTGCGACACTTGAAAGTGATTTCCATCTAGATTGAAGACCCCATTGTCGTCAACTTATTTATTATTAAGTTCTAAGTAAATAGGACAAACAGTTGAACCCTTTTATAGGGTATAACAATTGACATTCTTATGGACACTTTAGGCAGCTTTTTATTGTATAAACTGAACTTGAGTCTGTGAAAAAATTGTCGCAAATATGTGAACCTTCTTTAGGGGTGTATCACAAATTCCCTTTTCCCACTCCTTCCCTCTCTCCACTTTGTTTTTGTGTACCTGATATTCTGTCAAGTTATATGAAATAATAACAAGTTAGTCATAAACAAAGCTTTGAAATCACGCAACTGTTGCACAAATTGTACATTTTCTAGTTGAAATGAAAAACACACACAAAGAAAGAACAATATGGAATCGACCTCTGGAAACATTTGCCTATCGCATGACTTTTCCCAATTGCATTTCAATGGGGCGTGACAGCAGCATAAACAAATCGAAACGAGTGAACAAATGAGGGGGAAAAGTGCATTTCCTTTCCACGATATCAATAACAGCTTTTTTCTTTTTGTTTTTTTCAAAATTCATTATATCGAATTATCGAAAGCAAAACAAATAGTTGAGATTGGCAGGAAGTATTATAGTTTTTGCTGGCCATTCTTAAATTTTCGACACGTTTGCAATACCATAAAAGAATGGCCGAGAAATACAACAAGTATCTATATGATTTATAATGCGTTCTATTTGATGTTGAATCAAGAGATATACTCGTAAATTTTGAAGCGCAAAGATAAGATAAAAAAGTTGAAAGCAAACGAAAAAGAAATAAACTACAGGTAAGACTAGTCAAATTCGGATGTCAGTGGGTGAGTCAGTGGTGCGCTCTTCAGCAGGTGGTTTTCAGCCAAACTTGATGAATTTCACGCTAAAAATAAATTGCAAAGTTGTAAATTGTTATTAAAAGTCGATAACAAAAGCAGAAAAAGACATTTGTCAATCAATGCAGGGTATCTCAAGTCGAGCAGAGTTTGATTTGTTAAGTTCAGCTGTTGATTGACGAACAATGCCCCTTGACACTGAGTGAAGGCATTACGGCGACAATATGTGGCGTATACGTAATATATACACATATCATTCATACGCCACGTTGTACGATTTATTCAATTGTTCGCCATAGTTTAACATAGTTCACAACTAATAGAATATATAGTCACGCCCACACACAGTTGAGGGGGAATAAAGATGCGCTTGATTGAACACGCTTTGAGAATTGGAATTGAAATTGAAACAAAAATAATAAAAAAGTAGCAACATTGACCTGTCCAACATTTGGGGGATGATCCTCAATGGCGCGGCAATGATCTTGTAATTTGTTAATTCGAAAATAATCGTTTTATTTTAGATCAGGTGCGCCCCCAGCCAGTGTGTACATTTAGTTTTATTTATTATTTTGCATGTAGGCTGGAAAAATAAACAAAAAGAAAAAAGCAATTGTCGATGTTCCTCTTTCTTTGCACTTGAAGATTTATAGACTCGCAACTGATGGATCAGCTGTTGAATATGGAACTGTGTTCCGTTTGAATCATTTGAATCGTTCGAACCTAATCTGAGTGTATTCGTTTCGTTCACAGCATGGAGCTGCGTTGCCTGCTATTGAATATTGTCTTCATATCCGTTGTGAATGCGATGTTGGCCTTTGGCTTTGCCAATCTGGATGAGGAAAAGCGATGTTCCTATGGTCGCATCGAGAAGCTGATGAGAATCCGCTGCCACGCCATGGACCTCAAGGAGGTACCACAGAGCCTCAAGACCTCCGTCGAGGTGAGTAACCAATTGGCTGATTAAACAGAGACACCCTCCTGACATCGCTTATAAGGTCAATTTAAGTCAATAAAATGTAATGACCTGCAACTAATTCATGTCTCATATCCCAGACCCTAACCTCCCTTCCTACATCCCTCCCCCCCACGACTACATGCAACAGACTGTGGCATACAATGACAGCTCACAACAACCCCAAGCACACACACACACACTCATGAGTATGAAAGCCAACCTCAATTGAGCTTAATTAAAGCATAAAGAAGTTGACTTGTTGCCCGACATAAATATGCGACCGATTGGACAACATAAATATGCATATGAGCACGTATTTGTTTGGCATGAGAACTTGAGCTGAGAATTTCAGTATTTAATTTCCTCAATTTGTAAAAATTCTTACATTTGCAGTGGGCTTAAAAGTGTATGAATTATGAGGAATTCATACATTGTCTTTTCCGAAACTCAGTAAATTTTAAAGAAAAGTTTTGCTTTGAGCCTCAAAATGTAATTTATATCATTTTTATAGCTTACTATACCCTACTATGCCTAAATCGTGGAGGTAGATTTCCTCTAACCCACGTAGAATTCGCAAAGAAAACAGAAAAACACAGATTAAGCCTTGATTTTATATTTCTTTAACAAATGTGTTTATATTCATCAAATTGGAAAATATTTCCTTCTTAAGAATTTTTGTTTTAAAGCGATTTTCTCATTAAGCATTTCTTGTTTAAATATTGATATTATCTTTCTTTGAATAATATTTAAAAAACTCATAAAATTAGTAAGAAGTTACTCGATATTTTTACATTTTCATCATACTTGTTTAAATATAAGTTTAAGGCTTTTTTAATGATAAAGTTTGCCAACCATGATTCCAAATATGGCGAGCTACAAAAGAATTTGCAATCAAAACTAAAATATTCTCATTATTTGCACAATCAACCCGCTGACTCGACATATTTCTAAAATAGTACTCAACATTTTGCATTATTTTTAAAAAATTGAGATTCATATTAAACACGTTCATAATACTCGTATTTTCAGGTGTTGGACTTATCGTACAATCGCATTAGGAAATTGAAAAGTAGCTCATTTCAGAGATACAGCGATATTAAATTTCTATTGCTGTATGACAATATGATCTTATCGGTGGAGCCGGGAACATTTGAACCACTCACCGCACTGCAGGTGAGCATAGATAGAACCACACACACACACACACAGCTCCACACTTGCCACACAAATGTCTAATTGACGTGACGAGTCGTCGCTGTAATTGCGATTATCAGTGACTGTTTAAATTTGTGCATTTCTGATCCACACAGGAAGTCGATCTATCGAATAATGGATTAACTACAATTCCCATGGAGTTATTTCAATTGCCAAAGTTGCGCAATCTCTATATAGACAGCAATGATCTGAGGAACCTGCATCACGATCTGCAACTGCTGGAGACGCCAATTGGGGCGCCACTCGAATACCTGAATGTGGCCAACTGTGAACTGCACGATATACCCGATCTGGGCATACTGCCAAGTGAGTATCTGACTATGGAATTGTTGGGTTCAACTTTCAACTTTCATAACTCTGTCAAAACATATTCGATTTTTATGCGAAATCTCATTTTGATTATGATTTGGCTTCTAAATTCATTCTACATTCCAATCTAAAAAACTTTAAATTTTATAAAAATTTTTTTTTTTGCTAGAGTTTAATTTTGATGGTAAGGGTACCCCCTTTGAAATTTTGAAAATTTTAAATTTTAAATCTCAAGTTTTCACTTTTAATCAACTGCTAATATTGTAATTAGTATAAAACAACACTTTAAATTCAAATAAAATCATGTAAAATCGGACAAACTTTTGACTTTTTGACCAACTTCAAACTATCATAACTTTGTTAAAAATTAACAGATTTTCAAAAGGTTGATAATATGGCTAATCAAATTTTTGTCTTTATTTTGTGTTTGCAGATCTGTGGCAACTGAATGCCTCGCTGAATCCATTGAGCAACTTCAACGTGGATAAACTTGGCAATTTGTGCCATTTAAGAGTCATCGATCTGACCAAGACTCAGATGAGTCCGTGCAGCTGCCAACGAGTTACCAATCACCTCAGAGACATAGGCGCCAATGCGCAGTTTGTGCCCCTTTGCATGGGTAAGTGTTGCAGTGGCAGGTTGCCGTGTTGCAAGCAGCTGTGCAGCATCTTTAGCTAATTTTGGCACATGACCAACTTTTCATTCCCATTCCCAATCCAAATTTGTAGAGGCGCTAGACGGCGACGCGTGTCCACTGAACTACAATCGCACCGTGGACTCGCCGACATTCCACAGTTGCCTGGCCAGCGCTGAGTTGGCCGAGACGCGCAGCTTTTGGCTATTTGCCGCTGGCTGTTTTGGCGGCAGCTTCTTGGTGTTGTTAGGTAAATACAAACATATTTGAACTGTCAATTTGTGCCAGCAATCAATTCTATCTTTATCCCTTTTGCAGTCTTTTGCTACTGCATCCACAGATGGCGCAAAAAGCGTCAGAATCGTCGTCTTAGCCAAGCTGCCCAGAATCGCAAGCATTTCGTCATCTCGCCACGAAATGCGACGAATCATCGGCTGGAGGATCAGCCCCTGCACTGTGATACTGCCTGAATCATAACCATAATCATACGATATAACAATAGCACTTAGTCATAAGTAAGACAACTAATTTATTAGCTTAGCTTTAGTTCCTTTACTTAAACTTAGTTTTAGACATGACTTCCTACCGAATTGCCAAATGAATAATTGCCAAAAAAAAAAACATCAACAAGTGCCTTGCTCATGTGCTACTTTAGAATTGTTCTACTTACAATTACACTAGATTTAGTTAGTTTTACTTGAGCTAATCAATGAGGTGCCTTAGCATAAGTCAGTAAAAAACCATCCAAATAATTATATTTACACACATGACAGTAAGAATAATTGTTAAATAAATACAAATTTTAGTTAATAGCACCTAAACTTGTATTTATTTTAATTTCTTCTGAATATAACAAAACTAATTCAAAACATAACTGAAATTCAATTTATATTGCATACTTTCAGGCAGCACTTAAAATTAAATACAGTTCAGCCTGAAACTATGCTATGGTTTTATTCAGATATTGAAACTGTTAATGTTATGTTAAGCTGCACACTTAACAGAATTACTCCACACTTAACTAATCAATTAAAGACACTGCTGCCAACTATTTCATAGCTAGTTTTTTGAAAGTTCGATTGCTATTTACCGGAAATCTGGCTATTTTAAATAACTATTCAGCTATGTTTTGCTTATAACATTTTTTTTAAACTATAAAAGTGCACAAAAAAAACAAATTGGGCTGCTTTCCAGCCAGAAAACGTAATTTTTTCCTCTAAATAGTAAGTAACCATTTTAAATGAATTATTTAAACAGATGTTACTGCGATATCAGAAAGTAAATACAAATCTTTTGTCAATATTTAATGCATTTTTATCAGCCTACAAATTCTTTGCTGATAACTGACATGCATAAACATGTGAAGTTTTTATTTACCTAAACTGTAATATTTTCTGCTACTTTTGGAAATCTTCAGGTAGTTTTTAAATGGCAGTTAGGTAGACATGAATGAACTTGTACTTTGGCCTGCTTATAATAGAGTCTAAAATTGCATTATTGTTATATGACATTGTTTTGCTTATCAAATTTCAAAATTTCCTTTTGCTTACACGTTCTTCAGGTGCAATTCAAATGCAACAAGTGCAAGTCTGCAGCTTTTAATACTCCACCCAGAAAGCTCGCTCTTTAAAAGACGCCAGTTTTAACAGACAAAGAGAGAGACAGAGGGAGAGAGAGAGAGCGATTGGGAGAGAGCAGCAGCAGCTGCTACCGATACATGCTTTTTTACTTTTCGCATACGTTCGCACCTTTGGCGCACGCTCTCTCTCTCTCTCTCTCTTACTCAAGCGCCGGTGCAGAGTCAATACCGGCGAACGTGATTAAAGAAAAAGAATAAGGAAACAACAGAAACGAAATTGAAACAAGCATAATGCTAAATTCTGTTTCTGTTTTGGCGCCTTCCTCATCGACTTGCCAATGTTTTCAGCTCCCGTAACCGTTTTGTGGTTGCCGCCAGACATCGGCGACAATTAAACGACTGCGCTGCCGACGGCGACGCAAAGCAGCTGCCCCCACATATATTTTGCCCACGGCAGAGACGTCAGTCGGTTCGCACTTTTCATTAGCTCGCTTCGTCGCTGGCATTCTCAGTTTCTCGTCGTCGCTCGTGGTAGGCAGAACAGCCAAACGCAAAATCCTCCGCAAGGCAAACTCTGACACGCTCTCGTCACTGTGTGAAAGCTCAACGGGCACGCCCCACCCACCACCACAGACCAAGTCCACCCCCGGCCAAGGACTCGCTACGCGTGTTTTTCGCAGTGTATTTAATAAATAACTAACCAAACCAAACAAAACAGAAAAAAAACAAAATGAGCAGTAAGTTTTTACTTCAAGAATCAACAAAGAAGCGTGCATAAAAGAAGTGACCACAAAAAAGAAATGAAATGATAAAAAAGATAAATAAATGAAAGTCTGTCTGTGTGTGTATGTGTGTGTCTGTGAGTGTGTGTATTATGCATGGCGACTGCAACTTTATCGCAATTAATAAAAATATTAGAAAATTTAGAAGAAAAAAAAGCTGCAAGCAAATTGCATTCTCATATTTCATAACTCATTCAGCAGATTTGCAAATCAAGTTTCATATTTTGTTATTTGGTCCGCTGTTCATTCAATACATGTGTTTGGGGCTAGTAAATTGCGGGGACGACCTTTACTGACCTTCAATAGCATTTGCCTAGTCGCCGCCTGTGCGTGTATTTAGTCTACATACACACACACACATACATAATGTATTTATGTCTCTCTGAGTGCATGTGTGTGCTTGTGTCTGTGTGTGTGCATTGCAGAGCATTAAGATTTCTTTAAAAACGTCAGTTGTTTGTTTATAAAGAGGATGCGCGAATTTGCCAGAAACGAAATGTTGACAAACTGATAACGTGCATGTTATGTGAGCTTTGACGCCAGCAGAGAGCCAAGCTTACACTAAAGAGAGTGGGAGAGGGAGAGAGAGTGGTTGGGAGAGCAATTGCAAGAGCGCGAACGATTAGAGGTTGACAGTTATACATTTATTGGACTGTAGAAAGAGTAGAGATTAAAGAGCGAGTGATGAAGGTCAGTGCCAGTCCTGTTGTTGTTGTCCTAGCATTGATTAGAGCAAGTCGTGACCCACTAATAGAGCAAACTAACTAGTACATTCATACCTGACGCCAGGCAACATTCGCTTATCAACAAGATTACATTTTCCGCATATAATTGACATTTTTATTTTTGCTAATTTTCACACGCGTCTAATCATCTTTTGACAGGCATGAATCGACGAGGAATAATCTCTCAAATTGGGTATATAAAATACTGTTATAGATGTAGAAATGGGCTATTTATAGAGCATATTTAGTTATATATATACTTTGTATATATGTATCTGAGAGATAGACACACGCAGTTTATGGCCGGCGACAGGCGCTAACAATTTCACAATTTTAATTTTCAATTCTCAAGAAATATCACGAAAATCTTTTCCACACATTGTCTTGTTGTTTTTGGCAAAGAGTCTGCTGGTAACGCCCACAGTTTAAAATTAATTCAGGAAAATGCCAAACAGACAGACACACGCATACATATGCTTTGTATCTGTGTGTGTGTGTTGAGTTGCCCGCATAAATCATAAGGAAAAAAATATTATATGCTTGAGATGCTGCTCCAGGGAAAACTGCTGTTTGCTGTTGTTGCTCCCTTGCTGCGTTCTCTGATTGAATTTCTAAAAATGTATCTGCGTATCTTTGTATCTGTATGTGTATCTGTATCTGTATGCCGCCTGCATGCAGCAGGCACTTCTTGTCGCGCTACAATTTCATTTCACATTTCCTGGCTATTTTTAGTGGCAAATACAAAAAGCATACATATACAAGATACACTAGAGAGCGACAGAGAGGGAGAGGGAGAGTAAAAGAGGGAGAGCTAGATCCCAAGATTGACGTCGTATAACTCGTTTTGGGTGTTGGCATTGCATTCGCTGAATTTCGCCGGTTGCCATCCGTTGTCGTCCATTTGCTTTTAGCCACTTTTGCCACGCCGGCTGCAACAAATGTGGCATTCAGTTGCCATGCCACTCTGACATTGGCAGCGATGCATAAAACGGGTTTCCGTTTCCATTATCTAAAAGGAGATTGTAGAAGATTCCCTAAAAAATTCAAAATTGGAGAAAAAATTATTGGGAACACTAGGAATTCTGTAATATGAAAATTAAAATTTGGAAACTAAAATTGGATAAAAATGTGGTTAATGTTGTAGTAGCATAAAAAAAATCGTGTGGTTTTCATTCAAATATTTTGGCTACTTTATTCGATAATTAATGAGTTAGATTTTTCTAATATTTTCCAATTTTTTAACCACAGACATTTTATTATCTGGATTTACTAGATACTTTTTTATTTCTGAACTATTGGTTTTTGTAATTATTAATCATACGCGGAATTTACATTAGGTACCATTGAAAATATCCAGATGTCAACTTACTTGCTCCTCTACCTATAACATTCCACTTTGCCGTTTCAATTCATAAGCTCGTTTCATTCACAGTTCATCGCAATGAAGCTGCGCCTCAATGAGCATTTACCGCTTTTGTGTCAGCTTCTGGTTTTTCTCTTTCTGTTTTGGGCACGACCCCGTTGTCGACCCTTTGTGCTCGCGTTTTATCAGCTTGCTTTATTGTGCTCCTCGTATACGCAGCTGATAAAGGGAAAATGAGGGGGGAAGTGCGCTCAAAAGCGCAGTCGCCACTCTTTGAGCTTTCGCGTATTAAGAGAGCGCCGCTTGCAGCTGAACGAGCTTTAAGCTAAGAGAGAGCGAGCAATATTTGGCTTTGAGCTAAGAGTCGATTTCTACACTGCAAACAATTTTAAATCAGATTAGTCTGTAATTTCTTTTTAAGCCATAAGTTAAGCAATATTGTGTATTTTAAGACTTTGATTCTTTTATTTTGTGATGTTTCGTGACAATTTGACGAACTCAACAGTTGTTTTTAAAAATCAAATGACGAAAATGTGTTGTTTATTTAATTTAAATCCAAAATTTATGACATTTGCCTTGAAAAACGGTTTTTCTAGAATAATTCTTTGAATTTTTTTTTTTTGTTGTGACATGAATTTATTATTTTGTTATTGTTGTTAATTTGTGCTCGCATCCGGTAAGTCACGAAGTTATTAAAAACCATTCTAGTTTCGTCCAAGTAAATGATTTCATTTTTATTTTAGGCACAACAGCTCATTGCACACACAGTATCTTTAAAATAAAAGACAAGACTGAAAAAAAAAAATAATAATAAAAAGAAGTCGCATTTTTTGCACCCACACACCCATTAAATACGTCAGATACATTTTGTACATGCATATATACATTGTATATCATGTGTGTGTGTGAGACAACATAAGAGCGCCACCTGCCGTTTGGTGGCTGAAGCTGTCACCAATGCATTCAGCTGCTGTTTCCGTTATTTTGCTGCGCCTCCGTTTCAATTTGAACACACAGAAGGTAGTTGTTGTTGAAATTCATCTTCTGTTTTCTTTTTGTTGTATATATTCTATAACGCGCTTTCTAATGCTAAATAAACCCCAACGACTATTTAGCTACTCAACAAAACAAAAACCCAACAACAAATCGAACTAATCATTGATATTTTTAACACAAACTAAAGTTAGTTCAAACAACATGTACAAAGAATTTATCTGATTGTAGCATTAATTTTCCACAAATTTGTCTATAATAAATTGGAAAATAAATTTATAATTTTCTATAACAACTATAATGATGAATTTTATTTTATTTTAATTCCTTTTTTTTAACTATGCATGTTTAATTTAAAAATATTTTTAATGCAAATATAGATTAAAATTAAGAAAATTTAAATTGTAAATAATGCCTGCTAAAATTAGCTTCAACTTGTTCAACTTTTATTTATAATATTTAATTTCTTTTTGAAATTTTGAAAAGTTCAAGTAAGTTTTCAAGACAGATATTGTTTATATAGAAATATTTTCCATCTGTAAATAGTCTTAAGCTAACCCATAAGAAAATTTACGAAAAAAAAATAAGATAAATGACTTCTGACATAGCTCATGATTGCATAGCGCCAATGTTAATGCTTTTTTTCTGCCATGCTGCGAATAATAATTCATTTTGATTACGGATTTATATACTTTATGTTGTATATAGTATATAATTTTGAATCCATTTGAATGCCAACAACGCAATATAGAATTTTCTTTATAAGCAGATGCGCTTCAGTAATGTTTGCTCTATTTTTGTGCTGATTTTCTTTATTTTTCGCTGCGCTTTTTTTTTTGCAAATTCAAGAAAATAGCCCAAATGGGGCCTGAAAATTATACGAAACATTGCCAAAAACTGTTGCATGCGACCGCCGCGTGCCCCGCCCACAAACCGTTGACGCAGATGCCGCACACACACACTCATCGCATTCGCTGAAGATCTCACTAGATCGTGTATCTATATATATAATGGATTCTCCCACTGCCTGTTTATTTATAATCCATAAAACTGCCTCTGCTGCGAATTTTTTTGAATGCCGAACTAATAGAAGAAAAGCGAAATGAATAATGAAATGAAAGAATGGAAAAGCTTGCTCTATTGCCAAGCTGCTGCATTTGTAACTGTATCTGTGTAACATATCTTTGTGTCTGTGTATCTCACTTCAAAAACCTATCAGATAAATGTTGAATCTTGCCTTTACTGATCTGTCAATTTTCTTAAACACTTTCTTCACAGAGTTTGCTTGGGTTACCTTGACCACAAATGACACGTACTCGCTGGGCGCCTTGGTGCTGGCACATTCGCTGAAGCGAGCTGGTACCGCCCACCAGTTGGCGGTGCTGGTGACGCCCACCGTGTCGGAGGCGATGCGGGACAGACTGAAGGACGTGTACAATGTTGTACAAGAGGTTAATGTACTCGACTCACAGGATGCCGCCAACTTGGCGCTTCTCTCCCGCCCCGAACTGGGCGTCACCTTCACAAAGCTGCACTGCTGGCGTCTCGTGCAGTTCGAGAAGTGTGTCTTCCTCGATGCAGATACTTTGGTAAGTTATTTCCTATATTTTCCATATATTTTAAATCATATCTTGTATGCTTAATTCTTTTTTTTATAGGTACTGAAAAACTGCGACGAGCTTTTTGAACGCGATGAACTCTCGGCAGCTCCAGATGTCAGCTGGCCCGATTGCTTCAACTCCGGCGTGTTTGTATTTAGACCCAACGTAGAGACCTTCAACAAGATCACAGATTACGCCGTACAGCACGGCAGCTTCGATGGCGGAGATCAAGGACTTTTGAATCAATATTTTGCCGATTGGGCGACCGCAGACATTAAAAAGCATTTGCCCTTTGTCTATAATGTGACTGCATACGCTTCCTACTGCTATTTGCCCGCATTCAAACAGTAAGTGTTGAGTAACGCATTAAAAGCAATATAAAACTGATAATACGAATAGTAAAAATATGAAAATTGGGCACGAAATTCGGAAAGTATGAATAGGAATATATTAAATAGATAAAAAATAAATATTTGAAAACCAAAACTAAAAGAATAAAGGTTTCACAAATAGATTTGGAAAATTAAAAGAACCTGAAACCAAAGTAACTTATTAAAAATCTCAAGAATATTAATTTAAAATTTTGCACTTTTTTCTACTACTCTATTATTTTTTAGTTAAGCTTCAAAAAACATATTAGAATCAATTGAGAATTTTGTAAACTAGATTGTACGTAATTCTTGTACTCTTATTTTTTTTGTCTTATTTAAGTTTGCTTGTTTTTATTTCTTATTTTTTAATTTTATCGGAATATCCTTAAATTTAATTTTCGAATTTTGTACTATAAAAATGTGTTAAGTTTAAACTCTTTTATTTGCTTTTAGGTTCAGAGATAAAATAAAGATTTTGCATTTTGCTGGCAAACTGAAGCCCTGGTTGATACAGTTCAATTCGGAATCGAAAATCGCAGCCACGCCCAGCGATTACGCCCATGCCCAGGATCTTATCCAACAGTGGTGGAATATCTTCTGTGATAGTGTGCATAAATCGCTTAGCGATAATATGGTAAGTGCTATACAGAAGCCTAATCAAAACTCACACATACTTTCAGTTTCAAGTTTTTCAAGTCTTGAGTCGTTTTGTTTCGTTTCTGAACTCGTCCAAAACTAAAACCTAACCAAAATCTGTCGTTTAAACTTAATCTCTGCAAATGCTACGTAATTTCGTAATATCGTAACTCCGCAACGCAAAAGCTAATTGAAAATATGCCGGAAAGTGTTTCCAGTGATAAATGCGATAGTCCTCCAAGCGTTCAACAAGAGGTAAGCTGATCCAAAGCCAGCACAAAATTGTAGAACGCATCAAATATTGTAAATACGGTCACAGGTCGTTTATTGTACAGATTTCAAATATATATATATATATATTCATAATTTTATGCACATTATTCATATCGTTGCAATATCTTTATTTTAATTTATTTATTTATTCACTCGCCAAAATGTAAATAACAAACAAAATGTTGCAAGCAATCTTTTGATGACCTCGTTATATTTAGTTGTAGTTTATTGCTCTTTCTCTATCAATTTTCACTATTATTATCTTTTCTTTTTCCATTGAATCTATTCTGTTTTTAGTTCGATTTTAAAGTTTACTTTTGCTGCACTCAATTGCCAGTCACGCCCCAAATTGTCCTCCATTTCTCGTTTATCTTCTTGTTTTTACTAGACAGACATTTTTTTTACAGTGGAATCTTATTGTTGTTGTTGTTTTATTCCTTGTGTATCTGTATGTGTGCGTGTGTTTGCATCTGTGAGTGTGTGCGTGTTTCTATCTCTGTTGTTGTTCTTTTTTTGTGTTCTCGATTTTGCATCGATTTGGACGATTGCCAACGGAATGTTTAGTTAGCCGACGTCAATAAGTATATTGAAATGATCCGAATGGCATGCAAATTGGGTTCGCCAATTCATTAAGGCGTCTTCTATTCTTTATTTTTCTTTTTTTTCAACAATTTGCAAATGAAAGTAGCTGTACACAATTAGAAGAATAGTAATCAAATTAAAATGCCAAAGCAGTTAAGTTGCATTTCCATGTAACAAATAAATACATATGTTTGACTAGTGCTCGATGAAAAAATGGAATCTTTCTAATTAATTAAGTCAATTGGACAGCATTCAAATTTTAGAGTGATCATCTAAATAGTAACTACGACCTACAATCATTTTCTGTTCACTGTAGCTATAGGGCTATATATAATTATTAACTATAGTATGTAAACAGATAATGCTATCTTCTTTGAAAGTTAGTGCATCATTCAGCTTTTATTCATATGAACGAAATTTGAATTTTAGGGTGATCATGCACTTGTAAATATAGTTGATAAAGTGAGGATATAGTATTTCTTTGTAGCAGTTGTATTTTTTTTATCTATGTTTGTATATGTTTCTTTTGTTCGCTAACTTTTTATTTCATTTTTTAATTTATAATTTTATTGAAGTTTTGTTTTTTTTTTTATAACTTATTTATGATTTTCACTTCTTACAATGCGCATTCTATTCACGCCAAAAAAAAAAAAAAAATCAAATTACCATGCCAAAAAAAATCACAATGCCAGTGTCTTTGCTTAAACATAATCACTCCAACGAGCTACACTGAATATCAATACGATATGGATAGCTATTACCAACATCATTTGGAGCAAGAACAACAACAACTGCAACGACAGCAATATGTGCCAGAAGTGCGAGAATATCGTGATCCTTGGGCAGATTACTATGAGCAAGCAGAGAGCCAATGGAATGCGTCTGAATCGCAAAATGAATATGAGAATCAAAATGAAAATGAAAATGAATTTCCAACAAATGCAAATGCTGCCCAGATTGAGAATTCATATGAGGAGAGGTGGCAAGCGACGAGCCAGAGCGATGCAAGCAGAAGTGACAGTCCCAGACCCACATCACCACCACCACAACCACAAGCACCTCAACCACAAGCACCTCAACCACAAGCACCTCAACCATCGCCACAATTACCACCCACTGCCAATGAAGTCTCCATAGCAATAGATGTAAATATCAATGTACATGAAACTGAGCAATCATCCAATACCACCCACCAAGAACAATACGAACAACATCCAGAACAACACCAACAACACCACCACCACCACCACCACCAGAACAGTACAATACAAAGCACGTTACACCACAGTCAAGTCGATGCAAAAGAGGATGAAGAAAAAGTTGCCGATGCAGATGAGGTAAAAGAAATGCGATTGGGGCAAACACACATGCGGCACATGAGTCACATGCACCACACAACCACTTGAAACCACTTGAAACCATTTGAAACCATTAGAAACCACCTCTTACTTCCGCTCCCTTTGTCAGTTGGTGATTTCATGTTATCTCACATCGTTTTGATTGCACTCTGTCATGTACATCGTATCCTAGAAACTCTTGATGCACTTTTAAAGTCGACTCGTCTTTGTCCTGTGTCCTGCGTCCTACTTTCTGGTTGTCTACTGTCTATTGGTTGTCTCTTGTAGTTGGCACATTTACTTGGCCATCATCACACGTTGTTTTCATTGTCATTGTCATTGTCCTTTTTCCATGTCCTGGGCTTCTTCATCTTCATCATCGTTATCGTCATTGTTATCGTTACTGCTGGCTCGTTGCTGCCGTTGCTAATCTGGCTATAACTGCATTTGCTGATTTATTAGTTACAAGTCGTCTCTTCAACTTGTCGCAAGTGGCACCATAGCTTTCTTTTTTTATTTTCTTTGTTGCAGTTGCAAATAGAAGTTATTTTAATTATTACAATTCATTTTATCTCTCTTTTTCGATAAAAAAAAAATAAAACTCTTATAAAATAATAATTAAAAATTAAAATTTTTCTCTATAAATCACAATTTAACTCTTATCAATATTTATGATAAAATCAAAAATAAAAGTTATTTTCAAATTTAATTTAGTTTTGATTTTAATTAAAGACACACATAAAATCATAGTTAAAATTGAAACAAATTTATTTTTTATTTTTATTTTAAAAATTAAAAAATAACTTTTTTTTTAAATTATTTATATAAATTGCATATAAGAGTTATTTCGGGACTCTAAAATAAAAAAATTGAAATTTTATTATTATTTTATAAGTTTTTAATGAAATAAAAAGTGAAGATAAAATTTATTTTAATGCAAAAAATCAGCAAATAATTTGTATTTTACAATCTTTATTTTAAAACTTATAACCTTTACGGTCCCTGCAATCAACAAACCATAAGCACACACACACACACTCACTCGCACATATACCCATCAAAATGGGGGCACTTTATCTGCATGCACATACTCGTAGTAATCTGCCACAAGGATAGCGCAAGGACAACGGCAGCTTGCAAAGCGGGCAATGCACTTTTTCTTACATATTAATCATACGCCATGTTGTACCAACAAAACCAACTAACACTTTGCCTTCTCCCCGTTGGTAGCTAAATAAATTAGTTAATATTATTTTGCATGTCTTGTATATATGTTGATGTTGATGTTATCGTTATTGTTCGCGATATTCGTATCGAATTGAGTTTTTAATACAACTTGTTGCCTACTTTCAGGCTGGTCTTGCCGGCGCCTTGTCTCAGCTGCAAATTGGCGTTCAACGTACCCCAGAGCAGGAGCATTACGAGAATCTGATGCGTCGCCAGTGCTGGGAATCGGGACAGATTGATTATTCGGGCGCCGATTCGTTCGATAACATTTGGAAGAAGATCACGCAGACGCTGGAGGCGAAGCCAGAGCCAAGTGCCGATCAAGATCAAACTGGTAGTTCATAGATACAACAACAAGCAGAACAAAACAAACTCACAACTTAAAAAAGAAGCAATTAAATAAAACAAATCGTTCGTTAAGCGTCGTTTTGTTGACATCCCCACTTCACAGACACCCACACACACACACACACCCAAACACACACACAACCCGACCTTACACCTGTTTATACACCTCGCACATTCGCACACTTGAGTTACATTAATCATTGCAACATGGGCAACAAATTAGTAGCAAGTGCTGTCAACTGGCATGAATATATATGCAATACATTTAATTATCATACACACACACACACTCACAGTCGCACACACACAGCAGAGTTTGTGAAAAAAACGTTCTGAAATTTTAATCAAGTTTTCAAATCAAACTTTTTTACACTCGTTGCTGCTGTCGTCGACGTCGCATGTGTGTGTGTGTGTATGTGTGTGTGCACACGTTATACACTTATTAAGCACTTGACTCAGCCACAAAACTTTTACACTTCATTGTATTTTAATTGAAATTTTTCTACATTTGCCCCTCTTCAGTGCTCAGTGCAGCGTTTTGTGGCACGGACTTTACAACTCATGCGCAACACCCCACCCTTCTCCTACCCATTTTCCTCTCCCTCCTCCTACTCCTTCTCCTTCTCCCAGAACAACCAATTTCATTAATTAATATATATAAATATATATTTTTATAGAAATCTTAATAAAAAACCAAACTAACTCAAAAAATATGCTGTGTGAATTTATGTGCCTCAGTCTCTGATGTGTGTGTGTGTGTGTGTATGGGCTTGCCTATGTGTGTGTGCGTGTGTGTCTCTTCACTCTCAAAACGAGTTGAACGTAAAACTTTTTGTTCAGACACTTTTTTCACAGCGCAAAAACAAACATATATATACTTTGTTTCTTTAAACTTTATGTTGTAATTTACACAGAAATATTGTCTACAAAAATATTTATTCAAGAACACAACACAAAAAAAAAAGAGAACAACAAAAACTCTTTGATTAATCCCAAAAAAATTGTTTTAAATGTGCATTTTTATTTTAGTTGTAAGTTTTGCATTTCGTTAGAAACAATAATTTCTTGTATTTATTGTTTTCAGTTGTTTACTTCTAAGTTCGCTTTCGTTCTGCACCTACTTCTCTCTCTCTCTCTCTCCAATCAATCAATCAATCAATCACTGAATGAAATCATCATACGGATTTTTAGCTGCATTTTTGGGGTGCCACAGTCAATCATTCAATCAATCAGCAATTTTTTAATGCTTGCCAGCTAAACCGTTTACCATAAACGCATTTTCCAGATATCGATAACGATAACGATAACACATTGCTAACACAAACTGCAATCAAGCTGCTTGAACAAAGTCAACCTGCAACGCCTATAAAGAAAAACAGCCTCAGCTCAAGTCCCAGCCCAAGTTTAAGTTCAAGTGCAACCACTAAAAAGCGGTCAACTGCAACGGAGCCTGCAACATCAGCAGTTGCAACAGTTGCAACAGTTGCACCACCAGCTGCCGCAACTAACAAACTTTCAACTAACGCACCGGATGCTGAGCCAGAGCAACAGCAAACAACCACGACGACAACAACAACAACAACAACAACGACAACAACAACGACTACAAGAACGACAACAACAACGAAGCCACAACGTGTCCAGACGGCGATGCAATCAACGCAACCACAGCAACCACAGTTGCAACCACAACAACCACAGCACATTCTGTCCAATGTTGCACCCACAAAGCCGATCCGTCAGAAGACGTTGCGTAAGTTCAAATAACAATTACTGCAACTTTTGTTGCACTACAGCTGCCTGCCCCAATTTGCGACGCAGACGGGCAAGCGACTGCAACTGCAACTGGAGTCCAACAACGAATCGCAAACTCAGCCAGAGCCTGTCCATGTCTAAAGTACAAGTGCAAGAGTACAATAAAAAACAAAAAACAATGAAAAGTACAAAAAAATGCTGTAAAATATTGCTTAAAAACTAAAAAAAATTATGTGCTTAGATATAAAATTAATAATACTCGTAATACCAACTGCGCCTTAGATGAAGCTAATTTGCAATATCTTAGCCTAGGTAAATTTGAGGAAAATTGCTTATAAATATAGCAAAAGAAATAAATAGAATAATATAATTTACCTAAAAACTTAACCAATAAATATGCTGACATGTTAAAAAACTTACATTAAAAACTGCGCCTTAGATGAAACTAATTTGCAATTTAATGAGCTATGATTATACAAATTAATTGAAAAAAAAAGGTATGAATGAAAATTCACAATGAATACGCTTAAAAACTGCATAGCAAATGTAAAAATATATATGAAAATATTAGCCTAGGTCATTGAGTGAAATAATAAACATGTACGAAATGTCTGAAAATTAAATAACAAACTTATAAAAGAAATAATAAAAAACAACTATAAATACTTTACAATAATTTAAATAAAATGATAATGATATCAAATGAATATAATTTGCAATAATAAAGTTTACAAATAAAAAAATAAAAGATAATTATTAAAAAGTGTGCCTAGGCTAAAGAAAGAAACAGAGAGAAACTGTTAGTTATGCTCTAAAGTGCTTGCAACATGCATAGATAAATTAATTGCCACACAGACACACAGACGGACAGACAGACAGACAGACAGACAGACAGACAGACACTTTGAGTGGTCCAAAAATTGCGCTACACAAACAAATTACTCACATATTGCACACTCTATTCCAACAACCACTGAACCACTGAACCACTCAACCCTTTTGAAGAGCTGCTGACTTCCGCTGACATTGAGGATGGCAAAGTTGAGTTTGACAAGTCGACAGGTGCCAGCACCCAGTACAAGTTGATTGAGGGTGGTTATGAGATGATCATTACCACTCCGCAGCCGAATGGTACAGTGAAGACTCAGGTGAAGACCTTCTGGGATCCCAAGCCGGTGAGTGCCGATGATTTGGCCAAGGAGCAGGCCAACAAGAAGATCATCAAGCAACGTTTGGGCAAGGAGATTCGCATTGATGAGAGAACCACCATGTTGACACGTGCCATCGAGGGCGGTTACGAGGAGGTGTACACCACCGTCAATGAGGATGGTACACGCAGCATGCGCACCAAGACCTTCTACGATTCGGTGCCCACGGAAATCAATGAGAATACCAACACCAAGGTGAATAAGCTCAAGAAGAATGTGACCCGCAAGTCTTCAGTGGATTCCACAGACTCCACGGAGTCATCCTCGCGTCGTGTGGTGCAAAAGGTGCAGAAGAACATCGTGCAGAATGTGAACGATCAGCAGTCCAATTATCGGGAGGATACAACCATCGAGGAGACCCGTCGTGTTAGCCAGAACATTGAGATCACCGAGAATAATCGCACTGTGCGCAAGAATTCTCTGCAGGAGCAGAGCATCAAGGCTGTCACCCAGAGCACCAGTGATGCTGGCAAGAAGAAGAAGAAGACCAAGTCATCGGCACCACCACCACCAGCTGACTTCCTCCAGAACGATACCACAAGCGTGGCCTCCAAGCGTGTTCCTGGAGGCGTTGAGTACACCTACTCAACCGAGTTGGAATCGGGCAAGACAATTACCACCTCGAAGACCGTCTACGAAGAGGAGGAGGTGGAGCTCACTGAGGAGGAGATCAGGCAGTATAAGAAGACCCTCAAGGATGCCGAGAAGCACAAGAATGTCACCAGCACCAAGAAACTCAAGTCCGAATCGGGCACCAAGAAGATCGTGCCATCGGAGAATCCCGGTGATGTCACCACCGTGGAGACCATCAAGATTGAGGGCGGCACCGAGTATCATTACACCACTGTCACCGCCGAGGGCATTGTGAAGAAGGCAACCAAGACTGTCTACGATCCTGTGCCCAGCTCCAAATCGAATCCCGATGACACCGACGAGGAGGAGATCATCGAGGAGTACGAGGAGGAAATCATTGAGCCCGGCGAGAAGACAGTCAAGACCATTGAGACTGTCAAGCAGTTGCCCCACAAGTTCGAAGGTAATTCTACATATTAAACTAATCAGTTTTCGATAAGTTATTAAATTATGTCCAACTTTGCAGAGGAAGTGACCATCACCCATGAAAAGAAGGAGAAGAAGATCAAGAAGTCCATGGTCATCAGCCAGTAAAGCTCTCGTGTCACACAACAACACACACAACCAACACACACTCTCACACAAGCTAGCTTTCGATAAGGCATCAGTTTGGAAATTATGGGTACCCCTAATATATATCTCAGTATCTCAGCGCCCTGTTCAGCTATTTTCGAGTAGAGAGAAGTCTTTTTGTAAAATCTAAACATAACAAAAGCAATTTGTATTACGTTTAAAATTCTATAATTCATCTATGATTCAAAACTAACTTAATAATAGTCTACAATTTGTTTGTCAATAAACTGTTTTGAGTTGAGTTTTCTTCAGTTTCGTTTGGATTTTGTCTTGGGACTTTTCACAGATTTTCCCTTGCGACAGATCAAGCACAGTCCAAAAATCGGCAATAGTATTAAAGCCAGAGCAATGGCAATGATGTCCAGCAAATAGAACTGATACCAGGGCAGATCCAACCCAGCTGATACCATATGAGGCGCTCCACGATGCTCGATAACATAATCGATCCAGAACATGGCCGTATCCATGGCATCCAGGGGTCGATTCCGGAAGATTTTAGAGGCTTGTTTCATGTTGTCTCTGTACTTGGGATTCTCCAGGAGCTCAGTCAGGGAATATCTCAGTTCCTCCTCCGTAACTGTGCGATAATTAACACCTAGAGCAAATCCAGCAACCTGGCCCTTCTTTATATTCAACTGTTGATCTCCATAGACGGGCATGCCGAGCACAGGAACTCCATAATGTACTGCCTCCTGGGTGCCAAAGAGACCACCATGAGAGATGAATACTTTGACATTCGGATGGGCCAAGATGTCACTCTGAGGCATCCACTTTTGGACCATAACATTCGCGGGAAGATTGGGCAACTTTTCATCCTCAAACTTCCACAAAATTCGCTGCTTTAGGCTGCCGAATACGTCGAGGAAAATCTTCAGCTTTTCCGGTGGAAAATCCGCGCTGCGCACTTGGGAACCTGCCAGGAAAATCCACTGAAGTTATATTGGACTTTAGGTCAGTTGAACTTAAACTTACCCAGACTGAAGTAAATAGCTCCATGTTTGGCTCCATCCAAGAACTGTTGCAACTCATTAGGCAAAGGCTTCGGCTTTTCAATGTGAAGTCCTCCAACTTGGATCATATTGAATGAGATGGGTCTTGGGGTTTCCAGAGGCATATAAGAATTCAGAAGAAAAGCGGAGATATTTCGCTCTAGCTCTTTGATAGTTGGTATTGTGTCGAACTTATCGGCAAAGTGTTTCTTCAGGATCGCATCCTGGGCAGGATAATACCAGACAGCCCGCATGATGTCATCAGTGATGCAGTTAAAGACGCTGTCAATGCGTTCCATGAGAGACATACGATCTGTGTAGGGTCTCCATCCATGGGGAACATAAGACCAGGGAGACATAATGCCGGTTAATGGACTCAAGTAGTTGGCAAACCCAAAGGTCGAGATTGTTACAGTGGGTATTTGATAAAGATGACCCAAAAAGAGTGCACCCTCATTAAAAAATTGCTCCACCAGAAGTAGATCATATTTTCCGACCTTGTCCTTGGCGTTGATAAGTTTCAAAACTTCCGGCTGTTCAAAGGCGAACTCCGTGCTCTCCAAACCCATGACATAGGCCATTTTAATGAATGTCAAAGTTGACAAATCTGACATATCCAGAATGGTTTTAACATCTGACATGCCCATAACTGTAAATGTATTGTGAATAAATAACTAAATAAATATTTAAATTCAGAAATTCATTTATCGACTTACCTGTGGGCCAAAAATTGTATTGCTTTATAAGAATTTCCGTATAATTCGACCCCAAGTTTTCCTTGGCCAGAGAGAAGGGTGTAATGAAAGTCACCTCATGTCCCCGCTTCACCAACTCCCTGATAATGGCATTGGTCATCATAAAGTGACTCCTACCAGGAAAGAAGAAGGCGGCCAAGATTCGTGAACCAGAAGCGATCTCCAAATGCTGAAGGGCCAAAAGGCCAAGAAGCAAGACTTTCCACGCACTTTTCAGTTGCTATAGGTCAAGTCAATGATAAGTAAATATTATTTCGTTTATCATCTGTCTATGCGTTATCTTATCAAATGGAACAGCTGCTGTTTTTTTAACTTTTATATTCCACCTTATCTCTGCGTGTCGATTACACGTTCATTTTATCACCTACGAGGTATTTTTATCATTATTATTTTACGTGAGGGTTCACCTGTTGCCAAGTACCAGCTTTAAAGTTAAGTCATAGCAGACTTAATGAATTAATTTTTGTTATTTAGTTAGCTAAGCAAACCTTGTGAAAATTTCAAAAATTATTTTACTTTTGTGCAATTAATAAATTGATCTCTCAATAAATATTAGAGTTGTCTAACCGCTAATCACTATGTCTTAAAATTTTAATTATAGCATGTAGATTTACAATTTTAAGATGGTTTTGATAATCAGAAAAGTCTCCTAGTCAGTCATTCTCAGCTGTCGCATTTGAATCGTTTTTAAACGTTTGGCCAATCAGCCAAAAACAGGTTTACACTTTTGACTTGATTAACATTCATGCTTTTTCTATATTTAATCTCGACTATTTTTAAACATTTTCTATGTTGTCTAACAAGTGTTAATTTTAAGCAAATTTGTACTCTATTTATTTTAATTAAATTTATTTATTTTGTCACACTCTCAAGTATTTTACTTACCATTTTGAAGGTCTAAATTTTTCACGAACACAGATCGATCGACTGTTCGACGTCGCGATTCAAAGAGAACTGAGGGAAACCCAACATAGAGATCTCTCCTCATTAATTTATGTGAGCTTATCAGCGACGTGCCTCTGGCGAAATTCTCTTGTGAAATTCAGTTCGCGTTTTTATATACCCATTGAATTGATAGGATATGCTGCATTACATATTAAAATTTATGGTATATCGGCAGCTAAAATATGAGACAGTTTCTTAAAGTAATGTAATACTAAACTTCTAAGACAGTTATTTAAAGTAGAATAATAATTATCACGTATTGAAAATTTATATTATTATATTATTATAATATATAAATTATATTTTGTGTTTTGCCTTCAGTATAATATAAAACACAGTAGCTATTAGTCGCTTATTTTATTCAATTCAATTTAGAATATTCGCGACTCTGTAATAGCTAAGCAAATAACAACTTTTAACAGGGTAGCTACTAATCGAGCACTGTTATCTAAACATTTTTTTGTTTTGATTATTTCGAATTATGCGTTTTATTGATGACTTGCAATTTTTGAGTTGTACGAAAGGTGAAAAAGCGGAGAAGATTCAATGGAAATTTTAGGCAGAGATAGACAAGACACGTGTTGTCAATTGATCAATACTTGACGGACAGAAGCAATCGACAAATATATTGTCATATACATATACTTTGCGAGTGTTGCCTTTAATAATTCCAATGTATTTAAATCACGCACGGCAGAGTTTCAAGCCAGCTGATCGCTGATGTACTCTATTCAATAGATGGCGCTTTAAGGTGGAGTAACATCGCAAAAGAAAAATCTACTATTTGGTTGAATGTAGTATTCAACTTGTTTATTCTTTTGAAGTAATTCTTCTAGTTTCGTTTGGCTTTTATCTCGGGACTTTTCACAGATTTTCCCTTGCGACAGATCAAGCACAGTCCAAAAATCGGCAACATTATTAAAGCCAGAGCAATGGCAATGATGTCCAGCAAATAGAACTGATACCAGGGCAGATCCAACCCAGCTGATACCATATGAGGAGCTCCACGATGCTCGATAACATAATCGATCCAGAACATGGCCGTATCCATAGCATCCAGGGGTCGATTCCGGAAGATTTTAGAGGCTTGTTTCATGTTGTCTCTGTACTTGGGATTCTCCAGGAGCTCACTCAGGGAATATCTTAATTCCTTTTCCGTAAATGTGCGATAATCCACGCCTAATGCAAATCCAGCTGCCTTACACTTGTTAATATTCAGATTCTGATCCCCATAGACGGGCATGCCGAGCAATGGAACCCCAAAATGTACTGCCTCCTGGGTGCCAAAGAGACCACCATGGGATATGAAAACCTTGACATTCGGATGAGCCAATATATCAGTCTGGGGCATCCACTTTTGGACCATAACGTTCGAAGGAAGATTCGGCAACTTTTCATCCTCAAACTTCCACAAGATGCGCTGATTTAGGCTGCCGAATACGTCGAGGAAAATCTTCATCTTTTCCGGTGGAAAGTCCGCGCTGCGCACTTGGGAACCTGCCAGGAATATCCACTGAAGTTATATTGGACTTAAGGTCAGTTGAACTTAAACTTACCCAGACTGAAATAGATAGCTCCATGTTTGGCTCCATCCAAAAACTGTTGCAACTCATGAGGCAAAGGCTTCGGTTTCTGAATGTGAAGTCCTCCAACTTGGATCATATTAAATGAAATGGGTCTTGGTGTCTCCAGAGGCATGTAAGAATTAAGAAGAATGGCGGAGACATTGCGTTCCAGCTCATTAATTGTTGGCAACGAATCGAACTTATCGGCAAAGTGTTTTTTCAGAATCGAATCGTGCCCAGGATAATACCAGAAGTTACGCAAGATTTTCTCAATCAAGCAGAAGTAGACATTATCAATGCGTTCCATGAGAGACATACGATCTGTGTAGGGCTTCCATCCATGAGGAACATAAGACCAGGGAGACACAATGCCTGTTAATGGACTCAAGTAGTTGGCAAAACCAAAGGTTGAGATTGTTACAGTGGGTATTTGATAAAGATGACCCAAAAGAAGGGCGCCTTCGTTATAAAACTGCTCGGCCAAAAGGAGATCGTATTTCCCTATCTTATCCTTGGCATTGATAAGATTTATCAGCTCTGGTTGCTCAAAGGCGAATTCCTGGCTTTCCAGACCCATAACATAGCTCGTTCTAAGGAATGTAAATATTGGTACATCTGTCATATCCAGAATTGACTTGGCTTTTGTCGTTTTGAGAACTGCAAAAGTTTTGTAAGCTTATAAAATGATGATTTAATATGATTTACCGACTTACATGTGGGCCAAAAGTTGTATTGCTTCAGAAGAATTTCCGTATAGTTCGACCCCAAGTTTTCCTTGGCCAGAGAGAAGGGTGTTATGAAAGTCACCTCATGTCCCCGCTTCACCAACTCCCTGATAATGGCATTGGTCATCATAAAGTGACTCTTACCGGGAAAGATGAAGGCGGCCAAGATTCGTGAACCAGTTGCGATCTCCAAATGCTGAAGGGCCAAAAGGCCAAGAAGCAAGACTTTCCACGCACATTTCAGTTGCTTTAGAAAAATAAATATATTTCAGCTTATTATCTGTCTATGTATGTATTTAGTTACTGATATATTGAGCTGTTTTATATAGCATCTAACAGCTGTTGGTTCTAAGTGAGGGCAGTTCACATAATCTAATTTAATAAAATCAATTTATCGCATATCACATTTACAAGTTTTTTACGCACCATTTTGAAGGTCAAAATTTCTGTTTTAGTAACGTAGCTCGATCGACCGCTCAACGTCGCGATTCAGAGAGAACTGAGAGAAACCCGACACTGAGCACCATCCTCAATTAATATGAACTTATCAGCGACATGTACCTTGTGAAATTGATAGGGTATTTACAATTGTAAATAGAGGAAACTACGAATTATATTTAATATTTATGAAGCAAGCTGACTATATTATTTGTGTTAAAGATATTTTATAAAGGTAATAGCCGATTAAAACAAAATTGACTTCTTAAAAATGTTAAAATTAGATAGTTTTCTTTATATTTCGTAGATAATTAAGTCTGTCATAAATCAGCAGCTAAGATATTTTACCTTTTAGATCAATAATAGTTACATATATAGTGTTAATCATATTACAGGGTAACATCTAGTCGGCATGCAATCTACAAGACTTATTTTTATGATTATTACCAATTAAGTGTTTTATTGATAGTTCCTAAGTTTTAGATTGGTGTGAACAGTGGAATTACATATTGTTTAAATAGTGCTCCATCTGAACATTTTATCAACGTTTCTGTTATTTAATAGTAGCTAGTTTAGTTTGACTTTTGCTTTGACATTTTTTACAGATTTTCCCTTGCGACAAATTAAGCATAGTCCAAAAATCGGCAACAGTATTAAAGCCAGAGCAATGGCAATGATGTCCAGCAAATAGAACTGATACCAGGGCAGATCCAACCCAGCTGATACCATATGAGGAGCTCCACGATGCTCGATAACATAATCGATCCAGAACATGGCCGTATCCATGGCATCCAGGGGTCGATTCCGGAAGATTTTAGAGGCTTGTTTCATGTTGTCTCTGTACTTGGGATTCTCCAGGAGCTCAGTCAGGGAATATCTCAGTTCCTCCTCCGTAACTGTGCGATAATCCACGCCTAAAGCAAATCCAGCTGCCGTTCCCTTTCTTATGTTAAGATATTGATCCGCATAGACGGGCATGCCGAGCACAGGAACTCCAAAATGTACTGCCTCCTGGGTGCCAAAGAGACCACCATGGGATATGAAAACCTTGACATTCGGATGAGCCAATATATCAGTCTGGGGCATCCACTTTTGGACCATAACATTCGATGGAAGATTGGGCAACTTTTCATCCTCGAACTTCCACAAGATGCGTTGTTTTAAACTTTTGAACACATTGAAGAAAATCTTCATCTTTTCCGGTGGAAAATCCGCGCTGCGCACTTGGGTACCTGCCAGAAAATTAGTTAATGTTATACCTATGCTTGAAGAGGCTTTCTTTAACTTACCCAGACTGAAGTAGATAGCTCCATGTTTAGCTTCATCTAAGAAATTTTGCAACTCCTTAGATAAGGACTTCGGTTTCTCAATATGTAGTCCCCCGACGGGGATCATGTTGAATGAAGCGGGTCTTGGGGTTTCCAGTGGCATATAGGAGTTCAGGAGAAGGGCGGAGATATTTCTTTCCAGCTGTTTGATCGATGGCAGGGAGTCGAACTTGTGGGCAAAGTGTTTCTTCAGGATCGCATCCTGTGCAGGATAATACCAGAAGGTGCGCAAGATTTCCTCACCGAGGCAGCTGTAAACATTGTCAATGCGTTCCATGAGAGACATGCGATCTGTGTACGGTTTCCAACCATGAGGAACATAAGACCAGGGAGACACAATGCCCACCAATGGACTCAGGTAGTTGGCAAAACCAAAAGTAGTGATAGTTACAATTGGAATTTGATAAAGATGACCCAAAAATAATGCACCCTCATTGAAAAATTGCTCGGCCAAGAGAAGATCATATTTTCCGATCTTGTCGTTTGCATGGATGAGTTTCAAAACTTCCGGTTGCTCGAAGGCGAAATCCGTGGTCTCCAAGCCCATGACATTGGCCACTTCTATGTATTTCAACGTAGGTATATCAGACATATCCATAATAGTCTTTGCCTGCGTCATTCTAAGAACTGTAAGCGACTTTTTAGTTAATTATAAAATGTGGAACTGAATCGCCGACTTACTTGGCGACCAAATGTCGTATTGTGGTAGTAGAATTTCCGTATAGTTCGAACCCAAGTTTTCCTTGACCAGAGAGAAGGGAGTTATGAAGGTCACCTCATGTCCCCGCTTCACCAACTCCCTGATAATGGCATTAGTCATCATAAAGTGACTCTTGGCAGGAAAGAAGAAGGCGGCCAAAATACGTGAGCCAGAAGCGATCTCCAAATGCTGAATGGTCACAAGGCCAAGAAGCAAGACTTTCCATGCACTTTTCAGTTGCTAGAGGTCATGTCAATGAGAACAAATTGTTATAACTTTTTAATTATCTATCGGTCTATTGCGTATTCAATCTATATGTCGTTGGTAATCAACAGTTTTGATTCAAGTGTTTTCTCTTATCTTTGCGACCTCTTAAGAATTACATTAACTCATGAATATTGGGGATAATATAGAAAATTTTTGTCCAATGCTGGGTCAAATGAATAACAAATCAGTACAATTTTTGTATTTGTATTTTTATTTAAGATAGTATCGCGAAAATGGCTCGATAGTTATGTCCTAATTAAAATATTTTATAAATTGTCTTAATTCTGTTAATTCTTTGTATTAAACACTCTTTATATATTTTCATTTTGAATCTAGTATTTTTCGAACCATTGTAAAGATCGCAAGTTTTCACTTATTACGAATCGACTGTTACAGGTCTCGATTCAGAGACAACTGAGACATGTCCAGAACTGAGCACATTGCATGTAAACTTTTGTAAGCTTATCTGCAATTCAGTTAGTGTATTTTATATTATTTGCAGCACTCATTGAATTATGCGCTTCACAAAATATAATTTTATATTGGTAAAGGGGTTATAAAGCTCTTATAATTAATATTGCACTTGAATCTCTCCCGGAATATTCCGGTAGAGTCTTCTTAATAGAATTATCAAACACAAAATAATGCACTCGATAAAGTTCTATACTTATTATTTTACTCCGGAATGTATTTCAGGGTGACATACTAGTCGAGCCACTTATTCAAACTTAGTAATCATGAATCATTTCTATAACATGCAAGATTATTACTATTCAAACACTGCAATCTACATGCATTTTATTATTTTTACCTATTTGGAATTTATAACTTCAGCGCTTTGTAGACACAACACTATTCAAACAGAAAGATGTAACAGACAAAATTCATTAGTAAATCCACATATATTTTTTGAACATTCTAATATTTATAAAGAAATTTGAAAACTTAATACTTATTATTAATTAGATTTGGCTTTTCGCTGCTTTTTGCCGCTGCCTCTGAGCAAACGAATTGCGAGCATAAGAAGAAGAAAACCGCCCAAAGCGATAACGATAACAAAAGCAATGACATCCAGCAGATAGAACTGATACCAAGTGAGTTCCAAGCCAGCGGATTTCATATGCGGAGCACCCTTGTGACGTATGACATACTCTATCCAATAGAGGGCGTTTTTGCGTGGCTCTAGCGGACGATCGCGAAAGATGCGTGAGACGCGCGTAATATTGTCCTTATAGCTGACATTGTGGATCAACTGGAGCAGTGAGTGGGTCAACAGTTCCTCAGTGATCGACTGGAAGTGCAAGCTGATGGCATAACCACCCAGAACAGCCTTGTTCATATTGAGATGCTTAGAAATATAAAAGAGAGAGAGAGAGAGAGTAAGGAAGGAATTATTGTGCAACATAAAATATACAATTTTTAAGAAATTAATTAAATTTTCTTTTCAATAAAAATGTACTTAATTTTTTTGAGTATCTAACCTTAGAATATACGATATTATTTTATCTAACCAATTGTTTTTTTTTAATGTGGTCTTAATAATAAAGCTGATTAATTAATTTATGTTACCTGATCACAGTAGAAGGGTATGCCCAGCATGGGCACCGCATAGTGTACACCCTCCTGAGTGCCAAAAAGTCCGCCGTGTGTAATAAAGACTTTGACATTGGGATGTGCCAAAATATCCGCCTGTGGCAACCACTTGCGAATCATGATATTCTCTGGCAATTTTCCAATTGATTCGTCCTCGAATTTCCACAGCACTCGCTGTTTAAGGGAGCCAAAGACCTTAAGGAATAGGCGCAGCATTTCTTGTGGCATTTCCTTGCTCTGCACATTGCTGCCTGAGAGGAAAGCAGAAGAAGAGAGTTGAGAGTTGAGAGTCTGGTAAAGATTGTTCAGCCGACTGCACACTTGCCCAGGCTAAAGAAGATGGCGCCATCTGTTGCCCCGTCGAGGAAACTTTGCATGTCGTGAGGCAGCTGCTTGGGTGGATAGATATGCATGCCACCCACCGGGACCATTGAATCCACCGTGGGACGTGACGTTGTCAGTGGTGCGTGACTGTTCAACAGCATTACCGAGATTTGCGTTTCCATGAACTTGACCTTTGGCACCTCGGCTGCAGTTGAACCCACAAAACACCCATTTTGATTCAGCTTATTCATGCAGCACTCATTTCGACTCACCCAGCACATTGCCAAAATACTGTTCCGTTATCGCGTCCATTTTGGGAAAATAATTCCACAAGCGATCCATGTCCTCATAGAGCGATTCGTAACTGTTGCTCAACCGTTCCCAGAACGACATGCGATCGGTGAAGGGCATAAAACCATGTGGCACAAAGGACCAGGGTGTTATCAGGCCCATCATTTGACTCATATGATTCTCATAGCCCAATGTGCTGGTGCTAACAATGGGTATATTGTACTTATAAGCCAAGGCCAAGAAGGCCTCCTGATAGAACTGTTCGGCCAGCAGCAGATCGAATACACCCTCCGTCTGATTGGCATGGATTAGCGACTGCACCTTCGGCTGACGTAGAGCATGTTCCGTTGTCTTCAGTCCGATAATTTCCAGCATTTTCAGAAAATCGTGGTTCTTCATGCGCGTCAGATCAAACAGATGCTGTACGCCAAATGCCAGTTTCACTGTAGCAACAATTAAAGCAATTATAAAAAAAAACTGTTTCTATATGTCATAGCCAAGTTTCACTGTATCTCTGTATTTTTATTAAAATATAATGTAAGAATTAAAAGACCTAAAAATGAGCAAGATGATGTTAACTGTTTTAAATGGCATACAGCATTATGCAACATGTCTTAGCACGTTCAAGCATGCACAAAATTGTAGAAAAGGTCAATACCGCAGTTGTTTATCAAAGTTTAACTGCACTGTAGCTTAATTTACATTGGAATACGCGATAAGAATCGAATTAACTAATGCTGAGTACGATTATCTCATCGGAAAACACATTTCAATAACACTCAGCATGACTTTGCAAGTCTAAACAGGTCTGAGCACGCGTCAAATTGAAAGGTTTAATAGTGCTACTACTCACCATCATGCCAAAAATCGTAGACTGGTTCTATAAGCAATTCCGTATAGTTGCTTCCCAATTTCTGCGATTCGAGGGAAAATGCAGCAATCATTGTCACTTGATGTCCATTCTCGATGAGTTCTCTTATCAAAGCCGTGTGCATCATATAGTGACTTTTGCCTAGGCATTTACGAGAATTTCAGAGTTAAAATGACTAAATTGCATTACAGTAAAACACTGTTGTTCACCTGGAAACGCATAGACAGCGAGTATTTTGGCACTAGACACAGGTCTAATCTGTGGCAGAGTTGCAACCGCAAAACAAAGCAAACTTACACTTAAATGAGACAATTTCATTGCGATTCTCTGATGCAACTGAGTATTTGAATACAAATTTATTTAAATAGCAATTGATTGTTCACTTGTCACAACGCATCAGTTGCATATAGAATAATAATAATAGTAATCAATTTAATTGAGTACATATGCAAAATTCGCAGTTTATTTTAGAATTTTATTTGACAAAGTCACAATGAATTGTCGAAAAACGAGTTTGTTTTAAAGCTAATTAAACTGTGATTATAAGCACGCAACTACAGTATTTTCATTTGGTAATTTTGTTTTCTAATTGCGAAGAGTGTTCGGGTTATTTGCAAGTCGTTGTCTCGCAGTCGCCAATATAATACTGACTACAGATCGAGATGCACAATTCAATAAAAGCTGCTCAGTTGACAGCAGTTGTTGTCGAGTGAAAGAGACAGAGATAGAGCGAAAAGATTAGAGTGCTTACACTCATTTGATATATGTATGTAAATTTATTGTAAAACGTGTCGAGATTAAATGCAAAAAATATACATATGTATCTATATGCAGTTTGAAGAGGATTTAATATATTTACTGTAACATAAGCTGAACTTACTTTGCATTCTAGTAATATCAATACATTAACTATTAACTAGAGTAAAGAATTATAATGGAATATTCGGTCTATATTAATTTATAGTTTTCTTTCAAAACAGCATTAAATTATCAGCCAAATACATATTTATAACTTCTTTCCAATTTAAAGTGTATATCCAGTAAGGTTTTATTGTTTTAATGGAAAAAAACTGTCAAATGCTTCAACATTTTTGAGCTGAAAGACTTACCTCTTAATTGATAAATATTCCCCCAATAAAATAATCTGGTATAAAAGAAAAATACGAAATAAATTGTAGTGTATTTATTAAGATTTTTAAGCTGATAAAGAAGCAGTTTTTGTTTGTAAGTACTGTACATCATGCAATATTATTAATATTATTATTAAAGTTATTACAATATTATTAGTTAATAATTATAATATATTATAAGGATATTTTAATTCGATTTTGTCGCTTTCTACATACAAAAATCACATTCGATTGTGTTTGTGTAAAATGTGTGTATTGCAAATGTTGAATACTCGTATTTTACCAATTAACTTGATATGCTGGCAATTAACAAACTCGTTTATCCACAATTTTCCACTTTGAGTGCAGCAAGATGTTATTTAAAATTTTAATTTAATTTTCAATTTAAGTTTCCGCTTCGGCTTATGCACAAAGTTGAAGCAATTTGTGGCGAGTTGTTTTTAGGGGCGGCATGGAAAATGAGGATGTGATAGTGGGGGGAGGGGTTGGTCGGGGAATATTGCTTAAGTTATTAGTCTAGGCCTTAATCTAAGGGTCTTAAATGAAATCCAATTTATTGTACGTGTGCAGGACGTCAGAGTTCCATGAAATGTGGCTAATTGTGGCTTCGTTCGTTGCTCCATCGTTGTGATAAATATATAACTGACTTGGGAGCCAGCAAATGTTGCACATTTGATGGCCCACAAATTGCAAGGCAACACACACGAATATCTAACCATATGAAGAGGCTAAGACATATGGCATCGTGTGTGTGTTTGTGTGAGGGTGTGTGTGTGGGAGTGTGAGTGTGAGTGCGCCTGATTTCCTTCATGTGGCTTTTCGAACAAAAAGTAAACAGGAAAGAAAAACACGAGCTATCATAAATAATTCCAGCTCATAACTAATACGCTCCGTTGGCCAGGGACTTGTGCACGTGCTTGGCATCCTTGCATGCTCCTTGGCTTCCCTGCTCTTCTCATCAGATATACTTGGATATGTAACGCTTCTGGACAAGTCGGCCAGCCTTTCTCTTGAGTATGGTGAAGCGTATTAACTGCTAATCGCTGAAATGCGGCGACTGTGGCGGCACTCGTGGATACAACTGATAAATGACATGAAAAAGGAGCAGAAGCAGAAGCAGAACATGTGTGTTGATTAGCTGCGCTCGTTTGGCAGTATCATGAAATGATGTTGCACTTACCCCAAGCAGATTACGTGGCACGTAGCCCTCATCGCCAGTGGCATTACGTGCCCACCACCATTCATTCTCAGCATCGTCGCCTTTGCGCAACACGATCAGCGGCTCATTGACGTGAAAACTCAATTCATCGCTATTCTGCGCCTCATACGAGAAAACCGCATAGACATCGCCATTGTGCAGGATGCCCAGCTTTTCCTGTATGCCTGCAAAGCCAGAGAGAGGGGGAGATAAATATTTATAAATTTTATATGTATTGCAGAAGCTGTATCGTATTTGATAAACCAACTAAGGATTTTATTTATTAACTATTTAAGAACTTAAATATTTTCCCTATTGCATAGTGACAATTAAAGAAATTCTACTTTTTTATACGTTATTATAATATATTACAATATATTACACAATATTGTAGATAGATTGGCTTATATTAAAATATATTTTATTGAAAACATATTCATCAGCTATATTTTTTTTTGAACTTTTTTTGGATTTTTTTTTGTAAATAATTTGTAATTTCATGACAACCTCTCGATAGCTTGACAGTTCCGGAAAAAAGTGAAAACAGACATATTTATAGTTCTAGCCATATTATTCTTAGCGTTTACTTACTGTACAAATACTCCGAGCAGCCATCGAAACCTTCTTCGTCTTCCTCGCACTTTTCCGCTGGCGTCTCGTGATCGGACAACGTTGAGGCGAATAAACAGGCGCCACTCTCCACCAGAAACTTGACCATCGATAAATTGTTGCAACTGGCGGCGCAGTGCAAAGGCGTCCAACCATCCGAATCCTGGGCATTCACATCGCAGCCAAACTGCACAAGGAATCTGCAAGGGAATTGACATTAGCAAATGGAAACAATTGGTTGAAAATGCACAGCTAGGAGATACCCTAGGATCACACTTAGCATCGAAATTAAGATCCAGAGAAAAAAAATATTTTTTAACGATATTAATAATATTTTAAAGAGGATTGAATTTAAAGGCCAAATCATAAACAAAATGACATTCCGCTTGAAAATCGGTTGAGTTTTGACCAAGTTATGAATGTTTGAAGTCGGTCAAACCCTTGATCTAACAGCTTTACAAGTCAAAATTTTTGTTCATTTTCATATGATTTTTTACAGAAAAATGAAAGGTCTTAAAATCAAGTTTAAAGTGTCGTTTTATGCTATTTACGTTATAAGGAGTTGATTAAATGTGAAAACTTGAGATTTAAAATTTTTATTTTTTCAAAAATCAAAGGGGGGAGTCTATGCTTAAAAATCAAAATCTGGGGGAAAACTATTTTTTTTTTAAATCGGATAAATTTAAAATGCAGAATGAATTAAGAGGCCAAATCATAAACAAAATGACATTCCGCTTGAAAATCGGTTGAGTTTTGACCAAGTTATGAATGTTTGAAGTCGGTCAAACCCTTGATCTAACAGCTTTACAAGTCAACATTTTTGTTCATTTTCATATGATTTTTTACAGAAAAATGAAAGGTCTTAAAATCAAGTTTAAAAAGTCGTTTGATGCTATTTACGTTATACGGAGTTGATTAAATGTGAAAACTTGAGATTTAAAATTTTTATTTTTTCAAAAATCAAAGGGGGGAGTCTATGCTTAAAAATCAAAATCTGGGGGAAAATTATTTTTTTTTTAAATCGAATAAATTTTAAATGCAGAATGAATTTAGAGGCCAAATCATAAACAAAATGACATTCCGCTTGAAAATCGGTTGAGTTTTGACCAAGTTATGAATGTTTGAAGTCGGTCAAACCCTTGATCTAACAGCTTTACAAGTCAAAATTTTTGTTCATTTTCATATGATTTTTTACAGAAAAATGAAAGGTCTTAAAATCAAGTTTAAAGTGTCGTTTTATGCTATTTACGTTATAAGGAGTTGATTAAATGTGAAAACTTGAGATTTAAAATTTTTATTTTTTCAAAAATCAAAGGGGGGAGTCTATGCTTAAAAATCAAAATCTGGGGGAAAATTATTTTTTTTTTAAATCGAATAAATTTTAAATGCAGAATGAATTAAGAGGCCAAATCATAAACAAAATGACATTCCGCTTGAAAATCGGTTGAGTTTTGACCAAGTTATGAATGTTTGAAGTCGGTCAAACCCTTGATCTAACAGCTTTACAAGTCAAAATTTTTGTTCATTTTCATATGATTTTTTACAGAAAAATGAAAGGTCTTAAAATCAAGTTTAAAGTGTCGTTTGATGCTATTTACGTTATAAGAAGTTGATTAAATGTGAAAACTTGAGATTTAAAATTTTTATTTTTTCAAAAATCAAAGGGGGGAGTCTATGCTTAAAAATCAAAATCTGGGGGAAAATTATTTTTTTTTTAAATCGAATAAATTTTAAATGCAGAATGAATTAAGAGGCCAAATCATAAACAAAATGACATTCCGCTTGAAAATCGGTTGAGTTTTGACCAATTTATGAATGTTTGAAGTCGGTCAAACCCTTGATCTAGCAGCTTTACAAGTCAAAATTTTTGTTCATTTTCATATGATTTTTTACAGAAAAATGAAAGGTCTTAAAATCAAGTTAAAAAAGTCGTTTTATGCTATTTACGTTATAAGGAGTTGATTAAATGTGAAAACTTGAGATTTAAAATTTTTATTTTTTCAAAAATCAAAGGGGGGAGTCTATGCTTAAAAATCAAAATCTGGGGGAAAATTATTTTTTTTTTAAATCGAATAAATCTTAAATGCAGAATGAATTTAGAGGCCAAATCATAAACAAAATGACATTCCGCTTGAAAATCGGTTGAGTTTTGACCAAGTTATGAATGTTTGAAGTCGGTCAAACCCTTGATCTAACAACTTTACAAGTCAAAATTTTTGTTCATTTTCATATGATTTTTTACAGAAAAATGAAAGGTCTTAAAATCAAGTTTAAAGTGTCGTTTTTTTTTAAATCGAATAAATTTTAAATGCAGAATAAATTTAGAGGCCAAATCATAAACAAAATGACATTCCGCTTGAAAATCGGTTGAGTTTTGACCAATTTATGAATGTTTGAAGTCGGTCAAACCCTTGATCTAGCAGCTTTACAAGTCAAAATTTTTGTTCATTTTCATATGATTTTTTACAGAAAAATGAAAGGTCTTAAAATCAAGTTTAAAGTGTCGTTTTATGCTATTTACGTTATAAGGAGTTGATTAAATGTGAAAACTTGAGATTTAAAATTTTTATTTTTTCAAAAATCAAAGGGGGGAGTCTATGCTTAAAAATCAAAATCTGGGAGAAAATTATTTTTTTTTTAAATCGAATAAATCTTAAATGCAGAATGAATTTAGAGGCCAAATCATAAACAAAATGACATTCCGCTTGAAAATCGGTTGAGTTTTGACCAAGTTATGAATGTTTGAAGTCGGTCAAACCCTTGATCTAACAACTTTACAAGTCAAAATTTTTGTTCATTTTCATATGATTTTTTACAGAAAAATGAAAGGTCTTAAAATCAAGTTTAAAGTGTCGTTTGATGCTATTTACGTTATAAGGAGTTAATTAAATGTGAAAACTTGAGATTTAAAATTTTTATTTTTCAAAATCAAAGGGAGTCTATGCTTAAAATCAAAATCTGGGGAAAATTATTTTTTTTTAAATCGAATAAATTTTAAATGCAGAATGAATTTAGAGGCCAAATCATAAACAAAATGACATTCCGCTTGAAAATCGGTTGAGTTTTGACCAATTTATGAATGTTTGAAGTCGGTCAAACCCTTGATCTAGCAGCTTTACAAGTCAAAATTTTTGTTCATTTTCATATGATTTTTTACAGAAAATGAAAGGTCTTAAAATCAAGTTTAAAGTGTCGTTTTATGCTATTTACGTTATAAGGAGTTGATTAAATGTGAAAACTTGAGATTTAAAATTTTTATTTTTTCAAAAATCAAAGGGGGGAGTCTATGCTTAAAAATCAAAATCTGGGGGAAAATTATTTTTTTTTTAAATCGAATTAATTTTAAATGCAGAATGAATTAAGAGGACAAATCATAAACAAAATGACATTCCGCTTGAAAATCGGTTGAGTTTTGACCAAGTTATGAATGTTTGAAGTCGGTCAAACCCTTGATCTAACAGCTTTACAAGTCAAAACTTTTGTTCATTTTCATATGATTTTTTACAGAAAAATGAAAGGTCTTAAAATCAAGTTTAAAGTGTCGTTTTATGCTATTTACGTTATATGGAGTTGATTAAATGTGAAAACTTGAGATTTAAAATTTTTATTTTTTCAAAAATCAAAGGGGGGAGTCTATGCTTAAAAATCAAAATCTGGGGGAAAATTATTTTTTTTTTAAATCGAATAAATTTTAAATGCAGAATGAATTTAGAGGCCAAATCATAAACAAAATGACATTCCGCTTGAAAATCGGTCCAGTTTTGTTAAAGTTATGACAGTTGGAAGTTGGTCAACTCTTTGACCCAGCAACTTTACCACAACCACAAATTATATCAAAACGTTTTTTAGTTAAATAAAAATCAAATAAATATACTTTATATGTTCATTGATGCCTGCACAAAGTTATAACACCTTATTTTTGTTAAGTGCAGGGTATCCCATGAAAGAGTACATTTCTAGATTTGAGATTTTCAACTCACTTGACTATGTCAAAGTGTCCGGCACAGATGGCATTATGCAGAGCCGTGATGCCCTCGTCGTTGGCTGCACTGGGATTGGCGACCTGCATCGCCGTCTTCTTCACCAGCTCCAGTTCCCCCTCCAAGCTGGCATCCAGCAACAAAGCCAAAGGATCAAAGCTCACACGACGCGCCAATTTTGGTTTGTTGACAGCGCGTTCCTTAATGTTGTTGTTGCTGTTGTTGCTGTTGTTGTTGTTGCTGGTTTCAGTTTGTGCTGTTGCGAGGGTCATTCGATCCGTTTCATCCACGCTGGAGCTGCTCTGTGAGTTGCTGTTGGGCGAGTGTTGTGGCGACTCCACAGAGTTGCCTCTGTTCGCCTCTGGACGCAGCGGCTCCTTTTGCTGCGTTTCCGGTTTGCGTTGCAACAGCTGCTGATTGGAGGGCTTTGCCACGCCTCCGCCAAGGCCTATGGGCGTGGCAGCCTTGAGTCTGGGCGGCTGCTCGAACAACGGCTGTTTGCGTATGGTTAATGGCTTGGCTTTAATTGGCAAATTGTCATTGATGTTTAACGATTGCAGTCCGAAACTTGGCTGTGCTTTACCAGCAACTGTTGCTGTGGTAACAGCAGCAGCAGTAGCAGCAACTGTTGCTGACAATTCGCTGGACTGTGACTCTGTGGGCGACATTTTACTTGGCTTGGGTGGCAGAGCGGGACGGGGATCAGCGGGTGGCGACACCACGTTGGGCGCCACACGATTCACTTTGGGGCTGTAGGTGATCATCTTGGGAATAGCGCTGTTGTTGTTGCTGTGGTTGCTGTGGCTGTTGTTGCTGCTGCTCATTGATGTGGGCGCCACGCTGCTGATGGGCTTGCGTGGCGGCACTGCCACCTGCACTTGCAACGGCTTTGTGGCCACCGATTTGCTGACTGCCCCAAGTGGCATGCTGTGCACCGTCAGCTGCTGTTGCGTGTTGCGCTCGGAGAGCGTCTCACTCGTCACCGATATCTCATTCTTTTTCGCCGCTTCCTGCTGCGCATCCTTGCCACAACTTGTTGCCTGTTGGTTCAGCTTGTTGATCAGCGCGGAGGCGGAGCTGCTGTTACTGCTGGAAATGCTCTTGGGTATCTTGGATTGAATTGCTGAACTTGCAGTTGTGGCAGCTGTTGTTGCTGTTGTTGCTGTTGCTGCTGCCTCTGTTGCTGCTGCCGCTGCTGCTGCCGCTGCTGCTGCCGCTGCTGCTGCTGCTGCCTCTCTGTCCCGCTTTTTGGGTCCCACTTCAGCGTAGATGTGCGTCGTGCTGTCCATGGCCTCGTTTTGAGTCTGTTTGCGCAACTCCGCCTCCGTTTTGACCTTGTTGCTGCTGTTGTTGTTGTTGCCACCCGCCGTCAGCAGCTTCTTGGCCAACTTGGACTCATCGCTCTCGCTGCTGCTGCTGCCAACGGGCGTTGCAGGCGCCACACTCCCCGCACCAACACTATTGCTGCTCGTGGGAAAGAATCCTTGACCCTGAGTCAACTTAACGTGGCTGTGACTCAAGTCCTGTATTAGCTGATTCTGTTGATTCGTGTTGGCCGTTGCTGCCGCATGCTTCAGCATGTTGCCCGCGTTCAGATAGCTCGCTGTTGTTGTTATCGTCGACTTTTGTGGCGTGTGTATGAACGGCTCGACGGCGGCAACATTGACGCTGCCACGTGCAATCGCACGCTCTGCGGCACGTCCAGCAGCGGCGGCAGCAGCAGCTGCTGCCAGTTGGTTCACCTGCTTCTGCAGCAACTGTTGCTTGAGTGCGGCCACGCCTCCATGCTTGGACATGGGATTGGAGGCGGGTGTTGCAGGTTGTCGTTGGTGTTGTTGCTGCTGTTGTTGCTGTTGAGCTGTTGCTGCCAGCAATTGAGCTGATTGAACATGCAATTGTTGCTGTTGTTGTTGTTGCTGCTGCTGTTGCTGCTGCTGCTGCAGTTGTTGCTGCTGTTGTTGCTGTTGCTGCTGCTGTTGCTGCTGTTGCTGGTGATGTGTGTTGGCCTGCTTCTTGCGCTGCAGACGTGTCTGCAACTCGTAGATGCGTTGATCCACCGAACGCAGCTCCGCTTGACGTTGTTGCAACGCCTCACGTTGCATGTGCAAACGCGCATCCTGTTGCAAGGACAACTGATTGCGATACTGCAAAGCCAAAGGCAACGGAAACGAAAAAGGAAACGGAAATGCTTAATTAGCCCTTTGTGTTCACCTTTTTCTACACTCTTTTTCTCTCCTTCTCTCTCTATTGCTTTCTCTCTCTTCACTTACCATCAATTCACGTCGCAGCTTCTCGAGTTCCCGTGACGCCTGTGGCGGCAATGCTTGTGTTGCCCCATTGCCGTTTGTGGCCAACAAATTGACCGGACAACGTCGGTCGCGTCGCAGCTCCTCCAATTGCCGAGTTAACGCCTCCACTTTGGCCACCGCCAGACTGAGCTCCTTCTCCTTCTCACTGAAGAGCGCCCGAATCGAGTCCAAGTCATTGCCTAAGCACAAGGGTTAAATGAATTAGTGGCCATAACTCAGAAGCCAACTAGGCAAAGAACGTTGCCCTAATTGCAACCATTCAATTATTCCTCAAAAAATGAAATGTTCTTTTCCAGTACTAACAAAAAATGTAATGACTATGAAATCTCAAATTGTTGCTAAGTATTTTTGAAAATATTCCAAAACTATTCTAATAAGAAAATTTAATCTAACAGTATTAAGCTCAAATACTATAAATATTTAATATATTTTAATATATTAATATATTAATAGTATTAGAAGACTGTTAACTTTATTTTCAATATCAAAAGTACAATATTTGGAAAATAATACTTAGCTTACAAAAATACTGAAACTTGTTTTGGGTATTTAAGGATTTTTAGTTTAGTTCATTTTCTTATATTGTGATACTTTTTATTATTTTAACAAATTAATTATGTATCAAGTTTATCAAAATTTATTTTTCCTACTATATATATGCAAATAAAGTTAAGTTGTCATTATAAATTTTTAATGCTAACCCAAAAATATAGAATACTTTCAATTTTGTAGTCAAATTTAAATGTTATTTTATGCTATTTATTGTCTTATTTAATGTGATTTACATTAGAATTACTTTTTCTGATGGCAAGTTCAGAATGTAGTTGAAACAGATAATTAAAGAGCAGCAGTTTTTCACTCTCCCTCTTTCTCTGTCCTTCACACTTTGTAACAACTGTTTCTCACATCTCTAATCAAAATGTTATATTAACCAGCCAAGTTTTGGGGCCTTCATCAGCCTTAATCGTTAGCATATTTCTGTAAATTCGCTCATCAACATTGTGGCACATTCCCGCATTCCCACACCCCCGGAATTATCATCTGGACACATATGTATGTCCTCCTGTTGTATCCTTAACCAAAGGTCTGCGCATCCTGCGGCTGCTGTCTGAACTAATTATCACCAAACATGGCGCAACTGAAACCTCATTAACATAACGCCTTTTGCAACTGTACAAGTATGTGTGTGTGTGTACGGGTGTGTGTGGTTGTGTGTGTGGTTGTGCGTGTGTGTGTGGTTGTGCGTGTGTTGTGGCATAAATCGACGATGGCCAACAACAATATGAACAGTTACAGCGATATCATCTTTGCCAGACTGACTCAAGAGCTCACACTACAGGCAATCATAAAGGACAACAAGCAAGAACGCTCTAGACGAGTGTGCTCGACTGTGAGATACCCTGTGCTCAGCCATAAAATATCTTTAAACATATCGTTATTATTCGATTTTGACAATACGGAATTGATGAAGATTTTTAACTTTGTTCTTATTTATTTAAAAAAAAAAAACTAACTTTTAATTTTAATTGTTTCACCAAATGGGGTATATTGTAATATTCCCCATTAATATTATGGATCAAAAACATTTTATCTGTTCAATTAAATACGTTTATGTTTTTCTATATATAATACTATATGTACCAATACTTACTCAACAAGCAATTCCTATCAAATTATTTTGAAAACACCGTTAAACCGCGATTTGAATATGCTTTTAATTAATAAAATATGCAGAAGAGATATTCAATATGTAAAGTCATGGGGAAAGCTGCGATTACAAATAATGCTAAATCTTAAGTGATAAAAATAATCTCAGCCGTATGATAGAATTTCTGTTACAAAGTTATAAAAATAAATGAGTATTTTTTTTTATAGATAAAAGAAATATGCAAATGTTTTCTGATAATAAATTATTTTTTTGTGCAGTTGGCTATTGATACATTATATTTAAGACTGACTTTCCATGACTTTTACATGCAGTTGCACAAACTAAAATACCTTTTACTTTGACCATTGCCAAGTGGCAAAGTGTCACACATACATAAATTAAAGTCACACCCACACACATAGAGAATGGAATAGATAGATATAGAGTGAGAGAGAAATAGTGCCACTCAACACGATTTTAACACATGTTAATCCTGATGCTTTTGCCAACTAAGCGCCTGGTACTTAACTCAATTGGACTCATCTTCACTTTGCAGCGGCTGCACTTGTAACCCTCTATTTTTCCCCCCTTTGCCCCCTCCTTCCCTTGCCTTGCTCCTCCCCACACTTGCACACTTACTCAGTGTTACATTGTAGGTCTTCTGCAGATCCACTTGACCCCGCAGCGCGCGTAGTCGTCGCAATTTGGACTCCTGCGTCTCGACACGTTCCCTCAGTCGACGCAGTCGCTCCCCCTCGGCACTTGCCACCGCGCTGCGCACCTCCTGTGATTTGAGGAAGCGCAATCGTTGCTCCTTTGTGGCCAGCAGCTGGTGCTGGCTGTCGATTTGCTGCTGTTGTCGCAATGCCATCGCCCTCAGTTCGGCTGACGTCAGCCTGCTGGGCACCTGCAAGGATACAAGTGATTCAAGTGGGTGGGATTAGTGGATTATATATATGTATATATATATATATGGTCATAATGTGTCCATGTGTGCGTTCGTGTGTGCAGATCGTTAGAGATTCAACTGTGGATAAGCTGCTCCAAGGTGTCATTCACGTTCTTGTCCTCTCGTTGTGTGTGCAAATGAAAGTGAAAATGAAATTTCCACAATTTATAAACGTTATCTGCAATCGTTACATTTCAAGTCAACTTGTCGACATCTTCTCCTGGCCATGGTCACGGTCACCGAACACCTTTCCCACAATTTCACTCCCACAACATCAACATTCAACCATAAATCAAGTTATGTTTATGTGTGTGAAAAATGAAAGCTAATTTGCTACCTTTTTATTTTGGGTCTAGCGGAATAACCAATGCCAACAAAAGCACAAAAAAAAAAAAAACAACGAAGAATAACAAAAGAGACGTAAGCATAAATAGATTAAACTTATACCATCCTCCTCTTTGCAGTCCCAAATCTACTGATTTACTCTCTTTCCAGGTGCATATAACGTACACTGCGCAAAACAAATCAAATATTTCGTATTAGACTTTGAAATTATAAAGAAAAATCTATTTAGATGTTGACAAGGTAAAAATTAACCTTTAAGCAAATGCATATGTAGTCGAAGATGATTGATTAACAAATTATAAAAGCAGGACATGTATCTTAGGTAATCTATTCATGATTTAAAAGTAACTTCAAATATATAAAGAACATTATTTTGATACATAAATGGATTCGATTCCCCGTCATGTTGATTCTATCTGTTCCTTAGGAATAAAATGCTACTCTCTAAATACGTCATATTAAAAATAATAAAATAAAAAGGTCTTTATTATACTGCTATTATCCTTTATATTGGTAATAATGGAACATTTTTCTGTACACATGTACTTGTATTTTCATTGGACTTGGAAATTCATAAATCCCGAACACAAAAAAATATTTAAAAATAATTAATATTTATTTTTTTTCTTTTTATTATATATTTTATATTTTTATATATTATTTATATATAGTTTTTAGTCAACCAAAAAACTTTAAATTTTCAATTCATATAATTATGTATAGAATACTTCTTTCGCAATAAGAATATCTCTGATCTAAATTCTATAATTTGAATTTCTAAAATTTTTAAATAATATAAGTTATCTTAAACTTTGAATATAAAATAGTGTAATTTATCTTTTTATACAGATTTTGTCTGTCTCAATCAATTGATTTTCTCTCAGTGTATTTGATGGTCTGCATTTTACTTACATTAAGCTTCGGCTCGGATGTCACCACTTGTGTGTGGCTGACACCGCCGTTGCTGCTGACACTGCCTGCCCCGCCTCCGCCCCCGCCCCCTACTCCGATCCCGTTGCCGCTCCCGTTGCTGCTGCTGCTGCTGAGCGATGCCCTCGAGGCGGGCATCATTGAGGCGGGCGGCATTTTGGGCAGATTACTCGACACGGGCCGACACACGCAGGTTAGCATCGTTGATGTATGTTCTTCACACTTTCAATTCGTTATTCTTTTCTTTTTTGTTCGTGGCCTTTATTGACTTTGATTTCGTTAACTTTACAGAATTTTCCCGAGCAAAAGTGTCACACTATTCGTTCTGTTTTTTATGATTTACTTAAAAATGCACTCACACTTGTAATGTTGACGTGTGAAGAGTGTGTGTGTGTGTGTGTGTGTGTGTGAGTGTGTGTAAGTGTGGCATGCAGCACATGTCCTTCGTCCTGCGACTTTTCGATATTTTTGCATGCGACTTGTGTTGCTGCTGCTGTTGTTGTTGTTGTTGCAACAAGCTGCTGCAGCTGCAAATTTGTTTTTATTGTTGAAGAAAATATAACGAACGTAGCCATGACTTGAATGCAGACACCCTCACAAGCACTCTACACTCCCCCTCCTCCCCCCTTTCTCTACACTTCTCTTTACTTCTCTTCTCTCCCTCTCACTCTCTCTATGCCTGTCTGTCTCTTTCAAGCTGCGACCAGCAGCTGCCTTCGCTGTGTACTCGTTAATGGATTTTCAATTCAGTGCCTGATTGAAAGCATACTTTGTATACCAAGGCAAGTGTATGTGTGTGCGTGTGTGTGTGTGTGTGTGTGTGTGTCGTTGTGTATGTCAGGCAAGTGTGTTGGTTGCCATTGGCAACGGACAGCGTCAACAGCCGTGACAATAACACTGGCACCACGGGCGACAACAACAACAACAACAACAACGACAACAACAACAAGAAGTATGACAATTAAGACTGCTCCAACAAAAAGCGTTGAGTATGCACGACTAAGTAATACCCGGCATGCCAATATGTCGCTTAGAAACATCTAATAGCAAAAAACATGCCCAAAAGTATGCTGCATAAATTAAAGCCTTTCTTAATCTTTATTTAGTTTTTTATTTTATTACAACCACAACAAGCAAATCAATAAACGAATTTCTATAAAAAAAAGTCTCGAGTATACACAACTAATTGATACCCGGCATGCAAATGTCTAGCTTAGAAATGTTAACAAAAGTTCAGCACAAAAGTAGGCAGCATAAAATTAAACGTCCCTCTCTCTTTTAATAGTTTATTTAGTTTATTATTTAACTCGAACAACAACAACAACAACAATGTGGCTTAAGCTAACGGCAGAGTTGCGTGCACATAATCACTTGCACTTGCAACTTGCGGAAGCAACTGACAACGGAGTGGGGCAAATAGAGTTTAATGTAAGTAAAATGGGAAAGCATAAAACCAACAGCCAATGAGTGAACTAAAAGGCGGCTGCCACGCCCACATCCGCGACGGCAACTAAACACTGAGCAAACAACGGGAACAGCAGCAACAACAATGTCGTCATGTTGTTGCCACAAATGGAAAACGAATGCGATGAATGCGTTGGGAGTTAAAAGAAGAAAGATTGGGAGTAGCGGGAGCAGGGGGAAGTGTTTAGTGGGGTGGTAGAGTCAACTACAATGTTGTCCGTCTGCTGCGCGACATGTCAACAGCTGCCAGTTGCCAGCAGCAAAGCAACGCGACACGACGTTGCACAATTGGCTTTGGTCACACTATGTTATGTGCCAGCATATTGATGGGACACTCATAGCTCGTAACTACAAAGGAAATGAGAGAGAGACAGATAGAGAGAGAGAGACAGCTAGAGAGAGACAGATAGAGAGAGAGAGAGAAAGAGAGAGTGGGGGAAAATGTGGCAGCTGATCAATGACCAAGCGGCAAGTACACAGAGCTAAAAAGTCAATATCGTTTTTACACATTTCAGATTTGATTATTCACTAAGATTAAATTTACTCATGTCGAGAATTTCAATCTTATTCCAAAATAAAATTTGTAAAATTAACAGGAGTAATCCTGTGAATTAAAGTCTTAATTTTTCAAAAATCATCAAAGTGTTCCTCAGCAAAAAAGGGCAAAAATCAATTAAAAATTAAAATCACTTTTCTAATTGATATTTTTTAATTTTAAAGAGACATTTTTTAGTCACTGATAAACAGGACAAGAATTTTAAAAATCTATTTAAAGAATTTACAAAAATTATATAAAGACTTTTTCTACCCAATTCACGTAATTTGAGTGTTTTATTCTTTTTCAAGATTATTCACACATATAAGAAAGCCTTTTGTGCTTCAAGAATTTTTATAATCATTTTAAGTGATTAGTTTTTAAGAATCTCAAATATTTAATTCAGTCAAACATCATTTTTTTTTCTCTCTGTGTAGTGCTATCAGAAATTGCATTTAGAAGCACAGTGAAGCTCAATTTATGGCGCTTTTATGGCTAATATAAGGTCATACATGCTGTCATCTATAGTATATATGAACAATCGTAAACTGAGGCAAAGGACACAGCAATGGCAGTAGAAGGAATAGCAATGAAAGCAGCTGTAAAGAGAAGCACTGACATTTATAAATCGGGGCATGGTTATGTGGCAAGTTCGAGGACAGTGACGAGATTTGATTCGTGCCTTTTGATTTATTTCAGTTTTGAATGGAATGCAGTGAAATTGTGGTTGTCAGCTAACAAACCACAGCAGCTAGACTACACTGCAGCACACTTTAATGCTACTACGCTTTCTCTTCCTCTTTCTCCCCCTCTTTCGATTCAATCTAATACTTTTTCGCTTTTCAATTGCAAGTTACAGCTTGTTCAGCTGTCAGCTAAGTATACTTTGTGGCTTAGCTCATTGAAATCGAGTCAAGTTCCCTTCCCTTTTCTCCACTTCCCTCACTTCCTCAATTTCCCTAGAAAAAGTTGAATCGACAATTTTCGGTTGCGCATATTTTCCAATTAACAAAGTTTGTCATAATAACTCACTGGCATTTCGATCATGCAACGAGCTATGTGCCACACATTCTTGCAGCCATTTATGCCGCTGACAAGGGAACTTCAAGCAGCCAAAGGGTGAAGTAATGGGGTAGTGATAGAGCAAGGAGTGGGGTGCTGTGTGAGGCGGAAGTAAAGAAAACTTTAGTCAAGGAATTTCAAACATTTGCGCCACATAAAAAATACAGCATAAAAAACGCAACTATTTATGTTGCACAGTGAAGGGGAAAGGGAAGGAGTGTGGCATAGCAAGAGCCAACAAATAGGGGAAGGGGTAGGGGTAGGTGTAGCTGATAGAAGAGGGGGATTGGGGTGTAGAAGTAGGGGTATTGTGGCAATACCAATATAATTGTACATTGAAAGCGGTTCAACGTATTGTTGTTGTTGCTTTCGTCACTGCCATTGTGTTGTTGTTGTTGCTGCTGTTTTTGTTTTACTCTTGTTGCTGTTGTTGTTGTTGCTGAGCAACAAGCATTTTATTGATTTTAGCCCTTTTAACAGCACCTTAGGGCTATAAAGGGAGCGGCACAACTTGTGGACTGTTGCAAGGGGGTCTTGAGTTAGGGGTTGGGGTTGGTAGGAAAAGGGGTTGGGGGTGGCAGAGCTGCTTCCAGTGCTGCGGGGCAAGTATCGCGTGCGCGCACGTTTATTGCTAATTTTTTGTACTTTTCCTGTGCTTTTTTTCTATCAATTCTCTTTTTAGCTTTTCTATGCGCAATACACTAACCGCATGAAGGTATATTGGAATTCATTGTAGAACGCTGAAGAAGCTCTTTCAATCGCACGTGATGTCACATACACATTGATAACAAAGAAATTTGATAGACAGCATATTCAACTTTTCAAAGTTTCTACAACTTGAGTAGAAAATGGAACTGAAGAAGCTTCAAAGGAATGAAAACTTAAGAAACTTTCTGTTCCAAGTAAAGGTCAAGAAGATTTAAGATCCAAAAATAAATTGATAAATATTTCAACTGACTTGCAGCTGAATCTATCAGCTCCATCAATTAAATCTATGAGCTGAATTAGTAAAATAAAATCTATGAAATTAATCTTCAAGTAATAAATTAGTGTAATCTGTTGAGCATATTTATCAATTGGTCGGATTTTCCTAATTATTGATCTTATCAGATAATTCATCTCAGTTATAAGCTTAATCCAACAAATTCTATCAGCTCACTTCTAAAATCTATTAGACTAATCTTGTAGTCCAATCTAATAAATCTTTCTGTTATTTTTAAATTTAATGGTTTAATAAATAAATTTATTGAATGAATTCAATCTATCAGAATAATCTTCTATAACAATCAATAGCATTTATCTAAACTCGTAGAAATCTCTGTTTGTGTAGGGTATCTATATTTCGACTAATGTTTGCTCTGCAATCGTGTTGAAGTGTCGCTTGTGAAGTTTTCAGAATTGTGGACTCTTTGTCCTGCCACAGGCGCTGGCTGAATCGTTGATTGCTGCTGTAGATGTTGTTGTTGTTGTTGATATTGTTGTTGTTGCTGTTGCCGTCACGTCCTCGCTGCACATTTTGAAATCGATTACAAACAGGATATGCACTGCGGAAGTGTGTTTTATGGGGAGAGCAGACACCAGACGGCAAACAGCAAACAGCAAACAGCAAAAAAATAGCAAAAAGCAGCAGCTTTGACGATTAGCAAAACTGCAGTTGAAGTGGCGAAAAAAGAAGGGAGCAAAGGGATAAAAACAGAGGAGGGGTAGAAAAGTAGATTAGCGGCAGTTTCAAAGGTGTTGTGTGTAATGAATTTGCCTCAGAGATCTGACATTCTGGAGAATAGCCGCAGCTTTGGCAATTTGCGTGCTGCAATGCGAAACTGAGCGGAGGTTCTGAAAGTTGCACTGAAAGTTGCACTGAAAGTAGTGCTGAAAGCAGTGCTGAAAGTTGCACTGAAAGTGCTGCTAAAGATGATGTGGCAGGTGGTTGGCTCTCCGGCTGTCTGCAGCAATGCGACATATTGGACATAGTTCACTTAGTTTATGGGTCGCACACATTACTCGAACTTTCGATGCGTTTCTTGTACAAGTTTAGCCCCCTCCACTCCCTTCCCCTTTACTGCTGTGTCCTGTGGAAAAGCTGCTTGTTCCAAGTGGTTTCAGTTGTGAGTGGCTTTGGCTGTTTGGAGAAAAAGTTTCGCACACTCATGTGCTCGCTCTCCATGAGGGGGAATTCGACTTAGTCGGAGGCTTAAGTCGTCGCTCACGCGAAGCTTCGCACTTTGCCGACGCTTGAGGTAGGGGGAACAAATGCTCGACATTTTGTTGATGTCCGTGCACGGCAATTGAAGGCAAGGACAAGCAGCGGTTGCGGTTGTGGCTACGTTTGAGGTTTGCTCTCAGTTTCAGTTTCGGTTTTGTATTTGTATTCGTATTCGTATTTGTATTTGTGTTTGGGAGCAGGACGCGTTGTAATTTCACAGAGCGTCATTCGAGCTTGTGTGTTGGCCTTTTCCATTGACGTTTTCTTTTTGTGCCCTCACTTTTTTTCAAATACTGCCTTTTTGCTCGTTTTCCTCTTCTTCTTTTTTTTTGGGTCAGCCGTCTGACGATTTCGTGCCAAACGCTTAACACTCCACAAAGTTGCCAGTTGAAGCAATTTTACGCAAGAGTAATTAAAGCGCAGCGGCAGCAAGAAGAAGAGAGAGGGAGAGGAAGAAAAGAGAAAGAGAGAGAAAGAGAGAGAGAGAAAGGGAATTCGCTTGGTTACACGTGAGCGACGCCAGGTCAGCGTTTGTTAATTTGGTGCGAGAAAATGCGTGGCAAATGAAAATGCGTTGGTCTCAAGGTCGAACAATTGAATTCGAAACGGCAATTAAAGCCTCAGATTAAATGGTCTCTCTCTCTTTATCTCTATCTCCTTCTCTCTCTCCCGTTGGAGTTATTTCATTTTGACTGGTGCAACAGTTTAAATTAAATGATGATGAGTCCTTTTCACTTGACTTATTGACGATAATATTGTTGTCATTCGAGATGAGTTGAAAAGCACAAACTGTAAACGATATTCATTTATCAAACTATACCCGTAAATAAATTAACGAGTGTGACGGGCAGTTTAAAAAACAGCGGGTTAAAATAAATGTTGCTTCTACAAAAAGTGTACATCCAAAAAGAGGAAAACTTTAATGATGATCGAAGCTTATTAAAAGCTTTATGCTCTTAGTTAATCCTAGAAAGGTGGTAAAAAATGAATATAGAGAGCATCAAAGCATCCAGCAAATCCATGAAATGTATCAATGATTGAAAATTCATAATGTCAAAGAAAAGTTTCAATAAAATTCTTAGCTTTTCAAAGACTTTGGCCAAGAGATAGCTTAAAGCTTTCAGAAGATCTACATTAATGTGCTTTGCAAGCTAAAAGTTTATATCATTTGAATATAAAATACAACTAAAGAGACTTTATAAAAATTTTTTATTTGTATTTAATTTCACCTTTTCTTTTAAACTGTTTTCAAAACATATACAAAAAAAAAAAAACTCTACAGTCTGACTTTGCATGACGGAGTATACAAAAAAAAAATTATATTTATTTGTTTACTACTGCAAATTATTTGCGTTAATTAAGTGCGCCAAATGATGAACAAACAAAGCTACACACACACACATAAACACACACACGTACGTATGATTTGTTTTTGTTTGGGCAACAATTTAATTGTGCTGCTACTTTTAATTATAATTTGAAAATTTAATTTAATTCTTTATTGAACGCTCGCTCGTCATGTCGCATTTGTTGTGCTTGCTGTGATTCCTGAATAATTGACGTAAAAATAATAAACAAATTATAACATTAAATTTACAGGGAAACTGTGCACAACGAAATTGTATTCATGAACAAAATTAAATAATAAACAAGCAATCGCTGCAGCTCTCTCTCTCTCTCTGTCTCTGTCTCTTTCTCTCTCCACCGCTTCCTGTTGTACGTTGCGTATACGTATTAAAAATTGATGCGACTGGTTTTTATATTTATTTTTTTTTGGGCCAGAGATTATGTCCGCGGCGCAAAAAGCCAAAGTGGTTGCAAGGTCGGAATTGGATTGCAAATTGCTGCCAATTATTCAAACTTAAAGTTGGTAATAAGAAAAAGATAAAGAAGTGGCAGAAAGATAGAGTGAGAGAGAGAGAGAGTAAGTAAATTGTAGGCTTTCGTTGGCACTAAATTGCTAAACAAATAATAGTTCCAATTTCAGGACTTGTGTCTGAGAAACTGTGCGCTATTAGCCTGCATATTTGAGTTGTTAACTTCTTTGATTGCCCCGTCTGCCCCTTCCCTGCACCATTTAGAGTCCGTCAGCTGCGCTGGTTTCAGTCCAAATGACTGTTCAAACTTTTTACAGTTGTAATTATTATAAATAAATGAAGCGCAATTTGGTAAGCAGACGCCATTTGTCCATTTGTCCATTTGAGACGGTCCTGCCTGGATTCCTTGGCCAACAGGACATTGCCTTGGCATGTCCTTGCCTCGTGTATCTTCTCTCTGTCAGTCTGTCCGTTTATTATTAACTTGAATAACGCCCACATTTACACAGATGTCCATTTGCAGGGCATTACTGAATGTTGAAACAGCATGATACGAGTATGAACTGTAACTGAAATTAGAATAGAGCCTCAGACACAAACACACACTCACACACACATTTATATGACAGGCTGTCAGAGATTCTCTCCACATGACAATTATTTAAATGTCCCAGCTGAAATTCTCAGCTCTTTATAAACTCAAGCACTGTAAATGTTCCAATAGGACATTAGAAGTCTTTGAGAATGTTTGTAGACTGCAAAGCGAGAGAGAATTTCAATTATTTTAAAATTGTGAAGTCTAGAAAATCAGTTAAATTAAATAATCACATTTTATCACTTTTTTTTTATCTGAAAACTCATTCTTAATTCTTTGATCGGCATTAAAATGTTTCCAAACTAAAGTTAACAACCGAAAGAGCTAAAAAAAGAATGCTGCATGGTTTCCTATACAGGGTATCTTTTCGTTTAAATTTCATTTGCTTTATGCTTTTTGCTGCCTGCGTTGATTTTAAATGGAAACTGAACGTTACGTGATTTAATGGTTCATAAATTATGTAAAAAGGCTATTTAAATTATTTAAATGCACAACGTGCAACATAATAGACTTTTGATTATTTACGAGCAGTCTTATATGATTTCTTTTATAATCTTATCTATCCGAGTGAGACAACTAAGTTATGCAGATAAAGGTATAATTAGTCATATATAGACAATTGCCTAAGGCATGCCACATTTATGCAATAACTTTTGACAAACAAACGAATATCCTTGAAGTATTTTCAAGTTAAAATTGCACTCAGTTCCGCAATTGCTTTTTGAATAAGAAAGCTGACAGCAAATATTTTCGCATTGCTGAGACAATTCAACTTGACCATAAAGAAACCAAATTTATATTTTCATAGCAATATTATATTTACATTTTCCATTTGTAGATGTGTCTGTATCTGCATTTGTATTTGTTTTTCTGTTTTTCTATTACCATTTCAAGTTTGCCATTTATGCAAAATGTTGAAAAGAGACTAGGAAATATAATATAATGAACAGAGACATCACACAGACAAATTGCAATGGCAAGCGACTTCTTTCAAGGGTTGTGTCTCCGACCACCGTTAACCTGACCTTGACTCTATTTCTATCTCTATCTCTATCTGTGTCTCTGTTTGTGGCACTTTAGTAAGTTATCAACCTGACCGTTGACTGTTTCTTTTTTATAAATTTAACTTTCCCTTTTCGTTATTGCATTCACTCTCGAGCAAATGCTAATTACACACTTGACCGAAATCTGTCGGATGACATTCAATTTATGTGCAATTAGTGTACAATCAAATGAACAACAATACTAGAGTATACATTTAAAGTGTATACGCTTAAAGCTCAGAGATACCCTGTGACAAACACACAACGAGTTTTCTAACATTCTCTTCAAATTATTGTTCCTGTTAACATAATCTAGCTTAACATTCTGTAAGGATCTATAAACTTTTCAAATAATGTTAATTAATGCTCTTCTCTTAATGTTCTGTAGCATTAACAGTCTGTACTTTTAACAGCAGCAATCTTAACATTTAATTTAATAACATTTCTGCAAAGATTAGTGCAATTACAGGCAATGTTAGTAAACACTGTATGCTTTGCAAATTATAACATTAACAGAGTTCTCTAATGTTAATGCATGCTGTTACTTTTAAGCTACTGTAAAGCTGAATATACCCAATTTCCTAATGAAATCTCAAATAATGCAGTCGCAATGCTTTGTAGCCCAAACACATATGCATAATATATACATAGGAATGTGTGTGAGAGTGAAAGACACAGAGTAGTATACAAAAACCACAAGAAGAACAACAAGAACAATAACAGAAACTTAGTAACCACAATGAGAGCTCAAATGTTTAGCCTGTCGCTTGATTAAAACAACATTTACGCAACAATCCAAAGAACAAAGAACAGAACAAAACCAAAAGCCAGCAAACAGCTGCAGGGCCAGAAAATAGAGAAAGTGGTAAGGCAGAAAGGATAGCAAAGAGGTGGAAGAAGTGAAAGAGTGAGAGTGAGATATGACAGAGACAATGTTAGATATAGAGATTGAGACTGACACTGAGTCTAAGAGTTGTGGCAAGTGTATTCGTATTTCGAATCCACACGGATTCATTCATTGAGCAACCCACTTGCAAACATCAATTGAACTCTTTTGTGCAGCTCGAGGCAATATCAATAACAGCAACAACAACAAGCAATAACAACCAGCAAGCAGCAATAACAACTTAGAGTAGCAACTGGCAACGGCATTTATTGTATGTGATTTGAAATCAATCAATATCACGCATACGCCATGTCTGCACACCAAAAACGCCTACAAGAAAACACCATTCTCTGTCACTCTCTTTCTCTCTCTCTCTCACACTTTCTTTATGTATAGCTGTCTCTGTCTGTCATCTGCTTAGTGCCTATTTAATTAAGTTAATGTAGTTAAATCTGCTTAAGCAAATATTTCCAGCTGCCTCTGCTGCGGCCATTCAACACAATGCACAGAGATAAAACTTCTCCACTCTCTCTCTCTTCCTCTACCTCTCCCTCAAGTCCGCTGCTGCTCCCCGAAGTAAACCAAGTCAAAAGGCGCACACAAAAGGCATTCATTACATAGACAACACTGGTTAGCGAAACTTTTTCATCGACGACGACAGATTTGCGACATGAAACTGAACCTCAAGTTCGTAAAGGAAATGGAGATGCTGGCGACTTGACCAGGCCAAAACCTAGAGTCATTAATATTAAGTAATCGTGAAGGATGCTCTCTGGTGTATAATACGTTGGGATGGCCAACTGGCCAACTGGCTAACTGGCCAACTGGCCTAACCTGAACACGGTAAGTTCATGAGCCAAGCAAACGCCCATCGTTGCCCACTTGCCAAGTGACCATGAACATTGCCAAGTGACCATGAGTGACCAAAAGTGTCTGTCCCCTGGTCGTAAATTCACTTGCCATACACCCAGAGCAAGGGAGAGTGAGTAAGAGGCGGCAAAGTCAAAAAGAAACAGTTTTGAAGCCCACTCGGAATGCCTCACAATGGACAGATTAGTGGAGTGCTAAGAGTTCAAATGTGTATAGGACTGTTGGACCAATGGGGCAAAAAGAACAGGAAAGGGACTCAACCCCCAAATCAGCTCTCTAATGCTAATGCCACAAATGTGGGCGAAGGTCAAGTGGCAAAAGGTGCGACTTGAGTGTCAACTAAACAGTCGATTAATATATAATCGAGGGCAAACTTATCTGAATTGTTAGTCGATATGAATAATTAACTGACATGCTGAGAAAACTATCGCAATCATTTAGCAATGTATCGATAAAGCGCATGCAAGTAACTACACTCTAGTTAATATCATGTTCGCTCTTAAGAAGTGATGTTAATCTAAACTGTGAATAATTGAAATTTGTAAATCGAAAAAAAATAAGTCCAGTTGACGATCAATCGGTAAATAATATATCGAGCTACGACTATCGAGTTTTTCAAATCACTTTTTTGTGAAAAAGTATTAAGGGAAAATATGGAAAAAATAGACAGCGATTGGTAAAAATTGAATTTTTAAATTTTGAAGCAGAATCGAAATAGAGATCAAATAATGATAAAACTGATAATCCGCAAGGAAATCGGGTTAGATTTGACAAAGTTATGACAGAGTGAAGTTTTTGAAAAAGAGTCAAGGGAAAAATTTGACAGTGATTTAACTAATTTAATCATACATATTAGACTTTAATATATTCCGTTATTTATGAATATTGAACTTTATCGAATAATATATGTCGAGCTGCACATCTAATACATTTCGATAACACTGTGTTATCGGATTTAATGAACATCTGCTGTCAAAACGAAAACCAACATCTTGACTCTTTTGAAAGTGATGCAATTAACTGGGCTACCTGCAAGAAACTTTTTTCATTACGAGCTTTTTGGGTTGCTCGTAACCAAAAGTGGAGAATGTGAAATGGAAAATGTGAAATGGAAAATGGTTAAAATTTATGAGCCAAAGATACGAGTATATTGCGTAAATGTTCAAGGAATTCCTCGAGTCCAGTTTCAGATGCTTCAGGGGCAGCATGTGAACTTCTCGAGTGGCATTTAACGCAATTTCAGCCAACTGTTTTGCTTTGTAGCCTTTCTTTTTGTTAATTTTAGGGTTTTTTCTCTTCTTTTTTTTTTAGGTTATTGTTGTTTAATTTGACCTTGGGCTGAGCCGAAAATTTAAATGAAATGAACGTGTCGTCCCAACGAGGCATATTCTCAAATTCCAGAGCTTGTTTCAAAATTGCACATTAAGCTTAATTAAGAAATTCATTGGCGTGTCCTAAATGTGGAACTGATGTCCTGCTGCTAATGGTCAACATTTAAAGCTGGCCAAAAGGCATGTTAACTGTAAACAACAAAGTGGAGTAAGAGAGAGAGAGAGAGAGTATTTCAAATAGTTTTCACCGGCAACAACAATTGCAGAAATGTAAATAGAATTGCGGCAGCTTTGGGGTAAACTTGAGGCTACCTGCCCCAGTGGCACTTGGTATATGAACGTTGCACACTTAACAAATTAAAATGCCGCAACTTTGGGTATGTGGAGAGGGCAAAGTGTGGAGTAGAACGCATTGGACACTGTTGCAGTCAAGTGAGCGTTAAAACAGATGCAGGCGGCAGCGGGACATGGATCGGGAGACAGCTGCGTATTATCCTTGTTGCGGCATTAGAAATTATAGAGTTGCATGTGGGCCGAGAGTTCGTAAACAAAAAACCACGATGCAACATAATTTATGCAGGCGCGGCAGCTGTAAGCTGACTAAAGAGGAGAAGATTCAGACAGAGGAGGACAAAGAGAGATGGCACCAGTGAGGTTATAGTAGAGTAACAGACTTTGAGGTACCCTTTACTTGAATCAAATATGTCTCAAAGCTTATTTCAGTGGTATTTAAATATATTGCATACTTTTAGGCGTTGTTTTTAAACTTAAAACAGCCATAACAACTGTTTTATATAACCGATCATATTACTAGTTGTAATATAATGTAATAATCACTATCAAAAAGTGAATTATATCTTTATAAATGTAGGTGTGGTGGAACATTATAAAAATACTTTGATTTTAAGTCTCTGTGTGTTTAATTTGGTAGCTCTAGCTCTTGTATCTTCTGCGATCCAATCAGACAAACAACTAATTCAATCAGCTGAACAAGAGTATAGATTCAATATATAATCTGCCTGTTACATTCACTGCAATATGCCCTTTAACTCAACGAGTAACGGGTATTACAAGAAGAGGACAACACATGACCTTCCTGAACTCCCCACACAGCGATAAACAAAAGCCTTTCCCGTGTTTCCCCTCAGTCCCCGTTTTAGGCATTGCATTTGCAGTGTTGCCTGTAATTCGAGCCAAAAGTTTTAGCCAGGTTGTAGCTGTGGCTACGGGGCGTATGAGCACTAAATAAGTGGGACCGAGTATCTGCGGCCGAAGCTGCACAGCAAAATTGCGCTCATTAAGCAAATTCAGGCCAGTGGAGAAGCAGGGGAAGGAGAGGGAACGGGGGGAGGGAGCGAGAGGCGGGGATTGCATTTCTATGATTGCAATGAGTGCGCGACACTTGAAAAGTCAGCAAATGAATCTGTGCAAATTGCAGTGAGTTAAGAAGCGCGAGAAGGAGGAGCATGAAGAAGGGGAATGAGAGGTGAGTGGGGGAGCGGGGGAGCGGGGGAGAGCATGACGTGTGACAATATTGATTTAAATGCCATAAACATCCAAAAGTAGCACGAGAACGGGACACGGCAAGTGACACATCCGCCAGATACTTTGAATGTTTTAGAGATACACGAAGCGGAAGCAAAGTCAAGAAGGCAAAGGCAAAAAAAAAGAAAAAAGAAAAACAAATAGGCCGGTGTGTCGGTGGGTGGGTGTGTGTGTGTGTGTGAGCCACACTAATGTGTGTAATATGCCGCACACGTAGCCAACTATTAACTGAAATGAAGCGACACACAAATGACAGCCTACATTTGTGGCAACTGGAGACCTCAGAGCTCAGACCTCAGATGGATCATCGTAAATATCAGCAACAGTCAGGCGAAAAGAAAAACAACAACATATTGCGGAAAAAAGCGAGGGAGAAGAGCAACTGAGCCACGTTGTCATTTGTAACAGATGCGGGACCTGGCCACAATTGACTACACACACACACACACTCTGGTAAGGCATTGGTAAGCGGAAGAGTCAGGGGGTATGGGTTACTTCACTAGTGCCGGGTAATTGGGCGCCAGGCACACAGATATTCACTGATATATAAAAGGCCTGCTGGCACTCGCTTTGTCATTCCACATTCCCTACTCCCACTCCCCTCCCCCCTTCCCCTTTACCGCCCCTCTTCCCGCTGCGCCATTCCCTGCGTAATTGCGACCAAAGATAAGCGCTTTATTACCGATTCACTGACTTTTATCGCATTTTAATAACTCACGAAATGCGGCCACCAAAATGTATACGTCACTTTGCGTTTCCGTTACGCTACGTTGTTACGTTACGTTACGTTGTTACGCGTTTACGTTATGTCGTCGCGTTGCGTCGTTTTGAACTGTCGTCGGCGCCAGTCAATGCACAACTGAAAACAAAAATTTTGAAACCGACAACGAACTGAACACGACAACGTTCACAGCTGCTTTAAAGGCTTTCGTTGTTGGCCAAGTTAGTGCCAAGCCGAATTGACGATGACACACACGAAGTGCTTTTGCCGAGCCACTGCAGCTGTTTCCACACAGTGGGTGGTTGGGTGGCTGGGTGGTTGGATGGTTGGGTGGTTGGGTGGCTCAATAAGTTTCTTAGCTCTTGCTCACTTGCATTGTCAAATGCTAAAGATACGAACTTCGCGGTTCGGAAGTGCGTGCATCGCACAGTGATTCAGTAATGCGAGCTGTTGTCAGGTTCAAGAAACGGTTCACAAGTGGTTCCCAAGTGGTTCAGGCTCATAACTCAGCAAGTGCTTGGGTTATTAAGCTTCAATTTAATACGCAATCTGTCTGCAGCTACTTTATACATATAGTAGATTTTGTTAACTGGCAAACTGTTCTTAAACATGTTAGCAACGGATTAAATGCAGGCACGCACTTATGAAATAGTAGTGCTGGGAACTGTGGTGGAAGAAGCTGAAGTAGTTTTATTGAAATAGTTTTTCGAAAGTTACGTAAAAGCAGAAAAGTTTATACAAGGAAAATTAACGAGAAGGACTCAAAAAATTAATTAAAATTCGACCTTATGCGAAAGGAATTGGTTGTATCAAAACCGTAGAAATAATATTTAAATAAAGTAGATGCAGAACTATAAAAGATTGAATTGATAGTAGAAATAAAAGTTGTTTGAATAGTTAAAGTTGTGAAAGTAAAAGGAATTGTATAAGTAAGTACAGAAATATTGAGAGTAGAAATGGCAGTAAAAATATTAGTAGTAGAAGTACTTTAAGTAGAAGTAGGCGTAGTAGTAGTAGAAATAAAAGTGGCTATAGATGAACTACTAGAGTACTAAACATTTTATTTTTGTAAATAGAAAGTTGTAGTATTAGTAGTAAGAGTAGTGAGAGTAGTAGTAGTTAAAGTAGTAGTACGAATATGTATAGATTAATAAAAACTAGTAGAGTTAGTGCTAGAAGTAGTAATTGAATAAGTAGTATAAATAATAATAGACTTAGTAGTAGAAGTTTTACAAATAGTAGTATAATTAGTTAATGAAGCTGTGCTAGTAGTAGAAATAGTAAAAGTAGAAATAGTAGTAGTAGTAGGAGAAAGTGGAGTAGAAGTACTAATAATTGCAAGAGAGAGTAGTAGATAGATAAGCTAGATAAGTAGTATCAATAAAGGAAGTAGTTTAATGAGAGTAGTAGTAGTAGTAACAGAAATAGATATAAAAATTGTTACTATAATTAAAGTAGAATCACTAATACTAGAATAAGTCAAGGCTATAAGAAGTGAACAATTTTGATATATAGCAAGCTCTTCTTCATCTTCAGATACTAATTGGGTTCCACTGTCGTGGTGCCGTAGGGGCATTGTCATTCTCTATCTCAGTCTCACTCTCTGTCTCTGTCTCTCAGTTCAGTTGCGCAAATTAGCCGCCTGCTCGACCGTTTGTCATTTTTGCAGCACAATTGCTAAGCTACTTGCCTGCTGTTTGCTGTCTGCTTCTTCCCCTTTCTATGCATGTCTATATCTGTGTGTGTGTGTGTTTCTGTCACGACATAAACTCCAATGCAACTGGGACTAAACAGCAAGAGAGACAAAGAGAGAGAGAGCAACCTTCTGCTGCCAGTTTGTTGCAGCCAAATCATTGCCGACTTTTGTGCGCAAATATTTACGGCAAAGTCAAGCAACGACTGCTGAGTGGCAGCTGCTGCTGTTGCTGCCGCTTTTGTTGCCACTGCGTGGGTGTCCGAGAGCTAGAGACGCGGGCAGGAGACGGAGGCTCAAAGACAAAGGCATGCGTCTAAGAGCAGCGACAACAACCTGTCACGACGACAGGCAAAACAACACGCAAAGTACACACAATGCGACATTAGCTCGTCGTGGGGTCAGCTGAGACACACACACACACGCACACACACACGCATATGTCGCATACACCCCTTTCACACTCTGCCTGCGACCTCCAAACAAAAGTCGAGCTTGTTAAGTAGCGCGGCATTCACATTTTTTTCATACAGGCTCACATATACAGTGGTTCAAATAATTATGTTGCCAAAAAAATAATTCTACCTTTTTTAATATTAAAAAAGTAAAACATATTTTATTTAATTTCGGTTTGAATTGAAAACAAGTTAAAATAGAATAAATATAGTAATGAAATCAATATCCTTTTTTTAATAAGACGTATTAAAAATAGCGTTTTATTCCTGAGAAATTTAAAAACACAGTCTAGCAAAACATGACGAACACAGTTATTTTTCAAACTGAGGACCTAACGTAGTTATCTTAAGTTAAAAAAAATTTATATATAGAATAATGTTTATTAAATATCACAGAAAATTGGAAATCAGTTGAGAAAATATTTTTTTTAATTTTTGTACTACATTTTGGAGGTTTGCAGCCTTAATTGTATATTATATTTTCACTTTTTATTTTAATTCGTAGAACAGATTAAAAATAAATATATAACAAATAACTAAATTTTTTCTATGACAAATTAGTTTCTTAACATACTGTATATATTTTGTTGTAGTGCCTCTGCCTGATGCTGCTTTGGGGACTCTCTGCCAATGCCATTGGGGTGCTGTCTCTCTGTGTCCGTGTGTGTTTCCGTGTGTGTGTGTGTGTGCGTACATATGTCTTTTTGCAAATTAATTTATAAACACAATTGACATTGAGCTAAAATGTAAATATGCCGTTGAGAATGGTTGCCATGCATTAAAATTTCAAGCTCTCTCCCTCTCTCTCACTCTCTCTCTCTCTCTCTCTGCGAGTCACATCTGCAACCAGGCAATTTGCATGTGTGTGCGTGACCCCATATAACTGTAACTGTATAGCATTTCATCTGCAAATGTATGTGTAGGTGTGTGTGTGTGTGTGTGCACATGTGTATTTCTGTTGTTGTGTTTGTCTTTTGCCATGCTTTGGTATTTATTTAGACTACAACCAAGGGGAACTCGACACGCAACCTGACGTTGCACTTAAGGAAATAAGCTAGCTCTATCTTCTCCCTATCCCACTCTCTCACTCACTATCTCTCTCTCTCTCTCTGTCTCGCTAATGTTGGCAGTGGCTTTAACATAAAGCCAGCTAAAATGTCAAATTTGTTAGGACCAACTGCAACACGTTGCGTATGCGTAACAAATGCCAAAACAGTTGTTGACTCATTCGAAAAGTTTTCAGCTCACACACACACACACACACACACACACGCACACGCACAGGTGGACAGTCTGAATGTTGCATGAGTTGCAATTAGAAAGCTGTCAGAAACTGTAGCATGATCCCAACACGTTAAGCTGACAACAAAGTTCCATCTCTGCCTACGTTATGAAATGTTGGCAGAGAAAACTCTACTTAATTAACAAACGTAGCAACTTTTAGTAACAAATATTACTATCGTTTCAGCTTCATATTTAAAAATATTATTTGCTTACAAAAGCAAAGCTTAATTGCATTTAAGACACAGCAATATTTTATAAAGTTTCGAGTTTTCTATTATGAAAATTCTACGTTATTGACAAAAACAAAGTATTATTATATTTAAACATTTTCAGTTGCTTTTATTCATATTCAGAATAATAATTTTATTTAAAAGTAGAATTTCGTTTAATTTAAGTCACAATATTTAGGAATGATAACAAAGTAAAATATCCATAGAGTTAAGAGATTTACTTAGTTAAAAAAAGTTACTACTTAATTTGCATTATTTCAAAATATTTAGTTAAATTATTTTATAACAGATTATTCGATATTTTAATATTATTTTTTCACTCTTTATTTTCTTATTAATATTTAAACTGTTACGTTAAAGCAAAACTTTCAACTTTTTCTGCCCACGAAAGTATGCAAAATAAATTGAAATCAATTTGCTAATCCCAAAGCGCATTATATATGCTATATACACGTTTATAGTCTGTATAGTCGCAGTGCTGCAAAACAAAAAATAAATAAAAATAAACTGACTGCTAGCAAAACATAATCGTAAAATTTCACTGTAATCCCGCCATAGAAATTCGTGGTGGGGGAAACTTTGCTTACTTGCTAAACGGTTATTAACTTTCCTATGTGTCCCGGCCATTTTACCCCTTCCCTACATTTCTGCTGCCAAGTTTGCCACTGCAGCAGCAGCAACAACAACAACAACAAGAACAAGAGCAACAAAAATGACAGGCAAGTTTATTACTTAAATACAGTCATATAAATTCGTATGTTTACACCGTGGAACGTGACGCAAAAGGCAGGGAATGTTTTGTTGTAGTTGTTGTTGTTGTTTCGCTTGTTTTGGCAGCAACAATAGCGACAACAGCAACCACAACAACAACAACAATCATCATGACAACACCATTGTGGAGGAGAGACAGAGAGGAGAGAGGAGAAAGGAGAGAGAAGTAAAACAACCTGTCGTTGACTTTCAAACTGATTTGCAATTTTATAAAGAACTCGCTTAAGGAGCAGGGGAGGGAGGCAGGTCGAGGATTACCATGCAGAGGCATGCAACCAAAACAAAGCCTGTCTGCCTCTGTTTGTGTCTCTGTGTGTGTGTGTGTGTTGTGCTCATCATCATCAGCCTCAAACCACAAAAACTGCTGACTGACTGAAGTTGTGACTCGCTCTGAGTTTAGAAAGCTTCGGTTTGAAAACTGTGTGTGTGTTTGTGTTTGTGTCCCTGGCATGTCCCTGGTTGTCCTGTGTGTGCCGTGTCCTGTCTCTGTGTGTCGCGCATTTTGACCTTTTTCGTTAAGCAAAAATTGTAAAACTCATTTACATAACAATTACGAGAACGTTGAGAGAGAAAAACCTTTTTGGGTAAACTGATGCTGCTGCTGTTGCTGCTGCTGCTGCTGCCGTTGCCTCTTGTGGCTGCCACATGTTGCCATCTCGTAACCCTTTTTTATCCCCCCTCTTTCCACTGTGCCCTTGCCTCCACCAACGACATTGCCACCTGCAGGCGTCGCACTGGCATTTTGATTGCTTTTGCATTTGACTTTATGATACGAGTATGTTTCTCTCCCTTTGTCCCTTTGTCCCCTTGTCCATGTGCTTGCCCCTTGTCAGTTGCATGCACTTGGACTAGCTGCAACAACTGCACAGTGTCTACAAAAGTACAAAGAGTCTATTAGATTTTTTAAAAAAGACAAACAGAAGAAAAGACATTTATGACCCTATCCTATTTAAAATTTGGTTATGCCTCGCAAATTTAAAACAACATATTATGGGAGATACTTACAGCCGAATTCCTTAATTTTCTGCACATATTATAATTATTTTGCTTTATATTATGTTTAGAATATTTGATTTTAATTAATTCGTACTTATACTATTAAGATAAATTCAAACTAAGCAAAATATTGTAAAATGTAGTATTTTTTTGTCTAATGTTTTTATATGGAAATCATTTATAAGCAATTTTTGGGACTCATTAAAATCGTTGGTTGTTTTTTTGTGCTAATTGAAAATCAAATATACGCCAGAAAAATATACGACCGCAACTTTTGTTTATTTTTCATAATCATTGATTTATTTTACTCGATTTATTGTCTATAGAAACCTCAAAAATTGCTTATGTTATCATTGATTAATCGATGCTTCGATTTGAGTAATTTTTACACAATAATTACAGGGTATGTTTAAGTCAAGTTAACTCGAGTTTAGCCTTTCCAACTAGTTTTTTTTAAGCCATTTATTGTCAGTCCGAGGGTCTATCCGACTGTCTGTCCGACTGTCTGTCCGACTGTCTGTCCGACTGTCTGTGAAAATATCAACTGCAATGGCACTTACAATTTCATCCAAAGTGTTCGCCGGCTCCTTCATACCATGACGTTAGAGCTTCAACCAATCTGCAAACGATAAAAAAGGAGGTTGAAAAAGTGAGCGAAATAAGCAAAAGTAATGTAAACAAACAGTGATTAGATATATGTACACATGTGTGTGTGTCTGTGTATTTGCTTGGCAAATATATTTAACAAGGCAACACACAATTTAAATTTGTATTTCCATTTTTGCCAACTCGCTTTTGCGCTTGTTATTATTATGTGGTTGTGGGGGTGTGTGTGTGTGTGTGTGTGTGTGTGTGTGTGTCTGGCTTGTGGCTGCTAACAATGCATAACACACAACCACACACACACACACACACACACACACACACACACACACACACACAGACTGTGGTCTAACAGCCTTATCAATTTCAAGCACTTGCCGCATTAAAAAAATATTACTTTTTTTTTTTGCATTTTTTTGTGTTTGCTTTGAACCCATCTGCCATTTGCTTTGTCTTCCTCTTACTCTCTCTCTCTCTCTCCCTTTCAATATTTTATGCTCTGTCTCACTCTTTATTTGACTTATTTAGTTCAACAAAAAAAAAAAACAGCTGAAAATGCCTTATTAAAATGTTTGCCGAGTCCTTCGTCATTTGCATTTCACTTTGTTAGCGTTTACTACTAGACCAAGCATTTATACCCTGTACAAAGCAATAATTGGGTAGCATAACTTTTTATTTATTTACGTAACAAGCAGTGGAAAACTTCGATTCTTTCAGCTACAATCATATCTAACAGGGTATTAACTAGTCTATCACATTTGCTTATTCTGTTGTTTTGATGTTAATTGATTGTGTTTTCTTATATGATTTAGAGTTTTTATTTTAAAGGGTATCAATTAGTCTATCACTTATTGTCAAATATATATGATGGAATATAAAAAAAATTTTTGGAAATTCATAGCTTACAGGGTATTAACAAGTCAGTCGCTTATGTGGTTGCTGTTATATATATTTTTGTAAATTGATTACCACATAAATTTCATGTAATCTAATAAAATTTGAATTGTCGTTGTCGTAAATGTGCTACACACACACACACACACACACAAATACACACACGTACACACACATATTCCCTTGTAGGTTGCCTTGTACAATTGCAAGTCCAAGTCCTTGTCACACAAGGACACAAACACACACACATTCTTCCTCGCTTTCTCTCTGTCACACAGACACACACACACACACACACACACACACCCACAACAGAAGCAGTCAAGTATGGCATTGTGCCACGCCCACTTGTGGCCCACTTGCAGCCCACTTGAGGCACTTCAACTGACGCTCGAAATGCTGATGAAGTTTCAACATTGAACGAGCGATAAGCTAATCAAATTAATTCAACTTAAAAACTTGGCAAAGCGTATTTGCAACAAATTAATGTTATTTCATGGCTTCTTAAACTTGACACCGCACTGCCTTCTCTTCTTGCCCCTGCTGCCATCCTCCTGTCCTCTCCCATCTCCCTAACAGTCGAAAGTAATTCATTTCTGATTGGAAGTTTCCTGTCAGCATTTTCAACTCAATTTTTTTGTTGCTTCCTTTTCTACTTTCGATTCTGGAAACTGGGTGAAAAGTTTTCTGCATGGCTTAAAGTGTGGCCAGCAGGGGGCACCTAAGGGTTAACAGAGTATCTCTGTGTGTGTGCATTTATGGATATATCTCGTATGTGAAAAGTGCTGCTTCTCGGTCTCTCAGATATTTGCCAAACAACTAAACAATAAAGTTGAAAATTCACTTGAGACTTGAAACGGAAATTGGTTGTTACTTTAGCTCTTTGGTGTTGTTATTGTTATTGTGTCCTACGAGAGATATTGATCAGCAACAACAACAACAGCAGTTTGACAAAGTAAGCAGATAGATAGGGATTTCTTATATATCGTTGCAAATTGTGTGGCATGCAAATTGTGGTGCCCGCATTTTGTTGCTCCTCGGAGTCCAGATTCCCGAGGTGTACTTATAATGGATGAAACAAGTTAATCAAGTCGATTGGCTTTCCCATAATCCACAAAACTTTTGTTCTTCAAGTTCAACGTGGCGTATGCGCAATATTTGTATGCATTCGACAAAACTGAAAATCGTTTGGCACGTCGCAACTCAATGCAACGAAATTGCGGAAAAAATGTTAAACGTGTCAAATGCATAAAAATCAAAAATGCACAGAAAAGAAATACACAAAATATAAAAAAAGAAAAACCCCGAAAAATGAAAGAAATAACAAAAAAGAAGAGCCAAAAGTTAAACGAAGCGTTGTGCATGCAAATTTCGCACAAATAATTCACATAGCCAGACCAAAATACACTCAAAAAATGGCAATATTAAATGAAAAATTCGTTGCCATAGAGATGAATTCATAAACTGCAATATCCTTAAACAAAAGAAGCATAGAGACGGTTGCGCATAAAATGAGAGAGAATGTAGAAGTTAATCGAATTTCGAACCACAAATCGAACTTAATGAAACCACATTTATTGCTCGGCTTTTAGACTCTAAAATGGAATGCAGCCACCGCAACAACAATAAACAAGTTTAAGCCACAAATATCCGCTGTTATTGTTGTGTCTAATCATTTGTTGGTTTTAGCATTATATAAGCTGATACATTATATGCCAACTCTGTTTATTATTGCATTATTAAGCGGTTTTTCGTTTATTTTCATTATCTGAGAACAGCGTATTATTAGTTATGGGTTAGGGGAAGGCGGTTTTCAGGGGGACTGAAATATGAGAGGTCTCCCAAATGCATTCAGCATATTTAATTACATTTCCGTTCCAGAGCTGCACATAAATTAACCAAATATCGCAATTGATTGCATTTTTAATGTGCATAAATGTTTAAAATCTAATATTTTAAATTGCATTTGAAAACAATTTGTATAGCGAGCAAAAAACTAATAAAAATATGCGACTATAAGATACCTGTAGACAAGTGAAATATTTTAAAATTAAATTTAATTAAATAAAAATGTGAATGCAGAACATGGTCTAAAATAATTAACAATTCATCAATTTGAAGTCTATAAATTTTATTAAGTATTTCTGCGAAAATCACAAATATTGGTTGTTAGTAAATTTATATTAAACTACAATAAAAAGATAAATATTTTGTTTATTTTATATAGTAAATAAATTAATTGAAATTCAAAATTAATCCTCAGATCCAATCTGTCTATTGAATAGCATGCATTTCTCATCGATACGAATATATAACCTATATTTAGGGGCTGCCAGGTATGCTAGTGTTATGTGCCTGCGGTTGTTTAGAGAGGCGGGCCTCTTGGTGGGGCGTGGCACATTGGCAGCCCACAAAATTGTGTGCATATTCGTTGTTTGCATTTCGGAAAATGCCGACGGCCTAAAATGTTATGTATGTGTGTGTGTGTAGGCGTGTATGTGTAGGTGTGTGTGTGGTTGAGTACATGTCAAATGCACAGCTATAGAACAAGAGCAACAACAACAACATCAACAATTAACACGAGCGTGAAAATAACACCTGCAGTTGTAGCTTGGCATCCAATAGACTAATTAAAATAGCTGTGGCAGCATTTCCCCTCCCCTCCCCCTCCCGCAAGCTGTGCCAAAAGTGCACTACAAACAACCATAACAACAACATCAACAACAGTTATACGTTAATACAATAGGTAACAACACGTTCGAAAGCTTTGCTTCAGCAATTTATCAACATCGTTGCACTTGCAGATACTTTTGTATCTATAGCTGTAGATGTCGCATCTACGTGTGTGTGTGTGGGTGTATATAAATATATATATATATATATGTATACATGTGTGTGGGCAAGGCGAAGACAGACAGCAAGCAACCAACAATTGGCATTGTTCTCTGCCCCAAAAAGCTGCAGCAGTTTCCCCCTCAAGTTGTTGTTGAAGCGGGAAAAGTGGCTGGCGGTGTGGAAGGGAAGGGGAAGGGGAGCGGGCATCACTCAATTATTTGCGTGTTAAGCATGTGTGCTTAACACAACAAATGGCAAACTTGACACTGGGCCAACATAATTATATACAATGTGATGCAGATACAGATACAATAAGAAAAATAAAATAACAGACATATACAGCATCTCAAGTAAGTGTTTTGACTATGAAAAAATCACATAGCTGGTATTTATTTTTTCAAAATAGTATCATGCATTGAATTTTAATATTTATATTATTTAAAATGGTTCCAATAACCTTAAATCTAAAAAATAAAATAAAGTAAAAATCACGGATTCAAACAGTAAGTCAAAAATCAAGAAAAAAATTAACAAATCACATTATTTCTATTATTTTAAATACTGTTTAAAATTAAGTTAATTAAGTCAAGTAATTGATTTGACAAAGAATTAAATCAACATATCTCATATTTATATTTAATGACAGTTTAATGCCTTATTACATTATTTATTATTAAATCAAAAATATTAGACCAATTTATATTTTTTGCAGCATCTTCTTTGACAAAACAATTACTTGAGAGGCTGTATAACTAGCTAAGAATACAGTTAGAAGGAGAAGGAGAAGGAGAAAGAGAGAGAGAAAGAGAGATAAAGAGAGAGAGAGAGACAGAGACATGGATAGTTACAGTTAGCTATCTAATTAGATTCGACGAACTGTGGCAGGAAAAGCGATTTGTTTTTAAGCACTCCAACAATGCTTTTCGCATGCTTCTTCCTCTTGTTGTTGTTGTTATTACTGTTGTTGTTGTTGTTATTACTGTTGTTGTTGTTGCCTGTCATTAGTCTGGATTCCTGCTAAGCACCACAAATTATGGCGTCTGTCTTTTGAATGAGTTCTTTGCACAGGAAGTGTAACTTGTTCTTCTTGTTGTTGCTCTACTTCTGCTTCTGCTGCTCCTCAATGTAGTTGTTGTTGTTGTTGTTGTTGTTGTTGTTGTTCTTGTAGAACTTTCTGGCCATAAATCAATACACGCTGACAGCTTTGTCAATGGCCGTATGAATGCACAAATGAGCGAACGCCTCGACTCTCTGTATTAGAATCAGAAGCAACAAAACATTACGTATACGCCGCATTCGCCACGCTTCGATTGCTCTTTAGAGGTCATCAATAAGTGGCCTCTACCTACCTCCCTCCCTCTCCCACCCGCTGCCAGCTTCTCCTCCCCCCCAAAAATCTCTCTCCCTTCTCTCTTTCTCTAGCTCTACATTAGCTTATGTTTCAGCGAGCTGTCAAAATGAAAAGCATTTTCCACGCTGCCACATTGCGTTACATTTTTATTTCGAAAAGAGAATTTACCAAAAATATTTCCGTCTTTGCTGTGTATGTGTGTGTGTGTGTGTGTATGTGTGAGGCGCAATTTGTACAAATTACTCAAGCTCCACATCGATTTACTTTATTAAAAAAAAGCAAATTGAATAAAATATTTAGAGCCACGCCTCTAAGCCACACCCCTTAACCTTGACCTACTTGCTCTTGCCCCTTGCCTCGCCCCTTGCCCTTGCCACCGCCCTACCCTTTGCCCTTTTGGCCACTGTCAAGCGGCAATCATTCAACATTCTCGCTATTCGTAGGCAAATTGGGCGCAAAAACATTTTCAATTTAATTAAAAGTAAGAAAAAATAACAAAAAGAAAACATTTCGTTGTTGTTTGGCTTTTAACGCTGACTATAAAAGTCTGGCACACTCCCACCCCCACCCACCGAATAGCCCCTTCCAGGCAGCCCTTTGTTTGGTTGAAATTGTTAGCTTAGCCAAAAATGTTGGCCGTGTTCAAATAATAATGCAAATTGTTTTGCAAATGAAATTATATAATGAATTTGGTCGGTCAAAGTTTTTTGATGTCAAACAACTGTCAGATGAGCATAGTTCAACAAAGTGACATGAAGCGAGAGAGAGAGAGAGAGAGAGGTAGAGAGAAATAGAGATAAACATTGGAAAGGGCTGCAGTTGCAGATAAACAGCTTTTGTCTCGCTTATCAATTAAGATAAAAGCGCAAGCAATAAAACTCTTGCTTTCAGCATTTTATCAACTTTTGCTACTGAAATTATAACAGCAACAAATGCAAGTAATTAAAGTACTTATAAAATTGTTTTATCTGCTTTATTTACAGCTGGCAAACAGTTAAACAGTTGGCCAAGTTAGCAATCATTGGAAGTGTATCTGCCAGGCAAGCTTTTATTAAATTATTTAAAAATAACTGAATATTTAAATAGAAATAACAAATAAAATTCCAAGTTTACAATTAAATTGAAGTATAAAAGATTAAAATGTTTTAAATTAATTATTTTTAAATAAAATACAAATACCAAAAACTAATAAATATCAATATTATAATTATATACAAAAAATATATAGTATTTAAATTGAATTAAATTGTATTACATTTTAAAATAAAAGATTTAAACGTGGTTAAAAATATATTCTGCTTTAACGTAAAGTTAAGTTTTGGCCAAGTTAGGCTAAATGGTAGTAGAGATGAAAGTTCCTAAGCAGTCTTGCTTAAAGTTTCGTTACTTGCACAGCTTTCTTGAGTGTATTAAGCTAAGCACGGCGATAAATAACGCTTTCACTGCCAGCGACAACCCTGGCCGAGTGACAACCCTACTCAAGGCAATTTAGTAAATTATCATTTCGCGGTTTCGAGTGTCACAAACATGACGTACACTAAAAATAGTTGTCATATGAACAGAGATGACTGCATTTCTCTATCCCACTCCCACTTCTGTGCCTATGAATGGGGGCAGGGGGGCGAGGGGGGCGTGGCAATGAGATACCGTTCCATTAGCAGGCAGTAAAATATGTAAATGCTGGCAAATAAATCGCAGTCGACATTTGACAAAAGTGTGCGACATTCGCGTAATGCGAAAAGGTAACAAGCGAATCCATCAGTGGACCACAAGATCCCACTTCCCCACCTCACTCCTCTTCCCCTACCTCCTCTCTCTCTCTCTCTTCCGCTGCTCTGGCGAATGATGAGTAGCGATTACACACATAAATACGCAATTCGCTTAAGTGCGCACAACTCTCGAGCGTTTCGATTTTCGCGGTCGTCGTCGTTGTTGTTGTTGTTGTTGTTCCGCCGTGTGCGCCCAGATGGCCCAAACCCCTCCCCCCCACACACACACACACATTTGCAATTCAATGTGGGTGCTCACACACACACACACAGACACACACAGAGACAGAGTCACAACAATGCCAACAATAATGCGAATTGATGAAGCGTGAAGGATTTCAGGCAATTGCCAGCAGAGGATTCCCCCCCCCTCTCTCACCACTCGCGTATCTCTCCACATGCAGACATACACTCAGTTGGGAGCTGAGAGCCCCATGGCCAACCAGGAAGAGCTTTTAGGCCGGAGATATACGTACATATGTATGTATGCATGTGTAACCATAATCAATGCCTCTATCTGACGAATATTTACGGTTCAAATGCGATTTCCGGCTTCACAAACTGGAGGGAGAGAGAATGAAGGATGACAGGAGAAAGGTGGAAGGTGGAAGAGTGTAATTTTAATTTTTAATTGCAATTAAAGCTCCGTTTGTAATTTATCGAGCTGCTAATAATGAGATGAACATTACAAGTGCTCACTCATGGCAAATGCTCGACTTTCCTATACCCTGTTGAACTTATTTAATTCTATATAAAAGTTAGAAATAAGTGCTTAGTTATTTTTATTATTGATTTGAATTATTTTTATTATGCATATATAATATGACTTTAATAAATAAATAAACATTAATAAATAATAAATTAGAGCACCGCAATGAAATTATTGGGAAAAGTTTAAAAATAAATGTATAAAATTGACAAAGAATATTTATGCAAATTGTTTGTAATCAAAATTAAAGATAACTCGGAAAAAATGTATATATTAAAATATTCAATATTTGTTAATACAGCTTAAACTGTTTTTAATCCATATTTGTATAGGGACTAAAATATACATGCAATTTGTAGTCTTAAAAAAAAAATAAATTGAATTCAAAACAAAAGCTGTTAATCATTTTTTTTTTTTTTTATAGTGTCAATATAAAATAAGGAGAATGAAAAATAGTTGATTATAAAAACAAATTCGCTGCAAAACAGCGATAGTCAAGGGGAGAAAAAGTGCTGGAGAAGGAAAACTAAAATTGCGTTGTCAGGGAAAATAAATTTGAATAAACACTAGAATATTTTACACATACATTTGCACATGTGCTTAAAGGGGGCGTGGCAGTAAGCCAACTCTTTTGTCGCTGGATAATTTAACAATACCAAACTTTGATTCTGCATGCAAAGTGAAATCAAATAAAATAAAGTAAAATACAAGCAAAAGAAAACAAAAGTGGAAACTGAGTCGAAATGAGATGAGCTGGAAATTTGCATGTTTCGGGTGAGGGAGGTGTGTGTGTGTGTGTGTGTGTGTGTGTGTGCGAAATAAACATATTTCGCTCCCTTTTCAAGCAGTTGGCAGGCATAAATATCTGCAAAGCGCATTTAAGCCGCCGTCGCACAATAAAAATAAATAAAATGCGAAAACTGGGCCAGCAAAAAATGCTCCTCTTTTTTCAGCTTTTTTTCAGACTCTGTTTTTTTTTTTGGAAGAGGAAAATGTTAAACACAAAGGAGACTTAAAAAGAGTGTAGGTGGGAGGCGGCGACATAATAATAATAAATATTCAGTTCAGTTTCAGATTCAGTTTTAGCATGAATGGAACTGCGATATGAATGAATATGAATATGAATATGAATACCCGACGCCCACACACGCTGCACTTTCCTTTCTTCCTATTTTTTTGTGAGAGTGTGTGTGTGAGAGTGTGTGTGTGGGTGTGTGTGTGGGTGTGGGTGTGTGTGTGTGGGTGTGTGTGGGTACCCGCAAGTAAGTAAACCAAATCCGAATGAACAGGGATTTGCATTCATAAAATATATCGCAAGCGAAGCAGCCGCTGCCTCTCCTATCCCTCTCTCCCTCCCCTCTCCCTCCTCTCTCTCCCTCTCTCGCTGCTCCCTTAACCTGCAGGTATTGCTAGCAAGAAATGGAAGTCAACTTTCCCGTTTCCCCCTGCTTCTGTGTGTGTGTGTTTTGTGAATTATGCAAATCGCAAGCATGAAAAACAAATATTAAACTTTTCATAAAAGATTGAAAAATTAAATAAAATTGTACAAAAGACATAAAAACCAAACGGTTGCTCACACAGCGTGTGTGTGTGACACACAACAACAAAGAGTCCCGTTGCCAGATTGTGTCCTTCGAAAACACACACACACACAGAGAGAGAGACAAACAAACCGCATATAATATTTATATAGAAGGCCTCTCGCATAATGATTGTACTTACATATGTAAGTACATCTGCTCCAAACTAACCTCCACAACTCCCTCTCTCTCTCTATCTCTTTCTATCTCTCTCTCTCTCTCTCTCTCTCTCTCTCTCTCTCTCCACACACATGGCTAAAGTTGGCAGCCCACTTGAAAAATAAGCAAAATAAATAAACCGAAAATAAAACACACTTTTTTGCGCGGACAATTGAAACGCCAGGGAATTCTAAGGGGAGAGTGATAAAGGATCGAGGTAGGGGGAGGGGGGCAGTAGGCAGTTGGCAACTGGGCGCGGTTCCATATGCCAACAGTTCGTGTGCAACTAGTTGGGGCCATTTCGCATGAGTTGGCCTGGTCTGAACTGAACTGAACTGAACTGGGCCAAAACCATGAAACGAGCTGTGAGACGCTTGAAGCTTGACGCGTTAAATAAAATCTCGCATGCTTCGTTTAAACATGGCAAAAGCGAATTGGCCACGACATCAGACTGGCGCCATTTCCCCCTCTCTCTCTCTCTCTCACTGTCTCTATCTTTCTCTCTCCCTAGCAAAAACAAATTAAAAAGGACTGCCAACTCTTGTTCAGCCTTGATTTGCATTCCAGCAAAACTTTCAAATATATATATAGAGGCGTACTACGTGCCACGCCTTCTTTTGAGGTTGACTTTTAGTTTCGGTTTGCGTATAAAAATAAACTTTGTTTTTGCCTGTTTGTCCTGTTAGTTGTCATTAGAATTCACAGCATGTGGCCTTACTTTTTGTGCTTCTACTTTTGTTTTTACTTTTACACACAACTAAGCCCAATTTCAATTGACTTCCCCAAAAGGATTTCAAAAATATGGCAACGCTGCTGTATTCTAAAAATGTTTCTAACAATCTGTAGCAACCCAAAAGCAAAGCAGATTAATTTTCCGATTTATTGAGCCGAACTAAATTAATTTCCAAATGGACAAATAGAAGAAATAGTTTTTAGTTTCGTTAAGGTAACAAATTTAGTTTAATAATTATTTTAATAACAATATATAATTATTTTAAATATCTTTATTTTTATATTAGCTTAAAAAATATGCAATATATATTAAATACTTGAAAACTGCAAATTGAAAGTAAATTCCCAATGAGAATTCTTAACTAAAACTTTTCTGTATTCAATTTCTTCACAGCTTTTTGTCATTCTTACAATTAGCAGCTTTTTAACTTATTTGAGCTTTATTCCCAGATATTTATTGTTCGACCAAAAACAAAAAGAAGAAAAAACTTCACACGAATACAAATTTGAATTTAGATCACGACAACAAAAGATAAAGTAAGAAAAGAAAAATCACCGGATATTTGCTCCAGCATAGTTATTTTATTTTATTTTTGCCAGAGATTCCAGCTCTCTCTCTCTCTCTCGCTCCCTCGTTCATTGGCATTCTTTACTCCTTTAGGCCGAAAAAAAATTGTACTGTGAGTTCATTAAACCACACTTCAAACAATTTTGACGTCATAAACGATAAATGATTCTCACGGCACGGCAAACGGAGCGTGATGAATGTTTGGGAAACAAAAGTGTTACTGACCTCACATTACATGTAAAAAACGTGCAGGTTCATCAACATTTTTTTTTTTTTTTGTTTTGGGTGCAAGCAACCAAAAAACGAGCAAAATGAACGAAATATTCAGCGACAGCTGCAGCGCAACTTAAGGAGGGAAAGGTAAGCAGGAAAGTCAGTTTAGCTCCAAAAAACTTCCAATCGGGTTGAGCTTTAAGTTCGAGCGTCGCGACTTCGCTTCACTTTTCGCACTTTTCGTTTTCGTTGCGACGCCGACTGCGCTGCCCGCGCACTGGAATTTCTAAAAAAAAAAAGGTAGAAATATCCAAAAACAACTCTGTGTGTTGTAGTTGAAATGACGCGCTGCCTATGCATGTATGTATGTATGTAGGTGTATGTGTGTGTGTTTGGGCCTGACATTCCTGTTGCCAGCGCAACAGCCGCTGCGGCAGCGACAGCGACCGCGACTGCGACTGCAACGTCAGCGTCGACGCTGTAATTGGAATGTAGCGTCATAGGCGCAGCCGCAGCCGCCGCACGACATGGAAAAAAAACAAGATTGAAAGGTTATCTTCATTACGCCGAAGATTAGATACCCTTATAAAACCCTAAAGATATTTAAAAATGCATTAAGATTGTAACGTTTTGTAACTATTTTTATTATTTTATTTGGTCAAAATACCTTAAGAAACGAAATATAATATCATACAGCAAACAATTGTCGATAGAAAGCTTTATAGCAGCTATATAATATTCTGATTTTAATCCATATTATATAACACTACGAAATATTCAATTTGTGAGTTTTTCAAACTAAAGTCTAGTTTTTGTTCGATCCTTCCTAAGGCATTTAAAAAATGTATTGATTCGATTTTAATCAAATATTGTCAGGACTATGAGACAGAACTGTTTACATATTCTTTAACAACAAAATTATTTTTTATACTTAAACTTAATTTTCTCCCAATATATCATTTTTTAACTTTTTCTCAAAACAACAACCAAATAATAATAAAATAGAAAATATTATAAAGAAACCCCAAGAAATGGTTTTCCTTTTCTTCAAATGATTTTTTTAAATTTGTCAAGATAATTACTTGACTAAGATACATTTTTCCATGAATAGTTAAGAGGTATAATAACTATCTGAGAAATATTATGACGTAAAATGCATAGAACTTAACGTAAAATTTAAAAATATGTCAAATTTAACTGGACTATACTTTATAGGTTCTGTCAGTTTTTTTAAGTTGCACACTTCATGACAAAAATATTATACTTTTTGAAAGAGTGTTTAAAACTGGCCATGTTGCTTTTTAAAGCTCTTAGGCTGTTGTTGTTGCTGCTGTTGCTGTTGTTGTTGCTGCTCAAAGCGTGGCTTGGAACATGTTTTTGAGCTGCGTGAGTGTGTGTGTGTGTGTGAGTGTTTGTGTGTTTGTTCGTGTGGGTTTTGGGGATGCTTTTGTGGATTGTGGTAACCAAACCGGAATGTGGCTCATTCAGTGAAAAGACGATGACGATGACGCTGACGACGAAAGCGGAGACCACAGTTGAATGCTTGTTATTGTTGTAGTTGTTGTTGCTGTTGTTGTTGTTGTCGTAACTGGAAGCCACTGTGGCCGGCAATCTATGCAGCGGCAGCGCAGCAACAGCGCGGTAGCAGAGCATCGCTGTTGTTGTTGTTGCTGTTGTTTTGTTTGCTTGTTTTTCTGGTTTGGCATTCGCGCTCAATTGCGCCAGATTTGCGTTTTTTTGTTGCTGTTGTTGTTGTTGTTGCTGTTTTTATTATACATAGTTGATGTTGTTGTTGTCTGGCTGATCGTAGCAACTGCGCCACGCTTCATTTCTTGCGCTGCTTTGGGCATCTATGGGGCTTGGCTTCCACTTCCACTCTTGGAAGCTGTTCAAGCCGCAATCCAAAATGAAAAATACAACAACAACAAAAATAAAAATATTTCGTCGTACAGTTGCAGCGCCAATTGGCGACATCATCAACGTTGCGTTGTTGCTGTTGTTGTTGTTGTTGGTCAAGAAAATTCACACAGACAATGGCACAACATGATAGAGCAGGGGGAGGAGCAGGTACACAGTAAAAATTCGGCAAATCAAATCAAAGTACGCTAACCAAGGATTTATATTTTATTATTAACATATATTTTTCTTAAAACAAGTACAAAATATTCATAGAACAAGCTTGAAATTTCGATGGTCTGTAAGATTTTATTTATTTATATTTTATTTACGAAGGCAAATCAGAGCTGCCTCGAATTAATTAGATCAAATATTTCAAGATCAAATATTTTCAGAAGAACTTAAATTCCTGATTTTCTGAGCCCATGTACCAAATACTTGAATCAAGCGCGATTTTTCTCAGCAATATTTGAATTTTATGTATTAAGTGCCTCTTTTTTTTAGATAGATCAACTTTTTAGGTTTCTTAAACATTTTTATTGACTTTTATCGACATATTGTGTTAGTTGAACAATGTTAAGAAATACATGTTAAAATCAAGAATTTTAAGCTTGAGGCACAGAATGGTTTTTCTTTCAGTGTAGAGAGGCAGCGTCAACAACAGCAACAACAAACGAATGGCGTGCGGCAAACGAATCACGTTTATACCGTTTTGTAAACTGATTTTTCTATGCTTCGTTTGCTGCTCTTCCTCTTCTTCTTGGACTGCTTGCCTGGGTTTTCAAGTGCAATTTCATTGTTGTAATTGCTGGCTGTTGTTGTTGTTCTTTCTTTCACACTCACACACACACACACACACACAAATATGTTCAGGCTACGCTCATTAAATATATTTTCGCTGTCGAATTTTCTGTTTGTGTGTGTGTGAGCAGCGCTGCTTTCAAGTTCGACGCTCATATATATGTATGTATGTATATATTTTTTTTGCTTACCTTGTCTGCACCTTGCGCTGCTGCTTGTTGTAGTTGTTGTTGTAGCTGCTCTTGTTGTTGCTGATGTTTGTGTTGTTGTTGCTGCTGCTGCTGTTGTTGTTGTTTTCGTTGCACTTTTTGTAACTTTTGCACTTTTGCTTTATCACGCAGCTATTTGCATTCCTTCATTAAATTCACATTTCAATTGCTTTGCTTTTGTAATTAATTGAATGCACACACACATACACATATACTTAAGCAAAGACACAGATACACATACACATACACACACACTGGCGCACGGTCGTAAACTTCAGTTACTTTGCTGGGAAAACACGTCCGTTAACAGGTAAATCCGCTGAACAACTGACGCGCTCTGCCGCCTTAAACGCTCAGCTCTGCTTCCAGCCGCTCTCGCTCTCTGCCGCGCTCTCTTTTAACTTCAACTCCAGCTCGCGGCTTTGCTGTGACATCTAGCGACATCTCACTCTGCTGCGTCGCTGTTAGACTGCGCGTCTCGCTTGCACCTGCGCACTTGTCGACGCAACAGCGATCGGCAAAAGTTCGTTACAACAACAGCGCATTTGAATTTTACCTGTGACGCGAACGGTCGCACTGCTTGCTTGCGCGAGAGAGTTGAGTGAGAGCCGCTCTCAGCTGACAGTTCACGTGCTCTCCCTTTCCCACTCTTCCGCTGTGCGCGTGTTTACCTGTCGTTATCTTTGAAATTAGCTGAGTGCTCTCTCTAGACACACTCACACACACACATATGTCTATCTGTCTGTGTTTGCTTTTATGCTTGTGTAGAGCACACACAACTGTAGCTATGCCAACATCGTTTGCACATTACATTTTAATGCTGTTATAAAAACATAACAACCTGTTATACTCCTTATACACCTTATATTCTATAAATATATATAAACATATATACACTGTAATAAAATCCCCTGCATTAAAATTACTTTATTAAGGCGCAGATAATTGTCATTAAATCTTGATATTATAAACTCTACACTTCAGGTAATTCAAACATTAACGTCTGCCTGCCTGTCTTTGTCACTAGATGGCGCCAGCTGTTTAAGCAAAGTTACAAACCACTTGCAGTTTAAGCATCACTACGCAGTTTGAGAAGCATTGTAACAATGATATATGTAAATGTTTCAAAAGCACTGCAAAATAATAAAAATTTTGCTTAATCGAATTTCATTCAAATATAAAATCATAAAATTCCAATTATTTTTGCATGTATTTGTTTATTTTTACGACGCATACTTCAAGTTTGTCTGTCATTAAAATTGGCTTAAAACCGCAAAATACCGTTAAGTCAAGCAGTGGCTTTCAAGCTCTTGCTCTCTGACGAAAAGGTGCATAAATCTGTCAAATTATCCTCGCACACACACACACACGCACATATTTTAGAGTCCTTACATTAACCACAGAATAAACGAATGCGTCATAAAAACGATTTAACAACCGCAGAAACTGAATGGCAATAGGGTTCCCCTACTCCCCTACTCCAACACACAGACACACACACACACACGCACAAACCTCACTGTTACCCTCTCTTTCTCTGCCTCTCTCTCCATCCACACTTGACAGCGCAAAACGTAAACGGAAATGATGGCGACGAGGCGAGAGGCGTGAAAACAAAAAAAAGAAGCAGAGCAAGGAGCAAGAGAAAAAGGAATCGAGCGAAAAGCCTTGATAGCGCTGCGTGCTGCCGTCCCTCTCTCCCCTTCTTTCACTCCCTCTCCCACTCTCTATCATTCGCTTTGCCGGCAGCGTTTTTATGGTCCATCAGCAGGCGTCTAATGCCGGCAATTAAAATAAACGGCAGCAAAGATGCTAGAAGAGGATACTCAGCCCCTCCCCCTCTCCGCCCAAATTCAATTCCCAGCTTTACTCTACATTCTATATTCTCCAATCTCGACAGCTGCTTGAGCAGCTATAACAAATGTGCGTTTAATGAAATTTTTATTCAATCAGCGCAGCGGCTTTTATGGCGACTATCTTAATACCAAGCGAGTGGAAGGGAGATGGACACAGACAGTGTGGACAAAGGAGTGAGCTTATGAGAAGTGCGCAAGGGAGACAACCTGTTGATTGACACTTTACTTATGATGTATGTATGTATAATGACGTATTCATGTGTGCAAGTTTAACCTCAGGGCAATACACTTGAAAAGGATTTAAGAGACTTTGGGAAAGAGAGTGTGAGAGTGAGCTTTGGGTGACTGATGAATGCTGCAATCTCATTTGACAACGGTCCATATTAAAAAAATAAATCATAGACACAAGCAGTGCAAGCAGTGCAAACAATTCATTTTTAAATAACTTCTTTGTTTGCTAAGCGATTGTGTTCATAAAACTATTGATTACAAATGGTAGATAAATATTATATTTATAAAGAATAAATTTATTATTTTTGATTAAAGAGACAACAAATTTGTACACCTTCTGTGTTGAGTAATAGGTTGTTTTGATATATTCATGCACAGTTTAAAAATAAAAAGTTATGCTTAAAATAAAAATAATAAAATGTAATTTAGAAAATTTAGCAACACAGTTATTTCGATTTTATATTATTTTCTCTTACATATAAATGCTTCAGTTAGTTTAAGTATCTCTAAGACATATTTCTATAAATTTTTTATGCATAAAATGGTAATTAGGTGTGGAAATTGGGATAGTGATCAATTATAGAGCTAATTAAACACCTATTCCCCATACATTCATCTTAAGCTACAGTCATTATCCTCAAAATATTCCTGCATATTTCATTAAGTAACGTACTTTGCGGTATTGCATGAAAATTCAGTAAATTGAGCAACTACAGAGGGAATTCCTGATGTGACACGTCTGAAACTGACAGAGATATTTTCATTTTTAGTGGGGATAATTTGTATAATTTTCGTCATTATATATACCTACATTTTGCAAAACCTTGAGGCTGCAATTAAGCACTGTGGTCTGAAGAGAACAAACAAAGTTTACAGTGAGATTTCGTCTTGTTTGGGGAAAGTTGAAGAAAAGAAGAGCAAAGGGAAACACAGAGAAAAGCCGCAAAAACCATCTCGTCACAGACTTTGCTACATTTTCCAGCTGAATTTCGTTTCTCATTAAAGTTGGCGGTGAGCCGCGACTTTGTTGTGCCTTTCAATTAATTTGCCGTGTAAAAGGAAGTTGGAGAGGGGTGGGAGAAGGGGGATTGTAGGGGGTAGGGGGTGGTGTATGCCAACAGGTGCGTATTACATTTGCATAGATTACACAAGGAAGATTTGGATATCTGGCAGATTGTCTGGCTCAAAAGCAAAAGTTGCAAAAGTCGCTTAATTAAAAAGTTTATAAAATTTACATAAATTTAATTTGCGCAAATGAATTTGCTTGAAATTAAAAGCCGTCAACAACTTGAGAGCAGTACGAAGATGTAGAGAATAAGAGCAAACAATTAACCAGTTAATTGCAGCAAACCAAGAAATAAAAATGGTCAAAGAGCAGGCCAACACTTTGGTAAAGGCCACATCCTTTATTGGCCTAAATGTGCCCTTTATATCTGCCAAATATTGATCGCATTTTCATGTCAAAAGCGGATAACGGAAATAGCCAAAGAGGAAATCAACTGAAAAACTGAAGTGAAAAACAAACAGAGAAAACTGGAGACAGGACGAGTCTGCCATGTGGGTCAAGTAAATCAATTGACAGCTTTTCGCATTTTCCGAGCCACACAATAAGGCCAAAAGGGTCTGTCGTCTGGGCCATCACCTGGCTGGCCTATAAATAAATCATAGCTGGTGATAACAAAAACAAACCGAGCAATAACAAACACTTTGATAAGACATGCGACAGGCGTTCTCACACGAGTGCTTTTCTACAGTTTGTCAAATAATTGTTTTGACAAAAAAAACAGACACACATTACTAATAAAAAAGAATATTTTTTTCAGAGTTTTCTCATTAATATACAAAATTATAATATTATTATAAAATTAAAATATTTTATTGGGTAGAATTTGCGTGAATTATTCGGTTTGAAGTTTAGATTTATTGTCGATTTTGACAATATATCAACGATCTTATTTACTCATTCATTTTGTTAAAATTTTATTTGGTTCGTAGAAAAAGGTAAAAATATAAATTATCTGGCATGTTTGAAAAAATTTATATTACCCAAATTTTGTATACAAGATTTGATAAACTCATTTACAACTTGAATAAAACAATACAAAATACAATATAATCTGATGTATTTTATTGTAAAAAATACAACAATAATAAATAGTTTTGTTGAAATTTAAAATAAATTTAAGGCAGCTGAATTTAGAGACTTAAAATCTCTGACATTTTAAAAAGAAATCTTAGTAAAATCTCTAGGGATTAATAATTTCCCATGTGTATTTTTATATATTGTCAAAACATTTACATGACGCACTGTATATATAGAGAACTCGTTTGTTCCTGTTTAGACGACCTCACGACAGCATTTGACTTATTGTCAAGAGCCCGTGTTGGCCTGGTCAAGTGGACTCGCCGAAGACTCCGTTGTTTACATGTCACAAGCCACAAGCCACAATGTACTCCATTATAATACATTTTGACATATTGTTGCATGTTGCCAAGCGTTGCACGTGGCACAAACGTTTGCAGTGATTAATCAAGTTGACAACGTTTCTGCGTGTTGTTTCTTGACTGCATTTGGCAAATGAGTTTTGACCATTTAAATTACAATTTGTAGACCAACTCATGAAAGTTTTGTCAAACACTCAACTTCAATTTATGTGACAAGTCAAAAAGGATGTGAATTTATGTGGACACTCGCCAAATTGACGTTTAAGCTCATGAAACTAAAACAATTTATGGCATTAAACCCTTAGGCTTATAAGTGTTTAGAAATAGTTTTATAACTCATAAACAATTTAAGACACAATGCAGAAATTCGACATGCAGTTTGGTAGAAATCTGGCCTGTAAAACTAAAACTTGAATAGTTTTAAAATGTTTCAGTAATAAAATGTATTTAATAAAGAAAATTATAAATTAGTTGTATTCATTAGCTTTCAATTAGTGAAAAGATAAAACTTAATATTATTTTAAAATTAAATTACATTTTTTAGCATAGTGTAAAAATAAAATGTTAAATTAATGAACAGAGTGACTCGGGCTATAATTTGCATTTAGATTTCGGTCGGTGATAACAGAGCGTATGAGTAATTTGATTGCTAAATATATGGAAATGATTGGGCAAAGTACAACAGTTGACACATTTATAGCACACATATACAGTTGTCATTAATAGATATTATTAATAATAAAAAAAAAGAGGAAAAGCCATGAGCAATGGTTAATCCCAGCGACTAATAAAATGTCAAAGAATGCTAGCATATGTACTGAGTATATAAATAAATAAATATATTATACTATGTGAGCACAGGCCTGTCAGCATTTTGGCTCATAAAAGAGGCCAAAACAGCAGCAGCGCATATAATGGAAAAACACAAACACATACAAACACACAAACACACAGACTCACACATAAGCACAAACATACACAGTGACAATAACAGAGATGAGAAGACAAATGCCGAAGCAGCTGTAAAAGTTGCAGTCGACGCTGACAAAAGGCAACCACAGCCATAAAAACTAAAACAGCAACAGCAACAACAACAAGCGGCAAAGTCAGCGTCAGCGTCAGCAGTGGCAGCGGCAGCGGCAGCGACAGCGCTGCCAAAACAAACAGCAGACAAAGCAAAAAGGCAAACAGCGGCCGCCTAAAAAGAAGCTTTCTAGCTTTTAACAATGACGCCGCGCTGCATTCGGCAAAAGCTTAACAGTGTCGTCATCATAACATAAGTTCGAACTTCGAACATCGAACACAGCATAAAGCTCAAACATGTTGCGACTGCGACGCGCCAAATGAGACACAGCGTCAAACACTCAACGGCCGTCGAACGAAACGGACGCGAACACGGAAATTGGAACGTTAAACGGACATTGGCCCCACGCGCCGACAACGACCATTTTTTTGGTTCTCGAAAATAATTTGGAAAATATTTTCAAAATTTATTCAAAATACATATTCAATATGCAAAACGTATATACATTTAAATACTTAAATAACAGCGCAAGTTTCTTTTAGTATTTATTCGGTATTTTGTCGAGTGCAGTTCGAGTGGAAAATCAAAAGCGCGCAACGTGTTTTAAAATCACTAAAAATAGCAAGCAAAATAATATAATAAAATCAAATAAGAAGATTAAAAGTGCATATATATTTTTATATACAGTGAGCTAGTGTGTGTGTGTGTCTGTGTTAATACAAATTATCGACCAAATACATAAGGCCGCACATTTATAGCGCCCCGTCATCCGCCCGCGGCGACATTAACTTCATTTTTTGTTGCCGCTGCCTGCCTCCGGTTCTTTTGTTTTTGTTTTCGTTTTATTTCCTATGGATATTGACCAACAAAGGACGCCGTTCATTAATTGAGGCAACAGCTCGAGCCGCAAAACAACACAAAGGACCAAAATACAGGTAGGTTTAACAATAGTGAAATCTCTAAAAAAAAAAAAATAAAAGTATGTCTCCAAGTGGTTGATTTTGATGATTAGTATTATGCTTCTGTTTTCAAGTAAATTAATATTTTTTTAGTTTGTTTTTATTTTTTTTGTGTTTGTAATGCGATTTGTTGCCTTAACCTGACTTTTTTGATTTGTTTGCTTTTCAACGCTTTTCCTTATCCATTTTTCCGCCCAAATTCATTTGCTGATTTGGGATAATCAGGCCTTCGTCCTTTCACTCTCAATTCGACTCATAAAAAGGGAATAATACGAGTACAACCGATAAAAGAAAGAAAATCGCTCATACGCAGTGTTGGCTGGCGGCCCATTGGGAACTTTTCAGTATTCTGTACGGGACATTAAATATTCCAGGACATTGCCAGTCCCGAGTTTATTGCACTGTTCAAATGGCCCAGTTGCTGTCGTTTGCTTTACACACCCCCCGCCAAGTCGCCTCTCCCCTTTTGCATCCCTACCAAATGCCAAGAATAAATAAATACATTTCGCAATGATTATTTCAGCTGTAAAGCGTTTCACATTCCTTCGGGTGCCATAAACCACTTGACAGCAGCAAAGAAACTGCCTAAATTGCAATCAATTTTAATACAATTCTCAAAGACAAAAAGTCACACGCCGAGGCTAGTCAAACAACCAAAGACTGCCTGGTCTGTTCTGCCGGAAGCAATTTAAGGATAATTCCTTCAGGGCATTCAACCGTTTAAAGAGTCTTTGCCTTTTTTGGCTCAACGAGCTGATCTGACAACTTTATATACGAAATCTACATTTACGTGCAATTATTTGTTATACATTATGTTACTTTACAGTGGCAGATGTTACATATATGGTTTCTTCTGTTAAACTGTTATAATTTGGGTATGTCAACAGGTTGCAGGCTACATTATTTTCCTACCTTGCCTTACTACTACTACCAATGTTAATTTTCCGTCTGTTACTCTTTTGGTACATATTTTTTAGTTACATCTGAATACACATAAAAAATGTGATAGTGCCATTATCTCTATTTTTAAACTCTAATAATATTTTAAGAACTTAATCGATTGTCATGAGAATTGTTTCAAAATTAATTTTGCATGGAAATGTTTTTCATTTGTAACATTTTGTTATTTTTCCGACAATTTTCGATCTTTTTCATTAATACTAAATAGATTCTGCATATAATAGATTCTGCATATAATGCACTTTAATTTTTTTTGTATTCACGTCAATGTAAAATTTACACCTGTTATGGTTTGGTTGTCAGTTAGGTTAGAATTTAACATTCTGTTATGACCACTAACTTATCTTATTTATGGCATGTGGAATGTTAAGCTCTACAGACTGATCTTTCTCTTTCTCACTGTTAATGTAATTCGCATGGCTTAACAGCATCCTGTTATGTAAAATTTAACAGCAAAATTCGCAGCTTAAACTTTAACAGTCAAATGCAATTCAATTAAGAGTTAGCTTTTCTAGTTGTGTTGTTGATTGAATTCTAGCTTGCGACTTGCCACTTGCCACATGTTTTGCTGTTGTAACGCAAACAAAACCGCGGACAAGTGAACCCCCCTGCCCCGTGCCACCAATCCTCAGGCCTAATCAAAGTCAGTCAATCAAGCACTCCGATTTCCGCACGTTGACACCACAATTACAAAAACTCAATCAAAACAAAAACAACAGGACATATTTGATGAAGTAGATGAGAAAGAGTGGAATTAAAAAAATGTTGTGGTGCACTGCGTCATTTGGGATTGAATCGCTTTTGTTGCACTGCGGGCTCTGTGGCCGTTTGCCAATTAAACTAAAATGGCAATTGGCACGCGACTCGAACATGGCCAAAAAGCCACGCCCACACACACATACGCACATACACACATACACAGTGCAGTCTGAAGACAGGTGTGTGTGTGTGTTGTTGGAGTTGCAATGCTTTTTATGACAAATCAAATTTGGCCAAATAATTCCATTAGTTCTGGGCCACAAATAATTGTTGGCCATAATGAAATTGATATGCATTGCTTTTAGACGCTTCAGTGCCTACCAAAAATTGTAAATTCAATTAAAATCTCTAGGAGTAGCACAAAAAGCCGAGCAGCCAAGAGGTGGAAGGTTAGGGAGGTAGAAAGAACAGAAGGGGACTGTAGAAACCTGGACTGCACCTGCCCAATGCCCTTGGCCAACAGGCAACTGACAGGATGAGCAGGATATGGCAGCCTGCAAGGGGGTAAGGGAAATCCTGGGAGGTTTTTTGGTATCCATGTTCAGTTCGGTGGCCAAAATGCAGCGACCGCCTTCAAAGTGGTCTATGTTTTTGTTGTTGTTTTGTAGTTGTAGTTGACAGTGCTGTCAGTCCGAAAACACACATTCTCTTTCTCTTTCCCCCTCTCTCTCTCTCTCTATCTCCCTTTATATCCAGTTTCATGGGGATATTCCCGGGCGTGGTTACATATCGTGTATGACAAGCTCCATAGCTTCACTTTGAACTACACTTTGTAAGTGAGTGTGTGTGTGTGTGTGTTGTCTGTCTGTGAGTTGTGCTTGTGTGTGTGTGTGTGTGCTTCAAGTGGAAAACTCTTGAATAGCGAGAAACGTGACTCTGGAGGAGACTGACAACATTTCCGCTGCACAGCATCGAAACTAACAAAATATAGACCCAGCAAATTTTATTCTCATCATTGTAAAAGTCCACAACAAACATGCAAAATCGTTTCCATACACACACACACTCACACACACTCAGAGCACAGTTTCCTTTACAGCACCTCACAATAAATTTGTATAAAAAGTAAAAAAAATTGGAAGATATATTGTATTTATTCACGCAGCTCAACTTGTTGGCCATTTGCCATTTTCCTTCTTTTTTTACTCTGGAAATTCTGTGTTTTTTTTTCTCTCTTGTTTTTTCTAATGGACGCATCCATTGCTCCGGCATTTTCCATTAGTCCTATGACTGCTTTCTGGTCCTAACGTGGCTAAAAATGCATAATTGCCAGAGCTGTGCAAATTCCCACTTGGATTGATGTTTGATCATAAAAAATGGCGAAAGGAACTGTAAAAAAACTGGCAAACAACAAACTTATTTAATCGATAACCCATCTCAACACCAACGCGAAATTATCTAGAGTTTTCCCATAGCTGGAACGTGAGAAATTGTTAAACATGAGCGAATTCCTCATAAAAAAATTTCCGTTTATTCAGTTGAATTACTCTTTTATAAAATGAAACGAAGAATAACATGAAAAACAATAAAATGAAAGTAAATCAAAGAAAAATATTTAAAAATTAAAAGAAACGAGATACCGCTCCACTCAAAGTTTTACTACTTTTGTTCTTATAACAAATTGTGGTGTTATTCTCAGTAAAAAATTTAGTTGAGTATAGTGAGTATAGTGAGTTATAGTCAGTCTGTCCTCTATAAAAGCTATAGATAAAGTATGTAATTTAATTTACAAAGAAATTTAAGAATTTTAATCTTTATTTTTGTAAAAAATATTCGTTAAAATGTTCCTTATAATCCCAATAAATTTCATTAAGATCGTATAAGTTATTTATTTTTTTACTAAACGTGAATAAAAGTATTAATAAACTTTATCAATCATTTATAAAAATATATATAAAATATAAATACACTAAGATTATGTTAAATACAAATTTACAATTTCAAATTTTAATCCAAAAAGTTAACAGTATAATAGTTGGGGTCAAATAATTGAGATGCCAAGAAACACACAAGTTTTTCAAGAAAATATAAAAAATTTAAAACAAAATAGAAGCTTATTTTTTCATCAATGTAAGGTATCTGTGTAAAAGGTATATCGTAGTCGAGCATACTCGACTGGCGTGTTCTTACTTATTTTTACAAGGCAACATATATTCAGTTAAAAAAAAAAAAATTAAATTAGTTATTATTGTTTATCTTTCAGTGGTTATTTTAGGGCTAAATTCAGAATTTCCAGATTTAAACTAAATAAAACACTGACAGAAAAACTGTATAAGAAAATAATTCAAATATACGCAAAAGCAAATAATGTTGAGTGTGTACACAAAAGTGTGCCAAGTATGTGAAATCAAACACAGCGAAAGTCTCTCAACATATGCCCAAGAAAGAAGAACAGATAAACACACACACAGCACACACACAATGGCAGACTCTTGAGCACACACACACACACACACACACTAAGAGACAGACAATTAGGGTGCTGTAAGGGCGCAATGAAACAAACAATAAAGCCTAAGAAAATCGTTAAAAAATTTCCAATTTATTTTGTATTGAAGTTAATTATGGTATGCGAACATTAACACAGATTTTCACGAAGGACACGAGTACACGCGAGTCGGGGAAGGATGTCTACTTGGGGAAGTCGCTCAATCTTATTTTGTGCTGTCAGAAAACTAAATGAAGTGTACTTTTGTGTAAGCATCTGAGCCCAGCCAGCGGCATTTGCTCATTCAAATTGAAAATAAGACACGGAAAATGAAAACTCCTCGACAGATAAGTGTGTTCCTTAAGGCAGACACACAGATACACACACACACACACATGCAGACGGGAACACACCTGCCATGTGTCATAATCATTATAAAAGACGTTAAGTTTAAACTAAACAGACGGCAATTTGTGGCATGCCCCCGGTTGTTGTTGTTGTCGTTGTTGTTGTTGCCCTTTAGGTTGCTCTTGTTTTTTGTGCTTTGTCGATTTGTGCAGCGATTTGGAAAATCTTTGACAAAAATAAAATTTAGCTCGCCTGTCGCATCGATTTATTGAACAATTACCCAAGGAATAAGCTGCAAATTGAGTTATATAGCTCATATAACCAGTATACAGTTGAGCTTCCCTATAAACAATTTGCACTTTATTAGATACAAAATTCATTAAGTGAGAAAAGTACTTTATTTACTGAACAAATGCAATTGGTTAGAAAGTTGTTAAAAGGGGGAAGTTCTTTCTTTTATCCTATATGTAATTTTTATTTAATCGAAGAACCTTAAAATTTATTTATAAATCAAACAGAAGAAGAATAGATGTTGAAATGCTTGCTTTAATATTTGAGAAAATATTTCAGTATATTGAAAATAGTTTTAAGGAGATAATCTACAATAATAGAGGTATTTACTTTAAAATTATTTGATGCATATAAATTTACTAAAGATCGAATGGTCAAGATAAAATTATAAATAATAGTATTTGATTTATATATAATTGAATAATTCAAAGGAGAAATACACTAAACATATAAAGACTAACTATAGGAAAATTCAATTGTAAAAATAAAATCATAGAAATTTTCCACAAAATTCTTTAAGTTTCCAGTTCTAATCTTGTGGTATGTTTCGGGATTTAAGCATGATGTTATTATGTCACCTTCGTATCGCAGAATTCTTTATAGATTTAGCTAGACTAAATATACATGCCGCGTGCCAGTATCTCAGTTCAAATGGCTGTTTCAAAATATTTTGCTTTGCAATTAAAATTCTCACACGACTCAATGTTGTGCGTTGTCAAAGCGAAATGCATGGAAATTTATTTACGGCAACAAAATTTGTTTTGAGTTGGTCAAAAAAAAAAAAAGAAGAAAACAAATCAACAGCGCCAATTTAATGTTGATGACACAAAGCAGAAATAAAAACAAAAACAAACAAATTGGCGCACAAATAACTTGTTGGTCTGTCTATGCGGCGTATGAGTAATAAAATCGCTTTTCTTCGCACAGATGCTCTTAACAAACCGCTAACGAACGCCCTGAATGATAATGATAATGTTCATGAGGAATAGGGATGTTAATGCCTTAGGAAAAACAACAAAAACAATAACAATAAGAACAATGTCAACAGGCTGTGCAACAACAACAACAGCAACAACAAGTTGAGCTCGACAATAGGCGCAGTTTCTGAGCAGGTTGGGTAAAAAAGGTAAATGAACAATGCTCTGACCTTTCTAGCAATTCCATGTGTCGCCAACAGTTTGACTGTGTTTGTGAGACAGTCTTTGTGTCTTGCTTGTGCGCCGATTTCTCTCAGTGCATTGAAATTAATTTTATCGCCAGCTTGCAACAGGTGTGTGTGGCTTGTTTGAGTGTGTGTGTGTGTGTGTTTATGTGACCGTGGCCATGAAAACAAACAGGAAACAACAACGACAACGAAACGACAGCAGGAGTAGAAACATGTCTCAACTCAGCCATAAGAACATAGGACATAACATCAAAATCAACTTGACTCGTGCCAAGAACACACAACTGTTGCGTCCTGTAATACAGCAATAACAGGACATTTTATTCTAAAAATAATTTTGCCTGCTTGAAAGATATGTCTAAGTACGCTGAGTGTTTCTCAATTCACTTTAATATTAGCAATATATTTAGACAAATTTAATACATTTTTTAAAATTTATTTAACTATTCGCTCTCTAAATAATATAAATAAATAGTACACATTTAATTTAGCTGCACTTGTACGCTTTTAAAGTATTTTACTTACTTTATCTTAGAATTTTTACTTTCAAATCTAAGACTTACTGATGCTGATTAAGAATTAAAATTATTAATAAAATAACGATATATAAATCAAACTAAGAACTGAAAAAAACATACATGTACAGCTCTTTAAAATCTAGTTATTACATTTTAAATTAATTTACCAACTAAGTAATTAGTATCTCAATTTAAAGCAGGAGAACAGGTGAAACTTTGGTCTCCTGTTCTTCGAAATCTGTTGTCACATCATGCGATTGCAAAGACCACGCCATATCATACGACTTTTATCGGCTTTTGTCAGGTTTATCTCAGCAATGAAACAAAACAAAAAAAAAAAACAAAACTACCCCACGCACATTGTGAATATGTAAAGCTGATAACTTAAGTTGCCTGGAATCGGGCACAGCTGTCAATGTACAGTGAACAATTTTTGATATTCCCCTGCCAATATTTCGATAGGTGGTCTGATTAGCCAATATGTGGCCAAATATTTGAGTTGGCATCAAATTTATGTTAATAGCGCGCTTCATTTTGCTGCTGTTGTTGTCGATTTTGGCTTAGATAAAAGTCCCCAAAGTTTCATAATAATCGCAAAGCACATGTGGCCATATCTATTGGCCATAAAAGCACAATGCGTCCACATCAAAATAAAACGAAAGGCAAGGTTCCCTCTATCTCCATCTCTATTTCTATCTCCTTCTCCTGCTCTACTTAATATGTAGTGCTGTCCAGGCCAATCAAGTCGATTCAGCTTCTCTTTAGGCCCATTGTCCGGGCAATTAGAGAGACGCGCCTTCAATGTTGCCCCAGACTTGGCCCGGTCTTTGTTTGTGTTGTTAGCTAAGCCTGTGGCATGAATTCAATGCAAACAGAATGGCGACTTCATCTGCAGCAGTTTCGGGTTCGGGTTCAGTTTCATGCACGACTGAATGTCGCAGGATCCTCTTCCAATTGTGTCCCCTTTTTTTTTGTTTGCTTGCAATGCATCGCTGGATTTTCGGTTCGGGCAAATCAAGCGTAAAGTCACATTGACAATGCCTTTAAAATCCTTTCAGCTGCTTATCGCCCCAGCTCTAGTTAGGGAACATCTTTAAAGGGTTGCTCTATCTGTATTTTATATAACGCATACGCAGCGTGTTACCAGTAGAAACTTTTGCATTATTTACCTACTTTTAGCTTATACAGTTGCCCTTTGTGCTAGTGTGTGTGTGGGAGAATGTCCTTAGCATTGGCCAGGTTTACTGGAGTCCCCCTTGACAGTTGCCAGCCAACAAAAAAGTCAACGCAAATAAAGCGAGCTCTTAATTATTTACGTTGTAATCATTCAAAAAAGTAATTACTGCAACACTTTGTTGCAAAAGTGTGACAATGTGAATTAACAACTGCAAAATAAGTACAAATATAAAGTACTTGACTTTGAAATGTTTTTCAATTGCTCTTGGGTTGACCTAGCATGTGTAAAGGACATATAAAAAATTTATAGATACCTTTGATTATATAAAAACCTAAAAGTCTTTTTCTGTCTTTTAAAAATTTTTTATTAATTTTTCAATATTTATCCATCTACTTGTACATGTTTTATTTCCTATTACTCAGGCTGAAAATTAGAGTACAGGTATTTATTGTTGTTCCCAGTTTAGTAATCAATATTTTTCAAAGCTATAACTATTTACACAAAAAAGAAATATATTTATATAGTTGGCAAATTATTTTATACTTCAAAGAATATATACAAATATATGCAAAGAAAAATGCAGCCAAAAAATTAAATATACAGTAAGCACTTCATGGCTTTCTGTTTTGGCCTAGACAACTTGAGATATGGCGACATCTTGCAGTAGACAGACAGACTCCAAATTGCACTTAGAAGTGGAGCCAAGAGCTGACAGCTGAATTCAATGTGAATTGTGGGGGTCCAAACGACTTTGAAGCGTAATTCGATTATGCAAAACTTGTGGGCAGAGAACCGAACTGATCACAATAGTAGATGAGGGGAGGAGGAGAAGACAGGAGGGAACAGCTAATGATGCATGTCTAAGTAGTGCGAGCCTAAATAGATTACAAATATATATGTTTTGATTGGGTGTTCTCATGAACATCTTCATCATCATTATCATTATCATCATCATCATTGTCCTGGCAGCAGTTGTGACACCTCCTGCCTGCGGGGTCCTGACAAATTCAATTTGGTAGCGTCTTAGAGCAGTGCCAGGTCTACACTGAAAAAAATGGCTCTTACATTAAAAATATTCGTGTTAAAAATTTTATTTTTTTAATAAAACATCTTTAAATTATTAAAAAATTAACAGAAATATAAATTTAGTGGTCCTACAAACAACATGTTTTTTCTATTTAGAAGAATTTCCAACTCTCTAACTACTTCATAGACAAAAATTCCTAGTTGTAAGGAAAAACTCTTAATCTTTGTCCCATTTTTTCCAGTGTAGAGATAGATGAATTTAAGATGGCTAGAAAAATGGATTTCGTTTTCATTTTAGTTGGTTGCCTGCTTGAGTCTCTTTGGCAATTAGTGTCAATTAAACTGCAGGACATTTCAGCCAAGTTGTTAGTTCCGCTCTGGGGAAAAGTTGCCACATCAGCTACGCCACTTGAGGCATTCCAGATCGACACCCTCGCCTCGTTGAAAGCAATCTCTTTTATTTACATCAACACAACAAATTTATTGTGAAATGTTTAGATACGAGTAAACGAGAGAGTTCCGAAGATGATGCAAGAGAAATAGCACAAAAGAAAGCAAAAACGTATCCAAAGCGAAAATGTATTTATAGATTGTATAAAAACTACGCCGTGATTAAACAACGGACACACGGACACTTAAGCACTCGCAGCCCACAATCAACCCAGGCACATGGCACATGGAAACATACACGTTCCGACACATGAGATGCCTCTGATATATGGGCCAGAGTGGCCTCTCTATGAGTATGAGTATGAGTATGAGTTGAGAAATTGTTTAGACTACGCGAACAGTGGCAAGAATGACTGAGTATTGCGAAATCCATAGAGTTACCCAATCGATTTCCAGATATGGATGCAGGGGATTTAAAGAAATCGTTTAAAATAAAGAGAAAAAGAACATTGTGAACTTTCTATTAATAAATCTAAAAAGTTACTCCACCAATTTCTAGAAAGGGATTGAGAAAATTTTGTGAAATATGTTAGATTAAAAAAAGGAAAAATTTAGTTATTTTAAACAAAATATAAAATAATTGTTCAGAGTTGAAAACTCACTGGAATTTGAGTAAATATTCATTCCTAGAAAGAATTACGAAATCGATAAAGGGTTTTTATCAATATCAAAGACATAAAGCATTAAGTAGAGATTAAAAAAAAATTATGAATTTGGGAAAGAAAATTGTAAGAAACTTTCATTGCTAAGAAGTAGTTTTAAAAATCAAAAGCGTTTTAGTAATCTAAAATATATCTGAAGAGCAGATAACTTAACTGATTTTATGCTGTTCAATTATTATCAAGAAAAAAACCAATTAAGAGACATAAAATATGTCCTAAAATACAAATTATAATGTTATACTCTTAGGTATTACACATATTTTATTCTGTTTTATGATCTATAATTTCTTTTTCATATTTATGCAATTTTAGATCATAATTTATTGATTAGCCATTTCTTTTATAGTATACAATGATGGCTCATTTGAGCTACCCCGCTTCGCTTCCCCCACACTGCATTCCTCCTTTGGGTGTGTGATTTTCAACGCCATTTTATGGACGGCGCTCGTTGTTCGGTCTTTTCGTTTGTTCGGACGGTGACCCAGTTTTTGTGGAAACGCGTGAAAAGGCGAAACAGGTTATAAATAAAATGTAAGAGGCGGAAGGGAGATGAAAGTGAAAAATGAAATAAAATAAAATGAACACAAGAAACGACACACGAGAGTTGAAAGTGAAATGAGAAATCACACAGCAAATTATGTTGCATGTACATAGTTATACAATTTAGTTTTATCTCTGGCAAATTTGCTTAAAATACCCTGTAAGCGTTCACCAAAAGGGGTACACTGAAAGGGGTACATTATCTACATATACTGTAAATTTCGAATATAATTTTAAACAATGACAGGGTATCTTTTAGCCTAGCATGCACATTTTTGTATTTAGTTTTAGCGTTAAGATCTTTTGCGTTGCTTTATTTATAAATATAAAACATGACCACACATAATAGTTGCAAGTATTTGAAAAATGTTACATTTTTCTTGATTTGAATCACATTTTTAAGTATTTATTGCATTCGTTTGCTGGCTTTTTGTTTATTTGCAGACGCACCACAAACTCAGATTATGCACCCGAAAGTGCAGCCACAGTTAGAGCAGCACCAGCAACAACAGCACCACACAAATTGCTTTTGCAGTTAACTGAAAAATCAAATCAAACTCAACGCACCACAAACTAAACCACATTCAGTCGAGTCACAGACGAACCACACGGCAAAATGGTCGACGATGTATCGCCAATGCATCATCGCATGCAGAAGAAGACGAGAAGTGCCTCGATCTGTGCCACTGGCGCCAGCATCGAGACCGTTATCCACAACATGCCCTCGGGCAGTGCCACCCCCGAGGGGGGAACCCCCGGCTACAGACGTCGCCGTCCCGCAACGCGCTCCCAAAGCGCACGCATCACATCGGGCGCCAGATCGGTGAGTTGTCCAATTTGCTCGTAGTTGAGTAATTAACTAGTTAGTCAGTCAGTCAGTTAGCTTGTCACTTGGTTGCTAAGTTACTTAATTATTTAGTTAGTTATCTAATTAATTGATTGCTGCCTTATATTTACATTCATTTGCAACATTACTGAGCACATTTAGTAGCTGCTGCTTTTATAGTCTACACCAAGAATCACGAATTTCAATCTAAAATGTATAGAAAATATATTTATATTACTAGTAATTATTTTCTTAAATTCGCGCTTATTTGTTTTATAGATTTTCTTGATATGAATTCGTAATTGAAATTAGAAACTGCAGTGAGAGATATTCAAATTTTATACAAACTATAAATCAATAATTGTAGATTGATACAATTTTGTAAAGAAAATGTTCACTTTCATAATTTACATACAGTTTTGTTCAATCTTTAACTCAGTTTGACATAACATCACCGATTTCAAACGGAATTTCATATTAACTTGGTTTATATGAAAATTTTAAATCTCAAGTTTTCACTTAAAATCAACTCTTTTTATCGTAATTTTATATCGAAATAAAAAATTGCCACAAATAAGTATCGATGTATCGGAAAATAGTAGATCGGGTTGCAAACATCGAGTTTTCTTAACAAATTTTTTTTTTAATTTAAAAAAGCAGTTGTAATTTAAAAATACACGCATACTTTTATTAAAAATCTTATTCTTCTTGTATCGTTTTTATGCCTTATTCAAACTATGACAATTTTGTAGGTTATTTATTACGGTCGTTCATGAAAAATTGAAAGACCAAATTCAATTCTACAAATTACTTACGATGAACAAACCCCAGTGCTGACTTTTTTTTAAATCGATTTAATCAACTCGATAGATCGTCAAAAAATTATCGAGTTGAAATGCTCGATAATCGCTTCCGCGAAAAACGAGTTGTCGATATTTCGATATATTTCTACATCACTAGTAATCAGTATAAAACAACACTTTAATCTTAATTTTGAGACCTTTTATTTTCTTGTAAATAATCATGCTAGTTCCAAAGTCTGACCAACTTCAAACTGTCATAACTGAACCGATTTTCAAACCAAACCATTGCTGACCATGGCTTGACCATGGTTTTCAAAATTCATTTTGCATTCAAATATAAATATATAAACTTTATTAAAAAAAAGAACTTTATATATTTAATAAACATTTGCGCATTGACTTGAATTGTAATTTGATATACTCGTAGTATCATTTAAGTAACTCCTTAAGTTGTGAAAGCTCTTCAGCTAGAAGCGAGAGAATGAAGTGAAAATTTGGGAAACTTGGCAACTTGGCAACAACTGAGCAAATCCGTTCGTGCAACATGCCTGCTATTGCAAGTATCAAGAACTCGTACACAAATCAGATTTAGATTTAAATCACTTGCGACTCGTTGGCCTTTGCCACGTGCAACAAGCTGCAGAAGCACTTTGCGTGCATGTCGCTTATAAGTAGATGGTAAGTGGCAAGCTCATTGTTGCATTTAAATTTACATGCAAATTTGTTGGCCATGTTTATTTGAGAATGAAATCACGTGTATTTGGGCAGTTAATATGCAGTTTGTAATTTGAATGGCAACTGAGATTTATGACTGAACCAAGCGAATGAAAGCTGCAACACGTTGTGGCACATACGGAGTATGTTATATATCGTGATGCGACATGCCATGTGAACGAGGTTGAATATTGAATGTAGATGAGGAAAATCCACGAGGTGCTTGATAACCATCTGGCATCAGGGATGGACTCAAGGCATAGATCATTTGCTCGACCAGATCCCGTTCATGCCCCATGTTGATTGCCCCATTCGACTGACGCAGCAACGCCAGCCGCATGCTCAGCTGATGCATACGGAGCTCATGCTCCAAGTTGAGTACAGTGCTATCATCCCTGGATGAAGCCTCTTGGACATCTTCATTATCATGTGTCGCTGACATCTTGGCCAGACGTAGAGCACATCGTTTCTGCTTGGCCCGATGCATGAGATCGTCGGCATCTTTGGGTTTGAATGAGGAGTGCTTTGGCATCTCCGGACACGGCTGCGATGGACGCAGGCATTGACAGTAGCCGAGATTATGCGTCAGATAGTCCTCAAACTCCTCGCAAGGTGCAAGTATCTTTTGATAGTTCTCGACGGCTGCCAAGTCCGAGGGATCCAGGTGCCGTGATCCACAATCCAACTTCAAATAACTGCAATGGAAATAACTAAACAATTCCTCAGCCAAATCAATGAAAAATTTGATGGGCTTGTGGAAAGTATCCCCCAAAATGAAAGTACTATTCTCACTCAAATCCAATTTGCCAGACTCCCGACGAAATGCCAATAGATTCCGACGTAATGAGGTCAGGTCACGACTCAGTGCGGAATTTGAACTGAGTATGATCTGATAATGCACTTGATACTTGTTAACTATCGCTTCAATATCGGCAGAGGGATATTTTGGAGCTGCGCAATTCATATCGACCTGCATGCTGTAATCCTTGGACAGTTTCCACAGCTTTTCCGCCGCCATGCGCTGCAGACTCTGCTCGCTGAGCCATTTCTTAAAGTATACACGGAATGCATCATCCAATAGCAGCAGCTCCTTCAACACACTGCCCTCGGAACCATCATGCTCTCCTTGCACCACCTTTATGCACCTATTGATAGATCTCTTACCAATGGGAACAATCGACAGGTTGCTGTCTTGCAAAAAATGCGTGGTTAAACGTGCCTTCTTAAAAGACATCGTAAAGATCTCTTTTAAACCAAATTATTGTTCCCTTTAGTCTGCCTCTTTTTGTGTTCGTGTCTCAGTCTGTGTATTTTAGTTTATTACTCAATAGTTTTCACAATTGAACGCTTATTTGAGGTCTACTAGATCATTGGGAAAATATCTAAAAATGCACATATAACTTATATTTGAGAATGAATTATATTATATTATATTATTATTATATGCTATAAGTACTTATTAAGTACTACTTAATTCCTAAGTACTATGTTAAATCCATTTAATATTTTTATAAGTTAACATAGAATAAATTTAAAGATGCTTAAATTACAGATAAAATTGAGCTAATTTGTTTTGTTGAAAATGCATTTATTTATAAAAATGTCTTTTCACTTTTATTTATGGCATCTTGCAAAACAATTAATTGCTCGAAATAAAATCTACAAATTGTTACAATCTAAAAAGATATATCCGGCCACAATGTTTCTTCTACATAACTTAATAAATATTCTCCAATTTGTTGGAAAAAATCTGTTGTCAAAGAACGAAAAAAAAAACATTTTATGTTTAAAAAATGTCTCATATTTATTTAAAAAATTAAGAATTTATTTATATAAGCATATGATAAAACAATAAAAAATATGTAGAAGCATCAGTTCTAACATTTTCGAACATCTCCCGACAAGTATACATGAAATATGCATAGGAAGTTCAGCTGGGAAACTGTCTGCTCTTTCAGATTTGCTATCATCTTATTTGAGCATGTTTATCGATTGTCACACAAGCGGCAGCAACAACAGTTGACGCCGTTGATGTTGCAACAAGAGAGAGAGAGAGGGAGAGGGAGAGGAAAGTGAAACCCGAGGGGGTAGATATGGCTAACAGGCAACAGGACAACAGTTTTGACAGTTGCCAGCCAGAAGGCATTGAATTACGCGTCACAATAAAAGTGATACAACAAAGAAGCAACAACAACAACAACATCAACAATGGCAGCATCGACAATCTAAAACGTGCCACATGCCACGCGACATTTAAGATCTTTTTGCATGTTGTCAATGTTGCGTGTTTAAGAAAGTCTCCTTTAGTCTGGACGAATTTTGAGAGTGTGAATTGAATTATGTTCTGGCCAAATTCAATTTCTGATGCGACAAAAGGGAACGTCTTATATGTGTCAAAGGTCGTACTATGCTGCGTATGAGTAACGCCAGAGTTGGAGTCTCTTTGTTTGCTACAAATGTGGCATCAACGCGTCGAGTCAATGTGCAACCGTTTCGCAGCTAGAAATACTGCACAATTTACGAGTTTTAGGGGAGAAAAGTTTCAGAAGCTCAACAACAACAACAACAACAACAATACACTTTCCACATATGCCACATTAGGGCGGTATCGTGTCGTGTATTTAGGGCGTGGCCATCAACATCACACCACAGCTGGCAATGGAATGAAATGAGTTTTCTTTACTTGCGCAAAAAGAAGAGAGAAAAAACTTGAAAACTCTGTCGATTTTATAATAAGTTCTAAATAAATGCGGCACTTTTACAGCTGCACGAAGCAAAGTTTAATGAGAATGTGGCAGAGACTTCAGGCTAAACAAAGGCACAACTAGAAAAGCGACAGATAGAGATAGACAGACAGAGAGAGAGAGAGAGAGAGTGAAGTGACAGAGAAAGGGAAATGTATTTTCAAGTTAAAACACAACGCATTCACGCTCAGACAATCAGGTTGATCAGAAGTACAAATTCACAATGCAAACTGCTGTGCTTAACAAGTGGAAAGCTCATTTAAGAAACAGAAAGAAGCAACGAAGGAACAAAGAAGCAACAAGAACAACAACACAGACATGTTTATCATGAAAATACAAAAAAGAAAATGTTAAAAGCACATGCATTTTTAAAACCAAGTTTACTTAGAAGCTGATAGCTTAAAGGTTAAGTCGACACTATTTTTAACTCCCTAACTTAAATTAACTCTATTAGCTTTTATATTAAAGCTGAAAGACTTAATCATGAAATTTGCAGATTTACATTTTTTTTAACTTCAATAAATATGTTAATTTGCAATTGTATTAAAATGATTGAATAAAATGATAAATTGCTTAAAAATCTGTGCCGTTCTGATAAGCTATGTATGTTTAAAGTTCGGTAAGATTTTTGACTTGGAAGCTGGCAAATTTTCAAACAAGTTTTTGTACATTTGGCTAAAAATCTTTAAAAAAAATTAAACGTTTCAAGATTACAAATTTTATATGCACTTGCTGTCCGTTTTAAAGATCCAGATTACATTTAACTATTGTATGTATATATAATAGGTCTATTACCTGATTCAATTCAGCTATAAGTTACCAATTAGCAACACGACACTTTTGATATTTCTCTATCCAATTGTATTATTGTAGAATAAAGATTTTTAGCAATTTTCTATGTTTAGAAATTTTAATAGTTTTGCAAATTAATTTATGGTAGTGGCAAATGTGCAAAAAATGTGCTTGCAAAGTTATTTTTAGTTGTTGCCACTTGCCAAAAAGAATGCCCCAAAATGGCAATAAATAAACAGCTTGACGCCCAAAGAATGTGAATACCCCAGAGACTAATTGGGAATTAAGCAGACACAAATTGCAGACAAGAAATAGCGACAAGTCGAAGGAGACAGACAGAGGATCAAAAGCACAAAAGCCGGATGTAATTAATTTTGTGGCAGGACAAGTCCACAAGTCCACAAGTCTAGCTGAAGACACGCTGCATCCGACAATGACAAGCTAAAAAGAAAAAACTGAAGACCCAATGTACATATTTATATAGAAATATATGTGTGGTCGTATAAAAATAGTTATACGAATTCATGCAACAATATTTGATTAAGCCAGAAAGCCGAACACAGCCACAAACAACAGCAGCAATTACTGGTCACGCGAACAGAACTGAGTTGGCTTCGAGGTGGCTTGGCCTGGTCATAAAATGGCGCAAGGCATTGGCCACTACGACTAAATAAACTGAGAGAACTTGGCTAATGGCCGACTCGCTTTTATGGCCTGGCCCAAATCCGCCGCCACTTGACAGCTGATGCCGGCACGTAAAGAACACTTCCGGCCAACAGAATATATACACTGGTATAAGCCACCATAAAATGTGGGACGTTGGGCGTGGCAATATCGAGTGTGAAACAGTCGGAAGCTGCTAACAAAGTTGAAGGCACTGCACATATTCACCTGTCGCAAAAAGTTTTAACAACGCCAAACTGACTGCATTAGAAGACAGTGCAGACAGGTGTGAGAACAGTTGGGAAACAGCTGAAAGAAGAGCTGCGAGATGTGCGAGAAGTGCGAGAAGTGGTTGTGGAATGGGTTTTTTTCTACACAACACGCATCCGTTGCCTGGGCAAGGATGCAAGGGATTTAGTTGGCCAAAGGACAATGTGCAACAAACAAACGCAACGCTGATTGCCATTTGAGTGGCAGGCAACCCAACATTCAACCATCGTTCAGCATTGAATAAGTGGTGCTCGATTAAACCTTGACATTTTTCCAGTCAACTGAACTAACTCAAGTTTGTTCTAGAAGTAAATGCAAATATCGACACGCCGAAGATTTAATGCGCTTACAGAAAGCTGCAGATTTTTTAAAAACTATGCCTATATTGTTAAAAAAAAATCTTTATGATAATTATTTTGAAAACAAAAATTGTTTATTTATAAACTAAAAATAATATGCTGATTTTCACAAGAAAAAAATAAAATAACAATTAGTTTTCCATTTTTTTAATATTTTATTTATACAAAAATCTAAAAGTAATATTGACTTTAAAAATTTAAGATTTACTTTAATTTTGAATTTTTATAATACAAACTAAAATTGAATTTATTCATAACTTTTTTTGTATTAAAATAGAAATTTAAAATTAATTTTAATTATTAAAATAACTTTTATTTGCGATACCTGCTTACTTAATAAAATGGAACTATATTTTCCAGATGAAATTATAATACCTTTCGAAAAATTATAAAAATACTCTTTCTCTCAAACAAACAAATGCAATTTGATTTGTGTTCGACATTTTGCAATTTTATTTCTCGCTGCGCCAAGGCATAAATCAACGCTCGAGATAGACTCAATTTCACAGTATCCTTGCCTTGATTGATGATGTAAGTGTCAATGAGAGGCGAGATTATGTATACGCCACATGGCCCACTTGGCCTTAAGCTTAACTGTTTGCCTAGGCACTTAACCCAATCCCTTTCCTCTTTCCCTTTCTCTTTCAAGGTACGCCGACGCACTCAGACTCAGCAGCAGCAGCAGCAACAAAATACGTTGCAGGACACGCGTTCCTATTGCACCAGCGAGCCGCGTCTCAGCGAAACGGAGACGCCTCCGCAACGTCGCAAACTGTCGCAGCGTCGACCACAGCCACACGGTAAGTTTTAATGGCCAATCAAAAAGTGTGCCGCCAACAAATTAGCCAAGTGTCCACATTTTATGCCGCATAAACTGCAGCTTATGCTCTTAGCCAAATTACTGCCGACCAACTAAAAACTTGGCCAAGTCAATTGACCACATTAATATTGTCTCCTCTCCCCCCACTGATAGCGTGAGCTGGCGACACACAATAGTTCTTAGCTATAACTGTCTATTTATAACGATCCATAAAATATTCCCCAGTTGGTCATTGAAATATCACCATATGCCATTGTCAGCTAATGAAGTTGATACGTATTATAAAACAGATACATAGCTCTATTTTTATAGATAGTTATTTAGACGAATTTAAAAACTAATAGACAGATTTCTTAACACATATTAATTTAGATGTGCAGTCAAACAATAAATTTTTGAAAGGGCATTTTAAAAAATTTGTCATTTTAAAAGCCAACTGTACATTTTCATAACGTATATCAAAACGTATACTTAATATCTTGTACTTCTCGAAAAATTTACCAAATATAGCTAATGCAGTTGATACGTATTTTAAAACAGATACATGGCTCTATTAAGATATATAGTTAGTTATATAAATTGAAAAACTAACAGAAAGATTTCTTAATATATATTTCATTAGATGTGCAGTCGAACAATAAATTGCTGAAAGCACATATTAAAAAATTTGTCATTTTAAAAGCCATTTTAAAATGTCACATATCAAAACGTATACTTAACATTTGAAACTAATTATATTTCTCAAAGATGTACCAAATATTCAATGATATTAATTTTCTAATAAAATTATTATCAGTGCAAGCTAAGATTTTATAATAACTATTCAATGCCAATACTAAATTTGTATTACTTTTCATTTAATATTACAAATATACCCCTTTCACAGAAAATAATTTTTGTCTATAATAAAGATTGATATTTTTTCAATAGCACTAGTGATATTAGCAGCAATATTTTGCCATGCCAATGAAATGACAAATGCATTACAAAAGTATTCTGCTCTTGGGTATTCAAAAATACCCAATACTCTGCTGGGAAATTGCAATAATATCAGTTGTAATACAATTTAAAGTTTATTTTCGTATTTCATTGAAACAGGACACAGAAAATCGAACGCCTTTCTGGACGTGCCCACAATGAACATGCATCACCTGAGGGTGAACGATGACGACGAGGATGTGGATCGTCTGCGCACATTCAGTGCATCCAAAGGAGGTAAGTGGGGGAGAATAGAAGCGTATAAAAGACAGCTTTGTCAGCATTTATTAATTTCGAAATTGAGAATCAACAAAAGCTGAGCCCAGGGCTACGCTTAGATGCCAGGGATTAGGTTTAACAATGCCAAACGGCTCACATATGCCAACCACAAACTGGGACAAGAGTTGAGAGTTGAGAGTTGAGAGTCAGGACATAAGACAAGAAATTATTGTTTTGCTGGCAAGTCACGAGATTTCATTGAAATCTTAAAAGGTTGTTTCTTATGGCATTTAATGCCACTTAGTCCTAGAACCACAACAACAAATATAGTTTCATCTCAACATTTCTGTCACGTTGTTATTATTACACATACGCAACGTGGTACAGTCGATACTCAAACGAGGAGTTTTGGGTGTCTGTTTGCATGCATAAATGCATGTGGTGCTTAACTACGTGTTTAAGCTCAACCACCAAAGATGTTGAATGTAAGAGAGGGTGAGAATGGGAGTGGGTGAGAGAGAGAGAGAGACACGCACACACTTTCAATAGAATCGACACCAAAGCTGTTAGTAATTTGCCCTAAACGAGGGTCTCCTGACTATGCCGAGTCACAGGTTGGAGCATCTTTCTAATGAACACACCACGCTCTTCCTCTTCCACCTTATCTGTTAACTAAATTATGCCCCAACATGCCATTTGAATATCATAATCAAGAGTTTCAGTTACAGTTTTACAAATGACATGATATCAGTTTCTACTCAAGCCGTTTTCTAAGAGCGTTTCGTTGCCAAACGGAGCAAAAGGAATCTACATCCCTTTATATATATATACATCTGTAAGTCTGTCTGCATATATCTTGCACACACTGTTAAATTGTCAGACAGTCGTCGGGGACATGTTTCAACTGGCAAATGAAACGCATGGCATATTAAAAATCAATGAAGTTACAGAGAAGTTTACTCAACTAAATTGCTTTCGAATGCAGGAAAATGAACATGTGCGCGTAATTCTTTCACTCACTGTAACTATGTGTAGGGAATCCTTGCGGTTGAAGCTGCTGCGTCTTGTGCACAAATTTAATTAAACTGAATACGCTGTCGATTTCGTTAAGCAAAAAGTCCATCAATTATGTTTGCTGTTTGAATTTAAACAAACTGAAAAGTTAAAGAAGATTTTAAAGAGCGTGTGTGTGTAAGTTGAGAGAGGTGTGCGGCATGTTGCACTGATAAATGGGGGAACACTGGCGAGTGTCAGTCAACAGTGTGGGTCAATGAAGCGACTGGAGTGAAAATCTCATTGAAAAATCTCACCAAAAGCGGCCACAATGCGTGGCCTGTTTCCTTTGAGTGTGTGTGTGTGTGTGTGTGTGTGTGTGTGTGTGAGTGTGATTGTGTGCGAGAGTGTGTAATTGGACTGACAGCAAGTGTGGCATGCTGCAAGCTGGTTATGATGATGCTTGCTGTGTAAATTGAATTATAATTGAATGATGTCCATGCACGTCCCAATCGCATTGGATCTCTCTTTCTCTCCTTCTCTCCTCCTCTTTCTCTTTACACACACTTATGCGTTAGATGAGCTGCTTTTCGTTGCGGCTGACTCAACTCGAATGGCTTCTTAGCTACCAATTGATTTATGTATACAAAAAGAATACAGCAACAAATAATTGAAATTTTTATTTGAATTCTCCCATCTTTCCACATTTAAGAGAGGCTAAAAACATGTGCTAAATCTCGTGCAACACTCGTCGAACCTTAAATCAATCGACCAATATAAATATAAATTTATTTTCTTAAACAGTTATTCATTATTAAAAAATTTAAAAACTAAACAAAACAACAAACTGAAAAAAAAACAATTCAAAGACACATCAAAGTGGTTATAAGGAAAATGAAGAAAAATTAATAGATTAAACATTTTTAGCAATGATTGAAATTGCAAAATGCCATTAATAAAAAACTAGCTAGTTAAATATAAAATTTATAATACTCTTTCCTTTTGGATAGAGTGCAAAAGAAAAAAATATTAATTTGAATTAATTACAGTTCTGGTCTAAAAATATTATAAATAAATAGAATCCCAAATGTTCCGCCGACAAGGCAAAGGCATATAATAAATAAAATAAAAAAAATTGAATTATTCAATAAAAAAAGAGTGTAATACCCTTACTTAGAAGGTAACTAGAATTTCTATAAATAAATCCGATTTCTTCTTCTCATGTTAAGAAGCTGTTGTTTACTTTAACGTTATTAGTTAGGTAGAATTCTACAAATTTGATTACATTGCCGAGTTAATTTTGCCAGGTTCTATACATAAACTGGCCATAAACTTGGCCCATTTGATGCGCCAACACTTGATGATTTCCTTCAGCCAAAGCGGCTAAAATTAAACATTTAGCATTTGTACAAATATTTATTGTAACCAAACAAAGAGAAACAGGAGAGAGTGAAACAGAGAGAGAGGGAGGGAAAGGGGCAAAACAATTGTTTGAAATTTTATTGCTGGCCGTTTTCACCTAGGAAAATTCAAAATGGAATTATTACCATATCGAAAATTTGTAGATTTATTCCCTATATATTTTTCAAGCAGACAGGCATTTTTATGACTTTTCCTTCCCACCCATTCCTCTCTCGCCAAATGCAAATTGGAAAACTATTGGCGAGCACACATACGAAATGTAAATGTTTATAGACATTTTGGCAATTAATTCAATTTGCACAATTAATGACCGGCAGCCAGTGAAAAACGCCTCGGGGAATAAAGGCGAAGAAATCTCAGATAAATTCAGAAATAAGGCAAATGCAATAAAGCAGGCCATAAATCTATTTATGACATTTAAATGTACACAAAATAATCGCATAAACAGGCAACATACAACCACAAATTGCCCCAAGACGTAAGTCAAATGCACATTTGTTGCATTTACAACTTAACCCATTGATGTTCGTTGGTGCTTTGAGTGTGATAATGAATGTACACATGCTTCCGAAAGGCTGTTCACATTTGCACCTTTCTGAATGAGTGTATTCACAAGTCACACACAAAAAAGAACTTGCATTTTCAGTTTACTTGGGGTTAAGAAATTCATTTAATTATTCTCAAAATCATTTCAAGATTTATTTCAATTTAATTCATTTTACAGCTTTTCATCAAAATGCAAACGTTTTAATTTTAGGGCAAATGAAAAACGTTTTCAGCTAATGAATTTTTAAATTTAAGCCCCTCATTCAATCACAAGCTGACAGCAGCAACATCATCATTCAGAAACTGGCAACATGTGGCAAGAGAGGGGAAGTCAGGTGTGGTGTTGCAAGCACGTAGCTTACACAAAAAAAAATAGATTAAGCTTTGTTGTGCCTGCGGCAGGAAACTGGGCTGCTGTAATTCCAAAGGTTGCAACGTGGCGTATGAGCAATGGCTGCACATGTGGCAGCTGGTCGCGCATACGCCGCGTATAACATACAGAAAATCTAGCTTCAGCGATGCGTTTAGCATTTTTGAAATGTTGCAGTTGCAGTTGCTGTTGCATGCCACTCATGGCATCCTTCGTATTTCTTTGCTTCCCTCACAGGCATCATCAACCGTGGCGACTCCTTCAGAAGACGTCGCTCTCGCAGCAACAGCCTGGCACCCGTCAGTCCAATGCATGCGCGCAACGCCATGGCGGGTCTTAATGGAGGTGCAGGCGGAGGCGGGGGCGGTGGCAGCAGCCTTGGACTGGGCAGCGCCTACAATGGCGGTGGCAGCCACAGCAATGGCTTCGGCGAGCAGCCCGGCCAGGAGAATCATCAGCCAGTGGAATTCTATCGCGTGGAGATGCTCGGCTCAGCGGGCGTTGGTAAACAGGCTCTAGTCTCACAGTTTCGCACATCCGATTGCATAAATGCCTACGATGGACCAGGTATTTGATTTTTCGAAAAAATAAAGATTTACAGAAATTTTACATTTGATGATTAAGTTTGATTTTAAAAGAGGTAAAATCTGATAATAACATCAACAGCCTAAGTTTTATTCCGTAAAAGAAAGCAAGCAAAAAATTAGCTTTTAATAAATTTTATTAAAAATCTAAATATTGAAGAAAAAATAAATAGCAATTGAAAATAAAATAATATAATATTTTTTAGACCAAAATAAAAACATTTTTGATACTTAACATTTTGTATTAGTTAAGTAAGCTTGTAAGCTTTTTAATTTAAAATTTTATTTAAAATCTTTGTCGATTTATTTCAATTACAAATAATTTATATTCATATTTATAATTTTGTTGCAAGTCTTATTTAAAACATTTGTCGATTTATTTGAGTTGTAAATAAATAAATAAATCTACTTTTCCATACTAATCCCTTATCCCTTTTTCTGTGCAGAGTGCGATGAGGGTGAACAGAACATCTCGATTATCTTGAATGGTACCGAATCGGAGCTAAAGATTCTCACGGGCAACACGGAGAGCAAGGTAAGCGCAAGACAAAGACACACACTCATAGAGAGAGATAACAGCCTACTGGAATTAGCTTCTTGACATTGCGTTTACGACGCGTGTGCCGAAATTCACTTTGTCTGTTTGTTTTGTTGTAATTGTTGTTAAATATTTCACTATTTGCTTTGCCACTGTCCACAACCCCCCTCCCCACCCCCACAATTCTCCCTCTGGCATTGTATCTCGAGCAAGACAAATGAGTTTGTCACAGCTGATGAGATTTGCAGCTGGCCAACGGTTTGAACTTGGCCCAAACGCCATTTGCCATTTTGTCTCGGCCCAAAATGAATTAATTACAAATGCAAACTGAGCACAAGTTGCTGCAGCTGCCACACAAAACTTAATGCCACTAATAAAGCCACAATATGTTGTTCTACATAAAATTACACTTTCAAATAGTCCTAAAAAATTCAGTGGGCCAACAACAATGGCCAAGAATATTAACCGAAAAACTGCAAGTTGCATAAAGCTTAGAGTACAGTACAAACCACGAATTGCGGTTTGTGGCATGCAGCACCTTGCCACGCTGCCTGCATACACAAGTACTCTTAATTTCCAGGGCGTTTCCAGCCACGAATTTGGCCAAAAAGGGCAAGCAAGTGGGCCATAAAACGAGTTTACAACAGCTAAAGTTGAGCTTGAATGAGGAAGAAAATTCACTGATAGTACTGACTATTAATGTACCCAATCCAACTACTGCAAGAGATAGACATGAAGGAAAATATATATACTTTTGATGTTGTTAAAAAAAACTCTTGACAATGCATGATACAAAGTGCAGAAATAGAGCAAAAAAGAGAGCAGAAAAATTAGAGAGAAAGATTGAAAGGCTAAGTGATCTTATGAGTGTAGCAGAGAAAAGAAGAAATAGTTAACAAGAGAGAAAAAAAGAGAAGAAAGAGTAAGATCTGACATATCTATTATCTAAGTGAAACAGACTTTTGAAAGAGTTTGGCCTTCAACTCAAGTGACCATGGAGGGCAGCGAATTGCCAATGGCACAACAGATAATGCTGAATTGATGTCACTTATTTGAGTTGGAAAACAAATGGAAAAGCTTCCTCTGCGAGTACAGACGCAGTTGGTGTGAGGTACGGGTTTGGAATATGGCAAGAATAACAAATGCTGAGCAATTTTTGCAGTAGCTACAATAACAACAACAACAACAACAAACAAGCAGAACAGCGATAAACTAGCAATCGAAATGCCAAGTTGCTGGCCAAATGCCAAATGACCAGCAAGAAGCCCAATGGCCAATGTGACGCATTTGAATGGGATTGAAATTGGTATTGGGAATGAGAATATGAATCCTGAGGCGTATATGTATATTTAAGGGAGAGAAAAGAGTGAGGAATGCAGAAGAGGGGTGTGGAAAGAGGGGAGCGGGTTGGCGGAACGTTGGTGCAAACAATAATGGCGCTGATTAAGGCGACGATTGTGGGCCAATGCAGACAGAGAGCAACAAACGATGGAAGTGGGAGGTGGAGAGAGAGTAAGGGCAACTGCGTTGACAAACAAAAGGAAATCGCAACAATTTATACATTCTGGACAAAGAAAGCAAAACGTATTAAAGCGACGCGTTCAAGCAAAAGTTGAAAGTTGAAAGAACAAATAATAAACAAAAGTCAAAGGTAAATTTGTTGGCTCAACTTATGGCAGAATGCACACAAGCATGGCCGTCAATCATAAACACCTTAGCACACACAAATAAACACACACACACACACACAGCCATACACACATACACACTTCTCTCTGTGTGTTTTGTGCATTCTGCAATCGTAAATTGCTGCCAAAATGCCGGATGTGCCTGGCGTTGCTTTATGGCTGCTTTTTAGCCGCAAAAGTAACCGTTAGCAAAAAAATGTTGCTGCCAAAAGCTGAAAAATGTAGCGTCACTTCCGCCACGCCCACTGGCAACGCCCAGAAGGGCGTCAAATATGCAAGTTGTTAAATTTTGTTTGATTTAAAACTGTAACCGATTTAGATATGACGATATATGCTTGAAAAGTGTTCAACACTGCTCTTATCGATAATTTATCGATTGTGAAGAATTGCAGTTGATGGCAGATGTTTCATGTTTCATGTTGTCATAGATACAAATACAAATATAAATTTAGATATAGATGAAGATATAAATTTAGATATAGATACAGTACACATATAAATAAAAATATAAGTAGATATAGATGTAGATATATATCCAAACATAGTTTAAGATTCAGATCAGATGAAGTTACAGTAACAGATATAGTTGGAATAATAATTGTAGTTTCAGATTTGGATTGAGATATGCAGATACATTAATAGTTAAAGATTGAGATGCATATTCATACATTGTTCCATATATAGTTATATATTTAAGTACATCTAAAAATGCGAAATAGTTACTACATATATTATTATAGATTAAGATAAAGATGCAGTGACATTAAATTATACAAAACATATAAAGACATACTATATATACATGCAGACACATTTTTATATAGGCAGATACTATAGTTAGATAGAGAAACCGTTACACAGGTACACTTATAGGTACAGTCACGAACTGAAACTGAACTCTGAACTCTGAACTTTGTCGGTCGTTAAGTGGCAAAGTGGCCATAATTTTAATTTCTACGAGCATAAACAAAAGAGGGCAAGATAAAAAAAAGGAGGCGAAACGCACTTGTATTGCACCAGGACACGACATCCAGTTGCACTTAATGGCAGTTGTATACAAGGAGCTGTTGAAACTTGTAGTTAAGCGGCTTGAATGCCATGCTTTGGTTAATTTGTTGCTGAACTCGTTACCAATTCCACTTCACAGGATGAACTGGAGCAGGCGGATGCATTTCTGGTGGTTTATTCCTGCATTGACAAGGAGTCCTTTACACGAGCCAAACAAATCCTATCGCGACTGCAGGACATGGATCTGTTGCGCCATCGACCCACCATTTTGGTGGCCAACAAAATTGATTTGGCCAGATCACGCGCCGTCTCAGCGCAGGGTAAGATTGCATGACTCGAAGCCATTTTCAGCATTTCCTTAATTTCCACTGATAAATGAACAAAATGTTTTAATTTTCTGTTATCATTTGATTTAGATGGAAAATGTGTGGCCTGCACATTTGGAGCCAAGTTCATAGAAGTATCTGTGGGCATTAACCATAATTGTGATGAACTGCTCGCTGGCACTTTGACCCAAATAAGGCTCAAAAAGGATCACAATCGATTGCAGGTGAGCTCAATTAACAGAATGTTTAATTGATGGTACTTAGATTCGAACTGCAGTTGGTCATCAATCTTCATCAATGTATCTATCTATGTATTTATCTATCTATGTATGTATCTATCTCTTTTATCACGCTTCTCATCATATTATTTTCCGTTCCATAATTTATGTATCTGTTATTGTATGTAATGAAATACGAACAATCGCATTCGCAGCTGAATCCAAAAAAATCTAAAGACAAAACTAAATATAAAGATAGCAAAGACAAGCACGTAGAGACTGTAGATACTGATAAATGTCTGACACTGACTGATCTTAAGGCCGACGAAGCGGTAAGTAACACAGTCCAAAAACAATAGAATAGATAGTTTCCCTCACTTCTTACCCCTCTGACTTCTTACCCCTTACCTAACCCCGTTTATGGCCACTTTGCATGCATAAAGTAAGCCAACTTCCAGTCGATTATTAAGTGCTTGGCAATTCCCTGTTACGAGCATTTCACAAGGTCCCGGACTCCTTTGATCTGTTGCCAAAATTGCATATTCCAATTTTGTAAGGCTGCCAAAGCGGAAATGTGTCAAGTGTCCAAACAAGTTCACAGTCTTAACTCATGCATTTCTTAACTATTTGTTTCTGATGTTTTTGTTGTTGTTGTTGTTGGCCTGCTTGTTATTTCTTGACCATCTCATCGTTTATACTAATCCCACACAACCAAATAACATCCTACGTATTTGACCTCTAGTAAAGCAACATGCTTTAATATGAATTATGCAATCGATTACAGGGTCACAGGGACGGCAGCTCCCCGGCGCATTGGTATAAAAGCCGTAGCGTAATGTTGGCCAGCATGAAGGCCCGCCAGATGCTCACCTGGATACTGGGCAAGGAGGATTCCAAGTTTAAGCACTGCGAGAATCTCCAGGTGCTCTAAAGCAACTGAAATGAGTTTCAACACATAAAGATAAAACACCAAAAATATATCTATATATATATTTATATTAATATGCTAAGTATAATTATGTATGGTAATTTTAATAATAATTGTATAATCAAAACATTATATTAACAGTAACCAAAGAGAAAAAGAACCAATTCAAAACAGGTTTCGATATTTCGATTACCAGTAACACACACACACACATTGAAGATGTCTGTCTATATGCTTAATCAAAATGTATTTAATGCCTGATAATCAAAAATTAAATCAAATTTAATGTAAAAGGCGACTTTATGGAACCAAGCAAATGCAACTTAAAACTAAACTTTAAACAAGAAAACGAAACAAAATAAAACAAATATTAAAAGCTACCTAAATCTACTCACTTAACTGAAAATCAACATTTCTAAGCTTTAAGCAAACTGAAAGTGAAAGTGAAAATGAAAATAAATATCTATTTTCCCATAAAACTAACAGTCTAGCAGAGATTAACTATTTACAACATATATTCAAGTTATCCCCTAAACTATGCTAAACAATAACGAGTTTTTATAAGATTTATGTAAATGTATGTGTAGCGTGTAGAGAACTTTCATCAAAGTTGAAATTTTGTAATTTCTAAGGTCAGTCTTAATATACAGGGTTTGCCATTTAAGATTTAATCAAAACAATGTATGTAGTTAGTGGAAAAAAACCTTCTTTGATCCATTTGAGTTATCAGTGTGTTAAATTCTTTGTGTCTTCCGATTATGAATATGTATATAATTATATATAATATATATATATATAGTCCAATATTGAAAGATATTGCAATGTAAGGAATTTGAGTGTCATCCACAGAGAGACAAACGAAAGTTATGTGAATGTGGATAGAACACAACAATAATATATGTACTATATATTAAATTAATATCGATTAGAAATGTTTATATATTTGTGTGTATATATGCTTAATCACTTGTGGATATAACAACACTATAATAAATGTTAAATAATCGACTTGAAGTAGAACTTCTTTTCATTTATATCAAGTACTTGATAATTTTTATAAGTTAAACTTTTGGTACAAAACGTAGTGACAATGTGGAAATCATTTGATGCAGATGAGATGAAACTAAGCTAAAACAATTCCGAGATGTCAGGATTGGCAATCAGCCAAATTGTTGTGGATTCTTCACTTGTCTGGCGATCTGAGCGCGATAACGAAAGAGAGGACGGAACACATTAATTTCAGCCAGTTCCATATCATCGGCTGCCTCCTCATACTCGATTTCTCCCAGTGCACGGCGCAGTCTGTTTAATGTGCGCTCGTATTTGTAGAGATTACTCAATGCTTCTTCAGATAATGGCAATTGGATTTCTGCTTCAGTCTCTGGACTCAGTCTTTGGCTCTGTGAGCTGATCTGTTTAGAGGAACTGTGGCGTTCTTGGGGATAGGCACAAACAATTTCCAGGGCAACAAAGCACGCGATGAGCACACAGAATTGCTATTTAATTAAAAATAAATCTATTAGAATTTAATTCACTTTTCTAAGCGGTGATAACTTACCTTATTGTACTGCATATTGTTAGTTGGAATTTTCTTTGAATTATCTGTGTATATCAGTTAACTGCTTGACTGCGTTTTTTGGAGTGTGTCTTTGGTGAGCTTAAGCATTGCTTTTATACAATTGAGAAATTGTTTTTACCGCCTTGCGTTAATTAGCACCTTGTATTGTTCTAATTGCTCATATTGTTTTTCACATGCATTTTGCAAAATGTAATTCTTCTAGGAAATTAGCATGTCGCAATTGTTCAGTACAGTCAAAAATCAGAGCATTTTCCGCTTTGTGCGAGATTGTTGTCATGACTTGGGATGTTGTGTCATGTGAACTGCATTTGTACTTTTCTAACTTGAGTTATTGTCACTGCAAACATAGTTGACTAATAGTCATTACTTTGTTGGTTCATCCGGTCGCGTGTCCATCTCATAATTAGCGCATGATCTCAGTGGGAAGTGGGAACTACTTAAGCCAAGTTGTCAAAATAAATAACAATTCTGGTCAATGGCGACGTTGCGCGTGCATCGTTTCAATTTTGAATTCAAATGTTGGCGGGAAATATATGCAATATACGGCACCCTGATAAATTGCAATCGATAGTCGATTAATTAGTTAACAGCAGTTCAACAGACCTTAACAGTCTGTTATCAGTCAGTCAGCTGGGTTGGAGAGCCGCTCGCGCTAAATGGGAAAATTTATTGAGTAAAATTGAAAAATTCCATGTAAAATAAAAAAATTACAATTACGATAATAAATTAGAATGTGTATATGTTAAATTCTTCAGGTATATTGCATTATTTAACACCTGTTAAGCAAGTTATGTTAAGCGTATACATATTTTAACAGCTGATCACGACTGACGTTAGCAGTTCCATTTTGAGTTTAACAGCATTTACAATAGAAACTGCTTTATTTTTGCCCTCATAAAGGTTGGAAACATTGGTGTGCTACGAAGCGTTATTATTGTTTATTTGTTTAATGTTCATTTAACGGTACGGTAGTTAAGTAAATTATTAATTGATTTGAAATGTTGGTTGACAAGCGTTGCGCTAAACACTCTAAAAAGGGGCGGACGATTGCAATTTGCCTAAATGATGTGGCACAAAGAAGCAGTTTCTAACGTCACACTAACAACAAACAAAGAGCTAAATAAAAATTCATCTAAACAAACAAACTACGTTGCAGTTTCAAATTTCATTTACTGCCAGCGCAACAAAATTCAATTATTATTACACATATTTGATGCCGGCGATGAATCAGATTTTTGTTAAGTAGTTAGTTTGCTGCTAGCTTGATTGACAACATATGTTTGTTTGTAGATATCAAGATATTCGTGTGTGTACGCGCGTGTGGTAATGTGTGTGTGTGTGTTGTATTGCGGGTAAAATTATTGCTTGTGTGTGCGAAAACGAAAACAAAAAAAGATAAGGGCAAGTAATAATTTTCAAATCGCAACTTCGTAGGAAACTAGTCGCTAGCCTTCGCTTGAAAAAACCGCAGTATCTGCAACATTTGCGACGTTGCCGCGTCAGCGTTACAGTCATCGCTACCTGTTGATGTACGCGCTTTACTTACATTTACCTGTATCTTTCGATCCGTGCCTCTTTCCAGGCACAATTTATAAAGTAGCTTCACTGGAACGTGTATAGCTGAGACTAGACTTCAACTGACGCCAGTAGATGAGACCAACAGCGTCCAGAACGCGCAAAATGAGTAACAATTATAATGATATACCCATTGGCATACGCCTGCTCCAGAGTTTCTCCCGACACTGTCCCCGTTTCCATGCCCGGAAGGAGCTATGGTAAGTGCACTCTGTTAACAGATGGACAGTGAACAGTGAACAGACACAGATTAACATAATCCATTAACATCGCTGCTTTCAGCTACAAAATGTCCATATTTCTTCTTACATTCCTCGCCTACACTTGCTATCATATGTCCCGCAAGCCAATCTCTGTGGTCAAATCAGTGCTCCATGGCAACTGCTCAAATGCGCAGTTGCAAGATGAGGGCAATTGCGGGTATGCGCCCTTTGGTAAGTTAGTCGCTAGCTATTCCTGACCTCAATATTCTGATTAAAGTTTGCACAAATTCATAATTTATTAAAATTTAATGCTCTAATTTTTCTTGCTATGTTTCTAATTTTGTATTAAACTTGGGCCCTTTTTTGCATTGTTTAGTTAAAGCCTCAGTTAATAAACTGAAAGATATTCTAACATAAAATATATACAAATTAATATCCAATTAAATGTCAGTGTATATTTAACTGAACTTTAACAAAATAGGGACTTTTATTTTTAAGTAATAAATAATATAAAGAAGTAATAACAGATCTAGTTATAAATAATATTAAAGAAGTAATAACAGTTTTAAATTTCAGTACCCAACTTATTATAAAATATATATCCTTGTTTCGGGTTTATCTTTTTTTACTTTATAGCACTTAATAAAATGTAAATCTTTACTTATTTAGACACTATAGTTTTTTACTTTATCGAACTAAAATTCACCAAATCAAACTAAATTAAATTTTTACTTTCGAAATATCATGCAATTTCTTTATAAATTCTTTTAATATGCAGTAGATTTATTTATTTAATGTCTGATTTAATTCTTTATTTTAAATATTTAAGTGTTAGTCAAGTTTAATTGAACTTTAAATTGAAAATAAATCTTTTCACAGATGGACCCGATTCGAAAGCTCTATTTGGCATGCTGGACTCGGCTTTTCTCTTCTCCTACGCCATTGCCATGTTCGCATCCGGCTTTATCGCCGAGCGCGTCTCTTTGCGCTACTTTCTATCCATGGGCATGATTATGACGGGCGTGTTTACATACTTATTTGGTCTGGCGCGCACTTCCAATATACACAGCCTGTCCTACTTCATAATTGTGCAAATATTTGCGGGCATTTTCCAAACCACAGGCTGGCCGGGAGTTGTGACGCTGGTGGGTCGCTGGTTTGGCAAGAAGAAGCGTGGATTAATCTTTGGCATTTGGAATAGTCACACCTCCATTGGCAACATTCTGGGCACTCTAATAGCAGCGCATTATGTGGAGAAGGATTGGGCACTGTCCTTTGTGGTGCCTGGCATTATAATTGGAGCAGTTGGTTTTCTGCTCTTCCTCTTTCTCGTCGATCAGCCCGAGATTGTCGGCTGCCAACCACAGCCTGACACCCAGGAGCGTCGCATTTCCAACGAATCCGATGCGGATAATGATGATGATGAGGAGCAGGCACGTCGCTCCGAAGCGGTAAGTATTTAACAATTTAATAAGGCTAAAGGAGACCTTTTTTTGCATTTATCAAGTATTTGTTTAGAGAAACAATTAAATTTACATAAAGTATATTATCAATTTTTAAAATATGTTAATTTTTAATTGTGTCAAAACAACAACTTGACTATAATTTTATACACACACACACACACACTCATCAAAATTTGCTGTATGTTTGCGCAGTTTTATGCCCAGTCCGGTTACGCCGATCCCCAAAGCGTAAGTGCTTCCATCAACGTTTGTTTTCTTTCCCGTGTTTTGTGCCTCTTCAGCTATTCCTTTACTTTAAATGTTGCTTCTTTAATTAAATAATTAGTTAACTTAATAATTATTTAAATGTTTTTTATCTACAGGATCAGATTAGCTATCGATCTGCGCCTACGGAACGCACACCCATCTTGCCACGTTCACAGGCTTCGAGGGAGCACGCAGCGACAGGACGTCCCATCGGATTAATTGATGCACTATACATTCCCGGCGTGATTGAGTTCTCTCTTTGCTTGTTCTTCACCAAGCTGGTCAGCTACACCTTCATGTACTGGCTTCCACTCTACATACAGTCTTCCAGTGAGTCGAATAATATAGTAACATTTGGGTAGTTAATAAAATATGCTTTGTTTACTTGCAGACTCTTTTGGTCCAACGCTCTCCGCATATCTCTCAACGCTCTTTGATGTGGGTGGCGTTGTGGGTGCCATTGCTGCGGGCTATGTGTCCGATTTGACCGGCATGTCGGCCACTGTTTGCACTGTCATGTTGTTCTTTGCCTCGCCAGTTGTAAGTGATCTCGTGTGTTGCATAGCTGACAAATATTTATTCACTAATTTAATGCTTTTACAGCTGTTAATGTATGAAAAATACGGCGTATTGTCGCTTACAATTAGCGTCTCGTTGCTCATCATTGTGGGCATTTTTGTGAACGGCCCATACGCCTTGATAACGACCTCGGTTAGTGCTGAGCTGGGTCAGCACAGCTCGTTGGAGGGCAACTCGAATGCTCTGGCAACAGTGACTGCCATCATCGATGGCACGGGCTCCATAGGCGCTGCTGTTGGTCCACTACTTGCTGGCCTAATCTCCAGTCACAGCTGGGAGAAAGTCTTCTACATGCTCATCGTGTCGGACATAATTGCAATGGTTCTACTAATGCGTCTGGTCATCAAGGAATGCAACACTTTGCGTCGTTCTGCGACCCGCATACGCATCGAATAGCAGTAGTATGATTTTGATTTTGATTTAAATTTAAATTGATATTTTCATATGTACATAGTGCATTGTAATACATACATAGACATCTAAACGTGCTTTATGTATGTAATCGCATTAGCTATTTTTACTTTAGACCACCAATTATATATGTATCTATAACTATTAGTATATTTATGTGAAATCATATCACCAACCTATTTAGTTAACTGAAAACGTTGTATTTCAATCGCACGAGCAGCCCAAATCTTTACCATATTTATTATATGTATGTATGTATTGTTAGACAGCATTTGGTCTAGACAAGTTAACAGTTTTATATATATTTTATAACGTTGTGCGTGTATCAGAGTCTCCTCGTTTTAAGTGCCGAAATATATTCATATATACTAGCATATAAACTATAATTAAAGTATATTTACAACTGCTATGTAAATACGATTTTCGTACACTTTTGGTACCAATAAACTAAGATAATGCTGTCTTCGTGCGGCGTTGTCTAAATGAGAAAATTTATACTTTAAAATATAGATAAATGCATGGATCTGTTAAAAATGCTATTAATTTATTTATTATTTGGAATTAGCATTGAAAGCCTCTGAAGTAAAATGTCTCTTATATTTGTACATTTTTCGCTTAAATTTAGCCTCAATATAGCGCTTAAATAATAAGTACATTGAAAGTACGTAGCCTAGGCTTATATTAAATCTAAAGATTCCATCTAAAATCTAGCTAGAATGCAGTGGCGAATCTATCTCAAAGGTTACAACTTATCACAATATTGAAATAATATGTAAATATGGATTCGAGTGATCTTCTACAGACGCTGCACACAGCGCCGCACAATCTTGGCCTTGTGTTGACACAACAGGCACACCAGGAAGATGACCAGGAGCAGGCTGACACCATAGCCCACCACGAGAACGGCGCGTTTGCGACGACGCCAGCGTTGATAGTCGTTCCAGGAAACATAACGATTGCGGAATTGTGGCGGCAATTCGAACTTGCTGCGACGTGGAAAGAAGGACAAGTAGAAGTCCTCAAGTAGATGACGCACTAGCTCATTATCCTCGCCACGCTTGGCATCCAGATTGTCGTTGATGCAGTGGAATTTCCTAGGATTGCGACGCATGCGATCCAGTGCCTCAACCACTTCCGTGAGATTCGAGGTGAGCATCATAAAGTTGCTGTGGGAAGCGCGCTTCGGGCTCACATGGTAACGATACTTGGAACGCACAGCAAAGTTGGAGCTGAGAGCCTCAGCCAGCAGTGGACAGCGGCAGACCAGCTCCCGGGTGATTGTTGGCTACAGAGGAGCAGGGAAAAGTTGAATCAGAAAGAGAAGATCGGTAAAAAGTTGATGAGATGTGCTTACCAAATTGGAGTCCTCGTAGCGCTCGTAGACGAGGGTAGAGTGCACAATTTTATTGGCATTGACATCTAGACCCAAACTGATGGAACAGTTTTGCACCACCTCCTCAAAGAAGCGCATGGCAGACCAGTCCAGAGGCGGCGGATAAATGCGGGTTAGACAGGTGCGCACCTCACGATCCGACCAGGTGCCGGAGCCATCCGTGTCGAACTCATCGAAGATCTGATCCACGCCCAGCGTCTGCGTCTCGCTCATCAGGAAGGAGTAGTAGGCAAATGCATATTGAAGATCTGTGGCTGCTCGGAATCTCTGATGCGCCGTGTCCAACACCTGCTGCTGGAAGCGCTGCTGCATGGCCTCCACAATGTCGCGCTCTATGAGGAATCCCACGTGGGCGAGGACATGACGCGCCTTGAAGCCATAGACGCGATTCAGCAGCATATTGGTGGCAATCAGAGAGTGGGAGTAAATGTCTGTGGAGGACTTAAAGTCCTCCTTGTGCAGCAAGTTGCTGGAGATGGTGCTGCTGCTAATGCTGCTGGCATCCACATCTGGACTCAGCGATTTCAGCTTGTCCTTGTTGAAGCGTTCCACTATTCGGCGCAGCTCCACCAGAGTGGACACATTCTTATGACGCATCAGCTCCTTGAAGTTGCTGGAGCTGCGCTTGAACAGCTTCTGCAGACCCATGTTGGGGAACTTGTGCTGTGCAGGATGTGCCGCAGTCGCTGGCACCTCGTGCAGCTCGTCGTGCAGCTCTCCAGGATTGGCTGTTCCACTTTCGCTGCAGTCGCCGCCATCGAACTGACAGGCATCGATGTTGCAGTGGCGATCACAGGCGCCATCGCCTATGTATGTCCAGGGGCAGTCCAGGGCGCAGTCCGGCACCATCCACGCCTGGTAGACACGCACTCCCTCCGCCTCTGTGTACAGATCCTCCGGGTACAAAGGTGCACCCAAAAAGATGTCATCATTCAAGTATAAAAAACGTTTGGATAACTTTGGTATGCGGTGAATGAAGGTTTCGATGGCCGCACTGGAAAACGTTGGCAGCTGTCGGGGATCGGGTGCGAGATTCACATGAGGCACCACCGTCACCCGGTCGTAGTTGAGATCCAGCCAGCTGGGAATCTGTCCATTCGTCACGATATAAACGTGACGAATCCAGCTGGCGTGCTTCTCCAGCGAACGCAGCGAGTACTTCAGCTCATTCTTATCATCAAAGCGGGAAGGATCATAGCTGGGATCGTAGCGTCTGACGGTGTCTATGAAATCCGGATCTGTGCCATTTACCCACGTATAAACGGCATCAATGGGTGCGCATCCCTTATCTCTGTATTTGTGGCTATCTCGGCTCTCTGTTGCCCCCCAGAATTGCTGTCCAGCCAGCCAGATTATCACACAAAGGCATCCGAACAACAACAAAAACACCAACTTCCGACGCGACTGCATTTTAAGGCGATAGATTTTCTCGAGTGTACGCCGCATCCGCCGATGCCAGCGGCGTCGCAGACGCATTATTATTCTTTATCTCAGCTCTACATTTCCACACTTATCGTCAAGCAGCAAAATAAACTCATTCTCAGCTTTTATCAACACTTTTACGATTAATTTGACTTCAATTTCATGATTTTTTTCTCCACAAAAGCGACCGTCCTAAGACCGAGGGTTGCCCATCCGGTAAAAGTTTCCGATCTGGATCGATTTTTTGTACTTAAAAAAATAAGTACATTTCCGAAATTGGGTGTTTTTTATTTTTGTATTTAATTTCGGATTTTTTATTTTTTATTTTCTAGAATTTTTTAAATTTTTGCATAATTTTTTTCTAGAATTTTCTTCATTTTGATAACTTATAACTTTATTGCCAAATTCAACAATCTGTTATTTAAATAGCGCGCCATTAAATATTTTTGGGTCCAAACGGTTAACCGGTTGTGGCGGTCGGACAATTGAGCACCAGTGCTGGGTATTTGCCCAATGCAGTGTGACCACATAAGCGATAACTCATTCGCTGTGACTGTCATATGCATCGAATGCAATATCGACTTATCGCACTCGCTATCGGTCAGCTGGTCCACCATCACATGACCTGTCATATGAAAACTTTTTCACTCTGACAGCGCTAATCGACGTCGGGCCGTGCAAATCGAAAACTTTTTTACACTTTTCGTTTGTAGTTTTTGTTAATTTTTGGTTCGTTTTATATTTATTTAATGTGTAATTATGTTTGATTATTGATTTTGCTTTTGTTTTGTTTTAATTTGATTCATGTAGTGCGTCCACAAAGCGATCCAGGCAACAAAATGTTGTGGAAATCGCTGATTGCGTTGTGCGTCATTGGAGTCGCCTTGGCGGAGCAAACGCCCGTTTTTCTCTGGGGCGCCAACAGGTGGGTGCTCGAAACCGTTACTCTAAGCAGTAGCAATATCTAATCTGTATCCCTCGACAGCCCCTCGAAGCCCTCGTTGCGCACAGTGCCACAGGCGGAGTTTAAAGAGCAGCTGGCGACTTTGCTGAAAGATCACATGGTTGTGGCCTTCGAGGAGAATGGCGTAAGTAGCAAAGATAATGGAGAGAGAGATAGAGAGTGAGTTGTTATACTGTTATATATGTGTTGCAGTTGAGCAACAGGGACTTCATGTGCACGGATGCCGAGTCCAAGTCGTGCTACGCTCAGCTCCAGGGTGTGAGCCCCAAGACCTATTACACCAGCGTGGAGAATCCCTCCGAGGCTCTGCGTGCTGCCGCCCAGAAGCGTGAGCACAACAGCATCGATGCCCATGGTCAGCTGGTGCATCCCATCAAGTGCGATGTGGGATCAGCTATCTTTGTGTCCTTCGAGGATGCTGCCGATACACGCGCTTCCACTCTGCAGTCACATGGTAAGCAAACAGAGTCACTTTGCTGAAGTCAAGTTAACTGAAAGTGTTTGTACAACAACAACAACAACAGACAATGCTATTGCCGCTATCAGCCAGCAGTTGGAGTGCAATGTGGCTTATCTGTATCTGGCTGCTCCATCAACTGCAGCAACTGTGCAGCGTCGTGTGCGTCGTTGGACTGCGAATGAGGTGGATGGCTACAGATTCATCAGTGGCAATCAGTTTCAAATCACCTTCACCGGTGTCAAGTACAACCAGCAAGCGCTTACGGTCTCAGCCATGTCCATTACCAACTCAACTACACCCAACACCAAATTCAGTGTGTCTCTTACAACCAGCGATGCCGGCAAAGCCATCACCTTCGATATCGTTTATAGCTCAGATGGTTACTATAATCTGACCAATGCGGCCTACGATGGCCAAGTATTCCGTACACCTGGACTCAATGCACCCACCACCTTCTCCTTTGCCTGCGGCAACATGACCTGGTACACGAAACCCACTACATCGAACAAGGTCAACACGCTGACATGGAGCTCACTGCAGTTCCAGGCACCGTTCAGTGCCAAGGCCAAGGAAGGCTTCATCTTTGGCGATTCCTGGGATTGTGTTGGCTTTGTCACGCCCGGCATTCTGATGGGTCTGTTTGTGGTTGTGCTTCTGCTGGTAATTGTGTTCCTTGGTCTGTGCTGGATGATGGACATCAAGACAATGGATCGGTTCGATGATCCCAAGGGCAAGACCATCACGATCAATGCCGGTGCTGAATAAGCAGCTTAACTTATTTCATTGCGTCATGTTTTCAGCATCATTTAATGCCACATTTGAAAACTGTGCGTATATTCAATATTCATTCCTACCTTCAGCAACATAATATGTTATCGATATAATACTTAAACAATACCTATAACAAAAACTTAAACAAAAGAAAAAAAAAAATCAGGAAATTAGCGCTCACAATCTATAGATCATATATGTTGTATATTGAATGCATATGTAAACAATTTTCGCCCCCAAAGGTCGAGTTTGGGCGGAGGAGCACGCTCAGCATCAAATTCCCACCACCTCAAAACACACGTGACTCCCCTCGCCACACACTCACCTTTGTGGCCGATAAATTGTCAAACGACTTGTTGTTGTTGTGTTGCTTGCAACGACTTTGTTGAGCTCTGTGGCTGCTACATTTGGTGGCAGTATTTCCTTTAAGTTTAATATTCGAAAGATATGCACAAAAACTAACGAAAAAAGACGCACAGTGTATGTGTGTGTGTAAAAGATTGTATATGAGTGTGTGTAGATGCAATTGTTTAATTCTAAGCGTTTTTTTTATTTTAGTTATTGTTTATCAGTATGCGAACATTTATAATTTATGCCCTTGTATGATAACTTATCATTTATGTACTGTACACACTGTTCCGTTATCTATGCGAAACTCCAGCGCCCAAATAAAGTTTTTCAATTGTTTTACAAACATACAACAAACAACAACAATTACTACTACTACTACTACTACTGGGAGAGCATCGTCTTAATTGAATTCTCGTACAAAAAACACATAAATACAAATCAAAAGTTTTATGAAAATTTATTGACTTGCCACATGCCACATGCCGCGTAGTAACTGCTGTTATAGATGCTATATAAGGGTTAACAATACATATGCACGATATGTGCTATGTAACATATATGGATGGTCGGAATATGTGTGGCCAGTTGATTGTTTTTCCCAGCATAACTTTCAACTCTGAAAATAGTTTGACGCAACACTTTACACCGCTCTCTCTCTCTCTCCTCCGCTCTTTATCTCCCTTGGTCTGTCTCTGTTTGACCTGCAACTTTCATTAAGTTGCTTAGCAGAGGATGTTCAAAAAGCATTGTTTATGACATTTTAATCTCTTGTTTATCCGCTTGACTTTCCCCGTGTCAGCAAATTGCCACACCACCCACTGGTCAAGGCTTGTGTTGTGCCTCAAAACAAGCAAAAGTGTGGCTGCCCTTAGGCCTTAAACACACTTAAGATACCCTGTAAGTAAGCAGATGAATTTTGAAAAAATTATAAACGCAGAAAATTCATTATATAGTTGTGAAAAATGATAAGAAGTTGTTTTGTTTTTGCGAAAAAATCCAACGATAATTTAATTGATATTAAAACGAGTGAAGTTTTACCTAGCTTTAACTATCACAATAAGTTCTTAAATGTAAATCTTGAGTTAATTATTTAAACTTTGCTTGATTTGCTTGAAAAATTAATCAGTACTCCCAGCTGTGCCTAAAGTGAGGGTAGTTATTCATTAAAATTAATTGCATAAATATTTAATTTAAGCGACAGCTTATCTGATTGCTGAACTTACAACTACAGGGTATTGTAAAGTCGCTGTCTTTGCAGCTGACGCTCAAAAGTATGCTACAAATGTGTACTGTGTTAGTTCGTCCGGTTAAAGTACGCAGTTGACTGCACCGAGTGCTTGACGCTTAGCATTCTCTTTGTTTTTGTTTTATTTTTATACCGGTACTTAAAAAATAAGTAAAAGGGTATATGGTATTCGTTGAAGTGTATGTAACAGGGAGAAGGAGGCATCTCCGACCCCATAAAGTATATATATTCTTGATCAGCATCAACAGGCGAGTCGATATAGCCTCCGTGAATCGCGAAAAACCACCACACTCACAGTTTTTAAGATAATACAGTTTTTAAAGTAAATAACGTAATCCTTTAATATTATCTATAATCTATATTATATATTATGTTATTATTTCAATATATTCACAGTATCGAGCGCGACCTTAAGGTGCCAAAAAAAAGGTAAAAAGTACACGGAGAGGCTAGGAGCTCATCCAAACCGTCTAGCTAGACGACTAAACACTGCCTGCCACCGTAGAAGAGTAAGGAGGAGACTCAAACGTCACCACCCTCAAGACCTCCCGAACCGGGTCTTGACATGAAGATCTGCGACCAAAATTTAGTATCACCCCTTAAACCTCCCCCTTATAAGTTATCTTTAATTCATTGTTATGTTCTATCATAAATAATTTTGTTTTTTTTTAGTTTAATTTCTGATTAGTTTAAGTTGCCTGGTAAGGTAGCAGGACACTCATCCTTTGTAAAAATATCATTATATTTTTAATAAAAAAAAAAATATATATATTCACCTAAAAGTATGCAATAGTTTTTATTTGTTAGTAATTTCTTTAAAGTACTTTTATATATATTGAAATAAGTAACGGGTATGCTATGGTCGGGATCTTGAGTATAGCCTTTCCCACTTGTTTATAATTCTTGTAGCTTTTTTCTTTTGTTGCATTTGAAACAGGTCAGTGCGTCATGCACACCAAATGAGCATATGACCCCCGTTCCCGAATCCGGTGTGGAGGCCAAAGCTTGTGCCAGCCAAGTGAACCCATCTCGCGGCAACATTACCCTGCCTTCCCACTCTTTTAATCCGTCTCCCTCTCTTCCTCTCTCCCTTCCCCCTTTAGTCCTTTCACATTGCTGCTTGGGCAATGGAAAACAGTAATTATGCATAAGTCAACACGCGGCGCAGCGTGGCGGCATTCGTAATGAACTCTACTCAAAGCCAAACGAGCACTTTGCCACACCCCCCTGACTCCCGTTGCTTTCCATTTTCTTTAGCTGCGCCTTCTTCCTTCATTACGCGCCAAGTTCAAAAGTTTTTGACTGCCGAAAATGTCACCAACTGCAGAGTCGCCATCATCCAAAAAACTTGCCTCGAAACTTTTTGGAGCTAGCCAAAATAAGAGAGAGAAAGAGAGAAACGCAACTGGCAACTATACGAGTATGTATATGTGTGTGTGTGTGTGTGTTGCATAAGTAACGAGAGAAACAGTTGAAGCTGGTTTTGAAGCCAAAATGCCGCCATGCTGTGCCACAGCCACAGCTTGTAATAAACACAGTGGGGCAACAAATTGCGGCATTAGAGCCAGGCCAAGAGCTGTGAGCTGACTGAAGCCTGAGTGGGCCAAGAGTGCCAAGAGGGCTAAGAGCGTCGAGTACTAAACTCAACAGTTCGGAACATGTGTTTTGTTTTGGGTCTGCCCGCTTAATGCACCGAAATGCAGTTACAAAAGTTTTTGCGAGCTGCAAATTGTCATTAAGTTGACCACATGGACAAGTTGGGCCAAAAGTAGTTGGGAGTCTGGTCCAGAGCAAATCATTAGCGAGCTAAAGCCAGAGTCAAACAATAAAATGGCCAGCAGGCAGCTTCAGTTAATGACTGGCATCGCTAATAAGAGCTAAGTATAATGAAAAAATTACAGATATATATATATTTATATAGATATAAAATTGAGTTTTTAATACAAATATTTTAATAATAGTGAAAAATTAAAATTTGTTATTATAAAAATTATTTAAGCTCCTGTTTTTGATTTTTTGTTTGTGCTATAATAATTGATATAAATATTTAAATTTCAGTTTTTATTTAAAAATTATAAAACAATTATTTTATAATCCTATTTTATTATTATAAATATTGAAAATAAATATTAAATGCAAATAGCTTTTGAAACGAAAGATTTTTATCAAATAGTTAATTGAGGGACATTTCATATTAAATTCTTATTTCTCAGTTTAAAAATAATAAAAATTAATAAAAAGAATTCTAATCGCTAAGATCCCTAATAAATTATGGCATTTGTGTGCCCAACCCCTTACCCACTATCTCTCTCTCTCTCTCTCTCTCTCTCTCCCACTCCCACTCCCTCTATCTATCTAGTTCCCACTCTATGCGAGTTCTTAGCCTAATCCAAAGCTGCATTGCCCTGCACCACTGAGCCGCTTATCTGCGCTAAGTGGTTGCGGCCTGACATCGTTTATGGCTGAGGCATTGGGGGCATGTTTAACTAATACACCGAGGAGTTTAATTGAGAGTGGGATACAGGCAGACAGAGAGACTATAAACTGAGCTGCCTAATGAAGTCATTTGTGGCGCGAGCCTAAAGCTTCTCCTGCTCCTCTTTCCTTCCTGCCGCTGCTTCCTGTTGCTAGATTCTATTCAGGTTTTTGCCAAGTTATCAGCATGCCGTAAAGCTGTGTAAGCCATGCTCAAAAGGCAGCTGGAACCACAAAGCCAAACAGAATCCATCTGAAATCCAAGTGGTTGGAACACTGCCTGCACATTGGTCAGCTCCGACAGACAGAAATTAATTAGTTGTCATTTTTAACAATTGAGCCTGACATGGCAAATGAAGGCACAGGAAGTTGCCCCCGATGCTACCCCTTTCTCTCTCTCCTTCTCTCTCTATCTCTCTTTGTGTACCAGCAAGAATTAAACGTGTGGATGGAGCTGGAGCAGACTCTTGACAAATGATGTTGCCGCTGTGTGACGTGTGACAGATAAGTGCCGAAAAAGGTTTACAACTTTTGCCAAATGCCATTTATTATTGATGTCGTGCTTCCTCCTCTTTCACCCCTTTCTCCCCAAACCCTTATTTGTTACCACTTCTAGCCGGCAGCTAAATATGTACAAATGAAAGTTGTGTCAAAGTTTTAAACTACCCGGCAATTAGGCGCATTGCGTATACGACACCTCGGTCCATCAGTAAGAGAGAAACATACACACACACACACACACTCTAATGACATGCAATCAGATAACGTGGCTGCCGCCAGTCAACCAACTGATTGCAACAGACTTTCAAATCTTATTTAAATTTCACTCCATTTGACAACTGTCATATCGTAATTCCTCTCTAATCAGTACAGAAAATTCATATCCCATTTCACTTATTTGCAAACTTTTAGTTCGCTTAAACTGAAGCAAACCAAAATGTGTCAATAATAAAAGAGATATTCAATCAAATTGAAAATTCTAAGAGCTTAACACTACTTGCATTTACAGACAAATCAGGCGCTGCAAGCAGTAGATGTTAGTACGAGCTGCGAAGAGTTCACTGTTAACGTTAATGTTAGCACTGCTTCTATATATGCTATAAAATGCTTGCACTGCTTGCGATCATAATTAATTGATATTTGCACTGCATGCCCTTTTGCAATAATTTTGTATTTCGTTTGAATACCCCATTTCAAATAGTTACTGCATGATTTTAAACAAATTTAATTTAATTGCTTTTTATGGCATAAAGTAGTTGGTTTTATTTCATGCTTTGTTTGCTCCAAAAAATATATTTAAATAAATGGTGACTGCAAAAATATTAGTGGTCTATTTTAATTTTAATTTGAATAGCGGTCTATTATCCGATTAGATGTGCTGGCATGCATTACGCCGCATGCAAGCATAATTGCACAAAAAGGCTTACAATTCTCTCTCCCTCTCTCTTCCTCTTTACAGTTAAGAGAACAAGGCTCTGTGTCGCTTTCGGGATTACTTTGCAGACTTTTTCCAACTGAGCACACTGTATATAATATTAAAGTAATGTCAATATTAAATGTAAACATTTATGGATGTATATTTTTATATGTAAGCAGTTTCTTTTGCCATATTTGCACTAGCTGTTGCATTCTCAAAGGGCTCAAATTGGTTGCCCAGCAACTTTGAGAGCATTGAAAGCCAGAGGGCAATAGAAAACAAAGACCAAGATTAACAGCAGCTGGTCTAAACCGATTCGTTGAATGGCCAACAGCAATGCGGGCCAATTAGTTAACAGGCTGAATTTGAATATAGATAAGTATAGTATATATGTATGTACGTGTATGTGTGCACTATTAACTTATTCAAACAAGATACTAATCAAGCCCCTCGGCTAATGTTAATGCAAATGCAAGCAGTTTTCCAGCTGCTATTCATAATTACCATAAAATGGTAATGTCTTAGCCATCTCTTTATCGATTTCAATGACTAATATCTTAAATAAAGGATTGAATAATTAAAAAAAATAATAATAATTAAAAAGTTGCTCTTTTCTCTCCCCATAGGTTTGGTGATTATATTCCAGTGTAATTGAAGATGTTAGAGAGGTCATCAAACTATAGATATATTTATTTTATAGGTAAATACTTGTACTTATATATTGGATTTGGCATATTTGCCAAGGAGTGCATTAAGATAAAACCAAAATTGATGGCAAGTTGTGCTAGAATCAAACAAAAGTAAAGAAAGTCAAAGCCAAAGCTAAAGCCAAAGCCGATTAGCTGCTTAGCATGTAAGACAAGAACAGACACGAAACGACACGACACGACAAGAAAAGACAAGACAACTGAAAAGCTGAGCTGTGAGAAAAGAGAAAAGTGCCTAGGAGGATAGAGAAGTGAAGACATTGTCATCGGAGTGCGCAAATAAATCGCATTGCCAGAGCTTGAATTGAGATATTTGTGAGTGTATGCATGTGTGAGTGTGTGTGTGTGTATGCTTGTGTAAATACATACATACATACTATATATTTATATTGACACACATGTGGGCACAAGCTGCCAGTTGCCCACAGATCGAGTGCATTTTTATGTAAATAGAGAAGGGTGTAGGGGACTGTGTGTGCGAGTGTGTGTGCGGGTGTGTGTGCGGCTGTGTGGGAGTGTAACATGTTGTGTGCCAAGTGAAAATGCGTAAAAAGGCGACACCAAGCGTATTTGCATAGCCTGCTTTTAGGCGAAGCTGGCAAGAGTGCTGCCGACAGTGTTGCCATCAGTGTTGCCATTTAAGCTTATTTATAGCTGAGCATAGCATTTTGTTCTTGCAAAATCTATCAAATTGATGAAATGCTATTACTCAGAAATTAGGTAGTTTTTAAAATTGACGACTACTTTATCAGGTTAGATAACTTTAATAACTAATTACTCTCGAAAATAATCAAGTTGACTTTCATTGAGGAATGGGTCAATTTTAATTATTTAAATGTTTAACATCGATAAATAAAAATAGATAAAAATGAAAATATGCAAAAATTTTATAAATTGAATTTTTTTTTAGGGATACAGTAAAATTTTGAGCAGAGCTAAAATCGATTTAATATCGTTGTTGACAACTAAATTCGCTTTTTTTTTATAAAACTATTAGCATTTCGATAATTTCTTAAAACTATTTCTGGCTACTGTATATTGAACAAATTAGATATTTTAGCTTTAGAAATTCTGACAGCACTGATTGCCACTGAATGTCATTTAAAGAGCTTGACTTGGCTTTCGATTTCCGAAGAGCGCCAGACGGACAGACAGAGAGACATTTGGCTTTGGCTTGCTCTGTTAACATTCTTGTTCTCACTCTCAATCTCATTCGCATTCTCAGTCCCGTTTTCGTTTTCATTTCCTATTTACGCCTTGACAGACACGAAAGATGGAGACATCAAGTCACGTCGTTGTAACGCCCAAAACCAAAACATGCTTGTAACTGTACCTCCTCCCCTTGCCCCTTCCCTCCTCCGTTCACATAATACCCTCTCTCCTATTTTAGCCAAAAGTTATTGATTGAGATTGAGCCAAGACAGTCGGCACATGTGTTTGCAAATCATACTCGTATTCAATATATTGTTTGCGCTCTGTTACAAACCCCAAAACCAGCTAATACAACCCCTCACCATCCTTTTCACCCCCTCTCCGTACTGCTGCCCCCTTTCTACATGATGTTGCAATTGTTGTACTTACATTTGATTGCATTTGCCCCGAACAACTTGAACTTTGGGGGCTGCGCGTTTGTTTGCCAAAAATGTTGGCCCAAACTTTTGCAACTTAATCATGGTGTAGGGGTAACGGGGGAAGAACAGCAGGTTCATGCCACGTGCCTCTGTCTTTGTATCTGCCTCTGCCTCTGCCTGTGGCATCTGGCAACTGGCAACTGGCAGCCTGCACCTTCCTGCACCCAAAATATTGTTGGTAAAGTTTTCACATTAAATGCGTTTCATGCCAGCAAATTGTGAAATGAGTTTAGCTCCAACGCATTTTCTTACACTTGCCGAAGTATATTTTCCTTATTGTTCCAGGTCCCTTACTTACCAGAAAGGTGAAAGTCGTAAGTGAAAGTTGCCAACCACGGGGCATGGCCTTTTCCCCCAACATTGCTTTTATATCTTATTCAAATTGAAATATAACCGAAAAATTTCATAACATTTGCCCCTTAAGTAACCACATTTCGCATGTCGACGCTAAATCAAAGCCAATTTTATCCACGTCTGTCAGTTGCCTGGCATTTTTCTTAGTACTGCCAACTCCCGTTTTATTTATGAGGCAAGCTGGAAAAGCCATTTTACAGTTTTACTGTTTTGCAGTTAACATATTGAATGGCCAAACTCATGTTGAAAGAGTGCGGCCAAATTGTGCATAAAACTGACGAGGTTCATAGAAATACATAGGCTGAAAGTGTTGAAGATACCCTAAAAAAAAAGGGTATAGGCACTTTTCTGTGAGCTCAGACATATAATTGAATAATAACTGAAAGGCAAATAAGTTTAAAAGTCTGCATGTATTTTAAATTTACATTTAAAATTAAATTAATAATCAAAATGTAAAATGTTCTAAAAGTATATAAATTATGAAAAATTGGATTAGAGAAGCTTCGGAAGAAAACTTAATCAGATGATTAATAGCTAATTTTAATTTATTTATTATATTAAAATATGAATCATTTAAAATTGCAATATTACAGCATTCAAACTTCGACTACACCCTCAGCAACTCTACTCACTTTATTCATAAATATTTGAATATCATAGATTTTAATAGACCATTTCTCCGGTTTGCTGTCCAGCATTTCGTTGCTGAAAGTTTTCAGCCTTAAAGACGCTTTGCAGCTGAGCATTTTGTAGTACTTTATTTTAAGTGGAGTTGCATTTTGCAGATATCTTTATAAATACATCTGTATATGCCACTATATATTGTATGTAAGTATGAGTCTATATGGAAACTCGTACTTATATAAAGGAATATCAGCTCAACAGCCTTGTCAGCTTTGTAGTTGTTATTATTATGATTTTCTTTATAGTTGCTGTTGTTGTTGTGCTGTGCTATTATATGTATCTGGTTGCAAAGCTCATGCCGTGTGCATTTGTTGTGCTCGAACTCGCTCTTATTGCTCCGTGTCTGCCTTACTTTTGTCGCATTTTCCACTTGCTTTCACACGCACACACACAGTGAGATAAGCATACACATACTTGTAGGTAAAAGAGCCAATTCCATTGTCAATTTTTATATGAAAATGACCAAGCATTGTTGTTGCTGCTGCTGCTGCTGCTGTTGTTACTGCAGCCACAGTAGCTGCTGTTGTTGTTGTTGCTGTTGCCATTGCTGCTCTGGCTGCTGCTTGTTCATGCTGCTCAATTCCAGTTAAGAGATAAAATTTTTATGACATCACTTTTCTTTTTCATTATTTATTTGACCGAACAACGTTGCTGATGTTGCTGCCGTTACTGCTGTTGCTGTTGCCGCTGTTACCCCTTGACAATCCGCTGCAAATGATGAGCAACGATGCCTTGGGAGTTTATGAACTTTATGTTTATTGAAGCCATAAATTGGTAGTGCATATGGCTGTTGTTTGCTCCGGACACGCTGACGTATACGTGATATTACGTATACGTTGCCCGATTTGATGATACGCTCCCATTTCACGATGCATGCAGTCCACAGACAGATGGTATATAATTTTAATTAATATTTTAAGATAAGCTCTAAGCAATTAATTCGTTTGTGCCTACAAAATTGCACAAATTAATGTGATTAGATGGGGAAGCGCATTGCAAACTGTTTAATTGAAATTTATATAAATGGGACTGACTCGAAAATGCAATTAACAAAACGCAATATATGGCTTTCTGCTTCACTTTATCTTGTGTTCTCAGTGACAAATTGCTGGGTAAATACGAATGAAAACTTATTAAAAATTTTTTATTATAAATATTAATAATTTTATTTAAAATGGCACTTAATAAAATATATTAATAATTTATTTTTTAAGTGCGGCAAATTGTTCCAAGTGGAACTTCAGTTAATTAATACCTTAAAAGTCGAACAGGAAACCATTATTGATTTTGGTGATGTACGCATTATGGGACGAGAACGTTCATTGAATGGAACAGTCTACATAACGGAGGACATCAATGCTGAAAACTTTCAGATGTCAGACGACTTTCAAACAGATCCTTTCAGAAATGGGGAATGGAGGAATATGATATTCTCAGTGCCTTTGATGAACATCTGTGAAGTATATTGGCAGCTATGGCAAGCAGACATTGTGACAAGGAGAGAACACAAATCTTCCTTTCGACGGTAAACAGTGTCAACTGCCAAAAGAAACTTACTATATAAAGAACATGTTAATGAACAGCGAAACTTGGCCGAAAATAATGCCCATTGGTAATGTGAAATCCAACTTTCGATTCTTTAAACAGGAAAAAGCCAATGGAGGCGTCAGCGTGCAAACCAAAATTATTCAAAGACCAAGCAAAAAAATCGAAAAGTATCCAAATTATATTTAAAGTAAGTCATACCAATTCAATTGGTTATTGTTTGCATATGAATCTGAAGCACTTTAAATCAACCAATTTGTCAAGTTTCTGATTTCAATAGCTGTACAATAAATGTTGCTGTTGAATGCCTGCAAATCTGCAAATTTCCGCAAATGGATCACATTAAAACACACTAAAAACCCATTAAATTCAAATAAAATCCCATTTTTGTGCATTTAATGTCATAAATCACAGAATTTCACAGCACATGCATTAGGCGAGCCTCACACACACACAACAAACACACACAACAAACACACACGGCACACACAAGGAGAAAACTGGTAGCTTAGCTGCCACTGACAAAAGCCAAACAATGCGAATTGTGCGTTGGGTCTGAATCCAACAACAGCCATGTGAACAATATGTATCTGCTTGGGTCCCGGTCCTGACTCAAATTTCTGACCCAACCTGGCGCCCATACCCGACCTCACTTATAGCAGGAGTATATCAGACTCTCATAACTTTTTGAAAAATAAAGTACTTATGCGAAATTTCACCTCGGACATGACTTGAAATTTTGTTTACTTAGATAATTTAATCTTTTTCGACTATCAGCCATTCGCTATCTAGTTTTTTAATACAAACCCTTGACATTTTTTTTAAAAACTTTGATCCCTCATACACGTAACTTCATCAAAAATTAATAGATTTTCAGGCAGAACGTCATTTAAAATTTGAATCTGCATTCAAATGTTATACATTACATTTCATATTTGTCACCTACAAGCCAAATATTATCCAATTATTCTTACCAACCCCATGACATTATTTGAAAATCTTTGATCTCTCATAACTTTGTCAAAACTTACCCGATTTTCATGCGGAACGTCATTTTTTTCATGATTTGGCCTCCAAATTGATTCTGCATTCATATTTTATTCATTAAAAATTTTCATATTTTTCGACTATAAGCCAAATATCATCCAATTTTCCTTACCAACCCTTTCAGGTTTTTTCAAAAACTTTGATCTCTCATAACCTTGTCAAAACTTAACCAATTTTCAAGTGGAATATCATTTTGTTCATAATTTGGCCTCCAAATTGATTCTGCATTCACATTTTGTACATTAAAAAATGTCATATTTTTCGACTATAAGCCAAATATCATCCAATTTTCCTTACCAACCCCTTGAGGTTTTTCTCAAAACTTTGATCTCTCATAACTTTGTCAAAACTTAACCAATTTTCAAGTGGAATATCATTTTGTTCATGACTTGGCGTCCAAATTGATTCTGCATTCACATTTTATACATTAAAAAAATGTCATATTTTTCGACTATAAGCCAAATATCATCCAATTTTCCTTACCAACCCCTTGAGGTTTTTTTCAAAAACTTTGATCTCTCATAACTTTGTCAAAACTTAACTAATTTTAAAGTGGAATATCATTTTGTTCATAATTTGGCCTCCAAATTGATTCTGCATTCACATTAAAAAAAATGTCATATTTTTCGACTATAAGCCAAATATCATCCAATTTTCCTTACCAACCCCTTGAGGTTTTTTCAAAAACTTTGATCTCTCATAACTTTGTCAAAACTTAACCAATTTTCAAGTGGAATATCATTTTGTTCATAATTTGGCCTCCAAATTGATTCTGCATTCATATTTTATTCATTAAAAATTTTCATATTTTTCGACTATAAGCCAAATATCATCCAATTTTCCTTACCAACCCTTTCAGGTTTTTTCAAAAACTTTGATCTCTCATAACCTTGTCAAAACTTAACCAATTTTCAAGTGGAATATCATTTTGTTCATAATTTGGCCTCCAAATTGATTCTGCATTCACATTTTGTACATTAAAAAAATGTCATATTTTTCGACTATAAGCCAAATATCATCCAATTTTCCTTACCAACCCCTTGAGGTTTTTCTCAAAACTTTGATCTCTCATAACTTTGTCAAAACTTAACCAATTTTCAAGTGGAATATCATTTTGTTCATGACTTGGCGTCCAAATTGATTCTGCATTCACATTTTATACATTAAAAAAATGTCATATTTTTCGACTATAAGCCAAATATCATCCAATTTTCCTTACCAACCCCTTGAGGTTTTTTCAAAAACTTTGATCTCTCATAACTTTGTCAAAACTTAACTAATTTTAAAGTGGAATATCATTTTGTTCATAATTTGGCCTCCAAATTGATTCTGCATTCACATTTTGTACATTAAAAAAATGTCATATTTTTCGACTATAAGCCAAATATCATCCAATTTTCCTTACCAACCCCTTGAGGTTTTTTCAAAAACTTTGATCTCTCATAACTTTGTCAAAACTTAACCAATTTTCAAGTGGAATATCATTTTGTTCATAATTTGGCCTCCAAATTGATTCTGCATTCACATTTTGTACATTAAAAAAATGTCATATTTTTCGACTATAAGCCAAATATCATCCAATTTTCCTTACCAACCCCTTCAGGTTTTTTCAAAAACTTTGATCTCTCATAACTTTGTCAAAACTTAACCAATTTTCAAGTGGAATATCATTTTGTTCATAATTTGGCCTCCAAATTGATTCTGCATTCACATTTTGTACATTAAAAAATGTCATATTTTCGACTATAAGCCAAATATCATCCAATTTTCCTTACCAACCCCTTGAGGTTTTTTCAAAAACTTTGATCTCTCATAACTTTGTCAAAACTTAACCAATTTTCAAGTGGAATATCATTTTGTTCATGATTTGGCCTCCAAATTGATTCTGCATTCACATTTTGTACATTAAAAAAAATGTCATATTTTTCGACTATAAGCCAAATATCATCCAATTTTCCTTACCAACACCAACCCCTTGAGGTTTTTTCAAAAACTTTGATCTCTCATAACTTTGTCAAAACTTAACCAATTTTCAAGTGGAATATCATTTTGTTCATGATTTGGCCTCCAAATTGATTCTGCATTCACATTTTATACATTAAAAAAATGTCATATTTTTCGACTATAAGCCAAATATCATCCAATTTTCCTTACCAACCCCTTGAGGTTTTTCAAAAACTTTGATCTCTCATAACTTTGTCAAAACTTAACCAATTTTAAAGTGGAATATCATTTTGTTCATGATTTGGCGTCCAAATTGATTCTGCATTCACATTTTGTACATTAAAAAAATGTCATATTTTTCGACTATAAGCCAAATATCATCCAATTTTCCTTACCAACCCCTTGAGGTTTTTTCAAAAACTTTGATCTCTCATAACTTTGTCAAAACTTAACCAATTTTCAAGTGGAATATCATTTTGTTCATGATTTGGCCTCCAAATTGATTCTGCATTCACATTTTATACATTAAAAAATGTCATATTTTCGACTATAAGCCAAATATCATCCAATTTTCCTTACCAACCCCTTCAGGTTTTTTCAAAAACTTTGATCTCTCTTAACTTTGTCAAAACTTAACCAATTTTCAAGTGGAATATCATTTTGTTCATGATTTGGCCTCCAAATTGATTCTGCATTCACATTTTATACATTAAAAAAATGTCATATTTTTCGACTATAAGCCAAATATCATCCAATTTTCCTTACCAACCCCTTCAGGTTTTTTCAAAAACTTTGATCTCTCATAACTTTGTCAAAACTTAACCAATTTTCAAGTGGAATATCATTTTGTTCATGATTTGGCCTCCAAATTGATTCTGCATTCACATTTTGTACATTAAAAAAATGTCATATTTTTCGACTATAAGCCAAATATCATCCAATTTTCCTTACCAACCCCTTGAGGTTTTTTCAAAAACTTTGATCTCTCATAGCTTTGTCAAAACTTTATCAATTTTCAAGTGGAATATCATTTTGTTCATGATTTGGCCTCAAATTGATTCTGCATTCACATTTTGTACATTAAAAAATGTCATATTTTCGACTATAAGCCAAATATCATCCAATTTTCCTTACCAACCCCTTGAGGTTTTTTCAAAAACTTTGATCTCTCATAACTTTGTCAAAACTTAACCAATTTTCAAGTGGAATATCATTTTGTTCATGATTTGGCCTCCAAATTGATTCTGCATTCACATTTTATACATTAAAAAAATGTCATATTTTTCGACTATAAGCCAAATATCATCCAATTTTCCTTACCAACCCCTTGAGGTTTTTTCAAAAACTTTGATCTCTCATAGCTTTGTCAAAACTTAACCAATTTTCAAGTGGAATATCATTTTGTTCATGATTTGGCCTCCAAATTGATTCTGCATTCACATTTTGTACATTAAAAAAATGTCATATTTTTCGACTATAAGCCAAATATCATCCAATTTTCCTTACCAACCCCTTGAGGTTTTTCAAAACTTTGATCTCTCATAACTTTGTCAAAACTTAACCAATTTTCAAGTGGAATATCATTTTGTTCATGATTTGGCGTCTAAATTGATTCTGCATTCACATTTTATACATTAAAAAAGTCATATTTTCGACTATAAGCCAAATATCATCCAATTTTCCTTACCAACACCAACCCTTGAGGTTTTTCAAAAACTTTGATCTCTCATAACTTTGTCAAAACTTAACCAATTTTCAAGTGGAATATCATTTTGTTCATGATTTGGCCTCCAAATTGATTCTGCATTCACATTTTATACATTAAAAAAATGTCATATTTTTCGACTATAAGCCAAATATCATCCAATTTTCCTTACCAACCCCTTGAGGTTTTTTCAAAAACTTTGATCTCTCATAACTTTGTCGAAACTTAACCAATTTTCAAGTGGAATATCATTTTGTTCATGATTTGGCCTCCAAATTGATTCTGCATTCACATTTTATACATTAAAAAAATGTCATATTTTTCGACTATAAGCCAAATATCATCCAATTTTCCTTACCAACCCCTTGAGGTTTTTTCAAAAACTTTGATCTCTCATAACTTTGTCAAAACTTAACCCATTTTCAAGTGGAATATCATTTTGTTCATGATTTGGTTTCCAAATTGATTCTGCATTCACATTTTGTACATTAAAAAAATGTCATATTTTTCGACTATAAGCCAAATATCATCCAATTTTCCTTACCAACCCCTTGAGGTTTTTTCAAAACTTTGATCTCTCATAACTTTGTCAAAACTTAACCAATTTTCAAGTGGAATATCATTTTGTTCATGATTTGGCCTTCAAATTGATTCTGCATTCACATTTGTACATTAAAAAATGTCATATTTTTCGACTATAAGCCAAATATTATCCAATTTTCCTTACGAACCCCTTGAGGTTTTTTCAAAAACTTTGATCTCTCATAACTTTGTCAAAACTTAACCAATTTTCAAGTGGAATATCATTTTGTTCATGATTTGGCCTTCAAATTGATTCTGCATTCACATTTTGTACATTAAAAAATGTCATATTTTTCGACTATAAGCCAAATATTATCCAATTTTCCTTACGAACCCCTTGAGGTTTTTTCAAAAACTTTGATCTCTCATAACTTTGTCAAAACTTAACCAATTTTCAAGTGGAATATCATTTTGTTCATGATTTGGCGTCCAAATTGATTCTGCATTCAAATTTTATACATTAAAAAATTGTCATATTTTTCGACTACAAGCTTAATATAATCAAATTTACCTTACCCTTGACATCATTTGAAAAACTTTGATTTCTCATTACTTTCTCAAAAATTAACCAACTGTAGTAAAGTACGTTAGAAGGTACTAAAATTAAACAAATAAAATTAAAGTAAAGTGAAAAGAAAATTAGTTCTTGCCAAAGATTAGCTACGGGTATATTTAAGTCGAGTATCTAAAGTGGTCAGTTGTTTTGTTGTGTGTGTGTCTGTGCCATTTTGTAAACATGCAAATGCAGAATGTCCCTTTTTTGGCATTGGCTTTGGCTTTGGACGTTGCTTGGTGTTTTGTTTTGCGGTCGCAAGGCATTTAAATGCCGCACATTAATGCAATCCAGGCCGGATTTCTGTTGCCGTTGCTGCCTCCGCTGCTCCTCTGCCTCTCTTGTATTCATTGAGCAATAAAATCGAAATATTCCAATATAGATATATACGTATACATGTGCTTTGGGGTTGTGGCAACAAACAAACAGTTTTTGCACAGACGAACAAATTTGTCAGACGCAAATTTCATTGGCATTTTATTTCGGTTGCCCATTTTGTGTGTGCGGTCATCCAATTGGGGACAGCTAAGGAGAGGGATAGGAAATGTAATGCAATAGCTCATAATTAATTGATGTGACAGCCGTAGCAGCAGCAGTCAGTAGTCAGTAGTCATAAGTCCGTTAAGCCAGTAACAAGTTGCAATATGGACACAGAACACAGGACATAGGACATTGGACAATATTGGTGGAGCAACACATGTTGCAAGCTAAACGAAGCTGTCATAAAAACAAAAAAGAACTTAGAACAAAAGGCAAACTTGGTAAAAACGAAATCGCATAAATGCATGAATGTATTCTGAAGCAGGTGCAGCTGCTGCTGCACATGTTAGTCGGGAGAAAAGAGCCAAGAGCCAGAAACGAGGCACTGACGTGGCAAGAGTAGAGTGGAACACAGTGGGAGATGTAGCCAAATTAATAACCCAACAAATAATACCATAATTTTTTATACTACAGAACAAACAAAAAGCTGGTTTTAAATTTATTTTTTATTTTGTTTATTTTGTTATAAATGTCTGTATTATAAATCTTCAAGCTTTATAACCAGATAAATGTTTCGAGTCTGTACACCATTCTGAAATTAAATTCTAAAATAATTGTTTTTGGTAAAATATTTAAAAACGAACATTAAAACTAGGGACATAACACAATAACAGATAACATATACATATTCTTTTAGTAATAACAAGCCTTTAGCTTTAATGCAAATAAATCAAAAATAAAAAGTATAATTGTTATTTTAATTAAATAAATTATTATAAGCAATTGCAGATTTGAGACAGCTAAACATATTGAAAAGCTTTAAAAATTTCTCTGGTATATTAATAGGCGAATGAAAAGTTGAATTTATAGCCGCTAGATCGGCTATTTTTTCCACTGTGCGAAAGTGGAAGCTAAGAGCCGACAGTTATATAGTCGGCCTCAGTGAGCAACTACAAAACACTTTGCCAACATTCAGGCAACAGCAGAAGCTGCAGCAGCAACAATAAAAGTGAAAATCGCACTCTGGGCATTGGAAAATGCTATAAACGTGTCGCTTCCACAGTCTGTCTGGCAAACCCATCTTCTCACTACTCTCCTCACATCTCTTTTCCCATCTCTCGTGCCTTTAACCTTCGTTGGTTGTAAAGTTTGCCATATTTTTGGTGCCATACCAAAGCATATGGCGTTGCTTACCTGTTTTGTATTGCACAGACATATGTTTCGGTTTCAGTTGCCCTCCTCTCCACTCCTCTCCTCTTCTCCTCTGTTTACTCTTCTCGAGTCACTACTGTACTATATGGCTGCCCTATGAATAATGGCAATGGCAATGCCTGCCTGGCCTGCCTTGCAGCTTATTGTGTGAATTATTAGCGCTGTGTGTATTAAAATGCAGCTCAAGCTAATGCAGCCTTACACAGTCACACTCTAACACACACACTCACACTCACTTACACACAAGATAGCATACGAGGCGTATGTGTAATGTGATTTACAATCCCAACTACTCGACTGCGCATTTAATGTGCGGCTTTATGGCCACAATAGTATTTAACAAGCAAACTGCAAAGTCATTGAGCATCTGAAATCCAATAATACGAGTACAGCAAATACATATTCATATGAAGCATGAACTACTCAGATACATAACCAGTCAGACAGTTAAACAGACAGGCAGTTGAAACTATAGTCATAGTTTATGCTTTGCTTCAAATAATTATATGACTTCATCCTGCTTATGTTATGAATAAATATATAAGAAGAAAATTTTATGGATGTATTATGGATTACAATTTGTACGTGTCCCTAATTATTTAAAAATATAATTGTATTTTGTAATTTAAATTTTGATTAGATTTTTAAAGCTAAAATAATGTAATTACAATTATAATATTAAATTTATCAGCAATCACAATAAAATAAAATAAAAGCTTATATTTATCTGCAATAATATTTTACAAATGCATTGCAATTATATTAAATAAAATAATAAATAATAATAAAATTAAAATGAATTACATGATATTGTTTACAGACTCAAACACAAACTCGATTATTATTGCCATCAAAGCATTAATTTTCTTTGTAGCGTATAGTTTGGCTTATCCAGCAATTATTCACAATATTCACATTTATCAGAGCAAATCAATTCATTAAATGTTTTTGTAAATTCGGTTGCTGATTCCCATTGATTTAAACATGTCACGTAGCAGACTGAAAGCAACTCTCTTGAAATTGACAATTATTGCTCCACGAGTCGCATTCATAACATTATGAATACACTCACACACATATGTAAATTCGATGCATACTGTTTTAATCGTTTAATGAGCGCATTATGCATTATTAATTATATTGTTTAAGGCAGGCAAACAATTCATGCTGGCATTTTTAATGAGACGCCTTTAGGCCAATAGCTTACTCACTGCGTTGTTGTTGTTACCAATTGTTGTTGTTGCCAAGTTGGTTGCCAGGTGTTGTGCTTCGCTAACCATAATGAAATTTATATTACACGCTGATCCACGGTTTGTTTTTGCTGATAAGTAACTGATGCTAAAAATCAACATCTTTCAACGCTGCGTATACGTAATGTAATTGATGAGCAAACAAAGTAAGTGTGTGTGTGTGTGTGTGTGTGTGTGTGTGTGAGTGTGGCGTGACCTGCATTGCTGTCAGTTTGCCAGTCAGGGCTGCACTTCATCGTTGCCGTTGGCGCTGCCTGCAAACAGGAAACGGATGCAAAACTGTGGCAACAGGAAACGCAGTCGTCGGATTGCCACAGCCAGAGGCAGAGGCAGAAGCAGAAGCAGTGACAGAAGCTGAGCGAGCACAACAATTAAAGCGATAAAAGCGCAAAATGGTCACAATTCAGCAGCGTTAATCAGGAGCAGGCGACAGCCACATAGATGCGGATATGAGCAGCAGGAGGAGGAACAGAAGAAGCAACAGAAGCAGGATCAGAGGCAAAAGCAGAAGAGAGAGAGAGAGAGAGAGAGAGCAGAAGGGGAAAGGGAACAGAAGGATGAGCAAGGGAGAGACCAGGAGGAGGCAAAAGCTGACGCAGAATGGCAATTTAAAGGCACTTGAAAGCCTTGGTGCTTGTAATGAGCATACTTGGGGATGCAGTGCAACCAAACGGCAGCCACATGATGATGACACACATTTCCCCTGACTGCCCTGGTTGCACTGGTGGCCCTGGTCGGCTGCACGTTAGTATGCAGCTTAATGTATGCCACTCCATGAGTCTGCTGGCTAGTGGCAAATGGAAAACTCGTCCGGCCACAAAATGAGCCTTAAATTTTTGGGTGCAATTTAAAGCATTTAATTTACAGACCGCTGTCAGGTGAAGCCCTGTCTGATTGAGCTAATGGACAAGCATTTTGCAAGCTATACAAGTGCAGAGTCCACATGCAGTGGACTGTCGCCAGTTCTTTGTCATTCATCCAGAGAGAAATGGAGAGAGAGATAGCAGAGAATCCACTCAATTAAGTGCATTTGGCTTTGATGTGCCACAACGCAACATGCGGCAACTGCATGCCGCTAACTGGCCTGAGGAGATGCAGAAAAAACAGCAGGAAGGGCAGCAGCATTTTCTGTTGGCTTCGTAATTCAATTTTCTGGAGTCTAGCCAATCTGCAGCCTGCTCAACTTTTGTTTGATTTTTGCAGTTGCAGGTAACAAAGAACAATATACAGATGGTCTTCATAAAAGCATCTTTGTAAGCACATTATTGCAATCAAATCACATTGTAAGTGTAATTTTGGAATTGCTATAGAACATAGCTAGAGATTAAAGACTGCTGAAAATGAGATTCAGCCTGAAAATTAATTAATTACTGACAAATGTATATGATATGAAATGCAAAACTAGCTTAGAAAGGAAATCCTGTTAAACATTTAATAAGCTTTACTTTTTTTTTTTTTGGCATTTTTAAAACGTATAAAATTGTGTGATTACAAATTATTAATATTTTCAGAATTTAACTTTTTTATAAGCTTTCCGTTGATTTAAAATAAAACTAAAACAGTTAATAAAAAGCAAAGTATAATAATCATCAATTAGTCATATAAAATGATATACTTTTAATAGGGATACTAAAGAATATAACGCATACGACGCATTGCACTTGTGTCTGTTTTCATAGCATACATTCAAGCGCATAATCAAGTGCGCTGCAGAGATGGGAATTGGGATTGGGATGGGGATTTGGTTAGGGATAGAGTGCATTAGCAGTTAAATGGTAAATGCAAATGCAGTTAACCAGTAAATAGAGAGAGACAGAGAGAGAGAGAGAGTGAGCTGGAGAGTTGCTGTCTAATCCATTAGCCGCGTTTAGCCAGATAAACAGCCAAGAACCGCAGTGGCAACAGCAGAGTTGCCACAAAACCAACAGAATTCGCATCATTCGAATACTTTTTTCGTATGTATGTTGCTGCCACACATTAACGCTGGTTGCAGCAACCTAAATCAGCCCAGAAGCTCTTGCCGCTGACCAAATGCTGTCTGACTTTTGTGCTGTGAATTGGGTCAAGCGGCTGCCACAAAAAAACGGGGCAAGTGAATGGCAAATGGCAGCCGGACCAGCGATGCATGCATTTTAATTGCAAATTTCAGGGCAACACTAGAGCGGAGCAGGAGAGAGAGGGGCATAGCATAGGTAAAAAAGGTCTGCGAATAATTTATTTGAGGCGCTTAGCACGGGATTAACGGTAAATGTAAGCCAGCCAACGAACCGGAAATGGATTACATAGCAGCGGATGTAGAAAGTCACACGTAATTTAATATCACGCTGGCAATTTACGGTGCTCAGAGAGACTCTGTGTGTTTATGTGTGTGTGTGTGTGTGTGTGTGTGTTTGGAGAGAGAGGTAATTGCATCTGTCGTGTGCGGCTGCAATTGGCAATAGAATTTAAACTGATGCCCCATCATGATGCCAAAGCACTTTAAGCATTGGCCAAATGAGCAGACGAACGAAGCAACAGGAAGAGGAAAATCTGGAACATCAGTAGTAGCTTCCTAAGAGGTAAGGAACTAAAGTAACTGCCATAATATAAGAAAACTGAAAAAAATGTATATTGAGAGACTTTTGAATGCTTCGAAGTCTGTGATAGCCTGTTCCTCGAGATTCCAGCAGATACTGTAGATTTCGACCCTCAATTTATAAATTTTCTTTTAATTATGGCAATGCATTATTTTTTGCTGTATTTAAAGCATGTTTGAATTGAAATTGTTTCAATTTGTAACTAATGTTAAGTATTTTTAGATCTTGTTAATAAAATCCTTAAATAAAAAAGTGTTTATAAAGTTTGTTAAAAGAAAATAGAAGAAGATGCGACAATCCTTATATGAATCATATACGTAAATTTTAAATCAGCATCGACTGCCAAGTCAATATAGTCCTTTATTTACTGAAATGTCCGTCTGTCTGTCCAACCATTTACCATGATCTCCTAGAGACTACAATAGCTAAAGCTATAACATTTTCTGACAATACGAAAAACGTGTTTACAATAAAATTTTTGAAAGTCCTTTAGAAGATTAAAGGACTCGCAAGTTATTCAGCAAATTTTAAATTTAAGGCATCAACTCAATATTTAACTCATTTATTTTGATCTATAACTGATGGCATCTTTTTGTGCCGCCCTCGTAGACAACCTTGCATATGTTTTCTGCCATATTTACACACACACACACACACAAGTTGTTGCTCCTTTTTCCCCCATTGCCCTTTGATAGCTCGTTGCCATTGCCATCATCAGATCAACTACGATTCCAGCTGCTATTTCCACTCCTCCTACAAATACAATTCCTGGTCTTACCCTCAGTCCCATCCACTTTCTGTCTGCTCGTCGTTCATCATTCAACTCAGTTGAGGGGGGGTGGGTGTGGGGAAACCTTTTTGGCCAGCAACCACGTTGGCAACCTTAATTGGCTTTGAGGCAAATGTGTTTCAAATCTGATTTCGCATATGTGAGCACTCTGACTTGATGGTGGAAATTCGCGCTTTTCCTGACAACAATTCCTTCTTCATCACACGTTCATTGGCATGCTCGCTTTCCCGCTTTTCATCACTATGCTAATGTTATTAACAGCTTTAATTTGTGCTAGTTGCTGACATGGCTAAAATTAGTCACTGTTGTTGTTGGCTAGTGACCTTTGCCCTTTTACCTTCTGGCATTTTGGCTGGCGCTTCTTGTCAATAACAAAACAATGCCAACAGTTGTAAACAATTATGTACAGCATTGAACAGTGTGCCATTGTTTTTTCAACACACACACACACACACACACACACACACACACACACAGGCATAACAACTACACAGCCACTTCCACTTCCAGCTCCACTTCCGTTTCCGGTTGGCAGCAAATTCACGCCATGCTTCTGATGCTAGTGTTTTTGCTTCCTAATACCCTGTAGGCAATCAGGAATAAAGTTTTAGCTAAAGCCAGAAATATTTGGAAATTGCATGTGCAATTTTTAATTGTTTTACAGAAGAATTTCCCTACAGAAAATCAATGCAGAAACTTTATTGAGAAGAAATCTCGTATGATAAAATAAATATTATTTTTCTTGCTGGACTGTAAATTCGAGTATTTGAAATCATTGCACTCTAAGAAAAGTTTCACTGTATTAAGGAAGCTTAATGTAGAGAAGTCTTTCTGTAGTTGGCTGTTCTTTTTTTTAGCTTAAGCTCCCTTTGTTTTTGCTTTTGATTAGTTTTCTTCATTACACTAAAGTATCCCATTTTCATTTCCATTTTTCTCTTTATCTGTTTTCCCTCTTTGTCCCCAATTTTTCTCTTATCTTCTCTTGATCCCTGTCAGTTGCTCTCTTCCTGACTAATTCCTTTTCCTTATTCTTATTTTCTATGTTTTTCCACTATCAACTGTTTTCCTCCCTTTCCTAAAAATATCTTCTAATTCTCTCACTTTAACTTTTTCTTTCTTACTCCTTTTCTTTAATTATCTCTTATGATTCACTTTTGCTCTCTTTTGTAATTTTCACTACTTTAATTTTTGCCCTAGCTCGCTATCTTTCACTCTCCCTACCTCCCATTATTCTTTTCTTCCTAAATCCTTTTCTATATTCCACCCATTATCTCTCTTTTTCTTTCTCCCTATCTCGCTTGGCCCTTGCTGGGTATCTGTCATGTCCAGCACACTCTGTTATTGCATTCTTGCATATTATTTATGTTACCAAGACTTTGCGCCATATTTATTTGTATTGTATAAACAAGCGCATAAACTTTTTGCGGCCAGTGAACCAATGCAGCATCCACAGAGAATGTGAATTCTCCAACTGCAGTGCTACCCCAATTCCCCGACCCCGACCCCGAACCCAACTCCATACCAAACCAAACCAGATTCCAAACTCAAATCCCAATCCCAAATGGACGAATCCAGCTCCTGCTGCAGTCATGCATATCCCGCTGGCAACCATAATTGTTTTTTGAAGTGTTCGTCGGCTAGACTTTATTTATTGTTCCCCACACACACACACACACCCAAAACACACACATGCCGCACTGCAAATGGACAGCGGTTTAGAGACTTTTTTAACAGTGGATTTTGGCGCAGGCAACTGACCAACAGTTCAACTCCCTCTCAATGTGTGTTTGTTATATTTATTTACATTTATTTTTACAGTTTGATTGACTTTTTGGCTTTGAATTGATTCACTTTGCGTATGCAAATCCTTTCAGCACACACAGCGCGAAAGAGATAAGCAGAGTGAGAGAGAGGGAGAGAGAGAGAGAGAAGTGAGCTCAATTAATGCATTTGCATTTGCTGATTTGGCATGCAAATTTGCAGAGGTTTTTCTGCAGCTGGGTTGCATGACAAATTTGCATGCCACCTGGCAAACTGCTTATGGTAATGAGACGCAATGCCACACCACGCTCATTTCCCCTTTTTCCCCCTTGTCTTGGCAACTAATAATCCAAAACGCAACTTGACAACTTTCTTTCAAATGGCGACCGAAATTGAGTGGCGTTTTGCGAACCAGCTGGTAACTTATGATGAAAGTTGTTTGCCAAACAACAATAAAATAAATTGCGCAAAGTGCAAACAAAAAGTTGTAGACACACCCTACTCCCGCTCCTGCTCCTGCTCCTGCCCCACTCCTGGCCCTGCCGTGGCCCACCCCTCTACTTGGAACGCAGCAAGCTGCCAACTCGTGTCAATTGTCATTTGTGCTTGTACTTTTGTTGCCTCCCAGCAGACTTTGTCTTTGTGTTTGCTCCTTGGTGCTTGGTCCTTGCAGTTGTTACGCTTTTATTGCTATTGTTGTTGCCTGCGCCTGCTGTTATGCTTATTATTTATATTACTCGGGCACGGCAGGAGCTCGGCGACTGAGACTGAGACGGAGACTGCTTTTTGTGTGTAGGTGTTAAGGAATTTGATTTGCCTGCCGCCGTTTTATGAAGTGAGCGCAGCGTGTGACTCAATTTGTTGTCGTTGTTGTTTTTGCATTCATTTTATATTAAAACCCAGTGAGCTGTAAACGACAAACGGAAGTTCAATTCACTGCAAAACATCAGTACATAGATACGAGTACGTTAAATTATAATACATATCACATGCGAGTAACATAATAATATTTCATCTTTCTGCACATTTTACAAAATTTAATAAAAATAAACAAACAGCGTGACAGCTTAAAGCCACCCACAGTATTCAGCAATTTGCATTTCAATGAGCTGATGACTTTTAATATTTTGTTATGCATTCATATATTCAACAGCAGCGCTTGAAATAGTGGTAAGATTTGGCTAAATATATTCTATGCATGCCGAAATAAAATTGTTATTTTCATACAAACTCTGTTTTAAATATATGCAATACATGGCGTATTTATAATATTAAAAATGTAACTTATTATGCAACTGTTAACTACGCAAGCCATGTAAACTGAAGACTTACGTAACAAAAACTTACTATGTTACCATTCACATAATGCGTTAATTTTAATTTAACATAACATTCTTATGCTAATCTTGCCCGCAATGTAAACGTTCTCTGATCTCGCTTCGCTCAGTTAACAGTAACAGTTTAATATAAATTGCACAAGCAGTGTATTTTAACTGCTTGTACTGCTTAGTGTTACTGCCTTTATTCAAGTGTCCTCAATTAGTATTCATAATTGAATATCTTAAAAATGCTTGCTGCATCAGAAATAAATTGAACTATTTTTTTCTGTCAGTTCCTTAAGTATCTAGAGAATGGCATCCATTGCAATCAGAGCTATAACAATAATAACATTGTGTTCCTTCAAGCAGCTGCTACTTTTATTCTTTTATTTATTTTCGATTTCATTTCAGAGGGAGCGAGAAATGTGTCCGGTTGCCAGTTGGTTGACTTCCTTTTTGTGCTGTTGCTGCTCCTGTTGTTTGCTTTCATCTCTTATTACATTCTGCAAAATGCAAAGTACTTTGCTATGGCTTGGTTTGGGTTTTTGCCGTGGGTTTTTTGGTCACAGTCCGATATTGTGAGAAGTTAGATTGCTGCAGTTGAAACTGTTGGTTGAAAGTCGCCAAAGACGTTGGCTTTCAATAAATATTTATGAAAAATGTTAATATATATTTTTTTTTGTATTATTATTTTTTTTCCGTTTTCTTTTGTTGCAATTTCAGTTATTTTGCATTTTTGTGCGCGTGTTGCCTTTTAATCTAAATGTTAATTCGCATGAAATGAATCAGTTAAGCAGCAAAGGCAAAGGCAACGTGGCGTATGCGTAATGCGCTTCAAAGTTAAATGTTGGCTTTGCTCTGTGTTTGTGTGTGTGTGTGTGTGTGTGTGTCTTTGAGTGTGTGCTTGTGCATGAGAATTAATTGGAGCACGCTACGTAACAAAATGCTCCTTGGGGAGCAATTGCCAGACAAAGTTCAAGTGGTTGCGGTTTCCAAGAGAGGAGGTTGAACACAATATCAAATATTTAGACTCTGCTGCCAGCTGCAACAGTTTAAAAAGAAGAAGAATTGCTAGCAGCAGGTGAGATTTTAATTAAAGCTACAGCTTTCGTTTAAACCGCAGCCGTAGGTTAATTAGTTGACAGACAAACAGCAGAGCGCATTCCACAATTATCAGTAGACCGCCGATTTTGAAACTGGTATAACGCATACGCAGTGTTGCACATTTAAGGCTGGCCGAAAGCATTAAGAGTGTTGTCCAATTTGCTTGGAAAACGAGCTGCCAATCAGCCTAACAATTATGAATGGCCAGCTCCAGCAAGTATTGGCCTCTCTCTCTCTCTCTCACTCTCTCTCGCTTGATTTATCCCGTAATTAAGGCTGGCATGCGCATTGCGTTTGCACTTTGACCCCCAGTTCGTTCCTTTGATGCAACAAATTGAAATAAATTGCCAAAAGCTCGCATCGAATTTCATATGCAGCTGCGCTAACAAGCTAACCAACCAGGCAGACAGACAGACAGGCAGACAGACAGGCCTCCTGTAACAAAACCTCACCAGGATATGCGATAAAGTGCGCCCAACGCACAGTGTGATATCTGATTGGTTAAGCGTAAAAATAGTATTAACTTACAAGATTATAACGTTTTGATAGTTTTTCTGGAATAGCATCTTAAAGACACCTTATAAAATTTTTTTTTTTATTTTCATATATATTTTCATTTTTAAAAATGTTTTTTTTATTCCATTTTCCTCAGTCAGTATTCCCTTTTGAATTTCTTCCTCAATTTTCTTTGACACCTATAATTTTAAATTAATCAAAAATTTATTTTTAAAATACATACTTACAATATTTGGCACAATTACTATCGATATACTTAACGGGGCTTTAGTTTTGCCAGATTTTAAGTGTGCACATTTTTAATATCATTGCCCACTGTTAACGGAGTGTGCAACATCTCCATGTACATGCTTTTAGAGACTGCCTGCTGCAGCTGCTTGTTAAGCATGAATGAGTGTTAGAATCCTGCCCAGCAGCTGTCAATAGAGGAGCATTAATCAAATGTGAGTATGATATGCTTATTGGTATCATTAATAACTCCCCTAACCTAGCCTGTCATGTTATTTAACCCAAGACTAAACTATTGATAGAAATTCAACGTTGTCAAGGTGCGACTTAGTCCTTGTTTCAGTTATTATTTATAACAATGTTGATTGATGTTTTGTCGAGCAATTTGCCGAGCCCAAATGTTCGTGCCAATGCCAATGCTAATAGCAAAAACCGAGCCAAGTGTCATTCTGCACTGAGTAATTGTTTCTTCAGTTTTGCATACAAATTTAAACAGCATTTTAGTTGTTATACCCTGTTGGACAGTTTCATAAAAGAGCTGCTCCGATTTTTTTTTACTGAATAAATAAAATAAAAAAATAAACAAATTGTTTAGAATTTTTGTGGTTTTTTATTTTTCTACTATATTGTATATTCTTTTTGTCAGTACAATTACTTGACTAGCTGTATAATTATTTTTACTTCATAATACATTTTAGAGCATACTTTAAGGGGCATCTACTACTGTCTAAAAAGCCGCTTAAATATATATTCTTAAATATTTTTTGCCAAGTTTAACTCAGTCAAAAAACCAATTGGCACTTCATCACAAGCAATTGTCGAGGGTAATATTAATCATATTCTATAAAATGGATGAGTACGGTTAGACAAGGGATATAAATAAAATTATGTGATATAACATACATAAATTTTACTTGGTATTTTATCATGTCCAATATAGTTGCCTGAGTTAAAATTTGTCAGCTATGCGGCTGTGGAATGATGAGCACAAGTTTAAAGCAAGCGAATTGTGCGAATAAATGGCATAGATAACTTTATGGCCACCAGTGCACTTTGTCTCTAACCCGTCAAGCGGGCATGCCACACAATGGGGCAAGGGGGCAAGTGTAGTTAGCCTTCGGCTTTGGCATGCATTTAACATCAACCTCAGGAGGGAGGAGGAGCAGAGGAGTCAGAGGGGCAGAGTTAGCTGCGGGTGTCAGAGACCAAAACCGTGATGCCATTGCAGCTCGTTTTTTATATAGAAGTGGGTGTGAGTGTGTGTGTGTGTGTGTGTGTGTGTGTGTGTGTCTGTGTGTGTGTGTGTGTGGGAGATGCTGTTCTACGTGACATGCATAGCTCATTGGGCTTGGCCAGAAAATATTGCAGTTGTGATATGTTTAAGCAGCAAAGCAACGGCTGCAGTTGGCAAATATCCTCGCACATCCTGCTGTATCCCAGCGTATCCTGGCTGCGTTGGCTCTTTAACACAGCGCAGTGGCAAAGTTTTCGAGGTGCTAATGAAAATTGCGCAACTTTTGCGCAAATCCCAATCCCAATCACAATCACAAGCGCAATCACAAGCGCAACTTGAGCCGCGGAAATGGCAACGCATCCGCATCCACAACTAATTGCCCTATGCTACCCAACTATGTGTGTGTGTGAGTAGGTGTATGTGTCTGTGGCAGTGTTGTCATTGATAGTATGTACTAGCATACATTAAAAAAAAAGGTTTTACATTCTAAAATTCTTCTTTATATAACAAAATATTTATTTCGAATTATTGTTTGTTATTAGAATTGTTTTTTTTTGTTAAATACCATCAAAATTGTTTTTTAAATATTATCGAACTGGAATGTCAGCTCGAAACCAATAAGCTTTTTTTTTACGACTTTTATTTTAGGTCTTAAGAAAGATTTTGTAAAGACTTTGCTAATTTCGTTTGACTTTAAGTTGTTAAATAGAATACAACTTAAACACAATATGTTTCTGGGCTGCCTTTAAAATTAGCTTGTTTTAAGACTATTTATTGCTGCTATTGTCATTGTCAAATTTCCGAAAACACACTGTTGTGTGTCAGGTTGTAGCTGTGTCATTTTCAACTGGATCCCTAACAATAGCCGCTAATTAGTTGGCCTAAAATGATGCTGTGCAAACTTTAAGAGCAATTAAAATGCATGGCTTGAAATTGTAGCGACTAAATGTGTTTTTTATGTTGCCGTGACGCTTGTGTATTAATTTTTGGGGGGTACAAGCAAAACCAATTTACAAAAGCAGCAGAGAGGCAGTGTGGCAATGTGGCAATGTGGCAATGTGGCAATGTGGCGGTGTGGCAATGTGGCAGAGGCAGCAACTGTAGCTGTGGCACTGGCAGTTAATTTTAATCACGCACATGGCAGTAAATGTTGCGACATGGCGTCTCAATTTAGACACCTTTTTGTGAGGCACCCCCTCCCCCTGCCACTTTCCCCCACCCACTGCACTTAAACCCTAACACACATGCACACTCATACACACTCATACACACAAATTGCCATTAAATGCGTTGTGTGTGTGTGGCGGCATTGCCAAAATGAATAAACGACAATGGCTTTTATACACATGTGTGTATGCTCGTGTGTGTGTGTTTGTGTGTGTGTGTGCAACTGCTTATGTATGTGTGTCCATATGAGCTGCTGGCACATAGCGTCAATCGTTTCATTTGAAGCGTTACGCTTCTGGCTGCCAAAGGTAAAAGAACAAAACAAATTAATTTTGGCCATGTGTGGCCAGGTCTATGTACAAATGCGCGTGTGTGTGTGTTTAAGTGGGTGTGCGCGTGTTTATAGCCTGAAACTCAACTTATACGCACAGCTCCATTCACTCAACAGTGCACAACTGCGTGTTTGCAAATGTTTTATGAGAAACCCTTCAGGCCCTTCTGCCAGTTCTAAGATTCACAGACCAATAAGCATTTTGTTTAAAATATGCTTACTAAACTATTTATTTCAGTCTACCTTCATTTAAAACAATTTTATTAATCTTTATAAGGCATGGAATAATGTGTAAAAATTATAATATTTGAAACTTAATATTAATAAGTTCTATAACAATTATAACACTAGCCATTCAGCTTCAATACTAACGTAGACATTTCCTAGTTGTTCCCTAATCTTTTTATTAATAAATTTTATATTTATTTATGTATATCTCAAGGTCTTCCCAAATTTAATATACAAATTTTTAATTTAACTGTGGATTGTTTATCTCGATTTTTATTTATATTCATTTCGTATTCAACTTTTTTACTATCCTCATTAGTAAAGAATATAAGGTTTTAAGTTGTAGTCATAAATAACCATTGAATTAAATATAAGCCTTCAATTAAAAGTTTTGTAAACAGAGCAATAATTATCTTTAAATAAGTAGGTAAATAAATTGTTGGAATATATTAATTTGCAGAGTAAAAAAATGCTGTTACAACTGCTTTCAAGGGTATCTTCGCTTCGAACTGCTTTCTGCAACGGGCACTGCTTGCGCACTGCTTTTTTTCGTATACGCTGCGTCATTTCCTTCGCATTAGCAAAGCTGTGTTTAGGCCCTGCAGTTGCTGGCTTTGCCAAATGAAATATGTATTTCCTTGGCACACACTTACGCTTTAGCCAAAATTGCTTTTGTTCGCAATGTCGGAATATGTTCTGACATTCGGGCGGATATTAAGCCGGCGTCGGTTTGAGCGTTTGCTTTTTTGGCCCGGTTAAGTGTAGCTGTAACTGTAATGTTAGAAAAGCCCGCCCACTTGAAGTGAAAACAATCATAAATGCATTGACATTTCAAATTGCATTTTACACGTACATGTGTATGTGTATATATAATTTATATGATTTTTATTTAAAAGTTAGTTTCCTCACTGTTGCAGTTGCTTACAGACTCGTACATACACATGCTCGTCATACATACACATCTTAATTATATATATCTATATATATAAGTATTACTTATTATTGAGGGAGATATGACTTTCGTTTGCATTTTGGAACTGCTCTGCACCTAACTAACCAATCAATCAATCTATCAATTAACTTTTATAACTCTGACTCTTATATCATTTTGAGCTTTACATAAGTACAGATGGAGTATAAGTATAAGAGTATTATAAGATAATTAACTACGAATTTGTCTGGCTTATAATCTTTTGAATACCTGTAATTAACTGTCGATTATAAGTATATATAGGTATTCAATTTTTTTTGTATTTTTTAATTCAAGCGAAAAATTCGAATATTATTTGAAAAGTTCATAAAGCAACTCACAAAGAAAAGTGACAAATAATTTGAATTCGTTTATCAACATTTAACATTTATATTTATGTTACATTTTGCTCAGGTTTGTCATGTTCTCATAATAACATTATCATATCGTTTAGCACTTAAGAACCTCTCTCGTGGAAATCTCTGAAATTTTAAGTGGGCCTAGAAGAGATTTACATAGTTTGAAGATTGAGTTATAGAGTAGATAAGATAAAGTACATATGTTAGGTAAATCTGCGAGTGATTTCAAGTTGAAGTTTAATTAGGGCCAATACAAAATATTCGACAATTAGAATTATATTAATTAATTAATTTTGATACCTCTCACTAAGTTAATCTAAATATCACTCGGGTTTTTTCGACATTTGCTTTTGTTGTTTTCATTTCATCTTCCACAAAATTGTATACAAGTAATGGTTACATAATACTTAATCGGGGACTGCCAACTCGATGGAAAGTAACTTCAAAGTGGACTTGGACTGCGACTAACTCGACTCCAGCTCCAGCTTTAGCCAGGCCTAGAAATTCCTCATCCTTGGTTGACATTATTGTTGGTGGTGAAGGTGATGGTGGAGGTGGTGGTGGTGTTGGATTGGGAAAGCTACACTTCCTCGTAGCTGCGACATTTGGGCAACGGGCCTGACCACTTGCCATCTGGCTGACATTTTGGCCGCTCGGGCGGCCCCGTGGTGTGATCCTCGTTCGTCTGGATCTGTATGAAGCCGGGCCGACATTGGACGCTCAGATAATCGCCCGCATCATAGTTGAATTTAAGTGGAGCGATTAGGCCGTTCGGGGGATCACCCGGATAGGGACACTGCGATTTGCCTGAGCGAGATGGATGCATGGATGTCATGGATTGATGTAGTGATGTTACATGATGTACATGGTTGAATTGTGATTATCGTTTCGAGATCGGTATCGGTATCGGTATCGGTATTGGTAATCGATTGTTTCGTTATACAGCGGAAATACAACACAAGTTTCATTAATTCATTTGATTTGTGAGTGGGGCCCACTTTCAGAGAGAGAGATTACGCAAGGATTCGCAGCGTATTTTATGTGCATTATGTGTTTGCATTATCGGTTGTCTACTTACAAAATGGTGGCGAGTGCGACCAGAACCCGTTCTCCGTGCATATGATGCTCGACTCGCCGACCAGAGTGTGGCCATCGTTGCAGCTGAATGTGACCAGAGCGCCAACTGTTAAACGACGCTGGCTCAGGCTGGTGCCTCCAATGCGTCCATTAAGCGGAGCAATTGGCATTACGCACTGGATGACTACGGTCGAAAAGAACGAAAGAGAGAGAAGGAGAAAAAAACAGAGAGAGAATTAAATCGATTAATTTATTCTTATTTGATTCAGCTTTATATTCATTTATTTTCACCACAAACCATTTTTTTCATACTTTCCCCTTTAAAGATTTCTTAAAGTCGTCAAACTGTCATCATATTGTCAAATCTTAAGAGATTTTCTTTTGGAATGTAAATTTTAGCACTTATTGGTCCCTATTTTGTATAATACAATTTTTTTCTTATTTATTAATAAATATATTTAGTGTCAACTAAATGTTTTATGTAATAGTAAATTTAAGTTAAAATTTACCAGCAGATTTTTGAATTTAAATTTGATTTATTAATTTAAAGTATCATTCTAAATGATCCAAATGAGAACGAGATAGTTTAAATCCCAAAAGCGATAACATTCTCAACTTATCGATAAGCTTATCGATTGCTTACAAGTCTTGAGAGGCGAATGCTTGTTATTTTTAATGAGTGTGAAACAGTTTCAATTGGAAGATGTTGTGATTTCACTTTGAATGAAGCTTGAAACCTTATCGATTGTCAAGAGAGTCTGCACTTCAATTGAGCGCAATTAGACGAGATTAATTAGGTAATTAGCTGTGCAATTGAGTTAATTAAGCAGTAGATTCACTGCTAAAGTGGCAATAGAAGGGGAGAGAGGACTGTCTTCGCACTCACCTTTGCAGCGTGGCACTGGGCCACTCCAGACACCCGTCGGCTCACAGTCCAGCAGCGCCGGTCCGGTCAGCTTGAATCCCCATTGGCATTTGAACACCGCCCGCCCCCATGCCGATGTATTGAGCTCGATGAGACTGAGATGGGGATCGTCAAGGACGAGACGTGGACATTGAATGGGATGGCATGTTGGCGATGGCGATGACCAATTGCCTGAGGCCAGGCAGGTGGCATTCCATGCGCCATCCAGCCTAAAACCCTCGGGGCACTCATATAGCGCTCGCTGGCCCAACTTATTGCCCTCGAGTCGCAGCCTGAGCGGCGCCATCGGTTCCATTAGCTGCGGGCATGTCGAAGTGGCCACCACCACGGCAATGCTGTTTGTCAAGCCACGCGGTGAGGTGCAGGTGAAGGTGCCCGAATCATTGTTCTCGATATTCTTGATGGTCAGACGATAACGAACCGCCTTCTCCTCCCCAGCGGGTGACCAGCCTGCAATAAAATCACAATTGCTATCGATTAACACTCTGGGCTAACTATTTAATGTTGCTTTTATATTCTTAAATAATTTTAACGGTAAAAAGGGTAAAATCTACAAAAAATGTGTAAATTTAAATTTGATTTTTTAATTTAAAGAAAGATTTTTAATGTACAGGAAATTAATCAAGAGCAGAAAAACTTTGAATAATATTTTAAATTAAATTGAAATATTTTTAATTAAATTATTATTAACTTTAAAGTCACTGAAAACATTTCAAAGCAGATATTAATTATAGCAAAAACACTCTTAATAAATAACTAAAAGCTTAAACAAAGAGAAATTTATTTCATTAAAAGAATATAAATGTAAAAATAGTGAAAAATATTAAATTATTTCACTTGAAATATGATTGAAAATATTACAATAAAATTCGAAAAGTATTTAAAAATCTTAAGAATATGTGAATTATCCTCTTGCCCCACCTGTGCTGTACTGCATATACCAGCTGGTCCAGCTCCATTCGGGAGTACCTCTCACCCTCGGATACATGCAATCCATTTGAACGGTGCTATGTGGCGGTACAGCCATCACGCCGGAGGGCTCAAAGGAGTGGGAGCCATTGAAGATCTTGACACGGATGGAGGGAGCACTGTCCTCGGAGTAGTTGGTCAGAATGGTGGTCGGCACACAGCTGGGCATGCGTGGTGCCCACAATCCATTCGAGCAGAGGACACGCGACTCTCCCAGCAGCTTGTAGATGCCCAGCTCCTGGCAGCGGGCCTGCAGCGAGTGACCATGTGGCAGATCCCAGCCCACGTTCTGTAGGATGAGGCACGACAAGGTGTTGAATGGAGGGGACAACAGGCGAGTGACGAATGACGAGAGACGAGAGACATGAGACGAGATTCAGGCATTTTAAATGAAGCGATAGAACGTGCAGTGCGTGAGAATTGGCAAAATTGTTAGAAGAGAGCAAGAGAGAGAGAGAGAAAGAGAGAGAGAGAGAGAGAGAGAGAGAGAGTACAGAAGATTTGTTTAGATTTATTTACAAGCTGTTTATACAATTTAAAAGGCGCACTCTCTTGGACGGGGGCGTGGCTTTTTTAGGGCGTGCTGGCGTGCAGTTTTCCAGAGTGTTGTTTATTTCAGTTTGCTGTAAATGTAACAGAGTAACTGTGTGTGTGTGTGTGTAAGTGTGTTTGTTTATCGATCTGTGATTCACGCTGCCCAGTGCCCAATGCTAAAGCCGTGCATACAAAATTGTTTATTGTCAAATTGTCAAAAGCCATAAAAAGACCCACTACTTGGGCAGACACTACATTTTTTGTATGTGTACGTGTATGTGAGTCTGCGCATGTGATTGTCTATGTGTGCCTGTATATAAATATGTTCCAGTCAAACAGAAATTTTTTTAGTATGGAGAAATCTAAGATACTAATCTTGGAGGTACTTGTTTCTGACGGATTATAATCATAAAAATATGAATATAGCTTTTTATCCATTATTAACGCGTTTCAAGCTATAACTATTTTTGTATAATTTACTCACATTATCCTTAAAAAAAAATACTTTTGTTTCATGTGTTCTTAGCTAGAGAAACTTTGTAAATGTTTATAGTAGGGTACTTTATGAGACGACTTTAATTTTTAATGGTAAAAATATTCTGACCTTATTGCCAACAAAATAACATATTTTTTAAAATACCTAAGTAACTTCTTGCAGTGTACTTGAGTGGACTTGTAAGAAAACGGAGCTTGCTCTATAAAATTGTAATTCTGACTAAGTTTAATTTCGGCAAAATTGGAAAAACAGTAAGTATATTATCTCATATATATTTTATATGCAGCATATTTTTACAATGAGACTTTCAACACTCTCAGCTGCCGTTCAATCTAAAAAAAAATAGGAAATCTGGTTGATCTATATCACTTAATGCTAATTTCTCTCAGTGTATATTGTATATTGTTTGTGTTAGTGTGTGTGTTTGTGTGCATTTGTTTATTTTGAATTGTTTTGTGTATTTTTTGGTTGGATGTGAGAAGTCTACAGTAGTATGTCAACTATATGCATAGATACGGATACGAGTTGCGACGAAAGACGAAAGACGACAGACGAAGACGACAGACGAAGGCCACTCACAATTTCTGTGTTTGAGACAAGTGTCGATTTGGATAAACGCGTTTTACGCCAGCCGCGATTTGGTGGTATCGGTGTCTGCAAGAGAGAGAGATCAAAGAGTACCAAAAATACAGAGTCTGAGTGCTGCACAGAGCAGATGCGGATGCATGATGCAATTTATTTTATTTTTTTTATTATTTGATTCGATATTTTCAAAGATGACGCTGGACAAATAGTTGTTGTTGTTGTTACTGATACAAAGATGATAGAGAAATTGAGCAAGACAGACAGAGAGAGAGAGAGAGAGAGTGACAGAGAGACTTATTTAAAGAGCGAGAGCGAGGGAGAGAGAGATACAGTCGGAATTGAGTTGAACTCACATTTAGCCTCCGCTAGCTTCTGTGGGTATGTGTATGTGTGTGTTTGTGGATGTATCTGTGAGTGTAACTGTCATGTATCTATGTATCTGCAAGTGGCTGTGGTGGTTCTGGTGGTTGTGGTGGTGTTTTTGGGGAGGGGGGGCAGCTCCTGGCACGGCTGACGGACGCGTCTGCCTGTCATCACTTACCACGGAGATGTTGCGATAGCTGAGCAGCAGATGAGTCGGAATGCGATTGACATGGCAGCTCTTATACAGCGGCTGAAACTTCACGTTGCCGTTATCATCTACAGATAAAGATGTCAGTTAGATCAACAGATACAGATACACTAAACGACAGCAGACGTGTTTTCGTTTCTAGCACAATTCAGCTTAGAAAACACTTCAAATTTTACGATTTGAATTGTTCATTGATGAAAGTGAAAACTAAGACACGCCTGACAGTTGAAAAATTTATTTTTTATATATACAGTAGACTCTCACAAATTAGACACAATTGGTTTTTTGTACACCTTAAATTTCCGAAAGTTGTAATTTACAACTTTTAGAATCCGATTAAAATATATCAAATATAAAAATTTAAATTATTTAAAATCCTTTTTTAATTATTTTTATAAAATTAAACCTTTAATTTTTTTATCATATTTTTATATTACTGTATATTGCGAATAACAATTTCTTTTTTATAAAAAATTTAAAATTAATTTTTATTAATCATCAATTTTAATATAATTTAAAATAAAAACTCAAATTTAATTAAAATACACGCAATTTTAAAATTTCTGTTATATATATATTTTTTTTTTTGTTGAATTTAATTAGATTAGTTCCACTTTGTGAGTCTCTACTGTATACACATGGTTAGTTGGGTATTTTTGTTAGTTGGTTGGTGAAATGAAACAACTGTGATTGTTGCTGGTGTTGCTATTATATTTTGTGTGCTTGATTGTGTTGTCTTTATTGTACGAGTCTCTACTGTAATGACATGTTTTCGTATTGCTATTGTAAGTATAATTAAAATTCCATTCGAAAGCATTAACTATATATGTATCAGCGTATATAGATGTATGTATGTGTGCGTGTGCATGTGCGTGTGTGTTGAGGGTGGTTCACTTACCCTCCTCGTTGGTGGCACACAATGGCCCCACCCACTTGCCCTTGACACAACGTATCTTGCACAATCGTCGATCGCCCATGGGTCCAATTTCTCCCGGGAAACGTATTTCGGATACCTCGGTGAACTGTTGCAATATATCGATCTCTTCCTCCTCCTCCTCATCCTCGTCGAACTCAGTGTCATCGGTGTGAACGGGCGGATAGCCGGTCTCCTCATCATAGATGCCTAGAATTGGGGCGAAATCGGAACAGAATAGGTGAGGGCGTTATGAAATGGGTAATGTACCATGCTAAGAAAGGGGGTAGGGGGATAACGAGTAGAAGCGGGAGGAGTAGAGCAAGTAGAGCAAGCAACTAATGAGCTGTTGTTGTGACTGATAGATGATATGAATGCGAAGCGAGTGAATGCGATAAATGAATGCGACGGCTTTGAATGCATGAATGATCTTTGACTCAACGAGTTTTCGTCTTATCTATATTCCACTTTCCCTCTCTCTCTCTCTCTGTCATACTCCCTACGTCTCTGTTATCAGATGCTAAGAGCTTTCAATGCGTTGAAGTGGCCACTGACTTGACAAGCCTTTACAAAAAGCGTGTGAAAAGCTGACTAAGAAGAAGAAGAAGAAGAAGCTGAAGAGCAGGCTGAAGAGGTGGAAGAGAGAGCCAAGAGGGCGGGTGGCAACTCTTAAGCACACACATTAAGCCGCAAGAAACGTGCTACGAAACTGAACTTCAATGGGGCAACTTAAGGTTGTTAGATATGCATTAAAAGTGCCACGGAAATGGAGTGAGACAAGTGATAGCAAATCCTAAAGGGGCGGCCTTACAAAGGAAGGGGGAGTGGCCACTTAACAGGATACAACTTCATTGCTGAACGAGGCGTCAAAAAAAATAATCACAAAAACGGAGAGTGAAAAGGCAAAAGATAACATGAAAGATAATATTATGCCCGGCAAGAGACCCTGACCAACTCCAAAGGGTCTAACGGCTAATAGGAAAAAACACCGAACAAAAGCGTCGGCACCGGAATCAAAGTAAACAAAAGCCAAGTACAAAGCAAACCAAAAAAAAACCAAAAAAAAAATTAAGACAAGCCAGAAAAGTCATATTCAGCACAACGAAGATCTGATACCCTTGTAGAGTTCTGCAGATTATATAACAAAATTATTAAAAAAATATATAATTACTGAATGCATTTAATTTGTTAAAATATCTTTAAAAACAAAAAAAAACAATTGTATTTCTTAGTTGAATTTTCAACAGTACGATTAAAATCAAAATTAACCCCTAATTTCAAATACTATTATGCCAATTATGAGTTTAAAAAAAAAAGAAAAAAAAAAAGAAAAAAAAAAGAAAAAGTTTTGTGTTGCAAAATTTAAAAGCAGCTTAAAATTATTCATTGTATTCAAATATTTATAAGTAAAATTTTAATAAATATTTTCTATGACAGCTAATTAATGAAATAGTCCGAAGAAAGCCATAATTAATTGGTAAAAACTAATAGAAATCAAGATACGTTTTTTCTGAAAATAAAACATGTGAATTTGTTAAAAAAAATAAATCTATTAATAGTAATTCATTGATGAGGTTGCAAAGTTTGTGACCATATTTTAATATTCTCTGCTAGGGTATTAGAAATGAAAATGGCAAATAAGAGAATATATATTTAGAGAGTAAAGGGGGAGAAAAGAAAAGCCGCAGGATGACGAAACAAACCACGACAAAGAATGAGACGAGTCGAGTTGAAGCTGAAGCTGAAGCCGAAGCTGAATAAAAGGCAAGGTGAAAGAATAGCAAGAATAGCGGTGGCATGTTGTATGAGGCATGTGGCATGTGGCATGTTAATGAGGTCGAATTGAGGCGACTCTGGAGACTCCATGAGGCGACTGCGATTAGCTTTAAAGTATGTAACATGTTATGTAACTATGTATCGCTGTGTACTCCACTCTCAATACTCCAGGTGTGTGTGTTGTGTGTGTTGTGTTGTTTATCTTTGTGTATGTGTGTGTGTGTGTGAGTGTGTAAGCATAACACAGACGGACAGACAGACAACGAGACAGCGACAGCGGCTTTCAAATGCAATACAAATTTGTCATGGGCACTGTGGCATTGCCAGTGTCTGGCCGCTATGCAAATGCTTGGCGTAATCCTTACCCTTGTCCTTGCGACTGGTGGTCTTTGAGCTGGAATCGCCACCACCTTTCGGACGGCTCAGTGCACCCGTGGTCTTGCCCGACTTGCGCTTTACACGTTGCAGGGCCACTGCTGCACTGCTCGACTGATTTCCAATCTCCTCCAGCTGGACCAGCTGAACCAGCTGCTCACTGTCCAGCTGTCCGGCATCGCCTTTGGCAACAGCACGACGCTGACGCGAACGTTGTCGTTGCCAATGCGGTTCCAAGTCACGCTGGTCGAGCTCAGCAGCGTGACTGTCACCGCGACGACGATAATGCAGCTGCTCCGACTCCTTCTCCGTCTCCGTCTGCGTCTCTGTCTCCTTCTCCGTCTTCTGCTCTGTCTCCGCCTGCTTCTCCGCCTGCTTCTCCGCCTGCTCCTCTGTCTGCTTGATCTTCAGCTTCTCCAGCAACTTCTTGCACTTCTCATTCACACTGCCGGCTAGGCATTTATTCAAACGCGCCTTCTGCTTCAGCTTGTGCAGCTTGGCGCGCAGCTGTCGATTGGGCTCCCTGGACTTGAGTATGTCCGCAATGTGCACATAGTAGACATCGCCATCGGCTGCCAGTTTGCTGCCCGCCCAGCGATCCGTGTCCGCCGACGCCTCCTCGTCGTGGAGTATGGCATGACGCTTGTAGCGACTGCCACGCACACGTCCGGTCTGTCCGTTCTCGTTCTCCAGTCGACGTCTGCGTCCGGAGCCGGAACGTCGCTTCTTGCCCTGCTTGCGGTTGGTGTTGAGTCGCTTGTAGGCGCCCTCCTCCAGCTCGGCGCCGTGCAGCTCATCCTCGTCGTCGGCCATGGCGGTGTCATCGACGAGACTCGCCGCCGCATCCGCCGCATGCAGATTGTGATGATGTGCATCCTCGCCAAAGTCCATTGCATAGGGATTCACAAAAGCGGCATGATTCTCATTCGGCGCATGCTGCTTCTTCTCCACGAATTCCACATCGGCGGTGGTGAAATCCTCCGGCAGATAAACCTGCGTTGTCTCGAACTTTGCATACGGCTGCTCCGTTGTGATTTCCGGTTTGACAATCGTGAAGCGCACATCCGGTGCTCGACAACCTGGTGAGGCATCTACAATGAAAGAAAGAGACGGAGAGCGGGTGCGGAAGAGTTAGACAAGGATAGCTTAAGAGCTGGTTAAACTTTCGCCATAAATATTTCATATATGATCTAATTTAATAACTTGGCAACTTTGACTGACTTTGAAGTGCAATCGAAATTGCAAATTTTCCAATAACCAAATGCCTGCATACATATATATATGTATATGTGTGTGTGTGTATCTATGTGTGCCTGGCATTGGCATTTGGCATTTCCTGTACACACACACACACACACACACACACACACACACACACACACACACAGCCACACACTTGTTAGTTTCAATTTGCAATGAAGGAAAGTCATGCAAACATTTTCCGTCCGAACTGCGTCGTCATTTTCCATTTTCCATTTTCCTTATTTCACTTGACTTTAGTTCAAGCTGCCGAGTTGCTTTGGACAACTGCAACAAATGATGTCGCCCCGTCGGCGGCATTAAAGTTTTTCCTCCCATTTTTTTTAAGCAACTTTTATTGCAGATACATATGTATCTACATCTGTAAGTGTATGTATGTTTGTATGCATTTGCTTGTGTAACCAACTGAAAGTAGGTCAAATGCAGTGTAAAGCAGCTAAATTGCATTATGCTCTCGTAATTTATGTAATTCAATTGGCAATTAGCAAAGCAAAGCGAAGCTAACTAAATGTATCTCAACCTCACCCAACGAAATGTATCTCAAAGTGCGAAAAAACACTCCAATGCTCTTCAACTCAATTACAAAAGCTCTGGCAATGTTTCAAGTGATGCAATATAGCATAACCATAGTTACATATGCAAAAGATATTGTATCTTTATTATTATATATATACTTAGCTTCTAGTCAAATTGCTTGTAATAATGTTTACTCAACTGCATTTTTAATTTAGTTAGAAACAAGTTTTATTTAGGCAACTTTTTAGATGCAAGTACTTAACAATCCATTAAATTGATTAAATAATACATTTGAATTTATTAAAATAGCTGTTTACATTTCAACAACTGTTCAATAATTGCAGCAGCAGCCAACTAGTATTCAAAAAGATTGCAAATGTAAATCACACGCTTTGTTTTTACCCTGTAAAATTTAGAGATAGTCGAGATCAGGCCATGAACTTTTTAGTAATACTTTTTAATATTTTGGCTAAGTTTTGCCTGACTATTATTTAGAATCATCAGCAAAAATGTACAGATGTACAATAGAATATTCTAAAAATTCCTATTATACATAAATCAACAAGTTTTCTCCTAGCTTTTGTACGCAGAATATTTTTCAAACATTTTTTTCGCAGCCATATTTTAATTTCAATCTAATTATTCTTATTATTCCTTATTTTTCGCTGTTATAATAATTCTTTTTGTTACAATGCATTTTATTGTCAACTGCCTATTAAATATTTTTCCTAAGCGCATATGACGTATACGCCTTGTGGTATTTATCAATAATCTACAGGGTGTGTGCTAGTTACGCACTGATTAATTGCTTAGTCAAGCATGACAAGTCATTTTTACTGGGTTAGTAGAAGCTTAGATAAAGTTGCAATACCGAGTCAATCTGTTAATCAGTCAATATCTATATTTTATTAATACATACGTACTTGAATTAATAAACCTGTTGAACAAGACAGACTATTCATTGTGAGGCTTGTGTCGTACAAAAATAATCTTATCTTTAGCGGCATTTACTAGACCTCAGATAGTGTCGACAATTGTGAATAGCATGAGTTGTGCGAGTATTCAAACAAACTTTAGTCACCAAATTGAGACTGAAGCGAATGGTTTGAAATGGGACTGTGTTTGTTGGTGCTTATTGCAATCGGTAGCCTCTTCTATTGGCTCTACCAGAAGAACAAGGACTATTACGTCCTGGCGTTCTTTGCACCTCGTGTGAGAACCAAGGATGGTCGTCCTGTGGAGAGCATTGCTCCTGTTCCCAAAGGCAAAACAATCTTTGGCAATTGCTTTGACATGTATGGAAAAAACGATGGTGAGTTTAGCTTAATTGCTTCACATTTTTTTTGACCTTGTTCATGACCTTCTTTTTGTTTGTGCAGCTGAATTTTTTGAGCATTCCCGCATTCGAGCCAGGGAATTGGGTGCCAGCTATTTGGAATATGGCTTGGGTACGCCACTATACAACATAATTGATGCAGAGAATGCAGAGTTGATACTGAACGATCAGAACCTTATAACCAAGAGTCTGATATATGATTTCTTACATCCAGCACTCCGCACTGGACTGCTCACATCTACAGGTAGACCAAAGTAAAGTGAACTTTGATGTTGACTGACTAAATTTATATATTTTTAGATAAGAAATGGCACAGTCGACGTAAGATGTTAACGCCTACATTCCATTTCAATATCTTGGGACAATTTGAGGAGATTTTCAAGTGAGTTGAAGGAATGATGTTTAACTAAATGTTTTTCTACAATGTGTTTTATTTCATTTTGGAAAAATCTAAAAGCAATTTTAATTATTAACTTCGCTTGATGCATTTCGTATTAGATTTCCCTCTATACTGCTTAATTAGCCCACCAAATAATTGTTCTTTAATTTTTCTTTACAGAGCTGAAAGTCTGAAATTCGTAAATCAGTTTCAAGGTCAACGCGAAAGTCTTATCTCTCTCAGTGAGCTTATTCCAAGATTTACACTCAACAGTATCTGTGGTGGGATTATAACATGAATAAATTATAATTATAATAACAATTTAACTATAATTGTTTCTCTACAGAGACTGCGATGGGCGTCAAACTGGATGATATGGCAGAGAAGGGAGATCTTTATCGACAGAACTTTGCTATGATTGAAAAATGCTTTATCAAACGTTTGAGTAATCCTTTTTATTGGAACAAAACTATTTATGAGTTGTTTGGAGCAAAGGAAGATGCTCCTGCACTTAAAGTGGTCCACGATTTCTCTAGTGAAATTATTGCCAAGCGTCGTCTACTTCTCAAAGAGGAGTTGCAAAATCGTCAAAGTTCCCGATCGGCAGATGATGATATGTGAGTAAAATATCATTGTGGGACAGAATATCTAATCCAACTTTATTATAAAATTAGTTACATCAATAAGAAACAACGCTTTGCCATGCTGGACACTCTGATCTTTGCCGAGAAGGATGGTCTAATTGATCACGAGGGTATTTGCGAAGAGGTGGATACCCTAATGTTCGAGGGCTTCGATACCACATCCATTGGTCTCATATTTGGGCTGATGAATATGTCTCTTTATGCCGATAAACAGGAGCTTTGTTTCCAGGAAGTCTCCGAGTTTATAGATGGTAAGTTTTTCCAGCTTTAAATCAGGTGTTATCTATCTATTGAACTGTCTACCTTACTTTCTACTTATTGATTTATCCATCAATTTAAATTAATTTCCTCAATTTCAAACTCTCAGATGACTTCAGTAACCTGGACGTCAATCAGATATCGAAGCTTAAGTATTTGGATTGCTTTGTAAAGGAAACGCTGCGTATGTTCCCCTCGGTCCCGATTATGGCACGTCAAACCGTTCGGGAAACAGAACTAGGCAATGGCCTTATTCTTCCTACCGGATCTCAAATCACCCTGCATGTTTTTGACATCCATCGCAATCCCAAGCACTGGGATTCCCCTGATGAGTTCCGACCTGAACGTTTTCTGCCCGAAAACTCCAAGGATCGTCATACCTATGCCTATGTACCCTTCAGCGCCGGACAACGTAATTGTATAGGTAATTTTAAGAATTTTTATGGTAAAATTGTTTGAATAATTTCATAAAATTATTTACAGGTCAAAAGTATGCTATGTTGGAGATGAAGACTCTGCTCATTGTTGTACTCAAACAGTTTAAAATTCTACCTCTCGTGGATCCCAAAGACTTCGTGTTTAACACTGGCATTACGCTACGTACCAAGAACAATATTAAAGTGAAGTTAGTAAGGCGCTAATAACTGACTAAAATTAGTGCTAAGTCATGATGAATAAGCAACTTTAGAAAGCTGAAAACGCTTATACTGATTAACCCAGATTAACATAGTTTTAAAAGCTTAATAAATGTTTTAGTATGTGTATAATACGTCGTTTGATAACATATAGATTCAATAAAAGATTAAAAGCTTTCGAAAACTCAATGAATTTTTCCTTAGATTTTAAAAGTAGAAGTATGTATCTACGATAGAAAGTAGTTCATTATTAATCATATTAAGTATACGCTGTGGAGTACTTATCAAACTAACTATTTAAAAGCTTATTAAGTAAATGCTTTAAGGAAATAAGTGCAGGGTATCTACACCTCACAATGCAGAAACATAACAAATCATTAAAACTGCACTTTGTTTTTATTTTTATTATTGCCAAACTTAAAGTACGATTATATCTCATAATATTTGGAATTTTTGTTGCTATTATTAACTTAGAAGGCTGCAATTACTGCAATTTAGCGACTTACAATAAACCAATTGGTCAATCACTAAAACCATTGAGAGTTCGTAAATCTATTTATACACTTGTTGAACCCCACAGACTATTTATTGTTTAGCTTGCACTGAGTACAAACAACGCACTCATATCAGCATTTATGTTGATAGTGTCGAGGAATGTGAATAACATGAATAACCTACTTTAGTCGGCAAGTTGAGTTTGAAGCGAATGGTTTGAAATGGGACTGTGTTTGTTGGTGGCTATTGCAATCGGTAGCCTCTTCTATTGGCTCTATCAGAAGAACAAGGACTATTATGTTCTCGCTTTCTTTGCACCTCGAGTAAGGACCAAGGATGGGCGTCCTGTGGAGAGCATTGCTCCAGTGGTCAAAGGCAAAACAATCTTTGGCAATTCCTTTGACATGTATGGAAAAAACGAAGGTGAGCTTCATCTTATTGACTTCAAATATGTTGTGCAGATCCTCAACAATATTGTTATCCTTCCAGCGGAATACTTTCAGGAGTTGCGCAATGACGCAAAAAAATTTGGCATGAGTTATTTGAGGTATTCATTTGGTATGCCCAATTACCTCATAATAGATGCAGAAAATGCAGAGTCAGTATTGAACGATCAAAACTTGATATCCAAAGCACCTTCATATGACTTTCTGCATCCAGCACTACGCACTGGACTGCTTACATCTACAGGTAGACCAAAATATAGTGAACTTTAAAGTTGATCGACTAACATCATCCATTTTAGATAAGAAATGGCACAGTCGACGCAAGATGCTAACGCCTTCATTTCACTTCAATATCTTGGGACAGTTTGAGGAGATTTTCAAGTGAGTTTAAATATTGCAATATTATTAAAGACAACACCAAAATTTATAAGAATCTCTATATCTACCAATTTACCATCTAAAATTTGTTAAAACGCTTTCTTGAAGTCATTCTTTCATCAATTCAACTGAATAAGTCTCCCAATTAATTTATAGTTATCTTTCCCAACAGAGCTGAAAGTCTGAAGTTCGTCAATCAGTTCCAAGGTCAATACGAAACTGTTATCTCTCTAAGCGAATTGATACCAAGATTCACACTCAACAGCATTTGTGGTGAGCTTATTAGATTTATGATCATATCTTGCTGGAGACTCTATTTTTATCTACTGCTTCTCAGAAACTGCGATGGGCGTCAAGCTGGATGATATGGCCGAGAAGGGAGATCTTTATCGACAGAACTTTGCTATGATTGAGAAGCGATTCATAAAACGTTTGAGCAATACCATTTACTGGAACAAAACAATTTATGAGTTGTTTAGAGCAAAGGAAGATGCTCCTGCACTTAAAGTGGTACACGATTTCTCAAGTGAAATTATTGCCAAGCGTCGTCTACTTCTCAATGATGAATTGGAACATCGTCAAAGTTCACAAGTGGCAGATGATGATATGTGAGTAAAAAGTGAGTGAGAGACAGAATATCTAATCTATCTTCCATCTGAAATTAGTTACATCAACAAGAAACAACGCTTTGCCATGCTGGACACTCTGATCTTTGCCGAGAAGGATGGTCTAATTGATCACGAGGGTATTTGCGAAGAGGTGGATACCCTAATGTTCGAGGGCTTCGATACCACATCCATGGGTCTCATATTTGGACTGATGAACATGTCTCTTTATGCCGATAAACAGGAGCTTTGTTTTCAGGAAGTCTCCGAGTTCATAGAAGGTAATTTTTTGTTTTTATTTTTTTATAATTTAAATATAAAATATGAGTATCTTTTATATAGGTTTATATCTAATCCGATCTAACATATATATATAATAACTCATGAACCCGTTTTTCTTCATTTTAAATTCCAGATGACCTCAGCAACCTGGACATCAATCAGATATCGAAGCTTAAATATTTAGATTGCTTTGTGAAGGAAACGATGCGTATGTTCCCATCGGTGCCGGGTGTAGGTCGTCAAACAGTTAGAGAAACGGAACTGGCCAATGGCCTAATTCTTCCTGCCCGTTCTCAGATCACCATTCATGTTTTTGACATCCATCGCAATACCAAATACTGGGATTCCCCTGATGAGTTCCGACCTGAACGTTTCCTACCCGAAAACTCCAAGGATCGTCATACATATGCTTATATACCCTTTAGTGCCGGTCAACGCAATTGCATAGGTCAGTTTAAGAATTTTTGTAGTGAAAATGTTTGATATATTTTATACAATTGCTTACAGGTCAAAAGTATGCCGTGTTGGAGATGAAGACTCTACTGATCGTTGTGCTTAAGCAGTTCAAAATTCTTCCACTCGAAAATACCAAAGATTTCTCCTTTAACGCAGGCCTTACACTACGTACCAATAACAATATTAAAGTAAAGTTTGTAAGACGAAAAAACTTTATTCAATAGATACACAGGTATATTCTTTAAAAGTAAATAAACTTTTCGTATTATTTTATTTGTATAAACTGATTACATTTGTTTAGAATGCTCGGAAATTTTGAAAAGCCCAATAAGTCTGATCTCTTTAAAAATTTAAATTTTCATTTATCTATAATAAATTTAGACATCAACTGCAGGGTTATTAATAGTTTTTTAGCACTGCTGAACTGTTCGGTCAAGCCAGAAAATCAATTTTACTGAATGTCTTTTTTCCAAGTACTTTCATGTTATTTTGTTGAAGACTACATTTTTCTCATTAAATAAACTTTCAATTACATTAACTTAAACTTACGTAAAATTCAATTTTATAACTATCTCTAAACGTTAAGAAAATTTATTTATCAGTCCGCCCAAATATGTCTAAAGCTTTAACTGGAATAGTAGCTTTGATAAAACTTGAATTACTGCAATTAAAAAACTACACATTTATAAGTCTCTTAATAAAATAACGAAATCAAGTGAGATGTGAATTGCATGAATAGAGCGAGATTACAAAAGCGCTTTAGTCGCCAAGTCGAGACTGAAGCGAACGGTTCAAAATGGGACTGTCTTTGTTAGTGCTTATTGCAATTGGTAGCCTTCTCTTCTGGCTATACCAGATCAACAAGGACTATGTTGTCCTGGCGCTCTTTGCACCACGTATAAAAACCAAGGATGGGCGTCCTGTAGAGAGCATTGCTCCTGTGGCCAAGGGCAAAACAATCTTTGGCAATTCCTTTGACTTGTATGGAAAGAACAATGGTAAGCTTTAACTAATTGGCTTAAAAATTTGTTGTGAACAATCTCGATCTTCCTCTTGTCCTTTCAGCGGAACTCTTTCAGGAATTGCGCACTAATGCAAAAGAAATTGGCATGAGTTATTTGAAGTACTCTTTTGGTAAGCCCATTTACATCATAATTGACGCGGAGAATGCAGAGTTGGTGTTGAACGATCAAAATCTGATATCCAAAGCTCCGTTATACGACTTTCTACATCCAGCACTACGCACTGGACTACTCACATCTACAGGTGAGCCACAGTAGAGTGAATCTTTGAATTGAATGACTCATTTTATTCGTTTGCAGATAAGAAATGGCACAGTCGACGCAAGATGTTAACGCCTACATTTCATTTTAATATTTTGGAACAGTTTGAAGAGATCTTCAAGTTAGTTGAAACATAGCAATTTTATTAAAGACGATCTCCATGAATCAGTAATTTTTTTTAACGCTTTCATCTAGTATACAACTAAATCAGTCTCCCAATTAAAGTACTTTTTAATCTTTCCGTACAGAGCTGAAAGTCTGAAGTTCGTAAATCAATTTCAAAGTCAATCCGAGACTCTTATCTCTCTCAGTGAGCTTATTCCAAGATTTACGCTCAACAGTATCTGTGGTGGGATTATTAAAATTTATTAATTATTATTACAGAAATTGAACTATAACTTTATCTCCACAGAGACTGCAATGGGCGTCAAACTGGATGATATGGCCGAGAAAGGAGATTTTTATCGTGAGAGTTTTGCGATGATTGAAAAGGGTTTCATCAAACGTTTGAGTAATCCGTTTTATTGGAACAAAACTATTTATGAGTTGTTTGGAGCTAAGGAAGATGCTCCTGCACTTAAAGTAGTGCACGATTTCTCCAGTGAAATTATTGCCAAGCGTCGTTTACTTCTAAAAGAGGAGCTGCAAAATCGTCAAAGTTCCCAGGCGGCAGATGATGATATGTGAGTAAAAAGTGAGTGTAGGACAGAATATCTAATCTATCTTCCATCTGAAATTAGTTACATTAACAAGAAACAACGCTTCGCTATGCTGGACACTCTGATCTTTGCCGAGAAGGATGGTCTAATTGATCACGAGGGTATTTGCGAGGAGGTGGATACCCTTATGTTCGAGGGCTTCGATACCACATCCATGGGTCTTATATTTGGGCTGATGAACATGTCTCTCTATGCCGATAAACAGGAGCTTTGTTTCCAGGAAATCTCGGAGTTTATAGATGGTAAGCTTGTCCAGATTATACCCAGGAAGTGTCTATACCTATACACTTACTAACCTATCCATTTATTCTTATATCTGAACTTTCACTCGCATATTTTGTAAATAACTAGATGACCTCAGCAATTTGGACATCAATCAGATATCGAAACTTAAATATTTAGATTGTTTTGTGAAGGAAACGATGCGTATGTTCCCCTCGGCACCGATGCTAGGTCGGCAAACGGTTCGGGAAACGGAACTGGTCAATGGCCTCATTCTTCCTGCCCGTTGTCAAATCACTGTGCATGTTTTTGAAATTCATCGCAATAGCAATTACTGGGATTCCCCTGATGAGTTCCGACCAGAACGTTTTTTGCCCGAAAACTCGAAGGATCGTCATACCTATGCTTATATACCCTTTAGTGCCGGTCAACGCAATTGCATAGGTCAGTATATCTAAGGAATATTATCAATAATTTTATTGATAAATTTTAAAATCATATTTAAAGGTCAAAAGTATGCCATGATGGAGATGAAGACTCTCCTAATCGTTGTGCTCAAGCAATTCAAAATTGTTCCAACCATTAATAACAAAGAAATAGTCTTTAACGCGGGCCTCATACTACGTACGAATAACAATATTAAAGTTAAGTTTGTAAGGCGAATATAATTGTTTTAAATTAGTGTTAAGTCATGATGAATAAGCAAGCTTACAGAGCTGAGAACGATTGTATTGATTATCGTTCATTAGCATATAAAAAAAAGCTCAATACAAGTTATAGTATTTGATATATTACGTTGTTTAATTACTCAATGAAATTTGCTTCAGGTTTTCTAAGTAAAAAACTGAATAAACGAAGTAGCTTAAAAAAATTTTAATTAATTCACATATTTTGTAATTATTAAGTAACATTGCATATTAAATATACGCTTTAAGAAAAAAGTCACAGGGTATCTACAATTACATTGCAGAATTTGTTAGTGACAAACCATCAATACTGTATTTTGTTTAATTTTTTATTATTGCCAAAATCTGTACACTTAAAACATAAGACAATTTAAATAAGTTCTTATATAATAAAACTATAATCTTATAATGCATTTCATTTTTGTCGCTATCATTGTCTTAGAAATTTAGATTAAACTGCAGTTAATGTATTGAGGTGAACAATAAACCAGTCGGTCAATCAGCTAAAATAGGAATTTCTTAATCTATTTATACACTTCTTAAATTGACTGACTAACCATTTGTTGTTTAGCTTGTACTAAATACAACAACGCACTCATATCAGCATTATTTATGATAGTGTCGACGAATGTTTATAGCATAAATGGTGCGAGAATTCAAACAAACTTTAGTCACCGAATTAAGGCTGAAGCGAATGGTTTAAAATGGGACTTAGCTTGCTGGTGGTTATTGCAATTGGTATCCTCTTCTATTGGCTGTACCAAATCAACAAGGATTACGTGGTCCTTGCTTTCTTTGCACCTCGTGTGAGAACCAAGGATGGTCGTCCTGTGGAGAGCATTGCTCCTGTGGCCAAAGGAAAAACAATCTTTGGCAATTCCTTTGATGTGTATGGCACAAACGATGGTAAGTCTTGTGGCAATTGAAACAAGCAAGTGTTGTGCACAACCTTAACATTCATTATGTCCACATAGCGGAATTTTTTCAGGACTCACGCCACAAGGCCAAAGAAATGGGAACCAGCTATCTGGAGTATGCCTTTGGCCTATCCGTTTACAACATAATTGATGCAGAGAATGCCGAGTTGATATTGAATGATCAGAGTCTGATAACCAAATCACTGATATACGATTTTCTACAACCAGCTCTACGCACTGGATTGCTCACATCTACAGGTAAGCCGTAATAAAGTGAACTTTGTGGTTGCATGACTCATTTTATTCGATTGCAGATAAGAAATGGCACAGTCGACGCAAGATGTTAACGCCTACATTCCATTTCAATATCTTGGGACAGTTTGAGGAGATATTCAAGTGAGTTTAGGGCTATGAATTTATTAAGAAATTATATTAAACATGCTAAAACAATTATTATTTAGATAAAGATACATTTTTTCAAAACTTCCTTGTGCGAAAATCAAAATGTTCTATTGAGTCAGTCCCTTATTTAATTAAATTTATTTTTTTTTTTCAACAGAGCTGAAAGTCTTAAGTTTATCAAACAGTTTCAAGGTCAATCCGAGACTCTTATCTCGCTCAGCGAGTTGATTCCAAGATTCACACTCAACAGCATTTGTGGTGAGCTTATTAGATTTAAGATTATAACTTGCTTGAGTTTCTATATTTATCTACTGCTTCTCAGAGACTGCGATGGGTGTCAAGCTGGATGATATGGCCGAGAAGGGAGATCTTTATCGACAGAACTTTGCTATGATTGAGAAGCGATTTATAAAACGTTTGAGCAATCCCATTTACTGGAACAAAACAATTTATGAGCTAATTGGTGCTAAAAAGGATGCTCCTCCACTTAAAGTGGTCCACGATTTCTCTAGTGAAATTATTGCCAAGCGTCGTCTACTTCTCAATGATGAATTGGAACATCGTCCAAGTTCACAAGTGGCAGATGATGATATGTGAGTAAAAAGTGAGTGTAGGACAGAATATCTAATCTATCTTCCATCTGAAATTAGTTACATCAATAAGAAACAACGCTTTGCCATGCTGGACACTCTGATCTTTGCTGAGAAGGATGGTCTAATTGATCACGAGGGTATTTGCGAAGAGGTGGATACCCTGATGTTCGAGGGCTTCGATACCACATCCATGGGTCTCATATTTTGTCTGATGAACATGTCGCTTTATGCCGATAAACAGGAGCTTTGTTTCCAGGAAATCTCGGAGCTAATAGATGGTAAGCTTCTCCAGCTTTTCTCTACTTATAAATTTATCTATTTGCCTATTTTTTATATTTGATATCTGAACTAGCTCTCTTTTTCTATATTTTCTTTAAATTCCAGATGACTTTAGCAATCTAGACATCAATCAGATTTCGAAGCTTAAATATTTAGATTGTTTTGTGAAGGAAACGATGCGTATGTTCCCATCGGTACCAATGCTGGGCCGTCAAACGGTTCGGGAAACTCAACTGGCCAATGGCTTAATTCTTCCTGCCGGATCTCAGATTACTCTGCATGTTTTCGACATCCATCGCAATACCAAATACTGGGACTCCCCTGATGAGTTCCGACCTGAACGTTTCCTACCCGATAACTCAAAGGATCGTCATACATATGCTTACATACCCTTTAGTGCCGGTCAACGCAATTGCATAGGTCAGTAAGGGATATTATTAAAAAATTTATTTATTTATTTTCTTATCCAAATTACAGGTCAAAAGTACGCCATGTTGGAGATGAAGACTCTGCTTATTGCTGTAATCAAACACTTCAAAATTCTACCTCTCGTGGATCCCAAAGACTTTGTCTTTAACATGGGCCTTACACTTCGTACCAATAACAATATTAAAGTGAAGTTAGTAAGGCGAAAATAATGGATGAAATTTGGCTCTAGCTGTTGATGATTGATGAAATTTAATTGACTTTAAACTTGAATGTATTCATATTTAAAAAGGTAAATAACCTTTTTGACATTAATTTACAAATTAAAATTGCCTAATGGTTCTTAAAATATTAAGAATCTTTAAAAAGCTTAATAAACAAAAATTTTTTTCAATTTAACTGTGTTTTTATTATAATATTTATGTTGATTTCAACTACAGGGTATTATCAGTAAGTAAACGCTGCTGAATCCCTTAGTTAAACAAAATAATAATTTTTTTTTTACAAGATAAAATCAAAGTTAATGAAAGCTTAGATAAAAAATACATCTTTGAACAATCCCAAAACGTTTAGTATATTGGTATATATCAGTCGGGCAGCTTTGTCTGTTGCTATAACTAGGTTATACGCTTTGATAAAACTTGAATTACTGCAATTAAAAACTAGATATTTATAAGCCTAGTGTCATTTAAAAAATCTCAGATAAGATCTACAAATGTGAATTACATGAATAGAGCGAGTTTACAAAAGCGATTTAGTCACCCAACTGTGTCGGAAGCGAATGGTTTAAAATGGGATTTTTCTTATTGCTGGTTATTGCACTCTTTAGCCTTCTCTTCTGGCTATACCAGATCAACAAGCACTATGTTGTCTTGGCGTTCTTTGCACCTCGAGTGAGAACCAAGGATGGTCGTCCTGTGGAGAGCATTGCTCCTGTGGCCAAGGGCAAAACAATCTTTGGCAACTCCTTTGACATGTATGGAAAAAGCCATGGTGAGATTCAATTTAGTAGTTACAAATTGTTTGTGAACAATCTCGATCTTTTTCTTGTCCTTTTAGCGGAACTCTTTCAGGAAAACCGCGCTAATGCAAAAATTGGCATCAGCTATTTGAAATATTCATTTGGTATTCCCATTTACAACATTATTGATGCAGAGAATGCCGAGTTGATATTGAACGATCAAAACTTGATATCCAAAGCACCGTCATATGACTTTCTGCATCCAGCACTACGCACTGGATTGCTCACATCTACAGGTAAGCGGTAATTAAGTGAACTTTGTATTAGCATGACTCACTTTATCTATTTTTAGATAAGAAATGGCACAGTCGACGCAAGATGCTAACGCCTTCATTTCATTTTAATATCTTGGAACAGTTTGGGGAGATTTTCAAGTGAGTTACAAGTTCTTTAAATTTTTTTTTTTTCATATTATTCATAGTCTTCCAATTACCTTTCTTTGATTTTTCTTCTCAGAGCTGAAAGTCTAAAGTTTATCCAACATTTTCTGGGTCAATCCGAGACTCTTATCTCTCTCAGCGAGTTGATTTCAAGATTCACACTCAACAGCATTTGTGGTGGGTTTATTAGATAATAACGTGTTAGAGATTCTATTTTTATCTATTGCTCAATAGAGACTGCGATGGGCGTCAAGCTGGATGATATGGCCGAGAAGGGAGATCTTTATCGACAGAACTTTGCCATGATTGAAAAGTGCTTCATCAAACGTGTAAGTAATCCGTTTTATTGGAACAAAACAATGTATGAGTTGCTTGGAGCAAAGGAAGATGCTCCTGCACTTAAAGTGGTCCACGATTTCTCCAGTGAAATTATTGCCAAGCGTCGTTTACTTCTCAAAGAGGAGTTGCAAAATCGTCAAAGTTCCCGATCGGCAGATGATGATATGTGAGTAAAATATCATTGTGGGACAGAATATCTAATCCAACTTTATTATAAAATTAGTTACATCAATAAGAAACAACGCTTCGCCATGCTGGACACTCTGATCTTTGCCGAGAAGGATGGTCTAATTGATCACGAGGGTATTTGCGAGGAGGTGGATACCCTAATGTTTGAGGGCTTTGATACCACATCCAGTGGTCTTATATTTGGTCTGATGAACATGTCTCTTTATGCCGATAAGCAGGAGCTTTGTTTCCAGGAAATCTCCGATCTCATAGATGGTGAGCTTATCCAGCTTTTTTATTTATTTAACTTATTTATTAATGTTTTAATACTACCTTTCTCTATTTTCTCTAACTGTTAGATGCGTTCAGCAACCTGAACATCAGTCAGATATCGAAGCTTAAATATTTAGATTGCTTTGTGAAGGAAACGATGCGTATGTTTCCCTCGGTGCCGGGTTTTGGTCGTCAAACGGTTCGGGAGACGGAACTGGCCAACGGTCTCATTCTTCCTGCCCATTCTCAGATTAACCTGTTTTCCTTTGACATTCATCGGAATCCGAAATACTGGGATTCCCCAGACGAGTTCCGACCAGAACGTTTTCTACCAGAAAACTCTAAGGATCGTCACACATATTCTTTTATACCGTTTAGTGCGGGACAACGCAATTGCATAGGTCAGTATATCTATGGAATATTATTACATAACTGATTGATTAATTTTCTTATCTTATTCACAGGTCAAAAGTATGCCATGCTAGAGATGAAGACTCTACTGATCGTTGTGCTCAAGCAGTTTAAAATTCTTCCCGTCGTTGATCCCAATGAATTCGTCTTTAACGCGGGCCTCACACTACGTACCAATAACAATATTAAAGTGAGGCTAATAAGGCGTAAATAATAGATAAACATAATATCGTACTTTAGGCTATTTCTCTTTATCAAAATGCGCTTTAATCTGTAGACAGCTTATTAGATGTTGTAAGAAAGATCAAGGAATCTAAAAATCTGCTGAAACTTAAAACTTTAAGCTTAATAAATAAATTTTAAAGTAAAAGAGACAGAATATTGTTTTGTTTAAGAAATGTTCGGTGAGGAGTTTAGTGATATTTCCTAAATGCTAGAAAGACAATTTAAAAATTTAATTAAACGCAAAATCTTTAGCCCACTTTTGAGCCTATAAAACAACCATTTTATAAAGCTCGTAGCTATTTTCACAGTACCAAATGGTGGGCTTTCTAGGCAAGTTCTTCAAAGTTGGCAACATGAAGCATAGTTCTTTAATCTGTGCTCACTTTGGGCTGATAATCGCTGGTAAAGGCAATGGCAATGGCTACTCCCGACTCCCAACTCCCGACTCCCGACTCTTGGCTCTTGGTTTCAGTGACGCTGCATCTGCTCCATAAATCATTCATGCACAGCCAAGCAAAAGCAGTTTTGCCACAATGAACAAGTCTACAGCTGCCTCTTACCAACTGCATTTATGCAAAACACGCATTCTTTCCCGTTCTCCCTACCCAGTGAGAGGGGAGGAAGTGCAGCCAAGTCTCATGGTTGCCTGGGACTCGAGTCATCTTTATCTTTTAGCGCATACATTGCACATAATGTGCCAGGGAACTGGCAATGGAACTGGGACTGGGACTGGGACTGGGATTGAGACTGCAACCGGATATGGAGTGGGCTGTCTTGGGTGCATCTATTTATACTCTAACCAAGGGTATACAAATTTTGTCGCGCACTTTGTAATATATTTAAGATATTTTATATATTTATTTTCGTTCGGCAATTCTTTTAAACTTGATACAAGTACTATTTGTGGTAAAATCCGCCGGATCGGTTAATCGGAAATTAACGCTCAATTAAAAATTAATATTTACCATAACAAAAATCTATGTTTCTTCTTAAGATATCTTAGTCAAGCCCACAAATTAACTGTTAAACTACATTTTATACATACTGTTAAAATTTGATTATAATTGAACTACTAAAAAAAAAGACTAAAAGAAAAGGAATCATTTAAAAAATTAATTTAAGTATGTATTTTTTTTAATTTTGCAGATAATTTTTATTAAATTAAATAAAAATTTTTTATTGGCTGAAAGAAGTATCTCAATGATATTTAATATTAAAGCACTTCATTACAACGGCCTGCAAGGGTATAAAATCTTTGGAGTGCTGAAAATAATTTTCCTCTCATAGTTTTTTACAGTTGTCGCTTTTGATTTTGACAGTTCGTTACTCGGTTATATCATTTGCATGCATAATGCAAGACTGAAAACTGGAACCAAGTCAAGTCAAGTCCCCCGCCCAGAAACCAGTAGGCAGAACCTAGAACCGAGAACCGAGAACCTAAAACGAGGCCATGTGAGACGTCATTTGGCGTCACATGTGGATGCATTCAAATCCTGCGGGCATCTAACACACATCATCTTTATCATCAGCTCCATCAGCATCTCCAACATCATCATCATCATCATCATCATCATCATCATCAGCACAAAAGATCAACTGCAGCTCAAAAATGCTTTAAGATTTATGGGATAAAAGGCAATGGCAGAATAATGCAAAACGAAGCGAGAATTTAGAGAAAAAATTGCCAGCGAGAAGCTGTGCTTTTCATTTGCTTGCCACGCTTTGTGGCAACATTCCATTTGGCAATGCGATTTGAGTTTTGTGTCATGCAAATTAAATTCCAAGTGTTCTACATGTGTGTGTGTGTGTGTGTGCATTTGTGTGTGTTGGTCAAATATTTTAGCTAGCAAAATGGAAAGTGCTTGCAGCAACTGATGCTGCTGCTGTTATTGCCACAAAGTCAACATGCAACCAAAAATCCAACTCAATTTCTGTGCGCTTGCCACAAAAACTGCGCACTTTTCAACCGGGGACAAAAACGCGCAGTAAATAAAATCAACTGCGTCACAGTCACAGTCACAGTTTTTGCAACAACATGTTGCCACCCACAACCTACCACAAGCAGCGACTGATGAGATCATCGGCAACAACAATAGCAACCTGAAAGGGCTACAACAACGACAGAGACAGAGAGAGAGTGAGAGAGAGAGAGTGAGAGGGGAAATTAATTACTTTATGCGCATCTGCCCTTTTTGCGTAACAAATTGCGTACGACAGTCGCCTCATCATCGAACACTTTTCACAGTCACTCTCAAAATAAAGCTCATACCTCCCCCCGTTTGCCAGCCACCCCTCCTCCGCTTGAATGGCCTACCCCATGCGTGGCTATTAATTTCTATTAAGCAGCCCTCGCTAGCTGCCATACTTCATTAAATGCTTTCATGCAATCTCACTTTGCCTCGTCTACCTTTTATACATATACATATATTTTTTTTCTCTCTGTATCAGCATGTGTGTGTGTGTGTGTGAGTTTCCTCTGTGTGTCTGTGTGTTGACTCTGATTGGGATTAAGGTTTGGCCAACAGGCCTCGTTTTGATTGCCTCTGTGTCAGGCCTTTGCTGAGATTGGTAAATAGGGAACGAAGGGGGGCGAAACAGTTCACGAAGGGGAACAGACCAGCTATGCTAGAGGGAGGGGGTAGAGGGTAGGAACTCAGATGAAGGTCGCTTCAGTGCTGTGAACATGAAATATTTCATTTGCTGCGAGTTATTTGCTCTGCGCTTTGGCTTTGCTTTCCATTTGCTTTGCTTCTTTTTCCTGCTGATAACTCGATAAAATTGTACGAATATCAGGCACTGCAACTTTTACAACATATTTGTAGCACACGACAAAGCAAAACAACAAAAAATATACATATATAAATAAAATATATATGCATGCTTTACATTTTCTGCATTTATCAAACGCTTTATTTTTACACTATTTGCACAATTTTAAACGATTTTCTGCAACTTTGTTTGTATCTTGCAAAAAAAAATATATTTATTAAATTTTATAGCTTGGAGTTGTCAACTTTAGAATTTTACTTTAGGCAAAACTTCATATTTTATATGTTTAAGTATGTATCAATTTTAATTGTTAATAATAAAATTGACTTTGTTTTAAAGAAACTTTAAATATGCAATTGTGAGATTAAATAAATCAGACCTTAAAGTAATGTTGTTAATAAACGAAATTTTTATCAAATTTAGCTGTTAAAGGAGAACTAATATTTGTTTACAATCCGATAATTACAATAGCTTTAACGATACAGAATACTTTATAGATATTGACTTTATTTCCTGTTATATCAGAACTTTGATAGTTTTATTTAATGCACGTGTTAAGTATTTATAGAAGTTATAAACCTTATTTAACTAATAGCATTGAAACTTTTCACTATTTCATTAAACAAAACTTAAATTTTGTTGGATATGGTAAAGGCAACAAATATACATTTTGTTGTAATGAAAAAATAATGCTAAAATGCAGGAATAAATAAATTTATGTAAATAGTTTTGAGTTTATAGCAAATAGTATATTTTATTTGATTTATAATCCATTTATTCTCAGTTAATATACGATTTGAGTATGTTTAGGGTATGAAATCTTCGTTATCCGTTAAGTTTTTTCAATTTTCTTCCACTTGTTTTTTCTTGCTGTGTGTGTGTGTGTATTTGTGTGTGATTATCGTTTTTGGGCACGAAAGTCATTTAACAAAGTGGCTGCTCGCTTCAGCATCAATAACTGAGCCGCCTTTTGGGTCCTGCATGTCCTGTCAGCCGATTGCCATGTTGGCCATAATTTTTGTGCTTTTTCTTTATGTCGCTGGCAAATGAAGGTCAAAACAACGCTTTTTGGCCAATTGAAATGAACAAAAAAAACAAAGTGGAGTATAGAATAGCTCACCTGGCTCCGTTGTGGTTGTTGACTCAACGGGTGGCGCCTCCGTGTTGGCCTGACTCTTGTCCAGCACCAGCAGCAGAATGGTCAAGGATATCAGGGCCCAGAGTGGCTTATGCCTCATACGTTGCCAACTCCACATGTTGGCCAAAAGCTTACAACAGTTAGTTTCTTTTTTTGCTTGTTAGTTGTTGTTGTTACTGTTTGTTGCACAGACGAGTAAATGCCTCAATTATTTGGCTGACATTGAGCCAGCAAACACTTGAAAAACTTATGTTAAGCACTCACACTTCACATAGCTGGTCATTTAACATGTTGTTGTTTTTATTTTTAGATATTTCTTGTTTTTGTTGCGTCTTTAAGCCGCTCACAAGTTGCAGTATCCAATGCCAGCTACAACAATGTGTCCGTGTGGCAACAACAACAAACTCTTCAATGGCACCAAAATAGAATTTCACTTTGCCTCAAAACTGCAACGAGACACTCACAAACACTCAGAAACACTCACAGACACTCACACACACACACACACACATATGCATGCATGTATACAGTTGAGTTTTGGCAATAATCCAAGTCAGTTTTAGCCATAAATTTTCACTTTTGTTTTCACTTTCTTATCCGCTTTTTTCCTGGTCCAAAGTTTTTCCCAATTGCTGCCTGCAACGTTGACGATGACAAAATGCGTCGAAACTCAAAGCGTCTCGTCCTTTTATAGTCCTTTGTGAGCTTCGTTGGATTCGGCGTAGCTAGGACGCTGCTTCGTTCAGTTGCACTTCGGCACTTGACGAAGCAAGGACACGAACAGAAAAGGACTCGTGCTGCTTTCACGTGCATTTTGCCGGTAGATCGTGTGTTTTTGTTTTGATTTTCCTTGTTCCTTGTGTCTGTTTTTCTCCCAATGTTGCATGGCTTTCGCTTTTCTGTTGCCGCACTTTTGGCGCCAACTGTCAGACTTTGTATGTGTGTGTGTGTGTGTGTGTGTCCTTGTAACTGTGCACGTCAAAGCGTTGAAAATGGCGCGCGTTTATTTCCGCCTTTGGCATTCCGATACCAATGAAGTGTGTACTGAAGTTTCTCTGCTTTGTTTGATTAGTTTAGAAACACTCACAATGCACTAACACACAAACAATACATGCTATCAATACAAATGCAGCATTAGAATCTTCTTTGATAATGCAACAGCACTCTGTCAACATTTCCCATACAATCCAACAATACAAAATTGCACTCAATTAAATGGAATCTGTTGTACTCCAATTACAAAAGACAGTAGCTGATTTGGTCAAATATTCATCAGCTAGATTTTCCCATTAACCACAATATTAAAACATGCACCACTTTGAAAATTGGGAGCACTTGGTTTTATTTGGAGCTGAATTAATAAAAATGCAAGTAAATTGTTCCGATTAATCAGTAGTAATTGAATAAACAGAGTTGTAATACAGTATATTGGTCGTTTAATTAAAATGTAGCGCAATTTTTTTTATATAGAAATCTTCTAAAAATATTTTTGCTTCGCAAAACCATAACAATAAAAAGTTTTTACAATTAATTGATATGAAATTCCTCAAAAAATGCGATATACAAAAATAACCCTCTTATACTTTTAATCAAACGACAAAGTAAACGAAAATAATGTACGGAAATTACAAAATCTTAATCAAATCAATATTTTACATTAAATACATTACATACATATGTATGTATGTAAAAAGGCGTAGTCAGAATTTGAATAAAGGGGTCAGACTATCAAATATAGAGCTCCATGTTACTTTAAAATTAAATTTATTTGCTGAAAAATATAATTTATGGCTTTTGTAGTTTGACAAAAAATTTTTTCTTAGTACATAATACATGTATACATTTTTTCCCTTAGAAAAGAAAACTTTATATTTTCCAAGGGGCTCTCTGCTCATACCTACGCTTTTGTATATATATATAGCACCCCAAGGAACATATATAAATATTTTTTTACATATGAAACTCAGATTGGCAACTTGAAGTTGACGTCAATTTCATAAAATATTCCTGAAGAGAATTGTGTTGGTTTCACCTTCAGCTCCAGGCTCCAAATGTTTTTAAATAATCGAGTTACTATAAAGAAGCTGTGTGAGAATACCCTGTATAGGGTATAAAGATTATATAATACTATGACGAAAGTAAATCTAAGTTATACCAAGTGACATTATGTAAATATGGATGCTGTAAACCAACTGAAATGAATTTTTTGAAAATATTAAAGATCTCTTTTAGGGTATATAGATTGTCGCATATTCGACTTTAGTTACAAATATGTAAGTAATTTTTCTCGACTGTGGAGCCTTGAGTTAATTAAAGCGTTTCACAGTTTCAATTGGAATTGGCAACCACAAAGACCAATCGCTCAAATATTTAAAATGTTGATAAAAATATTGAAAATATTCTGCCTGTACTTGCACTTTGCAATAAAAAATGCAAATACTATAGCAGTAAATAATAAAATAATATGTGACTCTCTCTTCGAATGGGGATGTCCAATATCCATAGAAGAAGATAAAAAGAATTTGTGTAGAATTCAATTATATGGCAATACACTAAACTTCACTTGCGTGGATAAATGGAATACAAATTTTTGTGATTTATACGAAGATGACCCAGATTGTGTTACTCCCATATTAGAGGGATATTTTAAGGTGCATGAAGAATCAGTGAAAATTTTCGTCTGTCTAACAGCTCTGTACAAATCTCGTCTTAGAATGCGAAAAAGACCAGAATGCAACAGCACCGTGGAATACTATCAAAAGCGTATCTTTCAAAATTGCACCAAACGAGACGTATATAAAATGAATATTCAAGAATTTCCTAAAACTCATACAAAAACAGAATATATCAATTTTCTATCATCGAATTTTCCAAACTTAAAGCACATTTTGTGGAGTCAGTGCGATGAATGTCTGCCTTTTAATCAGTTAGTAAGACCATTTAAAAATCTCAACACACTTGAATTGTCCTTATGTGCAAACTTAAACTCATGCCAAGATTTATATTTTTCTAATCTAACGCAAATTGAAAAGCTGCGGATAAAATTCCTACAGCATGATAATATAAATGAAAATGTCATTCCTATTAATAATGAATTAAGTATATTAAATAAAAGTAACGAGGAAATATACATTCCTGTATTAAATGAAATACTTCTGAGAGATATGGGCAATTTAAAAATATTTGAATTGATATTTCCAATTTATGCATCTGTTGTTGAAATTCCGCAAAAACTGTTTCAAGGATTAAAGAATTTAACTTCAGTAAGATTTTTTAACTGCAACATCACAAAACTGAGCAAGTATCACTTTCAAGATTTAATCAATTTACGGACTTTAAAGTTTAAAGGAGGATCGATTAATGATTTTGATTGGCTAAGGTATGTTCATAAATAATAATTAGGCAAAGCTAAAATACATTCTTATTATTTTTATTAATATATTTCAGTTCCACAATCATACAAGATAATTTAGCATTTTTGGAATTGGATGAAGATGTGGATATACCAAAAAAAAATATATCTGCTTTTATTTGCCGAGATTCAAATACTTGCGGCTTCAATGTTGATATACATAAAAAACCATGCCCCAAAGCATGCAACTGCCATTTTCACCACTCACTAAACACATTTAAAATAGATTGTGCACTAAGTGAAAATAACAATGGGACGATTCCGGAGTTGCCAATACCAATAACCGGGATTACATCACTTATCTTTGATTACAATCATTTAGCGCAGTTGCCGAACTCAACCCTATATGGTTATTCGAATATACAGGAACTTCATCTGGAAAACAACAATCTAACAAGTATAAATGTTGAACAGTTGCCACCCAATTTAACTCTTTTGGATTTACGGAGTAACAATCTTAAATTACTTGACCATAAAGTAATCGAATTTCTCTCAAAACGAGCAGGTAAATTAGATATATATCTTGCAGAAAATCCATGGATATGTAATTGCGATGCGATTCCCATGTTTGAATTTGTCGCCAATTTGTCGAATAATGTGATTGATCGTGACGGTTTAATGTGCGATGATAAACATTTTATAATTTCGATGCATTGGCTAAAATCTGATGTTTGTAAGTCTAATGTACTATACAATACTCTTGGATCTCTTCTGGGACTGGCTGTCTTAGTTATCATATTCTTGTATACCAAGAAGTCAATTTTCATGTGGCTATATGAGCGGAATCTTTGCCTACGATTTATTTCTCGCCCGGAACCTAAAGCTGACGCGGCTCTGAAAATCGATGCATTTCTTGCATTTTCACATGTTGATTTGGATCTGATAAAGGAGTATTTGGATAAGCTGGAGAAAGGACCTCGCGAGTACAAGCTGCGCTTCTATCAACGGGATTGGCAGATAGGCGAATCCATTCCGGCTTGCATATTGGAATCAATTGAATATTCCAAGAGGGTCATCATCTTGATGACCAATAACTTTGTCAATTCATCCTGGGGTCTCTTTGAATTCCGCTCCGCCATTAAAGCCACTTCGATGGACCCGAACAAGCGACTGATTGTAATATTATATCCGGATGTTGACCTTGATAGACTGGAGCCCGAGCTGAAGCGTTATATGAAATACAACACGTATCTGAGGCGAGATGATCCCCAATTCTGGAGGAAGCTGATTTTCGCCATGCCCCATAAAAAGGTCCATGGTGAGCAACCTGCCCTAACCGAATGTCCATCAAATGAAGATAGCCCAGTATAAGAATCTACGATTGGTAAATAGACTTGCCTATATTAATATTACTTTAAAGTATTCTTTATTATTATATTTCTTTTACTTTCAGAGCAACATTATTTCAAAGTCAACAGCATAAAAATATAAAAAATTGTTTGCCTTCACAAATTAATAATATTTTTAATAATTCTTAATCGTTATAGATCCAATTTTTAATAAAAAATACTTGAATAAATTGAATGTTCATATTTTTTAATTTCATTTAATAAACCTATAAACAATTATTAATTATTATATGTATTCACTTACTTTAAACAATTCTTAATCCTTATAGATCCAATTTTAATAGAAAATACTTGAATAAATTGAATGTTCATATTTTTTTAATTCATTTAATAAACCTATAAACAATTATTAATTATTATATGTATGCACTTACTTTAAATAATTTTTTATCCTTATAGATCCAATTTTTAATAGAAAATACTTGATTAAATTTAATGTTCATATTTTTTTAATTCATTTAATAAACCTATAAACAATTATTAATTATTATATGTATTCACTTACTTTAAATAATTCTTAATCCTTATAGATCCAATTTTTAATAGAAAATACTTTAATAAATTGAATGTTCATATTTTTTAATTTCATTTAATAAACCTATAAACAATTATTAATTATTATATGCTTTCACTTACTTCACAGCTATAAATTATTTATGATTTTTTTCTTTTTTGGTAAGTGTTTAAAAAAAATAAAATTAAAGCTAGTTTTAAGCTAAAATATCTGTCAGTTCTCTGCTCTTTTCTCTCTTCCTTTGTCGCTTTGCTAGCTTAATCCAATGTCCGCTATCATTCTCAAGCTTTGCCAATGCAACGGCATTAATCTGGCTGTGGCATGCAACGCAGCCCGCAAAAGTAGGCAATGAATTGTGCTCAAGAGAGTATAATGTTTCGTCTCCAATTGACGAGGAGTCTGTGCCTGGACATTGCGGTGATTTGAGCATTTACATTGCGGTCAACACAGAGCAAATGCCCACAGCATTGACAACCTTGGCCACTAATTACGTAAATGAATTCTGTGGCAAGGAAGCGGGGCCACTTGCCACTTGCCACATGCCGCAAGCCCAGTGAAACATTTCCGTTTGCCTCAAACTGATAAATGTTGCCTTGTCGTGGACACGTTTTGGGGAGACCAACAATTGAATGCAACACAATGCTGTCTGGCAAAGTCCTTGCCCCTTGCCCCATGCCTCTTGCCACTTGCCACTTGCTGTTGCTGCTCAGTCGTCTGTCGCATTGAAAATTTGCTGAAATGCGAAACGCGCAACTCAAACAGAGGAAACTCAGCTCAGCTCAAGTCAAGTGGAAAATGAAACTGATGTTGTTGTTATTTGCAATTGTATCACAATCTCCTTCGTCCTGTTCTTCTTCTTCTTCTACTACTTGTACATCTTGGTAGAAAACTGTAAATTCAATTGTGCTGCATTATCTGTATAATTTGTTGCATGCCACACGTATTTGTTGCCATCTGCTTCGTTGCCTTTGCATTCTGTTTGCTTCAATGCATTCAAGCTGAATACTTACACACACACACACACACACACACACACACACACACACACACACACACACACACACTCACATTTTCGACATGTTTGTGCATGTTTGGCACATTGTAGCTAACAAATAAATTCAATTAACTTGCAAGTTGCAACTATAACCACAGCCTGCAACTTGCCACAGTTTCGAAAACAAAGTTTTCCTTCCCACTTGTCAACTGCCGAAGCACAGAACCAAATTAAAATCCAAGCTAATAATTGATGTTGTCATTTTATCTAATCGTATTTGCTACAATTTGTTGCAACTATCCATATAAATATATACTTTGTTGTTACATGTGTAAATGTTCTTGTTATTGTTGTTGAAATTGTTAAATCTGTTGCATAACTAATTCAAATCACAATTAATGTAATTACTTATATATTTATAACAGCTTATCTGCTTCAGAGTATCTTGGTAATGAAATAAATAACTATTTTACTTACCTGTGCTTAATAATTTTCTAAATTTATATCTATTCATCAACTATTTGCTACCTAAGCTTATTAAGTAAATGTGGAATAAATTAAATTTTAAAATTGATTCACTCTGCAATTAAATATTCCTTTACAATTAAATAAATATATTTAAAGATATAATTCAATATTTATTCCATTTAAAAGCATGCTTTAGTTAACCCCTTGCAATAAAACAAACATTTATAATATGTTAGTAGCTTCACATCTAATAGAAAGGTCTCTTAAGTGCAGCACAGTAATTAAATAATTAAATGATGTTAAGTGCTTGATTTTCAACTGCTTCAAAATGATGCCCTTTTCAAAGTAATTAAAATGCCAATGCCTTTTGCACTTGGAGGTGAAGAGAGGCGAGGGGGCGTGACAAGTCAAGTGAATTGCTTGGGGTCGAAATGGAATCGAATCGAATCGAATCGAATCACTTGCAATGCAAGCAATCGTATAATTAAATCAATTGCAGACTGTCTGCAATTTCTGAAGAGAGAGAAAGCCATTGTCTACCATTAAGGCCGCGGCCAACGGGGCGTATGCGCAATAAGCAAAACTAACGCTGGCATCAAGCCAAAAAATCTTGTCGTGTCATGCAATTATCGAGTTTTAATGAAAATTCGCGCACAGTCATACAAATCCATTAAACGCTTTTTTGTCTTGGCCACAAAAAAAGAAGAAGGGCAAAAATAAAATGCGTGAGTCGAAAGAGCGCCAAGTATCTGCTGGCTTCTAATTACCCAGGACATTTTGGCCAGAACTAAGCTAATTGCATTGCCAATGATGCGGCAAAATTGTTTTGACGCCCGACACGGACAGGCCAAAACCGAGAAGCCAAAGCCAAAAGCCATTAAGTCATTAGGACGCTTAAATTGTCATTAAAGTTGTTAAATCGCATTTCATGAGCTGCCACGTTGTAGTTTAATAACTTGCCACCAATGCAAACAAATGTGAATATGGCAAATTGAATATTGTAGGCAAAGGGGGTGGCTAAAATGGAAGGCAGTAGTAGGCCAAAAGTTATACGTTTAAAAGTTTCAACTTCTCTCGTAATTAGGCCATATTCGCATTGAATTGCAAATGACATTAGAAATTTTGCAAGTAAAAGTTTGCAGTCAACTGAAGTTTATACATATATATATATGTGTATGTGTGTGTATGTGTATGTGTATTTATTGGCCAAATGCCTAACGAGTTTGCAGTCGCAATTGGAGGCAACTTTTGCGGCTTGCCGTGTAAATTAAATACAACATTAATTGCTTGCTTACGTCACGTAATGCCACACAGTTAATGCCACACAGTTGGAGACACAATCGCAGTTGATGCCACACATTCAGTTCCCAGAGCATTGAAAACAACAGTAACTAGCAGTAAGGACTACAGTCGAGCACACTCGTCTGTGAGAGACCCTGTAATTATACGATAAGTGAAAAATTAAAAAATAAATTAAAAATTATACAATTCAGCTACTATTTATTTTTTTATTTTTATACTTGAAAAGTTTGTACTTGAAATTTTCCTTATCATTAAAATTTTCCTTAGGATTTTTCTTAACAGTATATTTTTAAATAAGTTTTGTATTTCTACTATATTTTTATTTTGGATTTTAATGTGATTTTTTTATTTTCAGAAAGTATTTAATAGTGATTTAATCTCTTCAGTTACTTTTTAAATTAGGGTTAAATTTATCAAACGAAAACTAATGCTTCCAAAATGTTTTTATTACCTACTTTTGGAGTTCTGTGTTTATTATTATTATTTAATAATTATTTTTTTACGATAAACTTAATATACATTATGTAATTTTTAGCTACAGGGTCTAAAAATGAGAAAAACAGAGGAAAAGCAAAACCACAGCGACACGTTCAGCCAATAAATCTCAATTGATCCCCGCGGTATTGTTGCGAAAGTTCAATTAAAAGTCTCCCGGCGGCATGCCTCAAAGTGACCAGTGGCATTTTGGCTTGCAACACACGCACACACACACACACACACACACAGATGACACACACAGCAGTTGCCAAAAGTGAGTTGCAAATATGCTAAGTGGCCGAGTGTGCACACAAATTTGCATGCACTGTGTCCCACGTGTGTCCTAGCGAGCAACAGACAGTGAGTCAGTGAGCATACGTGCCGCATGCCACATGCCCTCCATTATTGTGCCCCTGCTCCTTCTGTGCTGGAAGCGCAAAAAGTGTAGCACACTTATTAGCGAGCCATTGAAGTTTATTAGACCGCTTGCAGCTTTAATTAAAGTCAAAGCTCTAAAAAACAATGTGTTCAACCAACTGAAGAAAGTTCGTAATGACACGAGCTGAAAGTGTAACTTGAATATAACATCAAACGTAGAAAAGAAACGAAAGCTTTAATCTTTAATCTTGTATTTTTAAGTTAAAATTAAGCTTTCTTTAGTCTGATGAAAACTGTACAACTTTAGATTTCTCATTGTTATGTTGTCAACGAGTGCCATTGAAACCTAATTGAAGGCAACACACAAACACTCACTCACTCACTCGCTCACTCACTCGCTCACTCACTTACTCACACACATTCACATATATGTGTTTAGGTAAAAGCCATAAACGCTTACATTTGGCTGCTCGAAATGGTTATGACTGCGACTACGATTCCAAGTATAACCAACTGACCAGCAGGAATTTGCCATTTTGTGTGTGTTGTGTGTTGAGTTGCGTGAGTGAGTGTGTGTGTGTGTGGAGTGTTTGTTGTGTGTGTTTATCTGCGTGGTTGGATAAGCGGGCGGCAAGTGCAAATAATATTATGCTTAAATGCACGCACGCACATGCCCAAGTCGAGGCCAAAGGAATACGGACTACTCCGATCAAGGATGGAGTTAAGCGAGGGTAAGCTGATAAATTATCAAAATTAAGTAGAAAAAAGGAATTTTCAAATTTAAATTAATTTACATGCGTTCAATTTCCATAAAAACAAAATAAAAAATTTCCAACTAAAAAAAATAATATTTAAATAAATGCACTTTTCAGCATAGTCTTCTTTTAACGTAGAACAATTTAGTTTATCTAGCGATCGTAAGAATTTCTTAGGATTTTCAAATATTAACATTGGTCAAAGCTCCCAAAATATTTATATTATAAAGAATAAATTTGTCTCTGTATATATAAGAGTTATAATAATGATAATGAAGTTATAATAATGATGAAAAGTAAAGGTTCTTTAAACTCAACTATATTAAATGTTACTAGAATGTAGGAATGTGATTTTACTGAACTTTATACCATTTAAACAGTCATTAGTGGATGAATTACACCATTCAACAAAAATATAATTATAATATATTAAAGAAGCAGCGTTCTCTTACTCAGGTCAATGACTTATCAGACCGCCCTCGTTTATGGAGTTGTAGTTGAAGTTGGAGTCGATGTCCCTGTGTAGTTCATACGCTGTCCATGGCACCGGAAGGACCAAAAGGACAACACGCACAACTTTGCTTGGCCAAACAGCATTAAGTAACCGCACGTACGCACACACACATACACACACACACACACACAGGATGTTGCAAAACGAGGCTGCAGGATTGACTCGGTCTGAGTTTGAGTCTGAGCGTGCGTGTGTGTGTGTGTGTGTAATTGTCATAACTGTTGTTCCGTATCGTTGTCGTAAGCTGCCTTGTTTGCCACTGTAATTGCCCTGACTGTTGCTGCTTCATCTCAATCCCCTCCTGCGTCAGTTCCTGCTGCTGCTCCAGCTCCAGCTCCGTCTCCTGGTATTGACAACTTCCATAATGGCCATCGACCGCAACATCTGGTTTAGTTAGCCTGTCTCTCTCTCTCTCTCTCTTTGGGTTTTAGGTCTCTGTTCCCAGGTACACACTGTAAACCGAGCGCCTAATTGAATAGCCTGACTGCTACAGTGAGGCTTGACATTAAACGACAGTTGAGACCACAACATTAATTTGCAGACCCACAGCTTAAAAACTTACTTATCGCAGCCAGATACCAACACATACACAACACACATACACACACATTAAAATGCTGCTGGCGAATGTTACAGTGCCTGCCAAAACCCTTATCACATGCACAGATTCCCCAGCAAAATAGACATCCCTTTTGAAGGCTGACTCAAGACTACTTTGCATGCATATCCTGACCCTTTTTTCTCTGGCTAACTGCATCTGTTTAGCATAATTTCTTGTCTGGTTATATTTTTCTTTATCTTTTTTTTTTTGTTTTTTGTTTGCAACGTCTGCGTTGTGGGCGTGCAACTTGAGTGTGGCAAGTGGCAAGCGTCAAGGGCCCAAGTTGCGCAGTTTTATTGCGGCAAAGACATTGTCTGGACGCGTTCTTCTAGTGTGCAATTCAGTTTTATAGATTATTCTAGTGCCAAATCGAATATTATTTGCATGATTACCATTAAATTGAATGAACATACATTTAGCTGGAGAATAATATAATAAATCAATAAAATATAAATGCTATGATTATTATGATTGTAACTATTATTTTTATTATACATTTAAAATCTGTTCTTGTGGTTAAATTTGTAAATATGCAATAACTTGATATTTATTATAATCATTTATAGTGGCAGAAAAATAAAATTGAGAACTTAATTACAGGAAAAATTTATGAAATCATTAATTACTTCTATGCCTTTAGCAAATTTGATTAATATAAATGTGCAGTTTCACATTTAGTTACGAAAAGCCAAAATAAACATGGACAAATAAAATTTTCAAGCACTAGATGGCCTCATTAAGAGGCACAACACATTTAAATATGCCGCCATTTGCTATACATTTTTTTGAGCTTTGCAACACTGCTAGCAGCTGGAAGATAGTCAATAGTGACGTCATGCAAAAAAACAGCTGCTTACTTGCCGGCGACGAATAAAAAGCACAACAAATTTGTTTATTAAATAAAAGACAATTTAAAAAGATTATTTAATTGATTAAATACATTTACAGTCTATGAGATATGGTAAGCTATCAGGCAGCTGTTCTTAAACTGTAACAACGATCATCTTTGCAGGATTTGGACTCAGTTTACCCAGATTTAAATGCATTGACACGCAGCTTGGCCAAATTAGTTTACGAGGATCTATTAAATGGTAAAGTTGCTAAATTTAATATCTTCCAAGTAATGCAGTAGCTTTAATTTTAGATGAACGCCTAAGCAACATTAAACCGCAGTTTGAACAAAGTCTTAACGTATTTTATTTAACCGCGGATAAGGAGACGATTAAACAGGTTGCTTTTATACCCCTACCACACTCGAAGGACATCGATTTTGGTCTAATAAAACTGCTGCAACAGAAACTGGAGAGTAGTAGGATCTGTGTAGCCATTGTTGACAACACAGGCAATATATTGTATTACCAAATCGATGAAGGCTTCAATTCAGATACATAACAACAACTGTATCCAAGATCATTACACACTCTCTTCTTCGAATTTAATAAATTGTATATATTATTGACGGAAAACTGCAGTTTGTTTATTTGATAGCGATAGATACATTTATTCAAAATCATATCATAGTTGCAGAAATAACAATTATGTGCTCAGCCCAAAGTTGGCCACAAACTTCAATCCTCGTAAGCTTTCCCATTGATAATACCAATCAATAAACATTAGGCTATGCACATAAATAAATGACAAAACGTCTCGCTGCATTTGAATTATGCACAATCATATTAATAAACGTAATTGTAATTGTAATTTATATTCGTAATATAATTATTATGACATAAGTGTAACTTAAGCTAATTTCAATTATCGAAAACTATAACTTAGATACAATTTAAAAATTATATTAATTTTAGCATAGATATCCTTAAACGTACAACAATCTGATTGCATGCAATTGAGAAATTCCGAAAATTTGTAAATTGGGAATATCTCAAACGTTTTTTATGTTTTGCGGTCTCTTTTTATTTAAATGTTATATGTTGTTTATTTTTTTTAAGCGTGCACCGCTTACAAACAAATTATTTCCAATAAGAAAATGAATTTTATTTTTAAAAAAATGCTCAAAGCAATACAGTTTTTATGTTTGTTGTGTTTTGTTTTGTTGGTTGTTTTTAAAGTACAATAATAAATAACAAATGTATAAGCATGTATGTATATAATTTAAAAAATAATTAAAATAATTTCAACTCGGGCAATGGGCTGGGGAGTTGATTATTTGCAAAAAAATATACAGTTTTAAAAATTGTAAATATTTGTTTATGTTTATAAGTGTATATAGTAGTATAGTATATAGAGATGAGCTCTGTTTCTTCATTATTATTATTATTTATGTATAATTAATTGTAGTGCATACAATCTTATGACTTGTTTCATTTGTTCTCTCAACATTTTTAATGTGAATCTGTGTATGATTATTATGAAAATACAAGTGTGTTGTTATGTGTGTGTGTGTGTGTGTGTTGGTTTAATTGTTGTTTATATAACTCATCTACTTGGCGCTTGTAAAATAGCTGTGTATACATATGCTTTACGTTCTCTCATCATTCTCATTTATAAATATAGAACCTGGCTTATGAAAATCTTTCCAAAAATCTACAACAATGCGCATAAGGCTTATCCAAAGGTTCGTCAGACTATTCAATGCATTTTCAATATTCTCGTTTTGGGATAAAAGCAAATTAATAACTCACAAAATATGTTAACCGTTGTATAATGATTGTAATGAGACGATAAATATAAATTTAGAGGCTGATTGATTGCTGATTGATAATGATGTAGGTAAGTTTACATTAATGTAGAATTCTAGGCAATTTGGTTAATGCTTCTGAGCAACATGCACAAGGTTTACAAATACAATCAAATATAATATATTATTATTATATATAGTTCATTCTCTGTTTTATGTGGCAACAAGGCTGCACATGTGTAAAAGCATTAGTTATAAATTAGTTTTGACTGAGCTAAGCACAGACAATGAGCTGCCGGGCATTAACACCACTCGGCCGTATATGAAAAGTCCTGGAAAAGCAACTGCTCATCGTCGGACAAATGTCGCGGCTCCTTTGGCGGTGTCAGTTGCGCCTTTTCCGACGTGAATTCCTCATCAAAGTTCGAGACATCCTCCAAATGGTTCTGAAAAAAAAAAAAAAAAAATAAGTTAAATAAACATAGATAACTGTAAGACTTTATTTGGTACTTACAATGGTGGGTACAAATGGTGGCTTGACTTTGCGAAGCAATAAATCATCCCAGACAATGGAACGGAAGAATGCCTGCTTCTTGACATCCTCCGCATCGCGCTCTGATGAGCCAAGTCGTCGCTCTGGATTCTTGCGCAGCAGCTGCAAAATTATAATAAAATTCATGAGTTTAAAGATACTCGGTTAGCGACGTTAACAGATCGCTTACCCGACGCATGACTGCTATGGCCTCCAGGGAGAGGAAACGGGGATACCGCACCTCATCGTTAACAATGGAGTCGAACACTTCCTCCTCATCATCGCCAGGGAACGGTGACTGCAAAAATGAGATATTATAAGTAACCTATTCAATAATTCATTTATCAATTCACTTACCTCTCCCACCAGCATCTCAAAGATGAGCACACCGAGTCCCCACCAGTCCACGGCACGAGTATACGAAGTCTCCGTCAGCACCTCGGGTGCCAGAAACTCAGGTGTGCCACAGAAGGTGCCAGTACGATCTCCGAATCCCATGCCCTCCTTGCACAGTCCAAAGTCCGCAATCTTCACATAACCATCCGTATCGAGCAGCAAGTTATCCAGCTTCAGATCACGATATATGATCTTGTTCTCGTGCAGATATTGCAGTCCCAACACCACACATGCCGCATAGAACACGGCACGTGGTTCCAAGAATACGTCCGTGTGGATGTGCATCATCAGGTCACCGCCGGCAGCGTATTCCATCACAAAGCACACATGTTGCTGTAAGCAAAAATATATTTAATTAATATCATATTTAAGTAGTTACTTCTTATCATAATAATTGAAGTTACTATATTTAAAGTTTATTATTGCCAATTTCGTTGAATTACTTTAGTTTCAAACTAAAATACTTCAGTTAATAAACTAAATCTACTACTGAAATGGTCGCAGCTTACTTACTCAAATACTTGACTAATTAAATAGTTTAGATACAGTTAAAAGGCAGGACTGGGAATACTGATTAAATTCTTTTTTTTTTTAATTTTATAAATTTAGTTGAGTATTCAAGTCAACAGTAAATTACTTTGAAAATGCTTCAATTCTGTCACAAATTTTTTTTTGTATCAATTGTACTTTTAGTTTAACTTTTCCAGTTAACATGTAAAATGCTTGAAAATTCAAGCTTACAGTAAATTTTTACTGGCAATAGTTTATGTTCCAGCACCAGCAAATATTTATTTATTTATTTCTTAACCAGTACAATTTTACTTGACATTTTTTCAAAGCATTTAAAATTGCTGGGGATTTTTTCTTAGCAGCATACTTTTATGTTAATTGGGATATTTATATCCACTATTTAATTTTTTTGGGATATTATACTTCTGCATATTTTTACTTAAAATTTTATACTCCAGCAAATACTTAATTGGGATTTTTAATAAAAGCGTACTTAAAATTAGCAATTATAATGTAAAACTCACCTCTGTCTGGAAGCACGAATACAAATTGACTAAGAACGGATGCCGCATGGCATTGGCAACCTCAAAGATGCGCTTCTCGCTGAGCAGCGATTCCACTTCATCGCGGGCAATGATGTCGCCCTTTTTCAACGCCTTGATGGCATAGTATTGATTGTTACTGCGCAGCTGCGACAATATCACTTTGCCGAAGTGTCCACGTCCCAAGACGCTCAGCAGCCGGAAGTTGTCCATGGACAACATGCCAGCATTTGGAGGTTGCCCCGAGCGTAGAGCCTCATATCCGGCGGGTTCGCGATACTGCAAGCCACGTGCCACATTGCGGCGTCCACTGGTGGAGGCGCCACTTTCGGCCTTTGCCACATTCAGCTCATATTGATTGGCATATATGGGTTGCTGTTGCTGCTGTTGTTGTTGTTGCTGCTTGTCCTGGCGTTGTGTGGGCTGTGGGAATTGTGGTGCATTCGCCGCGCTATTGCCATAAATTGTGGGCGTTGGCGGCTCCTGAATAATGGGCGATGAATGCACATAAGGCAATTGTTGCTGCTGCTGCTGTTGTTGTTGTTGCTGTGTGCCTAAATAGAGCTTGCCCAACTGTGGAATTACCTGTGGAAAGTAGAACGAAATTGATTTAATTGAACCAATTTTAAGATACATTTGAGTAGGAGATACATTTGAGTTATTGTACATTCTTGTATTGTTAGATCGATACTTTCTTTTTGCTAGTTAAAAAGCTCTGAATGAATTGACTCCCTAAAATTGGGGGAAACAAATTAGGAAAATATTGTAACTTGTACATTTGTAATTATAAAATAAAAAAGTGTAAAAATGTAAATAGGAAAAATATATTTTAAATGCAAAAAGTAGTACATTTCTTGCATTAATTTCTAGAAAACTTTGCAATATTTAATTAAAGTAATTTTTATTTCGGCGTTTGTCGTTTCTAATATTAATAAACTACATTTGAATCAATTTTTTTTAAACTGCATATATTTTGTTATTTAAATTTCTAGTGTTTGCTAACCTTCTCGCTGGCTTATTTTGTTTAAATTAAATTTTATTTTTAGCTTTTATATCTATGTTTGGTATATCTGACAAAAATATTTGCATTTCACATGAGGTACACAATAATTGATATTATTTTGTAAACCGTATACCTCATCAATTGGCTGCACTGACTCAACGGATTCTATTAAAACACTTTCAATGGCAATTGTCTTTGTTGTCGTTTCCTCAATGTTGCAGCAGCTGCCACGCCTGCTGATGCTCGGAGACGCCTCAAGGGGTTCAATGGTAATATGTACAAGATTGATTTTTGCCTGCAAGAGTTTTGTGTTTGTTTTCTTATAACGAACTAATTTCAAAAGCAGCTGAGATAACACAAAATAGTGCTTGAAACACATACAGGTGCAGTGCTCGATGTGGATGTTGTTGTGGTTGTTGTTGTGGATGTTGTTGTTGATGCTGCCAGCAACAGTTGTTGCAGAGGCCTGGCTAACGACAACTGATGAAAGTGATGCGTGTGTTGTTGTTGCTTTTGTTGCTGTTGCAAGTTTAAAGCACAGATTTGCCTCACAAGCTGTGCCAGAGCTTGAAATGTTGGCAATATCATGATGCGAATCCCATTCACGTTTTAACCTATGGATCGATTTGTCAACAACTGAAACTGCCAGCAAAATTCTGGTCTAAAAATGTGCTTAATACTATATACACAACAGTTTATGTATATATATAGTACCATATACATTTCTTCCTATCTTAAACAGCGCAACGTGAAAATGGAAAAATAGATAAAAATAATAAGCAAACGCTGACGTTTTGGTTACGTGCAACGTGTGGATAGAAAAGACGCCACACAAACTAACACATAGACATATACAGGGTGACTGACTGTGTGACAAGACTGTTCAAGTTAAAAGAAAATAACCCCTCCCTTTGTTTGGCACGTGAACTGTTCTTATCTACTATATTTAAATTAATTTATATATAAATATTTTGAAGCACTTAAATCGCCTCATTTAACTTTTCATTTGGCACACATTATTTACGTTTCAATGTCGTGTATCTCGCCTTTAAATTGTCATATTGCAAATGTGACATCGACAATGTTAGGATAGACAGATTTGCAGGATCTATCAGCTAACTGCCTATTTTGGCTGCCCATAAAAATAAATATAGACTAGCTTCTTATGTCTATTCCTTGGTAAATTAACACATGTTTTTTATGAAAACTTGATTGCATTTTTCACATTTTGTATCATGGTATCAAATATTAACCAAATAATTAATTTTAAGGAAAATAGTATAATATTACTCTGAAAAACGCAGAATTAACTTTTTATTTTTTTGTGGTGGAAAGATAATTTTCAATGTCATTCATTATTCAGAGCTTTTTTTTGTTGTTATTTTACTTATAAGAGTTAACAACTTTCAACATTTTAAGCTGCGCCTATTTAGCTGCAATATTTGTTGGTTAACATTTTTGTTACAAGTCTATGTTAGCTGTACTAAATATGCATGTTATGTTATTCATATAACAATTTTCTGTTAAATGCACTAAAAATGCATGGAATGCTTTTTAAATAATAGTCGTATTTCAATGTTAGCTTCACTAATTGAACTAAACTAACGCATTTTACATAACAGTTTACTGCTAACTAAGCTACGGATGCAGTTATAGCTATGTAACGACATTTTATTAACATAACATTTAAATGTTAGCTAAACTAAGTGTGCATTATGTTATCTTATGTTAGCTGTTAACGTGCTGTTGGCTGTTATCTACATGCTGTGTGTCTGTGAGAATGTGCAGTTACTGGGAAATTTCAAAACATAAAGCTAAAGCAGTGGTTGAGCTGTCAATTTAACAGAACATTAACAGAACACCGAGAATAACAAGAAAGACACTTTTGGGATTAACATAAGACGAAAACAAATAACAAGTTTAACCAAATAACCAAAATAACCATAGCCGAAAAAAACATAGGGTATCAAATGAAAAAAAAACCTCCTAACCTCCACACAGAAACGATCGCCGGCACTGGAGCTGTGACTGTGACTGGACTGCAGCCCCCCGTTGTACAAATACTCATCATCGTCCTCGGGATACTCCACCAAAGGAGAGGCGGACAATGGTTCCTCATCCGGTGTTCCATGGAGCACCACCGGCGGTAAAGTCAACACTGGACGATGCAACTGTTGCTCCACCCCCGAGGCGACACCATGAGGTGGATTCATTGATTGCTGGAACTGAAATGGGTTGCGTATTGATAAGGACAACTCGCTTGTGCTATGCCTGTGATTGTTGTTGTGATTGTTGTGGTTGTTGTGTGGTTGGTGGTGATTGGCAGGCGGCAGAATGTTGGTTAGTGGTTCAGGCAGCATTGGAGGCGACTCTTGTAATGGCATAACAGCATCCAATTGTTCTTGTTGTTGCTGCAGTTTCTCCTTGTCGTGCTGGCGACGCAGCGTCATTGGATGCGACTCCATTTCCGAGAGGAAATCAAATTCATGCAATGCATCCTGCAACTGTCGACGATTAACGGCATCATCACACACACACACACACAAGAGCCCACACACACACACACACACACACACACATAAACGAATGGCAATAAGCAAATAGCAGGCAAAGGAAGAATGTAAGAGTGGGGCAAACGAAGAAGTGGGGAAAAGTACATAAAAAAGAGAAAGAAAGAGAGAGAGATAAATAACACACAACTGTTGATAAGAAGGTTGAACGTGCAACAAGGAAGATAAGACAAGACACAAAGGACAAATGAGCAAATCCCAAAGATGATAGAGAATGAGATAGAGAAAGATAGAGAGATACAATGAGCAAATCCCCAAGATGAGGATTTGGAGAAGAAAAGAAAAAGATGGAGTAGTAGTGGGGGAGAGAGAAAGAGTAAAAATGGAGTTTTAGGAGATAATGGAGAGTAACCAAAAGACAGGGAAGGAACCCTCTCTCACTGGAGAGAAAGAGATAGATTAAAAAAAAGCGTTGTTAAAAAGTTGAATTAGTGAAAGGGATCGAAGAGAAAAGAATTGTGTTGATATGAAAAAGCCAAAGAGATGAAAGATAGTTCAAGAAAAAGAAGAGACAAGCAAAAGCAATTTGCAGAAAAATGATTGAAAGATCATGATATTCATAATGCTAGTTCTATTTTTATGAACTGATAAAAATAAACGGAAAATTGACCGAAAACTGAAGGTATTTTTTCTAGTTAGCAGCTCATTTGATCTAATAGCAACCATAGAACCTATCCAGCAAGCATCTAGTTCTTTAGTAAATATAACCCCAATGGATTCAACAAGAATCTATTTTAAACCTTTAAGTTTCTGTATAAATTCGTCGTTAAAGCTAGCTATAAGTTTTAACTAATAAGTTGAATAACAGAATGTGAGTAAGAAATTAAGAACTAGTTCAATTTAAAGAAAAGTTAATATAAAAGCTATAAACTAATAGCTATAATTTTCTAATTTTAATTTTTATGCAAGCAATTGACAAATATAGTACTCAACAAAAAGTTTCCTATGTGGGATATTCATATGATTCAAAAAAATACTTTGACAATGCAATGGAAATCAGCAGCCAAAGAAAGCTCAACGTCGTGTTATTCTGTATGGAGTTTCGTTAGCTAATCTTCTAAATATCTATGTAGCTATTTCAATATCTGTAAAAAGTTCTATGTACAGTTAGAAGACCAACACCAAAGCAAATGAGCTATACAGTTTGAATGAATGATTCGATTGATTCGATTGAATTTACAGAATGAATGGAGCACAGCTGGCAAAGGCACAACGATCAAAATCAACTACAGATAATTTACAAGCCAAGTATTCAGATTTTATGGAGTATATGCAGTTAGACAAGTAATTGTTTTGATAAAATAAAATAATTTACTAATTTTAAAATTAATAATAATATTTAAAAATTAAATAAAATTGTTGATAAAATATTTTTTTGGTAAAATCTGTTAATTGTGCTCCGTCAAAACAATTACTTGGCCTACTGTATGTATACGTATGTATGGGACAGAGAAGAAAAATAGCTGTACAGTTTTAAGAACAGTAAATATATAAAAATGAGGCTCACCTCCTGATCCAGCACGGGAGTTACGGACTTCAGCACTGGCGGCGGTGGTGGTGCTGTGGTGGGTGCGGCAGTTCGGTTGGGTGGCGTCTTGCCGGGCATCTGTAGGCTGAGCGTGTTGGGTCTGCCGGCTGCGTTGGCCGCTGGCGGTGGCGTCTCCGGTGGCAACACACTGATGCCATGCATGTGCATGGACAGCGGTCGCATGCCACTTAGGCCGCTGGCTGCGGGATCTGGATATTCGCCGGGTGTCTCCACATGCTCATGCAAGCCGGCATCCGGATCGAATTCCATGTTCTGTGCCTGCTCACCCGGGGAATATGGTTCGGGTTCCACGGCCAATGCGTCTGAGGAGGGAGTACGCGATATCGGCGATTCGGAATCCCGTGAGGCATTGTTGTTGCCGGCCAGAGGGGGAGAGCCACGTCCAACAGAGCCAGCACTTCCTGTGGCACCCAGATGCACATGATTTGGAGCATTCCGCTTGAGGAGACGCCCCCAGGTGGCCACATTAATGTTCATCTGCTTGGCACGTGGTATGTTCTTGGCCTGTTGGCGATTGAAGATCATGCGCTGTCTTCGCAGTTTCGGTTTCTGCGAGATCATTGGATTGAGGAACTTAATCTCGGCAAAGAGCAGTCCCTGTGGCTCCAGCTGCAACGCCATGCCGTGACGCACATCATCAATGAACTCCTCGAGACGCAGCACCTTCACCGCACACAAAGAGCGCCAATCCCGCCAATAGACGCCAATCTCCAGCTCCCGGGAACGATCTAGATCGATGGAGAAGCGTTGATCCCAAGCCTGCTGCGAGCATGGCTTCCAAGACGTTTGTCCCACCGTTATGTTGTCCAGCTTAATAGCCGCCATAATCTCTATCGATGTCTCGTCCTTGACCGAGTAACTCTTGGAGCTGCTACGCGATGTGACGCCCTTGACAAAGCTACGCAAATCTCCCGGACTGGAGCTATTGTCCTTGTCCCGTCGCGAGCGTCCAGGCACATCCTCCAGCAGATCCTGACAGCCCATCAGACGCACCTCCAGCTTGCCAGTGACACTGGCACAACGGCCCAGCGACGATACTGATTGATACGACTTGCCACCCAGCAATCCACCCGGACCCGTCTGCAAGGATGTGTAGTGCACGGGCGCCGGTGACGTCGATTGCTGGACAATCTGCAGCTCCTGCTTGAGCAACTGGGCGGTGGGGGAGTCGCTGGGCAGCTCCTGGCGTCGCAGCTCCAAGGAATACCGCAAGAGATCAAGTTTACGCGATGATTCCGACAAACGGCCATGTGCCTAAAAAGCAAAAACAACAGAAAATTATTATTTAATTATATTAGGTTCATTAATTAAAAATAATATAAATTTAAGCAACCCATTTTAGACTCAATTTATTCTTTTACAATATTATTTTTAAATATCTTTATTTATTTATAGCATATAAATATCATATTTCTTTGGTTTTAAATATCTTTACATTTTAAATATACTAGTAATAATATATTTTTTATAATAACTGCAGAAACATTTATATACTAATGTATTGAGATATATTCTTAAATTTTTCTTTTTATATTATTAAGTAATCATATTGAAATTATATATAATAAAAAAAAACAATTATTGTAAGCACTAAAAATTTAAATAATTATATTATAATATTTTTAAATAAAAACAACCTTTTAAAAACATTTTTTTACACCTATTTATTAATTTATTTAATTACCAACAATTAAACTGATTCACCGCACATTTTATCTGTGTGTGAGGAACATGTTGAACAATATTTAAGCTTAAGTTCCTAAATTACGGCCACAGCTGGTAAGGATCGATCGGGTTTGGTTTGTTTGTATTGGTTTGAGTTTCGGCATTGATTTTGGATTTGTAAGTTAATGATGAAGATTGAAAACTTAAGCAGATTGTTAAATGCAAGCTAAAGCAACAAAACAATTTTTAACATCGATTGGAACCGAGGTTTAATTACCACAGCAGAGTCTGAATTTTAAAAGACTTAGCAGACATATTAAATGATCATTTAGTTTATCCTAAAGAAATAAAATTGTTCAAAACATTCAAATAGATCAGTATAATAATCTATTTAAATAATATTAAACATAAAATATAAATAACTACTTTGAAGTCAATTTATTTCATTTATGATAGAAATTTTGATTCATCATTATTGAAAAAGATCGAGTACAAGTTGATCGATTTGATCGAAAGAAATTATATAAAAGGAAGTCAGGATATAAAGAATTTCTTTACAATTTATTGAATTTTTCTTTGGGTGAGTTGCCAGATTTAGAGATTTCAGATCAATAGCTTCTTTCTTTCCTTTCTTCTACAATAGTTACCGATTAGTTTTTCATTAGATGTTATATGTAAGGAAGTTAAGATCCGGAGAACCCTGTGGAAATTATTCAATTTTCTAAAACTTGAGATCATTGATTTCTAATAAGATCCCAAATTCCCATTAATCCAGCTTGACTTCCAATAGGAGAATAAAGAAGCAGACAAACTTCCAAGTCTCTGCAATGGTTTCTTTGCTTTATCTATTTGAGTTCTATGACTAGTCCAGTTAAGGTTGCGGTCGTCGGAGCAGCGGTCGCTCTCCAAGGGAGAAGGCGCGTCCACGCAGCTGGAAACGCTCGGCGAGCCAACGCTGGCAGCTCTCGCAGTGGCAATTGGGATTCTTGGTGGGTCCGACATGATGACCTGGCTTCCGCATGGTCACCACACTGCCAAACCGGCGTGCCTTCTCCAGATGCTCATGGGTGTAACCGGAGACAACGGTGGACGTCTCGCTGGCCAAACTAGGACTATCACGCGAGATCTCGAAGCGACGGGGCAACAGTGGAGATGGGGCAACGGTGCCAAAAGTGGTGGCCGATGTGGTGCTGGGCGGTGCCTCGCTGCCACAACGCACCACTGTGCTGGCGGTGGACAATAGCTGTGGGGAACTGCGCTCCGAGGAGGGAGAGCCCGGAGCTGCCTGTACGCTGAGATTATCGCGTGCCTCGCTCTTCCAGCGATAGCCAGGATGCAGACGCTTGAAGGGATCGATGGCAGGAGCAGCTCCTGCAGCTGTTGTTGTTGTTGTTATTACCGGCGCTGTCTGCGGTGGCTCGGGACTTGCGGGCGGACCAAAGAACTGTAGGAAACCAGGACGATTACGTTGCAGATGCAACATCTGATGCACCTGCCGTCCCGGATACGTGCTGAATCCCACATTGGTCTCCGAGAATCCATCCGACTCCGAGGGCAAAGTATCGCTGCGCTGGAACGCACCACGTTGCGTCTGCACCTCCGTGATCGTTGTCAAGTGCGGATAAGGCGATGTCGATGTCGAGGTCGCCGGCATCGTCGTCGGCTGCTCCATGGAGTGCTGACGTGACCAGAGACGCTCCATTTGCCGGATGCGCACACGATCCAGCGAGTTCTCGTAATCAAAGCTATCGGATTTGCTGATCGTTGCAAATGGCGGCATGCTGGGTGTGTCCAGCTCATCGGTATCCTTCCAGGAGGAGTCCACACAGTCGCCGGCCAAGACGCTGGACACGCTGCTGCAGGTGGCATCACGTGGCATCGTCGAACGGGATGAGTTTGGATAGGAACTGCTCTGCGTCTCATCGCTGGGCTGGCGCATGTATTTCTGCCGAAGATTGGCCAGCTTGACGGCCCGCTGATCTCCAATGTGCTGGCGAAAGAGCATCTGCTTAGACTCCACCACCTCCTCGGCGGTGCTGCACTTGGTTATGCCGTGTCCCAGATGCAGTTGCTCCTGCTTTGCACTTGGCAGTGGCGACTTCTGTGCCAGGCGACGCGGCATGGCGCCACCCGAGATTCGCTGATGACGCAGCAGCATTTGCTCATTGTCCAGCACCGTTTGTGGCGTCGAATTGGAGTCCACTTCATAGGGATGTTGTCCATTGCTGCTGTCGGAATCCGAGTTGGAGGCATCTGCATCCGCCTGCTGCTCATCCTCGTCCTCATCCTCCTCGGAGCCCGTGCAATAGACATCAATGTGCACAGTGCGCGGCTTCTTCTCGCCCAGACTGGGCAGCCTGGGCGACTGCGACTGTGTGGAGGCAGGCAGCGGTGGTATGCGTGGCAAGGACGCCGACTTGAATGTGGACGAGGGCGTGGTCGAGTAGGTTGGCTGCAAGCACGATCAACAGCGATTAATCAGAGATTATGCTACATTTACACTCGTTGACAAGCAAGTCAATTTGATCACACTAGCCTGTACATTTTGATTCCCTAATGAGAAAAACAATTCTAAGAATACGAAAATTGGAACAAAATTGAAAAATAAGGAACATAAAACTAGAAAACTTGTTATAAAAAATAGTTCAGAAAAATAAAAATAAGAAGGAAAAGTCCAAAATTAGAAAAATTCCAAACTATAAAAATTTTATCTAAGAATGCGGAATTATTTTTGATAAAAAATATTTTTTATATAAATTATTGCACTTTTTTCGAATACACAAAGAGTTTATCTATAAAATATTTTCTGATATAAATTTTAGCACTTTATTCTAGCACTGGTTAAAACGAGGAAACTTGTAATTAGAAAAAAAAAAATCGATATTATCTACATTTTGTGCTCTGAATGATTCTCTTTTAATTTATATTTATATCTAGTATTTTCTTTTAATTTTTGTTTCCCTATTCTGGACACTTTGAACTTTATTTCCTGTTTTTTTGAACTATTGACTTGGTAATCAGAATGTATGTGGTTCAAATTGACGCAGTGTCAACTGGTGTATTTCAAGTTGAATTGCTCCTGTCAACTTACCACATATGTGTTCGCCTCCTCCGCGTGCCGCCGACTGGAAAAGTTCATGAGTGCCTCCGTTGTGGCACGTCGCTGATCGTAGGCGGGTTGACGTCGCTGTCGCTCCTCCGTGTCGCTTGTCTGGGAGCAGGCATCCCTCAATTGTTGTGCTCTCACTGTGCTGTGATAGACAAAGGGTTCGTTTTGTGTCTCCAATTGTTGTGGCAGAAAGTCGGCCACTGCCGAGACGACAATGTTGCAAGTGCTGCGACAACGCGTGCCACACACCTGTGCGGTGACGCCACCGCCAGATGTTGCAGCTGTTGCAGCTGTTGCCTCGTCTGTTGGCTGTGTAACTCGCGATGCTTGTGGACTTCCAAATGCTGAGTCCGCATATGTTGCCGACGAGTTTGTGCTGCGGAAACTTGTGGCAGCCGTTGCCTGCATTGATGTGGCAACATTTAGTTGGATTCCGAGTTGAATTTGCACTTTATTTGCTTACCTTCTCCTGCTCTGTAGCCGGCGTGCACCATTTGTAAACCACACGCACCGGATGCAGTGGCTCCTGCACATTGTATTCCTTCTGGACAGCTTCCCCGCCCCGCGCGAAGGTCAACTGTGCCCGCACTGTCCACTCGGCTGTGAGTTCATGAGGCAACGGAGGTCCTTCCCCCCGCATTTCACTCATGTTGCCGACCCCTCCCCGCACACACTCACACTTTTCTCTAGAGGCACACACACATGTTGCTAACGTTTCTCAAGGTGTGCCTCCAATTTTGATATACAACACGCGATCTGCACAGATATGCGGCATATAGTCTTTATATTCTTATAGACTAGGCTAAAAATATAACGGAAAATGTTGCTCTTGATAGTGCAAACTAATCCAATGCGAGGGTCGTTTAAAAAGTGATTGAAACATAGAGATATCAACAAAACATTTCTTCGAATTTATATTTTATAATAATTTACTGATAACAAACTGACAATTAACAACTGATTCTTGCTAACAAATAATCTTTATTAACACTCTATTTAATAAGAATAAATTCTCATTTCTTAAAAGCTCAAAACTTTCCACAAACAATTTGTTTTATTTTCCATTTAACCTAAAATCTATTTTTTATAATATAGTATATATTTGTGATATCAATCTATTTTAAATCATATAACTTCTTCATTTCTTCATTTCAATCCTAAATGGATTTGATTCAGTTCTCCTTTCAAATTGATAAAACAAACTAATATCTTTAAACAATTTACTCAAAATTATAGCATGAAAATGCTAATTGAAAAATCTAAAAATAACTGCCATAGATAAAACATTTATAAATGTGGCATAAGCAACTGAATCATCAGTTTCCTAAAAAAATTATTTTTATCTATGTATCTATATAAAGTACAAATTTCGCATGACTTCATCAGTATTTCCAATGAAAAATCACTTCAATATGAAATCATTATACTGAATGTTTTAACATGTTTGTAAGCACTTTTTAAGCCACCCTCGCACAGTGGGCGATTTGATTGTTATTTGTTGCCTTCTTGATGTTTCTTATTAATTTCTTTCGTTTTTTTTTTAAATATTATTTTTAGCTTCATTCAACGAGGCATGAGAAAACAAAACGAAACACTTTCAGTTTTTATTTTTCTTCAAGCGTCATGTAAAATTGTGTTTCTAATTTTATGTGCATTTATTTATAAATTCTTCAGTCGATTATTTGTTGTTGCTGTTGTAAAATAATAAAAATCGCAAGATGACCTCAAAAGCCAAATTCGAGCCAAACCACGCACAAAAATAAAAATGCAGCACGATTACCAAAAACAAGAAACGGAAAAATATAATAAAGAATTACGCAATTTCTAGTAAAAAAAGAAAATTAAATTAACTTGAAACACGCTGCGTATGCGTAATGTCTATGCCTGGAATCTCACTGAAAGTGTGTGTGTGTGTGTGTGTGACACACTGTGTGTTGCCTTTTGACGGTTTAATAGTGTAAGCGTCAGTCGCTTTTAATTACATCTGCATAAACTTTTAAACTAAAAAAGCGTCGCAGACCGAAAAGTAATTATAAAAAAGTCTTTAAAAATCTCTTTAAAAAAAAAAAAGAAAATTAAAAAAGCGACACGCGGTAAACGAAAAATAAGAAAATAACGGAAAAACGGCGAAAAACGCGCACGCAGCCCAAACGGCAACTGAACTCAAACTGAAAATGCGTGAAAATTCGCTAGAGAACAAATTATTTTTCATTTCGTACAACCGAATTTGTCTTGGCCTCTCTTTATCTCTCTTTCTTAGATCTTTTCTCTCTCAAATATGTATAGATTGTTGAAACTCTATATAGATATAGACTGAAAGATATATGTATATCTATTCAGCATAGTTCTATTAATGTTTAGCAAACACACCAAATGTGCAAAGGGCATTTTGGCTGGCCGTTTTTGTTTATCTCTGATGGCAGAACATGAGAGGGGAGAGGGGAAATTACCATGTGAACCATCGGGAAAACATCCAAGAAAAACATCTGTCGAATGCAGCATCTGTTAATGTCAAAAACTGCACTACCATCAAGAATTTTCCCCCTCACACACAGACTCACACACTCACACACACCGCATAAATAAATATGAAATGGAACACATTCTGTAGAGGATTCGTGGTCTATATAGGCCACGCATTCTGTCCGTCTCGGTTGGTAAATTTGTAATTTGTATTCTTCAAAAAGCAATGGGGCGCTTCTGCAAGAGTCGAATAACAAAGCCACAGCCTCAGTCAACACAAATAAATCACAAAACACGGACACGGACAAAGCAATCTTCTGTCCACGCGACAGGAAGTCGGAAATATTGTGCAACAAGCTGCATGGCTGGAGAGGCAATAAGACAACAAATGTGGCAAGTCGACAAGTGTAGACTCTTAAAAAAGAAACAATAAATAAAACATTCATTTTTAAATGATATTAAGTCAGTTTTTTTAATCATTTTTTTCTTGAAAAATTGAAATTTTTCAATTTTAAAGCAAAATTAAATACGAGACCAAATGATGATAAAATTAGCACTCCCCAAGAAAATCTCTTAAGATTTGACAACGTTCTAAAGTGGAGTACACTTTTCCCACGAACTGCTCGATTCAGTCGAATATACCACTCACAGTTGTTACTAATGAGCCAGTGGACAGTGTCGACACACTGTCTGTAGGGCTCTTCTTTCTCGCCAAGAAGGAATTTTGAAATACAGTGCAAGTAAATTAATGAGGCGACAGTTAGCACATCAACTTAAAGACACAAAATAAAGCACGAGGAAAATATTGAAATATTTTCAACAGCCGCGTAATTAGCCTCGTTTTTTTCACTTTTTTTTTATTTTATTCTTTTTGAGGGTGCCTTAAGGCAAGCAGCATACAGCACGTATGCGCAATATGAATCATACGCCGTGTGGCACACGCCACGCTCTCTCTCACTCTCTCTCTCTATCTTTTTCTCTCACTTTTTTTGTGGGCAGGCCTTGGGATTAGCCCGCCCCCGCGTTCGCGTACTTACCTGGCCAACGGCCAGTTCTATGATGTGTAGTATATAGTCTAATCTAATTAACAATAAGTCGCAGGTATTAAGTAGAGCAGACTCACCTCTTGCAGCGCCTTCTTGTCTGGCGCACGATTCGCCGTCTGCAACGTGCGTATAACATTCTTGGCTCCATCCACGACGGCGGCCTCGATGCGCAAACGATGACGCAGCTCCTCAATGCGCTCCTCCAGCGTCGTCTCCAGGCTCTGGGGCTGTGTTAATCCGCTGCCGGCAATGCCGAGCACACCGTGTTCATCTGTTAATTGCCTGGCCGCTTTCATGCGATCCGCCTGCTCGCGATTCTGTTTGACTTTAATGATCCGCAAGCGTAGAAACTCAATCTTGGCCTTGGAATCCGCCAGCATCTGATGCGCCTCCGCCAACAGCTTCTTATCGCAGCCAATGCCCAGAGATTGTATCATATTCTCTGCCCCTGCCTTCACCTTCATCTCGATCTGCAGCTGCTTCTCCAGCGAGGCCAGCACTTTGTCATTGGCAGTCGCCGTTGCACCACCGCCAGCCATTGCATTGTTTACGCCGTAACCACCGACGGCACCGCCAAACTGTGCACCACCGCTGCCATCGATGCCGCTAAACGCAATTGATTCTGTAAAAAAATAGCAGAAAAAAAAGCGAAAATTTATCAACAGTTTTATCGGATTTTTATTATATATACAAATACCCTGTAATTGGGGTGTTTGGTTGGGTCTCTTAAACAGCAGGTGTAATTTATTTAATAAAATATTGAACAGTTTGACAAAGTAAAGTTAAAGTTCGAATAGCGTACTTGAAGTAAATAAATTTTTTAGAAGTTCATATAATTGCTTTCCTTATGACAGCTAAGTTTGAAAATATATATGTTCTGCATATAATTATACTTCATTTCAGTTAAAAGTGTAATCGAACCATGAATTACGAATTTGAAGCGAGAAGTTCAGTATGAAAATTTAGAGAAGTTCAACTAAGAATATTTAAAATATTACGCTTCTATGCATAATTAACTGTCATAATATTATTATTTTTTATTTTATTCTTTCAATTGCAGCGTATCTTTAAGTAAATTAATATTGTACTTCTTAATATATCGCTTATTTCATTAAATTTGTTTAATTACAGATCATTTTCTAGACGAACTCTAAAGTACTTCTGTCCAATAAGCAACAATTGTTTCTCTCTGACACTGACCTTGGCCACATGTTGATTACCAAGAAGAGTGTCAAACCGTTTAACCACATGCTGTCAACTGTCAACTGTCAAATGTCAAGGGTCAAGGGTCAGCTGTGATTAACATGGTTAAACGTCGCTTCACTTGATCCAACAACTGGATGACACCCACCGTGTCCAAGCGCCCTTTAGACTCGGTTTATTTACAGCTTACAGTTAACAGTTTATTGCGGTTGCATACACGTCAATTAGGTTGCAAGCAGAGAGCACGCTGCATGCAGCTGCTGCCACAAATGGAGTCGACGAATAACAAAGGAAAGTGGGGAAGGGATTTTATGCTTTTTCATGAATATAGATAGTTCTTTTGTTGACCATAAAAGTGAAAGGACTTAGCAGTAGTATAGCAAAGAAAAGTGTGGCAACTTTGAGAGCTAGAAGAATATTTTTAATAGAATAAACTTATGGTATTTAATACTATAAATTTTACTAACGATGAAAATATTGAAGATTCTGTAGATTTAAAATTGTGTCATGCAAAGCCGCATTTATTCATATAACTTAGAAACTGCAGCTATAGTTTATTTCCTTAACATATTTTGTTCTTGAAGTTATGAATAAATATTTATGGAAATTTGAAATGCAATTTACATTCAATCGATTAGATTTTGAGCTATGCATTCATGCTCAGCGAGTTGAACCATTTATCAGGCATTTTCCATGGAAATTCTCCTTCTACAATTTTCTGGCTGCAACGTTGAATGTTAATCTATCGCTGCAGAGAGATATGAAATGTTTGTTGTAGCTCGCTGGCAGCTGCTGCCAAACATATCAATCAATTCGGCACATGAAGCTTTCAACGGCACACAAAACGAGATGATGATGTCGATGATGTTGATGAAATCTAAAGAGATGTTAGCTGATGGCACATGTTGTTGTTGCTGCTGTTGCTGTTGCTCTTGCTCTTGGCCAAACACGGAAGCAGCTAGAACAACGAGGCAGTCGAACAAACCAAAACGTTGAGCAGTCACATTCAGAAAAAGCAAAACATTTCATGCCACTTGTGTCAATAGTTTAAAAGAAAAAGCTAAACAAAACACATAGGAATGCGAATGCTTTCGACTATGACATAGCCTGTAGTTAAATAGTTTTTTAAATGAATTTCAAACTAAAAATTTATTATAACCTTTTAGAAATACACAAAATAAACATTGTCTAACCCAATATATATTTTTTTAACTTTAAAATTGCCTATTTCACTGCATAAATATACCCTTTTTCTGCACTTATTTAATTACAGGGTATTTTGAAGCACAAAAAACTTGACACCAGCCAAGTGTTTCGCTACAGATACGAGAGTAAACGATAAATGCATAAGTATTTCGCGCCAGGTAATGTAAGACAACACGCAAAGCGTTTCATAGATACAAATGTATCTATCAGATAGATAAATGGATGGATGCATAACCAGACAGTTGAAGGTTTGCGTGTCAAATGCTCGTAACGAAATGACAACAGAACGGTATTTTATTTGAGTATTATTTTTTAATGCCACAAACAGTTGCACAAATGACATTTGGCAAGTTATACAGGCCCAAAAACTATTTTCGGACTCACCTTGACCATTGCTATTGACCGCCGTGTTGGCGGATGTCAGCAATATTTGACTCTCGAGTTCCTGCAGTTCCGATTTCAGCTCGGCCAATTTACTTTTGCTTTTCTTCACAAGGACAGCTACATCGCTGAGGGAGCGACGATCCTTGGCCACTTCCCGTAACTTCTCGGCGCCCTCCTTGATTTTCAGCTCCTTGCGTATCTCGCGTCTTATGGCCTCTTTAATCTCCTCCAGCCGTATGGACATACAGCTCTCGGGCAGGTTCTCTGTGAAGCCATATTTATGACTGAGCTCATACAGGACAGGATGCTTTATATATTCGCCCTGTAAATTTAAAATTAACAGAATTAAAAAAATGTAATAAAATTTTTGATTGAAATTATTAATTAAACTTTTTTTTACTAAATATAAAAATTAAGCTCATTAGGTCAAGTTGAAATTGCTTAACATTTAAGCATTTCAAATTAAAAAATAGTGATAAATGCATTTAAAAATTATATAATTGTTATAACCAAGCCTGCAAATCTTGGCTTAATAATTCAAAAAATGAAATTTAAATATTTATAATTCATTAAAAAACAAATCTATTGTATAATATTCTATTATGATGCCTGCCTCTTGGATTTGTTCGCCAGAATAATTTATCACGGTATCTGTGTAAAAGATTCCCCCATTGGATGACTCGAAATTCGACACGATACGTTGCCACAACCTGGAGGCACTTGCTCGACGTCGCACTGAAGATTTTCTCGACGATGATGATGTTGCACTGCATCCCCGTGGCAATGTGTTGCATTTTCTGGGTGTCACCTCCACCTCCACATTGGCGATGCTTGCCTCATTTTTCGGTTGTGAGTTCAACATGCTGCGTATTCGTTTAACCAAATTCGACATTTTTGGGAGGTTTTCTGTTTTAACGCTTTTCGTTAGAATTTCAATTGGGTTCGTTTTGTGTTTTACTTGTTGTTATTGTGGTTGCTGTTGTTGTTATTTCTTGTGACCAGTTCATGGTAATTAGACGACTTGTGTCGACTTTTCACACGACTTCTCAAACTGTCAGTTATCAAGAAAATGTAACACAGATTGTTAAAAAGAGAGCGAGAGAGGAAATAGCAACAACAGCAACGACAACAACAATGGGAGAAACAAGTTAGCTGTGACTGGTTCTAGATTGTCATATCATCATCATATCATCATCACTGCAGCGACAATACGAGAAAGTTAAATGAGGCTGATAAATTTCTGTTCTTCGTCTCTTCTCTTTTTCAATACATTTCCGATCTGATATCAAACTACATTCATTCGTTCAGTCATTCATTCACTCATTGCGACAACAATTAAGATGCAAATTAAAAAAGAAGACTAGAAGTCTCAATCAATTTCAATTGCATTGTAGAAATCATTTATTGTTCGAAACTTTCACGGTATACAATTCTGAGAATCGTTTAAAACTTTCTACAATTGTTAAAGAACGAAAATATGAGACCATAAATTATTAAAAACTGAATATCAATTGATACGATCGATAGCAATCGAAAGTGTTACAGAAGGTATTTAATAATTTGATTAAATATGTATAAAGAAAAAAATATATAATTTTTGCTTTGTGGTAAGGTATGATACCAATACATAATAATACGTTCAAGTATAGGGGGAAAATTGAAGCAAAGTAATGCTTACAATTTTTATCTGAAATTTATCTAAATTGAAAGAATTTTGTTTATGTCGTAAAGCGGCACACAGACAGTTAGCACAACATGGCACTATAAATACGTCTGGTAATGCCAGATAAGAAAAAGTACATACAATTTCTTATATATCGCATGACTTAAAAAAAAAAAACATAAATAATAAATATACATACACTGGAAATACGGTACATAAGCATTTGCCTTTTGTTTACTTAGCTAATTTTTTTTTTTTATTTACAAACTTACAAAGTAAGTGAACGATTTCAACTGGCAATTTGTTATTATAACTTGAAGTTTTTTGCTATAAATATTATTATTAGAACTGGGAGAAGTGTAATAGGATTGTCACGTAAGTTAGGCACTCTGAAGGTATATATAATTATACTTATTTATAGGTTTACTAAAGCAACTTGACTTTGAAAAAGATCAGATAAGTTTACTATATTTTTGAGCATGCCTTTATTGTCTAATATAAAACAGTTGACAGAGAAACTATTTGACATTTAAAATTAAATTTGAAAATTATAAATCAAAAAAAAATATATTCCATTCGATTTCAAATCTAGACTATATCTCCATAGGAAAGTTGTGAGAGTTGACTTGGTTGCAAAAGCGTTTCCAATTGCCTGTTAAAATTTGCATTAAATAATGGCAACTGTGAACTGTGTCTGTAAAATGAACTTGACTCATTGCCAATTAGCTTAATATGGTCAACAGCAGCAGCTGTCAGTTGGCCACGTTTGTGACTTGGCAAAACGCCATGAATATGCATAAGAATTTCTCCATATCCAAAAATATTATCAGTCTTAACAATTGGACAGCTTAATGAGACTTTTATGGGATGAAATGTATAGTTGGGAAGGGCATTGTAGTTTTGATTAATTGCACAACAACAAGAAATTCTTTTTATAATAAAAAAAAAATTCTTTTATAATTAATAGGCTGGAATGCCCTTCCGATTTCCAGGGACGGAAACACTGCGCAACGCTTTCTTATCGGCTCTTTGGGACCGTGAATGGCGATAAGCCAGGCCAACAAATTAGCTAGCAAAATGTATATTCAAGCAGCTCGTTTGTTTATCCACACACACTCGAACACACACACACACTCACACACACACTCGAACACATTTTGGTGTACAGTGTAGCAAGATATGACGAAATTCTTAATAGATTTAGCTTTATCACATGCTTAGGCCTTGACTCTTTAAGAATTGTATAAATTTCACAATATTCTAATCACTTAATGTGGCAGGTTAGAGAAGCCTGCCACTGCCACTGCCACTGCCACTTGTTGCAAATTCTTTTACACTTGCCCGCACGCGTCCCGTTAACCGCAACAATCGAACTTCGAGTGAAATTAATGCCATATTCAGTGCCAATAAATGCGTTCACAGAGCCGAACCTCAATTCGTGGGCGGGCGAAGACAAACGACGAGACAACGATTTGTCACGAAGCTGGCCAACACGACGAACTGACTCACGAAACCAACGACACTGGCCAGGCTAACTGGTTTCGGCCCAGTTGATAACAGAACGCAGCTGATACACGTCTATTGACCGGCCAATAATGATTGCATTAAAACATTACAACGTTCATTTACAGCGAGTTCTATCAAAGGTCTGTAAGCATTACCTTGGAATGGAAGAGTTAAGCACATGGTATTATTACGAAAACTATTAACAATAACGCACGATTTCAGCTGATAAGAATACAGGGAAGTTTTATAGACCAAAATCAGTTCATTCAATATTATTTGGAAGTCAATCAGAACCTATGAGTAACAAGAAACAATCGGAAAAAAATTACATTTTTAATTATTATTGATTATTTTTGTGATGCATTTCTCCTTAAAGCATTACTCACTTCGCCTTACGATAAAACAAGTTTGAATTTAATAAGAAATCTTTAAGCTTTTAAATTCATACATTTCTCATTATTTATTTATTACATTATTTTTCGATTGAAATAAAAATAATTACATATTCCGAATTCCTCTTTATTAATTTTTAACTTTAAATCTATCAGCTTAAGGAAATACGTAAAGGTCATCTGAAACCTACATCCACTTTCTATGTATCGCAATTCACATTACTTACAGATTAAGACATTAACCTAATCAAGTTATAAGCACATAACTTCACGCTAATATCATCATTGACTATACAATTTTCATATAAGTTTAAAATATCTAGTTTTTTGTTGCATTTTTCTCTCACTAAAAAAAACAAAAAAAAATAAATAAATAAAAAGCTCCTGGGAAATGTTTTATGAGACGTTCATTGTCGTAAGTATGTGAAATTATAGCGGCTCAGCGACAACACGGCGCATTCTTTATAAAACATCTTGACGATAATGGTTCGCCAGGGGGGAAGGGGAGAATGAAGAGTAGGGAGGTGAAAAAATTACATAATGCAATTGCAGAAAGCCAAAGTTGTTACTTGAAGAAAAAAAAACTGACACAACACACTTACGAATACTTGAATAATCAGCATAATATGCGATATAGCGATATGTGAAGTGCAAAGCAGCAGAGACAAAAGATACAAGATACAAATGTATGAGTGCGAATGTGAGTGCGAGTATGAATACTTATATGCATACTCGTACACTCTTAATAAGCATTGGGTATCGAGTCTGCAGGGCGGTCATGATGATGACAGCCGCTGTCTGAGAAAGTTGCAAAATGTTGCAGTTGCATTTGGAGAACTGACAGACGCTGCAACGGATGGTGGCAAGGGGGTTGGTAAACGGAAATGGAAATGGAAACAGAGAGGTAGTGGGAGAAAAGTGAAGAGAAAGAGAGACACAGGGGCAAGAAGAGTGAACTAGGATTGGGTTAAGGCGACGTCAGAAACAGTAAATGGCTAAATTTTGTGGCTTTCTTTTGACGCAGTCCGTGTGGGCTGACAAAGAGAGAGACAGAGGCAAAAAGGGAAGAATGGGGCAAGAATGAGAGCAAAAGAGATATGCTAGCAAAGAGAAAAGTCAGCAAGAAACAACCCACGTTCAATTAATAATTATTATTAGACTGGCACACTTGGTAAATATCCTATTATACCGTTTAATTTTCATTCATAACTCTGTCAATATTTTATACCTTTTTTATCTTGTTTTAATTTGAATTCAAATTTAATTTATTTCGTTAAAAAAATTTTTAAGCCTCTAGATCTTGATTTTGATGCTAAGGGTCCCCCCTTTAAAATTTTGAATATTGAAAATTTTAAATCTCATGTCTTCACATTTAATCGACTCCTTATATCATAACTAGTATTAAACAACACCTTAAATTTGATTTTGAGTTTCATAAGCATTAAAATTAAAAAATAAAAAGTTAACAAATTAAATAATATGTCTTTATCAACATGTTACATGCACACGCGTAAATCGTATACACCCTCTGTCGTTATTAAATGATAGGGTATCCATATTGACTGCTACATGACTCAAGCAAGCAAATTGCGCGCGTGCTATCATTTGAGTTGTTTTCAGACATTCATATTCATATTCATATGCTTATTTAATTGTAATTTCAACTGGAATGCGATGAAGTTTCGTTTTGTTTCATATACATACATGTAGATATCCTTTGAGACGTGAACGTAAATCCTTTAGAAAGACCATGTTCATTGTCAGAGCCATACTAAGAATTGTTTATAGATGACGTTGTTGTTGTTGTTATGCTTGTTGATGGAGCTAGTTATGTTTTTAATAAGTGAGCTACAACAATCACATTGCTCTATATTGGCGGTAGTTTTTCCAACACTTTTCTATGCTATTTTTTCTTTTTTGTGTGGTTTTTTCTTTAGCAAACACTTTGACAAAATATGCGAATTTTTTCTCTATATTCATTTTCCAAAGCGAATGCGCGACGCAAAAATCACGGCGACAAACTGCCAAATGTGCGACAATATATATCTATACTTAAGTATATATACAAATGTATATAGATTTAATAAAATATATAATAAGTATGTGAATGGGTTGGAAAAATCGCGACACGCTGCGAGCGAAATTAAATTCGGAAAATGTCAAGGCGCTGCGAGGGCGCAAACTGCAATGGAAAACGCTGAGGCAGTCAAGCGATTAGAAAGCTTTTCATTTGTGCGCAAAAATTACGGAAAAACAAATCATTTTTCTTGCATGTTTTCTTCTATTTATTTATTTTTTTTTCGCTTAATTTTATTTTTCTTTTTTTGGTATGCAGCGAGAGCATGCAGATACATTCGCAGTTACAGATACAGGAACAGCTACAGATACAACAATATAATTGCCATAAATACATACACAGATACACACAAGTGTGTGTTTTTATTTTATGGATATTTATACTAGTACGTATTTCAATATGTATATTGTGTGTCTGTCTGCGGTGTCGAACTGGAAACATTTGTTATTCTTGTCGCAAAATTTCAATTTCGTTTTGGAAAATGTTTAAATTTTGTTGTTTTTGCACTTCTTGTCATTTACCTGCAAGAGAAAAGAAAAAAAAGAATAAGTATTAGTTGAGTGCGTCAAAGTCTGGTGAACGAGGGTTGTCTTTAAAGTTATCAAATTTATTACTAATTGTAAAGAGCATACAATAACTCAAAGGGAATTTCTAGTGAATGTGATATATATTTATTATATTTACGATTTGATATATAAGTAGAAAACCCCAACTAAACACAACTATCTGAAATACTTTACTTATTTATTTCATTTTATTACATTTACATTTAATTTGATTTCAATTAACAGTCTTAACTTGACAGTATTTTATTTAACATTTACACATTCTTACTTTTGTTAATCTCATACACCGAACATTTTCACATGCATAAATCTGTTAATCTCTTGCACACACTGTTAAGCCCCAACTGCAGTCATGTTAAATGCTATTAACAGTAGTTGCCTTATGTTAATGCGATTTGCATATGTTTTTTAAGGAAACCGTGATTTTACCCTCGCTAAACTTAAACAATTTGCGAAATTGTGTGTAATATTTAGATGCCTGGCAACTCAGCTACATTGCTTTTGGCCTTTTTTTCTTTTTGAGTCCGGGCAATTAATAACTGGCAATTTGAAATTGTTGGCGCCCGCTTTGATGTTAGCACACGACAGAAAAAATAAAAAAATGAAAAAAAAAAAAAAGACAAACACATGAAACTGATGAGATTTCTAATCGGTCATTTGCCCGAAAGTGCCTACACTTTGTATTACAAAGTATATAGTTATTCAGTTGGTTTAGTGTAGTCGAAACACGCACATGAAACTTATATCTAAACAAGGTCGTAGTTGTTGTAGTCTTTTTATATATTAAACATAATATTAGCTATCAACAACTAAGTATAACAAGACGAGGCTACCCTTGGGGCCAACGACCAAAGCAGCCCACGCATTTCGGCATTTCGAACTCGAACCGGAGATCGCAACATATCAAGTGGATGTGGGGGAAACGATTCGATTTTCGCACTCTACATACACCTCATATACTAATAACAACAAAAACAAACTGACCATTTATGAACAGAGAAACAACACCAATAAATTGTGTGTGTTTTATTTGTTTGGTTTTTTGGTCAGCGCTAAAAACGCCTAAACAATCTTTCTTTTTTTGTTGATTTTTGTGCAATTTGTTAAGATTCAATTTTTTTGTTTTGTATTTATAACTAGTTGTTGTTTGTCTTATTTTTAACGTAATTCAGTTGAGTTTTTAATCGATTTTCATATATTTAATCAGTTGCTTTAATTGTTATAAATAAAGTAGGCTTAGGAAAGCAATTTTCATGCTTAAATTTCATTTATTTTTAGTCGATCTATATATTTAATTGGTATATCAAGATTAATTCCTGTACTAATTTGGATTTTTTAACATTACTTCACCTTAACATATTTATACTATAAAGAGTGTATACCAAATTCGACATATAATTTATTTAATCTGAGAATGAGACATAAAAACTCGGAGCGTTTTTGATGTTAGCCAAATGTGAATTTTGCATTACAAAAAGTTAAGCAACAGATTCAATAGAGTGAGAATGAGCATTTTATGTGTTTATAATCAATTTACGATAATACGAGTATGGGCAACACATCCAACACAAAGCTGTTTGTTGTTATTATTGTTTGTGTGGCTGTTGCTGTTGTTGTTGATGAATTTGTTTAGTTTAGTTAGTGACAAGCGAGCTGTCAACGCATTTGTAATTTGAGCGGGCATTCCAACTAGGGGGTTATATCTGGAGAGGTGTCAGACAGGTAGAGGGGGTGTGGAAAGGGGGTGGCATATTGAAAGTGGGTCGGGCAACCGCCTTGGGCCTGACCCAGTCGCCAATTGTAAGTATTGCATTAACGCAAAGCCATAGAAAGGCAGCGAAAAAAGTTTTCTTCGATTCTGTGCAAGGTTTTTTTTTTATTTTTGTGCATAATTCTTTTTATTGTAATTTTTTCAAGTATTTTTTGCTTATTCAGCACATGCAACAAGTGAATTTGGGTTAAGCCTCGCATAGTAAGTACCGTAAAAATACGTCAAGAAACGAAAATAAATCGAGCCAACGCAGCACGGAGAACCATCAAGAAGAAGACAGCAAAAAAAAAAACATAAATAAAATTGTGTGACAAAATTAGAACAAAAACTCGCAGTCGCTTGAAATTGAAAATCGATTTTTTTTCGTTTTGACTTTGCTTTGCTTTGGTTTCGTTTTTTTTTTTTTTTTCTTTTGGCCGTTGCCTGGTCTCGAATTTTAATTGATTGTCACTTGATTTTCACTTTTATAAACGTTCAAAGATGGTAAACGAATAAACAAAAAAAAAAAAAACAACACAAATCAAAAAGCTAAAAGAGAAATGGAATTTCACCCAAGCGGTATTTTTTTTGATTTTTACGGTTTGCTGTTGTTGCTGTGCGCTTTTGTCTTAATTATTAGAAGAAGCAGCAGCAGAAGCTGTAAAATAAATGGCCCAAATCAAGTCAAGCTCGAATCGAGTCGAGTCGAATGGCTTTAAAGCATTTAGCAACTTACGTTTGAAAAGTGCGGCTAATCCAAAGTTGGTTCACAACATTATGAACCAGAGTTGGGCGTTGTTCCGCCAAAAATAAAGGACATTGACACTGGCCAATGAGCACTGTCACAGCACCGTCAAATATACACAAAACTTGGCTCAAAGCGCATTTATGCGTCATCGAGAAAAATGCACACGAAAAAGAGGCGCGCACGCCCGTTCAGGAGACACTGCAAAATTTATGCATTTGTTGCCAGACTTTCTCGCGACGCTACGTCAAAATTAAACAATAACAAATGTTGACAACAATGCAAAAAGAACGTAAGCGCTTAACGACAGCAACGACAACCGGCTTCAAACGCGACTAAAAGCGAACTGAGCGCCAAAGACCCAAACCAAAGACAAAATTCCAAAGCCCGCCGCAGCAGCAGAGCGCGCTGAGCATGCGCGAGAGCGTAAAACGAAACCAGAGAGCAAGCAAGCAGTGCCAAAGAGAGCGCGGCTTGCACACAAACACAGCGAAAGTGGAGCGAGCGCGCAACTGCAGCAAAGAAAGCAAAGTCAAAGCTCTCGCTGCATGCTTCAATGAATGACTGGACGTTGACGCTGCCGTTGGCTTCGACGTCGACGTCGACATCAGCATAGCAGAGTCGCGCTTCTTAATTGGCCTGCGCGTGCGCCAGCTTCTATACAAGTGTTGTTATTATTTTATGCTGCTTCTCTTTGCGTTTTGGGTTCTCTTCTTCTTGTCCGTCTTCTAAGCTGCGCTTTGCCTGCTGCTGCTGCTGTAGTTGTTGTTGTTGTTGTTGAGTGGCTTTTATTGTGCCAGTTCTTAGAATTGTACAGCTATGTTTGATTAACATTTCTTGGCCGCCGTCAACTTCTTCTTTTATTGGGTTAACATTTTTCACTGCAACCATTTATTCTTATTTTTCTTCTTCTCTTTTTTTTTTTGGTGGGCCCTATTATGAAACTGTCACACATTTTAGCCAGCTTACGGCTTTTGTTTATTATTACATCCATTTCTGTGAGATAAGCCAAGTGCCCGGTCATTTGCATAAGCTTCAAAAGCTGTGAAATGCCAAAGACACAGCATGGCGCCGCTTTACTTAGAAGCTATCTGACAGAGCGTGACTTTCTCTGCCACCTGACGAACCCAAAAATGAAGAACAAAACACAAAAGAACAAAACCCTTTCAGCAATCAACGTTGACAACCCTCATTAAGACAAAGAACAATAGGGTTGCCAGGCTGCCACAGTTGAAGCCCCATAAATGCCAATGCCGAGTGGCTGACTAATTAGATATCATACCCTATTCGACTAAAGACCCTGACGCATAAGCCTGACCCATACTCGACCTTACAAAGTATTCAGGCTAAAACATTGGCTAAATACTCAGGTTAAGCCACAATTTTATAGGGGGATTTTTCGACTACAGTTACGCATTTAAATCTGCATGCAATGTGACGCAGTAAGGTATATCTAATCTATCTATCCATTTGTTATTAATCATTCACCATGAGCATAATTTACAATAGATAAACAAGATAAAGATACATTATCTTGTCCGCAACAGCTGCAGCTATTCCGAATATCTTATCTTTCGACGAAAGGCATGCAAAAAAGCAAACCATCCTTCGATATGATACTATGCTAGACATACCCTATTTTCTTGAGAGACTTTATTAACAGAAATCTACAAAAAGTTTAAGAAATTTAAATGAATGACAGTTTCTTAAGAACATTTATTTTTAAAGTTTGGTTGATTTAAGGAAGGCTTAAAAATTTGAAAAGTTTAATGCTCCCAAGTTTAAAATGGTAGCTAGAATATACTCTGACTTAAATAATTTAAAAGAAAATTGACAGTTTCTTTCTTAAGAATATCTATTAAATTGAGTTGAATTATAGCCTTTTTCCATTACAAAGTTTTTAAACCTTTTTTTTTTCGTTTATTAAGAAATGCCATCTGTTAAAATTCTCAGTAAATGAAAATGTATATATACACTTTGTAGTGCAAATTGGGTATCAATAATTCAAACTGTAGAATGGTTATTAATATACAAAGTTTATGTACTTTTTTCTGTGTTTTGAACTAATTTTTTTAATACAAAAATGGTTATTTGTTAGGAATTTTACGGGCAAGAATTGTACATTTTTAAGCATTAGAGAATACAACTAGAAAATACCGAAAAAGTATATAAACTTTGTAGTGAAAGGCATGATTAAAAAGGAAACTTATATTCTACAAGACGTTGCATTATTGTATTTATTTTTAATCCATTCTTGTCTAAGCACTTCCTGAAACAACATTATAAAGTATTCACATACAAAAGCTGACTTGTATGAAAGCTCATCAGGGACAACTGCAAAGAAGGCTTCATAAAGAAAACCGAATTGCAACAAAATACACACAACAACTTAGACAGAGATACAACTGTGACATTTAACGATTGTGTTGCGTCTTTTACGAGTCAATAAACGGAAATTGCCAAGCAGCCAGCAACCAGCAACCAAAGTCAACAACGGCTAACAACCAAAAAGAGCCAACAAACCGGATGTCGTATGTGCCACAAGCCACAAAACGGGCTGACAGAGGGGGGTGGCAAGGGGGACTAAGCGAGTGTCCAATGCCAAGTGCAGCAGCTGATAAGACCAAAAAAAAAATATATATATATGATGAAGTCTTTCATATTTTTTATTGGCCAAGTTTACAGTTTCTTTAGCCAGATGCGTCATATCGCCAGAGACCCACGCATCGGAGGTTGACAAACTTGCCACGCAATGCATCAAAGCAAAAAACAAGAAAATTGAGTACAAAAAAAGGCTTAGAGTACCAGTTTTCTTTATAATTACGCCAAAAAGGAAAAGTGCAGATCTATAATAAAAACACACCACGAAACGAAATATAAAAAACAAAAAAAACAAAACGATCTTTGGGAAAGCCGCCGCATTCGGGCGGAAAATGAGCGGCTGTCAATTATACATAAGTGCAAGTAGATATACATATCTGTATAAATATGCGCTATATACGATGTACACACATATATCATGATTATAGCAACGAGCCAAGAACAATGCAGCAAAACAAAAGTTAAGATCTGCCTGGCGGCGATATGCAGATTACTTGGCTTGTTTTGGGTTGGGTGTCTGCATCTCTCTCGCTCTCTCTCTGACTTGCTGTCCCTTTTCCCAGCTCTCTGTCACTGCATGCAACGTGTGATTGTTTTGTATACCCTGCACTTAAATGGTACCTCTGGCTATTATAGGTATGCAGTTATGCTTTTTGCAATTAAATGAAACTACTTGATAGCTGAGGGTATCTCTTAGTCTAGCATGCTCAGCAACAGCGTTCTCACTTGCTTTTTTGTGTTGCAGTTGTTGTTGGGCGCGCTGTCACGTAACGAAAGGGAAAACTCTGTCGCGTTGTTTGTGAATCTGTGGGAAGTCATCGTCTTGCAACAATGACAAGGCGGCAAACGTAAAAAGGCAACATCAACAGCAACAACAGCAAAGGCACAAGCAACAATGGCTGCCAGGCAGCAGAATAACATAGAAGGTGCCCCCACAAATCCCAACATACAGTTCCAACTGGCTGCCTCTGCATTTTGAGATACTTTTTAACCCTGCACCCATTGAAAATGTACAAAAAAAAGGGTATTATAGCTGAGTGCGAATGTATTTAATAGACATTTCCGAAAGTATAAAGTGTTACCCATCAATTTTGTTATTCCAAAAGCCATTCAAAAGGTATTTCTTTTATACATACCCTTTCTTTGATAGGATATTGCTAGCAAATTTATTTATTACAACATTTTAATGTGAAATGAACAAAGAGAACAAACAAAGATCAAAATGAAATTCCGTTTAAAAATCTGATCTGTTTAAATAAGGTATAAGTATCTTGTAGTCGAGCATACCCGATATCTCGATATCTTATCAACGAGGGAGGAGTAGGCAGAGAAGAGTAGGAGCAATCAGAGAAGGTGGCAGAATAAGAAGCAGCACGCCCTGTTAACATGGCAAAAGAGTTGATTAATTAATTTATAAAAGTTAGCGGTACATTGCATATAGTATACAATTACAGTTAAGTAGGTTCTGCTATGGGAAAGCAGTCGCTGCTAATGCAATCAACTTTGTGCTGGGAATTGTTGCTGCAAAAACCTAATTGCATTAAGAGCTGTAAAAGCTCAGGCCAAAACCAAACGGCAGTCAAAACAAAAGCGCAATAAAACAAAATCAGAGCAATTCCCACAGAACGAAGCAAGAGAGATAGATAGACACACACATGTATGCACTCATAATGTGATTAAGCATAGACACACACACACAAATGCATTGATAGATTCTGTTGTTTTTACTGCCATTCAATCAATGCACAACGGCATTTTGAGAGCAGCAAAGCAGCGGTCAACAACACTTGCTGCTGTCCGAGAAGGAAGCAGCTCCAAATGAGAGAGAAGAGAGTGAGAGCGCAAAGCAGTGCAACGGAAGCTGCTTGCATTGTTGATGCATTTTGCAAATGACGCTCTCGCTATATCATTTAAGCTCTCTTCGTCATTAACACTCTCTGGCTATGCTATTAACATTCTGTTAGTTTGATTGAAAAATGCTTTATAGTTTGTTGTTGTTTGTTGTTATGCACTTGAATGCAGCAACAACAACAACAACAACAACAATCGTCATTTGGCCGCTTTGAACTCGCCATTTGGCGTTTTGCACGAGTGAAAGTGAAAATTACAAAATTATACAGAAATCAATGTTACAACAGCAGCAGCTAACGGAAAGGTGGACACTGTGAAATGGTCAGTAAAAAAAACGCACGAGTTTATTAGCCAACTGTTTGCAGCACACGAAACACGGTAAAAATCAACAAACAAACAAACAAGTAAACAGGAGACGGGCAAACAAACAACACAAACAACAAGTAACAGCTGCTGTTGTTGCAGTTGCCTGGCAACACGTGCGCAACTGTTGCAAGTTCATGACATGCCACAATTTGCTGTCGCTGTTGCCATCCCTGCACTTGACTTTGGGCCAACTCCAGCTCCACTTTTGCCACATTCCACTTCGTGTCCAACTAGACAAGTTCTACTTTCGCAACTTGTTTCTTGGTTTCTGTGGCAGCTCCCAACTTCTAGCTACCCATATTCAATTTGCAAGTCAACTTCAAACTGTGCAACAACAACGAGTAACGTTGTCCCAATTTACAACGCTGAGTAGCTGCCTGGCATAATTGGGGACACCTGCATGTGCCAAATTCAAAAACTAGTTGCAACAAACCAACAACAACAACAATGCAAACTGGGAAAGCAGGCAATAGAAACTCTTGGCGAACAGTTTGGAAATGGGAATGGGAATGAGAATGGAAATGGCAATAGAAATGGAACGCAATTTTCCAGCTACGCAATTAGAAGGTGAACATTTTTATGCATTGATTGATATTGATGTGGCAGCAATGTGAATCTGACGCTGTACTGTAAATAACAGCTATTGAACAGGACCAACATAACATAAAAAACCTAGCTTATTGAAATTTAAATATAAATGTATCTACAGCAGCAAGCATTTACCTACAGCTCTGTAAAATTTTGAAATAAAATGAAAACGGAAGCTTAATTAACAAATGTATGTTATAAATAGATTGTAACTACAGCTGTTAGCTAACATAATATTATTAACTGCTTTTGACAGATCTATATAAAAATATCGTAACATTTTAACCAAAATGTTAAAGTAAATCGGTTAAGCGTTAAAATGTTACCGCATAGAAATGTTACCATTTTAACACTATTAAATGCTGTAAAAGCAATTTCCAATCGTTTCTGTTGACGATTTGTAGCCGATTTAGAGCAACTTGAGCTGTACTTAGTCATTGCTGGTACAATTTGGAAACTACCGAGCTGTCAAACACTCGACAGTCGACAGTCACTACCAGAACACCCACTGGCGGTACGTTTAGCGTCCCATTGTCCACAGTCCACTGTCCAGTGGCTCATTTGAGCAGCTGAGCAGCAAAAGCGGCAAAAGTCAGCGTAGCAATTTGCGCAATTGAACTCATCAATTGCAGCAATTAAATGTGCCCAAGGCAGGCTATGAATTAACCAACTCACTGAAAAAAAAAAAAACCAGCGACACGGCAGCTCAAGATGAATGTGATATAACACCGACACGACCACGACAACAACAACGGCAAGTTAATTAAATGATTTTCAATGTCTGACGACCCCGCGTTACTTTCTTTGGCCCCCAGCAAACAGTGGAACAATAGCAAAAAGACACGCGAGGAGGGTGAGGGAAGCGAATTGGCAAGCTGGGAAAAATCAAATCTATTGCATTGGAAATGAATTTCCGCTAAGCGAGGAAAACCACAAACTCTTACCCCCAGAGTTACCTGCAGGATGCACAAATCCGTTGCAAATTCATCATCATTTTAGTTGAACTTTTCAGATATAAGTAGTAATACTAAGTAATAACTGCAACAAAGTCAATTTACAAGTACGTTACAAGTACAAAAAAAAGTAATTCGTTGCATGAAAATCTTGTATAATTTATTTATTTGGTTTTTGCGCAGCTAAAATTTTCCATATACAAATCGTGAATTGTTATTATTATTGTTGTGATTACCTTATCAGCAAACAGCAGCAAACAACAACATAACTACTAGATACAATTGAATTTGATTAAAAGAGTCTTGCCGTTCAAGCAATGTGCGGAAATCAAATAAAATGGGGTGAAAAATAAGAAAAACTGCAGCTTTTCAATCAGCGAGAGATGCATCTGCAAGATACAAAGATACATTGCGTATCTACAAGTGCTGCAAATGAAAGTTTAATTGATATACATTGTCTACAGCTCATGGACTTGGCCAAAACTGTTTGCCACCAGCTCATTCAAGCAGCAAGAAGTGTCTAAGCAAGAGAGCGGGCAACAACAAGAACCACAAACACATTAAGCCACTTGCTGGATGCATTCTTGGCCAAAAGTAAACACAACAACGACATTGCAGCCAACTGACAGACAGCCAAAGCCCTTTGTTTGAGCTGACGGCCTGTCAGTGGCCAAGACGTAGGCACACAGACAGACAGACGGACAGACGGACAGGCAGACAGACGTACAGCCGGACAGCCAGAGATTTAGAGATAGATAGACAGATGTACAGTGGGCAATGGACAGAAGGCGGCAGGACACGCGACACTTGAAAGCTGTTGTCACACTGTGCGTGTATGTGTGTGTTTGTTTGTTGTACAACATTTCCACGGCAATGTGGTCAAGTATTTGCTCTGGCATTTTCCATTTGCAAAATTTGTTCAACAAATTAACATTGCCAAGTATTCTTCAAGAACAGTCAAAGAGTTGGCGATCAAGTTAGTAGTTGACAGTTAACAGCCGTGCTGTTAACTACATTATGTTAGACAAAATTACTGTTAACGAAAATATGTTAAGCAGGTGTAAGCTTATGTATAACATAAACATTTTAAATTTCGTAACAACTTATCGAACTCATAAATAATTTTTAAATGTCTCGACAATAGACCTACCCGCTTGTTTTATATTGAAAGGTTCACTTGGTGATTGCTTTGCTTCAAGGGCATTTTCAATCCATTTTTTTTGACATTTTTCTTAAATTTGTATGCTGACCACTGCCCCATGTGACTATTTATATATTTATGTATGTCCAAATATGCAAATATACAACCCAGATTGGTAAAAATTTAATCTCATAATTTTTTAAAGGAATGCGTTCGGTAAACTTTAAAATCCAATTCCCATTGGAACCATTCCCATGTACATGCTTATAAAATCACAAATTATTGCATCGGAGCTATGTGAAATTACTTTCTAGTGGGTACATACACGTATTTTATACTCTGACGCTATTATTTTGTCTAAAGATTATATAGAACTGTCTTGAAATATAATGAAATGTACTGTAACTTTCGATGCTTTAAACTTTCTGATAATAAGAGTTTTGAAAATACATTAATAAGTCATTTATTTGAAATATATTTTAGGGTATATAGGTAGTCGTCTAGCCGACCTTTGTTAATAAGAGTAATATTTTCGTACCACAGTGTAGTGAGCTGATCCAAACGCTATACAGTTTCAATTTGATTTACCAACCAGAAAGACCGAATATTTGCTCAATTATTAAAAATGCGGATAAAATTACTTAAAATTTTGTGCCTTTACACTATTATTTCAATAGTAAATGCAAATGCTGACTTTAGTTATACAACAAGTTACCGAATTATATGTGAATATATTCTCAAATCAACATGTTCATTAGGTGGAGAAAGTAAAGAAGAATGTACAGTTGAATTACATGGCAATACTATGGAATTTATTTGCGATTATGTTAATCCTACTATACAGGGTTCTTGTAACGTAGATAAAAAAGCTGGGACTATGATTCACTGTCTTACAGAAGTGCAAGCACCTCGACTCAACAATCAAACAGGATTTTGCAACATGACCAAGGAGTACTATCAAAAGCGTATCTTCCAAAATTGCACGAACAGAGACGTATCTAAAATCAATATTAAAGAATTTTCAACGAATTTTACAAACAGTGAATATCTCAATCAATTATCATCGAATTTTCCTAACTTAAAACACATTTTGTGGAGTCAGTGCGATGAATGTCTGCCTTTTAATCAGTTACTACGAAAGTTTAAATACCTCAACACACTTGAAATGTCTATATGCGGAAACCTGAGCGCATGTCACGATGTCTATTCTACTAATCTAACTCAGATTGAAAAACTGCGGATTGAATTTAAACTCAATGATGATAATAATGGCAAATACAATTCTTTACTAAATCAAACACTTCTCAGAGGCATGGACAGTTTGAAAAATTTTGAATTGATATTTCCAAATAAATCATCTGTAGTTGAAGTACCGCAACTGCTGTTTCAAGGTTTAAGGAATTTATCTTCGTTACGAATTTTTAATTGCACCATCACAAAACTCGTCAAAGAACATTTTCAAGATCTGGTAAATTTAAGGAATTTGACGTTAGAAGCAGTAACCATTCATGATTTTGATTGGCTGAGGTAAGCGTATGAACAATAATTAAGCTATAATTAAATAAAATATTTTGTTGATGATTCATATTTATTTATTTCAGCTCCACAATAATACAAGATAATTTAACATTTTTGGACTTGGATAAGGATGTTCAACTTCCAATAACGAACATGTCTGCTTTTATTTGCCGAGATTTAAATACTTGCAACTTCAATGTTGATATACATAAAAAACCATGTCCCAAAGGTTGCAATTGCTATATGTACCGTTTACTTAATGAACTTTCAATATATTGTGGTAATGGTATGACAAAGATTCCAGAGCTGCCAATTCCAATAACTGGGAATGTAGTCCTTATCTTTTACGGCAATTACTTAACGCAGTTGCCGAATTTAACTTTATATGGTTATTCGAATATACGAAGACTTATTCTAGGCAAAAACAATCTGACAACTTTTACTGTTGGACAATTGCCACCCAATTTAACTCATTTAGACTTAAAAGACAACAATTTTCAATCGCTTGATTACAAAGTTATCGAATTTCTCTCAAAACGAGCAGGGAAAATAAATATGAGGCTATCTGGAAATCCATGGAAATGTAACTGCGATGACTTAAAAATGTTGCAATTTATCAGCAATTTGTCAAATGAAATCCTTGATCGCAATGATTTAATATGCTATAAAGATAACCTTACACTTTCGGCGCCTTGGATGTATGCAACTGAGTGTAAATCTTACACACTTTATATTATTTTCGGACCTCTTCTTGGATTAGCTGTCATCGTTATTATATTCTTGTATACCAAGAAATCAATTTTCTTGTGGCTATATGAGCGGAATCTTTGCCTTAAATGTATTTCCCGCCCGGAACCTGAAGCTGACACGACTTTAAAAATTGATGCATTTCTTGCATTTTCACATGTTGATCTGGATCTGATAAAGGAGTATTTGGATAAGCTGGAGAAAGGACCTCGCGAGTACAAACTGCGCTTCTATCAGCGGGATTGGCAGATAGGTGAATCCATTCCGGATTGCATATTGGAATCAATTGAATATTCCAAAAGGGTCATCATCTTGATGACCAATAACTTTGTCAATTCATCCTGGGGTCTCTTTGAATTCCGCTCCGCCATTAAAGCCACTTCGATGGACCCGAACAAACGACTGATTGTAATATTATATCCGGATGTCGACTTGGAGAGACTAGAACCCGAGCTGAAGCGTTATATGAAATACAACACGTATCTGAGGCGAGATGATCCCCAATTCTGGAGAAAACTGACTTTTGCCATGCCCCATAAAAAGGTCCATGGTGAGCAACCTGCCCTAACCGAATGTCCAGCAATTGAGGAAAGCCCAGTATAAGGATCTACGATTGGTAAATATTAATAATATTTTTTTATTACTGAAATATTGTTAATTATTTGAATTTTTATTAATTTCAGTACCAATTGAAATATCTCATAATTGCTACACTATCTCATTATCAAGACCTCAGATCAGAGCAGAAGAAAATTAAAAATTATTACGTTAACTCTACTTTAAGTTCTAAGTTGCTGTTACCAAATGTAAAGCCATGCCAAACTAATTATAATTTTCAATAATCAATTTCTAAAACTATTTTTATAACAACTATGTTACTTTAATTGGTTTTTGATTGATTTTTGTTAAGAAATGCACTTTGGCACTTATCAATAGTACAACAACTTTTGAAACCATTTTTAAAACAACTGTTATAAGAAGTCATATTACATTTAAATGTAGACAAGATGATGACAAAAGTTATTAAACGCTCAGGCAAGGGTATTAAAATGGCATTCGCTGTTAAATTAAGTAGCTTGGGCTCCATTTGGCGTCTCCCAGTTCGCAATCCCAGTTAAATTGTGTTGGAAGACTTCGCGAAATGGATATGGCATCCATTCAAAACTGGCCTGACCCTGTTCTGGTGCACCACAAAAAAGTGCGAGACAAGCAACCGGTTTGGGCGATTGCAACTTGCAACTTGCAACAGCAAGAATAACACACAGAAATACAACAACAACAAAAAACCTGCAGGCAATCTTCATGAGTAGCTCCCGATGCAGCAGCTTTAACAACAACAACAGCTTAAGTTGCAGTTGCAGTTGGAATCTCAGGTGCAATGGCAAGGTAGAAAAGCTGAAGAGCAGCTACTTCAAATGACATTCGCCTGGAGAGATGCAAGACTCCCAGCGAGCAGCAACAACAACTGCAACAGCAATAACAACTTCAATCTGGTTTTTGGATTTCTTCTGGTTTTTATATTCTCTGCGATTTGCATTCCAACAAAGCATTCGCTTCAAAAGTTACAAAAAAAATGAGGCCATTGGATATATGTGACTTATGATTTTCACCTTCAAATTCATGGTCAATGACATAAGGCGGGGATATCTCCCTCTTCTCCTCAATTCTCCCCTTTCTGTTTTACTCTGAATAGACGAGCTTTGATTCAGTTGCAATTGCTTTTCCGATTTGTGTAATTAACATTGAGTACGTGATGATAATCCACATACAGTTGAAATCTACAGCTTCTTCAACCAGACTATAAACTGATAAGCGCATTTGCTTTGATAAGCCTGTTTTTAATTGCCATCACTTTAATTGTAATTGCACACCCACACATACACAGAGCGAGACAGAGACAGTCGTTAATACTGTTACTATTAATAAACAAGTCGGTTAATTTGTTTTAGTTATTGCTGCTGTTTATTTATTCAGTGGACCACGCACTTAAACCAATTGACATTTTGTGCACACACTAACATAAACAATTTGAATTTGTTGAGCACGCGAGAAATGTGAACAACTGAAATTCCAATGATGTCATTTAACAGTTGTGTTAGTGCTATAAATAACCCTACATTTCATGTTAAATAGAGCTAAATTCGAGATTAAGTAGAGCGTAAGGTATTCCAAATTTAAGCAAATGCAAACACTAACTACACTCCTTATTTAATTGCGTTTGTTAAAACCACTTGGGAATTAATGTCCTTTCATAATAAATTATACATAATGTTAATTTACAGCTGTAAACTCAAGTTCAGCTTCAATGCTAGCTTCTGGACAAATATTACAAATATGTAAACTTTACCTCACCTTTAATGTTAACATACGCTGATTTAAAGTTCTAACGCAAATATTTCAAGCTATAAAGTTTAAATTTAATACATTTTTGTTAAATATTTAAATATATTTTATTTTTGAACTATCTTTCAAGCTTAAAATGGGTTTATTTTTTGTAAAAGTTTTGACGTCTGCTTTTAGTTCTGATAAGTACATAAATAAACTTTGCAGTGTTAATTAACAGCATCTATTAACATTTTGCTGCAAGTATTTAACATTTTAAAGCGTGGGCGAATTAACATTTAGTTCATTGAGTCGTACTGTCAGAATGTTAGTCATAAAGCAAGCAGTTTTTTTGTTAGTTTGTTGCTGCGCACAGGAAGCGCCAGGGGGAAATGTTAAATGAAGTGGCACATTAAGGATACGCCACAAGTGTCTGCGTCAGCTGAGCCGGAAACTCCTGGCTTCCGTGCTTACACACACACACACTCATATGTATGTACATATTTATGTACCTGGCAACAGGTGTGCCTGGTCATGGACTAAGCATTGGCTGATAAAAAAAAAGAACTAAAAATCGAATAAATATAAAAGAACCAAGCCCACGGCAACAACAACGGGCCATGTAAAATGTCCTATCAGTAGTGCTGTCGACTCACCTGATAATACGAATCCGACATGTTTAAATGTTGTTGTTGTTCTTGTTACTGTTGCTGTTGCTGCTGTCTCTGTTGAATCACTCGTTGTCCGCTTGTTGTTGCTGCTGTTGACTTTGTTATTACAGTTTTTCTTGTTTTTGTTTTTTCTTTTTATTTTGTCGCCCGTCAGAGTAGAGATACACACACACACATACGCATACGCATACGCACGCACACAGACTGACGACAAACGCACGTCGCGTTTCTTTTCGTTCGTTTCGTTCGGTTTCGTTTAGTTTGTTTACTTTTGCTCCAAAAAACGTTTAGTTATGTTTGTATGTTTGTATGTATGTATGTGTTTGCTGTTCACACTTTAACACCTGATGCCAAAATATAACTGTGCTGTTATAGTGTGCGCTCTCTTTTTGCTATTTGCTATCGATATTGAATAGAATTCGTTGTTGTTGTTGTCATTGTTGGAACGTTGGGAATGCGACGACAGGCAAAGCAACAGGTGGCAGAGCGAGATAGAGATAGGCAGAGGGCAAGAGGGAGACAATGCTTTACGAAATTACAAAGAGATGACGAAGAGAGGAAACACCGTTTTTCCTATTGTTGATAAATATTGTTATTATTCGCATATATTATGCATATTTCAGGGAAATTCACACACAACCTGACCACAACAATAACAATAACAGCGTGTGCTGTGCAAGCGATAAACACAAACAAACAGTTGTTGGCGGTCTTCCATAGAAATTAGCTTCAATTGAGCATTTTGCGGATTTAATTGGAAATTGTTTTTGATTGAAGCTGTTGCTGCCTCTGCTGGGCTCTCTGCCGCTGCCTTTGCCGCTGCTGACAGTCACATAATAAGCAGCGGCAATCGCTTTATAAATAAGCACCAGCTGATGGATGTACGGGACGCGGCAGTGGACAGTGGAGCGCCGTAATCAGCACAAAGAAGCAGGAGCTGAAATAGCAACAATACTAAACAAAAAAACGCAAGTGGCGGCAAATAAAAGCTGCTCGCGCAGCTAAATGGAAATGCCTGCTTAGCCCTTCTCGTTCTCTCCCTCGTTTCTACTCGTTCTCACTCATTCACACACTCACACACACACATATACACATACACAAGGCAGATAGGCAGAACCGACAGGCACGCAGGTCCAATACCGGTTGCATTGTAATGGCGTCTAAATAATGAGCCACCTTGAAATAATAACACGGCCAAGATTATTTAAACAAAATTCGCAATACAAATCGCACATATACGCACTCAAATACAAACGGACTGCTTTATTTTGCTAAAGATACATACGTATGTACATATGTGTTTGGTATCTTTCTCATCTTCTTTATCTTATACAAAATTTCACTCGTATTCGTACATTTTTAATTGTAATCTCGTTCTCGCTCACTCACACTCAAGCACACACATACATGCATACAAATAGCGCTACTCAGATCAAATTCTTTGCTGTCTGCGCTTCTGCTGCTCTGCCTTGCTGCTGCTGCGTTGTCGACATTTCGCTTTGGTTTTCTTTTCTTGTTGTGTATGTTGAGATGCAAAAGCAATAAAACTAATATGAATCACGTACACTTTGTATTCAAATCATTACGATTGTGTTGAGTGTTGTTCTTGTAATTGTTGCATGCAATAAAATAGACACTTTTGTTGTATTTTTAAAACGAAAAATGTGAAATGGTTAAAAACAGAAAACGGCCGTCGCTTTTGTTCCCCCTAAAATCTTGGCAACACTGGTGTTTCCACACTGTTTTGGCCTAAAGGCTGCCACCCGGTCTAAAGGCTGCCACCCTGCAAAATTTTCCGATCCGGCAGCACTAACCATTTTAATCAAATTGCCAAAACAGTTTCAACTAAGAAAATTTAATATTTTTTAAAATTTTCTTAATATTAAAGATACAATTTTTTTAATTTTCGCATTATGAATTTAATTTAAATTTACATTTATCAGTGTAGCCGCAAGCGAATAATAACGCGTTCTAATGAATACTAATTCAGTATTTATTAATTACCAGATGTTCTGGTATATTTTAGGTATAAAAATTAGAGACGTTACTCCTAATTAGCAATTTGCTCCTCACTTTGAATCAAAGACAAGCGTTTTCACAATTAGTTATTTTTATTTAAAAGTTGTATTATAAATTAAACTGCTGGTTTCTTGGGCAGCGAACCGAAAGCGGATATAACCGTGCCTTTAGTGCCCGTCACTGTTGTGGTCAATGCAGGTAATGTTTGCTTTGCAGCAGGCTGGTCCCACTTTGATTTGCTGCAAGAGAGAAAAAATTAAAAATTGCTTAAATCATTAGAATTTTCATCTATAATTTACCGCTTCTTGGCCTCTTCTTCGACCTTGCGTGCCAGCGCCGTCGCCTGCTCCACCTTGTCCATCTCCTTGCGATCCTTTTGCCGTTTAACCATCTCAGTTTTCTGCACGGCAGACAAAGATTCATAATAACTCTCCTCGCCCCACTGCAGAGGATCGTAGATTTCAGGCGGATAATTCGTGCCAAACTCGTTGATGTCACAGAAACTGATGAGCTTCTCATAGATGCTTGGATTACGGAACTCCTTGCGGTCCTGTATAACGCGATTCATGTCCATATTCGTTTGTCGCATCTTAGTGTACATTTTTGTGATCTTTGCAACCAACTCTGGAGGCGGGTTACCTTTCGGTTCGGGAGGCAGTTGGAATTTGTATTTGGCGTACTTTGGATCCTTTTCGTAACTCTCCGCCGATCGCTCATCGGCATTATATGTATTGGAATCATCGTCGTCCACCTCCATGGGCGTATCTGCATTTCCTTCAGCTTTGCCTCCGCTCTTCTCTTTGCCGTTCTCGTGGTGCTCGCCATCCTCTCCCGAGTTGGCGCTCTCGCTTGACGACTCCTCTTCGCTCGACTCGGGAGCGCGATCTTCCTCCTCATCCGAAATAAGAGTATCATCCTGGTAACTCACTAAACGTCGCAACTTCTTGGCTCGTTTTTTCTTCTTGGATTTCTTAGGCTCTGACTCCTGTTTAACTGGCGTAACTGGCTGTGGAGTTGGCTGCTTCGGTATAATTACCTGTAAATGATTAAAAATATTTCTTACATTTTATATCTTAAATACAATTTCAAGGTACACACCTGTGACGCTGTGGAGTTTTGTGAATCGGGACTCGCATCTCCCTCGTTTTCCGAGTCCGTGTACTGTGCGGTCAAGCTGGCCAAAGCTGAGTGGCTCATTGTAACTCTATTTTATTTTATATTTATCCAAAATGCTCAAATTACAAGAAAAATATAATAAATACAAGTTGGTTGTGTGAAGGTGAGCAAGAAAGAGTTGCCACTGTGTCGCTCGAAAACAGTGTGGCAACCTTGAACCCAAGAGCGTTGAACGGTGTGGCAGCCTTGGTTCTCAGAAACTGTTGTAGTACCATATTTTGATCAAATTTGGAAATATCTTTAATGTTAAAACTAGCTTTTTAAAAAAATTTTACAGAGTATTTGTTAGAACGTGTGGATAGCCAGAGAAGATATGTCAGTTTTGGGTACTTTGTTAAATAAATCTTTTCAAGTATTCCTCTAATTTACCTTTAGACAAGTTGGCAGCCACTAGCTGGCTATCAGCTGTTTGTTTATAAAGCTTACACGACATTTGTATTGCGATAAATCAGAGTCCTCTCAATTCACGCTTCACAGAAAGGAGTATGAGTTGGCAGCAAAGCCAAGAGAGTACCACATTATAAATAAGTGGATAAACTAAATCAATATAACAGTATAGTTTATTAATAAATCAGTTCTTAAATAAATCAGCTTATATGTTAGTATTTACGTTAAGTAATTTGTTATATGTCTGTCGTGTAAACCCAGTAATTGTGATTGTTGATGTTGACGTCGCCAGTTGGAAAACATGAGCGCAACACAAGAAGATCAGGATCGCATTCAAAAGCGAGTAAATAAGATACTGGAGACGCGTCTGGAAACAGACAAGGACACGCTCGATGCCCTAAATGGACTGTCCACATTTTTCACCGAAAATACGCTACAAAATCGACGCAATCTGCGTAGCCAAATCGAGCATCGATCCGTTGGCATCAATGAAAACTTTTTAAAGGCCTTTCGTGAGGTGAAACTGACACTGGATGCAGTCTGCGGGGATCTGGATACCATGGCCACGTCGGTGCAGACCATGAAGACGGACCTGGAAACATCCAAGGCCTTGACCAAGGATCTGATAGAGCAGACAAATAAAATGCAGGAGGAACGCGAGCGATTGGAGGTGCATCAACAAATCGCACAAGCGTTTTTGGCGCGCTTTCAGCTCAGCGTGCCGGAGCATCAGCTGCTCTACGGCACCGCCAAGGATGCACCCATTGTGCCCGAGTTCTTCAAGGTGCTCGATCGGGTGCAGTCCATACATTCCGATTGCCGGCTGTTGATGCAGTGCGGCTATCAAACCGCTGCCCTGGACATCATGGAGGAGATGACGCTGCATCAGGAGGGCGCACTGGAACGCCTCTATCGCTGGACCCAAAACCACTGTCGCAATCTCGAGAACAACGAGATCGGCCCACTGATTGTCGAGGCCATGAGTCGCCTGCAGGACAGACCGGTGCTCTTCAAGTACGTCATCGATGAGTATGCGATTGCACGACGAGCTGTCCTCGTGCGACAGTTTATTGAGGCGCTAACCGAGGGCGGACACGGCGGCAATCCCAAACCCATTGAGCTGCATGCTCACGATCCCAAACGCTACATTGGCGACATGTTCGCCTGGCTGCATCAAAGTATTCCCAACGAGAAAGAGAATCTTACGTTGCTCTTCAAAAAGTGTGATAAGCATGGTAAGAACTCCGCTTAAACAATCACATGATTCTACATCTACATCGATTCCGCTTTTATTTTCAGATATTTCGGAGCAAATGCAGAAGGCTCTGGGCTACATAGCCGACGGCGTCTGTCATCCGCTAAAGGTGCGCGTGGAGACCATATTGAGTTCGGAGCGGGACACCATCATACTGTTTACCATCTCGAATCTGTTGCGTTTCTATCAGCAGATTATGAAGCAGGTCGTCCAGGGCGGCAGTCTGGAGCAGTGTCTCATTGAGCTGCAGCTGAGCAGCGAGCAAATCTATCTGAATGCTCTCGCTGCCCAGGTGCGCAGTGTGCTGCAGCGTCCGGCGGGCACAAGTCTGGCATTGGAGCCACCACAGCGGGATTTGGTGCCACCGCCGAGTGTTGCACGTCTGCTAAACATCTTAAAGGAGATCCTCTCTGTGGCAACGATGGTGGATGGCCGTCAGGCGGATATCACCAAGATAGTGACCTGTGTGATTGATCCGCTGCTGCAGTCGGTGCAGGAGAGTGCCGCCCACTTGCCCACCGTGGACATGGCTGTCTATTTGCTCAACTGTCTCTATCACATGCAGAGCACCTTGGCGGTCTTTGAGTATATGGATGAGCGGGTGGAGCGACTGCAGGCACAGTCGGATGCACAGCTGGACACGCTGACCTCCGAGCAGGCCTCCTCCTTGGTGGCCAATCTCAATCTGGGTCCCATCTACACAATACTGCAAAGCAATCAAACGAAAATTGAAACGAATCTATTAAAGATCTTCATGTCCAAGATGGATGCATTCCTGGAACTACCCGATGTGCTGCTGCTGCCACAGGTGCAGCTAATCATGTCCAGCGCTCATCGCGGCACCGTCCAACGTCGCGCCTTTAATGTGATTGTGGCCATCTACAAACAGATCTACGAACGGGTTCACGATCCCGCCAATGGATTCGAGCAGCCGGATGCTCTGCTCCACAAGACGCCCGACCAGGTTGCTCACATCCTGGCCACCTAATCCACTCTGGACAACAACCTTTTATGTGCATTATTCTAAAAAGAAAAATAAGTAAATAAAAATATATATCTAATTTATGTAGTGAGCAATGTTCAAAATTGTTGTGTTTGTTATTATTGCAGCAATTCACTCGTGTCGCATATGTATTCCCTAACCAAGCAGCATATTAGCTATATCAACTGTCTTACATTTTAGGCAAACAAGTCTGGAATTTCGAAATTTTAGCTAGGTCTGTTGTGTATGGGAAAAAATTCCCTAATGTATGCAATAATTTGCATAAAAGAGTAACATTCACTTTATTATAATTTTTTTTTTAATTTGACGAATAAGCTTAATTTGCTTTTCTTTCTTTATGACAATTTGACGGTGTATATCTTTTTATTTTATCTCATTTATGACTGTTCACCTTTAAAATCGAACCCAATCTTTCGAACTATAAATGCCCAATTTGGTCAAAAGAATATATGTTTATACAAATTGACTAACAATTTTTTTTTTTTAATTTTATAGGGATGGAAATATAAAGTAATTTTAACTAAGCTTACCATTTCGACCACCGATTTAATAACTGTACAAATTGAAAGCTTAATTATATGCCCAAAACACAAAATAGTCAATATTTAAGGAAAGTATCTAAGATTAAGTCATACAATTAATAAAACATTCTTGTAAATTAAGCATATTTGTCATTTAAAGTTTGGGTATTTAGCTCAGTGAGCTTTTAAATCACCATCAATCTGCTTTTTTTCATTATTTTTCTCCTTGACTCTTACTGAAAAACTTTCAATTCTCATAACTTTGTCAAAACCTTACCGATTTTCATGCGGAATATCATTTTGATCATTATTTGGCATCTACTTTGATTCTGCATCAAAATATTATGTATTTAAAAAATTCGATTTTTTCCCCTATCACTGTCTATTTTATCCGTATTTCCCTTGACTTGCTCCTTAAGACTTACTCAAAAACTTCAAAATGTCATAACTTTGCCAAAAATTGACGGATTTTCATGCGGAATATCATTTTGATCATTATTTGGCCTCTACTTTGATTCTGCATCAAAATATTATGTATTTAAAAAATTCGATTTTTTCCCCTATCACTGTCTATTTTATCCGTATTTCCCTGGAGTTGCCCCTTAAGACTTACTCAAAAACTTCAAAATGTCATAACTTTGCCAAAACTTGACGGATTTTCATGCGGAATATCATTTTGATCATTATTTGGCCTCTACTTTGATTCTACATCAAAATATTATGTATTTAAAAATTCGATTTTTCCCTATCACTGTCTATTTTATCCGTATTTCCTTGACTTGCCCTTAAGACTTACTCAAAACTTCAAATGTCATAACTTTGCCAAAACTTGACGTATTTTCATGCGGAATATCATTTTGACCATTATTTGGCGTCTACTTTGATTCTGCATCAAAATATTTTTTATTTAAAAAATTCGATTTTTTCCCCTATCACTGTCTATTTTATCCGTATTTCCCTTGACTTGCCCTTTAAGACTTACTCAAAAACTTCAAAATGTCATAACTTTGCCAAAACTTGACGGATTTTCATGCGGAATATCATTTTGATCATTATTTGGCCTCTACTTTGATTCTACATCAAAATATTATGTATTTAAAAAATTCGATTTTTTCCCCTATCACTGTCTATTTTATCCGTATTTCCCTTGACTTGCCCCTTAAGACTTACTCAAAAACTTCAAAATGTCATAACTTTGCCAAAACTTGACGGATTTTCATGCGGAATATCATTTTGATCATTATTTGGCGTCTACTTTGATTCTGCATCAAAATATTATGTATTTAAAAAATTCGATTTTTTCCCCTATCACTGTCTATTTTATCCGTATTTCCTGAGTTGCCCTTAAGACTTACTCAAAACTTCAAAATGCCATAACTTTGCCAAAACTTGACGGATTTTCATGCGGAATATCATTTTGATCATTATTTGGCCTCTACTTTGATTCTACATCAAAATATTATGTATTTAAAAATTCGATTTTTCCCTATCACTGTCTATTTTATCCGTATTTCCCTTGACTTGCCCCTTAAGACTTACTCAAATACTTCAAAATGTCATAACTTTGCCAAAACTTGACGTATTTTCATGCGGAATATCATTTTGACCATTATTTGGCGTCTACTTTGATTCTGCATCAAAATATTTTTTATTTAAAAAATTCGATTTTTTCCCCTATCACTGTCTATTTTATCCGTATTTCCCTTGACTTGCCCCTTAAGACTTACTCAAAAACTTCAAAATGTCATAACTTTGCCAAAACTTGACGGATTTTCATGCGGAATATCATTTTGATCATTATTTGGCGTCTACTTTGATTCTGCATCAAAATATTATGTATTTAAAAAATTCGATTTTTTCCCCTATCACTGTCTATTTTATCCGTATTTCCCTGGAGTTGCCCCTTAAGACTTACTCAAAAACTTCAAAATGTCATAACTTTGCCAAAACTTGACGGATTTTCATGCGGAATATCATTTTGATCATTATTTGGCCTCTACTTTGATTCTACATTAAAATATTATGTAGTTAAAAAATTCGATTTTTTCCCCTATCACTGTCTATTTTATCCGTATTTCCCTTGACTTGCCCCTTAAGACTTACTCAAAAACTTCAAAATGTCATAACTTTGCCAAAACTTGACGGATTTTCATGCGGAATATCATTTTGATCATTATTTGGCCTCTACTTTGATTCTACATCAAAATATTATTTATTTAAAAAAGTAGATTTTTTCCCCTATCACTGTCTATTTTATCCGTATTTCCCTGGACTTACCCCTTAAGACTTACTCAAAAACTTCAAAATGTCATAACTTTGCCAAAACTTGACGGATTTTCATGAGGAATATCATTTTGATTATTATTTGGCCTCTACTTTGATTCTGCATCAAAATATTATGTATTTAAAAAAACAATTTTTTCCCCTATTTTATTAATTTTATCTGTATTTCCCTTGACACCAACTGAAAAACTTCCAATTCTCTTAACTTTGTTAAATCTTAACCGATTTAATTGTGGAATTAAATTTTTATCATTATTCGCATCAAAAATTCATTTTTGAGTCGCTAAATCCCTTTTTTCTTACTTTCCCCTTGACACTTTTTCGAAATGAGTGATCTCTAACAATTATAATAAAACTAATTTAAGATTTGAAACTAAAACAGTTTCTTGAGAATCGCAAGTGTATCTGCAGTTCTAGAATCTAGATGCTTGTTTTCATTTCTTTCACATTTGTTTTGTAGTTGTTGCTGATTTGCGCCTATTAAAAATGCACAATAGGCTGCTCCAAGCTCCACATAATACTCGGAATAAGACGATGCGGATGCGGCGACGCCATCTTCAGTTCGTCTGCCTCGTCGGTCCGTCAATTGTGTGTAAATCGCAAGGCGCGCTTATCAGAAACTCGACAATTAACCGAACCAAAGTTAAAAATAGTTGAACAAAATAAATAACAAATATTATATACATTTGAACCAAACAAGTGTTCGTGGTCTGTCTTTGTGTTTATCGCATTGATTTCCAAATAAAAATCGCAAATCTCTTGAGCGCGCCTCATTAGTTAAAGAATTCGACGGTTCAACTGTTGGCCTGATATCTGATTTTTGTTGGCCTAAAGTAATTATTACGCACATGTTGCGGCCAGTTGAGTTTGCAACTAAATGTATATCGGTCTACGTCTTGTTTTCTCTGTTGTTCCTATCTTAAATTCTTATCGGAATTAACGGAAGCTGTGACGCTTCGTAAGTGTGACAATTTGAAATAATTACAATATTTATGCTAAATATTAATTTATATTCATTATTAAACTAATTGAAAGCTTAATTAATACATATGTTGTGTGTGTGTAGTTGAGTTACAATGAATGCTTCGATTATCTATGACTAATCCTGATTAGAATCATTCATTATGTGATTGTGACGGTGGCACGTTGAAACAGCTCCAATGTGAGTGCGGCAAAGAATGCGGGAAATGAGTTATTCGCTGCCAATTGTTGATCGATCGCCGGTTTCAGTGTCTGTGAATATGGTGACTCGAGCAGTGCTATGGATTCGTTCACGCTAATTGACAGATAATCGTCGGGGCTCTCGGCAAACATGCTCGAAATTCTATTTGTACAAAAAATAAATTTAATTTATAAGAAATGCGCAATTAGTTTCAGTTGAATTCAAATGCAAAATCAGCATGAAAATGGTGGGAAAAGCTACAGCCGATCGAGACCGACTAGGAGAGACCCTGTACTAATTCTAAAAAAAATTTAAAATAAAACAAACTTTGGTAAAAATCATATAATATTAAAAGTGTAAGAAAAATTTCGAGATTATATCATTTTTATGAAATGTTTAGGGTATAAGTAACCTATAGTTTATGTTGCAATTGATTTTAGTCGAAAAATTCAAAAACAAACTTGAATTGCCTAGGATATTAAGGAAACTACCAAGTTTGGTGTGTCTAGCTCTTTGAAATCAAGGTGTTTTTACAGACAGGCGTGTGTACAATCAATACTGATCAATTATGAGGATTCAATTTTGGTGTTTCTAGCTCTTATAGTCTTTGAAGTCTAAGTGTTTGTAAGGACGGACATGTATATGATCGATACTGATCAATTATGGGGATACAGAGTAATCTAAATATCAATTTTGGTGTGTCTAGCTCTTTAAGATCTATGTGTTTATACAGACGGATATGTCTATGGTCCAGACTGATCAATTATAGGGATACAGAGGCATATAAATATCACTTTCACTGTGTCTAGCTCTAGTTTAAATACCCACCGGTAGTGACTGTTGGCGCCCACACGATCAATTCTGTAGCCGAGCAGCATGTAGCAAACATCTCGAAACTCTTTGCTGGCCGCCTTGAAGCATTCCTTCATCTTCTTCATCTTGCCATTGGCCGACTCGAGTTCGGCGCGCAGTTGATTGAACTCTTTGAAGTTCATGGTCATGCCACCGCCGGCGCTGCTGCTGGTGGTCTCATTGAAGCGCGCCTGTGTCAGTTCATTGTCCTCCTCCAGCTTTTTGTTGCGACGCTTGAGACGCTCAATCTCTGCCTGCAGTTTCTCCACAATGTTCTTGGTGGCATCGTAGGCCTCGCTGGCGGGATTGTTGCTCAGATGCACCACCTTGTAGTTGCCCATGTTGAAGTCACCGCGCAGACAGCGATGTTCCAGCTCCAATTCGAGTTCATCCTTGCGACGACGCAGGCGTTCATTCTCCATGCGCAGCGTGTCCAGTTCCTTTTTGACGCTATCGTAGCCATTCTCATTGGACGGTGGATCACTGAGGGATTCCTGCTGACGCATTGTTTGCATCTCACGCTCCAGCGTTGAGCACATCTCCTTGTAGCCGGTGAGCGTGCGTTCCAGGACCTCGACGCGATAGCGCATCTGCATGTCGTTGCTCATCTCCGAGGTGCTGGCATTTGTCATGGTCAGATCCTTGTCAAAGTTATCCAGCAATTGCTTGTAGAAATCCCGCTCCTTGCACACAATCAACAGCTTGCGTTGCAGTCGCTCCCTGAAACTCTTGTGCCGCTTCAGTATCCCATTCATATCCTCAATGTTCTTCAGATAGACGGCACACTGTTGCTCCAGCTCCCGCAGCGAAGATTGCAGATGTTTGCTATCGGAATCGGCGCTTCCCTTTTCGGCCACGCGCACAATGTCGTCTTGGAGCAGCTGCTCGATGCGTGTGCGCAGAGCAAGCGGACTGACCAGCGTATTGGCCAGACAATGATCCTGTGCCACTTTAACCCACTCTTTAAGCTCCTGCTCCATGTGAGTCAGTTTCACCTGGAGTGCGGCTGCCTCGGCACGTGCCCCTTCCTCCCTGTCCAGGCGTGTCTTGTAGTCGTGCACCTTCTCCTCCAGCAGCAGCTTGTCGCCAATAATCGTGTTCAGCTGCTTGTTGTGTCCACGCAGACGTTCCACCTCCGCTTGTAGCTCCGGCACACTGAGCAGACGTGCCTGGGATGTTCTGGTCACCTCCTTCCAGTCCGTGTACGACTGTATTTCAAATTCCAACTCCTTGATGCGAGCATTCGCTGCATCCAGACTCTGTTGCTGCATTTCGTAATCCATTTGCAGCTTATCGAAGCTGGCGGAATTCGCCTTGTATTCATCGTGACGGCGACGCAGGCGACTCAACTCATTCTTGGTGGCCTCCAGTTCCAGTTCGGTGCGTTCATTGATTCTCTTATACTCGCTCAGCTCGTTGTTGATGCAGTATTGCACCTCGCGCGCATCCTCCTCCAATTGTAGCTTCTCCTGCTTAGCTAGACCGAGTGCCGTCTCGAATTTCAGCTTCTGCTGTTCCAGCTCCGCTTGAACACGATTTATTTCCTGCCTGGCACTGTGCTCGCGTTTCCTTATGACCTGCAGATGCTTCTCCAACTCCAACATCTTGGCACTGGTGAAGTCGCATTGTTCCTTGAGAGCATCGGCCTTGGCGTCGGCATTTGAGACGGCGGCGAGATGCTCCTTCGACTGCTGGGCCAATTGATCCTGCAGCTGCGACACAATCGCCTTCGTCTCAATTAACTCGGCGCGCAATTTCCGCGTCTGCCACGGACCGACGGGATCATTGAACGAATTGTTCAGCGATGTGGTGCTGGCATTGAGACTGGCATTGAGGCTGCCGTTCAATGAATCATTGTCAATTCGTCGTTTCTTTGGCACTATATATTTTATAAATAACTTTATTAGTTTTTCCTTTCGTTTTCTTTATGCATGCGAATTTTTCTTCTTCTTCTTACCTGTGCCGGAGTCGTCGTTGAACGACATTGAAAGCCGGTCGAAAATCAGCTTCTTGGGCGCCGAGTGCGTTATGCTGTCGTTAAAGCGCGCCATTATGTTGTCCAAACTACTTCGTATTTCATCCATTTTATTTATAATTTATTTATTTGCGTGTTCTTTACGTTTGTTTTTTTTTTTCAAAGCCTGAAATAAAAAACGCAGACCGTCAAAGATGAGACAGAGTTGTCAAATGGTTCGGATAAAGTTCAATTGAACTCATCACCAAAATGAACGAACAAGATCCCTGATTGTAGCTCATATAGTTCAGTTGATTCGAACATCTGACAGCCTTGATTAATTGAAGCTAGAATTTTAAAATTATTTATTGGCCTTTATTTTCTCTAATTTAATTTGCTTGTTGATTAAATTTGTGAAATTTAAATATCGCGCGTGTACACTCGACACGATTTATAATCGATGAGCTCTTATCGACATAATCATATATCGAAATGTAGTGTAGGCAAACGAGCGACTGTATGTCAGCAAGGTGGCAGCACAGTTTATGAAAATTGCGGCAGTTACAAATTTAATTTTTTTTAAACTAAGTATATTAATTTATTTTTTTTTAAATACGTTTATATTCACTACTAAAATTTACAGTTGAAACAGTACTTTGCAAACTGGCTAACGTGATTATATGCGTAACAGCTTCCTAAATGTATAAAAAAAAACAAACCTCAGCCGCAACATTTCAATCAGCGTGCAAAAATAAAGTGATAAAATTTGCTCTTATGATTTATTTGACTTAGGCCTCTCTGTGTGCACGTGCGAGCGAGGGGTGGGGCTGCTTTTTTGGCCTCTGTTAGCCCATGAAAAATGAGCGCATTAAATTTTATGATATTGTTTGGGCCTGTCATCAACTTTGGTCCAAAGCACACACAAGGCCCTACTCCACTCTCGCTCTCTCACTCTTCCGCTCTCTTTCGCACGGACGACAAACAAGTGCCAAAGTTCAAAGTCAAACAATAACACTTTCCACAAAAAGAAAAAAACAAAAGCAGTACACACACACATGGACATATGAATTGGCTAAATTTTCTTTTTGCAGCTACCTGTGCTAAAGTTGGCCGAAAATTTTCCATATTGAAACTTGCACTTGGCCTGGGAAAATACGAAATTGACCTGTGCCAAGGCTTTGTAATCAGAAGAAAGTTGCGGCTGCGACGCATTGAAGAAATGTGTTCGCTGTCTGCGTTTTGTTCAAGCAACTTTGTGCGCAGTTAGACAGCATACAGTTAGACAAATAATTGTTTTCACAAATTATATAAAATGCTATTTGACTTTTATTCTTTAAATAGTTAAGTCCAATCTTATAAGTTGATTATATTTTTCTAAGAAGTATTTTATTTTCTAAGAATGTATTGTGAATATACTTACTTGACTAACTGTATGTCGTTGTAGTGTGTGTGCGGTGCGTGAGCTTAACTTTTTGCCCGTTGAGCACTTTATCAAAGCTTATCACCTGGCAATTTGCCATGAAACATGTCGCTCTCTCTTCGCTCTTTCGCTCGCTCTCGCTTTCTTTTAACATACGCACTTGTCTGTGTGTGAATGTGTGTGTAAGTGTAAATTGTAATGAAAATGCCATCAAGTGCCTTTCATTCGCAGCTTTTGTTTTGTTTTGCTTTGTTTTTCTTTTATTTTGAGAGTTTTGCACACAGTTGTGAATGCTGTCAGCTGTTGCTTTTGTTGTTGCTACTCTTCTTCTGCTACTGTTGTACATATGTAAGTATGTATGTATGTATATGTAGAGTGTACTTGGCTGTCACCGCGACTGCAGCTTAGTGGCCAGTTCTCTGCCTTTGAGCCAGGCCAACTAATTAAATTAAAGCCGATTAGCTGTCACTTTGTCTGTGTGTGTGTGTGGCTAAAACTTGAATATCCTTATTTCTTATCGTGCTTAAGCTGGTTTCTAGTTGCCGTCGGCATTTCACTCTTATTTAACATATTTCGTTTAATACACAATTAATGAACACTTTAATCTATTCATATGCAGCTGCTCTAAATTTCATAGAAAAACGAAAGCAAAGCTGCTGTCCAGCTCGACTTTAAGTTTGTGATGAATTCACACACAGTTTGTCAAGAAAGTGTTTTGACAAATAAATAAAAACATGTATATATTTTTTATTTGAAATAATACTTATTCAATGAAAATTTTTTTACATTTAACTTATTCTAAAAACCAAAAAAAAATATGAAATGAATTAAAAATGTATCAAAAATATATACAATTTTTTGTAAAACAAAGCTATTTTCTATACACCAAGACAATTAAAATATATAAAAAAAATTTGTAAACCGTATGTAAAATATAAAAATATATTATCCTATAAATTATATAAAAACGACACAGAAATAAAAAAATTATTATTAAAATTTTTGTTTTATAGGACTAGTACAGGGTATCATACTGCTGCTTGCGCTCAGACTTTGCTTTCTAACCCTATCCCTTCCTTGCTTCACAGTGCTGGAATTTTCCCAAAAAAATTGCATTTATTACGCCACATTTCAACACACACACACACATACAAACAGAGCACGCATGGACATGCAACAGGCAGCAGGATATACATATGTTACAGTATTCGTTTGTTTACGATTTTTTCTATTTTTTTAGGGGTTGCGCGTATTTCATAGAATTTCCGCTGACTCACAAATCTATAGGAATTTTTGATGGCAACTTGCTGAAATTTCCATGAGGCATGCCACTTGTGCTTGCCACAAGCTACAGCTTTACCTGTCATTCGCTTTCAAGTGCAATTCGGTGATAGTCGCAGCATTTTCCTAAACTAACGGGTAAGTTCTCATAATTGCAGCGGATGAAAAAACATTCATTTGATACGAGATACGAGATCCGAGAATTTGACTGATGGTCTAAGCAGCCGTTGTCATGATTGATTCACTGGGACTCCTCTTAGTTTGTGCATCACTTGATAGTGGATAGTTTAAATTCTGAGCTTGCAATTTAATGGCTTAAACACACACATACACACATATAGACAGAGGCAAGCATTTCAAATGCACCTGTTAACCATTTGGAAAATTTATGACTTCCTCGTTGCTGCAAGTCACGGAACTGTGCTCTCCCTTTCGCCACCCTGCACTTCCTCGGCACATCCTTGTCGTTGGCATTGTCTGCTATTGTTTTTGCCTAACTGTGGATAACGATAGCCGAGAAAGCAGAAGCCGTTTAGATGCTCGCCATGTCCCCGAGGTGTTAAGCTGCCAAGTACAAGGACACATGCACTGGCCAACAACAAAAGTGTTGTTTCAACACATGAGTGTCGCCCACTCCCCCTCTCACCACCTCTCCCTTTTTCTCTCTGTGTGTGCAAGCAATAAATAAAATCAACAATGGCTAATTGCAAGCACAGCCTTTTATACGCACATAGACAATGCGCATTATGCAAGCTTCTAACCTTTGCCTTAACCCAGCTCACCTTACAACATTTAACTATAACTAGACTCAACTAGTGTATACTCTGTAAACTATTTTAATTGATTTCCGTTTCCGCCTCAGTTTACCGATTTCAATAGCAAAGACACAAACCAAAATTTCAGCAGGAAAGTTGTGTCGTAAGCTACCGTAAGAAGTTGTATCGCAATTGGTTCGTAATTGTTCAAATATTCAACAAATATGCTGTATTGTATCTAATATGTCTTAATGTGCTTTTTTTATTTATCGTAATATGTTGAAATATAAGCAATTGTATTTTACTATATGCCTCAGTTCATTTTACAAAGTAATGATTCCTTTTTTGCCAACTTATATGCCCCACGCACACTTCCTATACGTGGTATATGCAAAAAATAACCTGGGTTATAGGCTTTCACTTTCAAACTAACGGTGCCTAAAGCGCTAAAGAGCGTGAGCAATGTGGTGGGTTTGGTGCTAGCGAGAGCATGCGAGTGAGCGAGAGAGAGAGAGAGAGAGCAGCCTGCCTCAGGCTCTCTGGCAACATCCAATGAAAGTTAACATAGCCGGTCCCGGCAGCAGCAGCTGTATAAAAAACCATTGCATGCCAACAGGCGCTCACTAGAAACTCACCACTTTTAAGAGAGCGTTAAACATGTATATCGATATATGAGGAATTAATCGCAAAAGCGATAATTGACTGCTTGTTATGGCGCGTAGACTGTGAAGCTTATTCTTAAGCATATTTAAATGAAATTTAATTAAATTTAACAGTGTTTTATACAAATAAAATATACAAAATAAAAATGTTAACATTTATAAGGGTTAAAGTACTTGCGGAAGTTGTATTTTTCTAAACTTAATTTTAATACACGATGCCTATCGATTTGTGATAATTGTAGTCGATTTATTTTTCTCGGTTCGTTTGTTAATCGATGTTGAATTAGAATTTACTTGAGTGCCTCTCGCGCTCTTGCAAGAATTTGTAATTGAAATGGCCGCGACGCGACGAAGTGCTTGCAGTGCGTAGGCGGTTGTCGTAGACTGACGTCGTGGCCAAAGCACGTGCTACAAGTGCGGCGCGTGCAACGGTAACACCACCACCAATACCAATACCAATACCAACAGTAACACTTACACCAACAGCATCATCAGCAGCAGCAGCAGTTACAGTAACAACAACAATACAGAGACAAACGACCGCAGCATCTGAAGCTGAAGCAGATAGAACAACATTTCAAAGGAAAAAGCAATTAAATAAAGTGTGAGCAAAAATTGACTTTCAATTGAAATGCAGTAAAATTCATGAGAAATTAATTAAATGCCAAGACAATAAACAAACAACATGTGAGTTTGTATTCAAAAGTGTGAACTTGTGAGTGTGACAATAATTTAATATTAAGCAACAACATTTGCACATTGTTATTTGCACCCGGCCAAGACTAAGAAGTTAATGCTGACAATAAATCAACAATATATTTAAGAAGCCCAATCAAATCATAATTTACTCACGTCTTTTTACAAAAAAAGAAAAAAAAAGAAAAAAAAATTATATATAAAGAAAGAAGAACAAGACATTTGAATACGAATTATAAAGACGGTAAAGCCAACAACGTGTCGAAAAATGAGATGCCATTTACCCAAATAATACTAAACAAAGAATAATAACAGCGCAGCGCTCAAAAGTAGGCAACAGAAAGCCCACAAAACGCAAACAGGATACTTAAAATATCAAGGCAAATACAGACACACAACACACACACACACAAGACAAACGTGTATGTGACTGTGTGTGTGTGTTGGTGTGCACATCAACTAAAAATATATTGTGCGCTTCATATTTTTGGACTGCTGCGTGAATTTTGTAAGCGAAGCACGAAATAAAGATACACACAAACATATACAACAACATATAGGCATAAAAAAGGCCACAACAACAACTGAGGTGTATTTTATTTGAGCCCGCGGCGCGACTGAAGCTCAAACAGAAACAGAAACTGAAATAGAAACGGAAAGCGAAACCAAAAGCGAAACAAACGTCGCCTGTGTGTAAAAAATGCCAAATGCTTTAGCTGAACAGAGATTGATGCTGCCAGTCAACGCACAAACAACGACAACAACGACAACAACAATGACAACAAACAACCAACAACCGACAACCGCCGTGCGCTATTCAAACAGCAATTGAGATATGTAAGTAAAAAAAAATTAAAAAAAAAAAAAAAGAAAAGGAGAGAAAAAAAGGAGAAAGAAAAAATTATACAGAAATGTTTTGGGACTTAACAGCAAATGGAGCATAATTTTGTATGCTTTATTTATTTGTTTTTTTATGTTAAACATTTGTATATTTTATTTAAACTGTTTTAATGCTATTTTTAGTGGCACTTAATTCAAAAAAAAATTAATCACAGGTGTTACGTATATATGATTTGTGTAGCACTTATGTTTATTACTTAAAATATTTACAAAAAACAAGCTTTAGATATTATTTTTTAAATGTTGTATTTACAATTAACTATTATATTTTCTTGTCAAATATTTATCTTGGAAATTATATGCATCATTTCAAAGCATTACTTATGCATCTAAAATGTAAATTTTCGAAAAAAGAATGGGAAAAAATATATATTTAGTAAACAGAGGTTATAACTGCATGTATTTCATAAATGAAAAATGTTAGTGAGCAAACTGTTTGAGGCGAAAGAGCTTTATGCATATTTTTACAGCATTTAAGTGTGAAATGATGTGTTAGCGCATTATTTGACTTAGGCATAAAAAAAATGCCAAGACACCAGCCTACACACACGCACACACACACACACGTGCAGGGCCAGATGAAGAAAACGGAAAAGCTGTAAGTCCTGACAGAGTTGAAGTGGCAAACAAACAGGCCAGATACACACAGATACACACACGGATACACACACAAAGCACAGTAAGCAAGACGGGAATAAGATGTATAAATACATATATAAATACAAAGACAGACACAGACACAGATACAGCTACACGGCACAGAGTTGTGTGTGTGTGTACGTGTGACTAACAAGAAAAAACACTTATACGCCACGTTGAACGTGAAACGGTCGCAAGTTTTATCAACTTGTGCGGGCCGCTTGGACGCTGCAAAACTCAATTTGGCATTTAGGCTGGCAAAGGCACAACAAATACACAAACACACACAAACACACACACACACACATAGAGATACACACAGCAAGCCAAGCCGAAAATCGATTGTGATGCTGAAGCAAAAACAAAATAACTGCTACATAAAGACCCCACAAAAATGAAAAAAAAAACCACAATACAACGGTGCTTTGCTCTGTATACTGTATACGTTTGTGTGTGTGTGTGTGTGTGTGTGCTCAATCAGGCAAATAACAACGAGTTTGTAAGCCGCTTTCTGCATTTACTGCACAGCCCCACAAAATAAAAACACACAAATATTCATTAGATATTTTACCCACAATAACCTTATCGATATGTAACCCCAATTCAGTGTCTGGACTGCATATACATCTACCTAATTACGGGTGTATTTCAAGTGTATTCGCCTTCAACATCTTCCCTTGAATATAATGCAAAATCAATTAGCCATGTCTGCTGTGACCCAGACAGTCGCTGCAGGCATCTTAATTCTACAGCTCCTCAAGACCAAAGTCCATGAACTTTTCATTCAATTAAAATCAATTGTTTGGCATGGCTCCAAGTGAGATTATTATGAAAGATTCTAAAAAGAAATATGCATATAGAGAGAAAATTGAAAATATTCAAAAGAACAGGACAACATGTATTGTGTTGTCTGTTAATGATAATAAAAAAGACAATTTATGAAAAAAAAACTCCTTGAAATTATTTCGTAAAATATTTAAAATTTAAACTTTAAAATAAAACGATAGAAAAATGGAAAAAATTTAACACATTTTTATCCAACCTTATTAGAATCAAACGATCTAATGACAGATGCCATAAATATTCTGTGTTTTTTATAGAATTGTATAGAAATATTAAGAAGACATTTAATTTTATTTTATTTTAATTTTCCAAACATCTTTTATTTGTATTAAAAATTTAAGTATTATATTAAAGTTCAATACAAATTAAAACAGACTACTTTGTTTTAATTTTTGACTGCCTACAGGGTATTCAATTTAATTGTCAACTCTTTTATATTTTTCTCTATTTAACTGGCGCAAAAATCGAATTGCCAAAGTTGCCTCAATTTCAATTTGGGCAATTATTTTGTTTAGAGAAAAAGTTTCAACATAAAAAGCGATTTTCATTAGGTTTGTGAGACTTCTAAGCCATTAACTTAAGCGGCTTAAAAATGCACTTAATTTAAGTACTTAAGAACCTTGATAAAAACTGTTGCCAGATTTGAGGTTGACTTCGTTTTTGGTAAAGTGCTTTTTGATGCAAATGATAGTTACAAGTGTCTCATTAGCACACAGACTGAGACTGATACAGAAACTGAAACTGAGCCTAAGTCTGAATACGTAGCTTGGCAACTGTTTTAGATGAGATTTTAATTAAGTTGCAAATTCGTTTGATATGATTTTAATGAAAATACTCGCAGTACCAAGGGCAACAACTGCAAAACACAGACAGACAGACAGATAAGTCAGGCAACAGTGTGATACATAGAAAGAAAAACTAAATTGAAAGAACACACATACAATAGCTGAATAACAAGATAATTTAATGCCAGTAAATTGCGCCACAGCAATATCAATGGCAGTGGGAGAGGGAGGGGAAGAAGGAGTAGGACTGGAGAAGGATGAGCAAGGATGGCAACAACAATCTGTTGCAGCTGCAGCCAGGATAAGCTGCCGCTCGCTCCACCAAATTGTGTGTCCTTGGCGCTGCCTTTTAGCCAGGCCATAAACCAGTCTCTGCCTGCCTGTCTGTTTGTCTGTCTGTTTGTATGTCTGTCTGCTATCGCAGTTGCCACAGACTCTCTGGCTGCGTGTTGCAATCTCATAAGTCTGCTTCAATGCCAAATCGTGCCCTGAAATGCGATTGAAATCTAATTAAAATCTGAGGTGCGTCTAATGAATGCAATTGAAATTTATGTCACACAAATAAATTATGAAGCAGTTGCACTTTCAGTTATGGTTCAGCTGCAGCTTCGACTCTATATATTCATACGCCCCGTGGTACAATCACTGCGCACAAGTGGCAAAAGCGTTCAAGTACAAAAATCAATTTCCGTTAAAACAGTTGCCGGCATAGTCGCTGAACAAACACCCACACACACACACCCAAACACTGGGAACTGAAAATGAAATTGAAATGTGGCAAATAAAATACAAGCGCTTAATGGTTAGCTTCATGTCTGGGCGACTAACTGATAAAAGCTACCATATGACCACATAATAGATCCATTGACGAACGGACTGACTCGCTGACTGTCTGCCTGACTGACTGCCTACAGTTCAGTGCACACGCTGCACAGTGGGCAATTTCGCTAAAATAAATAAATAACTTACAAAAAAAAAAACAAAGTTTTCGGCAAGTTGATATTTTTTATGTGAAATGCTAAGCATTTAAGGAAATAAATTAATAATATTTTTAGTCGAAATTTTTTATTGTCTGATTGTTGAGTTTAAACCAAATAAAAAAAAAATACTTCAACTTTTATTTTAAGCCTAACTTTAAGCGAATTTAGTACAATATAATAAATACAAAACATATTGATATTTGTAATAATAGTCGCTAAAATGGTAATTTCTCCCACTGTGCACGGTGCGGCTTCCTGCCTGACGTTTGTATCTCACGAGCACGCGACTTGCCCTGAGCGACATCTATCAGCACATTTCGACATCCTGTGCCTTGTCTTCTCGTTACACACACACACACACACACACGCACACATACAAGACTCACACTGAAATACTCGTAGATACATAGATAGATTCATTGCTCGACCAGGCATCATAAACCGCTGCCACGTGCGCTCCAAAAACAAAGCAGCTGCTTCAGTTAGTCAGTCAGTCTGTCAGTCAGTCAGTCAGTTTATCATTCAGTCAATATTACCATTGGCGCCTTGTCTAATGAAAGTAAAGCTGCCAACGTTGTCATTGTCATCATCAACACTGCTGCTGATCAAAATGTAAACTAAAGACGACACAACAACAAGCATTATGATAATCACAATAATGATGATGTAGATGTTGATGTTGATGATGATGTTGACTGTTGACAGTAAATAATCATTGCTTGTGTCCCTGTAAATTGGCTGTTAAACAGCGACACTTATCTAAATTTAAAATGCAAACTTGTATACAAATCGTAAACTTATTAAGAAAATTGATTGAATTTTGTTTAACGAACTGAAAGTTAAGCATATTTAGTCAGTTCAGCAGATTTACTTTGATAATTCAGAACTTATAAAAGTTAAGCCCCTAAAATTGAGTTTTGATAAAGAAAAAGAAAGTTAAACATAAAATCTATCAATAAATCAGTTGAAATCTCTTTTGCTTTTGAAACTAACAAATAGAAAAACTCTAAAGTAATTTCAAATTTCGCCAACTAATTGAAAAAATAAAAAGTTAAGCCCAGAAAATGAACATTATCAAGTTGATAGTAGTTAATACTTTTAATCTATAAGTTGCAGTAATCACTGCAATCAATAATGCTACTTTAGTTTTATACGCTTAAGAAATCGATCTAAAATGTTGCAGAAATCCAATTTAATTTCATATTTTGCTGGAAATTGACAGAGTAAAAAGTTTCACAAACTGAAGAAACTATCAATTGCAGTGATTAACAATCAAACTTTGCTTTATTGCGCTTTGAAAATTCATTTCAATTTGCTTAGCACTTCAAAGTATTTTCATATTTCACTGCGAAATGCAAGAAAACTAATAGAAAATCGCAAAGTTCGAGGGAAATTGTAAATTACTTTAAAGTCTTTAGCAGGAATTCAATGATTTCAATGCTGCATTGAGAATGATAGTTATTTTTTCACTTCCACATTTTCTTTAGTTATTTACCTTGAGATAATTCTGGGAAAATCTGTTTCATTTGAATTGATATTGGTTGCATTCGAGTGTATTTATAAAGTTTGTTAAACTTAAGAGGACTCGCTTGAAATCAACTCTAATGGTGCCAGGAAATGCTGTGTGTGTGTGTGTGTATGTGAGGAAGAGGGGCGTGGCATATGCAGAGAAGACACGTGCTTATCAAGCTGAGCTCTAGCAAGTGTATTGATGGCATAATCCGTGCAGAGTACATGGAAAGCCATTGTTAGAGCTGGGCTAAAACTTTGCTCGCAAGTTGGTCAACAACAAATACATGCTCACATGTAAACAGGACATGACAATGCAAAATCCTTGTGGATTTAAACAACGGCCACTATTTGCGTCAAGTAAACGTTCGCATTCACATTCACATTCACATTTACAAGCGTATAAAAGTTACAAAAATATGAAAGAGGAAAGAAAGTAATGCGAAGGGAAAGGGGAAGCTACAGTATATATGTATAATAGAGTGGGCCCATTTTTTTTTCGCGACAAAGCGGTTATTAAAATTTTAATCTAACATGAATTCTATTTAGAATTGTTCCAAAAATATAAAAACTACTGCGTGCTTTTAGGGGCATGTATTTGATTTATTTAAATTCAAACTAAGCTATTACTGCCGTTCTAATTGCCCGATCCAAATTATTTTTATTTCTAAATTCATCATAAATCGTGCTCTATCTGGGGTTTTAGTTATTTATTTTTTTTTGGGGTAAGTTCCACCTAACAAACAAAAACCCAAATAAATAATACGTATGTATAATTTCTACTTAAAAAGTGGAAGCTCTATATTGATTTTAGACCAATGGTTTCCTGGGCAATTCTTCTTAGAATTCATCGAAGATTACGATTTTGATAACCGCTTGGTGCACTTTTTTTACTCCATACAAATTGACCCACTCTAATGTATATCCATTCAGTTTACGCCCAATTGCCGCCCATTTGTAAGCACAATTTTCTGCATTTCACTCATGTGCAAATCAAACATGACAGCTGAGTGGCAGGCAAACATTCCAGCCAGCCTAGATATAGTAGACATAGGCAGACTTTAGTCCCAGACTCAGACTCAAACTCGAACCACATCATTTAATGACATTCAATTTCATATACTCACACGGACACTCACACACACATTTACGCACACATCTTCTTCAGCGATCGGTAAAGTTGACGGAAATGAGACGAAATGAAATTGAAAGGCCCAAATTCGGAACTGACACTGGAGAGTGTATATGATGATAATGATAATGATAATGATGATGATGATGATGACTGTCACTCGTTGACACGCCTATTCAATGTAAAACGAAAATGAAAGCAAATTTAAATGGTTTCAACAGTATTTTATGTAGTCAACGACTTGCAGATATCCCTTAAATATCAATATTTTGTGCAGTTTCGTCTCAGATGTAATCAGTTTTAATCTCACTCTCTCTCTCTCTCTCTCTCACTCCTTTTGTCTTTATCACTCTCTCCCAACTGCTCGATTTTAAATCCATCTTTTCTTTTTATTTATATACAAGCTATAATAATAGTGAAAATGGCATTTCATACCTCAGGAACTTAAATCAGAGCTAAAATAAGACGACAGTGAATCAAATTCAGTTTAAATTTGATTTTTAACTTTAAATTACTTTTTTTATTCTTTTCAGTTATTTAATTTAATGGTAAATTTAACATTATATTTTATAATTGTCGTTTGTTTTTTAAATGTGCTTGTAAATCGAAAAGACGATATTTTAAACACATTTTTCATCTTCCTTCTACAGTTTAGCCTAATTAAATAAGCACATCATAACTAATAGGTCATTCAAGCTGTACAGCTTAAATTACCCCATTTTAGTTATGTCTCTGTACAGGGTATAATCAAATCAGGCGAACGGATGTAGGCAAAATTGAATTCCGTATAGAACACTCGTAATAATGACCAGTTGCAGAGGTCACCGATAACAGAAGCAACAACAACTCAACAACAACACACACACAGACTCACACTTACAATCGCACATAGAGATTTTTGAAATTTTTAACAATTTGCCTTTGCGCCTTTTGATTTAAAAGTCGTAGACTTGAGCATAGTTGGATTTACATTAGCGCCATTTGTAGCACGTGCATAACAATACAGCAAGCAAGAGAGATAGAGAGAGAGAGAGAGAGAGAAGGAGAGGGAGACAGACACACACACACATACCCATGCTGGTTGTCACAATCGCACAATCACATTATGTCTCACACTAGCGCATTTCTGATTGCACAATTACTTACAATGGTTTTCATTTTGTTCGCTTTCAATGCGTCTGTTCTGCATGTGTGTGTGTGTGTGAGTGTATGAATGTGTGTGTGTGTCTATAATATTTTGTTTGCTAATTCTATGGGCGTGCCAGCGAGTGTGTGTGTGTGTGTGTGTATGTAGAAAACGCAACGAATTCTGTTTGTCATTGCGTTACGTTAAGTTCCCACAGACATTACGTTATTGTATCTATAGCTGTCTGTGTATCTGTATCTGTAATTCTGTGCTGTCTGTGTATCTGTATCTGAATTTATCTGTGTGTATGTGTAATTCCCGCTGTAATACTCATTGTAGCATTATATTCACCTTTGAAGTGCAACTTAGTTGTTTGTTGTTGTGCTTAATGTCATTATTGTTGTTGCCATTTCTTATTTAGTTAATGGATTCTGCTTACAATGTCATTTGCCTTCTTCTTCTTTGTGTGTATTCCCTGGAATACAACAAGCGTAGCATATAAGCAAATTGCTTAACTAACTAAAACAACGCTTTTTTACAAATTTGCTTTTAGTTTTTTATAATTTTCGCAATTGCGCTTTGCAATTCTGCGTTCTTTCTTTGGTTCTTTTGTAAATAGAAAGCGTTGATTACTTGGCAAAAGTTCTGCAGAAAAATTAGAAAAATTCAGATACCTAACTGAATATTCCCAGGGTTTTTTTAGACATCAAACTATTACAAAATTGTTAAAAGACATTCAATATACCTTTGCAATCCCTGAATTTCACTTGCACGTTTTTGAAAGAACCTTTGAACTTAAGCTACCTTGGAAATAAATCGATTTCCATGTGAAATATATTTTAAATGATAGTTTAATAATAATAAATAATAATTTATTTGTTCTTATGCGAACATAATATCTCTTTATTTATGGTTTGACTTGTAGATTAATGTCGTATTCAAATAAACATTATTCAATCGAGTATTTAATTTAACTCAGGGCACTTAATCAAACAGCATACTTGATTCTTTAACTTTCTCTATCCCCAACTCTCAAAGCAATCAGAAAGTTGCAAGTAACGAGCACCTGACAACTTGTCGTCTGTTGCACAAACTAATTAAATGCGCACACATAATTTATGACACAACGCAAATGAAAGGAAAATAACTAGCAGCAGGGTAATAAATTTAAATTATGCTCCTTCCCCAAAGGTCGTCACGCAAAGCAAACAAAAAGCGAGTGTAAAAAATGAAATGAGAAAAAAAAATTTTTTGAATATTGTGAGTTAGAAATTTTACGCATAACTGCACTCACACTGGCATACTCAGAGATACTCAAACACTCAAACTACGACTGGGACTGGCACTCACACACGTTGTTGAAATTTTTCATGATTTTTTTTCTTCCATTTTTCCATTCTTTTTTTTTTTACGTGCTAGCTCACGGACTGGGCTGACAGGCACAGTAATGAAATTCCAAGAAGCTTGGACCACAAGCGGATGAGGAAATATGCGAGCAATGGGCAAGAAAGAAAGCAAAGCCAAAAGAAAGGAGTAAGAGAAGTGAGAGAAACGAGAATATCCCATATGGGTAACATTATTAGGACACACGTCCGTTGAAGTCGCACCCATGTCAGTCATGATTGGTGATGTCTCGGCCTTGGCCTCGCCCATATCCAGCATTGTCCAGCCAGCTGCTCAGCTAAACAGTTGTCCAATGGGTCCAGGATGTTGCCAAGACAAATTAAGCAATGCCTCCAGGCAATTTGATGGGATGTTTGGTAATTGGCCTCCGCCTGCACAACTTACAGCCATAAAGAAATGACCATGTGTTGGCATTTTAATGATGTTATGAGCTCAATGCAATACGAGTTGGATTTTATCTGAATAACAATAATTCAGCTATTGCACAATGATAAATTATGCTTTTCACAAAAATAATTGCATACTTTTTAGGGCAATTTGTCATATTAATTTCCGACTTGAAAGTTATGTTACAGACTTGTTTTTATGCCCAAGTTAGAAGCTGGATGCAATTTGTATACAGTTACAAACAAAAATTAAACATTATTTTCGGGGAAATCATCATAAAATGTCTAAATCTAATTTGAAAAGTCAATAGACTATATGCAAGGAGTTAATGTATTAGATTTACAGCCAGCTCACAAATAAACAATAAAAACAATTAAGCTATTATTTAATTACGAATTATGCTTCTTCCAAAAAGTACAGCAATCAAGTTAAGACTTCTAAAAAAGGCTTTTCCATATTAAATTCATACATAAAGCAAAACTATAGACTCGAGTGGGAGTCCGATTAAAAGACAGCTTTAAAATTGGATACTATAAAAATTATAGCTTTTATACAAACACATATTATTATTCTGTCCAAAAGTATAGAATACTTTACGGCTAAGAAAGTCATATCAAATTTATTCTAAATAAAATAGCATACTTTCTAGGGCAATCAGCAAATGTTTTGTTATATTAATACCTTACCAACAGCTAAACTGTGTAATTGCTTAAATGACCAAATAATTTAGATATGAACGAAATTTCAAATTCAATTTATAATTTACTTGGAAATAATTCAATTTTGTGTGGTTTAAGCTGCTTGAGTGGCATTTCCGTTGCTCCGTCGGCAAATAAATATTAAAAATGCATGGAAATTCGTGATGAATGTGTATGTGCACGTTCCACACACATACAAATACGTATACATATGAAAAATAAATTATATTTACTTGGCATTTGTATGCTTAATGCCAATTCTAAACTCATATGAACCATAAACTGTTTGCTTTTGTTAGCCGAGCCTCAAGAGCACTTCGCATGTGGCCTAAAGCGAATTTGCGACGCATAAAGTAAAGCCAAAGCAAGAGATAAAGTAGAAGTAGTGGGGACAGTGGAAGCTGGCAGTCAGATAGCGAGGCGTCCTGGCAACGTATTGAGAGAGGGAGACAGCGAGGGAGAGGGAGGAGAAACGGCTGCTGCAACGGCTGCTGCTCGTCAGTCCAAGATAAACAGTCGTCAAGTGCTTGTCCGGCGATTGCTCAAAGATCTACTTTTAATGATGTACGGGGTCATCGTCATCGTCATCATTATCGTCATCCACGTCGTCTTTGTCTAGCATGTGCCAAGTGTCAATTTTTCAAAAATTTCTCAAATACCAAACAAATTGCAAATCACAAATCACAGTGCCAAACAAAATTGTTGGCCAAGTTGGTGGGGCAAATCATTGCAAGCTTAAGATTGAAAAGGTTTAAATTCCATACAAATGAAAATTTCTTTCATTGATGTTGTTGTTGCTGCTGTTGTTGTTGTAGTTGTTGTTGTGGCTGATTGCTTTGGCAAACAATATTAAGTATACCTCTAGTTGTACAGCTGCCACTGTTGCTATTGTTGTTGTTGCTGGGGGAAAATATTTGCACAAAGTTAACACAGTAAATTACATTCTGTATATGGAAATGGCAGACGGAATTTCAAGTTAATCAGCTAGTTACTTTGGCAACAAAAACAACAAGGAATTGAGAGAGAGCAACAGCATTTGAATGCGGTTTTTTGCTAAGCTGAGTTTTGCAAATATTTTCACAGACAATTTATTTAATATTATTGCTATAACAATGCAAATTGCGGCCACAAAGTAGATTTTCACATGCAAATTAACTTAAGTGCAGTTAAAAATAAATATAAATAGAAATTTGAATAATTTATTAATTTAACTAGCATAATAAATGTTAAAATATTTAGCATACTAAAGTTAGCTTAAAAGGAAGGAATATCTTGATATTTTTAAGCAGATTTGCTGAAGAACTCTTCAAATTCTTCCAAGAAATTAAGAAATGCACATAAATTGCTGGTGATCAGGATTCAGCTCTTACTACTTTTACTCAACAAGTCAGTCTCAGTCAGCATATGGCAACCTATTTTAAGCTTAATTCACTCGAACTATGTATGTGAAGCAGAATTCTATTTAAAAGTGAGATTACGTATTTCTCAGTAAAGCGCTTTAGCATATGAAATGCAACAAATAATTGGCATTTTGCAACTACAACTGCAAATTGCAACAAAATTTCCTGCGAATTCGACTGGAAGCAACACACGAGGACAGCTTCCCTGTAGTTGTGGTGGCTGTTGTTGTTGCTGTTCTGACAGAGTTGACTGAATCCTATTAGTGTCAATTAACGTCCTTGACACATTATCGAGCAGAACAGTTTGGCTTGAGGGTGACACGGTGACTGGATGGTTGAGCGGTGGGCAGGAGGTGGTTCTACTGTTGCATCCCCTCTTTGCTTGGGGGTTGGCTGGGGCAGGCAGAGGGGTTTGTTCCGTGTGTATGCATTGTCCTGGTTGCCTTGCACTTCCACTTTCACCTGTTGCACCTGTCTCGCTCTGTTCTGATTTCTGCTCTGGCATTGGAAATGTGAAAAGCTGGAAAATTGTGTACTCGTTTGTGTTCAGCTCAATTTGGGTCGCATTGATGTATTACCATATGGCAGCTTTTACCTGTGGCATTCATATTCGCACGCTTGGCAAACACAGTGTGACTTAAAAGTTAATTACTTTACGGCCCAATAAATTATCAGATTTATTGACTCGACTTTTTTTTATTGATGTGACACAAACAGAGTTCTTCCTTCTTCAGCTTGGCTGCCAGAACTCAATCACAATTGAGCAGGCAGCTCATAAATCGTTCAATTATTTCACTTTGCCAAGACAATAATAATAACAACAACAGCAACAACTTAAAAGCGGCTTTACTTACCAATGTCAAAGGCAATGAGGCAATGGAGCCATCGTAATATTGTGTATTATATGCTGACAGCTTTAAGACCCATCTGCTGACACATTTTTCCACAAGTCTCATCCATTTTGAGGGGGAGCGTAGAGTCAACAAATGAATATTGGGCCATATGAAAGTGGCTGACAGTAAAGCACAGATACTTATACATATTTATAGAGACATACAGACATACAGACATACTTATACAGGATACAAATATGACAATATTGCGATAATGAACTATAGCTACAACAAAGCCAATTGCAAATATGAGATGAGCTCGTGATTCCGACAGCTTATCTTATTATTTAACATTTATAATTTTGAAGTGATTTAAATAGTTATTTTTTTATGTGATTTATTTTAGTTATAGAATATAATATTATAATATTAGCTTAAATCAGCTGGTTTCAAATAGATGTATAATTTCGAGGATTTAATTTTATTCAAAAACGAAAGACTTAACAAACTTTAAATAAATAAAAACACATTGCAAGAAGTTACAGTTAATATTTAACTCTTTCACTTTGGATTCATATAAGAATTTAATTATACCAACAAAAAAATATAAGAGTTAGAAAATTATTAAATAAATATAGCTTAAATAATAAATTTCACTTTTACACAATAATGGCTAAATAAATAAATAAATAAAGTAATATTTGCCTTGTATTTATTTATATTTTTATAATTTATCAATAGTTTCTTTATCACTTTGGTTATGACATTTTATCAATATTAACCAAAAGTGCTTTAAATCACGTCACGTGGTCATCTCTAAGTGAAAGTCTTGTCACAATACCAATGTCAATATCAAAATATTGGTGCTCTCTGCTCTCTGCTCTCTCTCACCCAGAGGCCAATGTCATTGTCTGCATCGGTGTTTTGTTATGAGGCCCAGGCTAATGGCATATCCATTAGACACAAAAGGCCAAATTGCGTGGCATGGTAACGTTTCCGTTGTCGTTGTTGTAGTCGTTGTTGTTGTTGCTGTTGTTGCCATCGTTCAACGACATCTTCATATACTCCAAAAGCTGTGTGAGTGTGTAAGAGAGTGTAAGTGTGTGCGAGTGTGCGTGTGTGCGTGTGTGATTACTGCATTTTGGCCGATTTATTGTCACGTACTGAGCTAAGTGTGAGCCATTGAGCCATTGCATAATTGATTTTTATTCATGGCGATTTTGCATTCGGCTGTTGAGACTCGTAGTTCAAATTGGTTATGCACAGCATGCACAGTGTGTGTACGAGTGTGTGAGTGTTGTTTGGTCAAAGTTAGTTTGCCTAAGTTTTCCAATTGCCACATGCGTGTTAACGATAAACTTTCTTTCTATCTTTGCAGTTTGATTTCGCTTAATGACGCTGATTAAAACATGAACGCACTCGATATGAATAAACAATTTCTTAGCGTGTCGCAGGATCCGCACTCAAGTGATGCCCAACGCAATCGAACACGGTAAGTACTTTCTTCAACTTTCTAAAGCTGGTAACCAGCTCTGAAACAAGCCTTTGAAGCCTATAAATAAATAATTAATTATATGAATATTATTTTCAAAGAAACTTGTGCTCAGAGTCTCTTGAAAACTTGCCTTATTGCTCAAGCCAACCTAAATTTTTGTGGTTTGCAACTCTGCGTCTTTCTTTTCGCTTCCTTACTTACAAAAACATAACTTATCTCTTGCAGCTCGGAGCGTGCCTCAAGTTTGGCCTTGCCACTCAACTCGCTGCTGGATTTTTATGACAAGCAACAGGAGCAATGCAAATCGGTTACCCTTCTCCCCTTGCCCAGCAACGGCAGCAGCATCGTCCGTCGCCATTCCTCCCACTATTATCCCATGCTGGAGGATAAGCAGAAAGCAATGCAGCTGCCCCAAACTGCCTCGGAACTGTTGGTAAGCTCTTGATGAAATCCCAGAAAGACGCTGAGTTACATTAAATTCCGCTTTGATTAATTGTCTAGGCCAAAAGTAGGAAAAATCTGGTATACAAAGTGCACTCGAAACAAGGCTAAATACCTTCAACATTTGGTAGAAGATGTGAAAAATGTATGCCAAACTTTAGTTTAAGCATTTGATAGATATAGCCAAACTGCTTTAAGTTCAAATTATATTAAAATATAGTTCAAGCCTTTTTTCGTGTTATCGTAAACTTTTATTTAAACTCAATATTATAGTCAGGAGTTATTTTAATAAGTAAATACTCAGATTTCCGATCTTTTATAATTTATTCAGTCTTAACCGGGCGGCGTCCCTTCAAAAAAGTGACGCTTGCTCTTATTCACGCCAGAGGGCGCTACTTAGTAATCGATAAATGATTAATTATATTTACAGTGCGATAAATATAATTAATAAATAACACTATTAACAATATAATACAGTCTTACATACTACTTATGACTACGTGTGCTAAATATTACTACAATATGCAATTCAATAATTTTCTAAAAAATAATTTGATAAGCTAAAGGGAAATTGTGGATCTTCAAAATTTCTAGAAATAATACAATAAGTTTTATTTTGTTATCCACATTAGACTCTTCTTATGTATCTATAGATATTATAGCTACTATTATTGAATATTAACATTCTTAAATAGTTGCTAAAAAAAAATGATTAAGAGATCATTCTATAGATAGTAATATTTAGCTGCCAAAAATCTCTCTTTTAAACTGGCTATAAAAAGGCTAAATGGTGCATCACTTTTTGAGCAAGTTTCGCTGGCTTTGCATAATTTATGAGATCGATGAATGTGCAGATGCAGTTTTTCCCCCAAAGCTATGCACACATTGCAGCTCGTCATACCTCCGCATCCACATGAACCGTAACCGCAACCGCAGCCTCTACCTCCGCTCCAGCCTCCACTTGGCTCATCATCCTACGGCGAGCACGTCAAAAATGTTTTGTGTGCCACGCGCACAAATCTGCGGGGCAAACAAAGTTCAATTCTCGTCTCCCCTCTTGCTATTTCTGAGAGAAGCTGTGTCAGCCTTTTTTTTACTCGTCTCGCTTTTTTTAATGCACTGCGAGCTTAGCTGACGGCTTAGACTGACTCATTGGCCAAGAGTTTGAGTGAGAGTATTGCCATTTGACTTTCTACTTTCCATTTTATTTATTATACCCTGTATAAGTTTGTGTAAAATATGTAACGGGTAGATAAAGTATTGCATACTCCATAAATTATATGTCTTCTTGATCAGCAATAACAACAGAGTCTACCTAGATCAAAAAAAAAGATATTAAGAAATATTTGAATGCTGAATGAATTTAGAGGCCAAATCATAATCGAAATGACATTCCGCTTGAAAATAGGTTCAGTTTTGATCAAGTTATGACAGTTTGAAGTTGGTCAGACTTCGGATTATACCACTTTACAAGTCAATATTTTTATCCAATTCTTCATGATTTTTTACGAAAAATTGAAAGGTCTCAGAATCAAGTTTAAAGTGTTGTTTTATGCTAATTACGATAGAAGGAGTTCATTAAAAGTGAAAACTTGAGATTTAAAATTTTGAATTTTCGATATTTCAAAGGGGGGACCCTTAGCATCGAAATCGAATCTTGGTAGAAAATAATTAAATTTTCAAAATGAACAAAAATTGAATACAGAACGAATTTAGAGGCCAAATCATGACCAGAATGACATTCCGTTTGAAAATCTGTTCCGTTTTGATCAAGTTTTGACAGTTGAAAGTTGGACAACTCTTTGACCTAGCAATTTTACCACAACCGTAACGGTACAAACGTTTCGGTATTAGGTTCTTGACAGAGAATTTTCCTTCGGTTATGGCTTCAGTTCCGGTACTAAAAGTGAAACGGTTAGTTTCGGTTAACGGTTCCGGTAGCGGTTTGGGTGTTATTCCCTGGAATTTTGTTGTTTCCTTTGTTCAACATTTTTTAAGATCCTAATAAAATAAGGAATAAACCGAAAAATATGTTTTTCATTTTGTCAGAACAATTAGAAGACATACTGTATATATAAACGTGGGTATAAGGTTAGACTTAATGAGAGTTAAGGTATTTTTGGGTATGTAGGGTATATATTTAGTCGATCATTTACGCTTAAAGCTTGCATATCTGTTTTTATTATTATCGTGTGGATTGCTCAGGTAAACATGTCGGCTCAGAAATATTGCAAGTCAGCCACAGGAGCAGGAGTAGGAGCAGGAGTAGGAGCAGGATCAGGAGCAGGAGTAGGAGCAGGAGGAGCACCGCTGTCAGTGGTCGCAGCGGGTAAGCATCAGCAGCAGCTGGTGCGTGTGGACACGCCAGTGACGCCACCACCACCGATACCACGACGCCAAATGATGCGAGCCAAATGCGGTTGGCCGAATGATGTTGGCTGCCAGGATACGGCAAGCAATGCGAGCAATGTGTTTGTTTATCCACAGCCAACAAATGGGGGCATGGATGCCACTGGCACTGCCGCTGCCACAGCCCCACTTAATCTGAGTGTGGGTGGCGTTGTGGGTGGTGTGGGTGGGCAATCAGCGCTGCTTGTTGACATTGGCACACGTCCGGCATACGCGGATGCCGATGGCATTTCCGATGACGACCGCATGAGTCTGGAGAATTCAGTTTTCGATGAGTCACTAACCTCGACACCTGTCAAGGTCGCCGGCTATCACAACACTCGCTATGTGGCAAGCAAGCGTGCTCAGCGCTCCTCCAGCAGCACCGTGGACTCGGCCTATGGTTCCTCCTCATCGGCTGGGGGACACAGTGAACGTTTCGCCTCCAGCTCCTCGACGAGCGTTGATTTTCGCAGTCGCTTCTCATCGGTGGACACGCAATCCTCGCTGGATGACAAGCCCATGTCCAGTTGCATTGATTCGCCGCTGGCCAAGGATACGTGCCGCTTGGAACGTGCTGCCCTCAACGATGTGATGCACAAGCTCAACAATAATCTCTATGCCAGCAGCAACAATATGATGAGCAACAACAACAACAACAGCAGCAGCAGCAGCAACAACAGCAACAACAAGTTGCCCACAGTGCCAGCACGCAAGTTGCCACAGCTGCCCACAAAGTTGCCACCGCCACCGCCGGCCTCAAAGCACAGCTCCTCGAGCGAGACAACGAGCAGCGTCTCCGCTTCGGCATCCACTTCATCCGCCGGCAGCGGTTCCAGCACCATTTCCAGTGCCACCCTGTCATCCACATCCGTCTCGTTGAGTGCTGGCCCAGCTGCAGTGGGCAATCCGAAACGTCCAGGTCCGCCGGAGCCACCGTTGCGTATACTCAACTCGTTTGAGGCGATGGACTCCATGCCCAAGATTCATTCGCAGCCGCCGTTGACGGTGCGCAACAAATTGAATCGCAACAAGCCGCCGCCCATTGTCTATCCAAAGTTGCAGCAGCGTCAGGATTCGACGCTCTCCAGCGACAGCTACTCCATCAGCTCCAGTCCCGGCTACAGTTCCAAGCTGATGGAGACACCGCTGCTCTCGGCTGCCCAGAGCACACGCAAGACTCCCGCTCCGAGCGTGGTGCAGCGTCAACCTCTCATGGATTTGGCACCCACACGATTTGGCATTGGTGGACAGTCGACGCCGTCGCGGGGCAAGCTGAACTTTCGCCAGGACTCGACCATATCCAGCGACAGCTTCAGTCAGACATCCAGTCCCGGCTACAATCCCAAGCTCATGGAGGCACCGCTCTTGCCCTCCCTGTCCGCCAAGCGACTCTGCAGCGGTAAGTGCTCCCAAATCTCTATCTCAATTGGAATTAATATTAGGTTACTTCTCTTGCAGCTCCTGCACCTATTGTCTGTCGTCAGGGCGTCCAGCATGAGCCCATCGAGGAGCTGGAGCCGCCCCAGACGCTGTCACCGCTCAACAAGTGCGCAAGTGCCACGCCCAGCAGCCTACAAACCATCGTCCGCTTTCAGAACGGAGCACCGCATACCATGTCCTTGCAGCACCAGGTAAACTATCATCTAAGTTTATCAAGTTTTCTAATTTATTTTATAATTATTATATATTAATATTATATATTTTATTATATCAAATTATAAACCTTACTAAAAAATAATAGTACATTTTCTATTCTATATTCTACTATATTTAATTTTTTTGAAAAAAATTTACAAATGAATATGTCAATTTTATCATTTTATCTTATTCATTCAAATATGTAATTAATTGTCTTTTTCAATTTTAAATTTCATTTTTATTTAAATAATATTTAAAGGGTAGAATATTCTTGCCATTTTTTTAATAAAAAAATTTTTGATGTGAAACAACTGGATACATCGATATATCGGTTTTATTCATATAAAAATATGCATATAAATGAATATATATAAAGATATAACATGTTCAAAACCCAAGATCGATTTTTTTACATCACTAAAATAAATTAATATGTTTGAAAATTATAAAAATATGCATATAAATGAATATATATAAAGACATAACATGTTAAAAAACCAAGATCGATTTTTTTACATCACTAAAATAAATTAATATGTTTGGAAATTAGTTATTTTTCAATATTCAATTCGACCCCTTTTGCGAAGTGATCTTAAGGGACATTTTTTTAAGAAATTTACTTCTTGAAGCAAAATTGTTCTAAAATCCTGAACTAAACAAAAAAAAATTATTTTTGTCCATTACGATCATTTTCGAAAAATGTGTTGAATTGATGGATCAGAGCACTATCAATAACATGTTTATCAAGTATTGACAAAGCTATGAAAGTTGGAAATTAACAAAAAAAATTGAAATTACAAATTTTTCTATCTAAAATGACAAGTTTATTTAATGTTGAATCTAGACTTCATTTAAAGGATTTAAACTACCTTAGAAGAGCTTAAATAAATAAATAATACATTTAAATAAAAATAAGTGGATATTAATATAAATTTAATATAAAATATAATATTAATGTTAATGATGTTTTAACTCCCGCAGATCATCAATCGTCGCAAGAGCTCCAATCCGTATATTACCAATGGCAGGTTGAAGTTCCGTCTGTTCCAGATATTGATCAATGCTTTCGCCCTGTTGGCCATTGCCGGCGGTTTGGCAGCCTATTTCAATGCGTATCCGACCATTAAGTTTGTGAACAAGACGATCATCAATACCATCCATGTGGAGGATACTTTTAGGAGCTTTGGCAAAAATCCAGCGCCTGGCACTTGTCTGCCCATCATTGTGAAGTTCTGCCAGGGACCGCAGATACCCTACAATTACACCGTCTTTCCCAATTATATTGGGCACTTTGGGCAGATAGAAACTCAAGTGGTAATTATGAGACCATCTGTTAGCCATTTCATTAAGCAATCTCACCCGCAGGATCTCGAATCATATGAGGCATTGGTCGATGTGCGTTGCTATGAATTGGTCTCCTTATTTCTCTGCACGTTGTTTGTGCCCAAGTGTGGACAAAGTGGGTAAGTGACCATGGAGAACTAAACTTTTATTTTATTAAGATATATGCAATTTATAAATACAGCGTTTTCGAAAATAAAAAAAATTAAATTCACTTCACCCTAATATACAAAACGTAAAATTAAAATAAAAACCAATTTCCAAAAATGCTATAATAGTGAATGATGGTCGGAAAGAAGTAAATTTTCTTAATAAACAAATTTCAATTCTGATTGGGTTTTTATGGGTTTTCCCCAATTCTTGCAACAAATGTTGGATCATTTATTATTTTTGCATACCCCAAATCTAATTCTAATTTTAATTTTTTTTTTTTTTACAGCTCATAATTTATATTTAATTTTATTTTTTTTTTAATCTTTTACTTAATTTTTATACTTGGTAATTTTTTTCGTTGCCGACTGCTTTTAGTCGTGCATAAATAAATAAATAAAAGTAAATAAATATCCAGAATAATTTTAGAGGCCAGACCATGAACAAAATGACATTTCGCTCATAAAAAATGTTTTAGTCCAGATCTAGAGCTAAGGATCCTCCCTTTATTATTTTGAAAATTGAAAACTTTTAATCTAAAGTTGTCGCTTATAATCCATATGCCGTAATTAGCTTAAAAAAACACTTTAAACTATATTCTAAAACCCTTTATTTTCTTGTAAAAAAATCACGCCAAATTGGACACAAATTTGACTTGTAAAGTTGCAAGACCAACTTGAAACTGTCATAACTTTATAAAAACTCAACCGATTTTCAAGCAGAATATTATTTTGATTATGGCTTGGCCTCTAGCTTTATTTTGCATTCAAATTTCATTTAAAAAATTGTTTCTTAGATCTAGATATATATTTCAATGCTAAGGGTTTAGTTCTTTGACATATATTGCCTTATTATTACCTATATTATATTTAATATTCATTATATAATTATTATATTATTATTACAAACTTCTTATACTACCCTCGATCCGCAGTGCCACAGTGCCGCCGTGTAAGACGCTCTGCACGGAGACGATGCGACGTTGTGGTTTCTTTTTTGATGTTTTTGGCTTAAGCCTGCCGGAATATTTGAACTGCAAGCTGTTTAAGGACTTCTCGAGTGCGGAGGACTGTGTGGGATTGGATGAGGTGCGGGATGTGATGACATCGTCGGCGAATCCCGAATGCGATGGCTTCCTCTGCGATCAGAACCGTTGCCTGCCCAATGAATATGTCTGCGATGGCAACTTGGATTGCATGGATCAGAAGGATGAGAGCAGCTGTCCACGTTGCAAGGAGGGAGAGATTTATTGTGGTGACGATCGATGCATTACCACCAATCACATATGCGATGGCGTCAATGATTGTCCCTACGCCCAGGATGAGCGCAATTGTTGTAAGTTGTACAGCTCGTAAATCATCTGAAAGTTACTTTAATATTAACTCTTGCTGCAGTGCGTCTGAGTGAACGGAATGGCGATGTGGGCTCTGGTGTCTTGGAGGTGTATCGCATGAAGAAGCGCCAATGGATGCCCGCCTGTGTCAAGAATTGGGATCGTGCCGTCTCGCCAAGTGCCGTGTGCTCCATACTCGGCTACTCCTCGGTGAATGCCACCAGTGTGGTCACCCAACGCACTCATCGTCCTCTGCTGGCCTCGGTCAATGTATCCACTGACATTTGGAAGCTCTACGCCAAACGACGCTCCACACTGATGCAGGAGTTTGCCAATTGCCGGCAATCCGAGGATTATCCCATAGCAGAGCTCACCTGCTCCAATTTCGGTGAGTTTGGTGGCGGGTTTACACTTAAGTTCCAAGTTAACCTGTCTACTGGATCCCACAGAGTGTGGCAAGGTCAAACGTGGCAGACAGCGTCCCTCCAGGCGCATCATTGGCGGCGACAAGGCTAATCCCGGCAATTGGCCGTTCCTTGCAGCCATTTTGGGTGGACCCGAAAAGGTGTTCTACTGTGCCGGCGTCCTAATCTCCGATCAGTGGGTTCTCACCGCCTCCCACTGTGTGGGCAAGTGAGTATTCTAATCTTAACTAGTGAAAATTAATTGCTAAAATTTAATCATTGCTTTTAATTTCCTTTTATTCGCGCTTGATCAGTCACACTGTTATAGATCTGGAGGATTGGACCATACAACTGGGTGTCACGCGTCGCAACTCCTTCACCTACACGGCGCAAAAGGTCAAGGTCAAGACGGTTATACCCCATCCGCAGTACAATATGGCCATTGCCCATGACAATGATATAGCCCTGTTTCAGGTAATTTTAATTTATTCTATACCTTAAATTTTTTTTATTTTTATTTAATATATGATCTTTTTTAATTTTCATTTGTTTTAAATTGTATTTAAAATTCTTTTTGTATTTTTAGTTTAAATTTAATTATTTTTTTCATTTAAGCATTTAATTAAACAATTTTTTTAAACTTTCTTAAATTTGTTTTCTATTTTCTTTAAATAAAAATTAAATTTCTGTTTTTCTGTGTTATTTTTCTTAAGTGCATACAGTCCTGAGCTACTAATATTATTTTAAAATTTTCAACTATTTATTTCTATTTAAAATTTTAATTTTCTCTTGATTATTTTTATTTTTAGATTAATTTATATATATTATTTTCAATTGTTTAACAGGGTCAGAGTCAAATATATTAAATATGCGACTTTCCAATCGTTTTAAGCTCACATAGAAAAATATTTATTAATGAAAATTAATTTTCCTATTTTCCAGCTCGCCACTCGAGTAGCTTTCCATGATCATTTGCTGCCTGTGTGCTTGCCTCCGCCCAATGTCAAAATGTTGAGAGCGGAGCAGCTTTGCACGGTCATCGGTTGGGGCAAGCGTGACGATAAGGATCGTAAGTAAACCTAATAGCTATATTTAAATATAAAATATTCTATAAAATGTAACAACTTTTCTATTTATAGCCAAATCAACCTATGAGTATATTATCAACGAGGTACAGGTGCCGATCATTACGAGGAATCAGTGTGACGAATGGTTGGATAACTTGACAGTATCCGATGGCATGGTCTGTGCAGGATATGATGATGGTGGCAAGGATGCCTGTCAGGTAAGTCTTTCTATATTTAATACACTACGTTTAACCTTAAACCAGAACCTTAAACAAAAATTTTGACTTGTAAAGTTGCTAGATCCAAAGTCTGACCAACTTCAAACTGCCATAACTTTATCAAAACTTAACCGATTTTCAAGCGGAATGTCATTTTAATAATGGTTGCGCCTCTAAATTCATTCTGCATTCAAATTTAAATAAATTCGTTAGGTCTTGACATTTTAAATGATACTATGGGTTTAATTCCCTGATTTATATTGTTTTTGATTATTAATTATATTTACTTTAAACTGTTTTTTATTTAGGGCGATTCGGGCGGTCCTTTACTCTGTCCGTATCCGGGTGAGAAGGATCGTTGGTTTGTCGGTGGAATTGTTTCGTGGGGAATTATGTGTGCACATCCCAAACTGCCTGGTGTCTATGCCAATGTCATCAAGTATGTGCCGTGGATACACGAACAAATCCAGAAACATTCACGTCCCGCCAACGAAGAGCCCATACAGAAATACGATCTACATCCGGGCGGACCCGACATTTTATCCAAACTATCGGCGGGTCCGGTGAGAAAACGTAAGCCCTATAACTACCATAATGGCAAGCCCAAAGGCATTGACTTCTATGATAGTGAGGAGCGTAAGTAAATTCCACTTCCCATATTATATAATCCTACATAATGTATACCTAGCATATATATAGCGACAATATTGATATGATATATCATATACGATATATGAATACAGCATATCCTTGAAACGTTTGCACAAAGTACAAAACAAAACTGTTGTTGTACCCAATACACACACACACACCACACACCATATATATATTTATATATATTTTGCTACCAAAAATTGAGCTAATCTAGCCGATAGTACGATATAAAATACAAAATCAAAAGAAATTAAAATCTGGGCAACATAATCGTATGTCAATTTGCCGAATTTATTTGTCAATTTTTTACAAAGAGATTTCTATGAACCGAAACCAGAAACCAGAAAAAGCTCAACAACCAATGTCAATGAAAACTGCATAATCAATTTACATATTTATACATATGTATCCCTATATATGACATACATATAAAATTGACCTACATATTACCCAAACATATACATAATCCTTGTGTCTAAATATCGTGAATCGTGGACAATAAAATAAATGTCGATTGAGTTGTAGCAAAATTATTGTGTTATACTTATAGAAATCAAAGATATATAAGCATGTATGTACCTATCAGAAGAACCCCACACTTAGCATAGGTTAAATATAAAAAGAAATACTTGAAAAATCAATCTGTATATCTGACTATAAATAAATCAAACAAAAATGTATGATTGCCGCCAACAAAAAAAGAAAAGAATATTAAAATAAAAGATCCTAATAATAAATGGATCTACTTAAAGATGATAATAATAGTTTATAAGGTAATCAAAAATTATCCCAAGCTATTGTGTGTTAAAACGTATATGCAATTAGAAATTAGAAAACAATTATAGACAATAAAATACAGAAAACGGAAAATATTGCTGATATTGAGCATTTGATGGGTATTACTGCGGTTAGAAGCAAAAACTTATACGAGAATAATACTTATCTGAATACCTAACCGATTTTGAAACTCCAGTGAAATGTGCAATTGACAATAAAAAACTCTGCACAAAATTTTCCAAAAAAAAAAAAAACTTAACAAAAGAATAGAAATGAAAACAAAAGTGAAATTATATCAGTTGTTTAAAAACGAAAATAAAGACGAGTCCTTTTTTAGGCATATATAAATCTAGTTTTAGCCAAGTGAAAATACATGAAAATACTAACTACAATGCGTGGGTTTCAGCTTTAAATAAATTGAAAATGAAAGAGTACAGAATATCTATGCTATATGTATTATACATGCATATATTGATGTACTATTTACAACAAAAAATGGAGTAAGCAAATGATAATTAAATAGTGTAACTAATGTTTATAGCTATATACAACTAATATTATGTACTTGTTTAGAATGCGTATTAGACTGGCCGCCACATCAAAGTGAAATAACTGAATTAGATATGATTTCAAACTAAATAAAATAAGACAAACAGCCATAAACATAGAATTTTTGAAAAATTGTATTTAATTTGATTCTGTAATTCGCTAGGGCGCCAATCCAATACGTACCGCACTAACCTATGCCTATGCCATCTAGGAGTAGTATCTAGAGAGTGCTACAATTTTTACAACTATTTTGCTAACAAAACAAATGTGTACTATGTAATTAATGAAGTAAATGCGTAACTAAAGACTCAAAATTGGTTGTTTCTGCAAGAAATTAACACACATAGATACTCACACACACGCACACAGATAAATGCAGAACGTGCAGGCTTTAATATTATTTCAATTCTCTATAATTTCTAGCTAAACTTGTTGAAAATGCTTTAGATGAGTATTCTTAAGGATTATATTCAAAACATAAATATAAAAAATACCTAAGGTGTGTGTACGTGTATTGCAAATGTATAATCCAAAAGTTGGTATACTAAATTACCTATATGCATGTTTTGTACAATCAGTTTACAGAAACAAAACCACAAAATGTTGGATTTTAGTAAGGTATTAGTAGTAAATAAATATATATTATTTTTAAGCGACAAATGAAGCGCATATTACACAAGGCACACGAAACTTTTTTAGCAAACTGCATAAAGATATAAAATGATGTAAGTGAAATATACAAAAGAATATACATACGAGTATTACGGGAAAAAGAAACAATAAAAAAATGATATACAATATATGGTATATATTATGTAGCTGTAGCTTTAAGCAGATGTGATGGTGTCTAAAATTTATACATGCATATTAAAGTGACAAAAGAAATGTTTATATATAAATACAGAAATATACATATACATATATATATATACCATATGTAAAACAATGGGCTGTTTTAATACGAACATCCTTTATACATACTTACATATATATATGTATACATATATAAGTTCATAAACAGACCTTTATGGACGCTTAGATGTTAGACTGGCCAGGACAATACATATTCAAGAGAATTATGCTTATTTGATTGCAGAATTAAGATAATGTTCAATATCGTACAATGCCATACTTACTTAAATATAAATACTTATATTATATAAACGCATAAGATTTTCAAATTTCATTTCCTGTTGCCTTTCAACAAGTTTTCACTGAATTTTCCTTAAATGTGTTGGGTTCTGATAAACTGTTTTAATTTTTTATTTGCGCATTTATGGATCATGTCAAGGGTGAGCTATTTTTTATGACTATGCTCCAGGCTACTATCAAAAAGAAAACCAACGCTTAGCTTTATGTATATTTAGTCTAAATCAAATACATATATAAATATATATATATATATATAGATGTAATAATGCTTAGCATTGGCAAGTGAAATAAGTTATATACTATATACATACATACACGAAAATATATATGTAAGAGTATGAAATAAATACACACAAGTACAACAATGTGCACCCAATCAACACCGTACATACTTAAGATCCACATACGATCCACACAGATTGAAATTATTATATAGAAAAGAAGCTGTATCACAGATTAGTTTAAAATGCTATGCTTGATACGAAATGGGCCTATGCGTGTTTTTGTTAAACCATATTTGTCTTATGAATTACCAGATGCGCTCAAAACTGTTCAATTTCAATGTGCTTGAGAACGTAAATATACATACATTAAAACTGAGACAATATTATAAATGTAGCAAAATGTTAAATGTAAATGTAGCAAAATTGCAAACGACAAGAAAAAACTAAAACCAAGCTGATTAAAAACTAGTTGAATTTACATAAACAACATACATATGTAAACAAGAAAAAATACATACATGTTTCTAGATGATCATTTTGTGAAACGCACTTGTTAATTATGCACAGAATGATAATGAAATAACTTTAAAAAATGTAAGAATTTACATATTGACAATAAAATGGAAACGGATTTTTGTGTTTATTCACGAGATTTGCTAAAATGGCATTGAGAATTTATGATATGAGACGTTTTACACTGAATTTTTTGAATCGAAGCAGATACGAAATACGGCAGCAATTGAAAATATGCCGTACAATAATAGAGAAAAAAAAGTGCATAAATCTAAGTGTAACTACACAAACAACACACCCACACACCTATAACCAACTAAATGCTATAAGCAAAATGTCATACACACATATATACATGCTATATACTTATATATAAATGTTGAAAAATAAATGTATAAAACTATAAAATGCAAAACTTGTCTTTTAATCTTATACAAAGAATTTCGTTATAAATGGAATTGTTTGTTTTGTTAAACACTTTGGACTTAAAAAGGTAGTAAATTTATTGGAAATGCACCGCATATTATTTAATGTAACGCTGCACAACTCCACGCATATCGCTGATGACCTGACGCTGATCGGAGGCACCAACTACAGCTGTGCCAGACACAATCCAATTGGCACCCGACTTGGCACAGCATTCGATGGTCTTTGGACCAACGCCGCCGTCTACTTCGATATCGAGGTTGGGATAATGGCTGCGCAGCCACTCCACTTTGGGCATCATGTCGGCCATAAATGATTGTCCACCAAAGCCAGGCTCCACTGTCATTACCAGCACGAGATCAGCAATATCGATATATTTCTCAATTTGCTCCACCTAAAAAGAAGATAGTATATTTAGATGAATTCCGAAACTGTATAGGTTTTACTTTAAATTTGTACTATAAAAATTCATTTTAGATTTCCTTTAATTAAATACAGAAATTTAGAATTAACTATTCGATTTTAATTTGTAATTTAAATATTAGAAATTTTAATTTTAAATTTTCTTTCTTTATATCTTTTTTATCTAAATAAAAACTATTAGAATTCTTAATGCGATTTCATTTTTTAACTCAAAATCATTATTTTAATTGTATTTTTTAAATACTCGTACTTGAGTTTGGTTTGTATTTTATGCTTTATAAATAAATATTGAAATTGCATTGTATATTTAATTTTTTTCGGACAAACCAAATAAGTTTTAATTTATGATTTTTATTTTAAACATCATAATATCTACAGACGCTTATAAAAAGCAACATGTGTTTATTTGTTCATTCAACATAACCTCAACTTACCTTGGTGCCGGGCTTAATGGCCAAGCCCACTTTCATGCCCGCCTCCTGTATCAGTCGACTGACCTTGGGCACATCCTTTACCGGCTCTATGTGGAATGTGTAGAGATTCACACCTGCATCTGCCATGGGCGCTATCCACTGCTCTGGATTTTCCACCATCATGTGCGTCTCAAAGAAGGCATCCTAAATTGTGAATTATGTGAATAAACACTAAGTATTCCCACCACAATTGACAAGCCGCAGACTCACCTTGATTTTGTTGCGCAAACACTTCACCATGGGATGTCCGAATGTTAGATTTGGCACAAAGTTGCCATCCATTACGTCCAGATGCAAATAATCCGCTCCATTGTCCAGCAACTTTTGAGATTCCTCAGCCAAATTGGCCAAGTCGGCATTTAGAATTGAGGGTCCGATTTTGGCTTGAATTGGCATTTTGTTGCTGTTATTGCAGGTACAACGATAAGCAGAAGCTGTGTTTTCTGTTGAGGTCAAACTAAGGGGAGCTAATGCTCGAAATGTTGACGTCTTGTAACGTAAACAATGCAAACCAGGGCTGCGCAAACTTAACGCAAACATGCGAATGGTAAAAAACGCCGGGTACATTTCCAATATTGTAATTTCAATTTGTTCATTTTGTGCTTAAAAATACTTTACATGAGAATGTTGGAAGGAGTACTTAGATACAAATAATACAATTACAATTCGTCCTTTATATGAACGCCTGGATATTCCTTGTTCTCGATGGTAACGCCTTTGCAACGCTCCTGATCCACCAAAAAGTCTTTTGCTTCCCACGCTTGTGCTCCGTCTTTGAATAGGAATATGGCGCGATTATCGTCAACCATATAGCGCTCAGCTTGTATGTGATTGTTCCATAAGCTCGTCTGCCATAGCTTGGTGATTTCCTCGGCTTCATCGCGAGTAGGATTGCCGCTAACCGAAACGAAAGTCATCAACGTGCGTCCCTTTTTCGAAACTTTCAGCAAGTCTTCGGGATTTTTACTATCCAAATTGGATAAGTCTAGTTTTGGCTGTGGTCGCAAGTGCTCGGGCAGCTCATCTGGTTCCAGTGGCTCCTCATCTTCCTGCAATTATTATTTATTGCTATTTGAGCAGCCTATTTACACTTAATTTACTCACATCCCACTGGTCCAGCAGTCTTTCCAAATCAGCTTCACTGTAGTCGCGTATATCCTTTTTAGCCCAATCCGGTTTGTCCTCTTCCTTAAACTTTTTGGATAGCACGACGGGCACAAGGGCCAATAAAAGTAACAGATACCTTGTTTTCATTTTAATTATATTTTTGTCTGCTCAACACGTCAGCTTATCAAATTGTCATTCTCTTAAAACGACGACAAGTTAATTCTCACAGCTGCTTTGAAAATTTGTCATTCGCACGCAAGTATGACAAGATAACTGTGTGGCAGCCTTGGTTTCCGGAAAAGTTCCATTCCCATATTCAGATCAAATCGTCATCGATGGATATCGATAGTTGTCGGATAGTTGTCAATCTGATTGGAACATCAAATATTATAATTACAAAATATGAGCTATAATTATATAAATACTAATAATAATATTGTGCATAAGAATATATTAAGTAATCAAGAAACAGCAGTGATACAAATAAATTTGAAGCTACCCACGAAATGACATTCACTGCGGACACCGACACCACTCAGCTGTTGCCTCTGAGAGTTCAGTTTCTACTGAGAGCTGTTCGACAGCGCGCGTGTGTTTATTATTGCGCATTGATAATGTTCAAGTCAGCAAGGTAAATTTTGCGGCTCTGTTGTTGTTATTAATATTGTTTTCGGCGTGAACCACTTGGTATTTAGAGATAAAGCCATGTATATGCATTGGCAAATAAAGGGCAATAAAACGGTTGAAAGAAAGTGTAATGATTAATAAGGCGGCACCATATGCCTGCCACAAAAGCAATAACACCCGCATGTGGAAACAGTTTCGTGTTAATCAGTCAATAATATAATATATTTGAAAACAATGTCAAATGCTACGCCTTATTTTGCTGTAATGCTACATGAAACATTTAAATATTGTGTGTTCTTTGCTATTTGTTTGCATGTTTTCGTTGTTTTCCGCTGATGGCTGAATGATGATGACATCATCATCATCACTGTGTTATATTTCGTCTCTCAATTCCATTTCCATTCTGTTTTGTTTTAATGTTTAGAAAAGGCTGAAATAAAAATCATACAAAACGACCATCAAAAAACTACAAACACACACACACACACGTACACTCGCTCACAGACAAACAGAAGTAATAAATACAACGGAAAATCAATAAGCAGCCGCTTTTTGGGCCGCTAACAGCTGCTTGTTGGATTCATCAAGTTTAAGAAGGTTGGAGGCGGCGATAGAAACAGAGACGGCTACAGGATGGTATTCGAGGCCGTTGTGGCCGATGTGCTCAACAAGGTGCTGGGTGACTACATTGAGAATTTGGATCATAAACAATTGAAAATCGGCATCTGGGGAGGTGAGTGCTCAAATGATCCCATACTAACTACAATCCCCATTAAATTAAAAGGCCCCCAAGCACGCAACTGACTCATTGACTCATTTGACTTAATTAATTTCTCAACTACAAATTTTTATCTGCCACGCACGGTTGGTTTTTGTCACCCCAAAACAATGACCTTATCCTTCATGCCTTGCACAGTGACACAATTCACAATTCACAGAAACAGAGAGCGGCAGAGTAAGAGAGACGTGAGTTAAGATGCTCTCCCAAAGCATTCTCTCTCTCCGCCTGTTGCTTTCGTTCTGCATGCTTTCAATGCGAGAGAGACAGAGAGAGAGGAAGAGGCCCCAACCACACCCCTCATATTTGTATCATCATCAAGTTTTGTTTTCTTTTTGCGGTTTCTCTTGATTCCTACTTATCTCTCAAGTCTGTTGACTACCACAATCTATGTACATTGTACAAGCACTCGTATAGTATTACTTGTTGACAATGCATAAAAATAAACTGTACCCTTTACAAAGTTCAGCATTTCTCAGCATGTTAAAGACACAAATATGCATTGAAAATGGCTTCCATAGAAGCATTAGTTCATATTTTAACGTGTTTAATTTCAACTGTGCTTACACCTTGCTTATTCACAGAAATTTGTTTAAAAACAAAAAGGTTTAAAAACTGGTTTCCTTCCACTGTCAATGACATCAAACCAAGCCTAATTTGAACTTGAACTTGATGACATAATGTGAATCTCATGAATAATTTCCATTGTTTGAATCCAACTTTTTTTAGCTCTTGAATTTTTAAACACCTTAAGTTTTTGAAGTAAACAAATACGTATACGTAATTATTGATTCATTTCATTCATTAACTTTCCTATTACCTCAATACTAATTTAGTTCATCAACTGATAAGGAACAGCTGCCAGCAGCGATAACAGTTAAAACTTTAAAGAGTTTGAAAATTAATGGAAATATTTCAAAAAGTCCCCCTAGTACCAACTTTTTTTTACGTAAATAACACGTAACTACATACATAAAGAAAAGAAATGTAAACTTAAGAACTTTATCGCGTGGATATTTATTTCCTATCAGACTTTATTGTAGTTGCTTTTTTTTTATTTGTCGATTTTTATTGAAACCGAGTATAGTATAATAGTTTATTATTCATACTTTCGATAGGTCCCACATTCCCGCACACCATTACTATTAAAAAACAAAAATGTTGCTAAGTAAATTTCTATCCAAAAAATTGTTATTATATTTTAGGCTGCGGACTATTAGCGTTATCTGAAGCAATGTATATGGGATCGTATCAGCTTTTATTAGTCATTAATATTACCTAGAAGTCACCTACTTAAAAAATAATTGAGTCCCTTAATTTGTCGCTTAAAATTTTTTTCTTATCAGCTATAATTCTGATAATACCAATAGATTGATATTAACAGTTGGCAGTTATGACACTTTTCAACTTAGTAAGAGATTTATTAGGGGTATTGCGTAGCCTTCTAGTTAAATAAATTGACCCATATTTGTATATAGATATTACGTATACGTAGCTAAATAAGTATTCGCTGAGCTTGAGGTTGGGCGTGTATCTTTTTGGCATTCCAGGCATAGCAGAAGTGCCGTTTGGCCAAAAAATAAATGTTAAATGCCAGACACGCTTAATTGGAGGCGATAAAAGGAAGCATGTGTGTACATATTTATATCTGTAGACAAGAAATTTATAGACAGATAGTGTTTAGTTTTTTTCGCGAGTTGTTCATTTCACGCATTTGCTGCAATAAATCAATTTATAATTATTCAATTAATTCATTTATTTGTTTCATTTTGCAGGCGATGTGGTTCTAACAAACCTAAAAATACGGGAAAATGCGCTCGATGATTTGGATTTACCCGTCCAACTGATCTATGGCTATTTGGGTAAGTAAAACAACTTGATACAATCATATTTAAATTAATTTAATGTATTTTTGTACTATAGGAAAACTTGTGCTTAAAATACCCTGGAAAAATCTGTATAGCCAGCCCGTTATTGTTGATATTGAGAATCTCTATGCGCTAGTCTCGCCCAACAATAATGTGAGATACAATGCCGAAAAGGAGGCCAAGTATGAGCTTGCGGCTAAAAAAGCCGCACTGGACGCCTTGGAAGCGGCACGCAAAAAGGAGCTGGAAAAGGGTATAATGAATTTTATATTTAATTCATATATAATATGATAATTAACTGCCTTTCTATATATTTTGTAGATCAGCCAATGGCCGATGCCGGTTTCACAGAGAAACTGACCGCACAAATTGTCAACAATTTGCAGATAAAAATCAGCAATGTTCATTTGCGCTATGAGGATACCACAACAACAGGCAGTCCCTTCTCCTTTGGCATAACACTCCACGAACTGGAGCTCTATACAACAGATCGAAACTGGGACAAATGCTACATGACGGAGCGTGCGCCGCAGGTTTTTAAAATAGCGAATCTCTCCTGCCTGTCAGCGTACATGAATTGCCATGGAAATCTCTATAGCGCAAAGGACAAGGACACGTTGTCCGAGCTGTTTCAAAGTCATATTGCAAGCAAGACATTTAAACCTGCCAACTATTGTTATGGTAAGTGCTAAAATTCTTAAAATATGTTTTTAATAAAATAAATTCAATTTAAAACCAAAAAATACAAGAAAAATTGAAAAACCGTATTAAAAACATAACTAAAGAATGTTTCAATAATATAATAGACTTATTTATTTACATTTACTAACCTGAAATTCCTTGCAGTTTTGGGTCCACTTTCTTGCAATGCAAAGCTGAAGCTTAATATGAATCCCGAGCTGGATGTGCCGGCTTATGTGAATCCAAAGATTGACTTGAGCATGGAAATGGAGAGACTCAATGTTGGCCTAACCAACACACAGTTCCACAACATTATGCAACTGGGCGACTCAATGAATCGCATGCAACTTGGTGTGCCCTATCGCCAATATCGACCTTATGACATACGTAAGTGTATCGGCTTAGATAAATAATAATTCATATCTATAATCAATCTTATTTTGCATGCAGCTTACAAGGGTCACTACAAAGAATGGTGGCAATTTGCAATTACCTCTGTGCTGGAGCATGATGTGCGACGATCCAGACGCACTTGGAGCTGGAAATATATGAAAGAACATCGCGATCGATGCAACACTTATGCTGAGGTGAGTTCACTCCAGAGTCTAGAGATCGAAATTTTTGAATAATCCTATACTAAATCACATGTTATTTCGTTTTTTAGAAATATAAAGCACGCGAATTGAATAAAAAGCCACCTGCAATGTTATTAGAAGCTTGCAATTTGCTGGAAGAAGAATTGGATGTGTTTAATCTGCTGTTAATTCGGCAACGTGTCAACATCGAGATTGCCAAGGTTAGGGAAGCTGCGCCACCGGAGAACAAAGGCTGGTTCGGCGGCTGGTGGGGCGGTGGTGCCTCCAAGAAAGAGCAAAGCGATGCGACTGAAAATATTGGTAAATATTGTATTATTAAAAAGTATATAGAAATTAATCTTAATAAATTTTTGCATTTGCAGCTAGTAAATTTGAGGCTGCAATGACGGCTGAAGAGAAGGCCAAGATGTTTAAGGCAATTGGCTACGAGGAGAACGTAAAGCCTCATGATGTTCCCATAGAGTATGTGGCAATGCACATGAGCTTTAAACTAATTGCGCTTGACGTGGGACTGTATCAGGAAACGAATGCAGATAAACAAGACTCCAACTATGACTACCATCAAATGCCGAGCATAATGTTGCTGCAGTTTAAGATGGCCACAGCCTCGATAACCCAACGTCCGGCGGCAGAAGCAATTAGTGTGACCGCTGGCATGAAGGAGCTCAAGTTGATGGGTCTGACGCGGGAGAACTACACGCCAACGTTGATCAAATCGATAATAACCGATGAATTCAATTTGTTGGACATTTTCTTTGAAACGAATCCCATGGACGGTCAATGCAATCAACGTGTCAAAGTCGTTGCACGTCCACTGCAAATATTCTATGATGCCGAGACAATATTGAGCGTTGTGGATGTCTTTAAGCCACCCAACGATGTGAATCTATCGAAATTCGAGGAATCAGCTGCCACACAACTAGTTGGCATCAAGGAGCGATCGGCGACAGGAATGCAATATATTATTGATCAGAAATCTGTGCTGGATGCGGATATATTGTTGATGCCAAATGTTCTTGTGGTGCCACATGGCGGACGCTATCTGGAGGGAGAAAAGTCGCTAATTGTTGTCAGCTTGGGTCAGGTGCACGTTACAACAGCTCCACATCATCGCACCACGGATACAGTGCAATCGTTATACAATCAAGGAAGTGAGCGGACGGAAATCATGCAAAATGTTATGGACAATGCCTACGATAGATTTATTGTGAAGTTAAATGATATACAAGTGCTGGCGGCTCGTCCACATGAGGATTGGCAACATGTTCTGAGCTTGGCCGTCTCCACGGACTTGCATGTGTTGCAGCCCACATCATTGAAGGTCGTTGCAGCTCTGTGCGTTATCGACAATGATCCACGTTTGCCAAAGATTAAAGTGGACATTGAATTGCCCCCCGTGTTGCTGAGCATCTCCGAGGATCGTATATTTGAAGCTATTGGTGTTGTCACCAGCATACCGCTTCCCAAAAACGAACAAACAATTGTGCAGCCCATTTTAACGCGCTCCCGTAGTTCCATATCAAATTTCATCAATCGCGAAATCAAAAAACGCAGCACTTTGACTGTACCGAAGACTGTGGAAGCCATGGAACTCGTGCAGTACACAAATCTTGAGGTCAACTTCTCGCTTAAAGAAATCTCCCTTAATCTGTATAAGTCAAACCAGGTCAGTGAAGTGGCTTCTGATGCGGCGACACCGTTCATTACCCCTGAGGCAGAGGTATCCAATTTCAGTGTTGCCACAGTGGCCGAGATTGACAGCGATGTGATGATACGTCGCCAATCACAAAGTGCCCAACACATTCTTTCGATGCAGGTGCTCCTACTAGATGCATGTGTGGCCCAGCGTACCTATGAGACGGTGGCGACATTAAAGTAAGTATACCAGTTTATAAATGGTCTCCCAAAAACAAGTTTTTCATTTTAATTTGTTTTATTAAATATTCTATTTTGTTTCATTCTTACAAAAATATTAGAAATTTACCAAAAAAAACCTAATTATCATTGAAAATTAAAAATCTTTTCAGATTGGGCGGCATCAATATCAAACAGTTTGACGGACAGAATGAGGATGAGCATTTTCTGGATATTATAGACACCCCTCGCTTTGCCAAGGATCTGAAATGTTTGTTCACAGTTTCCTATACGTTGGCTGATAAACTTTCACCAGAATTTAGCACAAAATACAATTCCACCGAGCAGCTTGTAGTGGCCAACTTTGAGGTGTTGGACATTGTGCTGCATCAGGAGTGTCTGATGCGTTTGTTGGAGCTGGTCAACAGTTTTCAGAAGCGTCTCGAAATTGCGATGGCACCTTTGTCAGGCGCAGAACCAAAGGATCGCTATGCCGAGGCTGGTGAAGGGGATGGCATCAAACACAAGTTGCACGTCATCATGGAGGATACAGAAACGATATTTACCACCGCTCAAATGGCTATACGACGTCCTCCAGAATCTAGACGTGCAAATCGTGTGGAGAGCATTAAGATGCGTCTGGTGGCCAATCTCGATGAGGTTAGCCTCAAGCTTATCTCAAATAGTCGCCCCTTGGCCATGATGCATGTGAAACAGTTTGTGTCTAATGTTACACTAAAGAATTCCTACACGGAGGTTAATCTTGGCCTCAAGGATATTTTGGTAGAGGATCTAAATCCCCATACAATACATCACAATGTGAGTGCACAATTTTATTGCTTTTATTAATATCTATATTTGGTTTTTATTTGTATAACTTCAACCGAAAGATAATGATTTAATAACTAAGTTATATTCGAATAAAATTAAGTTAGAAATACGCTTTTTACATTACAGATCTTGAGCATAGTAGGTCAAGATGCTTTCAATTGCCAGGTGGTGCTCTTTAATAAGGAATATACTGAGGATTATAACTCGGATGATATGAAAATCACTGTTGACATTGGCTGCATGAAAATTATATTCCTCAATTGGTTTATCGCTGGCGTTTTAGTAAGTATTAAACTCTATTTTCTTTCCCAATAATATTCTTTTCAATTGATTTTCTAGAATTTCCTGAATAACTTCCAAGCGGCACAAAAGGCACTGACAGATGCCAGCGCTGCAGCCGCTGAAACCGCTCGACAAAATGCATTGGATGCCTATGAAAAGGCGACGAGAATGAAGCTCAATGTGCGCATTAAGGCGCCAATTATTATCATTCCAGTGAACTCGAATAGCAAGAATGCCTTGGCACTTGATTTGGGCTTGCTGGAGTTGACCAACAATACAAGTGAGATGCCTGTGCCCGGAATTGGGGAGAAAGCGGTTATTGACGAGATCAAACTGCAGCTCAATGATGTCAAGTTGACCAAGGTGACCATTCTGGATGCCGCCGACACAATTGAAGATGGTGAGCATTTTCTTTTAACAATATGAACATAAATGATAGGAATGGATTTTAAAACTTTTGCAGAAGTGGATGCTGCCTTTGGCATCAAGTCCTCGTTGAATATGATGAATCCCATGAGTTTTACGTTGGGTGTGACACGCAATTTGTCAAGCACATGGTACAAGGATGTGCCAGAGCTCAATCTATCGGGCCACTTGAAATCTGTAGAGGTAATGAAAAATTGTATTGATTAAAAATGTCAGAGAAAATACTAACTTATTGTCATTACTTGCAGCTTACTCTATTCATGGATGACTACGCCTTAGTCATGTCTATATTAAATCGTAATCTGAGCGAAGGCAATGCCGAGTTTCCGCCGGAAGATACTCAAGTGCAGGATAATAAACCACGTGCATTGCCGCAGTCTGAAATACGTCGCGCACGATCAACCACAGCGTCGACCATCGCCAAACCGGCTGAAAAGGTTTACGAGAAGCTCAAGTTTAACTTTCAATTTGATGGTGTTATTATCAATCTCATGGAGGGCGATGACAGAGGTCTGGCCTGCTTTGGCATTTATTTTCTGTCTGTGAAGGGCACACAACTCAACAACAATACGCTAAGCACCTCGATTGTCCTGTGCAACATTCAATTGGACGACACGCGTGTCAATACCAAGGGCAAGATACGTCAGTATTTAAGCTGCAAGAATTGGAATAAGACCGACAAGAGTGAACTCATTGATATGTGCGCCAAAGAACCCACCTATATGGTCGACATAACAGCGATTATCAAAGAGAATGATACTTTTGGTATGTGCATATGCCGTAAACATATTTATATAAATTTCTTGTATTTGTATTTTATATTTAATTTTTATTCTCATTTAATTTATAGCTGAGGTGCGTGTGCGCAGTTTTGACTTAATTGTGTGCATTGATTTTCTGCTCAAGCTGACAACTTTCCTCTCCCTGCCCTCCGAGGAGAGGGACTCAACCACAGCGGCGGCGCCAAAGTCGGCACCAGTGGTTGACTCAGTTGCACGAGAAAGTACACGTGTCACAACAACAAGTATATCACGTAGGTGTAATATTAACAATAACAAAAAATAAATTAAAATAATATACATACATTTTATATCCATTGCAGAACAAGGCCCTAAGAAAACAATGCATCTAATTCTGCACATTGATCAGCCGGATGTGATTCTGGTGGAAAGTCTGGATGATCTAAATACCAACGCAATTGTCTTTAATGTAAGTAACTTATTTGAGCATGGAAAATCTCTAAGCAATTAATGTTATATATTAATTATTTAAATAACTCTTTCTAGGCACAAGCTCATCTGAATTATCGTTCTATTAACGATAAGCAAATCATCAATGGCCAAATTGATGCCCTAAAGATATACATGTGCTCCTTTTTGCCAGAGCGTCGGGAATCGACGCGACATTATATTCTACATCCATGTGTGATCAGTCTACAGGGCTCCACGCCCGAGGAGGAAGGCATGCACATTAGCCTGAAGCTTAGTGATATTATCATCAATGTATCTCCGGCTACAATTGAGCTGCTAAACAAAGCAATGATGAGCATTACCATGGGCACAGCCGATAAAGCGGCAATTGAGAAGGCATCAGCGGACTACTCCAAGATCTGGTATTCCAAACCATTTAACTCACAAACTTATTGGTTCACCAAAGTGGAAAGTGGAACTGATGCGATGATTCTTGACTGCGAAGACATACCTATGGGCAGGCATAAGACAGAGAAATGTGTTATTGAGGTTCCCAGCATCACAGTTGTCATTGAATCCGGCATGGGTTACTACACAAAGCCCCTGATCTCGCTGGACACTCGCATGACGGCGGTCTTCAATAACTGGAGTCGCAATCTGACCGCCCATGGTTCTCTCACGCTCAACATGGTAAGTTCTGTTGTGAAGTGTTAAATTGTTGCTAATTGTAATTTCATATTTATATATATTTAATTAAAGTACTGGGTATCTAACAGCTTACATACTAAATCACTTGCAGAACTACTATAATCAAATTCTGGCCGAATGGGAGCCCATCATAGAACTAAACGAGGTTGTCGGACGTAACGGCGTCAGCGAATATATTCCTTGGGAACTGCAATTTGATCTGGCAATTGAGAAGACTCCAACCGAGTTTGATGATGAAAATGACAATCAATCGACCAACATTCGCATACATTCTAAGGAAAATCTTGAGATCACCTTGAGCAAGACGTGTTTGGGTCTGTTGGGCGAACTGGGAGAGGCCTTCTCCCAGGCCTTTGATGAGAAGGGTTTGGCCAAGCCGGATGTTATTGCTCCCTATGTTGTGGAGAACGATACGGGCCTTGACATCACACTGAATCTGCGTAGTGGCATTTTCACGCTACACGAAGTGCATCGTGGGGGAACGTCGATTAACAACGCGATAGTTTTGCACTCTGGCGAAGAGGAGCAATTGGTGAATCCGCAGGATATACAAGTCTGCACCGTTTCGGCGGGCGGACGGGTCTATTTGCAAACCAAGGATCTGAGCACCATCCCCGACGAAATGTCCGAAGATTACAATCTCTATGTGACGGTAATGATTATGAATTATCTAGTATTTCTTACGTTAATGGCCCATTTTTTTAACAGGTCAGCGGAGTTCCTGTGGAAGTTGTGCTGCCCGTGTCCAAGGCCGACACACGTTACTTCCCACTCCATGGGCACACGATGAAAGACCAATGGGCCATTGTATCTGAGGTCACCCTCGAATATGGAACTACCAAAATCAACATTCATGGCGTTGTTAGCGTGAGTATTTCTAGTCTAACTGTTACATTGGATTACATTGTTCATACATGTATTTTCCTTGCAGATACGTAATCATTTCACGACACCCATCAGCGTTTTTCGTCGCAAGTCCAACATGAGCTTTACACTTGTGGGACAGGCGGATTCCGGTCAAACGATGCATGTGCCCTTGCATGCGGTCTATGCAGAGTCCAAGGAATTATTCTTTTCGCTTAACGGCTACAAAACTTCAGTGCAGGGTATCTGCTGGAACATCAATCCCTCGGATAACAATTATTCGCATCAATTGCAATGCGATCCCGTTGATACCTATGAGGCATTGTACATTAATGCCACACGTCAGAGTCGGGATATATACTTTGAGAACACGGACAAGTATCGTTTGATGAGCGTCGTCTATATGATTCATCTACGTCCTCCGCTTTATCTGCGCAATTCATTACCTATTGATATTAAGGTATCTGTACTTGGTTGTTCCGTACGTAAAGGCGCTCAGGATATCAGTCAGGCATCGTTGGTGGGCAATAGTCTAGAAGATCAGAAATATCAGAGAGAAGATTTCCTCGACTATGGCGAGAAGGAGGTTAATCCTGGTCATGTGCTTCACTTACCGACTGTGCGCATGTTCCAAAAAGGCAAGGAATCAAAGAGTGTGCTCGTTGTGCGCGTAAGTAAAATTTGACCCCCATTTAACCATAGATAGACTTACCTATTTCCACCCCATGCAGTTAATCGATTATCTGGAGAAGGATTGGTCCTATGCCACTGAAATATCGGATAGTGCTACTGATATATCCATTTGGAAATTCTCCTCATATGATTCAGACGTTAAAATGGAAATGGATCTCAATGTGCAGTAAGTCTAAGAAAATTGAGAAGCTTGACAATTTCTTTTTTTTATATATGTAAATTTTTTTAAATTTGATTGTTAAGTAAAAAATTAAACTTACATTGACCTAAAATTATGATTTTATTTGCAGGGCCACCAATCGTCATGGCAGCATTATGTTGACAATATACAGTCCATTCTGGATGATCAATAAAACGGGTCAGATGCTCACCTACAAAACGGAGATATCATCCGTTGAGGTGCTTTATCATCCGCCGGAATATTCTGGTCCCATCTTGTTTACCGCTCGTGACAAGTTGTTCGACAAAAAGAAGGCATCGATTCGAATCGATAATGGAGAGTGGAGCGAAAAGATTCCCTTGGATGTGGCAGGTTCCACTGGCGGCGTCACTTGCAGTGCCAACGATCAGAATTATCAGATTGGCGTGCACAATCATTTGACCCAGAATTCGCTGACCAAACAGATCACTTTTATACCATTTTATATAATGCGTAACAAATGTCGCTATTCGATCGAATTGCAGGAGCTTAAGCGTCCTGGTGATCCTTGGACTGTGCTGGAACCCAATCAAGTGGAGCCGCTCTGGCCGAAAACTGATTCCAATCATAAATTGATTGTACGCGTGGATAACAAGATTACGCCAGCATTTGATTACACAGAGGTGACCTGCACCTTGTTGAAGCTTGAGGACAGTCCTCATGGTGGCGTCAATGTGGATGTGCAGACCACGGAGGGTGGCGTCTATATAACCTTCACCGAGTATCAGCCGAGCTTGGCACCTGGCCTTCTTATTAATCACACCGGCAAGGACATTGCCTACTATGAGAAGAACACCAGCGTGAAGCACATATTGAAGCCCAAGCAGAGAACATTGTATGCCTGGATCGATCCTACAGGTCCCAAGATTTTAATCTTTGGCAAGGACAATCAGGAAACTGATCTGAGAAAGGATCAAATCGATAACGTTGTGTAAGTAATTCAAATAATACGTTCCGTGTGTGTATGTTCTAATTATTTATTTTCATCACAGTTTGGAGGATGGCAGCCAGGCCTATTGGGTATCCTTCCTGGATGGCATGCAACGTGTGCTGCTCTTCACAGAGATTCAGGAGATTGCCCAGCGCACGGAGACCACAGCAGCATTGCAGAGTATCACACAGAGCATTGATATGCATATTCATGGCATCGGTTTGTCTGTGATTAACAACGAGACGGGACTGGATATACTTTATCTGGGCATCACGAGCTCGGGCATTGTCTGGGAGTCGAGAAAGCCGAATAAAAAACGTTTCAAAGAAATGACCATACACGATACCGAGCTCATGGAGGCGGAATATCAACGCTATATTGTGCACAAATCGGTCAACGATGTGCAGACCTATAAATTGGATAACAAATTTCCGGTAAAAACCAATTGAAGTACAATTTAGCTTGTGTGTAGATTAATTATTTTATTCTCTTGCAGATTAACTTTGACAAAATGACGCTGACGAAACAATGCGATCGTCGGATTAAGCGCAGCTTTTATCCCGCCATTTGGATGTCAATGAAATCATCACCGTTCCAGAAGCAACTGCATGTGAAAATCAATCACGTGCAGATGGACAATCAATTTATTGATCCCATATTCCCAGTAGTATTGGCACCCATTGCGCCGCCCAAGAGTGTCGCAAGCAGCACAACAATGAAGCCATTTATTGAATGCAGCGTGGTTGAGAGAATTATTCCCAATTCTCAGGTCAAGCAGTTCAAGTATGCCACCATTCTTATACAGGAGTTCCACTTTAAGGTGGACATACTCTTTTTAACTGCCATCGCTGAACTGTTTGCCACCGAGGTGACCGATGATCAGGCTGCAAAACTCTTCCGCAATGATGTGGAGTCCATTGAGCAACCCCTGACAGCCCATTTCGAGCAGAATACGGCACAGGAGCAGAAGAACTTTTATGATAATTTGCATTTGGGACCACTGAAGATACATGTTAGCTTCTCCATGGCGGGCTCGGACACGACAGCGCTGCCTGGCTTCCTTGGTCCATTGGTGCAGGGTGTAGGAGTCACCTTAACCGATGTCAATGATGTCGTCTTCCGCTTGGCCTTCTTCGAGCGCGAATATCAGTTCTTCAGCCAATCACAGCTTGTTTCCGAAGTCAGTTCCCATTATACTGGCCAGGCGTTGAAACAGCTCTATGTGCTGGCGCTGGGCTTAGATGTCCTGGGTAATCCTTATGGTCTGGTTGTTGGCATCAAAAAGGGTGTTGAGGATTTGTTCTACGAACCATTCCACGTAAGTTTCAGTTGTCATACTTTAAGAAGTTCCCACAATTTATCATTTGTTAATTATTCCTTTTTTTAGGGCGCTATTCAAGGTCCTGGCGAATTTGCTGAGGGTCTCGTGCTGGGCGTCAAATCACTCTTTGGCCACACTGTAGGTGGAGCAGCTGGCGCCGTGTCCAAGTAAGTTTGCTACTTTTTTAGCTATATAAAACCATTCTTTTTAACCGAGTCTTTTTGCTGTTCTTTCTAGGATCACTGGTGCCATGGGAAAGGGACTCGCCGCCCTCACCTTTGACGATGAATACCAGCGCAAACGTCGCCAGGGCATGCACAACAAGCCAAAGAATTTCCATGAGGGTCTTGCACGCAGTGGCAAAGGTCTCGTCATGGTGAGCTCACAATCGAGTTGGTTAAACCAACTTCAATTCAAATTGTTCTCATTGCTTACAGGGCTTTGTCGATGGCGTCACCGGAGTTGTGACGAAGCCTGTGAGTGGAGCACGGGAACAGGGTGTTGAGGGCTTCTTCAAGGGTCTGGGCAAGGGCGCCATTGGCCTCGTAGCACGTCCCACAGCCGGAGTTGTTGATTTTGCCAGCGGCAGCTTTGAAGCCGTTAAACGCGCCACCGAAAACACCGATGAGGTCAAAAGGTTGCGACCTCCTCGTTTCCAACATTATGACAATGTCCTGCGTCCTTACTGCCATAGGGAGGCTTTGGGCAACATTATGCTAAAGTAAGTATAGCTTCTATAAGTATCTCTGCTTGAGCTTGTTCATCCTTGCTTACAAAATTATACCTAATCTGGTCAAAATTCTAATCAGACCATCGCAAACTCATTCCCATTTCTCTGTTGATTTGTTTACACATCTGCAATTGCCACTAATCCAGTTATCACCTAACAACCTTATCACTAACACACTAAAAATTCTTGGATTCACAGATCCCCAAATAATTAATTTAAACCTCAATTCAACTAATATTAATTTTAACATTATAAATATTACTAATAAAATATTGCTAACACAAAACTCCTACTGTATGTACAATATATTTATAGAGCTAGCAGAATAATCTTCGGCAAGTCGAAGTTAAAATACCCTTTTAGAGTCGTCTGATTTTTGAATTGACAATTATCACTTTATATGAACAAAAAAATTTTTTTTTTAAATATTAAAAATAATAATGTATTCTGTTAAGAAATTTATCATCCAAAAATAATACTGGATCTGAGATCTTCTCCTACATCCAGATACTTTTTTCGAATTTGATTTTTTTAAACTGTTCTTAACTCATAACTTAACTCACACAATTCTCAAGACTTTTTACAAAAAATATAGTACCTCTTGAAAGGGTATATACATTATTCCTTTGCGAGCTTGCTGCTCCCATCATATGTATATACAGTTATCATCTTAAAAACAAATAAAAATAACTCCCAAATGTTTGCTGATCGATTGCTCTTCGCACAGGGAGCTGGACAAAGGTAAATTTGCGACCACCGACAGTTTTATACACTGCGAGGAGATTGTCCAAAAGCAAGAGTATCTGCTGGTCACCAATTATCGACTGATCTACGCGCAACGCAACGAAATGTTTGGCGTTTGGGTGGTAAGATTGACATTCATTTGTTTAACATCATTTTCCATTAACTTTAAAATCTTTTCTTACTTAACGTTTAGTCACTGTGGTCCTACCAATGGGAGGAGATTGCTTCCATTACAGCCAATATACGTGGCGTACAGTTTACAGTAAAGCATCAGGGCAAACGAATCTTGGGACTGTTCTCATCAAGTGAATCGCCCAATAAGCTGATCTTGGTGCCGGATCAACGCAAACGTGACGCACTGCTCAGCATTATGGAATCTCATCATAGGGATAGCAGCTTCAGTCGTTTACCCGGCTCTCGCTATACATCGTAAATTTATTGCTTAAATATTCAGATAATAATGTATAATAATCCCTTGCTTAACTCAGCAAAATATTTTAAACCCTGCAGAGAAAGAAAGAAAGAGAGAGAGTTGGAGATCCTTCTCAGCCCACAAACAAGTTTCCACATTCAGTACATAGATATTTCCTTATGTATATTAACAAATTATGTTTTGATATTAAAAAATTTTATGTCAATGTTGAGGATAAACATGAAAATATATGAATTTGTCACTAGCCTAGATAATTAATGTGCTAATGCTTCGCTCCAGGAAGGGAACAGGATCAGGCAGGGGATCGGGCTCAGGACTTTGTTACACCTTTTTGAGAAAGCTGCTGGGTGGCGTGGAAAGCGGCATGATGGGTTCATAGTTGTTGCAGTTATCGCTCTCACAGAAGGAGGTGAGGGAGGCCAACGCATTGGCCGCCAATGCCTCCACACTGAACATGGTCGACAGATGTCCACTGCTCTCAAACTGATTGATGATCATGTTCACCTTGCTCTTCGCCTCCGCTTTGAGGCAGGGCGATGTTGGATTGCTGCTTGGCTGTTGATCGTTTAGTGCAGCATCGTAGCTGCCATCGCAGAGATCCAGACCATTTAGAAGATTCTCCTTTTCGCTCTGTTTACACTTGGCATTTGATGGTGTGCTTGTGGCATTACTCGTGGCACTTGTGGCAGAGGAGGAGGCCGAGGAGGAGCGTGTGCTTAGACCGGAGCTGGACTTGTTCAGGCGACTGAGAAACCAATTTCTGGCCAACTTATCACAATCTTTGCTGGGAGTCTTCTGTGGACTCGTCTGCGGTGTCTGCGATTTGCGTTGTTTCTTCTGCTCCTTGGGTGTGAGATTCAGTTGGGGATTAGCGTTGGTTAACGAAAGCATTTCTGTATCGCTGTTGCCGCTGGAGTAGCTCTTCTTGACAGCCTTCTTGAGACGCTCCGGGCTCGTCAGTTGACTAGACAGCTCGCTGTGCACCGTCTTCACCTTGGCCTGAAAGTCTAAGGCCAGATTGCCATGCAAACTGGATGATTGTGGCATTGGCTTCAGGTCACCAGCATTGAGCAGCTCTGCGGTCTCCACCTCTTCAGCGCTCCTCTCATCCGGCACAACCAACGGCTGTGGTGGACACTTTGGTATATCATATTCAAAACGTTTGGCCAAGGCGCTGGGACTGTTGCACTTCTCCGGCAATCGTGGTGGCATCTCCCCAAAATTATAAATTGGCGATGGCTCCTCATAAATGCTGTCTGTCGGGGAAGTGACTGTGGCTGCTCCAACTGAGCTGAAGCTGCTCTTCTTCATCGTCGGCGGTGTGGGCAGCTTGCGTAGCATTTTGAGCGATGCCTGAGCAATGGCATCACCACGTATGGCCGCCTCAATGGCATGGATCCACTCTTTGGCATCGACTTCGTTGTTTGCCTGATACACAAACTTCTTGCCCGGATCGGCTGTGGTGATTTGAAAGCAAATCTCACGACGTTTGCCCTCACCAAAGTGCTCGATCTCAATGGCCGAGCTCTTTAGGTAGAGGCTACTGCTTGGACGACAGGCAGTCGGACCATCGGCATAGCACAGCATCCAGTCATTCAAGATGCCACAATAATACTTCTTGCTCTGATCGAAAAACAAACGCTTCTCAATGCGCTGCAATTGTCCATATTTTGTGGAACGCTGCAGTGCCAAGTGGCCAGCTGGAAGATCAGCATACGGGCAATTGATGAAGAGCTCATGGGCAAAGACCTGTTGTGTTTCCTCCTCTCCCTGATGCTGGCAAATGTCATACAATTGTTGTTCCTGCTCCTGTTGCTGTTGTTCTTGTTGCTGCTGCTGTTGATCTTCAGTTGTCTCCAGTTGCTGTGTGTTGGAACAGCGGAAGGTCTTATCACTGTTGAGCGAAGGATTGCTGCTCAGATCGATGTACTCCCGCGAGGCGGACACTGCAATTAAAGTCAATTACTAGCCTGGCCTAAAGATAACTACCAAACACTCACGCGAGTTCCTCGATGAAGAAGATGTTGCTGTTGTAGTTGTTGCTGCTGTTGCTGCTGGGGAGGACAACATCTCCAGATAGCAACCGGTCTCGTCGCCCACTTTGCTATCCGAGAAGTCGCTACAGCCATTCGATTTAACGATCGTCATCGTTGCCGCCTGCTCGTCTGCCCCATAACCCAAGAGCAGCTGCTCACATCTGTCCAACAACTCCTGCGTCTGCTCAGCGGCTGTCACATGGAACAGATTCGAGGTGTTCTCATACTCCGATGTCTCCAGCGAGGCACGAAAATGAGCACGCACATCTGCAAAGAGGGAAGAGGGATCGATCATAAGCAATAGCTTTTATTATACCCTTGCAAAGGGTATTATCATTTGGTCGCAATATTTGTAACAACTTTTAGAAGACGTAGCAGTCTTTTTTACAGTATGTCAAGTATTTGTCTTGCCAAAGAATTAATATAATTTTATATATAGTTTAACGCATGAGATCTCTTCATTTATTTTTAGGTAAACTGTTATTTTCTGAGATAACTCAATCAAACTCCCAAGTTGTGACTTTCATATTTGGTTATAATCAGTCTCCTACATCATATATCTTAATTATAAAAAAAAAAGTTGATTTTTAAGTTATCTCAACAAAAATGAAGAATTAAACATTACCTACTAGTAATAAATCCTGAACTAATTTCGTAATAATCAGATTACTATAACAAACAGATACTTATTGCAAGAGTAACAAATCTTCGGCATGAAAAAGACACACAACTTTACTTTCTTGTTATAATGTTCACTTAAAGCTTAATATGAAGAACAGACATTGACTATTAATTCTGGAAACGCCTCATTGAATTTAATGGCAGACAGCATAGTTATTTGTTGAGCAATTTCCATAACTACAATTGTGGAGCTTCTGGAACTGGGACTGTTATTGGAACTGCTGGGCAATTAGCTGTGTCTCTCTTTGGATCTTGAAGATGACTCACAATTGTTTAGTACTCGTAAGTGCATGTTAAGTCGCCCCAGCTACATATGACCTCATAATACCCCAAGAGAAGTCAACTGCGAATTGACCGCAGCAATTAAAAGCAATTTCACTGAGCAACAACGGTCCAGTTTCCACTTAAGTTAAAACTTCTCTCCCTCCCCTTCTCATTCTGTCCAAATCTTCCGCCTTTTAAGTAGGTTTAACGGTAAGTTCCAACAACAACAACAACAAAACAACAGACAAAAAGACACTGAACATTTGCAAGAAATCTTGTTAAAATTTAAACACGCAATGCCAAAGCCCAGACAGACATATAAATGTAAAGTCCATACGTAATTAGTATACGAAACAAGAGAATCTTAGCCATAAAGAATATGTTATACGCTTTCTTAAAAAGAAAGTTTAACTCATATTAACACTATTTATACTCGTTTATCTTATTACATTTTTTCCATAATTTATTCCAAAACTTGACCATCTTTTTTAATTACTACTATATAACCGAAAAAAAATTAATTTTGAATTTCAAAACAGAGATGAAACTTTAGAGAATAGCCTACCCTTTAACCTACAGTTTTGTTAAGATAAAAATATTAATTTTACAGAAAATAAAAATTTCACATACCAACAAATCTTAAATATTTGATAAATTTAGAGGCCTAATAATAATCATCATCATAATAAATGGTTGCTGGTCGAAAAAATTAAATTTTTTAAGTGACCTAAATTTGAATGCAGAATTAATTTGCAGGCCAAACCATAATCGAAGTGATATTCCGCATGGAAATCGGTGGAGTTTTGACAAAGTTATGAGAGTCCAAAGTTTTTGAAAAAAATTGAAGGGGTTGGTAAGGAAATTTGGATTTCAAATGGCTGATGATTGAAAAAAATTAAATTTTTTAAGTCATTTGAATTTAAATGCAGAATCAATTTGTGGGCCAAACAATGAACAAAATGATATTCCGCATGGAAATCGGTTGAGTTTTGACAAAGTTATGAGTGTTCAAATTTTTTGAAAAAATGTCAAGGGGTTGGTATGGAAAATTGGATAGTAAACGGCTGATGGTCGAAAAAAAATTAAATTTTTTAATTGACCTAAATTTGAATGCAGAGCTAATTTGCAGGCTATACAATGATCAAAATGACATTCCGCATTAAAATCGGTTGAGTTTTGTGAAAGTAATGAGAATTCAAAGTTTTTGAAAAAATGTATAGAACAAAATGTGTGGTGAAGATAAAATGGGCTATGTTTACTTCGATTTTACGAAATTTTTTAAATATTATAGATGTTTCAGATAGAAACCGTTAATAATATAACAGCTAATCATACAAAATACCAATGTAAAATACATAATGAATAAAAGTTGAAGGTTTCTGGTGTAACTTCAATCTGTTACAAACAGTCACACAAAGTCTTAATACCCTGTAGTTCCCATATATACACTAGCTTGAATGGCGGCGCTTTCAAGAGAAGGGCTTAAATCAAGCGCTTTGGGCATAGTTTCGCGCCATGTCCGATCTTTTTGCTTATACTCGTACGTACTACGTACAGAGAGCGAATGAACCAACAAAACGCTGACCAAAAGCCAAACTAAAAACAAGTCGAAACCAAACTTAAAATGCTTTCAATAAAATGTACACAAGAATGAAAAGAACAAAGCGCAATTAAAGTTGTTTCAGCTCCAGATCCGAGACGGTTAAACATGAGTCAATATACATTGGACGAGAATTCTCGTATTCTCATATGCTCGGGGTTATTAATGTTTGTGTTCTGCCATACAAGAAAATTATATGCCCCAGGGGCCAAATGAGACGAGACTGTGTACGAATAATACGAATATTCGTATTCGTTAGATGATTATTAGTTTTGCCACAAGTTTAAGTTTTCATGTTTCAGTTTCTTTATTTTTTTATTGCTTTATGCATAATTCACAACACTCTATAAATTAACTAGATACATAATAACTAAATGCGTAGACACTTGAGCTAAGTAAATTATTTTTAATGTGCCTGCTTTTTTATTATATTTATAATGTGGTAAACGATTACCAATCCCATTTAAATACGCATTCAAGGGGGCATTATAAATTTATAATGAGCTTAGTAACGCATTAAAGATGTCATTTACTTTGCATAAAAACCTTGTTTATATCCAGTACTTACTGAAATTGATTACTTATAATAATATATAAGAAAATACTAAGTTATTTGAGTGAAAATGTACCCGAATATATCTTAAGTAAATACGTAAAGATAATTCTCACTTCGTCATTCCAAGCTTAACTATGTTACTATAATTACACTTTTTTTTTTGGAATTTTTTTAGTAGTTGCTATTTACTTACCTAATAAAAACTGTTCAATTTCGGCGCGTTTAGACGCCTTTATATCCATATCCATGATAAATAGTTAGCGTTAATTTGAAGCGTTCAGTTTAAATGTTTATTTCTATGTTGTATATGGCGTTTTTTGTTGTTGTTGTTGTTGATTGTTTGTTTGAATTAGGATTTGCTCTTGTTATTGTTATTGTTATTGCTGTTTATTACTGTGGCTGTCATAGTCAGCAACTACACAGACACACACCGTGATTTGTTAGCAATTAACAGTTTACTGTCAAAATAAAGTAGCACATTCTATTGAATCACATGCACTCGGGCAGCGGTAACTGGGAATAGCCTGTAAATGCAATAAATAGTAACAATTTGGCGAAAATTTCACAGATACACGAAAGTCGAAGATACACACACTCACTCGCACAACAACTGTCTGTTTGTTGTCGGGTTTCGAACTTCACAAAAAAATGCTCAGTAAGAAAATATTTAAAAATCTCCCCCACAGCGAAATCAAAACGAAACCGCACCGAAATCAATCCGCGCCATGGTCTTTGTCTGTTTAAAGTAAGATGAACTACGAAGTGATTGCGATTATTAATAGATCTATTTGTAAAGTCGGCTATTGTTCTCGTTGTTGTTGTTCTCTGTAGCTGTTGTTGTCATTGTTGTCGATTCTAACAGACACGCACTAAAAGAGGCAACTCTTTCGAAATACAATACAAATCCATATTGTACTCAATTCACGCTTTAAATAATACCCTGTATGCAAGGCAATAAACGAGGTGTATTGACTTTATAAATAGATTCAAACAATCATTTTTTTTATCCATATTTGGAAATGCAAACTGATTTTTAAGCCACTTTCGAAAGGATATCAGTAAATTACATATAAATATTTATAATTTCTTTTCTCAAAATTTCCTGGAATTTGGAAAAATTGTGTTACATTTTTTTAGACCTTTCTAAGCTGGATAGTTATATTATATAGTTTAGGCAGATTCTTTTCTTAATAATAAATATATTTACTAAGTTAATTTTTAGTTATCGTCAATAATAATTGACATATCATCTATTATCATCTCCAGTGAGTTTGTACTTTCTCTTTAGTTGTCAAATTTAAGATTCAATTTCCATTTTACAATTACTGTATATTTCTACACTTAAAGGTACTAGTAAAAAAAGAGCTTTACTACAGAGTATATCTATTAGCTTAATATGCCCGCTACTAGTATTCTAAATTTTGTATTTTATTATAGTTTTTTTTTTGTATTGTCTGTTTTGGTAGTTATTTTTTTTTAATTTTCTTTTTGTTGCACGCTTCGTTTGGCGCTCATGGAAAATCAACGCAGCCGGCGGCGCTGATGACGTTATGTTTCTTTGTGTGTTGTTTCCATCATTTGCTATATACAAAATATATATGTGTCTATATCTGATTGCAGTTGAATTATACAAACATGCATATATACTAGTAGTGTGTATGTATGTATGTGTCATTAAATATTATTACGAAATGGCTTCGAGACCGATTTTTATAAAGCGATACTTAGTTAATGCACTTGTATTTGGATCTAGGGTCTGCGGGGGGGTGGGTGAGAGTATTGGGTGGGTGGGGGTATCTGTGTGTGGTTGCATACGTGTGTGTGTGCGTAAAGTCACAAGTCTGTCAGTCGCATTTTGCGGTTTATTTGTTTGCTTGCGACGCTTTTGTGGCCAAGTCAGGCATACTATATACATATAAAGTCAAGTCTAGAGACTGCTTAGCCAAAGCCCTATCAATGTTTAATGCCTTCCGATGACTGTGCCGGTACGTGGACGTGGACTTGGCCAAGCCTTTTTTAATTGTGACTCATCCCAAAAAAGGCGACGCGTGTCGTTGGCCATTAAAATATTTGGCGACATTGTGACGTCGATTATTCGTCTCCCTTTCAAATGTAAATGCAAATGCAAATGAATGAATGTCAATTGACACTTGGCACTTGCTACGCCAATGTTCTATTAGGGACTTTTACTTTTTTTATTGCTAACATAAAACTAGCAAAGAAATTGAAATGTAATTCGCATCGCTGCCACAAAGAAATAAAAGTCTATAGCAATAAAAAAAAAGGCAGCCATAAACAATACATGTATATTGATAAATTAACACTTGCAGTTCCACATATCGAATTACTCTGTTTATTTGAGTCTGTGTTCTGTTTTAGCTATTTTAGAATGCTAAAATACGAGTTCGATTATTTCTCGTTGGGTCTTTATAACGACTGCATTTTCCGGCATTTAAACAGTTAGCCAAAGCGCAGGCGTGTCTCACCGTCACAGTCACCGTCACAGTGACAGTCACAGTCACAGTCTGTCTGTCTTTCGTGTGCATTTCCGGTCATTTTCAAATGCCTCAACGATTCGATTTCCTGCAAGACTTTTTAACTTGGCCATTCGATTTTTGATATATGAACGATTTGAATGTTGCATCCGGTTCTTTTTCTTTTATTTCTTATTATATCTTTCTTTGTTTTGAGCCATACACTTTGCGCTTGTTTGCGTTGACGTTGACACCTTTTTCTGCACTTAAGCTTAGCCACAGCTTTTCTACGCTCTCCAAAGAACCAATGCGAACACAGACGCTTTTCATTGCGAATCCGAAGCCGCACTGTGTGTTGTGAGAGCGAATATCCACCGGGAGAGCGAGAGAACGATTGCGTTGTGCTCTCTGGGAGCTTTTAAGCGCGACTTGTGTGTGCGCGACCGTGAAACACAGAAACGCAACTGACGGGCTCCAGCGCAGCTGAGACTAGAACTGCCGTCTGCCAACGCGCTGTCTGCTGTTCGTGGGGGAGCCGATGCCGATGCCGATGCCAAAGCCGAAGCACAAGACGAACGAACACGCACGAGGCGCCCAGGCTGTGAATCGTTTTGCTGGCTGCTATGCTTGTTGTTGTTGTTGCTGCTGCTTTGCTTTGTAGAACGCCAAGGGGAGCAACAACAACAGCAATAACAAACTGATACGAGTGAGTAATGTTGTTGTTGTTGTGGCATTGCCTACAGCCGAAAATGTGAAAATGTTAATTTTACTGCACGCTACATAGTAAATTTTAAGCATCGTTCCCAAACATGGCCAAAAATCTGGAAACAGGCTCGCCAACCCAAAATAATAAGCTAGTGGGATAGTCGAGCAAGCACGACTGTGAGATGCCCTGTAAGCTTTCTATGATCAAGAATATAGGTACATATATACTCAATAGCATACAGAATCTGCCACACCTGCTTCCCCCTACTATGCAAATTTCGATACACTTTTGAAAAAACTAAAAGACCCTTTAAAACTTTTAAGTACAGAGTAACGAAACGAAAACCAGAAATCTTCTAATGTGCGCACTCGGCAAGAAAGTGGCAACAAAAACAACAACTGTGTGGCAGATGTTGCTGCTGATGCCGGGACAAGTTAGAAATCCGATCCTTGTTTAAAAGCCAATCTGCAGGCTGGATGTCCGTCCGTCCGTCTGTCTGTCTGTCTGTCTGTCTCTTGGTACAGCCGGTGCGTGTGCTCTTTGTGTTTTTGGCGGCAGATAAGCTGTTGACTGTGTAGATACCTGGAACGCAGGCACTTGCCATTTTTGGAAGCAACTGGCTGGAATGAACGTTCCGGCCAGGACGTGATGGTTTCTACATCCACACTCACAGCAAACAACTCAATTTTAATTAAATGTTTGCGCTACGCTGAAAATAAATTAAAAGAATTCCTGGCAGACAACAACCTTGAGCTTTCGACCGGGCCAATACTAGTGATAACTCCACAACTCCCGGCCATGGCCATTGCGTGACTACGTTGTTGTTGCTGTAGCTGTTGTAGTTGGGATAACAGGTTCCCAGCTTATGCGCGTTTATCAGAAGAGTCCAAACAGCAGCAGCAACAACAGCAACAACTGTGATTCACTTGCAACAATGATGCTGATTCATGTCCCCAATGCTGAGTTTCTGCTCTTAAATATTACACGTTTTATGCTAACGCTTAATTATGTGCAATAACAAGTCTTTTCATTCAACTAAACAACAATCTTTTGTACTTAAAAATCATTTGCAAACGTCACCATCATCATTTTCTTGCAAGTTACTTCAGCAAAGCTTGCAGGCGACTTTGTGGCGTTTTACTCGCGTTTTTAGACGCGTGCGATTTCAGTTGCGCTGCGAGCTGTAGTAATACATTTTGTTTTTGTGTTTTTGATTGCATTTTTGGCGCATTGCTGGCTGCCGGCGTTGACTGCGCTGCTTTCGATTTCTTCTTTTGTTTGCTGCTTTGCCTCACAGCAGTGGTTGTTGTTGTTGTGGCCGCTGCTTTTTGCGCTGTCGGCGGCTTTTGTTGGTGTTGTTGTTGCTGTTGTTTTTGAGTTGTTGGCTTTAGACCAGCATTGATGTCTTTATTTTTGTTGTTCTTCTTCTTTTTCTGCTTACTCGCCACAGGCAGTGTTGTAGTTGTTATTGTTTCTGTTCTGGAAGTTGTTGCTATTGTTTCAGAGCGTTTTTTCGGCTTTTCCAGCGGCAGCATTGTGCTGTGTCCACAGAGCGAACAGTCGACAGCCTGTAAAATGAATTGTTGCCTGTTACAAAAGTGACATCAAGACAAAAGGATCTGATTCTGATTCGCTTACAATGTTGCTGGCCATGCGCTTCTTTAGCCATTTGGCGCGTTTTCTGGCCCCCGTGCTCAATGTGCCTCTTTGCCTCTTGGCCTTGTCCATGTCCAACCGGGCGATCAACCTTCGCCTTTTGGCATTGTTCGCCAAACGTTGTGGCTTCAATTGGAGCTGGTAGTTGCCATCGGTCCACTGATTGCCACAACGGCCGCACATCCGTGCCGTGCCCACGCAGTCCTCGGGCAATTGAACGTTGTGTCTGGCCAGCTTGCGACAGGTATTCCTATATAAACAATGCATATACAGAATTATATAAACAACACTCCATGGGTTAAACTCACGTGTAGTAGGATTTGAGCAAGCGCTCGGTGTGTGTGTGCGTGGAAAGCTCCTTGGCGCAGTTCCATAGTAGGTTGATGGACTTTTCTTCAGCCATTATGCCGGCTGATTACTGAAAATAATGAATTTTAATAATTTTAACTAATTTAGCGCGTTTCCTAAGCATAGACAGCAACTCACGTTGCACAACATGTAATTCACTGCATACTCTAAATAGTTAGTTGATTAAAGCTAATATTTACCTTGTACTGTTTTTCTAATTACTAACAACTTTGTTAATATAAGTATCTATTTACTTAAGTAGCAAAACAGTTTCTGTTTATTTTTGTTTTGGTCACCGACAGTTGCAATGTTCGCAGTGCTGCCAACTTTTTCTAATAGCAAAAAAACGAGCTGGCAGGCTTTGTTCGCGGAAGAAGCCCATTTTCATATTTTGATCATTGATGCTGTTGAGTGAGGAGCAAATTGCTTATGAGGAGTAACGTGTTCGCGAATGTCACACAAGATGGCGCTGTATCGCAACAGAAAATCGTTGCTAAATTTAAAGTTTAGGTAACGCGAATCGACAAAAGTTTTACAAAAAAACATCTGAAAATTTTAAAAATTCTAGCTACAAAATTAAAAAAGTTCTTTTCCCAATTACCTCTTTTTAATATAACCTCAAATGGTACGTTTTGCCAGATCGGAAAATTTAGCAGAGTGGCAACCTCTTGGGCAAAAACAGTGCTTCCACACCAGGACTGCCAACTTTTTAGAAGAAAAAATAGCAGAGATACCGACGCTTGCATATTTAAAATTTCAACGTCGCGAACGAGCGAAAAGAGAAGCGACGCGCACAATTTCGAATGACAAAGCATCCGTGAAAAGTGTGAAAAATTTGTTGGTAAAGTGAATTAAACTATATAGTAGTGGACTAAAATATATATTTAATAAAGTGCAAGTGAAAATAAATATATTTATAAGAAGTGCGCGCGCAATTTGCATTTTCACACGCATTTGCAAGAAACAGCAACAACAACAATGGACCCCTTCACTCAGGTAGTCAAGAGTAATATTAATCTCAAACAATGAAAATGCATTGTCTAACCATGTGAAATATGCAATTTATATATAATTTGTTGCAGCGCATGCTAGAAAAGGCCGAACAGCGCAGTCGCGCACTCGGCATAACCAATGCCAGCAAATTTCCACTGTCGGAATGCAGCTTGACGACGCCAGCGTCTGCGTCAACGTCAGCGGCAGCGCCAACGCCGAAGTCTGTTAATAGCAGCGGAAGCAGCAGCAGCAGCGGCGGCGGCGGCAGTAAAGTTGTTATCCTGGAGAAGACAACATTAGAGGCATCGCCCACAAAGCCGCTGCGTCATTATGCGGCCGTCAACAAGGAGAATATGGAAATGGGAATTGAGATAAACATAACCACTGCTCAGCCAATTGGGGTAAGTTTCTTTTTACGCTTTGTTTTTGCATCTGTGCATTTTTGGTGGTTGTATTTTTTCCTTACTTTGCTTTGTCTTTGTCTCTGTTTTTGCTACATGTATGTGTATGTGTATGTGTGTGTGTGTTTGTTTGTGTATTTTACGCGCGCTGTCGCTGCTTTTAGGTGCAAGTTGAAATTCAGGAGCAGGACATGACCGACGAGGATGGGGATGAGGATGTGGATGAGGCAACTACAGCTGCAGCTGGGGAGGAGGCACAGGCAATGCTGGTGAATCAACCGTTGGCCCGACTCCGAGATACCTCGCGCAATCGTCTGCAGCGCATGGGCGCACTGTACTCCAACGCGGATGATCTGTCCTCGCCCATACATCGCACCGAGGCGCAGTTCCATGCCGGCGACGATGATGTGGACGCGAATCGCAGTCCGCGCAAGGGCAAACAACGCTTTGGCAAACTGGCAGCGTTGGCGGACACAATCAATCAGTGGGAGGATGATACGGCACATCATGATGTGCAGCGACCGCTGCTGGATGCAGTGCCTCCGCCCAAACCAGACTTGCCCAGTCGTCCAACTGCCGAGCCGACATCCAAGGCGGTCGTAGCTGATGCCGCCAGCAATAAAACAAAGCAATTGAAATGGGATCCTAAGGTATTGAGCTCATTGGAGGCACAAGGTTTTCAACGACGCGAATCCTCAACGCTTAAACATACATATGATTATGCCAAACAGGAAGAAGTGACATCTTCGACAACGACGACATCGACGACGACGACGACGTCAGCTGCCAGGCCGCCAGTGCCGGAGAAATCGACGACGGTCAGCAAAGTGGCCAAGACATTCAGCCATGTGGTCACAGCAGCGCCTTCAGGCGCCAAATCCTCCTCAGCGCCTGCAGCAAGTGTCAAGTCTGGTTTGGTATCCGGCCGTGCAGCCATCTTTGAGAATAAGGCCAATGGAGGCATCTCCTCGCAGGCGGCACAACGCAACCAAAAGGATCCCTGCGAGCTTTCGCTAAAGGACCGCATGAAGCTCTTTGAAACGGGCAATTCCAAAGCCATGCTGCCCAAGGCGCCCATAGGCACGTCGCCCAGCATCAGCCAGATCCGAGCAGCAGCCGAGGAGGAGGCAAAGGGTAAGCTGGACTACTCGCCCATGACAATAGTTTTCCCTCTATCTCTGTTTGATCTTCCAGCCCATGCTGCTGCAGTGCATCCAGTTACAGCAGCCGCACAGATTCAAACCAAGCCCAAGCCCGAGAGCAAGCTGCGCGACAAGGTGGCCGCCTTGGTGGCCTCGGCACAATCCAGTGCTGAGAATCGCATCAAGGACATTGATCGTCAGCGGCAGGAGGATATGCAAATCATTGCCAATCGTTTTAACAAACAAAAGGAGATCTTCCAAACAGAGACAACAACGACTCCAATTGTTAGAGCTCCACCAGCTCCGCCAGCAGGCAGTAAAGTGGTGCGTCCAACGCCGCCACCGCCACCACCGCCCATGGCAATCTCCAGCAGCAAGCGACGATCACGTAAGACCCATTAGGATTAGGATATGTTGTGTAGCTTTATTTTAACTGAAATTAATTTGCATTTACAGCTGGCGATGTTGCCATTGATGAGGAATCGAAGCGTGCACGCAAATCTCAACAGGATCGCTTGTATCCCGCTTTATCTGAACTGGACTCCAGTGATGACAACTGCTGTGCGACGACGGCAACGGCTTCCGTTAACGATGATGATAGCGAGGATGAAAGGTGCGCCGACAAATGCTACTCCTGTCTGCTATTTCTGCTCTGCATTGAATAGAATCTATATATACATTCTACCATCCATATCTACTCCTTATATTCCTCTTCCTTCCTGTCCTACTCCTTTACCTTCTCCCAATCGTAATTACTCCACCTGCTCCTGCTCCTTATCCCAATCCTTGAGACTGATTTTAGTACTTAAGACGCATAGCTTTAAAAACAAACTAACTTTAGACAAGGCTCAAATAAATACATGACGCTGCTTAAACTAATCTCTAATATATATGCTCTTTTATTTGTAGTTGCATGGATGATGAGTCGGTTGAGGACGCGGATCAGTCACAGACTGAGGACAGCAGCTCAGGCATGTGCAACGGCAGCCTTGGTCGTGCAATTCTGCACACTGTGCAACGCAATGAGGCAGAGATGCAACAACAACAACAGCAGCAACAACAAATGGGCAAAAAGGTGAGTTCAGGTAGAAAATCTATAGCACAGCGGGTGATCCTTAATTGTCTTCATTGCAGGTACACTACGCCGAACAGGATCATTATTATAGTCAGGATAGCTCAATATATTCCTCGGGCGGTATTGATGATTATCTGGACGAGGCGCTGGGCGGTGACTACGGCAGCACCCAGGACGAGGACGATGATAGCGAGGATGAGCACAATGCCAGTCACTTGTCACTAGGCGTAAGTACTATAAAGTACATATATTCTTGAACAGTATCCTTTATTGAATTATTTCTGTATTTCCGAAGCAGAGCAAGGGCACCACTGCCTCCAATAGCTTCTCCTATCGCCGACCATCGGGAGCAGGCGCCTCCAGCTCGTCAGCCTGTGAGGCTCTTGAGGAGCATCGTGAGATGATGGATGTGCAGACGCCGCTACTGAACGGCGCACAGCCTGTGAAGTCCGAGCTGAGCGTTAACCAGGACAATGATAATTTGGTGACATTGGTGCACACCGTTAGCTTCTATCGTCGCCAGCAGACAGCGAATGTTAGTAAACTCAAAGGAAATCCCTATTGAAAAAGTAAATCTTAATGTAATCCCTATCTTAACAGAGCTCCAACTCGACGCCAGTACGTAAGATTTGTCGGGAGCAGCAGGTGATGCGTTCTGCGTTAACTGCCGATTGCCATGCCAAGCACAAGCTGGAATATGACTCACCACAGCAGGGAGAGCCTGCCGAGCATTGCCGTGAAGAGGACGACGAGCAGATGAGCGCACGCGAGTCGAATGAGGCGTCACAGGCGCAGGACAAGATCAAGAAGCTTCTGAGCGAAGTGTGCAAACAACAGCAGGTCATAGGTCAAGCCAGTCAAGCGCTTAATCTCTGCGCTGCCACCGTCGAGTTTTCCGGCTCCACAGAATCCGTTGAAGGCGAGCGTTATCTGCTGCTAGCAAGTAAGTCGATTTAATTCTATCACTTGTTGATCTCCAACTAATCTCTGTGTTGTGCAGCTCATCGGCGTCAGGCCTGCTTGGATGAAGTGCAGCGTTTGCGCGTCGAGAGCAGCGTTCGTCCCGTGGGCGCACCCAAGGAGAAGGGTCTGTTGACCGTCAAGGAAATCACTTTACCGCTGAGACAGGAGTACGTACGCAAAATGGCCACGGGCAACAACAATGGCCATCATTTGGTCTGCCTGCTAAAGTACAATGAGCATGTGCTGGCCACCAAGACGGTGCCCACAATGCCTGGACTGCTATCCGTCAAATTTCCCGATGTGCTGCAGCTTAGCAATGTCTATGCGGACTTTCGGGTAAGCTCAGGTTTTAGTTTTTCTCTTCAAGCAATCTTTTAGACCCTGCACTTAAAATGAAAGCAGCTAATTGTGTGTTCAAGGCAAAAGGAGGCATCTGCAGCCCCAGAAAGTATATATATTTTTAATCAATATCTAGATCTCAGACTAATCAATGATATAAATGCAGGGTCTCACACAGTCGTGCTCGCTCGACTGTAGCCATTCCCTATTAGTTCTTACTACAGTTTTCTCTCCCCTCCACAGATAACACTCGAGATTTATGGCATGGTGGCACAGCGGGATCAATTGCCACATGAGCTCAAGTATCACATCAATCTGAACAAAAAGGGCGGCAATAAAACACCCAAAAAGAAGGGCGGCGAGAATCGTTTGGTCATGCCACCGGTGCAGAGTCCAGCGGGTCCACATGTGGTGCGTACACCACAGCTGGTGCAATATGGTTTCGCCATCTTCTCGCTGCGTGAGATTCAGCGCACCAGTTGGACACTGACGCAAGTGTTGGGCGTGAGTCCATTAGATGGCACCGTGCACATGAAGGTTAACTGTGAGCTGTCGGTGAGTGTGGAGTACCAGGGATTCCTTACCATGTTCGAGGATATATCCGGCTTTGGCGCCTGGCATCGTCGCTGGTGCTATCTAAACGGCTCCGTTATCAACTACTGGAAGTATCCAGATGATGAGAAGAAGAAGACGCCCATGGGCAGCATCGATTTAAATGCTTGCATCTCACAAAAAGTGGGAACAGCATCGCGTGACATTTGTGCCCGTTTCAACACAATGCTGCTGGAGTGTGAGCGTCCGGCATTGGACACCGATCAAGAATCGTTGATTATAGTGCCCAATGGACGCACAACAATTGTGCGTCATCTGCTCTCCGCTGACACAAAGGAGGAGCGCGAGGAATGGACTGCCTACCTGAACAAGGCGCTGACACTGCTGCGCGCCTGGGGAACAAATCATTGAGGCGATGAATCATTAGAGCAGCAGCAGCAATCGCATCATTTGGGGCGGGGTTTTTTTATGTTTTCAGTTTTATGTTTTAGTTTATTTTATACGTTTACTTTTTTTAATTAATTCGCCTTATATGTTGTCCACTTCAATCAACTGTAAGACTATATAACTGTCGTAACTGTATTCAATATGCTCAACGTTATCAACTGTATTTATATAATCCGACTTCAAGCTAAAAGTATTTGTTGAGTGTCACAAATTATATGTATAAAGATGAGAAAAACAACCTAATTCTTGTTTATTTAAAAACCAAATTGATTTAGGGAACTTGCTCTATACACGGGTTAAGTTTTATTAAATACGTTTCACTATACACATACACATATAATTTAAACTGTTTTTTTCTTTTGGTTATATTTCTGTTATTGTAGGAGTATATTTTTAATTGGATGTTTGTCTTTCAGGTGGTTGTTGTAGGTTGTACAAGTAGCCGTGGCTCTTGTCAGGTAGTCTCTGGTGTTTTGCCTTTTTCAAATTGACATTATACAGTATACATTGTTATAATGCGGTGACAATTTGGCTTAAAGGCTATCTACAAAAATTGAATATTTACTGTGTCTTTTTGTGTTCATTTTGTGTGTTTATTTTGCAGTTAAAAAGTGTGCAATTCATTTACTTGCATTTCATTTTATGTTAATTCATCTATTTCACAACAATTATACGTATTATAGACGTACAGATATATATGTATAGTTTATATATTTCAGTTAAATTGTAAATATTTCAAAATAACGACAACTTGCCTCAGATATGATTGCAATCTTTAATTGATTTATGTATTGTTTCGGTATGTGTGTGTGTGTTTAGTATTTATGTATGTACATAATGTTGAAGCAACACATTCATTAGAAATATATACATAAAGCTGAATACAGTGATTACTCGAAAAGAAATTTCCATAATTAAATGTTATAATATTCAATTCTTAAAGAAATTTCTTCTTTTTTTTTAATTATTCATACTTTGCGAGTTTTCACTGTAATAGAGTGATTGACATATTATTGCTACTGTTACAGATATTTCTGCTGATGTTTTCAACTGATTTTCGGAATTTTATAAAGCGTCCAACTGTTTCCCCCTGAATCTTTTTATATTGTTAGGTAAAAGTATAATATTCTATTTCTGGAATGTTGTTTGTATTATGTGTATTTTAGAAAGATTCGACAGTTGAAAGAAATTAAAAAAAGAAGAAACGTTTAGTGCTAAATAACATTTGCTCTATATATATACTCGTATATATGTCAACATACTTATTATATGCTTGGCTATAATACTGAAGGATTATGTATAGTTTAATAGGTAGTATGTCCGCAATGGACTTAAACAATTTTCAACTACTTTATGTTAGTTCATTTTTAAGAAGTGTTAACTGTTATTGTTTTTGTTGATGTTCTTGTTCTTGTTCTTGTTGTTGTTGTCGCAAAAGAATAGAGATAAAGCTAAATTTCGATCCAAGTCTTTGTCTTTTCGTTTTATCAATTACTCAACTTACGCACTATAATCTATAATTTTGTTCAGGCCAATATATAAAATTGAAAAAATAACTGCCTAAGCTTAATTTATTGTATTATGTGGTGTATTGTGTATGTAGGTATTTTTAAAATTTAACACATTTCACTTAAATCTACAACAAAAGCACATAACAAAAAACAATGTAATAAATTAAATTAAAAACACTTTTCAAAAATGATATGCATTAAAAATAAAGTAAATAAAAGGGCGACGCAAGCTGCGTGTGGAGTGAAGTGGAGTGTGTGGATTGTGTGGATGGTGTGGAGGTTGTAAATTGTGTAGGGTGTGTGTATTGGGTGGTTTGTGCATGGGCTATGTGTGGAGTGTATTTGTAAATGTGTTGCTCTCTTCATGGATTAACAGCGACGCTGTTGTCAACTCCTCCGCCTCCGCCTGCACCAACGCTGCCCGCGACGCTGCCTCTGTTGCTGGCGCTCACCACTTGCGCATTCTGTCGCCGCAAATCGGAACCTGTGGCCGCCGTGATGAGCGTGCCCACAATCAGCATGACCGCCATGGCCACGTTCGCTGGAACATCTCCATATGAATAGAACAGTTCCGAGTAGAAGAGTGTAAAGCAAATGCCAAACGTCTGCGCCGAGGCATTTAACAGACCCGATGACGTGCCTTCCGGTTCCGGGAATGTTAACTCCGCACCGAATTCAAAGCCCACGGGCAGATAGCCAGTCATAAAGAAGCTGCATTCAACACACACATTAAGTTAAGAGCTGTCATTTGGGAGTTAATGCCAACGGAACACTCTTACCCCAACAGCGAGGCGGTTAAATAAACCACAGCAATGTGTCCCGTGTCCAAAGTGAAGGTAAATATCCACATGCCAACCATAGAGAGCGCGTAAACCGCCAACGTAGTCTCTCTGCAATTTAAAGCAAGTAAAAAAGTTACAGTTGAGTGTTCACATTTGTGAGATACCCAGTACCCTAAATAACTTAACTAACTTCTCTTTATATAATTCGATCGTGAAAAAACTTTAAAGTAGACTTCATCTACAATTATATTTCTTTATCTTAAATTAAAATTGATTGAAATATAATATAATTGTAAGTCTTACGTTCTTATTGCATAATTGCATTGAAATTCTTATTATTCTGTTTTTAGTCGCCAACAACATACATTACCACAAAGTTATTAACCCCCATAACCCTTTTGAGTATCGGGTATAAAAAGTCATTAAAGTTTCGCATGCAGCTGAAAGTTGTGCAGCACACGGCGTATGCGTAATGAGCAAACTCATGGAAATTAATTGTTTGGCACTTACTTGAATTTGTGCGTCTTATCCAGCACAATGCCAGAAACAACAGATCCCAACATGCCCGCCAGCACAATGCTCAGTCCAATGCGACCCGTGTCGACCTCATGACCTGGATAATACTTGAGCACCACCTGCAAGCATGAAGAGCAACCACAATGCGGTTTAGTTGCTGTTAAAGTACGTTTAAAAGTTTGCACACTGTACCGGATTGAGGAGCGTGGAAATGGCATAGAAAACGCCCACATTGATGCCATAGGAGAGCAGCAGGAAGATGAAATTCCGATTGGTCATCAGATTCTTTAGGGATTGCATAAAGCTGACCTGCAGCTCGGCATTCCCCTCCAAACGCTGTGACGTCTCCTGGGCAGCTGATGGCGGTGTCGGCGGCTTATCCTGGAAAACTTTAAAGGGGAATTTCATTATTAAATTTAACACCAAAACACGATTTTTTATTTTTATAAATTTTTTAGACAAGTAAAGTTTTTTAAAAAATGAAAATATTCATAGCTATATTAATAAAAGTAAAAAACCATTTTATTTTCTCAATTGTTTTAATTTTCCTTATTTTTTATACACCTATAAAGTTTTCGAAAAATTCAATAAATTGCTAATTTTCTAACTAAAGATTATGACTTTCTATGTTCTTAATATTTTAGTCAAAGTCTCCGACAGTAATAAGTATATAGATAATTTTAAAATAATTGTACTTACAGAGTATCATGAGTACAAGCAGTATGCTAGTAAGTCCTGCCACCAGATAGAACATCATTTGAAGATCTTTGCCCACCGTCTCCAGGCTCTCAGAGTTGGGCACCAGCATCGGAGGCAAAACAAATCCAATGGCCACGCCCAGCTGTAAAATATACAAGAAGAAGAATTATATTTTTGGGTTAGAAAACTTGGTCTAAATAAAACGCATCCGCTTCCGTTTCGTGTATCCGTTTTGGTTCCCATTTTCAGTTCTATTTCCATTTTTGAGTCTGGATTTATTTACGATGCAATTTGATTTATGTGTGTGTCGTGCCCCATTGTTGATGCCACAGTTGCACTGACAGTTTTTGCATTTGTTGTTTGTTGTTTTCGTCAAAGTTTTTCGCGCCATTTCGTTGGCTAGCAACAAATTTGCCAGTCCAGCTGTTGTGAGACCACTTGGGTCATGAATTTGTTGCCCGTTTTTCTGCAGTTATACCCTGTATTCATAATGACAGCCTAAGGGATATACTGATGTTTTCCCTAGCCTCTAGTAACATTCCCAATCATATCAGAAAGTTCTCATAAATTCTAATTTTTTCCAGCTAAGTACAGAGTATCTTTCAAGCCCATCACTTGCTACTGCTTCAGACTTACTCTTTTTTCAGCTTTAATTTGTTTATGTGCAATATTTTTTGGCCTATAAATAAGATTTAGTGAAACGCACGCAAATAACTTTTGACAGCGATTTGAAAATTGCATTAAAGTTGAGTGCAATTCAAATTTATTCATGAATGGCTCCGTTAAGCTCTATTTCATGGTATGAGTTTTGGATTATACTAATTTATGTGAGCCGCTTATTAAACATATGGAGCTGTCTGTCTGTAAAATGCACAATTGTTTATATATACTTTGATAACCTAATAAGTAGTTTTCTTTTCTCGTTATAACCAGTTCTAATTGACATAAGGTTCTTAATGCTTTGATTCTTTTATGGAATAATTTGCTATTTATACTTGTAAGGCTTTAATTTCTGATTTGTGATTTCAAGTTGTTTTCTCAAGTGAAAGCCACCAAGATATTAGTATACAGTGCAGTGCTTTGGGAATTCAGTCAATTTCGCGAAATTGTCAATGCATCAATTTGCATAAATTAAATTCAAAAGCAACGTCGAAATAATGTAGTCAACTTGAGGCTTTGCTTTGACTTGAGGTGCAGAAAAAGACGCTTGAGCCGGAGCAAGAGCTTGACAATGCCGGAGAACGAAGAACGGGGAACTAGAGAAATGTAATGCCCACTAGAGAAATTGAACAGCTATGGAACCGCACTAAAGAAAATAAACACAGGATGTTTTTGAACGGCATCGTCGGAGGAAAAAAAAATAAGTGGATAGGAACGCAAGAGGTTTATCCATTTCCTGGCTTGTTTACACATGCTGTGTTCTCTCTCTCTCTCTCTCTCTCTCTCTCTCTCTCTCTCTCTCTTTTCAAGTTGTTGTTGCAACTAGCTACAAAAATACCTTAAAAAAAGGCGAAGAAAAAGAAACCATGTTTGTTCAGCACTTTGGCAACGGCAACGTCAGGAGGCAAAGCCAAAACTCGTGCTCAGAGCTGTTTCTCTAGCAAATCCGCATGTAAGGATTCAGTGGCAAGTGGATGTGCCCGTGGCGTTGTCCTTGCCAGATAAGGCAACCCTGGCGAATCATTGCAAGCGAGCGGGGACATGTGGCATGTGGCATGAGGCATGTACGTTGCGTTCAATGTCAAAAGCTATGCGCGTAGTATCAATTGCTGTTCCCTGCTGCGTTATTTGGTTTAGTTTCTAGTCGGCGCTTTTAGACCATGTGCTTAAAAACTAAAAGTGTATATTAGGTTTGCAAAAAAAAGAATGTGCATAAGTTTACATAAATTCTTGATCAGCAACAAAATTCCAGTCAATATCCAACTAAACAACTATCTGTCTGACTGTCCGCCTCACTGTCTGAACAAATAGAATTCCAAAATTATACGAACTAAAGACATTGCACATTAAAAAAAATGAAAAAAAGGAGTAATTATAAAACTAGAACCTTGATTTTTGGCACATATGATATATACTGTAGTACAAATTTTGTTTTTAAATTTTATCATGATTGACTAATTGAATTGCAAGTTATTTAAGAATTAATAATACACGGGCCAAAAAAAGAAGAAGAAGCTTGCTCTTGTTTATAGTGTGGGTTTTATTTTCAGATTTAGTACAGGGTCGCTCACAGTCAAGTTCTTCTACAGCAGTACTCTTTACTAGTTGGCTTAGTTTCTAGTCAGCATTTTTATTTTTTTTTTAGATGGAACTTCGTGTTGACATTTTAACATAGACGGTGGCAAGTGGCAAAGTCACTAAAACTAACATTTGCATTTCTCGTTTTCTCCATTTGAGCAGCAGCCACTTGACCTCAGACTCAGACTGCGACTAAGACTGAGAATGCAGTGTAGTGCAGTGTAAAAGCACTGCAGGTGGTACATTGACTATTCGACAACACTGTATTGTGTGGCACACAATGACAGGCCCATATTTGTGACATGCACATCCCATTGAGACTTCCTGCTGGGCCGAGAGACTGATAGAGAGAGAGAGAGGGAGAGAGAGAGGGAGAGTGAGAGAAAAAGAGAGAGAGAGAGAGAGAGAGGGAGATCCTGGCGAACAACAAGCGGAAATTATATCAGCATTAAAAGATGTGCTAACCCCTCTCTATCCCCTCTATCCACTAGCCTCCTCCCCCCCTTCCCCCTCTTGCTTATCAGCTCTAATGGCATTGCAAGCAATACTAATTGCTTTGCTTTGTTCAGCGTCCATTAACTAACTGTGGGCCAATTGTTAATTGTTAAAAGTCATAGTTCAAATGAGAAAATGTGTGAAAAGTTGCACACACAAAAGTGCAAACTAAACTAACTGCAACAAATCATAAAAAGCTAGTTTTCTCATATGTTTTGGTTAAAATAATTAAAAAAGGAAAATCCAAGTACAGTATATTACTTCAAAACTAACTCGGCTAATAAGAGATTATCTTCTTAAATAAATATGTGGTTGCTTAAAACTTTATTATTTGTTATAAATCTGGGAATTCAAATAATTGGATAACTCTCAATGGATATAAGGACATAGAATCTGATATGGATTCGCAATATTTTTAAGCGATTCATCAAGCAGATCAGAGAGAGAAAGAGCTAATGTCATTTATAAAGAATTAAATCCTTTACTCATAGCTTTAATATAGTATTTTAGTTGCAATACAAAAATTCTCTAAGGATTGAATAAAGAAATTAACAAAGTAATAAGTAATTATATATACATTTTCATATTTTTATTGGAGCTAGAATTTTAAATCAGACATCAATGTTATTATAATTTCAACATTCACTACTTAAATTAGATCGACAGAGTTCAGGACACTTTTATTTATTATATTTTTATCCATTATTCATCACGCAATTTATGCAATCTCCTATCATATATATATCAGGCTCAGCCACAGGCTCCGGTATTGGATTGGCTGTAGACAGAAGACATTCAATTGTACAAGTCGTAATTGTTTAATCAGATAGAAATCATTATTACACTTACCATGAGTCAGAGCGAAAAGAGAACACACAGCGAACACACAGATAGTGACAAAGGAGAAGACCTTCATGATTGTTGATTGTTCTTCAAAGACTTGATTGAAACTGTAGCTGTTTAGGAATCAGCCTCTTTATATACGCAATTCATGAAAAAGCCCACTCTTGCATCCACATCATCTTATCAATTTAGTAGCGAAATTGGAAAGTTCTAATACACGGGAATTTACCGGTAAATACCCAAATTTTAAAAATTTTTCAAAAAATTCCCAGAAATTCCAACGTTGTATTTTTAAATTTAAAAAAATCAAACTTTGTAGGAAAAACTTCCACTACAACTGTGTTGTCAATAATTGTGTTATGCAAATTGAAAGTTACAAATTATGTCAATATTTAGCTATAGTTTTAAAAATCATTTCAAATTTTTTAAAATTTTTCACTTAAATTTTATATAACATATATTTACAACTGAGTTTTCATTTAAGCCGTGAATTCAATATTGAATTTCAAGTATTGTAGAATTGCATTAATTAATGGTATCTTTTTAGCATGAATTATTCAGGCAATTACGCATACGCCACGTATGCTGGCGACTTATTGGCGTACACTGCAACGGGCACAACATTTTGGCCACATTTTAATTACTTTGTGTGCAGTCAGTGTTGCGAAGACTGTAGACCATTGCATGTGGTCCAGGAGGAGAGGAGGAGTAGAAGAGAGGAGGGTAAACAAGTTGTGCGGTTGAGTTGACCTCAAAGTGACATTTATACGCCCACTTCAGGCACAATTCACTTAAAATTGCAAGTTATGCAAGAGTCAATATAACACATCATCGGACTAGTGAATGAAGAAGAGAACACTGAAACTTTCTCTTGTTTTGAGTTTACATTTTATTTTCAGATTAAGTACAGGGTCGCTCACAGTCAAGTTTTCTACTGCAGTACTCTTTACTAGTTGGCTTAGTTTCTAGTCAGCATTTTTATTTTTTTTTTAGATGGAACTTCGTGTTGACATTTTAACATAGACGGTGGCAAGTGGCAAAGTCACTAAAACTAACATTTGCATTTCTCGTTTTCTCCATTTGAGCAGCAGCCACTTGACCTCAGACTCAGACTGCGACTAAGACTGAGAATGCAGTGTAGTGCAGTGTAAAAGCACTGCAGGTGGTACATTGACTATTCGACAACACTGTATTGTGTGGCACACAATGACAGGCCCATATTTGTGACATGCACATCCCATTGAGACTTCCTGCTGGGCCGAGAGACTGATAGAGAGAGAGAGAGGGAGAGAGAGAGGGAGAGTGAGAGAAAAAGAGAGAGAGAGAGAGAGAGAGAGGGAGTTCCTGGCGAACAACAAGCGGAAATTATAAGCCTTTTCAACGTCACTGGAGCGTAGGGTAAATATGACAGCACACACAACATACACACACAGACACACACACAGAGCACACAGCACATACACACACCTGCTTCTGTTGCATATTTGCACTTTCATTCGTGAGTTCAGGTGAGTTGATGTTGCCCCCATTTCGACTCAGCTGCAACACGTTGCACGTGAGTACATTATGCGCTCATAAATCAGCATTAAAAGATTTGCTAACCCCTCTCTATCCCCTCTATCCACTAGCCTCCTCCCCCCCTTCCCCCTCTTGCTTATCAGCTCTAATGGCATTGCAAGCAATACTAATTGCTTTGCTTTGTTCAGCGTCCATTAACTAACTGTGGGCCAATTGTTAATTGTTAAAAGTCATAGTTCAAATGAGAAAATGTGTGAAAAGTTGCACACACAAAAGTGCAAACTAAACTAACTGCAACAAATCATAAAAAGCTAGTTTTCTCATATGTTTTGGTTAAAATAATTAAAAAAGGAAAATCCAAGTACAGTATATTAATTCAAAACTAACTCGGCTAATAAGAGATTATCTTCTTAAATAAATATGTGGTTGCTTAAAACTTTATTATTTGTTATAAATCTGGGAATTCAAATTATTGGATAACTCTCAATGGATATAAGGACATAGAATCTGATATGGATTCGCAATTTTTTTAAGCGATTCATCAAGCAGATCAGAGAGAGAAAGAGCTAATGTCATTTATAAAGAATTAAATCCTTTACTCATAGCTTTAATATAGTATTTTAGTTGCAATACAAAAATTCTCTAAGGATTGAATAAAGAAATTAACAAAGTAATAAGTAATTATATATACATTTTCATATTTTTATTGGAGCTAGAATTTTAAATCAGACATCAATGTTATTATAATTTCAACATTCACTACTTAAATTAGATCGACAGAGTTCAGGACACTTTTATTTATTATATTTTTATTCATTATTCATCACGCATTTTATGCAATCTCCTATCATATATATATCAGGCTCAGCCACAGGCTCCGGTATTGGATTGGCTGTAGACAGAAGACATTCAATTGTACAAGTCGTAATTGTTTAATCAGATAGAAATCATTATTACACTTACCATGAGTCAGAGCGAAAAGAGAACACACAGCGAACACACAGATAGTGACAAAGGAGAAGACCTTCATGATTGTTGATTGTTCTTCAAAGACTTGATTGAAACTGTAGCTGTTTAGGAATCAGCCTCTTTATATACGCAATTCATGAAAAAGCCCACTCTTGCATCCACATCATCTTATCAATTTAGTAGCGAAATTGGAAAGTTCTAATACACGGGAATTTACCGGTAAATACCCAAATTTTAAAAATTTTTCAAAAAATTCCCAGAAATTCCAACGTTGTATTTTTAAATTTAAAAAAATCAAACTTTGTAGGAAAAACTTCCACTACAACTGTGTTGTCAATAATTGTGTTATGCAAATTGAAAGTTACAAATTATGTCAATATTTAGCTATAGTTTTAAAAATCATTTCAAATTTTTTAAAATTTTTCACTTAAATTTTATATAACATATATTTACAACTGAGTTTTCATTTAAGCCGTGAATTCAATATTGAATTTCAAGTATTGTAGAATTGCATTAATTAATGGTATCTTTTTAGCATGAATTATTCAGGCAATTACGCATACGCCACGTATGCTGGCGACTTATTGGCGTACACTGCAACGGGCACAACATTTTGGCCACATTTTAATTACTTTGTGTGCAGTCAGTGTTGCGAAGACTGTAGACCATTGCATGTGGTCCAGGAGGAGAGGAGGAGTAGAAGAGAGGAGGGTAAACAAGTTGTGCGGTTGAGTTGACCTCAAAGTGACATTTATACGCCCACTTCAGGCACAATTCACTTAAAATTGCAAGTTATGCAAGAGTCAATATAACACATCATCGGACTAGTGAATGAAGAAGAGAACACTGAAACTTTCTCTTGTTTTGAGTTTACATTTTATTTTCAGATTAAGTACAGGGTCGCTCACAGTCAAGTTTTCTACTGCAGTACTCTTTACTAGTTGGCTTAGTTTCTAGTCAGCATTTTTATTTTTTTTTTAGATGGAACTTCGTGTTGACATTTTAACATAGACGGTGGCAAGTGGCAAAGTCACTAAAACTAACATTTGCATTTCTCGTTTTCTCCATTTGAGCAGCAGCCACTTGACCTCAGACTCAGACTGCGACTAAGACTGAGAATGCAGTGTAGTGCAGTGTAAAAGCACTGCAGGTGGTACATTGACTATTCGACAACACTGTATTGTGTGGCACACAATGACAGGCCCATATTTGTGACATGCACATCCCATTGAGACTTCCTGCTGGGCCGAGAGACTGATAGAGAGAGAGAGAGGGAGAGAGAGAGGGAGAGTGAGAGAAAAAGAGAGAGAGAGAGAGAGAGAGAGGGAGTTCCTGGCGAACAACAAGCGGAAATTATAAGCCTTTTCAACGTCACTGGAGCGTAGGGTAAATATGACAGCACACACAACATACACACACAGACACACACACAGAGCACACAGCACATACACACACCTGCTTCTGTTGCATATTTGCACTTTCATTCGTGAGTTCAGGTGAGTTGATGTTGCCCCCATTTCGACTCAGCTGCAACACGTTGCACGTGAGTACATTATGCGCTCATAAATCAGCATTAAAAGATTTGCTAACCCCTCTCTATCCCCTCTATCCACTAGCCTCCTCCCCCCCTTCCCCCTCTTGCTTATCAGCTCTAATGGCATTGCAAGCAATACTAATTGCTTTGCTTTGTTCAGCGTCCATTAACTAACTGTGGGCCAATTGTTAATTGTTAAAAGTCATAGTTCAAATGAGAAAATGTGTGAAAAGTTGCACACACAAAAGTGCAAACTGGGGGGGGGGGGGGGGGGGGGAAAAAGCTAGTTTTCTCATATGTTTTGGTTAAAATAATTAAAAAAGGAAAATCCAAGTACAGTATATTCATTCAAAACTAACTCGGCTAATAAGAGATTATCTTCTTAAATAAATATGTGGTTGCTTAAAACTTTATTATTTGTTATAAATCTGGGAATTCAAATTATTGGATAACTCTCAATGGATATAAGGACATAGAATCTGATATGGATTCGCAATTTTTTTAAGCGATTCATCAAGCAGATCAGAGAGAGAAAGAGCTAATGTCATTTATAAAGAATTAAATCCTTTACTCATAGCTTTAATATAGTATTTTAGTTGCAATACAAAAATTCTCTAAGGATTGAATAAAGAAATTAACAAAGTAATAAGTAATTATATATACATTTTCATATTTTTATTGGAGCTAGAATTTTAAATCAGACATCAATGTTATTATAATTTCAACATTCACTACTTAAATTAGATCGACAGAGTTCAGGACACTTTTATTTATTATATTTTTATTCATTATTCATCACGCATTTTATGCAATCTCCTATCATATATATATCAGGCTCAGCCACAGGCTCCGGTATTGGATTGGCTGTAGACAGAAGACATTCAATTGTACAAGTCGTAATTGTTTAATCAGATAGAAATCATTATTACACTTACCATGAGTCAGAGCGAAAAGAGAACACACAGCGAACACACAGATAGTGACAAAGGAGAAGACCTTCATGATTGTTGATTGTTCTTCAAAGACTTGATTGAAACTGTAGCTGTTTAGGAATCAGCCTCTTTATATACGCAATTCATGAAAAAGCCCACTCTTGCATCCACATCATCTTATCAATTTAGTAGCGAAATTGGAAAGTTCTAATACACGGGAATTTACCGGTAAATACCCAAATTTTAAAAATTTTTCAAAAAATTCCCAGAAATTCCAACGTTGTATTTTTAAATTTAAAAAAATCAAACTTTGTAGGAAAAACTTCCACTACAACTGTGTTGTCAATAATTGTGTTATGCAAATTGAAAGTTACAAATTATGTCAATATTTAGCTATAGTTTTAAAAATCATTTCAAATTTTTTAAAATTTTTCACTTAAATTTTATATAACATATATTTACAACTGAGTTTTCATTTAAGCCGTGAATTCAATATTGAATTTCAAGTATTGTAGAATTGCATTAATTAATGGTATCTTTTTAGCATGAATTATTCAGGCAATTACGCATACGCCACGTATGCTGGCGACTTATTGGCGTACACTGCAACGGGCACAACATTTTGGCCACATTTTAATTACTTTGTGTGCAGTCAGTGTTGCGAAGACTGTAGACCATTGCATGTGGTCCAGGAGGAGAGGAGGAGTAGAAGAGAGGAGGGTAAACAAGTTGTGCGGTTGAGTTGACCTCAAAGTGACATTTATACGCCCACTTCAGGCACAATTCACTTAAGCATTGCGAATACGAGTACGAGTACGAATGAGAAAGTGAATGTGAATGTGAATATTGGATAGGTCAATTCATTTTGTTTTCACAGTTGAATAAATTGCAGCTGTGTTGACAGACTGCATCGTCGGTTTGCTTAGTTCTATTTAACTTTTATCTCTTTTCTACAACTTCTTCTTCTTCTCTTCTTTTTTGGCAATTTCATGATTGCATGCATCGTATAACCGAGAGTAGGAGAGAGAGAGAGAGAGGGAGCTTCTACTTCCGTTAGCCGGAAATGATAACGATAAAAAAGATGGAGTGTGAAAGCGTAAATGCCAGTTTGACATGTCAGTGCAGTGCAAGTTTTTGGCATCAATCTGGCCAAAAAGCTGCTCGCTTTTGGCTCTGCCTTTTTCTTGTTCATGCAAATTTTTACTGACTTACTGAGCACACTCATCTAATTCCCCTTTCTCCTCTCTCACTCTCTGACAGTGCTACGACTAATAAAGTTAGACAACATGCACATGGTGCGTATACGTAATTTACGCATTCCTCTTGCTTACCTGATTGCCAAAAACGCCCACACTCGTGGCTGATGATACTTGATCGGGTCCAAACCAAACTGCAGCCAATCTCGCAGGCAGTGATAATATGCAAACCTATAAAGATAAAATATATTTTAAAAAAATATATATTTTAAACTCTTTCGAAAAATCATTAAATAAAATTTACTTGCTTATTTTTTAGTTTATAGATTAATTTTATACAATATAAAATTGATTGTGAAATTATTAATATTCTTTTTTTTGTAAAATATTAAATACATAAAAAATAAATTTGAAAAAAAAATGTCTAAATAAATATTTTAACAATATTTTACATATTTGCAAATAATATAGAGTTCGATTTTACCTGAGCCAGAGCAACAATTGCCTGTCCTATGAAGCTGACATAGAAGAGGGATGGATCCACCGAGAAGACCTTGATCCAGGCGCCTATACAAGTGCCCACAATTCCAACTAATGCCGTGATGCGCAGACCCTGAAAAAATAGGGATATAAAAAACAAATGCAATCAAACAAATAACAATTGCAGTTCATTTGTAATTGGAGCCAACAACACTCACCACTTTGTCCAGAAACCAACTGCCTGGAAATATGAGCGGTATATACAATATCATATATATCATGGACGTCCAGTCCACCCATTTGTCACTGATGCCATAGTAGCTGCAATTCCATTATAAACATTTCAGTAAAATATCAAAATACATTTATTGCTTTAACTGACAGGCTGACAGTTGCAACAATTGCCACTGCAACTGCAACAGCGCCAATGTTGCAAGCTTTAATACACTTTGCCAATATAAGTTTTAATTAGAATCAGAAATATAAAGTTTTAGCTAGAGTTTAAACCCTTGCTCTTTAAACATGTATTAAGTTTGGCATAAGTTTCTTGAAAGTCTACATTGTTTTTGGGCGCCTATTTTAGGTAGGTATAATTTAATATTGCAAAGGTTTAGCTTATGGTTTTATGTAAATCACAAGCAACTTTTCTAAACATTTAATAAGCTTTAATGTGCTTTTTCATAATATTTATCAACTAGCAATAAGTAATTTTTTGTCTCAAATTATAAAGTATTAGCTTGAAACCAAATATTTATAATAACTATTAATTAGAACCGCAAAATTTTAACTTAAGTTAAAAAAGATGAGCCCCAGAATTTTCTGTAGACTTTAGCTAACTATTTAAACATATTTTTAAAGCTTGCCTTGCCAAAGTTACTCAGACTATTAAATTTTCAAACTGGCTCAAGCGGACTTAAAGCACATCTTATCCATTGTAAACTTGCTTTAATTAAAATTGTAAAGCTTCAAAATGAGTACCGAAAATCGCAGTTGGCTTAAAGTTAAGCATACGCAGCGTTGTGCGACAAGTGCTTACCGTGTTATTATGTTGTTGATGATGGTGTATTGTATCCACTGCATGGCATTCGAGGCTGAATAGAAGACAAAGAGTATAAGCACCGCCCAGCGTCTTGCATACACTTTGTAGCCTGCAAAATAATAATACAGAATTCTAGATAGAGAGATACACACAGCTAGTGCAGGTAAAAGCTACTTGAGTTGTGCCTCAACAGGATTTAGTTGTTGTCCTTGTTGTTGTTGTCATTATCAAGGCTGCACAGCAGATACCACACATTGGATTAACTGGATTAGTTGCCTGGTTTCTTATAGACACGACTGTCATATGCGATATATCTAAACTCCTGCTGTGAATGATAGGCTGCCTCATTGCTCGTCCAGACTGACAGGTGGCATGCGACATGCGGCATGCAACTCGATGTAATTTTTACTTTTTCCTCCATTTCCATTAAAACTTTTGTGGCTATTGAAAACGACGTCGCAAAACCAACACAGGGCTTACCTATTCATACCCTGTTATAATACAATGGACTACAGGGTAGCATCAAGTAGTGCAACACTTTAAAACATTCATTTACACAGTTTTAAGCTACCCTATCTGTTACTATGGCTACAGTCATCGATTGAGTAAACAATTAATGTTTTTCTGCTTATTTCCTTAAGTAAGTAAATTAATATAATTACTGTTTTATCATCGTTAAATCTATAAGCGAAACCATATTATAATTGGAATTGAAATAAGTTAAGTTACTAAACTGATTAAGTTAATTTAGCTATATGCTTTGCTTACAGGACATTTGCCAGTCTATCATTTTGATATCTTTAAGTCCTTTAACTAGTTTCTTTTTTTTAGTTACGTGACATTGAATATGCAAAAAGAGCTTTTGATGTTTGTTATTTTTAGCGGACAACACACACACGCACACGTACATATACCCACTCTCTCTCTCTCTCACACCCACACACACACACACATAAGAGCACACGCAAATTGAGGAACTGCAAACACAACTATTGCCTACCTTGAGGTGACGTTTATCCAAAATGTTCGTTTTGTCTGTTTGTGTAAAATGTTTTGCATACAAATGCTTAGTTACTGTGCACACACACACGCACACACACACGCATATTGACTGTAGCTAATGTGTGCAAGATTTGCAACTTGACATGCATATTAACTATGCAAAGATAAGCTTTGAATATCATATTGGAAGCATTTGCAACTTTAAGAGATAAGTAAACTTATGTTCGGCACTTAGAGGATTTTGTAACCTTGTAGATTAAAATACATTTAAATCAATAAATATTTAATACAAAGATTTATATTTTATTTAATATTCATCAAAAAAAAAAAAAACAATAACAAAAAGTTTTTCAAGAAAGCCTTCAGTTGTAATCGCATGTTTCTATGACAAATATATTTATATTAGTCAAAAATAAGTTATGTTGAAAGTGTAATGTTTTGAGTGTCAAAATTAAAATACCCTCAGACAGAGTATTATTGTAATTCAAGAAACTTACCTTCGGCAGGGGCATTGGATGCATTGTTGGCCTTGTTATCCTTCTCCTTGGGCGTGATCATGTCTGTTGACTTACTGGTGGCTATATAGGAATCGGCGCTCTCAACTGCGCCGCTGGCGCTGTGTTTTAGATCCATTTGCAATTTGTTACTTTGCAGTTTAATTTAATATTTTGGGCGGTTATTTCCTTTTCTTTGTCGATTGCTGTGTTTTCGGTGGTGTCGTTGTTTATGTATATTTCTATATACTCTACTTTAATTGGGCAGTTTAGTTAGTTGCTGCAAGTAAAGAATAGCAAAAATCTGCACTTAGTTTAAACTATTTAAATCGCAGCCTAAAAGTAGGCAACAGTAAAATGTATAAATATTAAAAAAAACCTCATTTGATGCGGTCTTTGTGGCTAGAACATTTTAAAACTTTTTAACACAGGTTTATGTACATATATATTCGTGTGAGTATGTGGTGGTTTTAACAACTGGCATATAAACATTTCTTGTGGCCACAAAAAGCCAACATATTACAAGCTCACATTATGGGTTTCCCCTTTTTTGTTGTTCTACCTGTGCACTGTTTTTTGCTAGCCAAATATAAAATTATTGTTTGGTTTCAAATGCCCTGGGCTCAAGACGCATGTTGGGTATATTGGAGTATTTAAACAAATAATTTATATAAGTGATATTAAATTTAATTTTATCAGATTGGTACAAAGTTAATTTTCTTCCATAGTTTTGACATTCTTTTCCTTTACAGGGTATCTACCGAGTCTGGCATTGCCCTATGCAAACTCACTTTTTTATTAAATGGTTTCATGCTGTGCCCACAGCGAACTCACACTTTTTTGCCATTAGACAAATTGCATTTGCATGCGAAATGATTTAAAGAAAATGATTAAATGATATTATTTATGCATATTTTACACGTAAAGCTATTAAAGTACTCGCAGCATTCACCTTCTTAAATTCACAGTTCTTCAAGCATTCATTCGCTGACATTGAAAACGCAGCCAACATGAATAAACTTCATTGAATCAAATCTCTGTGCACTATGGGGGAATTTAACTGGGAATTTGCAACAGAAATTGGAATGACTGCGGAATAGGGTTTGTGAAAGTGAAGGGGTGGAAAGAGGGGGCAGTTGACAGTTCAGAACGGTAGAGGGAGCATTGGGGCAGAACTCCTCACCTGTTGCTTGCTCTGAACTGGCAAAAATGCAATCAAGAGCTTTACAGATTTTTTGAAATTGGAATTTCGATGGTATTTGCATCATTTGGCAGAGCATCATTAATCCCACTGCAACTGCAACAGAGTGTGGCACAGTTTCCCAACTGTTTGCACCAGTTTTCCTCCACCCCATTGACTTTTCGCCCTTCACCAAAACTGTGAAATCATTGCAGGCTCCCTAATTGATTTAACTTTGTTAACGACAGCACTTAAATCAATTTGCTTGCATTAAAATTTGAACAACAACAACAACAGCAACGTTATCAAGAGGCATGTTTCGCGATTTGTAGATTTATTTTTTTTTGGGGGGAAGCTGCGTAAATTGCCCCTAATGATGTACGTGGAGGTTGCACATGTTTTTGTTGCTTGTTGTTGGTTGTGCATGTCATTTGGCACAATAATGCGATTGTGATTTTGATGCGTATTTAAATACGGATTTGAATTTGAAATTCTGTTGTTTTAAACTGAACTGATTCACGTACAATTGGAACTTTTATATCGTATACTTTTTTCTAACTTAACTGACTCACATGAAATTTAATGGCATACGAATTTTGATTTGGTATAATCTGTTTTTTTTTAACTTTACTGACTCTGGGAAAAGTAACAAATGATTGTTATTATTATTTCGCATGTGAGGCACAGCTGTTTCGAGGCCCGAATAAAATGATAAATACTCAAAAATACACGAGTAAAAAAACCAGATACAGAAACAGCAAAAACAACAACAACAACAAGAACACTTTGATGAGTGGAAATAGACGATAAGAGCAAAAGAGTGACACGGAGAGTGGCGAAGAGTAAAAATAATACAATCTCAAAAACAACGTCTTGCACAAGCGTCCAAAGAACTTGTACAACATTTGTGGTATGTTAAGTTCTTTGACATCTTCTATAGGTTGAATTTGGATTTGGCAATGCACAACAACAACACGTACAATTTTTCAGCTTTGCTGTAGGTATAATTATTTATAATTTTTTTTTTAATTTAATTTCATTTTGTTTTGCGGTAGGTTTAAAAACACGCATCGAACGTGGAACGTCGAATCGCGGCGGGAGAGAGAGAGCGATTGGGCGAACGGGCAAATGGAAACTGAAACTAAATCCAAAAAGTCGCTCAGTTGCTCGTCATAAAGTTGATTTGCAAAATGTGAACTTGCTGTTGCTGCTTTTGTTGTTGTTATTATTGTAAACAGCTGATTCTTTGAGCACACATACTAAATACTTGTAATACGCACACACATACACAGACACTCACACAGCCGCAGTTTGGCGTTACAGTGAGCGTGATAAAGCAAACAACTAAGTAAAGTAAAAAAAAATTGATAAAAGCAAATAAATTGCCTAAATTACTTAATTAGTACTTATTGAAAATACAATTTTGTTTTTCATTAGCACTACACTACAAATGCGCTAATGTCTATATTTGCAAATAAATAATAATATATGTCAGAATGGAAAGAACAATTTCATAAAAAATGTTAAAGTATTTAAAAATGATAAAAGTTAATTAGTTAATTAATATTCAAAGATATTAAAAACTTAATTGTGCTTCAAAAATGTATACTAAAAGACTGATAATAAGTTTTTTTTTTTGTTTTTACTTTTATTTTTACACATGTTTATATAATAAATTTCCAACTGCTGAGTAATCTAAATAACAAAAAATATTTTCAACTTAGCTAGAAAGCTAATTAAAATATATAATGCAGTGAGAAAATCCAGAACAGACATTTAGCTGAATTTCCGACTAATTGCAGCACAAAAATGATCTTCGGAGTTTGCTGATAAGAAACGTGATTTGCGTCAGCCCGTACATAAATATTATATGACTGTGACTAATTGTATTAATTCAAACAATGTGAGAAGAATTTATAAAAATTCAATTTTTTCATAACAATGACACGAGCGTAAAGTAGAAGCTTAAGCTTAATCCTTGCAGATCAAAGCTAAAAGCTCTCGATTGATAAGAAATTATTAAAAATTATAAAAATTAGAAACAGTAGCAGTAAAGCTCATTTGTATATTTTAGCTATAAATAAACTTCATTACAACAATCTTTAAATTGCTATTTGTTATTTAAAGTACTATTTAAGCTTTAATAGACTTCAATTATTTCTATTTACCGCTTTTCATGCTAGTAGATAGTTAAGCTCTAAATATGCGATTTTAACTGTAGATAATGAAGCTAGTTACAGCTGTAGATAAAAGCTGCTCATTAAGCTTATTCAATTTTCAATATAATTTCTCTAATTTTATTTAGGAGTTTTTGCATGTCAGAACGGGCGTTATTTAAAATCGTATACTTTCGGCACGAACTGTGCAACAAAGCACATGAACTACACATGCACATGGCAACTTATATTTGTAGATTAACTGTAGAAACGCCCGGCAATGTTGGTCATGTCCGTTATTGTCTGGCGTTGTCCGTACTTCAAGTAAAAACACACAGTGTCAACTCCCTGCACAGTGGTACCAAAAATAATAAATTGATAAAGTATTTATTAATATTTATCGTCACGAGAATTGCCAGTGAAAAGGAATTGTAGTATTTTAAAATTTAAAGTAAATGGTTGAATATAATTTATATATAATAATTTTATTTTTGTATTGTTATAAAAATCTGTTTTAAATTCATTAATTTAAAATAAAAATTATATGACTACATTATTTTTATTCATTTTATTTTGATGTCACGTAAATAAGTCAATTATTAGGGCAATATATATAAATATATATATATATATAATATATAAATATTGATTTAAAATTTGTAAAACCGATTTAATTTAACTGCAGTCCTACTTAGCGAGTGTTCACTGTATCCCACTTTAGCTGATTCATATGACAATATAATTAAAACATTTAAAATTCGTACGCTATTTACGTTATTTACACCTTTATATTGGTATTTATTTTTTCTCCAATCTCGTCATACGAATTCCACGTGCATTGCATGCTCTCTTTGTGCATTTCGCTTTGTTGTTGTGGTTTTTGCTTCAATCGACGTTTGTTCCTCCCCATCCCCCTTATCCCCTTCCCCTTCCCCTTCTCGTCTTGCCCGCTTTTTCCTCTCCACCCCCTTGTCAAATATTGTGTCGTGTGCATAATTTATTTGCATTTGGGATTGTTTTCTCGTCACTTTTATTGAATAATTTGCCTGAGGGAACTTCCTCGTTGTCCGTAACATTCGAGACAAGTTCCAAGTCCGATTCCAGACACAGTTCAGCGTAGTCCAAGTGGTTGGGGGTCATTATTCGATTAAGGTAAATTATTATGAATTTTGTGGTCTTTTATTTTTTATAGTCTTTCTTATGTATAATTTATATATTAGACGTGGAGAACTTTCATTAGCCTTGTATGTGTCGGAATTATCGCAATCAGATCCATTGGCAGACCATGGTTATCTCCATATGAGTAGACTCATGAGTACCCATCTAATCTACGAATACTTTGTATGCGAATTTCTCGCGCGATTCCAAAGCTAAAGATAATGAGAAATCGAGTGTTTTGATAAGAGCTTAACATGCCATACGCCATTCGTCAGATGTGTCAGATACTCGTAAATATTGTTCGACACAATTTGTGCTGAATCAATTTTTTATATTGTTAATATTAATAATAACACTGGTATCTGTTGGCAACCCGTTTAGCAATTAAATTGACGTAATTTCCCCATTGAGCTAAGTTTAAAATAGTCACGATTACAATTTACAGAAAAAACTCACTAAGGCTTCACTGTCTGTTTAAATAAGATACTCACATGAGTTTCAACTAACTTAGCTCCATCCGTAGAATGTATTTAATAGAATTATTTATACACAGTTAAACCGTATCGTCAAGACCTTGAGACAACGATAATATTTTTACTTAACTTGGCTTGATTATTCACATAAATTTGTATAGCTTACCTGATTTACTGGCTTATTGATACCGAGTAAAACCCCCTAACTATCCCAACTGCCTAACCACTTGACATGCAACTCACTTAAAAGGGGTAAAAGCTATTATACGTTGTTATTGGTCACGTTTACATAGTGACCTTTGGTTATACTGTGCTTCTGATAACTAGCTTTACCCCCTCCCTCTCCTTTTAAAAGGCCACACAGAGAAAAAATCCAATCGCAGACATCTTTATAAACAACTGTCAAGAAAAGTCTTTGAAAAGTTAGCTCACTTAAGTTACGGTAAGGAAACCTTGAAAGGTAGCTTTAATATTGTTTTTTAAATTATTTCTATAATTCATCTTATTTAAAGTAAACTTGAGTTAAGCTACGAAATATTTAAATTAATACAAAACATCTTATTTAAATATTCTCAGTTTTTTATTTTATTTAGAGCGTTTGAATTTCTATTTTAATTCACTTGTCTAATTTCATGACTAAAGTTAAGTTCCCTTTAAACTGTGGGTTCTTCAGTCCTAAAAATACATAGGTTCTATTACAAATAAATTCTATTAATATACTCGTATTATAATTTGATTCCTTAAGTTAATATTGGTTTATAAAGATATATGTCTATATACTATGCAACCAACTAATAACTAAGGAATCAAACCGAAACAAATGTAGGTTACGGTTTCGGTTCCGGTCTCAGAATCAAGTTTAAAGTGTTGTTTTATACTAATTACGATACAAGGAGTTGACTAAAAGTGAAAACTTGCGATTTAAAACTTTGAATCTTCGAAATTTCAAATGGGGTCCCTGAGCATCAAAATAAATATCTAGTAGAATATGGAAGAGTATTTTTTTAAAGAATTAAATAAAATTTGAATACAAAATGAATTAAGAGGCCAAATCATAAACAAAATGACATTCCGCTTGAAAATCGGTTGAGTTTTGACCAAGTTATGAATGTTTGAAGTCGGTCAAACCCTTGATCTAGCAGCTTTTCAAGTGAAAATTTTTGTTCATTTTCACATGATTTTTTACAGAAAAATGAAAGGTCTCAAAATCAAGTTTAAAGTGTCGTTTTATGCTATTTACGACATAAGGAGTTGATTAAAAGTAAAAACTTGAGATTTAAAATTTTTAATTTTTCAAAAATCAAAGGGGGGAGTCTATGCTTAAAAATCAAAATCTGGGGGAAAATTATTTTTTTTTTAAATCGAATAAATTTTAAATGTCTTAAAATCAAGTTTAAAGTGTCGTTTTATGCTATTTACGTTATAAGGAGTTGATTAAAAGTGAAAACTTGAGATTTAAAATTTTTAATTTTTCAAAAATCAAAGGGGGGAGTCTATGCTTAAAAATCAAAATCTGGGGAAAATTATTTTTTTTAAATCGAATAAATTTTAAATGCAAAATGAATTTAGAGGCCAAATCATAAACAAAATGACATTCCGCTTGAAAATCGGTTGAGTTTTGACCAAGTTATGAATGTTTGAAGTCGGTCAAACCCTTGATCTAGCAGCTTTTCAAGTGAAAATTTTTGTTCATTTTCACATGATTTTTACAGAAAAATGAAAGGTCTCAAAATCAAGTTTAAAGTGTCGTTTTATGCTATTTACGACATAAGGAGTTGATTAAAAGTAAAACTTGAGATTTAAAATTTTAATTTTTCAAAATCAAAGGGGAGTCTATGCTTAAAAATCAAAATCTGGGGGAAAATTATTTTTTTTTTAAATCGAATAAATTTTAAATGCAGAATGAATTTAGAGGCCAAATCATAAACAAAATGACATTCCGCTTGAAAATCAGTTGAGTTTTGACCAAGTTATGAATGTTTGAAGTCGGTCAAACCCTTGATCTAGCAGCTTTACAAGTCAAAATTTTGTTCATTTTCATATGATTTTTACAGAAAAATGAAAGGTCTTAAAATCAAGTTTAAAGTGTCGTTTTATGCTATTTACGTTATAAGGAGTTGATTAAAAGTGAAAACTTGAGATTTAAAATTTTTAATTTTTCAAAAATCAAAGGGGGGAGTCTATGCTTAAAAATCAAAATCTGGGGGAAAATTATTTTTTTTTTAAATCGAATAAATTTTAAATGCAGAATGAATTTAGAGGCCAAATCATAAACAAAATGACATTCCGCTTGAAAATCGGTTGAGTTTTGACCAAGTTATGAATGTTTGAAGTCGGTCAAACCCTTGATCTAGCAGCTTTTCAAGTGAAAATTTTTGTTCATTTTCACATGATTTTTTACAGAAAATGAAAGGTCTCAAAATCAAGTTTAAAGTGTCGTTTTATGCTATTTACGACATAAGGAGTTGATTAAAAGTAAAACTTGAGATTTAAAATTTTAATTTTTCAAAAAATCAAAGGGGAGTCTATGCTTAAAATCAAAATCTGGGGAAAATTATTTTTTTTTTAAATCGAATAAATTTTAAATGCAGAATGAATTTAGAGGCCAAATCATAAACAAAATGACATTCCGCTTGAAAATCGGTTGAGTTTTGACCAAGTTATGAATGTTTGAAGTCGGTCAAACCCTTGATCTAGCAGCTTTACAAGTCAAAATTTTTGTTCATTTTCATATGATTTTTTACAGAAAAATGAAAGGTCTTAAAATCAAGTTTAAAGTGTCGTTTTATGCTATTTACGTTATAAGGAGTTGATTAAGAGTGAAAACTTGAGATTTAAAATTTTTAATTTTTCAAAAATCAAAGGGGGGAGTCTATGCTTAAAAATCAAAATCTAGGGGAAAATTATTTTTTTTTTAAATCGAATAAATTTTAAATGCAAAATGAATTTAGAGGCCAAATCATAAACAAAATGACATTCCACTTGAAAATCGGTTGAGTTTTGACCAAGTTATGAATGTTTGAAGTCGGTCAAACCCTTGATCTAGCAGCTTTTCAAGTGAAAATTTTTGTTCATTTTAACATGATTTTTTACAGAAAAATGAAAGGTCTCAAAATCAAGTTTAAAGTGTCGTTTTATGCTATTTACGACATAAGGAGTTGATTAAAAGTAAAAACTTGAGATTTAAAATTTTTAATTTTTCAAAAATCAAAGGGGGGAGTCTATGCTTAAAAATCAAAATCTGGGGGAAAATTATTTTTTTTTTAAATCGAATAAATTTTAAATGCAGAATGAATTTAGAGGCCAAATCATAAACAAAATGACATTCCGCTTGAAAATCGGTTGAGTTTTGACCAAGTTATGAATGTTTGAAGTCGGTCAAACCCTTGATCTAGCAGCTTTACAAGTCAAAATTTTTGTTCATTTTCATATGATTTTTTACAGAAAATGAAAGGTCTTAAAATCAAGTTTAAAGTGTCGTTTTATGCTATTTACGTTATAAGGAGTTGATTAAGAGTGAAAACTTGAGATTTAAAATTTTAATTTTTCAAAAATCAAAGGGGGGAGTCTATGCTTAAAAATCAAAATCTAGGGGAAAATTATTTTTTTTTTAAATCGAATAAATTTTAAATGCAAAATGAATTTAGAGGCCAAATCATAAACAAAATGACATTCCACTTGAAAATCGGTTGAGTTTTGACCAAGTTATGAATGTTTGAAGTCGGTCAAACCCTTGATCTAGCAGCTTTTCAAGTGAAAATTTTTGTTCATTTTAACATGATTTTTTACAGAAAAATGAAAGGTCTCAAAATCAAGTTTAAAGTGTCGTTTTATGCTATTTACGACATAAGGAGTTGATTAAAAGTAAAAACTTGAGATTTAAAATTTTAATTTTCAAAATCAAAGGGGAGTCTATGCTTAAAAATCAAAATCTGGGGGAAAATTATTTTTTTTTTAAATCGAATAAATTTTAAATGCAGAATGAATTTAGAGGCCAAATCATAAACAAAATGACATTCCGCTTGAAAATCGGTTGAGTTTTGACCAAGTTATGAATGTTTGAAGTCGGTCAAACCCTTGATCTAGCAGCTTTACAAGTCAAAATTTTTGTTCATTTTCATATGATTTTTTACAGAAAAATGAAAGGTCTTAAAATCAAGTTTAAAGTGTCGTTTTATGCTATTTACGTTATAAGGAGTTGATTAAGAGTGAAAACTTGAGATTTAAAATTTTTAATTTTTCAAAATCAAAGGGGAGTCTATGCTTAAAATCAAAATCTGGGGGAAAATTATTTTTTTTTTAAATCAAATAAATTTTAAATGCAAAATGAATTTAGAGGCCAAATCATAAACAAAATGACATTCCGCTTGAAATTCGGTTGAGTTTTGACCAAGTTATGAATGTTTGAAGTCGGTCAAACCCTTGATCTAGCAGCTTTTCAAGTGAAAATTTTTGTTCATTTTCACATGATTTTTTACAGAAAAATGAAAGGTCTCAAAATCAAGTTTAAAGTGTCGTTTTATGCTATTTACGACATAAGGAGTTGATTAAAAGTAAAAACTTGAGATTTAAAATTTTTAATTTTTCAAAAATCAAAGGGGGGAGTCTATGCTTAAAAATCAAAATCTGGGGGAAAATTATTTTTTTTTTAAATCGAATAAATTTTAAATGCAGAATGAATTTAGAGGCCAAATCATAAACAAAATGACATTCCGCTTGAAAATCGGTTGAGTTTTGACCAAGTTATGAATGTTTGAAGTCGGTCAAACCCTTGATCTAGCAGCTTTACAAGTCAAAATTTTTGTTCATTTTCATATGATTTTTTACAGAAAAATGAAAGGTCTTAAAATCAAGTTTAAAGTGTCGTTTTATGCTATTTACGTTATAAGGAGTTGATTAAGAGTGAAAACTTGAGATTTAAAATTTTTAATTTTTCAAAAATCAAAGGGGGGAGTCTATGCTTAAAAATCAAAATCTGGGGGAAAATTATTTTTTTTTTAAATCAAATAAATTTTAAATGCAAAATGAATTTAGAGGCCAAATCATAAACAAAATGACATTCCGCTTGAAATTCGGTTGAGTTTTGACCAAGTTATGAATGTTTGAAGTCGGTCAAACCCTTGATCTAGCAGCTTTTCAAGTGAAAATTTTTGTTCATTTTCACATGATTTTTTACAGAAAAATGAAAGGTCTCAAAATCAAGTTTAAAGTGTCGTTTTATGCTATTTACGACATAAGGAGTTGATTAAAAGTAAAAACTTGAGATTTAAAATTTTTAATTTTCTAAATTTCAAAGGGGGGACCCTTAGCATCAAAATCGAATCTTGGTCGAAAATAATTAAATTTTCAAAATGAACAAAAAGTGAATACAGAATAAATTAAGAGTCCAAATTATGATCAAAGTAACATTCCGTTTGAGAAACGGGTCAGTTTTGATCAAGTTATGACAGTTGGAAATTGGCAAACTCTTTGCCCTAGCTACTTTACCACAACCAACGAGCGTTTCAGTTTTTGGTTCTTGTAAGAGACTTAATTTCGGTTTCGGTTTTAGTTTCAGTACTAAAAAAGAAACGGTTAGTTTCGGTTAACGGTTTCTATACCGGTTATGGTGTTATTCCCTGCTAATAACTATTTAAATTTTGTGATTAGAAGAATTTTTTATAAACAAACTTCCTTAACTCAGAATTTTTTCTTTTGCTTTAAAGTAGTTTTTTCTACCACTTGCAAGTTAAATATGACGTAATTTAATTGTAGTAAAAATAGAACACACTTTCTATTTACTGAGTTAATTGATTTAATGATTTTTTCTAATGTTTCCCAGAGATAAATGGCATTCTCTTCGGTTATTGTTGATGTTGTTGAGGTAGTAACAGTGGCAAAGCAGTCTTTCTCTCTCTTTCTATCTCTCTATTTCTGCTACCTTTTAATGAATTCTTGGTGTGTGGCAAGCATTGTTAAGTGTGCAACAAAAGGCTTACAGGAAGCAACCAGTCGCTCATTAGGCATATAAGGAACAAAGCAAAGCGTTCTGATTGCCACATTACTCATGCGCTTTCCTCTTGCCACTTGCAACTTGCAACCTGCCACTGTCCGGCAGTGGAGTGTTGCAGCTTGCAAGGCTTTGTCTACATTTCAATCTCACATGCATTCCAAATGCAATTTGTCGCTGCAAATGGCCGGCAGGCAACTGGCCAACTCGCAGTTGGCCCAATTAGGCCAAGAACGGCGTGCGCTGTTGCCTCTGGCAGCTGTTGGTCAAAAGGCTTTAGCATTAAATTGAAACTAAAATATTAATGCAAACAATTTGCTTAAACAGCCCTTAGCGCCTTTATTTATTTATTTATTTATTTTTTTTGCTATTTGCGGCCATTTTAACCATTTGGCAAAAACCTCATCAGAGATATTACAGTTAGCAGGGCATTAATCAAACGGTCAAAAGCGCCTCAGCTGCTCTCTTTCTCTTTCTCTCTCTCTTTCTCTTTCACTTTCTGTTGCCCCTTAAGGCTAAAGCGCCTCAGCTGCTCTCTTTCTCTTTCTCTCTCTCTCTCTCTTTCTCTTTCACTTTCTGTTGCCCCTTAAGGCTACAAGTTGAATGAATTTTTCATGAGTCGCCATTAAATGCAAGCAATGAGAAATCAACAGACACATATATATTTATATATATATATATCAGAGAACTGCAACGGGTATGTTCGAGTATGATTGAGCACCAGAGCGACAAGTTCGATCAAATCAACTCAGACACTCGGTCGCAACGGGCTCGATCGAGTCACGGGTCTCTTTGTTTACGATCGAGTCGCGGGTATGATTTTTTTTGCTTTCGAACAATTCGGGTCGAGTGACGTTCGAGTCATACGATCTGATTTGATTGTGATTGTTTGTGAGCGTTCGTTTCGATCCAATCACGTTCGAGTAGCAATGAACGAAATGATTTTTGAGCGTTTGTGAGCGTTCGTTTCGATCGAGTCACGAGTCATGATCGAACTTGCTGACTGATTTGATTTGATTGTGATTGTTCGAGTATGATCGAAAACGACACTGTTGATTTTGTATTTTTTTTTCCGGCTTCTTCTTCTAAGTAAATGTGCGTATACATGTACGTACATTTATATTTATGGAATTATATTATATTTATGTAAATGCATATTTATATGAACGCAATTATGTACACACATTTTATTAAAACTATTATTTATAATTTATTTATTTATTATTAATTATTTATTTAGTCTTAAATATTTTTTTATTTATTTAAAGTCAATTTAGAATAGTTTGTAAAATATAAAATAAAATGATGAAAACTGTGTGCTAAAAATTTAAATTTTAAATTAAAAGTAAAATGAAAAAATTAAATTAATTAATATTATAAAAGTATAATTTATTTTAAATAATTTAAGGTTTGATAGTTTTTCCAGTCTTTAAAAAAATTACAATACTATTATTTTATTATGGGCATGTGTAATTGCATGTATGTATGTATATGCATATGTATGTACGTATGTATACGCAGCCCGTAATAAATTTTACAATAAACGTCTTAAGCATAAATACTATTGCATTTATATACATATTTACGCGCATAAATACATATCATTGCAAGCGCAAACGCTGCCACGTGCGCGCTCTGCCTCGCACATTTTCTAAACGAGTCAACTCGAGTATGACTCGATGATTGATCCGATCGTTTGAACAAAACGGGTATGAATCAAATCAAATCAACTAGCAAGCTCGATCATGACTCGTGACTCGATCGAAACGAACGCTCACAAACGCTCAAAAATCATTTCGTTCATTGCTACTCGAACGTGATTGGATCGAAACGAACGCTCACAAACGATCACGATCCATGACGATCGTTGCTACTCGAACGTGATCGGATCGAAACGAACGCTCACAAACGATCAGCATGATTGCGTACGATTTGATTCGAACTGACCGTTCGAATCAAACGCTCAGTTCGAACGATCCGCTCCGATCGCTTGAACAAAGTGAAAAAAGCACAACGAGTACGAGTCAATGTTCGAGTCTGATCGAACATCTCTTACCCGTTGCAGTTCTCTGTTCTGAACGAGTCAACTCGAGTATGACTCGATGATTGATCCGATCGTTTGAACAAAACGGGTATGAATTAAATCAAATCAACCAGCAAGTTCGATTATGACTCGTGACTCGATCGAAACGAACGCTCACAAACGCTCAAAAATCATTTCGATCATTGCTACTCGAACGTGATTGGATCGAAACGAACGCTCACAAACGATCAGCATGATTGCGGACGATTTGATTCGAATTGACCGTTCGAATCAAACGCTCAGTTCGAACGATCCGCTCCGATCGCTTGAACAAAGTGAAAAAATCACAACGAGTACGAGTCAATGTTCGAGTCTGATCGAACATCTCTTACCCGTTGCAGTTCTCTGATATATATATTATTTACATGTACACATGCATACATTCACACATACAAGTGTCTATACACACATACATGAACAGTAAGTAAATACTCGCTTATTATATTTTCTTATATTTATGCGTTTCGCTCTTGTGCTCAGCTTTCTTTGAGGCGTCTCATTAATGTCTCCTAGGGGGAGGCTCCTGACAGGGAGAGGGGAGGGTTGTGGTGTCTGTCTTGATTGGGGTAATTCCTGCTGCGATTACCGCTGCACGCATTTGTCAAACGCCTCTTAAGCCTCAACAAATCGCGTAATTATGCGGCGCCTCCATTGAATGCCACATAATTTCCGCAACATTTATTTATTAATTAAAAAATTTGTGCCTAACTTGAAGGGGAAGTGGGTGAAATGCCACAGACATTTTATCAGCGTAGTGCGGCAAGGCTTTTTCCTCAATTTTGTGCAGTGTGTAAGCTAGATTAATTACCATAAATCTTATTTTATTTGCCCAAACTTTTAATGCTTCAAACAAAAAGTAAAGCACACTTTTGTGTGCGGCACAATTCTCAAAACTCTCCAATTATCAGAGAAGTTTGGCCAGAACAGGCGTTGCCAGCGCTGCTTCTTCTTTTATGCCTTGTTATCAGTTTTATTGTTGGTTTGTTTTTGTAATAATGGACGTTGTTCTACTTGAAAATATAGACTAGAAAGGGTATATTAGCCGGAAAATGTGAATGATTAAACTGAAATGTAAATATAAATAAAGTAAAAAAATTTTAAGCTATCGTAACCTTTGTAAATGTCAACCGATGTCCTCGCGTAATGTAAATTTCATCAATATTTGGCATATGTTTTGACTCTGCATCAAAATCTTAAAAATTCAATTTTTTTCCATCCCTGTCCATTATTTCCATACTTTCAATAATAGACATTAAAATATTATAGTTAAAGCAACAAAATGGCTCCACTTTTTGCAAATTCTTAACATAGACTTTAACCAAAACACATGCCGAGTGTAAGTTTTTCATAAAAATAAATGAAGCATACTTTCGGGCTGAGTCGTTAAATATGCCATTGCTCGTTTTCGAGGTGCTGCAGGATGTGCCTTCGTCGAGCAATTTAAGCCATTTGGTTGTGTTGGCCAACGGATGTCCCATTATGCAATTTTTAACTGCTGCTGTGGTTGCTGCAACTGCTGCTGAATTTGGGGGGCATTCATTTCATATGCGCGCTTCTCGATTAGTTAGCAGTTTTTCAGCTTTTCAGTTTTAGCAGCTTGGCTAGTTTTCCCATATTATTCGAAAGCCTGATGCATTTTTAATTGCGGCAACTTGGGCTTTTGCATTTGATGGCTGGCACTTTGCTGCCGTTGTCAGTTTCCTAATTGGACATTTGTAATTAACTTCAATGGCATTCGCTGCCAGTTCAGTTGAGTTTTTCTTAAATTTTTCTTGTTCTTGTTTTTCTGTTATCAACTTCCGCTTGGCTCATTTTTCACATTGTGCACTGGACTTTCATTCCTTTTGGGCCACGGCGAATGCACACTTTCTTTCTTTTTGTTATTGTTGTTGTTATTTATGTGCTGGTCGTTAACTTTTTGGTGGTTTTCTATTCATTCTTGTTACTTGGTGTGGCAAGGTCGCATTTAGCTGCAGATTTGTTGTTATCTGTCAATTCATTGCACATTTCCCCAGTCGAGTGTATCAACATTGTGCATACTAAGCCCTTCTTAAAGTTGCAGTATGAGTTTTAGCTTGTAAAGTTGAATTTAGCATGGTCATGCTTTGGGTTATCAGGAAGTGAAAGCGGAAGTGTGAGTGTTCTACTTTCTAAAGTTCAATCAATAATTTGGCCTGCAATTGTGCGGCGTGTCAAAAACTTGTACTTTTTGCGCATCTCCTTTGACCATAGAAATTATGGACTTCCTGTTGAGTATTTCCTCTTATTTATTTAAAGCGCTTTCTGCTTTAATATGCTTAACTATTCAATGTCTAAGCTCTTCATGTGTGTGTGAGTATATATGTGAGTGTGTGTGACTGTGTGTGTGAGTATGAGAGTGCTTCAGTTCAAAAACCTCCAAGCATTGCGTCACAAAATTCTCACCACAGACTAAGCACACACACACACATAGATAAAGTGCTGCGAGCGCTTGCACACAGACACAGACACAGACACGGACAACATAGTTGTATTTGTCGTCAGAGTGTGAAGCTTTGCAAAGCTAAAAACTCGCCAGTCGCTGAGGAACATAAGAGAGGCAGTTGTAAAGAGCGTGAAAGAGGGCAGAGGTAGAGACAGAGGCAGAGCAGCAGTCAACCGGTTGGTCTGTGCTTTTGCAATTGTCTAGCGTCGCCTTTAAGTGGACTTTGGTTTATTTGAGCACACCTGGAACTGCAGCTCTTTACCGCTGCTTCTTCTTCTGCTTAATCTTGTTCTAAATTTATATATGTGTAGTAAAAAAAAGGTGATGCATGCGAAAAAATCAATTTATGGATTTTAGTTGTTTTTCTTTTTCTCTTTACTTTGTGTGTGTGTTGTTGCCTGAAAGCACGTGTTTCATTCGCCAGATGCTGTAGCCTGACTTTCATCTTGTTGTTCTTGCTACAAGTCAAGGCTTAATTTAAAAAAAGCATGCCTACATCATTGAATAGTGCACTTAGCGGAAGGTGCAATTAATGCAGTTTCATTTAATTGCAAGCAAATGAAATGTAAAGCACTTAACACAAAAGTTCCACGTTTTTATTTGCAAGTAAACTTACCCCGTCTCGCTTTGTAGCCAGGACGAACACAAAAGCGCGCTAAAATACCTTTGCATGTGTATGTGTGTCTGTGTGTCTTTGTGTATCTTTGGGTGTGTGAGAGCGTGCGTAAGTTTTCAGGCAGTCGCGCCGCTTTTGAATGGGAATGGAATTTATTTATTAAACTGTCGCTGCAGTGACAAAACACTCAAAAGGTCTATTTATTCACTTGCCACTTGGCACTCGTTGCGCATTAAGCACATGCACAATTAAAATGAAAATGAAATTGAAAGTGAAATTGACATTCACACCTTCTTTTCGTGTTCTGTTTGCACAAGTCTCAGGAACTGCAGAAATCGTCCTGTAATTGTACTTTGGGGTGTTGTTGTTGTGTCCGTGTGCTGTTGCTGCTGCCAACACCTTGGTAGGAAACACTGAACAGGACTACTGCAAATACTATTGCCATTGGTCGTTTTATAGGACCTACTTACGTTCCACAACAGCTGTTGGATGCTGTGGATGCTGTGCTCTTTTCCCACTCTCGCACGCTCTCTAATTTTCATGTTGTTAGCCAATGCGCAGTTACAAACAAGTCAAAGAAACCGCCTAAATGGACATAAATGACTCTTATCAGTAAATATATAAATATCAAAAGCATAAATTTGTATTTAATTATAATTGTTTTTATTGAAAGAGAGACCATTCCAATTCAACTTTTGGTGAGCAGCTTTTAACAACCGCCGCCTAAAAGTATGCAATGAATTTTGTGCTCGCCCGTTATCAGTAAATAAACAGGGTGTTTCGTGTAGCAGACACTTGTTGCTGCTGCCATTGTTGTTATTTATTTATTGTTAGCAAAGCAAATATAAGACATCTTCGATATTAATATCGGTATTATTGCAATAAATTTTGGTTTTCATGAATATTTTATAAAAAATTTAATAAAATTAACTACATTTTGTATAAAATTAATTTAATTTTTGAGCTAAATTATAAGATTGATTGATTTATTGCATCAAAAACAACAATAATAGAAATGTGAAAAAAGTGTGTATCAGCCGACTTTTGTATTTCCGAAAATATGTCCGTAAAATAAGATCTCTCACACCTGCAACTTTTATCTAAATTTAAAATAAAAAATAGTGTGCCACACCTTGTTGGCCAAGTTCTCATACATTACGTTTAGATACGGTCATTAGATTATAAATGCAAAAAAAGAACGCCAAATACATTGTTCAAGCATCGAAAGTGGTTTGTTGAATTACTTTCACCCCGATTTGGACGCTAACTAGCGAATAAATTTGATTGGCAACTGAATTATGTCTGCGATGTATAGATCTGGCTCACGATTTGTTGCTGGCTGTATTGTGGAATGCGTCTCCATGGGATTTGAATGCTGTGTTTATTATTGTTTTTTTCCTCTTCTCGTCTCTTTTCATTCATCATTTCTGCTTTGCACACGCTTCCATTGATGCCTATCTTAACGGTCAATCAAGTTCTGTGCATTCCTCGCTCTCAGCTTGGTTGACAGTGTTGACTTGGCAGACTGATGATTGGGCGGAATTTTGTGCAGGATGATGGGCCACTTTGTGTGCCATTAGACAGGCTTTAAGCAACGGTGAATTGTTACTGTTGTTGTTGTTAATTTTATTGTTGTTGTGTGGGTAAAAGACAGCCGAAGATATATGCACACACACATGTACAACACATATCAATACGATTTGAGCAAAAAAGTGAGTGGAAAAATGTTTGAAAAATGGTCAAAACTGAAGCGCCTCCATCACTCCCTCTCTCTCTGTCTATCCGTCAGTCTGTCTCCCTCTGCTACCTCGAGTCAGGTGCAATGTGCCGGTGCTGTTGACCAGCAGCTGTGTTAGTCAGACGCAAAAAGTTTATAAAAAATACAAAAACAAAACAAAAAGCAACAAAATACAAGTGAGAATGTTACAGCTGCGTGCGACCAATGGCGAAATACCCTGTAATTAGCTTTGAAATGATTCTATAGGGCAAAGTTAAAATCAGTGCTTTCAAATGTTAAATTAATTTGATTAACTTCTAGATATATATATTGAAATATATTGAATTAAATAAAAAATCATTACTAAATGGAATGTAAAGAAATTATGATCAGATAGTAATTTTTCCAACAAAAAATCAAAAACATGACCTATTTCGGACCTTGTAGCCTGAAATATTCCAAGAAGTAATAATAAATAATTTAGCAGCAAATGAAATGGATATTCCGAAAACTCTTCGAAATATGTAATCTTTAAAAATTCAGGAAATCTGACATTTTGTTCGCTTATTTAAAAAAAATAACATTAAAATCTCTGTAAAACACATGAGATAATACCCTCTAAGTGAAGACTGGGTATGTTAAACTCTTTTATAGTGTGTGCGAATAAGCTTGTGTCTGTGTGTGTGTGTGTGTGTGTGTCGAACTGTGGATATCGCTGTCACTATTGTTGGACCGTCTGACGTATCAAATGTCTTTCATAGGTAGTTAAACGCTTCCTATTCCGTGCATGTCGCTGCCGTAGCCGTTGTTGTTGTTGTTGTTGCTGCTGGCTCTGCTACTACCGCTGCTGCAGTTGACGGTACTTCGTACTTTGTTGCCGCATCGTCGTTTTGCATGGACAAATTGGACAAGCGCTCAGTTTTGGCGTAGGGCATTTCCCGAATCACTTGACCGACCCATAAACTGGGTGTATTTATAGCTCGACTTCTTTCTAACTGAACTTGTGTAACCGAATATGCCAACTTGGCTTCGTTGGCATCTGTAAATGCTTTTACGGCTCGCTTTTTGCACTTCACATCTTCGTCGCTTCCTTATGCATACAAATTAATGTGTTAAGTGGCAAAGTTTGGTCGTGTGACCAAAAGAGAAGCGAGGAGCTTTGAAAGCACGCATTGAAAAAGTTGTAGTGGATGATGTGAAAGAAGGAGAGGAAGTTGTGAATCCGTTGTCCTTGGCAACCGGATAAACAATCCCAAACTTCAACCCCTGGGCCTTAAACAAGTTTATTCCCAAAAATACCAGACCAACAAAATGCCGCTGCCGCTGCCGCTGACAGCTGTTAAGCAGAGCAACGGATAACAACAACAATAATAACAGAAAAAAAAAGCTGAGAGATGATATCGAGCAAGAACAACAAGCAGCAGCTGAGAGAAACAGCATTGAACGAAGAACAGCCAACAGCAGCAGAGAGTCAAGCTAAATGAGAGCGCATGAGAGAGTATAATGCAAGCGCAACAACAAAAACAACAGCAGCGATAAGTTGAGTTGAGCGCAAGCAGCAAGCTCGACTTCAAAGCGTCGACGTCGTCGGCTCATTCGCGATTCAACCTTTGCGCGACGCTGACGCGCAACACCAGAGCAGAAGCAGCGAAATAAATGTACGCAACAGTTGGTTATTTTTATTATTAATTTAAAATATATTTCGTTAAAATAAAAACAAATCGTTTCGTGCAATAAGCAATAAAAAGTAAACCTTCGTCTAAAAACTGAAAACTCAAATCGTTGAAGCGCAACGCCGAAACTAGTGATAAAAATAAAATAAAAGGGCTCATGGACAGTTGGAGAGCAACAGGCAACCCTTTTTGGGAGAGTGTTGATAGTGTATGTGCGTGTGTATGAGTGTTTTACACTCCTAGTGGGTCACTGGAGCGTGCGATATGTCAGTGTTAAGCTACGAGTAAAACAAGCGACTCATGCGCAAAACACACAAACAGACAACAGACAAGAGACAAACGAAAAATAGGTGCATAATAAAATGACGAAAAGTGACAAATGAACAGGGACAGACAAATGGACAGATGGGTGGGACAGTGAACAAGTGTCAATGTCACTGGCTTAGCATTGAAATTATCAAATGCAACCCTGTGAATCTAACTTTCAAAGCCAATTGTGAGAAGAAAAATATCTGATCAGCGGAAAGAGCTGAAAATTGCTTCCGTTAGAGTGTCGAGTGTCGATCAATTGGTTTTTTATTTTCACAGCAGCCGCCAATTTTGAGAAACAACTTTTTCATATTCGTATGGAACGACAATTACTTAGGTAATAGACATAACAAAAAAAACAAGGAAGAAAGTATATACCGTTGATTTGATACCCTAGCAGGGACCTGTTCTTAATTTTTGATCGATCGTTTCGTAGTCCGATTTGAATAAAGTTAAAAGCTTAAATTTGTTTAAAACTAAGTCGGGATTTATAAGAAAATGCTTTATTCTGCGATTTTTGTTAAGAAATCTCAAAAATCATCCAAAAAATGTTCATACTCAATTTTATACAAACTGATCGTTCATATGGAAGCTATCTGATAAAATATTTCAATTTTAACCAAGCTTAATAAATATTTATAGAACAATAAAAAATACAACATTTTTAAGCTTGATTCACATATATAAAAAAAAAATTATAAGTTGTTCACACTAAAGGTTACTTTTTTCCACCACATATTCGGAGATAATTATTATACTCTTTGCAAGCGTATAAAAAAGTAGCAACAGAAAGCAAAACCAATCGGCCAGCATCAGTTAACAATATTAAGTCAGCCAAAGTGGCAACTGAGACGCGCAACACGTTTAAATTACTTACCAACTTCCGTTCGTTTTGGACGTCTATCTAAGCAGCTTCAGTTGCGGTTTGAAGCCAAGTTTTTTTTGTTGTTGTAATTTTTCAATGAATCGACAGTTCGTCTTTGCGGCGGCGACCTCTAGACTTCCCTGCCCACCCATCCCCTCTAACTAAAACGGTTGGAAAATGTGTGAATCCGTTAGTAAAAGTTATATTGATACGTTGCGCCGTAATTAATACCAAAATTTCACTTTTTTGGCCACACACAAAAGCAACGACAACAACATCAATCATCTTAGCGACTCTATGCAAAATATTTGCCAAAGAAACATGTACAAATATTAATTAATAATGAAGCATTTGCCTGCTGTGAAGTTGCCGTCAGCTGATGTACTTAGCCGTCTGTTTAACTAATTGAAAATGTGCATACATCATGCATGAGTTGTCAGTACATCCGTATATAGTATGTACGTGTACAGTGTGACCCATTTGTGAGTGACCCAATTGCATGCAGAATTGCTGTCATTGTTTAATTAATTATCAAATTAGTTACTGTAACCACTTAATGCGACATGCAATGTAAAACAATTGTGTGAAAATTGCACAAATCTCAACGGAAAGCAGCTGCAACACGTAACAACAACAACGACAAACAACAACCTTCCATTGGGCAATGAGCCAGAGATCTGGATTTAAAATCAATTTAAATCTCATAGCACAAAGGCCGTCTCAACTCGCCGACTCTCTTGGCCATTTGCATACCAATACATTTGTAACATTTAACCAAAATATTTAGTTGGCAAATGATATGCAAAATGCCTATGACCTCAATGCCAATGACTTCTCCCCTTTAGACCTCCTCAAGTTTGTCTTGCAGTGGGAATTGCGTTTTTCATTATACTCGGTTCCATAAAACGCATATCATCATTTTGGCTTTGCTGAATTTTCCACTTATAAATCCAAATCCACCCAAATTCTGCCATTCAAAAAACTTTGACAGCGTTTTCACCTGACAGACAACAAAATTTCTATTGTTATCTTGACCAGGGGCCAGTCTCTCAGCCCCAAAAAAAAGACAAGTGAACTTTTTAGTTGAGCATTCGAAATGTTCGAGACGCTGACAACAACAACAAAAACTACAACAGCGGCAACAACAATGGATAAACAATCAACAAGTGCGTCTCCAGTTTGATGCGATACAAAATCGTCTTTTCGAGTCGTTCGTTTAATGCTTCGCCAGTCACAGATACACATGTATCTCATAGCTACAGCAAATGTATCTGCAACTGAGCAAATGGCGAAGCAGCAAACTTCATTATCCTCTTTCGCTGCTTAACATCATCATCATCATCCTCATCAACCGAGACTCTTGACTGAGTCTGCGGCATTTCATGTCATCTATTTATCTGCCCCAACTCCGCACTTTCTGCCACATATGCAGCTTACCGAGATGCGATCTATGAGTTCAAACAGAATTTTAAATCAATCTTAAACTCTTTTTTTTTAGAACCAAAGACCGATACGTTTGTACCGGTATAGTTTGTGGAAATTTTAAAAAAATTAATCTAGTCAAAAAATTTGTTTTCGTCTAGATCTAGATTTCGATTTTCAATGCTAAGGGTCCCCCCGTTAAAGTATTGTCAAGTTTTCATGTTTAATCAACTCCTTATAACGTAAATTGTATGAAACAACACTTTAAACTGGATTCTGAAACCTTTAATTTTTTTGTAAAAATCATGCCAAATTGGTCAAAAATTTGGACTTGAAAAATTGGTAGGTCAAAGGTTTGACCAACTTCAAACGTTCATAACTTTGACAAAACTGGACCGATTTTCAAGCGGTATGTCATTTTGATCATGGTATGGAATCTAAATTCATTCTGCATTTAATTTTGTAAAAAACACAAAAAGGACAAAACTGAAATAGAACCTTTTACCGAAATATTTGTTTAGCTACGTACCGAAAACAAAATAGGAACCGATATTTGTTTCGGTTTGATTTACTGATTTTTAGGTAATACTGCACTCTTTAAATGCATGAAAATCAATTAAATTTGTTTTAAATATATAAAATGAAAGTTGTTTTAAATTTCCGTAAAATTTTTTAATTTAACAATAAACTTGTAATTATGTTAACCTTAATCGCAACTAAATTTCTATTTAAACACTTGTAATTACAACTAATTTGCTAAGCTACCCTCGCATACATATGCGTTGTCTTAGAATTTCTCTTGGCGTTTTCATCTTCTTTGGGGGATTTTGATTTGCAAATCTATTTAAACGCCATGTTGACGGTCTGCCCTGGGGCTAGTTGTCTTACCAAATGTGAACGTATAGTATGTCTGTACATATATGTGTGTGTTGGCTTGATGAGCAGCGCTTGAGGAGATTAGCCGAGTCGAGCAGCTTTCTCGTCATCAAGCTGAGGGTTTGTTGTCAGTTGTTGTTGTTACCAGACACCTGCCCTTTCCCCCTATTTTCCCCTTCTGGCCCGTATGCAAATCGATGGCAGTGCATTAAATGAAATTACCAAATGCAATACTACGTGCCTTTCTAGGTCTGAGCAATTTACATATTTAGGTGTAGCGGCAAAATGTGGTCGCATATCAACTGAAAATAGTCAATGTATATACAACTTGAGTGTTTTGAGATGTGCCGCGTCTGTCGCATTTGTTGCAACAACATTTGGAGACCAACGCGACTCTCGAGACAGTTGTCAGCTCTCAGTTTTTAGTTTCCGAGCACAAACCAAGAGAACCGGCTGCTGGCCAAAGAAACAGAGATGCAGATACTCGTAACATAAGTAGAGAGTGGCAGGGTATTATTAAACTTGCATCGTTATCTTTAAGAACAATAAACGCGACTTGTTTATTGTGGCCATAAAATAAACCTCAAATTTATTTTTGCTTGCAGCACGAAAAATATTCATATACTCGTAAGTAAATGTTTTGCGCCTCCCTCTTGGGGAATTTGTATATCGCAGCGACTGATAAGCAAAGCGAAAAGCAAAAAACAAAAACCGGCAGAGCCTACTCAGGTAAAAGCCATGGCAAGACAAAGCAAAACAATGGCAATAACGGTCGAGTAATTAACAAAAATGCGCGCAGAGCGACAACTGAATGAAAAAAAGAAATAAAAGAAAAAATTTAAGAAAAAAATAAAATAAAAATAGCAAACTGAACTGAAAATTGTGTGTGCGAGAATTTCATTGAGTAGTGAACTTGGAGGTGTGAAGAGGCGCCTCCGGCTGGTTCCCAGGCAGCCAACTTGTATATGCAACATCTACTTGCAATCTCTCACTGTACACGAGAGTGTGTGTGTGTGTGTGTGTAAATCACTCAGCTGTGTGTGCGTGCGGAAATGGCTTAGAGCGGCAATTGTTGGCGCAAAAATGTTGTGATTAAAAGTGAACGTTACGTTTGTGTGTCAAGACGGGGTCAAAGTGAAACGAAAGCGCAAAATTCAGCAAATATCAAAAAAAGAGCAACAACAACAACAATGACAGCCAACGCAACATCACCAGCAGCAACAGTTGCCGCAACGGAAGCAACAGCTGCAACAGCAGCAACCACAACAACAACCACAACATCACCAGCAACAAGTAGCAACAACAGCAGCGCTGAAAATAGTCCTGCTCATCAGCTGAACAGCAGCGTCGACAGCGGCATCGCTGTCCTCGATGTGGACACTCAGTCCTTGAAGCGGCGACAGCGACTGCAGCAGTGCCAACGCATCCTCCAGCTGCTGCAGCGGGATCAGCCCACATATCAACAGCTTCGCGATAGATTAAGGTGAGTTGAGTTCCTAAAAATTATTCTTATCTTAGCTCAAGATGATTCACTGCAGCTTTTAACTATCTCTGATTTTGCTCTCAGGCGGAGTATTTTTGTTTTGTTTTGGCAATTTACACTCAAGTAATTATTTTGACCAAATAAAAAATGCAATTATATGTTGGTTATTTTTCATAGTACTTAATTCCAATTATCTCATTATTCCTATATTTAGACAACAAGTCCCTTAACTTTCAATTCGAAATCAAAAATCACCAGAATGTAAGACAATAGATAGAATAGAATTTAAGGCAGTCGAAATATGCATAAAATCTTTAATCTTTTCTATCAATTTACACCCATATATTTGAAATTTTATTATTTATCAAGTTAACTTCTGTAAGTATCTACTCCCACTTTTTTTTCAAGCAATTCCCAAGTTTTATGATAACAAGTTTTCGCTTTCAAAAACCCCATTAAATATTAATATTTTCAGCGCTTATTACATAAGCAACAATTAACAAATAGTTGTTTAAATATCTGGCATATGTTAGATACTCGCGTAATTACAAATTTACGATAACCTCCAGGCAGGGTATATGGAAATATTTATGAGATATCTTGAGGCAGCTGACGCTGACGGATGTTGTTGATGGGCTTGGCAAACATCTTCTGCGGATCTTTGGATCCACAACAACAATAACAACAACAATAACACACTGGCAGCTGCTGTTTGTCAGTTGTCAGAGTTGTTGTAAGTTGTCTATTTGATTAGCATTTTGTTTGGGTGCGTTGTAAGTGCTTTTTATTAGCAACAAAACAATGTGTAAGAACTGCATTATTATTGCTTTTGTTTATTGTTGCATTCATCTGTCTGCAATTTTCAATTATTTATGTAAATTGTCGACCCCAATGCGAAGAGGAAATTGCCCGAAAATGACAAAATCACAGGTGCAGTCGGCAATAAAAATAATGTGATGCGCATCTTAAGAGTATTTCTGAGAATACTAAACATACGACTATGAATACGATTTCCCACTCTCTGCTGTGCCACACACACACACATAATACAAGTGAGGTCTTAGGAAATAATAAACTAAAGAATAACCTCTTCTCATTACTCATCTTCAACCCAATCGTTTTTTTATGTGCCAAGTCAGACACTTTAACATGAACACATCGTTAAAGTTGAAGCTTCGTTCATAATATCTTTGTGAACTGGGGAACAACTCTCGGAATTTCCAAATTTGTGCTATTTTTAGTTGTCCAAGTCCATAGAACTTTTGTATACCTGTAGGAACTAGCTGAGATCAATTTTAGATTATTTTTCTCCACTTATTGAATTTTATTATTATTTGACATTGAGAAAACATTTAGGAACCAGTTAAGATCATTTGTAGATACTTTCTAGAGTTGTTCAATAAGCTTTTTGCATTAACTCCAATATATATCAATTTTAATCAAATGAATGTATTACTTAAAAGGTTTCCTCTTAAATCCAATTACTCAGATTGTAATTTCTTTTGTGACCTCTAAAAAAGCTCTATGTAACTTGAAATATCTTCAAGGAATTCCGAAATTTATACTATTTATAGTTAAGATAATGCCATAGTTCTTCTCCTTCAAAACTCTCTTATCTAAATACCGCAGTAAACAAACTATAGTCTTACAATTCTTACTAGTCTAACCTTCGCCTTCAGCGTTATCTGCCTGATTAGTTGGATCCAATTAAGGGCTGATATCTTATCAGTCTTATTCATAATTAATTTCATTAATGCCAATTAATTGGTCAGTCGAATAACAAGCTCACATGTAAAATGAATACCGTCATAAGTCCCCTCATCGACAGTTTGTTGAATGCCATCGATTTCAGATTTGTTGGCCACGTTCAGGCGGCATTTGTGTTTTGTGGCAGCCACACATTTGCATAATGCAACCAGACCCATAACAAGCCAAAGTCATTGAGCTGCCCTTTGTTCTTCTCTCTGCTTTTTATCCTATTCCCTTTTGCAGCTCTTCCCTCTTTGCTCTCTTCTTTGCTTATCTGTGCGACAAACGCGATTTAGTTTGTCACCTTTTCTAATTTCTATAGCGACTAACAAATGACTATGACTAAGTAGTTCCAGTTCCACTTTGGATACTCGACACAACGCACACAAAAACAACAAATTCCCCTCCCGAAAAATAAATATAAAAAAAAATATTAGCTAAATTTTTATCAAAGTCGAAATAAACCCGTCTATAAATTATAAGTTTCCATAGACAATTTTTTGGTCTTGAACAATTTGGAATAATTATAATGCGATTGTGATATAACCTTTAAAAAAAAATCTTACACTTATCTGTGAAATTTCGTTGCGTTGTATTTTTTGTTTCTTTAATATACATTTTTTTTTTTAATTTTTTATGATTATTTATTTATCATTGTACTCGAGGCGCGCTGTTATCAAATCAAAAGCCGCAAGGTGTTTTTTTTCTGTTATTGTTAAAACAAACAAAACACAAGACTATATACTATAAACCTATATACACAACAATAACAACAATAGGGGGAATAAGAGAGTAAAAAAGTTAAACAAAAATCGCGAGAAACTGCAAAAAAAAAGTAACGTTTACAACGCAGTCGCAGTCGCAGTCGCAAAGTTGAGCTCCATTCGTTGGGAGATCGGTCAGATCGTGTCCAGGAAAAAACGGTGTGTGTGCTTATGTGTGTGTGGCCCATTGGCGGCACTTTTCTTATAGACAGGGACAGAGCCGTCGCGTGATCTTAATCAGCGCCATGTCCATGTGGATGTCGAGGTTTTTTGGAGTGTGCCTGGACAATCAACCGTCGATGAGGCAGCTCAATTAGCGTTCGCTGTGCTTCGTTGTGTATTCGTAAAATATAAAAATAAATAACAAAATAAAAAAAGAAGTGATTGATAATCGTTTTTACACACAACTTAATTGCTAACAGAAATTCTCAACTTGGGTAATTATTTATTCAAAGTTTGCCCAGTAAAGTTGAAAAACCGCAAAGAATTCAGACAAAAAAATAAAAAAACTAACAACTCTTAAAAAAATTATAAGAAGAATAGTGCCAAGTGAATATGTCATGTGTCTCATATAATGATCAGTTCTTTTTTATTTGCATTGAAGCACACGTAAATGATGCCAAGTGTTAGATAACTTTTCAAGTAGACGTTACTCTTGCGATAAACACACACACAGCTAAATTCTGTGTGAAATAATCTGAAGCATTTAATCATTAATCGACAAACAAAGAAACAAATGCATTCGTGATTGATAATGTTGGCAAAAGAAAAAATAGTTACTAAACTTTGAAGAACATAAACAGAATGCGTGTTTATTATTATAATTGCTTGATAAGCAGCTACACAAGTTTTGTTTAGCTGAAAAACTTAATTCAATTAGTGTGAACACGTTTATAAAATCCAGATAATAGTTTTTATTTTATATTTAACACAAGTGAAGGTTTAAAAATTGTTGTCAAGTGTCACTTAAATATGCGATTAATCATAGCAAATGCAATTAGTTGGTCGAGCTTTGAGCTTAAAGTTAATTGATTTATAAGCAGTCTTTGCAATTAGGCAAACTGAAAGCTTCCAAATGCTTGAAAAGCTGCTTAGCAAAAGCACAATTTTTTGTTGGAGCTTTAAGCAGCTTTTCTTTTACTCACTTTCACTTTTAGTTCCTTCAATTTAAATGCCTCGTGTAGCGTATTTTACTTTAAATTATTTATTACTAAACTTGAAGAGTAGTTAGATAAGAGCTATGAACTAAAAATATGCTACAATAACAATGCCAAAGACTTTGATAATAATGCCGTCTAACTGATAATCCAATAGAAATATTTAGACGCTGAGGTTTTCTTTAGTTTAGGGCAAATTTAGTTGGTAAAACAGTCGCAATTAGCTGTGTGCTTCAATGTTTAAAGAAGAATTTATCGATTCTGACCATGACAAAATCCATTTCACAGTGCTGGCAACGTTTTAAGCGTCCATATATCGGCCTAGTGGAGTTACCAATGTTTCGAGGCAACAACAATCTATTCCTGGGCCTGTCCAGTGTGCTGGGCCTCATTGGAGGCGCCTATTTGTTGCAGGTTGGCGCCCAACGTCTGCTCAGGTGAGTTGTGGCAACTTTGCAAAGATATGTTGGACCACCAACTCACTGAACTTGCTACGTGAGACGCAACATTAAAACCTGAAAGCTTGAAGCACGTGCAACGAATCTCATATTGTAGTTAGATATCTTAAAAGACACAAAGTTGAAGCTGTCGGATGATGGAACAACGGCAACTGTTTGCTGGCAGCTTTTTAGATGCAATTTCGATATTCAAGATACCCTTTAGTTAGCTTGTGATGAGGATAATATAAACTACCAAAAGATTGAAGAAAAGCAATGAAAATTTGTTATCTGCTGTCAAGAAACTTTTTTGATATTTTCCATCTGTTAATAAATAATTTCAAAGGGTTTCCTTGTGATTTTGTATAAATATTTCTATTAAAAGAACTTACGCATTCAATTTTTTCGCTTTATCTTATGTTGTTACTGCTCAGTCACTTTTGTGATTTTGTGCTTTAAAAAAAAGGGAAACCGAGTCAATTTTACTTAATTCTGCTTATGAGTAGAGGCTGCTTTGGTATGTAGGATATCTGCCAGTCGATCATCTTAACTTGTTATCATTTTCAGTTACGTGTATCTCGGTTCGCTTGGCTTGATTACGTTTGCGTGTGGGAAAAAAGTGCAAAACTATCTCGAAAGTATTTAAAAAATTGCACATAAAATGTGATTTGACATAATTGATGTCGAGTTTTTATGTTTATCTTTCATTGTTGTTGTTGTTGTTGTTGTTGTTGTTTGAGTTGCATTTGTCTTATTTGGCAGCTGGCATCAGGTAACTGGTAACTGGTAACTTGTAACTGGCTCCCAATTTGATTTCCTCAGCTGCATTAAAGCTTGTGTAATACATTGATTCGCCAATGTCTTTAATTGGCCAACTGGCAATTTGATTGTTTACCAATTGAGTATCGACACGAACATTTCATAACAATTATGTCAACTTCGTTAGTGGCACAAATTTGGCAAGTGGCCAAAACGGAAATCGTTAAGAACCCACAAAGAGACAATACAGTCAACGTTCCTAACGGTCTTGACTGTTTGGCGGGTCTTTTAGCCAAGTCAAAAGTGGCAAAAGTGGCAACAACAACTGGCTAACCTAAGAACACAATTGTTTGGCTTTTCAAACAGAAAACAGACAACTTAATTAGGCGATTGTTTATTAAATTATTGTAATGGCGACACGTCTTTTTTTTTAACATATTCCAATTGTTTAATCAACAAACAACTAACAAGCCACACTTTCTGTACAATTGGCGACTGCGACTGACACAGTTATTCGAATAGACTGAAAACTGAATTGGAGAGACGCGATATGCATAAATGGAAAGTCTCTATATGGCTTAATAATTACACTTAACGCCTGTTAACGTCACTTGGCTTATAGCATGTAAATACTCATTATGCACTTGGCCTATACACTGACACAAAAACTAGTGTAAGTGACCCATTTCAAATAACTTTAACAGCATGAAAACATGAAATTTTAAGTAAAGCACATTTAAGGTCACTTTGTTTATGAGATGCTCTTTTAAATAACTTTATATTTATCTGATTTTTCTCTCTCTTTGTCAGCACATTAAGTTCTCGTTGCTAATTTATTTTTAATTAAATGATCTTTTCAATGAAAGCTGTTCAAGTTTTTTATTCTTTCTGACTTTTGTCAGAGTCCATTAAGATTAAAAACCTGCTTTTGCTACAAATGGTTTATCAAATTCTTCAAGTGAGAATCAAACTGGTTGAATTGAGATTTAAGTCACATACGCAGCAAGTGAAAAGTGCCACAAAAATGTGTAACAAATGTGACTGAGAATTTGTTGTGTGACTTATGAAAGTAGTTATATTAAAAAGCGAGTTATTGGCATGCAGCGACTCACAATTTCACACAGATTAACCTCAAATTAAAATGGTTATAATAAAAACTCAGCATAATATGCAAAAAAATAAGAGACCCAAATGCAATTATATCCACATTATGAGCTAGATTTTTAATAGCTAATAAAGAGTTAGCAGTGGTAAAGAGCAGACAGACTTGTTTGCATAGATAAAGCCGATCATTTTCGCTATCTTACATTCTGGATTAATATTAAGCTAAGAAGAATTTTGACCATTATTATTATTAATAAGCAAAACGAAGCGGCAGCACTGCAGATTTAAAACTGTAGGATTGTACAGGGTAGCTCCTAGTCTATCATTTTCTCATTTACATAGATTTTTGTTAGTTAAAAAATGTTTAATCCTATAATCAGTAGCAAAATGCAAATTTAAGCGTCAAAACTAACGTTGAATCTAGGGAAAGGGATACAGGATAACTGCTAGTCGATCATTCCAGGGTAAACATAGATTTTTGTTAGATAAAAAAGCGTTAATTTGATTATTATTAGCTAAATGCAGATTAAAGCTGCAATATTGACAGTGAAAGCATGCAAAATGTGTGCAGGGTAACTGCTAGTCGATCACTCCAGGTTTCACATTTTTTTTGAGATTAGGTAAGCAGCGTAGTGCTAGGTCTATGTATTGTAAAACAGGGTAACTGTCAGTCGGAGATTCTCATTGTTTTAACTTTGCCTATAAAATTGACAAAAAGTATTGCATACTTCACAGCTGCTATCAATATTTGTTGAATACTTTTGGGCTGAACTCGATTGAAGGTCAGCGAAAATCATCAACAAAGTCTTGTGAATTAAAAATGTGTGGAAATTGCTTAGCTACATATTTATAATTGCAGTTAGCATTAGTTAGTGTATGCCAGGAATACGACAGTGAGTGCTAGCTGTAAATTGTAAATTACACGTGCTAAAAAAATGCAAAATCACAATTGAGCAATTAGACGGCGGCTTTAGATTAGCAAACGAGGCAATGACACTGGCAATGAGGAGTAGGAGGAGGCTAACAATTCAAGTACGTGTACATGAGAAACAATTAACGTAGCATTTAGCGGCATTCTGATAAAAATCTCGCATGAATAAGATTTGTTGTTTTCAGTGGAGAAACTCGTTTTCAAGTCTATTTATTGCGTGTAATTTGAGGCGCCGTTTATTAATCAGTAGCTACCAGAAGAAGATTCTAAGCACCGCATCATTAGACCGATTAATATTAATTCCAATAGCTTTAATATCTAAGAAATGTATATATTTAAATTTTGAAACCCGTTTGCGGAATTTTGTGGCTTTATTTTTTGTGTAGTCTCAACAATTTCAATTCGCAATGAATAATGAATTCGTCGGAGGGAATCATTAAACAAGATTTTAGCTAATTAATTAATCAACTTTATATAAGTAGCTGCATCATCAGCTCAATGTGTCCAGATAAACTCCAGAGCGTGTCCAGTTTTTTTTTTGGCAAATTTGCCAGCTGAAAGTGTTTGTTGGCTCTTACGTCATCAACGTGTTCTGTCTGCCTGTCTAACAGCTTGTCTGGCCAATTGTTTATTTAACTGACGCTCTCAATCTCTGCTCCTCTCTATGTCTCTCTTTCTTTCTCTCTCGCGCTGCAAAAACCGGCATGCGCTGCGTAGACGCGGCGTATGAGCAATGCTCGCAGTCGCAGTCGCTGCTGACGCCAGCGTCGCTGTCAGCTGCTCAGCTGTTGGCGCTCGATGCTTGGCGCAAAAAGTGCTCATAACAAAGCCAAAGCTGGTGCGAGAAAGTTGTCGGTTCGCGTCTAAAACGAGCAAAGAAAAAAAAATAAACAGTTAGCAATTTAGATAAAAATTCCATTTCAAATTCACAAACATTAAAATTGCCATGCTAAACAAAAGCAACAACAGCAAACACTGTGACAATAATCAATTTATACATTTAAAAACTACATTGAAAATATAAAAAAAAACATTTGCACACACTTAAATTAACTTCAAGTTGATAGCAAAACAAAAACAAATAGAAAAAAAACTTTTGGCCAACATGTTGTTTGCATCGGTTGTGGTGTGTCAAGTGGAGAAATTGTTGTGCACACCCATCAGTTTTGCGGTGTTTGCCTTTCTCTTCATGGCCTGCACCATGGAGGTGGTGCTGCTGAAGATGACCACCAGTGCTCATGTCTTTGGACGACCGCCCAACCAGGAGGATTGGGATGATGGCCGTGAGCACGAGGAGGATATCTACTATGAGAATCTCGAGAATAATTACGAACATTGGGCACGCAGGCGTAGGAGATATCATCAGCGACAACAACAGCTGCTGATGGCGCAACAACAAATGGAACAGCAACAGCAACAACAACAACAATAATGATAATAGTATATAGCAATTTAGATACTATTTGTATATATATATATATGTATACGACTGAGTTTTCACTAATTAGTCCAAATTTCTATGCAAAGTGCAAAAGTTAACGATGTTTACAATATATATTTAAGTACTCGTAGTTTTTGGTACTTCAACGTCTTTCTCTATCAATATGTGTAAGAAAAAAGCAATTGCAAAATTTTCTGCCAATTCATTGGAACCAAAAATGAAATAAAATAATAACAAATTTGTGGATTAGTTGATATTTTAAGCACGTTGTTAACAGTCAACTCAACTTTTATATATGTCTACATATAAATACACATATAAAAGTATATATTATATATAGTGAGTATTCAGTTTGTATATTTTTGTTTTGAGTGGAAATTTGCATAAATTGTAAATGACTGACATAATCATAGTAATAAAAATAATGTATGTGCACACTTTACACAATTAATTGTAAATCAATTAAATTTTGTAATAAAATATGTATTTTTAAGTTCTGTAAGTGTTGATATCAATAAAAGTGGATATGTCTTTTTATAAAAAAATGTTGCAAGTCATCGAGTTTTTCTCTTACCTTTTTTATAATCTGCTGGTCGAACTGGTTTTTGTGTATTTCTCTTCCGCATTTTCACATTTTCACTTGTGCAACTGGACGAAGCACCAGGAAAAGTATGTGAGAAAATCGACTGTTATACTTAATTGATTAATGGAAAAGAAACCTTTATTTCTTAGCTAATTATACGCATTTCGAAACAGAAATTATAAATTAAGCAAGAAGCAAAAACATTCGCAAATATTTAACCTTCAGCGAGTTGTTTAACCTTTTGTTTCAAATTAAGAAATAACCATGCTTTAACTAATTTGAAATGTTCTGCGTCACAAGCTAAAACTAATCAATTAGAATACATTAAAAAGGAAAGTTTAGCAGACTAAACTCGAATTGTGTCAATTTGGATAATTTGCATAAGTTCGCGCAAAGCAAAGAATATTTGTATAACATTTCTTGTTATTTTTTTGGATTTTACAGTAAAATAGTCGATAAGAAGCCGAAGAAAGCGGAAGCCGTCGAAGAGCTGCAAAGCTGCAATGTCTGCTGTGCAGAACTGGATACAAGCAGTGCCAAAAAGTGAGTAATTTCATTAATTTTCTATTAAATATATTTTGGTTTGATTTAAAAATAGTGAAAAAAAAATATTAAAAATATAAGTATCTTTAAAAATTAAAGAATGCTTTAAAGAGCAAGATAAATTGGAAAACAATTAATATTTTTCTTGATAAAAAATTTAAAAAAAAAACAATAATTGCATTTCGATTTATCTTGGTCTTTTAAGCAAATCAAATCATAATATCAATAGATTCTAAGCTTTTTAAATATAATAAGATAAATTGGAAAACAATTATTTCTTTTCATGATTAGCAAATTTAAAAAAATAATATTAATTGTATTCCAATATATCTTTATCTTTTTTTAATTAAAAAATGAACTAAAGTCTTGCAAAGCTTTTATCCATACTTGGCTACAGTGATCTCTCGCTATTGTCAACTAATTTAAATTGAACTTCCCATTCGCAGCTACGTCACATGTTGCACGTGTGGCAAATTCGTGTGCCGTGGCATCAAGTGCGCCGATTGGCGGCCAAAGGATGCCCAATGGGAGTGCGAGCTGTGCCACAGCTCGAAGCAATCGTTGGCCCACACCTCCTCGTGGGTCGCCGAGCAAATGTGCTTCAACCAACAGAAGTTCGTATATCCCCTACGTGCACGCAGCGAAGTTTATATACCCATCACAGACAGCTCAATGCGTAAGTCTTGTCATTGCATAAATACCCTGTAATTAATATTCATTTCGTCTATTTATTCTTTTCTTTTAAAGAGTTTGAAAGCGTCAGTCAAATTGGAGCGAATAGTGTGAATATCAATGGCGATGAACGCAACAGAATTCGTGAATATGTTGAGGAAATTGTTGCCGAAATGCTGGGCGGCAATCTCGATCACATCAAAGTCAGCCAATTGTCCAAAAGCGAAAACTGTAAGTATTTTAGAGTAATATAATCAGACTGTCAGACAGTCAGACACAGTTTGCTTTAGATTTGATTAGTGCAAATGCAATTGTTCGCAATGAGTACTCGAAAGTGCAAAGCGCGCCAATTTGCTCAATTGTGTCGAATTGAAAGTACAGCATATTGCTTTATATACCATTTGCCTACACTATGCAACAGGGTATTGACAATATGTCATTTCTCTTTTAACTACATATAGTTTTCTTCGTATTACACATTTTTTTCCTATTAATACTATTTATCTATTTGTGCATTTTTTTATAAACCAAAAAAATGTAATAAAAAGGTAAAAAATGATGTAGACTTTAGTGAGGAAAGAGGTTGCTACAAACTACAAAAAAAAAGTTAAAATGCAAAAAAAACCAAAAAAATATCTGCTAAAGAAAAATTCTTATAAATTTACATATTAGCATGAATATTTGGATTTTAATTCAGAAAACTATAATATGTATCTGGCAATTGTATATATACTTCTATATAAAGATACTATCTAATATATATTACAATATTTACAATAGCATTCCAATAATTTTCAAAAATTAAAGTAACTCAGTACAGATACATTAATGAAAAAAGCTCTATCAAAAGATCATTTCTAAGCACACTGTCAAAAAAGCTCATTGCATACTTTCTGTTGCTTGGCTGCCTACAAAAGCTTCAGCTTCAGCTGGGAATGGGAATAGTTAGCTAAAGCTTTTGCAGCACATGATTCATTGCATACTTAAGGTAAACTTTAATCGAAACTTTACGCACACATTGAAAAGATAAACATATGAATATGAACATTGTACATGTTATTCAACTGCACACAGACATGCAGCTGTTTGATAGATACCATGCGAAACTGAGCAACCTGCTTATCAATATGGAGAACGCTTTGTGCGCCCGTGCGCTCAAAGGAGGTAAGTGCTGGCAAGTCCTGCGGCAAGTTGTTGTGGCATGATTTATGTAGCCGTTGAACGTAACGTTGAATCACACACCTTGCCACACCCTAACATGTTGTTTCAAGCCTGTATGCTATTAAAATTTGACTTAACCAGCTCGTATTTGGCATGAATCATAGCCATAAAAAATTGTATTTCTAAAAATAATGCACGTAGTCTTCTCTCTCTCTCTCTCTCTCTTCTTACTTCTAAATATATGTGTAGTTATCGTAGGCGTATACGTAATATAATGAGAATGTAGAAATCTGCGATAATACTGCCAAAATCAATGACAATCATTGACCAATAAAATAAGGAAAAACAAAAACAAAACAACACCAACTAAAATTAACGACATACAAACTTAAATCGCGGTCAATTCTCATTGATAAGAGCGTAACACACACACACACACACACCCAGACATAGTCGTGATAAGGCCTGATAAGAGTATCTGTGTCGTCGTCTGTCGTTATTGAAGTACCGACAATGCAGCACACTTGGTAAGCATTGCTAAGCATTTGTAGCTACAGTTGGCCTTAACCAGATGACAAACTGAGATACGCGCATTAATCATACGCAATGTGTCCCCAACCATCCAACCAACTGGTTCCAATCGAGTCTCTGAGCACAACAGGTGTAAATTGACGATTTACACGGCTACTCGAAACAACTCTGAACAAATTGAGTTTGTTGAGAGCTGCTTCCAAGCTATTTCAGATTTTGTTTTACAATACTTTGCCCCATCATTCAAATTACAAAGTCAAATATGTAAGTGCCTCGGAGGCATAACAACAAGCGAAAGGCACGCTAACACACAGATTGCAAATAAACATGTCAATCAGTTCAAGAAGATTGCACAAAAAATACCATATAGACCTGTTCCCCCCAAATGCAGGAAACTAAATTTTCAAAACTGGAATTCCAGCTATTTTTGAATAAAAATATGAATACTATTTAATGAGCTTATGTCATCGTAAGAATTTTATATATTAGAGGAATGATTGATTTTTTGAATTAAATAAACATTTTATTTGAAAGCAAATTTTGTAAATATTACGATCATATATTTTTAAAAATTCTTTTAATTAAAATATGGCTGCTATTTTTAGAGAAACGACAGACTGAATTGTGAGGGAAACTTCTTTACTTTTTAATAATATTTATATTTTGTATGTAATTAGTATTATTTATTGAATATAATTTTAAAAGTTATTTAAATATTTTTAAAAATTAAAATTAAAAAAAGCGAACTGTTTGTATGCCATTACAAAGCAGTAGATACGGTGTAGTAGTGTGTGTGTGTATGTGAGTGCTTGTATGTATTTGTGAGAGCTACTTTGGCACTCACACGGCGATAGACGCTGCTGTCGGCAGTTGCCAAACGCAACGCGCTCTGATCGCAACGTTTTAGCTGCGAGACGCAAGCCGGCTAAAAAAAATAATAAAATAAAGAAACAAAGACGGCAACAAAAAAATATATACGTTTATTAACGCGCAAAGTAAAAGTAAAAATCCGAAATCATAAAAGTGATAATGATAACATAAAACTAAAGAAGAAAAGACTCGTTAAGCAGCACTTGAGATTGCAGAAATGGTTGTTGTTATATGTATGCTCACTTGGCGCATGCAGATAACAGATAACATACACACACACTCACACACATAGACAGATATCAAATTAAAGAAGCAGTTCATAAGTTATCGCCAGCCTTGACCCCTAAATCACAAAATATAGAAAAATAAAATGTCAAAAAATAAAGAATTACATTTTAAATATTCAAACGTGTCTCAAACAGAAACCAGGAAAAATGCTTAAACAGTGTTAATAAATATTAATGATTGCCCATCAGCTAATCCCCACTAACAAATTATGTGCCAAGATTATGCAAAACGTGAACTTTGAGCACGAACTCTAATTAAAATACTAAAAGAAATTAAAATATAGTATATATATAAAGTTCCGGAATAAAAGTTAATCGCAGAACTTTAAATGACTTTCGCAATTATCTGAGCCCAAATTGAACTCTGAACTGAACTTGACTTACTTTGTACCTTGTACAGAGAACATGTTCATGATTATAATGTGATCTAATAGGGCTGTAAGTCCGGTCTATTTGGTTGTTCCACACTAATGACAGTCTAGAAAGACTTGTATGCAAAGTGAGGCAGATAATCGAAGATACATTTCAATCTTTTAACAACAGTCGAATGACTAACGGCAACGAAGCGTTAAACAATAACAAAAGAAGCATAATAACAAAATGCGAAATGTGAATAAATAGAAATAATATATGTCAGAAAGGCGTCGAAACAACGATAAAGAAATTTACGGGGCTTTTGTAAAGCAAAATAGATAAGTTTAGGTTCAGGTTATTAATTATGTTTACCGTAACCAAACATTAGCTAAATGAAGAGCTCTCAATACGAATTGCGAATGTCCGAGTGTGTTGTGTGTGTGAATGTGATTTTCAGCCTGAGTAAGCCAACAGCACAATACTTATAAATATTAATTTCAAGTTTGGACTGTTGGCTGCTCAAGCGAACAAAACTGTATTATTGTGTCTGACGACAACGCTGCGTATGCGTAATTTGATGTTTGCGGCTTTAAAGCTTCAAGCGCATTAATTAAACTAAAATAATGTATAAATATTTACAAACAGGCCCAAAACAAATACAAACTGTATCAACTGCAAAAGCAAATAATAAATAAATACTTGATTAAGCCGAGTAATTCATAAGCTATACATGTAAGCCAATTGAATACTGCTGTCTGTGCTTGTGTGTGTGTGTGTGTGTGTGTGTGTGTGCATGCAGCATGGACTTCACGTTGGGCCTTGTAACGGGCATGTATGCAGTTTTGGCCGTAATTATATTCTACGTCGTTTACGTCATTGAGGTGAAATTAGGTATGCCGTCAGTATGCAACTCGTGCTAAATACTATACTCGTAACAACTCACATACAAAACACTCAAACACTCACTCAATTCACTCACTCACTTTCTACACTCACACTCAGCAGATAATTGCGACTTTTCACTTTTCCATTATGCATTCGTTTTGTTAACTTAAATGACTTTCGTGCTAACACTATTGAGTTTTATTCTTAGACACTTTTGTTGACCATTTCGCATGCTTACAGACTTGCCCGCCATTGTCAACGGCAACAACAACAGCAACATCAGCAACAACAACAACAGCGGCAACAACAATAATGAGCTATCGGACATTTCACAGACGCGTCTCCGCAATCTTATTGAGACCATCATTGCAGAGACGCTGCGCAGCAGCAGCGCCGTTGGCGTCGGCGTCGGCAGCGTGCTAAGTCCCAGCGCAGCCGTCTCGGAGATTAGTCTGGACACGAGATCCAATGGACAACTGTCGGTGCTCAGCAATGGCAACAAGCGGCGTCATCGCACCGAGCACTACTTTGAGCCAAAAATCTATCAGGATCTTTTAGCCACAGCGGTGCTAAATAAGGTAAGAACTATAAAGCAATTTTCTTGAAAATTGAAATAAAAAACATATCGTAATAAATATCAGCCTTGTCGCTTAATTAAATACGGACTCAAATTAAAATTTTAAATAAATATACCAATTAATTTTTTTATTAAAAACTGACAAAACGAGTAAATAAAAATGGTTTATAAACTTTAGAGTTATATTTTTATTTAAAAAATAAGAGCTAAAATCAATATTTTTTATAATGATTAACAAAGTTGTGTACAACAAAATTTAATTCTTTTAGTTATGTTTGTATTGAAATTTTTCTCAAAAAAAAAGAAAAGTGCTGAAAATATTTGCCTATAAATCGTACTAAAACTCGATATATTCTCGTAATAAAATTGTATTAAATATCATATCGTTTTTACGTTAAATATCGCATCAATACAATATCGATGTCACCTTGCCGATACCTATCGCAAGAACTGACCTCTGACCTCAGACAACTGTTGCATTTGTGGCCTGGTCACCTCGCTTGTAATCCCATCGAACCATCCCTTCTGGTAATTTCCGCTAGCTTCCGAGCTTCGATATGTTTTCGCTTTCATTGGGCATTTATTGGGCTTCCAATGTGGCATGCAACTGCCACAGTTGCAGTTGCAAGTGCCGCTAATTAGTTGCTGACCACTGTTGCAAGCGTGCGGACGCATTTAACGGACCAGCGAATTGCCAATAAATCAACACAGCGTTAATTGGATCAATTCATCAATTATAACCAGCAGAAAAAAACCAATTATTTAACTTAACAATTATTGTCAAAGCTCTTGGCCATGGCAGAGCCAGCGCAGCATGTAAATATGACAAACTGAACACTTACATAAATTTCATAAATTATCACTGCTCATAAGTTCTGGAAAATAAGTATCTTATCAGCAGAGAACACACATATCATTCTGACTTAACATAAGTTGCTTAACATATTGATTATTTGCTTTGACTAAAAATCTATAGCTGAGTCATACGGCAATCGATCTAAGTCTAAGTACTCTAATGACGTCACAAACTAAGCGAATGTGGAAGGAATTATATTCAACTTATTCCATCTCTTTCAGATTGTGGATAAAGAGGGTAATACCCGACTTATATCGGAGAGTACACCGGACTTGAGTGGTCACAACATTGATGAGAATTACAATGCCGAAGCGTTGAGCACTACGTCCGGTAGTTCCATAGAGCCTCGCAGTGACTGCAGCCTAACCGACAATGAACTGTTACTTAATGTAGGTTCCCCAGCATTTTCAATATTATGCTGTTGCCTTAACCAATCCCATCAATTCTCTTTATAGACGGGCAAAGTCGATTTGAAAGTTGATTTGGAACGCGAATCGGTATTGAGTGACTATATAGCCGCCCATATGGTGCCACTGCCTGATTTCTCGGCATCAGTTACCGAATCGGAAGATGGTAAGCTCTAAGGGAACTACTCTTCTTACCAAGCTATATCTTCTTATCATTTCCTAAGATATCATCTCAATGTCATCGAGTATGGTTGGTGATGCCACCTGGGAGGATAATTGGCTCTTTAGGAAGAAACGCAGCACCTTGCAAAGTTCGGCAACTCCGAGCAGCATTGGCATGCTGGTGCCGGCACCCAAAGAGAATGTTCGCGCCCAGATTGGCGATAGAACCGCCGATGAGGTTAGCGATCTGTCCGAAATCGGCTCAGATGCAGAGGAATCATCTCTGGATTTGCTACGATGCAATGAATTAAATGATCGTCTGTTGAGCAAACATCTGATTGGTGGACAAAATACAAAACTAGTTCTAGATGAGCTGGTGGATCGTACGAGCTTAACCTCGAATACCTTGCCAGAAGAACATGAACCGGCTTTAACCGAGACCACAAATACGTTTGTCACACAACCCACAACAATTGCAGTGCCAGAAGAACAAATGGCTCCACCGCCACCCATGAGTTTTCAAGATGATCGGGAAAACGAGGATCCCGCCCAAACTCTTATAGCAGGTAATTGCACTCAGACTTCTACAATACATTCCCAATATTAATCCTTATTGCTAACATGCATCTAAAATACCCCACCTAAAGTTTGAATTGTTTAAGAGCGTTAGACCCTTAGTTCTTGAAATTTGTCCTTAGTGTAGTCACTCCGGAAACTCCTGTAAAATACCTCAGCGTATCTGTGCATGGTTTTGAAGAAGCAGCATTTAGCAGTCGTTTGTGTTACAGCAGCGTCAGGTGAAACAGATGATCTCGGCGATCTCGAGGGTTGTACAGGCTTTGGTGACGTTGAATACCTCGAGGATAGCCAAATTCCTGAAAATATGCCCTCTGTTATTGAAATATTGGCAGCCATGGCTTTGGGACCTATGCTAGCAGTTCCAGCATCAGAACAACCTCCAATCATGACTGCTACTGAAATCCACACTCTCAAAGAACTGAGCGATTTAGCTCTTGCCGAAATCAACGCTCGCACAATGGAGTTAACTAACCATTCACTGGATATCATTGAGGAGGAGTATTTGGAGGCACATCCAATGGAAATCTTATCATCCCATGAAGTTTTTACAAGCTCATCGGTTGCTGCAAATGAATGCACAACGACATCTGAAACAGTTCCTAAGGAGCAGACTGCATTGGAAGCACAAGCAACTGTGTGTGAACAACAAATTATCGTGTACGCCAACGAAATTACAGCAACAACAATAGAGGAGATTGCTGCAGCGGAAGCTCCACCACCAGCAATAGAGGAGGTTGCTAGTGTTGAGGAAATGCCAGACCCTCCGGTAGCTCCAGAAGAAGCTCCTGCGCCAGTTGGAGAAGCTCTCACACCAGCAATAGACAATCCTGAACCACAGGTTGCTGCTACAGACGCTCCAGCACCAGCAATAGAGGAGGTTGCTGCTACAGAAGCTCCAGCACCAGCAATAGAGGAGGTTGCTAGTGTTGAGGTAATACCAGACCTTCCAGTAGTTGCAGAAGAAGCTCCTACGTCAGTTGGAGAAGTTCTCACACCAGCAATAGACAACCCTGAGCAACAGGTTGCTGCTATAGAAGCTCCAGCACCAGCAATAGAGGAGGTTGCTGCTATAGAAGCTCCAGCACCAGCAATAGAGGAGGTTGCTAGTGTTGAGGTTATACCAGACCTTCCAGTAGTTGCAGAAGAAGCTCCTACGCCAGTTGGAGAAGTTCTCACACCAGCAATAGACAATGCAGAACCACAGGTTGCTGCTACAGAAGCTCCAGCACCAGCAATAGAGGAGGTTGCTAGTGTTGAGGTAATACCAGACCCTCCGGTTGCTGCAGAAGAAGTTCCTGCGCCAGTTGAAGAAGTTCTCACACCAGCAATAGACAACCCTGAGCAACAGGTTGCTGCTCCAGAAGCTCCATCACCAGCAATAAAGGAGGTTGCTGCTATAGAAGCTCCAGCACCAGCAATAGAGGAGGTTGCTAGTGTTGAGGTTATACCAGACCTTCCAGTAGTTGCAGAAGAAGCTCCTACGCCAGTTGGAGAAGTTCTCACACCAGCAATAGACAACCCTGAGCAACAGGTTGCTGCTATAGAAGCTCCAGCACCAGCAATAGAGGAGGTTGCTGCTATAGAAGCTCCAGCACCAGCAATAGAGGAGGTTGCTAGTGTTGAGGTTATACCAGACCTTCCAGTAGTTGCAGAAGAAGCTCCTACGCCAGTTGGAGAAGTTCTCACACCAGCAATAGACAACCCTGAGCAACAGGTTGCTGCTATAGAAGCTCCAGCACCAGCAATAGAGGAGGTTGCTAGTGTTGAGGTTATACCAGACCTTCCAGTAGTTGCAGAAGAAGCTCCTGCGCCAGTTGGAGAAGCTCTCACACCAGCAATAGACAATCCTGAACCACAGGTTGCTGCTACAGAAGCTCCAGCACCAGCAATAGAGGAGGTTGCTAGTGTTGAGGTAATACCAGATCCTCCGGTAGATCCAGAAGAAGCTCCTGCGCCAGTTGAAGAAGTTCTCACACCAGCAATAGACAGTCCTGAGCAACAGGTTGCTGCTATAGAAGCTCTAGCACCAGCAATAGAGGAGGTTGCTGCTATAGAAGCTCCAGCACCAGCAATAGAGGAGGTTGCTAGTGTTGAGGTAATGCCAGACCTTCCAGTAGTTGCAGAAGAAGCTCCTACGCCAGTTGGAGAAGTTCTCACACCAGCAATAGACAACCCTGAGCAACAGGTTGCTGCTATAGAAGCTCCAGCACCAGCAATAGAGGAGGTTGCTGCTACAGAAGCTCCAGCACCAGCAATAAAGGAGGTTGCTAGTGTTGGAGAAGTTCTCACACCAGCAATAGACAACCCTGAGCAACAGGTTGCTGCTAAAGAAGCTCCAGCACCAGCAATAGAGGAGGTTGCTAGTGTTGAGGTTATACCAGACCTTCCAGTAGTTGCAGAAGAAGCTCCTACGCCAGTTGGAGAAGTTCTCACACCAGCAATAGACAACCCTGAGCAACAGGTTGCTTCTATAGAAGCTCCAGCACCAGCAATAGAGGAGGTTGCTGCTATAGAAGCTCCAGCACCAGCAATAGAGGAGGTTGCTAGTGTTGAGGTTATACCAGACCTTCCAGTAGTTGCAGAAGAAGCTCCTGCGCCACTTGGAGAAGTTCTCACACCAGCAATAGAGAGCCCTGAGCAACAGGTTGCTGCTTTAGAAGCTCCAGCACCAGCAATAGAGGAGGTTGCTGCTACAGAAGCTCCAGCACCAGCAATAGAGGAGGTTGCTAGTGTTGAGGTAATGCCAGACCCTCCGGTAGCTCCTGAAGAAGCTCCTGCGCCAGTTGAAGAAATTCTCACACCAGCAATAGACAACCATGAGCAACAGGCTGCTGCTATAGAAGCTCCAGCACCAGCAATAGAGGAGGTTGCTGCTACAGAAGCTCCAGCACCAGCAATAAAGGAGGTTGCTAGTTATGGAGAAGTTCTCACACCAGCAATAGACAACCCTGAGCAACAGGTTGCTTCTATAGAAGCTCCAGCATCAGCAATAGAGGAGTTTGCTGCTACAGAAGCTCCAGCATCAGCAATAGAGGAGGTTACTAATGGAGAAGTAATACCGGATCCTCCGGTTGCTCCCAATGAAGCTCCTGCGCCAGTTGAAGAAGTTCTCACACCAGCAATAGACAGTCCTGAGCAACAGGTTGCTGCTACAAAAGCTCCAGCACCAGCCTTAGAGGAGGTTGCTATTGTTGAGGCTATACCAGACCCTCTGGTGGCTCCAGAAGAAGCTCCTGCGCCAGTGGAAGAAGTTCTCACACCAGCAATAGACAACCCTGAGCAACAGGTTGCTGCTATAGAAGCTCCAGCACCAGCAATAGAGGAGGTTGCTGCTACAGAAGCTCCAGCACCAGCAATAGAGGAGGTTGCTAGTATTGAGGTAATGCCAGACCCTCCGGTAGCTCCAGAAGAAGCTCCTACGCCAGTTGAAGAAGTTCTCACACCAGCAATAGACAGTCCTGAGCAACAGGTTGCTGCTATAGAAGCTCTAGCAGCAGCAATAGAGGAGGTTGCTGCTACAGAAGCTCCAGCACCAGCAATAGAGGAGGTTACTAGTGTTGAGGTAATGCCAGACCCTCCGGTAGCTCCAGAAGAAGCTCCTGCGCCAGTTGGAGAAGTTCTCACACCAGCAATAGACAACCCTGAGCAACAGGTTGCTGCTATAGAAGCTCCAGCACCAGCAATAGAGGAGGTTGCTGCTACAGAAGCTCCAGCACCAGCAATAGAGGAGGTTACTAGTGTTGAGGTAATGCCAGACCCTCCGGTAGCTCCAGAAGAAGCTCCTGCGCCAGTTGAAGAAGTTCTCACACCAGTATTAGAGAACCCTGAGCAACAGGTTGCTGCTGTAGAAGCTCCAGCACCAGCAATAGAGGAGGTTGCTAGTGTTGGAGAAGTTCTCACACCAGCAATAGGCAACCCTAAGCAACAGGTTGCTGCTGTAGAAGCTCCAGCACCAGCAATAGAGGAGGTTGCTAGTGTTGAGGTAATTTCAGACCCTCCGGTAGCTCCAGAAGAAGCTCCTGCGCCAGTTGGAGAAATTCTCACACCAGTATTAGAGAGCCCTGAGCAGCAGGTTGCTGCTGTAGAAGCTCCAGCACCAGCAATAAAGGAGGTTGCTTCTATAGAAGCTCCAGCACCAGCAATAGAGGAGGTTGCTAGCGTTGAGGTAATGCCAGACCCTCCGGTAGCTCCAGAAGAAGCTCCTGCGCCAGTTGAAGAAGTTCTCACACCAGTATTAGAGAACCCTGAGCAACAGGTTGCTGCTGTAGAAGCTCCAGCACCAGCAATAAAGGAGGTTGCTTCTATAGAAGCTCCAGCACCAGCAATAGAGGAGGTTGCTAGTGTTGAGGTAATGCCAGACCCTCCGGTAGCTCCAGAAGAAGCTCCTGCGCCAGTTGGAGAAGTTCTCACACCAGCAATAGACAACCCTGAGCAACAGGTTGCTGCTATAGAAACTCCAGCACCAGCAATAGAGGAGGTTGCTGCTACAGAAGCTCCAGCACCAGCAATAAAGCAGGCTTCTAGTGTTGAGGTAATGCCAGACCCTCCGGTAGCTCCAGAAGAAGCTCCTGCGCCAGTTGGAGAAGTTCTCACACCAGCAATAGACAACCCTGAGCAACAGGTTGCTGCTATAGAAGCTCCAGCACCAGCAAAAGAGGAGGTTGCTGCTACAGAAGCTCCAGCACCAGCAATAGAGGAGGTTGCTAGTGTTGGAGAAGTTCTCACACCAGCAATAGACAGCCCTGTTGAACAGGTTGCTGCTATAGAAGCTCCAGCACCAGCAATAGAGGAGGTTGCTAGTGTTGAGGTAATGCCAGACCCTCCGGTAGCTCCAGAAGAAACTCCTGCGCCAGTTGGAGAAGTTCTCACACCAGCAATAGACAACCCTGAGCAACAGGTTGCTGCTATAGAAGCTCCAGCACCAGCAATAGAGGAGGTTGCTGCTACAGAAGCTCCAGCACCAGCAATAGAGGAGGTTGCTAGTGTTGGAGAAGTTCTCACACCAGCAATAGACAGCCCTGAGCAACAGGTTGCTGCTATAGAAGCTCCAGCACTAGCAATAGAGGGGGTTGCTAGTGTTGAGGTAATGCCAGACCCTCCGGTAGCTCCAGAAGAAGCTCCTGCGCCAGTTAAAGAAGTTCTCACACCAGCAATAGACAATCCTGAACCACAGGTTGTCGATCCGAAGCTTTCAGCACCAGCGATAGAGGAGGTTGCTGCTACAGAAGCTCCAGCAACTGCAATAGAGGAGGTTACTAATGGAGAAGTAATACCGGATCCTCCGGTAGCTCCTAAAGAAGCTCCTGCGTCAGTTGGAGAAATTCTCACACCAGCAATAGAGAACCCTGAGCAACAGGTTGCTGCTATAGATGCTCCAGCACCAGCAATAGAGGAGGTTGCTGCTGTAGAAGCTCCAGCACCAGCAATAGAGGAGGTTGCTAGTGTTGGAGAAGTTCTCACACCAGCAATAGACAGCCCTGTTGAACAGGTTGCTGCTATAGAAGCTCCAGCACCAGCAATAGAGGAGGTTGCTAGCGTTGAGGTAATGCCAGACCCTCCGGTAGCTCCAGAAGAAGCTCCTGCGCCAGTTGGAGAAGCTCCCACACCAGCAGTAGACAACCCTGATCAACAGGTTGCCGATACGGAGCTTTCAGCACCAGCAATAGAGGAGGTTGCTGCTATAACAGATCCTCCGGCTGCTCCAGAAAAAGCTCTTACTCCAGTTGAAGAAGTTCTTACACCAGCAATAGATAATCCAGATCCACAAAATACTGAATCGGAGGTTCCAGCACCAGAAATAGAGCAGGTTGTTGCTACAAAAGTTCCAGCTATAGTAACAGAGAATGTCGCTAGTGTGGAGGTAATTCCAGTTCCTTCGGTAACTCCTCAAGAAGCTTCTGCGCCGGTTGAAGGAGCTCTTAAGCCAGCAATTAATATTCCAGAACCATTTACTGCTCCCGAAGACTTTGCGGGACAAACACTTGCAAATATTTCAGCAATGGAACAATCGGAACAAAGATATGTTATGGTTGATCCTGACAACTCCATATTTGACACACGGATAAGAGCCTTGGGAATTCAAGAATCGGAAATTGAGGCGGAGACTCGTGTTGAGATTGATCTGCTGCAAATGACAACAGATTGCATTAAGAGCGATATATCCGCTCTAGGTAAAACGACTCAAAAGTGCCTACGAAGACAGCCGAATATCCTAGATACAACACCGAGCGATGAAGACTCATGTTCGAGACCAGTGAATCTCTTGGGGACCATTTGCAAGTTTTACACGCACATCAAAGACAAACGACTGTTAGCAACAATTGAAAGACGACGTCGACGCGCTCTTATCATGCACAAATACCTGAGTTCCTTTGATTCCTCTGATGAGACCATAGATGATGTAGAATATGAAACCCAACCTAGTCTGTTTGATGAATTGAATACATACCAGCATTTAAGTTTAGACTGTAGTAGTGATAGTAATGTAGCTGGGAAGGAAGTAGAAGCTGATATAGTTCGATCAGAGACTGATAAAAACTCAGCTGAGGAAGAACCTGATGTAGAACTAGTTGCCAATTATTCAGATACTGCCAGTCAAACCTCAGTTGATCTTGCTGATGTTAACGATGATGAGTTCTTTATCGTTGGTAGTTTCACTGAAATTGGTTACAACTTTATTAACCACATTCTTTTCTCAGATCAATTAAGCTCAAACTCAAACGACAGCAATGAGAACTCGCCGTCCACCTCTCATGAGACCTTTAACGGCGACGTTGACTCAGTTAACGATTATGATAGTTACAGAACTGACATTTTGGATGAGGCACTAACACCAACACCAACAACAACTAACAACATTATACCAAATACTAAAACAAATACGAGTAACAACAACCACAACCACAACAACACTAACACAACACAAAGAATACTAACAAATGGTTCACTAAGATGGTCTAAAAAGTCGGCCATCGCATTGAATGATGGCCAACAGAATGGCGTTGATATTGAAGATGATTATGATGTGAATAATAATGAAGATGATGTTGTACTGTTGCGGCGCTTTGCCCCAGGTAACACGCACTCTTTGGCCAATACACTCTCATCACTCGGTGTTTGTTGTCTCCCTAATGTACTCGTTATTGCTTTAATTGTATTGTGTTCTGTTCTGTTCTTAGACCGGCTAATATGTTGCTTATATCTAGAGCAAGCTTTAGTTTGAAATTCGTATCTACTAGCTAAGAAAATTCTGATTACTTTTGTAGGCTCCATAGCGGAACGTGAGGTCAAGAAGTGGTATAATGCCGTTGAAATGCCAAACAATCCCTATGCGCCCGAGGCACTGAAGCAACGCATCAGCGGCACACAGGAAAGATTCATGGATGTGCCCAACATAAGTCCGACTGCCGAGCAAAAAGCCTTGGCTTTGAGGACAACAGAGAATGTGGAGCCTGCCAGCCGTGTGGAGGACTATAAGCGGTAAGTTGTCTATAGGATAATCCAAGAAATGTTTAACTAGCAACTTACAATTTATGTTTGCAGCTATAGTCGCGATTATTACATCAACAATGCGCCCAACGAGGGCGCCAAGGGACAGTCGTTGGGCGCCAGCATCAGCAGCTGCCACATGGAGGCAACATCCGCTCAGACCGATGAGGATATTGTCATCAATGAGGTAAATCCATCGCATGGTAGCGCTCAAAGTAACCTTGCTGACCTCTCACATTGGACGCTGTCGACGCCCGTGCGACGCAGCAGCTCGCTAAAATTCATTAACAAGCGTAATTCCCCCACATTAAATCCCCACACCCACGTCCCAGCCATAGAGCGTCCCTCCACATCGGCGTCGCATTATCGCGAGTCCAGTTTGGGCATAGATCCCGACCTAGATGACTTTGACATACGTTCAAATCGATCGTGGCGCAGCAGTTCGGGGCATGCCCCAACTTATTTTGGCAGCACGCTGCCCAAACGCCATACGCAATCCTCGCTGAGCCTGCACAGCAATGGCAGTGGCATGTCCTTTGGTTCGTCCGCTTCCAAGAGGCGTCAGGTGGGTCCTTCGCAAGCCGTCCTCACCCAGTTCGAGAAGCAGCTGCTCCACAAGGACCTCAAGCGCAACAGTTTTCGTGCTGTGTCCGCCACCTCCAAGGATTTCGTGATGAATCCTTTGTTCGAAACCGAGTTGCAGGTGAAACCCTGCATGGACGATCAGGACTCGGGAGTCGATAGCTGTCTGAATGGTTTCAGCGGTGCCGATGCCAAGTACAGCAACAATAGTCTACTCTTCTAGCAGCTAGAGGGATGAAGTGGCAATGGGGACGGGGATGGGGTCGTAGTTGTAGCTCCTAGAGGTACGATTAACATCTGCCAAAATCTGCATAGCTAAAAGTTAGTCAAGTTCAACAAAAACAAACACACACAATCTACTAGTCAGTAAATGCAACACAAAAATCTATTTCCCGCAACAAAATTATCAATCTGAATCTGAATCTATGTCGGAGTCAGAGATGTATAGATATAGAATCTCCATCTGTAAGCTGGCAGTGCCATCTGCTCAAGTAAAACGCACCAAGATGCACCAGAGCTAGTTGTCTATCAACTTATCATAATTATACTCGTATCTGCTATCTATCAAAAACTAAAATCTTAAAACTTTATAATACTATTAATAATCGTAAATTTAAATGCTATTAATTATTGCCTAATGCGCCTGAAAGTATGCAGCATTAATTCGTATGTTTTTCGTTCTTTTCTTATAATTTTATGATTTTGCGCTGTTAATTTTTAATAGAAAAATAATATTCTTTTGTATGCACATTTTAGTTAATTCATATTGCTAACTACTTTTATAAACATAAAATCTATAATATAAATAAAGCCAAAAGTTAAACAAAAACCACAGCATATTAAATGAAACAAATGTTTTTAGTAAAAATAAAGCAACAATTGAAATGGTGAGTACAGGTAATTAATTAAAAAAAGATAATGATTATTCTAAGAAAATGATGTTTAAAAAGACATATTTGTAATTTATTGATAAGTGAATTTTACTAACAACATTTGTTTCACTTTGTGCTTAACTCACGTATTTGCTAATTAGTTAAATATAATTGAATTATCTTTTGACTCCAAGTAGCTGTAACTAAAAGTGGAATTATTTGCATGCTGCTTGATCAAATCACACATACACATACACATACATCACAATCATGATTGACAATCACCGAGGATGCAGCTAAAAATTCTTCACAAAATCCAGTTTAAATGCAATGGCTTCAACATAAAATCTTATACTTAATACTTGCAAATTCTTTTTTTCATATAAATGTTAAATGTCTACCTAAACTAACATACAACAACAACAACAACAACAACAAACAAACAACACACACAACTTGAACACACGCTCAAAAATGTTTTCTCGAAAGGCTTCAATTGCCGATGCGAACTGTGTTTATACAGCATTGCCCGTCCAGGTTGTGGATGAGGGCAATGCCAGCTTGGAGTCGCTATCGAATCCATCGATGCAATCGCAACTCACGACCAGCGATGACTCGGATACGGTGCGTGTCTACGATTTCAATAAGCAGGAGACGAGAGTCATCGAGCGAGAATCAGTTACGGATCAGCCCAGCACATCGAGCACTTTATCCATGGAGTCTGCACTGGGAGCAGCCTTCTCCTCCTCCCCACCAGACTCCATGGATGCATCACGCAAACGTGAGCGTCCCGTTGTGCTGCAGTTTGGACCAGCTGATTCGGTGCCCACGGTGTGTTCATCACCCACAACCACACCCACTCGAGGCTCCACGCCGCCTGCCTTTAGATTCCTGCAACCGAAACGTCGTTTGATTGAACCTAGCCAAGTTCTGTCCATAGACGAGGAAGAAGTGGTAGGTAGACCTCTTTATAATTTTAAATAAAATCATTAAAATCTCTATTATAATCCGAAGACACAATCTTTTTTATATTGAAATAAAAGATTTAAACGCGAGTTTAATCTCATTATCCAAGAGATCGAAAGAACAATCTTAGATTTTTACTTTTTAAACATACATTTTTTATAATATTTATACATATATTAAGCCTGAACCAAGCACACCGGTGGATAAGCCGCCAATTGAGGATGATGTGGTCCATGCCCTGCCCTCGGTTAGGGCTCTGGCTCAAGCGTTTCTCCTGACCAGCAAACGCACTCAACCCGCGAGACGCTGGCGAGCAAAGGTAACTTAGTTTATATTATAATATACTACATATGCTTACATCCGATTTCAATACAGCATGTCAAGCTGGTGTCAGCACCCGAGACACCAGAGAAGCCAGATACACCAGTAACTCCAGTGACACGCAAGCATATGTTGCAACATGCCGTCTCCATGGCTGAGGTGGCTGATGAATCCACAATTGCCTCCGATTTATCATCACTAGAAACGTGAGCTAAACGGTATATCATTTGGCATGGCTTTAACAACTTTAAATCCCACAGAGATCCATCCATGCAGTCGGAGAGCCTATCCAATACCATTCCCATTGCTGCACCGGCGAGTCCAGTGCCCGTCCGTCGTGGCTTCCTCAGGAGTAATATTGCTTTCTTTGAGAACTTAAAGTTTAAGTGAATATGCAACTGAGGTACCTAAATGGGTGTGTGGTCATTGGTTGCCTATTCCTTGCCAGGAATATGCACAATAATGGTGCCCACCTTTTTACCTGGATACCAAATCGTCAACAGTTTACACCAAATAATCATGTGCCATTTCCAGACACACTTCAAAAGTCATTCTAAAGTATTCAGAAGAAAAAGTACTTAACATACAATTGTCGCCCAGTGTGCGTAAATTATAACTAATTATAGTGCTTCACTTACTAATTAATTATCCATGGATACTATTTATTTAATATTTTATTTAGCATTAAGAAATGTATTTAGCTTTAAGCTATACATCATTTGAATTTTCAATCGGACCTGTAACTCGTTATATAAACATAAATATATATCGATGTATTATTTAATAATATTATAAAAAACTTACAGTAAAACAAGTAGTTGTACTATTTATTTTTACCTGTTCACAGCTTTATTACATGGTTCTAACTGTCTATAGGGCTGCCAGTTGAGATTAGTTTGGTTTCGTTAAATAATTTCAATGATTTTCAAGTTAACACAATTTTGAAAGTGGGGACATTAATAAATAATTTAAATATTCTTTCATGTCTATTATTAGATTTGTACAAGTCACAATTGGTATTTTATTTCTATTCATGTATATTTATATAAAAAATAAATTCTACTGCTCTCAATTGCATTCAAAATGCGTTTTTTTGGAGCAAAGAGAGTGTGTGTGGTTGTGGAGTTGTGGTTTCCTATCATATCATTTCAATTAGCACATTTGGAATGATGATCACATCAGCAACTAGGGAGAGCTGTGGGTGTGATGTGGATGCTCCGCCAGATAGATGACATAGACCAATGGTATAACAACACAGAGTGCAAGAATAAAGATCAGCAGGCATATCCAGGACATGTCGCAATCCGAACCAGACCAATCAATTGCCCGCAACGATGGACCTGGTATGGGCCGAACCCTTGGCGCATGCCTGTCTATCAGCATGTCGTCCAGCAAGGCTGCATTGTCGTCCAAAGGATGCTCCATTTTGCCTGCGCATAAGCAAAATAAATATATTACGTTTTATATTAAATAATAAATATGTTAGTTCAAATATTTACATTTTTACAAAGGATTTTCAAAGAAAAACGGTGCCAACGTTAAAATATACAATTAAAAATACTTTTTCTAGTTTGCAGAGAGAAATTTAAGAAATATAAGCCAAAAATATTATTCAAACAGCATTGAATAGATAGGTCGTAATAGCAAAATATTAAAATCAAATTTAATGATAACCTAAATTATATTTATTTAAATATCAACTGATGATTAAGCGTAAATGGAATCTGTGCTATAAATATATTCATCTGTTATCTACTGATATTATAATCGGCATACTAAGTAGTTAGTGATATCTTGCTCTCGACAATTCCTGCCCTTCAAAACGCCACCTCATCTTAAATGCTACTGCTACAAATTCAAATAAAACTTGAAGGGAACCTATGTTTATTTTATGTATATCATTTATTTAGTTTTACTTAATGGCCAGCTGCAGGAGTTGTTACAGTTTTAGGTCACAGCGCGGCATATGAAGATGAAAAATCGTAATTTTATAAATCGTAACTTAATTGTAGGTCATATAACGTGGCGTAGCGCTGAACTTGGCATAGCTCTTGATAACCTTGTTGACGGCCTCGAGGAAGTCCTTCTCGGTGGCCACCTTGCGACGTGCTCGGATGGCAAACATGCCAGCCTCAGTGCACACCGAACGAATCTCAGCGCCGGTTGAGTTGGGACAAAGACGGGCCAACAAATCGAAGCGAATGTCCCGCTCGACGGACATGGAGCGAGCGTGGATTTTGAAGATGTGCGAGCGTCCATCCTGATCGGGCAGTCCAAACTCGACCTTACGATCCAGACGACCGGGACGCATAAGCGCAGGATCCAGCGTATCCGGTCTATTCGTGGCCATCAGCACCTTGATATTGCCACGGGGATCGAAGCCGTCGAGTTGATTGATCAGCTCCAGCATAGTACGCTGCACTTCGTTGTCGCCGCCAGCGCCGTCATCGAAACGTGCACCGCCAATAGCATCGATTTCATCAAAGAAGATGAGACAAGCCTTCTTGGAGCGGGCCATCTCAAACAGCTCACGCACCATGCGAGCGCCCTCGCCCACGTACTTCTGCACCAGCTCCGAGCCGATGACACGGATGAAACAGGCATCTGTGCGATTGGCCACAGCACGAGCACACAAAGTCTTGCCTGTGCCGGGCGGACCAAAGAGCAGCACACCCTTGGGAGGCTCAATACCCAAATTGACGAACTTCTCCGGGTGCAAAAGTGGCGTTTCCACCACCTCACGCAACTTTTCAATCTGTTCCTTGCAGCCGCCGACATCGCTGTAGGTAACATCTGGTTTGTCCTCCACCTGCATCATCGTCACCGTGGGATCTATCTTGGGTGGTAAAGGAATGTGGATTTGATACTTGTTGCGGTCAACGCCAACGCGCATGCCCTCCTCAATGTCCGTGGGTGCCACGGAATCGGCCAAATCCACCACAAACTTGGCAAACTGCTTCACATTAATGATATACTTGGGATCATCCGAGTCTGCGTTAATAATCTTTGTGCAACGCGCCACCTGCAGCGGTTGCTCATTTTGCAATATTTGCTTGTCGGCAGCCAAATCCCACAGAGCTGGCGGTGCCAGACCCGTGTCGCTCTCCTTGATGCCCGTCAGCTCGTTGACCTGCTTTACGGCCTTTTGTATGTCCTCCTCGATGCTCTTTATGGACTTGTGATACTGACTCTGTCCGTACGTCTTCAGCAGCTCGATGTCGCCTTCGTCGAGGGACTTGATTTCTTTGTCCTCTTTCTCTTCGTGTTTAACCTTGCGTTGATCATCTCCCAGGTAGTCCGGCATCTTGTTTTAATTGTTTAACAGCGAAAAATTAACTAAATTGATGTGTTTTTCGACAACGCTAGTGATGACAATGACTAAACAAATTGCCTACGGTTGCCAACTTTTTTTGAGGAAAGTAGCTGTTTCTGTCTGAAAAGCATCCGAAAATAGCTGAATTTGCGATGCAAAATAGCTAAGAAACTAGCCAACATTAAGTGCTGCCAACTTGTTTGAAGACCAACTTAACGTTATATTTCACAGAAATGCTCCTCAAGGAACACAGGGTAACTCGAGCAAACTTTGCTTGGTTGGCCAGCTTTAACAGCTGTTAACAATTTACAATGGATTTTTAAAAACTATGCCAGCCACCTAAGATTTTAATATAAATAAAGTAATTTACTCACTCTCATCGTCTGGATAGCCATGAGAGCCATCATAGAATTTACTTGCATCTCTTCTTGTTGCGGGCTGATCCTCACCAGCTACCGCAACCGAAGCATTTACTGCAGCCACCAACAGTCGCTCGTCCAGCATTAAACGTGCATCTTCCAGAGGATTCCGCTCAATTTCCGGCTCCTTCTCCAAATTGTGCCTAGGACTGTTGTTGCCACTACGGTGGATGGCGGGCAATGCATCGGGATCCTTGCTACCCAATAAAACATTGTGCACTGTGACTGGAATCCGAATAATTCGACGTGCGTGAATCTCATTCTCACGGTCAATCTTATTTAAGCGCTTGATGTCTGCCACGGAGCAATGGAACCGAAGTGCCAGTGCCTGCAACGTATCGCCCTCCTGCACTTTCACCTCCAGGGTGTTCAGTTTAGCGTGGCCGTTGCTGGATCTGTTGGAGATCTGCACCAGATCCACATATTCATTCTCGTCGTGGACGGGCCTGGCGAACATATCATCCATGCCATCCTCCCAGTTGTGCTCCTGGTGTCGCCTAAAATTGATCAAAGTTATCATTCAATTTGTTTGTTGTGTTAATGCAACAGTCGAGTTGGCGTTGACTTACACATTTCGACGCATTTTGTTTATTAATTTTTTGGTTTGCCTCGATATTTTTTAGACGAATGCGTCTCCGTTGGCACTGCACTTAATGTCACCTGGCACACACAGCAGGTGATTTGATATTCATAAGCGACGCTCTTAAAAAGCGTGTATTTACGTGAAATTTGTAGAGGAAAACAAACAAAACAAACCCACGTCTAAAGCTGACGAATTTGTGAACTGGAAACACCCTGTGTTGCACTCATACAAAGGAACCACAGCTTAATAAAATTTAGCTTTTTATGTTATTGCTCAAATCGCGCTCAAAATGTGCATGATTATCGATTGTATTTTGGGTAGGCTTTTAGATTGGCCTCTTGTGTTTGGATTGGCGGCTTATGTTTTAAAGTAAGTTTATAAATTAAATGTAGAAGTCAGGTAAGCAACCCTGGCTGTAATGCCCAGTAAAAATTATGCATAAAGAGTATACACAATTTTTAGTTCATACAAATTAATAACTAACATTTAAATAAACAAATGGTATAATTTACAAAAAACTTTTACACAATTAAATAATGCCCTGATAACTTGAATACTTTCGATACAATTTTAAATGTGACGAATTCAAGTTTATATAAATACTACAGGGTATTTTTGATACGAACACTCTGAACTATTGCGCTTGTTGCTGCGCATTGTTGGGAATTCTCGTGTTTAATTATTTCAAAGTGCATAATGACGTTATTCGCGTTTCTAAAAAGCCGGCCAATATTTTGGTTAAGTGTTGCAGGCACCACAGTGGGCGGAGGATGTTTCTTAAAGTAAGTAAAAAATATGGGTATAAAAACATGATAAATATTTGTGCTTGAAGAGACCTTATGCAAGGTGGCCAGTTCACCAAGAATACGGATGAAACGTGCAAAGTTGTGATTGTGACCGGTTCTAATACCGGAATTGGCAAGGAAACTGTGCGGGAACTGGCCCGACGAGGAGCCACTGTTTATATGGCCTGTCGGGATATGAAAAAGTGTGAGGAGGCACGAGAGGAGATTGTCCTGGAGACTAAAAACAAATACGTCTATTGCCGTGAATGCGATTTGGCTTCCATGGATTCCATACGAAACTTTGTATCCACGTAAGTTGCTGTTTTAAGTCAACTTAACTATAATAACATACGATCCTTATACCAGCTTCAATCGGGAACAGAAGAAACTGGACATACTCATCAATAATGCTGGTGTCATGCGTTGTCCACGATCTCTAACCAAAGATGGCTTCGAAATGCAATTGGGCGTCAATCACTTGGGTCACTTTCTACTCACCAATTTATTGCTAGACGTGCTAAAGGTTTAAAAAAGAGATTATTGACTATATGTATTAACTGACAATTTCCCATTATTATAGAAAACGAGACCCAGTAGAATCGTCGTTGTGTCCAGTTTAGCACACACGCGAGGGGAAATCAACACAGGAGACTTGAACAGCGAACTTGCCTATGACGAGGGCAAGGCTTACAGTCAGAGCAAACTGGCCAATATATTATTCACACGCGAATTGGCCAAACGCTTGGAGGGAAGTCGAGTGACTGTTAATGCCTTACATCCTGGAATTGTTGACACGGAGCTCTTTAGACACATGGGATTTTTCACAAATTTTTTTGCCGGGTTTGTTCCATCTTACAGTAGTAAACAAAGCTCCAATATATAATCATCTTTTGTTGCAGTGTATTTGTTAGGCCTTTGTTTTGGCCATTTGTGAAGACACCCAAAAGTGGAGCACAAACTAGTTTGTATGTTGCCCTCGATCCGGAATTGGAAACCGTAACAGGACAATACTTTAGCGATTGCCAAATAGCGGATGTAGCACCCGCTGCCAGAGATGCGCACATTGGCAAATGGCTTTGGGCTGTGAGCGAGAAATGGACTCAATCAGAGATACTGCAGTTGAAATAGATATTAATATTTCTATAGACACTGCAAGTAGTAGATGTAACAACTCATTAATTAAAGTAATACGAGAAAAAACACCTATTACTTAAGTGCTTTTATTTTGTATTTACGCTCTTTTTTAAAAAAGCTGGCTACATTTATTTTTTAGTCCGTTATTTGTACATACCAAATAAATATCGATAACTTTTCAATCGTCTTTTTAATCATTAGTTTGTTCTGGTTCTTTCTCACTGTTGTTGTTTTGTCATCGTGATGCGTTACTTTTATGCACTTATTGTAGATTAATTAGCATTATTGTCTTTAAATAAGTTGTTAAACCCGCAACAGCTTTAAAATGTGTACTTTTATTAATTTTCTATTGTGTCCTTGTATTGCGGGGCCAGCTGTCCTCTTCGGTGCACTTTATTTTCTTAAGTAAACAAGTGATGAAATACTAAACAAATAGCTGAACAATTTGTAATTTAAAATTTATATTTAAGGCAATACATGCAGGGTGGCAAGTTCGAAAAGAAAACTGATGAAACGGGTAAGGTTGTGATTGTAACCGGTTCGAATACGGGCATTGGCAAGGAGACAGTTTTGGAACTGGCCAGACGCGGAGCCACTGTTTATATGGCCTGTCGGGATAAGAAGAGAGCGGAGGAAGCTCGGCTGGAAATTATTAAGGAAACTAAGAATCAAAACATTTTCTTCCTTGAACTAGACTTGTCCTCCCTAGAATCCATTCGCAAGTTTGTTGCTGCGTGAGTAATCCGTTAATTATTACAAAATCCCATATTTACTGACATTTTTTAAATCAGATTCAAAGGATCCAAGGAGAATAAACTTCATATACTTATTAACAATGCAGGCGTAATGCGTTGTCCTCGAATGTTGACCAAGGATGGATTCGAGATGCAGCTGGGAGTTAACCATATGGGACACTTTTTGTTAACTATGTTGCTGCTTGATATGCTAAAAGTAACTCTATTTTTATAACAATCTGAAATTCCTATTAACTCAACTTTCCTTACAGAAATCTGCGCCCAGTCGTATTGTTAACGTTTCCAGCCGGGCACATACCCGTGGTGAAATTAATATTGACGACTTGAACAGCGAGAAGTCCTATCATGAGGGTTCGGCCTACAGTCAGAGCAAATTGGCCAACGTTTTATTTACTCGCGAATTAGCTCGAAGATTAGAGGGAACCGGAGTGACGGTCAATTCTTTACATCCAGGCGTAGTTGCAACAGAGCTTGGTAGACACATGAAGATACTGAACAACTTATTTGGACGGTTTGTTATAGTAATAAATGGTTTTTCTTCGATATAACTTAGAATTTAAATTTTTTTTAGGCTCGTTCTAAGGACCATGTTGTGGCCATTTTTGAAGACACCTAAGAGTGGTGCTCAAACCACATTGTATGCAGCTCTCGATCCTGACTTGAATGGCGTCACTGGATTGTACTTTAGTGACTGCAAACCGATAAAAGTTGCACCTGCTGCGACCGATGACAAAATGGCCAAACTCTTGTGGGAGGAGAGTGAGAAGTGGACCCGCTTTTCAACAACGAATTAATATTATATAAAAGCATTACGTTAACTTTTTTTAAAATATTGAATTCGAGAATGTACTGTGTAAAATATCTATATGTACATCAAATTCTAGTAACAGTTAATTGTATATTAGTATTCATTCCCTATATTAAAGTTTTAAAAATGTTTGTCACGATGACGTAGTTTTCTATGAGTCGAATTTTAGCAGCTGAATTTGCTTATAAGGCAGGCAGCGCGTCGTAATTCGAACAGTCTTCGTTTACACTCGGAATAGTCAACAGCTCAACAAGCCCTACAATGTGCTCGTTAATTAATTGTTTGTTGTGTCCCGCGGTCGTTTGGCCAGCTTTAATCGCAGTCGCAGCTTACTTTATCAGGAAAGAAAAATATGAAATCATCTACATATACATATCTAACTTTGTACATACATATATTTACAAATTAGGCAATACATGCAAGGTGGCAAATTCGATAAGGAAACTGATGAGACTGGAAAGGTTGTGATCGTTACCGGATCAAATACGGGCATTGGCAAGGAGACGGTACTGGAACTGGCCAGACGAGGAGCCACTGTTTATATGGCCTGTAGGGATAAGAAGAGAACGGAGGAAGCTCGTCTGGAAATTATTAGGGAAACCAACAATCAAAATATTTACTTCAGGGAACTTGACTTGGCTTCCCTAGACTCGATTCGAAAGTTTGCTGCTGAGTGAGTGTTAATTCAATTATTACAAATTCCCATGCTAACTATTAGTGCATTCAATTAGTTTCAAGAATGAGCAGTACAAACTTCACATACTCATCAACAATGCTGGAATAATGCATTGCCCTCGAATGTCGACAAAGGATGGATTTGAAATGCAGCTGGGAGTTAATCATATGGGACACTTTTTGCTAACCAATTTGTTGCTCGACTTGCTAAAGGTAATAAAATCTTAAGCCTAAAATTTTATATCATTATAAATTTCAATTTCATTGTAGAAATCAGCTCCCAGTCGAATTGTCAACGTTTCCAGCTTGGCTCACACAATGGGCAAGATGAACTTTGACGACTTGAACAGTGATAAATCCTACAATTCGTACAGTGCATATAGTCAGAGTAAATTGGCGAATGTTTTGTTTACTCGCGAGTTGGCTAAACGCTTGGAGGGAACTGGAGTTACTGTTAACGCCCTACATCCCGGCACTGTTCAAACAGATCTTTTGAGACATTACAAATTTTTCGAAACAACAATTGGACGGTTCGTACTATTAAGCAAATGCTGTTAATAAGTATCTGTAATTACTACGAGTTTATTTTTCTTGCAGATTGATGGTCAAAGGTTTCCAGTGGCTTCTTTTCAAAACAACCAAGAATGGAGCTCAAACCACTTTATATGCAGCTCTTGATCCTGACTTGAATGGTGTTACTGGATTGTACTTCAGCGACTGCAAACTAAAAGATGTCTCAAAAGCTGCGAAAGATGAAAAGTCGGCAAAACTGTTATGGGATGAGAGCGAAAAATGGACCCAGTACAAAAAGTAGTATTATTTAATAGAGCTTCTCTTTAAAAAACAATTATGTAACCTGCACATTATGACACAATATTTATATTTATGTACTTCATTAAAATTCGCATAACTTAACAACTTTTAATGAGTGATTATAAATTCGTTATCATTCTTAGATAATATTAACAAACAGTTTACACCGCAGTCGGTTATCTTTTTTATTTATAGGTATGTATTTACTGGAAATATTAAACAGCTCCAATAGCTGAAATATTCTCACAGTGAATAAACTTGTCCCGTGATACTCACGATTTTTTTCCCAGATAAGATATCGCTAACAAAAACCATATAACCCTATAGATGAATGAAAGATGACTTGCAATATTGGCTAAGATCATTCTGAAAGTGAAAGTCTTCTAAAGATTTGTGAAATTGAATAGAATATGGAACTCAGAACAGCCCAGTTGTTAGTCTATACTGATAAAAGTATACATTTTTATTTAATCGTAATTTATTCGACCACTTTCCGAAGCGTTAACGATATGCGCCTTTGTGATTTTCCACAATTATCAGTTAAAAGAGTGCAGGCCGTGCTCACTTTTGGTCAGTTGAACTTAATACTCGAAATAGAGAGCACCTACAAAATAATAATGCTTACGATTTGTGATTGCCTACTAAACCCATTGGTAGTTTGGCCGGCACTAATCGGCCTGGCTATTTACCTTATCAGGTAACCTACAATTCGTAACTATCTTTTAAATAACTATCTCATATACAGTCTATAATTCAGAGACTATATGCAAGGTGGTCAGTTCAAAAAGCAAACTGATGAAACCGGTAAGATTGTGATTGTGACCGGTTCGAATACGGGTATTGGCAAGGAGACAGTTCTGGAATTGGCAAAAAGAGGAGCTACAGTTTATATGGCATGTCGAGATGAAAGCAGAGCGGAAAAAGCGCGACAAGAAATTATAAAAGAAACGAACAACAACAATGTTTTCTTTCGGGAATTAGACTTGGCATCTCTGGAATCTATTCGTAAATTTGTAGAAGGGTGAGTCACGCTAATCAAATTCATTACTATATCATGACAATAATAATTACACTTATATAACATGAACTAGCTTTAAAAAGGAACAAGATAAGCTGCACATTCTCATTAATAATGCGGGTATCTTTCGAGGACCTCGACGACTTACCAAGGATGGTTTCGAGATGCAAATGGGCGTCAATCACATGGGTCACTTTTTGCTTACCAGCTTGTTGATTGATCTGCTAAAGGTAAAACAATTCTATCTAAATTAAATACATATCTTAAAAGCAGTTTATTTACAGAAATCTGCTCCTAGTCGCATAGTAAACGTTTCCAGTATATCGCACAAAATGGCTACATTAAAAATTGATGACTTGAATAGCGAGAAGTCCTACAACGAGACCATTGCATATTCTCAGAGCAAGTTGGCTAACGTAATGTTTACGCGGGAGTTGGCTAAACGCTTGAAAGGAACCGGCGTGACCGTGACAGCTTTACATCCCGGCGTAGTGGACACGGAAATCTTTAGAAGCTCGGCAATTTTACAGTCCAATATAGTGCAGTAAGTGTCAATGGATTTTCGTTTTTCAAAGAATAATTTATTTATAATTACAGGTATTTCATCAAGCCACTTATGTGGCCTTTTATCAAGACTCCAAAGAATGGTGCACAGACCACTTTATATGCAGCCTTAGATCCCGCCTTGGAGGGCATAACTGGAGAGTACTTCAGCGACTGCAAGCCAAAAAAAGTGTCTGAAGCTGCCACCGATGAGAAAGCGTCCAGAATGCTTTGGCAGGAGAGCGAGAAGTGGACAAAAGCGCCAAAAATCCCATCACATTAGATCGTATGATTTTATTATGATATACATAGAATGGGATGCAGTTTGGCCAGTGCAAAGCGTAATACTAATCGCTCGACAAGCATTTGCTTAAATTAGTAACATAAATACATTTTGTTTAGCATTATTAAAGCGGGTTAATATCGATTTGTGTTGACTCTATATACTCTCTCTTTGTCTCGACTCAACATGCTAGTTGGCAATGTCGCCCGCATCAATGAAGATCCTGGAGTAGAGTGCATGTGTGGTCGGCTCCTTCTTGTCAGGAGTGTTGGTGACGGTGTTAACGTATGTGTACTGCATATAGAAGCCCAGAGTAACATCACTGCCAGGCTGCAGCTCTGATGATGGGCTGAACTGCAGTCGCAGTAAGACCTTGTTGCCCTTGCGCCAAACAATGAACTTGGGCTCCTCGATTGGCGCCTGCACGTCCTCGTCGAACTCCTTGGAATCATCGCGTTGGTTCAGCACAAATTCACTCTCTAGCGGCACAATTGTTGCATTGGTCAGCTCACGTACTTCACGCTTCACTTCTCTAGTGGAATTCTGGCGTGCCAAGTTTACGCCAGAGGCTTTAAGCAGAGGGGAAGAGGTAACAGCTTCCTCCTTAATTCTGCATGCCTGCTGAAAGGCATCCGCATTGATTTGTGCATCCTTGGGCGGTGCATCCAGTATACTTATTGTCATGTCATACATGGTGGGATTGGTGAACTTCAGCAATATGGCATTGCTCTGGCCAGGCTGCAGTGGCTGCTCACAACGCACCATGACAACCTCTGGGACATGGTAGCTGGCAAAGAGCTGAATGCGATACTTGATGGATGTTGGGTGATATTCCGGCTTGATGAGATTGTGCTCGCATTGGCGGCAACGCAACGATCGCTTGATCCACAAGGAACGTCGCTGTGGATATAGATTGCTCACTTCCGTTGGCTGATCAGCTGGCTGGCTGTGTCTTTGTGCTATTGTCGTTATGTTGCGCAGATTTATCGGCTGCGTGAAAATGTCCTCCGGCAGAGGATCCACCTCTGCGGTGGCCTCAGCGGGTGTGATGTTGATAGGCTTCGATTTGGGTACACTCTTCTCGGTCCATCCGATTTGACGACGTATCAGGGAGACGGTCAGACCCGTGCGATCGGTCAGACTGGGAAACTTGTGCTGCTTGGGCGCCTTGCGGCGCATGAACTCCTGTTTCTCCTGCTTCTCCTGCAGCACCACCGACTGGTAGTACTCCAGAAGGGTGTTGAAACGCACCTGGTACAGGCACTCGTTGTCCGGCCAGGTGCCTGTTGCCACTCCCTGATCAGGTATGCCAACGTCACGCGTCGTCCAACGGCACGACAGACACGATAAGTAATACATTTTCTTTGTTGTAGGCAAGGCCGAGGGCTTTGAACTGGGCGTGACGTCCGCTCCGCTTTCCCCCTCCTTGGGTTCCTCGGTTTTGCGCACAACTGGAACAGTGGTGGCCCGGGCGGACAGCGTGTGCTGGCAGCAAGGACAATCGAAGCAGTTGGCGCAACAGTTCTTTTTGTGTCGGGCTTCAGAAGAGGGAATATTCTCCAGGCAATTAGAACAAAAGTGTGACTCAATCTCATGGCAAACGCAGAAACCACATCGCAGTTTCGGACAGTGGCGACAGAAGAATAGTTTATTGATCGGATTTAGAATGCCACAAGAGCACGCGTACTTAACAGGACTCGGTTGCATAAAACTCATTTTTTTAAAAAGAAACTAACTGCACTTTTCAGCGGCCTTATTTGCAAATGCTTTTTCCTCTTCTGCTAAAATGACGACAGCTAAGCTGCCAGCTGTCTAGGGATGTCGAAATATCATTGGCTTATCGATACATCGATAGATATTTTTTGTGATGATATATTATTGGGCGATATTTTTTCGGGCGATAATATCAATATCGGTATAATTTTGCGATATATTGTACGAAATTTTAGCCGTTACTTTTGCCGTTGCCGAAATTATACTTTGGCAAAATGGATAATGAAAGCGAGTTACCGTAAGTTTTATTCTTTCTTTCCTGACTTTCTTCGTTCTTTTACGAAGACGCTTAATGTGGAACTGGAAGTTAATTTCATAAAACTAATATTATCTAATGGATGGCCTTGTAAAGTCGTCAACTATTAATTTGGTTGATTTGCTCAGAGTTTTGTAATCATACTTATAGAATAGTTTTCACTTTCTTGCTGTTTTTTTGAACATTTTTTTCCTGTTATTTAAACGGTTTTTAGTCATGCCGTAGTTTTTTTTTTACTTTGCTTTAGCTTTTGGACAGCTAAGTTAAGTGGTCAATTAACAAGTTGATGCCAAATTTAAAGTAAGTATTTAAATAGTGTGATTATTATGCTGCTTTACATGAAAAGCCATCTGAATAAACATGATATCATTTCCTGCTTCATAATATATAAAAACTACTATTTTAGTTTAAGTTTTTAGATATTCAAAATTAAAGTCGTAAGTATAGTTAATTTATATTTATTGTTTATGTATATAATACAATTAAGTAAATAAGATAAGGTACTTGTTTTTGTAGCAATAACAATACTAAAACTAGCATTAAATATAGAATAGCTAACATCACCTTCAGTCTGAGCTCTCGTGTTCCTCTAGTTTCACTTTAGCCAAAGAAGTTGGGCACAAAGAGCTTCTTGCGCTTTGTACGTGTTCTTCTGTAGCGTGCAACTGGAGCGATTCTGTATCCGTCGGACAGCACATCGTCACTGTAAGGAGTCAGACTACGTTGGCTGGAGGCACTGCTGCTGGGTACTGGGGCAATGTAACCGTTATCCACATAGTAATAACCCGTGTCCAGCTTATCCAGATGATCACCTGTCAGGGGCTTGCCATAAGTTAAGGTATACGAATTTCCACTTCCGCTGTCGTAGCTTCTGTGATGATAGTTGGGATCGTAACTGTTTTCATAACTATCCAGATCGTAGTATGTGGGCGTGGCGTCGATCTGTGCTAATTTGCAGATGAAGATGCTGAGCAGCAGGCTCATTCGGGTATAAAATTGCTGGTTATAGAAAAACTTCAATAAATATTTATTTTCCCTTAAGTTGCGGATTTAACAGTGCCTACCAAAAGCTCCATTTTAATTTCCGTTAAGTATCCTTTTTCTGAGAGTGTTTATAATGTTTTTATTTAAGGTCTGTGTGTGCTTGAGGCGTTGTCTGAGCGCGTTCTGTTAAGCTGTAAAGAATTCTACCCTTTTATACGAAAATGTGCGTTGATTCACACCCTATTGTGAAAATACGTTCTTGTTTTCATTTTGGCAAATCCGACGTCTCGATCTCATCTCCAGCTATGACGCAATTATTGAACGGGCCTCATCTCAAACTTTAAAGCTGCCGATTCAGTTTTATTTGAGTGTCTGGTTCCTGCGCATGCCCAACTCTATTCATGTCATGATTCACTTTGTTTTAAGGTTCTAATTGCCGCATTGGTGCCGCGTGCTTGGTTCTAGTTTGATTTGGAAAACTTTTAACAATGCGGAAAGATTTGGCGAAATGAAATTATTTAGTTATTGTCTTTGTTTTTATTTTATATTTGCTATCATTCCACACCTTTTATATAATTTTATGCTGTTGTTGTAACTTTAGCTGGATATGACGTTTAAACAAGCTTTGTACCTGGAACGTAACTTGCGGTTTAGAATGATAATTTAATTACTTAGCAGACAGCACCGTAAATCTATATATAGTAGACAATGTAAGCTAAATTTAAATAAATATTAGCATGGAATTGGTATCTAATAATAGATAACATATAAAAACCCCAATAAATCCATTACAAAAATTAAAGTCAAGCTAAAAATTATTACAAAAATAAATATCTTATATAGACGGTATTAAATCGTTAGTACAGATAATAACAATAATAATAACAAATAATAATAATGATAGTACAAATTCCTTGTTAAATTATTGATAAGTCGTCTCTACAAAAAGTGAAACTTGTATTAAAAAGAAATGGGAAACAAATTAAAAGATAATTATATTTTTTTATTATATAATTAATGTGATTAAATTCATATAAATAAATACTGACTTGCTAATTAAATAAGGCGCAGCTGGCATAAAAATAAATACACGTAAACAACAACAATCAACATATTGGTTGATGATGTTTTCAACAATTTCTTTTCGTAATATTCCATGTGCAAAAGCAAATATTTTGGCATCAACAATTAGAGTGTGAAAAATTGCAACAAAAGCGAACAAACAACAACACTTACTATAAATACATAATTTAAAATAAATAGATAAAATGAAATGGAGTGCAATGTAAGGTATACAAATATTAAGTATACGCATGGTATGCAGATGTTTTAATAAACTGTGTTTGCATACAAACTCAAATTGGTTTTGGGGCTGGTCAACGACATTATTAGTTATCACGTTTTACATACACGTTTCATCAACTCCAGCTGATAAATGCACCTAAATGGAGATAAATACTTGTATAATCTGGGCCTTATTCCAATTCTTTAGCATGTTGTGCAAAAAATCGTACCTTGTATCTAATTAATTGCAATGGGAACGAAACTTTGTGATTTACGTTCGTCTATATTCTGTACTCTTTCCTTAAACTGTTGCACAGTTCATCTAGGTTCAGTAAAGAGTTTCGGCCCCATGTGTGAAAGTAAATAAGTAAATAATAATAATACTAAATACGCCAATATTTTATTATAGCACTTATAGGTTAAATTCATTGTGGAATGTGGAAAATTTTATGTCTGCCACCTGGTATAACAAAAAAAAGCTGTTAACACTGTTTATAGGTGCAAGATCTTTCAGTGCTTTCATATTAGGAAGAAAAGATTAACCCTCTTAAGCTAGCTTCTCATTATGGTAGCCTGATATCAAAATTCTGAACCCATTCTCATATTTCGAATGGCAAACATTTGCATGGCGTGCAAAATATTTCACGTCTAATTGATAATTACAATATGCTCGAGCGGCAAGCAAACAAGAGAAGCTGAGCAAATGCCAAGCTGGTAATTAACAAGACCAATAAACATTTAAAAACCCCTTTTGTTTTTACAGAGCACGATTCATGCTTATCTCTAGTTGGTTGGATTGCGCAGGACGGCAAAGGGAGGTTTTGACATAAATATTGTTACTTTGCATACAGATCAACACGTTGATTTCCTTATTTACAAAATTGGTACAACTTGTTCAAATTGGGGCAGTTGCGGTATACGTGATTTTTGACAGGAATTTGCTTTCTGCTGTCAACTATTAGTAATTATTTTTGAATTTGATGAGGTGAATAAGGTGACTAATAAATATTTTAAATGCCAACTGCGTAGATTGTTAACTAATTGCTAAGACTGGTTTCGCCTTGAAGTGCGTCACAACATATTTGTCAATCACATTATAACCTGATGCTGGCAATCAAACAACGATATGAATATGAGAACAATCAATATAATTGTGATTTTATAACACTACAATTTAATTAACAATTAGGCGAAACGCTGTAATGTGTTATTTCTTTTTTAACAATAGGTGTCCCTTTGGTTTCAATTTGTTTTGCATGATGCGTTGCTTTTCGGCCTGAGCTTCAGATTTCAGACGCTCGTGCCGTTGCTTTGCAAATTCCAGTTCGCTGCTTAGCTCCACAATTTTGGCAGCAGTCTCTTGCTGCTTTATCAAGCGTTTCTTCTGGTTAGACTACAATGTAAAATATTTGTAATTTACGTAGTTTACAATTATTTTAATCAATACTTACACCCAGCGGCGTCGTCCTTCCATCAAGGAACGTATAGTCGGGCAGATTGGTGAGTGGACCAAACGCATTTGGATTCTCAGGGAGTCCCTTGGCCGCACGCCATTTCTGGTCAATGGCCCGAACGGCGGTGAGTGCGACATGTCGCTGTGCTGTAAATTAACAAAAAAAACACTCGAGTTGAATGAAATATTAATCGGCGATAGAAGTACAATATTTACCAGTAACCAAGCTTGAAATTGTTATGCAAAGTTTGCTAATTTGAAACATATTTTTCTTTTGTTTTTGCCGAAAACTAAAAACGCTCACATAATAAAAAAAATAGAGTTGGGGGAGGTTGACGTTGCCAGGTGTCTCAAATGTTGCCACCATGTTAAATTTTCCAATCTGGCGATATGTACCATTTTGGGTCAATTGTCAATTGGTAAAATTTGAATTAACATTTTTCCACCTTTTTTTTTGACAATTTTTTAATTTTGAAGCTAAAATTTTTTTAATTTATTGCAGAATACCTATATTTAAATTTAACGCTAGATTTCGATTTCAATGCTGGGAACTGATTCTGCTCATCGATAAATGAAATGACTAATCAAATATCAGATGGACGATAAGAACCGGGGTCGCATCCCTGACTCAGCTGTTTAAAGCTTAAAAATTTATCGATATCACCTGTAACTTTTTATCGGCATAGCCAACTTTACTGATAGTGAAAAATTATTAATTAATTAATTAAACGAGTTGAAAATTAAATTTGTAATAGAACGAATCACACAAAAAATGGCCACCAAGACGAACACTATTGAACGCAACTCAAACGGAACTGCCAAGTCAACATCTCTGCGAGAAATTTGTGCGCGGGCCTTGACAAAATCGGAATGGGAAGACAAGGTGAGAGAGGAATGAAACCAGCGTGTGTCTTTTTTATTACATTTACAAATGTTTATTTGTAGGATGAGTTTCTGGACGTGATTTATTGGTCGCGTCAGGTGTTTGGCATTCTACTCGGCATCATCTGGGGCATTGTGCCGCTCAAAGGTTTTCTGGGCCTCGTGCTGTAAGTAGGAGCTGCAACTAAATATAGAACGTGGTACAGCTTCTCCTATTCATTCTCTTTATGATAATTTTCAGATTTGCCGGCATCAGCTGTGGCGTTGTCTATTTGTATGCCATCAACTTTCAGAATGTGGATGAGGATGCCTACGGCGGAGCATGGGAATTGGTGAAGGAGGGATTTATGACATCGTTTGCCGGCTTTTTAGTGACGTGGATAATCTTCTATACCGGCCTGCATTACGATACGATAATGGCGGCAAAGGCCTCATAATACTAGCCATATCCGGAGTTGGAGATTTGCACTGCAAGAGAAGCAATAATAATTGATTCCAGAGTCCAAACGAATGCTATTCCCGCAATATCCATTTGCAGCGCCAAAGCATACCATTAACCGCCTAATTTTTTGTCCGTGTAGATTGTTAAACTTTTAGACAATTACGATAACGATGTATGCATTTGATTTAATTATTTACAATAATCACCGGTTGTATTTGCGAATTTGCGATTTTTCTGTGAAAAATACAAATCAGCAACCTGTTGAAAATTAAGATCTATAAAGTGCAAAAGAATATATTCATTCATTTTCAGTTTTATTAAAATATTGTTCTACACTTATAAGGTAGTCGACGTTCTAGTATTCCATTGCCACGGCCGGAGTGGCTTCACCGTTGTGTCCGTTTTGGGTTAACTCGTGCTGGAATTTATCGGGCAGTTGACCACTCTGTAATATCTGTGACAGTCTTTCCACTTCCGCCAAGGAGCTTGCGCGCTTGATGGCTTCCCGTATGCGCTGCATATCCTCCGGATTGGCAAAGCGTCCTCCATCTGTGGCTGCTTTGCCGTTTGTTGCCTCAGCCGCCAGAGCCGCAGCCGCACTTAACTTGGACTTTTTGGTCACCTCCTTGAGCATCTCCTTGCCCTGCTTGGAGCGGAAGAATTCCTGTGCCGCCTGTCTGTCTTTTTGCTTGATCTTTCGGAAATCCAGCAATCGCAACTGTGGAAACTTGTAAGCCATGTACTCTCGGTAGTTTTGCTTTGTCGACACCGGATTGATGAGCAGACATATTGTCTCAAGTTTCTTGAATCCTGTAAGCGGCTCCAAGTCACTCAGTTCCTGCAGATTATTGCCTGTTAATATAATGGAGTTCAGATTCGGCACCACTTCCTCCAGACCGTCACTGATGCGCAAGATGCGATTGTTGTTCAACAGTAAGCACTTCAATCGCGGCAAGTGAGGTAGATTGTCCAGTTTACGCAAATCATTATCCGACAAATCAATCGTGTCGAACTGATCCAATGTGGCACCCAAATTTTCGATTTGTGGAATCTTGTAGCCGCGCAAATCCAGTTCCCGTTCACGGCATGGGTTTATATATTGCATGGATTGGTTTATCAACTCGGGCGTTAGCTTCACCATCTCGACAGGGCGGGATTTAAGTTAACTATTATATTTATTTGTAAATGCAGCTGCGTTGTTTTTATTTTTCACTTAATTCCTCCACAAAAATACAGTCAAAGCCGACGCGAGTTGTTGCCACTGTTGTCAACTTAACGTTTTTGTAGCTAGCTCTAGCTATTTTTCAGAGTTCGTTTGCTAGAAAAATTTCAAAATTGCTGTTTGCTGGAAATCTGAATATTTTTCATATTATATTCAGAAACGTTTTGCTATTAATATTTCTGGTAAAACTGTGCAAAAGTCCCACAATAACAAATTTAACAGAATTTAACAGAAACAGCTATTGTTCCCCCTAAAAACTTCGCAGCACTGGTGTGGAAGGCTGCCACCCGGTCCAAGTGCTGCCACCCTCCACAAAAATACAGCCAAAGCCGACGCGAATACTGCTGCCAACTTTATAGAGGAAAAATAGCGGTTGCATTGCTGCCAACTTGTTTTAATAATCATGTCGCAATAAAAAACGGGTTGACATATATAGCTGAATATAAATTTTTAAAATAATCATATTTCCGGATAGTAGCAATTTTAGATTTTTTCTAGCAATCGAACTTTGACAGCAGTATCGAGAATACCCATAAAGATATCGATTACAACGATTACATATAAGCATCGATACTTTAACATACCAGTGCTAAAAAGCGGCCAAGCGATTTATCGAGATTTTAAAAATTAAAAGTCAATTTTAATATATTTGAATTGATTTTAATTTGAATTTCAATACATTACAATAAAGTTTAAAGTGCTTAACTTTAATGAACACGTTATAATTATTCGTTTTGTTGTCCTTGAATTGAATGGCAAGCTACATGTTTGAGCCAACTATGGGGGAATCGTTAACACTCTAAAATTGATGTGTGAAGTGGTTTGTGGTTCGGTGGTGGTGGTGGACTGGGTCAAATATTTGTTAATAAACATTGTTGTATCAAACGTGCAAACTACTGGTGTTCATTTCTAATATAATAATTTGTTGTCAGTTTACAAGTCAAGTGTAGTTTTACTGTAATTTTTTAAATGCATTCTTAGTAATTGTTTGATTTTGTCTAGTTGCTTAGAGTAAATTGTTAACTTTTTGAAAATTAAACGAAATGATAAAAACACTTTGATTCGCTCAAAAGGTAAACAGATTGTCAGCTTATATATCAAGTAAAATAATAATAAGAAAAAAATAACCATAAATACACATATATTTGGAAGCAGTTATAAAAAATATCTTTATATTTCATTTAAATTTGTTTATTTAATTTGTTTAGGCCATTAAAGTAGTTTTTTTTTTATGTACGCAATTGATTTACATAAGTATAATTATAATATTCATTGCGTTCACTTCGATAGTTTCTTTGATTTTTTTTATTTTTTCAATAGATAAATTGAAAAATAGATTTATTTTGTTGTATATAATTGGCACTTAACTCATTTAAAATACATAAAAATATAGTACACAAAAACGTTGTTGGTTTTGTTTTCTTTTGTTTGTTTATAAATATGCAAAAGTTATTTGGGGTAAAAAGTATAAATAAATAAATCACGTTCATTTAAAATTGCCAAAGAGTAATAAAAACAATACACACGCGCCATTGCACATTAAATTAATTGTTCAGTACGAGAGTTAGTTGCAACCTTTCCTCATTCTCATTATCATTATCATAATCTTTATCATTATTATCAGTATCATTATCATGTTTAGATTGGTTTTGTTGGTGGTTGTGTTTTGTGGGGGGTTACGGGGTTGAAAAAGGAATGTTGAGTTGAGCACATATATAATAGACAATTTATAAATCAACGACATCCTCTTTCGTATAGGGCGACTCTCTAAATGTGCGTCTCGTCGAGCTGCGTTGCAGGCCTTCAACTAATGTCTCCTGTTGGTTAAAATGAATTCATTTCCAGTTTTCAATTAATTTCAAGTATTTACATAAATCTACATTAACATTTAGGCATTTTGGCATGCGGTAAACAGTAAACAATACACAACTTATTAAACAAATTTTAGACACACACAAGCATAAAAGTGATGAGCATCAAAAAGTAAAAGGGACAACAAAGCATTAATTTTAAATTTCAAGCTGATGATTGATGGTGATTGATGTCAACACAGACAGAGGCTTCAATTCCGACTCAAACCTCAAATAACGTTGAGATCTCTTTGCCTGCAATTCTCTTTATGTTGCTCTCTCCACAGCTGCTGCCTCCTCCTCCAGACTTGGCTGAGAGTTGTCCATTGCGCATGCTCAGAATCTCATTGCTTATTAAACTGGCACAGGCCATGGCATGATCCGTGCTCTTGGAGCTGGTACTGCTGCAGTTGCTGCTGCTGGAGTGGCTTCTTCCTTGTTCCGAGATGATTGTCTTGCTCAGAGTCTCCTGTGTCTCGCTGTTTGTGCTGCTCGTGCTGATGATCCTTGAGCGTGTTTGATTGTTTAATACTGTTGTTGTTGTTGTGGTTGTTGTCGTTGTGCTGTTGCTGCTGCTGTTGTTGGTACTACTGTTGCTACTGTTGCTAATGGAGCGATTGGCACCACTCAACATGGTTCTGGGCATTATGGGCGGCTTGAGGGGCAGGTCTATTTGGTTGACAATACAATTACGCAAACGAATAAAACAAATCATAATATGAAAATAAATAAAATACAAAACGAAAAGAAAAGAAAGTGATATCAACTTGCAGATACTACGCTACTAATGTCTAAGTGCTATGTATGCAGTTCAAAGCAGGCAACTCAATCTCATGCTCTGATGCAATCCAAAGTCAACTCTTACCTAGACGACTGAGTCCCGCTGCCAATTCACGCACAGATTTCTTCTCCAAGGCGGCGCCTGCAAATATGAAAATGGATTAGCACTTGATTAAGCAATATATTGAAATGTTGACTCACCTGGCGTAATGCCCACAATGCTGCCACCGCCGCTGCCGCCTGCTGCTAAGGCAATGCCCGGTGTGATGCCCACAATGGAACCGCTAACGCTCTGTCCGAAATGCAAGACTTCCACATCTGAAATGAGGAATAACATAAATTAAAACCACTTAGGTCTTAGTAACTCATTTTGTACCATACTTATAAAATTACCAAAGAATATATTTAAAATGCAAGTAGAAATTCATTTTAATGTAACTAAAATAAGAATGATTGCATACAATTAATAGGAAATCAATTTTGTATTTTTGGTGACTTTCTCTTTATAGAATAAAAAAAAAACAATTGGCTGATTGATTGAATTTTTCAAATTTTTAAATTTGCATTATTTTCCCTTAATATAATTTCTATTAACATCTTTCCCAACTTGCGGTCCTATTTTTAATTTTTTTCTGGAAGTTGCTTTTTATTCCCTTGGTTTCATTATAATTATCTAATTACATATTTTCTAAATTAAAAATCATAATTAAAATTTCCTAGTTTTTCCAAAGCCGAAATCAAACACATTACAGTAAAAAAAAAGTGCACGATTTTCCCAGCTTTTGTGTTAATATTTTTTCCTTAAAAAATGTGTTTCAATTTTAGTTTCTAATTTAAAGTTTTTTTAGCTTTGTGCTGCTCAATCTGATTCAATTATGGTTTTGTTTGTAGACAGTCTAAGTCACCTTCATCCAACATATCTGGCGTTGTTTTGGTCGAATCCACACTGCCATTTCCGGTGACCAGATCGCTGTTGGCCTTCGGTTCACTGCCCACAACGGACCAGGGACGTGGCTTATGCAGTGCAATCGGTGTACGTAAGATTCCATTGCCCGTCTTGACTATAAGATTGTTATCTCCGCCACCGAGTCCAGCTGTGGCATGACTCTTGATGGAATCGCTGCTGGGCGAGCGCATTTTATCATCCCGCGTGCTCGCCTTGAGCAGACCACTTGTGGGCAACGCAGCGGATGTTTCCTCGTTGCCAGCACCGCCCTCGGTGCGCATTTTCACCAATGGGGATTTGCGACCCACCAACGGGGAATATTTCTCCAGATTGTCCGTGGAGCGCGAACGTGTTGCCCATGAAGCACCTGAAAAGCAAAAATAACAATAAATATCTCTTATATTATTTACAATTTATCTTCAATATATGCGAACTATACTCTCAGTTCTAAAGCTTTGTCCTAATATTAAATGGAGCAACTATATAAAATATGTAGCTGACAGGGGAAAAAAGTGAAAGACTGTAGATTTTTTAAGATATAACAACTTAACTCAAAAATGGTGTATTAACTACGTATGAACATTAATTTTTTATCAAATGTACTAAAAATTGGGCGTTTCTCAGAAACGATCCGTAGATAATTGAATTTTTGTATGCAATTAAAATTTGTTGTTTTTAAATAAATCTTGGGATATTTTTCGGAAAAGGATATCAAAGATAACATGTTCTTCTTGTCTGAGGAAAAACCTACTCTTGAGCAGAGGCGATTGACGCTCCAATTTGATTGGTCGCCGCTCCTCGAGGATGGGCGTGGTCTCCTCGGAGGTCATGTGACCGTTGCCATCCCGACTCATCGTTGGACTGTCCACAAAGGATAACGAGCTGCACTCCTCGGATGTGGGCGAAACAAGCGGCGTTAGCGTTGTGGGCGTTACCGATCCTGGCCTGAAAAAGTGCTCCAAGCCATCGCCAATGTCTCGTGAGACGCCAGCAGCGCATTCGGCGCTAACCAAGGGACGTGTCGGGGCACGCGTCTTGGCCCGCTTCGGTCGACCCTTGACCAGATGCTGCAGCTGGAACGAGGCGCTGGGCAGCTCCGTGATCGAGTCACAGCATTCATCGACGCCAGCATCATCCATGGCCGCGATGCTGTCACCCATGTGGGTGGAGTTAATGATGCCCATTGCACCTGGAGCTGCGGCAGCGCCGCGCGACGACAACTGGGAGCTGGAACGGTGCGAGGATGGTGATTCCAGCAGATCGGGAATGTGACTCAGGCTGAGATTCTCAACCACAGACTGGGGACGCACTTTGCGGGTGATCGTGCGACGTTTTGTGGGCAAATGCGGTGTGGCCTGCGACGACGAGGGAAAGATGCAAATATTAATCAAAAGAAATATATAAATATTCAATATAATTAATATTGTTATTCATTGGTTTGTTATCGATTTCGGTTTATGAGCTTTGTGTGAAATGATGAGGGGGGATAGGGATTACCTTTTTTTTTTCAGAAAATTCAAATAAAAAAACAGCTAAAAACTACAACTTAAAACAGAAAACAGACAGTTTTATAGATGGGAATTGATAGTTTCAATAGATACGACAGTTATCTAAATAGTACAGTAAGGATAGCTATTCAGCATTGTCAAGTAATTGTATAATTCACAATTATTTTTAAGTTTTCTACTTTATTTAGATTAGTTTTAAAAAAGAAATAATTATTTAAATTAAAAAAACAAATATGTGCACTTTTGTTTTTGTCAAAAAAATTACTTGACATACTGTAAGTAAGATCAAGACATAAAAAAAACTACTTACAAGGTTCAGATATTCCAATTTCTTTTAGTTTTGTGATATATGTATTTTTTTTGATTTTTATGTAAATGAGTTGGAGACAAGGTTTTAATATATATATATATAATAATTATATGTATATAAATGTTTATCAAAAAGTAGTGTTGTGTAATGCCCCACAACATGTAGTTGCATTTGTTGTTGAGGAGTTGTTGTTGTTGATGTTGTTTGTTTTTTTGGTATTGATGAATTTGTTGGATGAATTCAAGGATGAACACGAGAAGAACACGAGAGATAAAAAAATAATGAGCTTTGCTTTTTCGATAATATACACATCAAATGAGTTTATTAATGATATATAGTGTATGTATTGTTGTGTTTGTGTGTGTGCGCGTTAAGCTTTACTGGAATTTTTTAAGTGCTTTCGTTTGGTTTTATAAAAACTCGCTTCCCGTTTAGAAATTATTTATGCTTATTATAAACACACAAAGTTCTAATGTATCGCGATAAATATATGATTAATAGCCACTACTCGCATTTATAGTATTATTTTTAAAAATATAGATTAATTCAGTTTTGTTTTGTTCTTTTTTTTTTGGATCTGTTGACTACTGCATCCACTTGGGCAGCGTGAGTTTTTCAACACTTACAGTGGGCGATTCCAGCCCCAATTTGGGCAAAACAGAGCCACGTCCACCGGGTCGTATGATTAATCCCTCAGCTTCCTATATACAAACAAAAAAAAAAAAAAATGTAAGGGCGTTAATTGTCGATAAAAACAAATAAGAAAAAGAAACTTTTGTATAACAAATGGAATGCCTTGGGCCTCTGCTGATAACAAAACACAAGCAGTGTTGACAACTCAGCCATTTTCCCACCAGATCTGTAGTTTTTTTTAATGGTAATTGCATTAAAAATTGCGAAATGGCAACTATTGGGAATTCTAGTTATTTTTAAAGTTAAGAAATTTACTGAAAATATATCAAATTGTTATTACTATTGTATATAGTTGTAAAAATTTATTTTATTTTTAAATATTTTGAAGAATTTTTTTCTTAAAAAAAATTATAATGAAAATTGAAAGATATTTTTGTATTTGCAGCTCCTTAGAGCCTCTGAGTCACTCTGGTGCTCATACAAACGGATTGACATCGACTAGATTTTTTTGTACTGATCTGGTCGAAAGATCAACATAAAAACTACTTTTTTATCTTGCTTTCTTGATGATTTCCTACCATTTTCTAGCTATTTTCAAATGTTGATATAGACTTTTTAGGCCTTGAAGAGTTGGAAACACTGCAACACTGGCCACACATCAGCAATCGCTACACAAAACAACTGGAATGCTCCAATTTGTATTTTTTGGAGTCAACGCCGAATAAAATGAAAGCAAAAGTTTTTGAGGCTTAAGCTCATGACATCACATTTGTTATTAAATCAAATGGAAACAACTGATAACACAGGTGCTCCCTTTGATATCACTTATCGATTGTTGTCTATTTCTGTATGTGTGTGTGTGTGTGTGTGTGTGTTACTTACATGACTGGAACGGCTGCGCACAATGTCCGGCGTCTGCGGTTCGTCGAGCAGCACCGACGGCGATTCGGCAATGCCGAGTCCACGACGATAGCGGGTTAACGCTTCCAGCACCTCATCTGTGGCACGATCCGATATGGCGGCGGCTAGCGATTGTTCAATCTCACTGAAAGTAAACAAAACAAACAAGATTAGAGAAAGGTAATGCATTTAAAAATATATATGTATATATGTTAATAAAATGTCATTTATTGTTTATCTACTTTTGGTCTGTTTCCACTATTTCTGACTGTTTCCGCTCCTCCTGCTCCTCGTCGGGACACTTGCGATAGGCAGAACTACTGAGTCCGCTCTCGCCGACACCTTTGCCGTTGCCAAAGCAACAACACAAGGTGCGCATCAAGCCCATCTCAGCAAACAGCTGGGCAAAAGCGACAGGAAAAAAAAGAACAACAAAACTCTCACTGGCGGTGGCAACTTAAACGGCACTGTTACTGGCACAAAACTGACACTGAATTCGCCTTGGCTGCTTCTGTTGTCTCTCTTTCTCTCTCACACACACATACACACACATACATATACATAAGTACGTATTTATATAAGTTTTTTTGGGGAGCCGCACGACAGCAGCCGTTCGGCCTTTCGAATGGAAATGCATTCAGCTGTTAAGTTATTTTGTGTTTGCTTAATCTTATCTCTATGTTGACTCGCTCTCCCACTCCCGCTCTCTTCGATACACACACACGTAAGTCTGCGTATGCGTGTGTGGGTGAGAGCGAAGAGAGCGCGCGCGTCTCAAGCGTGTTTTGAAAACAAATTATTGCAAGCTCAGCTGTTAGGGATGAGCGAGCTTTTCAATACGACTTTGTTGTTGTTTCTTTTTAAATATGCACTGATCAGAGACTTGGCAAACGAATGAAGAGAGAGAGAGACAGAGAGAGACAGAGATTTGAAATGTTAGACACAGTGTGCCATGAATTATTATTTTAAGATGTAAATAAATAGATAAAATTATTTTTGTAATAATTTTTTGGTCTAATTAACACCGTCTGATTGTAAAACAATTAATGTTATAATTATTTTTACTAATTATTGCGCTAAATAAAATAATTTTCTTGCAATCGCTCTAATTTTATAGCCAAACTCAACTTAATATTTAATTTACTAAGATTTTAAAGCAAGTTACTAAGCAAATAACAACAACGTTTTGAGCAGAATTCTCTTTAAAAATGATTCACAACTTGACACATCTCTGAAAACATATGTATCTATGTGTGTGTGAGTGTGTGTGAGTATTTGCTCAGCTTCAATTGATGATCGCGTCGCAGTGTCTGCCTGAGTCACTCTCCCTCTCTCGCTATTTCGCTCTCTCAGTATCTTTTTGGTGTTTTAGCTACTCACCCAACTTTATTCATTATCTCGCTGCCGGCATTATTCAGTAGACAATTCTGTAGAAAATCTTCGGGTATTTGCAGACGCTCGTTGAGAGCTTTACGCAAATCTTGAACAACAATTTGATTGCCTAGGGTTTTGGGACACTGTTCGATGCCGGTGCGTATCATGGTCTCCAGCGTCTCCTCCAGATAGCTCTTGATCGTATAGCTCAGTTCGCTGGCCACACGGGTTAGCTTCATCTCAATGGGATGGGCATCATTGCGAACGGCCTCCTGCAGTTTGGGCATCAATTGTTTACAGTTCTCGGCATCGCTGATCAGACGCTGCACGGCGGAAACATTATCACCCACTCCCTTAGCTATGGAAATGGTATCCTGTGTCTCAGCCACCAACTTATCCACCAATTGATGTGTCGAGGAGAGCATAAAGCCATGTTGCAGCCTGAATCCTTGGCCATTCGCACGCACTAGGCCATTGCAATTGCGTTGCAGGAGTTCCTGCATCTTTCGCATGACGGCATCTGTCTTCTCCGGATGATTCTTCAGATGCGGCGCAATATCGAACACTGGGAAGGGAATTGTCCTCATGCTGTGATTGTGCTCCAGAGCATACACAATGTCCGCATATCCCTGCAACGTGACGCTGTTCTTGTCCAGATAAATGGTTCGCAATCGATTGTTAATCTGCAGAGCCTTGGCCAGAAGACGAGCGCCCACATCTCCCATGTAGTTGCCACTGATGTCCAGCTTTTGCAGGCTCTGATTGCTGCCCAGAGCATTGATGAAATCGTGCAGATCGTGCTTCAGCTTATTCTCCGACAGCACGAGTTCCACGAGTGGAAAGTCATCCTTCTGTATGAGATTGACCAGTGCATCCATCACGGGTGGAATATGCTTCGGTTTCATGCCCGTCAAACTGCGGCACAGATGCAACGTGCGGATCGAGGGATTCTTTGAGATGGCAGTCAACACTGGCGCCAGTTCTGCATCCAAATCTGTTCAAGAAAATCAATATTAAAACCAGATCTTTCAGTTAATTCTCATGTTACTCACTATTGTCACTGATGTCCAGGCTCTGGAGCACGCGAACGCCGTGTATGCAGGACTCCAAGACATGGGCACCTTGGGTACCCAGCGTATTGCTGCTGAGATCGAGATGCAATCCCACTGTTGACTCATTGCAGGCCAGGCCAAGCAATAGATTCTTTAGCGCCTCCATTGGCAGCTTGCAGCCGGCAATGTTGAGATGCTTCAGGCTCAGTGTGCTCGTAAAGAATTGCTTGAACGAGGGCGGAATCTCCTTGCCCTTCTTCGTGCTGAACGAATTGTGCGAGACATTCAAGTGCGACAAATGCGTGGCACAGCCGCGCAACAGAGCTCCAAACAACTGCGAAACAGAAAGAAATGTTAAAGCAATGTTAATTTGACAGTTAACAGGAAAATTTTATGATAAATGGCTGATGATCGAAAAAAAAATTAAATTTTTTAAGTCATCTAAATTTAAATGCAGAATCAATTTGCAGGCCAAACAATACTCAAAATGGTATTCCGCACGGAAATCGGTTGAGTTTTGACAAAGTTATGAGAGTTCAAAGTTTTTGAAAAAATGTCAAGGGGTTGGTAAGGAAAATTGGATGTTAAATGGCTGATGATCGAAAAAAAATTAAATTTTTGAAGTCATCTAAAGTTAAATGCAGAATCAATTTGCACGCCAAACAATGATCAAAATGGTATTCCGCATGGAAATCGGTTGAGTTTTGACAAAGTTATGAGAGTTCAAAATTATTGAAAAAAATGTCAAGGGGTTGGTAAGGAAAATTTAATGATAGACGACTTAGAATCGAAAAAAAAGGATTTTTCTAAGTGAACAAAATTTAAATGCAGAATCAATTTGGAGGCCAAACAATGATCAAAATGGTATTCCGCATGGAAATCGGTTGAGTTTTGACAAAGTTATGAGAGTTTAAAGTTTTTGAAAAAATGTCAAGGGGTTGGTAAGGAAAATTTAATGATAGACGACTTAGAATCGAAAAAAATTAAATTTTCTAAGTGAACAAAATTTAAATGCAGAATCAATTTGGAGGCCAAACAATGTTCAAAATGGTATTCCGCACGGAAATCGGTTGAGTTTTGACAAAGTTATGAGAGTTCAAAGTTTTTGAAAAAATGTCAAGGGGTTGGTAAGGAAAATTGGATGTTAAATGGCTGATGATCGAAAAAAAATTAAATTTTTGAAGTCATCTAAAGTTAAATGCAGAATCAATTTGCATAAACAATGATCAAAATGGTATTCCGCATGGAAATCAGTTGAGTTTTGACAAAGTTATGAGAGTTCAAAATTATTGAAAAAAATGTCAAGGGGTTGGTAAGGAAAATTTAATGATAGACGACTTAGAATCGAAAAAAAGGATTTTCTAAGTGAACAAAATTTAAATGCAGAATCAATTTGGAGGCCAAACAATGATCAAAATGGTATTCCGCATGGAAATCGGTTGAGTTTTGACAAAGTTATGAGAGTTTAAAGTTTTTGAAAAAATGTCAAGGGGTTGGTAAGGAAAATTTAATAATAGACGACTTAGAATCGAAAAAAAAGGATTTTTGTAAGTGAACAAAATTTAAATGCAGAATCAATTTGGAGGCCAAACAATGTTCAAAATGATATTCCGCATGGAAATCGGTTGAGTTTTGACAAAGTTATGAGAGTTCAAAGTTTTTAACATTTTTTGAAGGGGTTGGTATTATAATAAAGAGTAATGGATGGCTGATGCTCGAAAACAATTAAGTTTTTTAAATGAACAATATTTAAATGCAAAATGATTATAAAGATATTATTTAGCAATATCGGTGAAGATTTGACAAAGATAGGAGAGTTCGAAAATATGTTAAGGAGTAAGTTAAGTTACATTCTCCAGCGTAATATCAGTCGACGCCAGATCCAGATGCTCCAGCACATTGGGTTGAGCCAAAAAATTGTGCAAATTCTAAAATAAAGCCAAGTTAAAAATTTGTTATATTTTAGCTTAATAATTTTTGTGATTAACTTACGGTTATATCATCCTTGAGACTATTGCCACTTAGATCGAGATAGGTGAGCGAATTGGAAATACTTTGATTGAGCGACAGCGAGTGTGACATCTGATTAACGCCCTTTGAGGTAAGACCGCAATGGGCCAAGGCCAATTTACAAAGACCCTTGGAGACCTTGGCAATGGGCCCGGCCAAATGTATGGCGCCTAATCGAACAGAAAAAGTGATTATGAGTATTGCCATTAAATATAGTATCGGATAATAATCAAAAAATGAGTAAATTTTAATATAATAGTTGATGTTAAGCCAATGGATAAAAGTGTTTTATGTACACAGAGAGCAGAAGGCGTGAGAAACAAGCGTATGATTTAACGAATATAATTATAATGAATTAAGACTTGTGTGGCCATTTGATAAAAATTTTGGATCACAACTAATTCAAAATCAGAGATCTCTAATGAAATATATTTAACACAATGATTTATCCGATTAAAAAACAAACTTGTTTTATTTGGCCACACAAGATAATAATACATATGTTATTGCATATTGATGAACAGCAAATGGCAGCAAGAACAACAACAAGATTACATAGTAAAGCACTTCAGGGAAAAAGCTATGTGCATTGTAGATAGTTTATTTAACATATCACATAAAACGAGTCGAACTTTGTAAGCTTTATTTTTATCTTATGGTCATATTATACTAGTTAGACTTTTGTTATTTATGAAGAAATTCTATTCGTTTTATATAATTTTTTAAATAAATTACGCACCCACATATACTTATTTCCCTGAGGTATTATTAACATAACTATAAGTGATTGCAATTCTTGAGTAATATTTGAGTATAAAAAAAATTGTTGATTTATTTATTTATTTAGGTCTGCAAACCTTGTACAATTTTTCCAAGTAGGGCGCACAATGAGCTTGCTCCTACAAGAACGACAAGACGACACGATAACGCGACAAATACAACGATAAACAAACCAAATAAATAATCAGAAAAAAATAACAATAATTGTTAATTGTTAGAGGAGAAGAGAAACGCATTAAATTGGATTAATTGGATTAGAAACACACACGTAAAAAAGAACAGACTCAAAATGCAACTGATTGCCATGGGCGGGTCACTTGTTGGTTAGTAAAAGGGGTTAAGGGGGGGATTATACCGCACACACAAGCACTCACCTTTATCCTCAATTATGTTGTGACTCAGATCGATGGTACGAATCGCTGGACTGCTGTTCGTAATCACAGATATCGATAGCTTATTCAGAAAATCCGACCTGTGAAATGACAGGTAATTATTTTAATGTCTGTTGCATGCGTTGCATGAACTTACCTTAAGCCTAAGGCCTCCAGATGCAGCTCCTCCAGCCACATGGAGCGCTTGAGCACGTGCAGAATGCGTTCCAAAGTCTCATGCGATAAACGCATATGCGCCGCCTTTAGACCACGAAAAAACGTATTATACTCCAGGGCCGAAACTATGGCCATCAAGTCTCTGTCAGCATAGAAAAATATATAGAATAATAATGAGTTAGATTAATTGTGACTCAAAATAACATTTTTTTCAATTATTTTTATCAATTAATAAATTTTTGAACTTGGATAACGTTGCGTATGAGTTATGTACACCAGAATAATTAAATATATTTTCTCAAAATTTTAAATATTTTATTATATATTTTTTAAATTGAATAATTGATCTTATGATTTAATGTAGTTATTAATAATGACTCACTTGGGTTCCAAATGATCGAAATCGCGCAGGTTGAGCAATCGCGTGTCGTGGGACAAATAAATGGTGTCCACATCCCAGGCAACCTCCTCGCGGTACGGCACTCCATGGAAATCGCACATGCAGGCATATTGGGCACTGAATCCTCCGCAGGGTCCAACATTACGCGGATCCGAGGGTCGAAATTCCTCCGAGAAGATGGTCTCCCGCTCCGGCGGTTGTATATCGATCTGTAAATGAATAGGAAAGTAAATTACATTAAATTGTTGAAGCTGGATCTACGCTGCGTATACGTTATCTACAGCACTTATATGATATAAGTTATATCACAGCTTATATTTATTTTTAAAAATTAAGAATAAAACATACTTTGTTTTTATGCATATTTCTTAAAAGTTGGCTTTAATAATTTGTTCATTAAAATCGGGCACCGGGTTACCTATAATTTTTTAAGCCTAGCAGATAATAGCATAACTAAAGATTTATTTATTAAACATCCCCCGATTTGACCGAGTCAACTAAATGACAACTAGCTTAACTTTGCTTAAAATTGTTTATATTTCACAACATTTTTGAAACTTTTAAGTCAGTTTGTATGACCATGGGTGTGTATTGGTGTATATGTGTAAGAGAGAAAGCGAGAGACTTGATAAAGGCGTCAACATCGCAGTTAACACTTAACACTTGCCGCATCAATCGCGTGCCTTGTGGCAATTATCTAACGTTTTGTGGCAGCCCACACTTGTTGCTGTTGTTGTTGCTAACACACCCAAGACACAACTCTTGGCTGCCCATAAACATGTAAAGTCTTCTATTACAAACAACAACAACAACAATAATAACATTTGCTGACAGTGTGTGGGTAGCTGCGGGATGATTTAATAAATTTGCATAAATGCAGGCAACAACAACAACAACAAATAAGACAACTTGGGGCATTATAAATGCATTGAATTTGTAGGTCGGCAACAATAACAATTACTTAATTGAGACAATAACAAAGAAAAGTCTGTGAGATTCGAAAAAATAGGAAAATTAAGCTCTTGAATTTTTCCTTATGAATGAAGCAATTTTTTAGAATTCTTCTATACAAATTATTTCATTTTAAAAATAAAAAATAAGAAAAAACCCTATTTTAATTTTAATAATTATATAGATTTGAAAATGTATTTATTTTATTATATAACGCCTTTAAAGTACTCACTAACATTAATTTGATTCTTTACATTTTTATAGAAGCTCCAAAAAATATAAATTAATGAAAAAATCGAAAAACTTTAAAGTGTGCTTTATAAAAAGTTGTATTTATTCAACTCTCTGTAAATTGCCTCAATTTGTGGATTGCTTAAATTATAGAAATGAAAATGCGATTCAAAAATGAATTTTGCAAAATGTCAATTGCTGTGGGTGAAATGCCAACAGCACGTTAAATACATTAAAGCATTAAAATTGGCTTTAATTAAAGACAAACTGAGTGAGTCAAGTAAAAAATAACAATAAAGACGCAATTATTTGCACATGGGCACAAAATAATGACGTTGTTGTTGCGGTTTTGAGGGAGTGAAACAGAGGAAAAGAAAGAAAGAAAAATGTATCTATTTGAAAATTTCAACAAGTATAATTTTTGTTATGCGGGTACCTAAATTTTAAAAATAGTTCTTATCGAGCTTTGATTTGATTTTTATACATTTTACGTCATTTGATTTGCATACAAATTTTACTTTCAGTTCGATGAATCAGTTCGTAATAGCAATAATAAATTTATTAGTTCCCTATAGAAGTTGCGCATGATACAGAAATGTAATGAACGTGAACAATAACTGAAATCCATTTATAAGTTCTCTTTAAACTTATCTTCAATGTGCTGTGAACTGTCAACTTTTTTGCAGAAAAGTTTCGCGAAAAACTGAGCTAAAGAAAAGTTCTGATGTCACAAAAAACTTAAAAAGTTTTTCTCAATTCATTTAACACAATAACGTTGCCTGAATTTAATTCAGTTCTAGCAGTTGTATTGTATTTCAAAGTTTCATTAATTTGGTGTCATGAACGTAAAAAATAGACAATATTACAAACTTTCAAAGTTAATTATCAAACTGAATTTTAAAGTTATCTGGCTGAAACTTGTTGTTTATTCTTATTTTTATGTAAACAAAAAGTTTTCTTAAAATCGAACAGATATTTATAATATTTATATATAAACTTGCCTTTTTAATAATGTATTTGAGAGGAACTGTTGGAAATATTTGCTTAATGGCCGAGGCTAAATCGGTTAGAATGACATCAGCGTTCTGAAAACAAAAATCAACATGATTTAGTAATAATTCATCACATTTTGACGATACATGAATATAAAAAGTTATTTAATTGCGAGCTGCTTACCGAGCTGAAATTGCCCGCATCGCCGGTTGTGGCAAATGAATATGGCCTATCGTTGGTATGGATTGAGAAATGTGTTGACTTTTTGCTCTCGACGCCAACAATATCCAGATAATGAAAATGGCATTCAATCTGCAATATTAGAAATGAAATATTTATACAAATGTTTGATAAGACAGTACGCTGTTGAGACTCACCTTTGTGGGCACCTTGGCGCTGAGCAAATAAATGCGAACTGGTGTAAAAACCTGCAAAAGTAAAAACAAACTGCATTTTAGTACAGAGAAGAAAAGGGGGAAAAAGGAATATATATATTTATATATACCTCCATTAAGGAAGGCAGACAAAGGGACTTTTAGTAACTGAATTTCCTGTGACTTTCGTGTCTAAAAGGAAAACTGAGCAGCTTTTAATTGGATATCAAAGTGCGTTCTATAATTCATTTAGCCACTTGACAATGCAAAAGCAGCAGGGAATGAATTAATGGGGAGACAGGAGGGTAATTGGACACTTTGTTTCAGTTTAGAACATAAGCGGCTTTTTAAGTTCTCGACCCAAGCAAATCAATTTTCCAGTCATGTGACTTTGAAAGCGACCAGGCGACAAATTAGCATAGTCTCAGGTAACCTACAAAATGCCGTTAAGTATGCTATACAAAAATATCAATTACAGACCAAGAGTTAACTTTACTGTCCGTTAACTGAAAAACTTTAAGTACATTTTGCCTCAAAGTCTTTCCACTTTTTAATTGAGTTTCGTTGCGATATTGAAAGGCTTAAAGGTTTTCTGCAGTTGCCAAGTTAATGGTTTGCCAGGTTGATGAAGAGAAAAGATTAAAAAGAGGTAGAGAGAAATGAAAATGAACTCCAGATAAATGTCGTTAGTTGGCAATACAAAAACTTACACACTCTTTAATTAACAATGTTGAGCTAAAAACTCCAGCCAAAGCTTGGGATAGAAAAAAGTATAGCTACATCTCTAGAGTTCATATATATTAAGTGACTTATCTGTAATAAATAGCAACTGACGACAAGTAAATTCACTAAAAGTTACAAACCGAATCTATAAAGCTCAAACTAGACTTTTTTGTATAAAAATAAGCTTCTTGATAGCTTTAAAGCTGCTTATGATTGGTTAAAACATATAGTTTATTTGAAAAAAAATGCAACTGAATTTTAAGGTAATCTATAAAAAAAATCCGTCGTTAACTACAATTTCTTGTCCAATATACCCGCTTGTGTCTAATGTTCATTATAGGGTATCAACATTTGAATGCAATTTGGCCTGTCAGCCGCAAGCGATGCATCCTAGCGTGCAATTTCATATACAAATTAGAGTGTCGAGTGTTGGCCCACAACTGAAGCTGACAGGGAGGACGAGAAAGAGTGAAGAAGGGAAGGGAGGATGAGAGTTGACTGAAGAGCAACAGAAACACCTGAAGGCCAATTCCAATTGGCAGTTGACTGCAGCTCCAATCTAATCGACACTTACCAAGACACGATTCTCTGTTTTATCGCCTTTCGTTTCCAATTTGACCATATACTTGACCAAGATCTTCGTGTGTCGGCCCAGTACAGACTTGACGCTTTCTGCAACGAAAAAAAAAATAGAAAACGATGAGAAACAATAAAAAATTAAAATTAAATCAGAAACAAATTTATATTAAATATTACGTGATATAAAGCTATTTAAATATGCACAAGATAGATTTAAAGCTATACGTATTTGAACATTTATATCTATCTATCACATTATGCATTGTCGCGTTGTTGTGCATGCCAATTTGCGGGGTTATATCATTGTGACTCTTTCGGGGTGACGGCACCTCGTATATTGCCTATTACGTTTTACGCTTCTCAAACCAAACACGTAGGCACTTTATGAAGCCAACAACAGTTTGAAAATTTTTGCTAAGCCAACCCTTGGCCCAGACAGCACCCCCATTCCCACATTCCCCCACCTTCCATATCTCACTCCAATTTCAGCTCTCAATCCCTGTATTCATTTCCATTTCCAGCTACTTAACATAGCAACACACACACACACACAAGCCCGCATACTCACTCACACACATACACACACTCAGTCTCTCTCTTGCTCGCAACGATGACGAATTTATTCAAAGTGAGATATTTTCATGTGCATTTGACAATGCCAACAACGCGAGGCGAGCTGAGAGCGGTAAGGGGAACCTTGGGGAGTTGGAGGAGGACGCAATACACTTTGATTGTTGTTGTTGCTGTTGTTGCTGTGGGCACCGGGAACAAGGCATTATGTCATGCGACAGGCACGCCAAATCTCAAGTATGCTCACAGGCAGTCACAAAACCGGACAGGGGAGACGGGGAGGAGGGACCGAAGCGAGTTATGACTCCTTGTCTGGGCATGTGCTGTTCCCGAAGGCAACAAACAGAATGGAATGGAAATGTCAAAAATTTCGTCAACTAACGGCAATAGCATCCCAAGACTCCAAAGCAGAAAGAAACAAACTATTAAATAATATTAGTTGAAAATTTAATTCAGAAAATTAAATATTTGAGAAGCAAGTAATAAATAATATTTATAATATTTAATTAATTATATAATAATAATATTTAATTAATATAATTATTAATTAGTAATTTATATATTAAATATCAATTAAATGTAAAAGTGAATCTCAATTATTCCATTTAGATTAATTGCAATTCGAAAGTTTAATCTTTTGTAATATTAAATTTACAGAGGAAACTCTTCACTATTATTCCAATGAACTTAACTACATATAAATTTAAGTCTCATTTACAGTCTAAATTTCTCTTTTATTCCAATGAGCCTAGCTATAAATCAAAAATTTATATATTTAGAACGAAGTCAAAGTTACAGTGAAAAACACTATACAGTTATTCCAGCGAGATTCCAGTGATTTGCCGTCAAAGAATTAATCCCAAAGGTAGACTTTTGTTAGCTGTACTATTGTATTTATTTCCCCCAGGCTAAATCTATATTGTATCGTTTTGGGCATCAAAATTCCATGCATAAACACAATTTGTAGTGGAAAGTGAAAAGCAAACATGTACGTGTATGTAACGACATAAAGACATGAGTCTATATGTTTGTTGGCAATGGATTTGCATAGAGTATGCCATATAAGACCAGCGGGAGCAATTAGAGCCCTGACCACACTCACTAAATAGCCGCAGAAATGTGGCCAAAAGCAGAGAAAGACATTAGGGGGCTTTGACTGCCACAAGTGCCAATTGTGTGTTATGAGCCCAAACATAGATTGTTAAGACCTACAGACACGCACACACTCATACACACACTCACACACACACACACACACATACACACAAACATATTGGCAATTCCACCCACGGGCGGCATTTGTAACGGCGCCAACTATTCCAAAACAACAGCAACAAAAAGTGGAGGAAGAAAAATATTGTTTGGTTCCGGGGCATAGCGATGACAATGATAAAAGATCATCATCATCATCATAGTCAACAACATCATTATCGAGCTTGGCCAGTGAAGCGTCCAAGCGGCAACATTGACAGTTAACTGAGAGACGGCAAAACATTTGGCTGCTGATTCTCTTAATTGCAGATGAAGTGAATGAACTTTTACAGCTGTGACTCTTGAGCTTACGCTCTATCGCGCCCGCTCTTTTTCACTCTCTCTCTCTCTCGCTCGCTCGTTCGTTCGCTTGCACAAACATTATGACGAGATGATTACTTTGTGCACTTGCTGTTCTGTTCTGTTACATCGCTTGACACTATGTCAATATCACGATGACGCAGCTCATGTGTACAAACATACATACCAACAAGCATCTGTCTGTCTGCGGCAATGAAATTGCATACATTAAGCTGAATGCTGCACCGGCAATACACTAGCTTTTAAAATTTAAATAATATATAAATAAAAGTTAGCTATGCCTATAAAAGAAATCTAGTTTTTATTATCTTTGCACTTATTTTATAGCTGAACTAAATCTTTTTTTTTATACTTTAATATGATTCATACTACATTCGTTGTGGCAAGTTTATGATACCCTATTAAAAACAGATTTTCAAATGCTGTAAAATTTATTATCTTTAGAAAAGAGTTTACAACAGAGTAAAGTGCCTTTATATACATTTGTATAGTAAGTAAATATGTATATGCAATGTTTGATATCTGGCATTGACATTATACATATATACTACTGGATTGTATTACTCATTTTCCGTTCGTATTTCATGCTTCCATCTCTTGATTATCTGTTCACCTTTCCACCTGTCGTCTGGCCGTCTCGACTCCATTTCCGCTTAAAGGAAATTTGACTTTAATGGTTCTGCTTCCTATGATAAGCGCACAGGTCAATAACTGCGATAACACGATAACTTTAGTGTTTTGGGGTCAAAGAACCGATGCTGCAACATTATCGAAATACGTTTGGGGGAGTTGATAAAAGATTTGTGATCTGTGTTGCGGATTTAGCCCGTATTACAACATTGACAGAATTCTAAGCACTTTGCAGAGGAAACACATAGAGTGTGACCCAATTTTCAAAAGTTTTGTTGCTACTTTTTTGCTTCGTCTTCTTCTTTTTTTGCAGTACAACTCGGCACAATGGCCGCAGATTACACGAGTTCAAAATACTCAGCTACAAGTGCAACTGTGGGCGTGTCACCGCCTCTCTCTGTGAGTGTGTGTGTGTGTCATCTTGTCTGAGCCTTTTATTACAACACTTATGTAGTTTGTTGATTGTGCTCTCTTTTTGTTACATGTACGCAAACACACACACACACACACATGTACTCAGATACAAACATGTTGTGTTAGTATTACAAAGGCTGTCAAAACTTTGGCGAGAACAAATGAACATGGCACTAAAATCCGTTGTTAGGTTTGACAGTCACTGAAAACACTGTTTATGAGTGCACAGTAAGTCAAGTTATTGCTTTAACAGAATTAAAAATGAATTACATTTTATTATTATTTAAAAAATATAATTTCTTTTGTGTCACTTTATTATTTCTCATATTTTATTAAAGTGGCTTTTGATTTTTTAGAACAAGTTAAAATAAAGAAATAATAATATTCTTGGATTTAAGTTTTATTTAAAAATTAAAAACAAAAATATATGAGATTTACATTTGGCAAAAGAATTTCTCTCAGTTTATTTGAGCCACTATTCTTACATATTACAAATTTTAAATGAATTTATTAATTTCTTAAATTAAGCTAAATATTTTCATTTTATGTTTTAAAATTTAAATATATATTATCTAAGTTAATCAATAAAAACCAAACATACAAAATATAAAAATGTGGTGAGTCAAATAAGCTGTGATCCACTGTATGTATGTCAAAGCAAGCTTAAAGCTTCCCACTGACAAAGGATTAAGCACAGCAGAGCCCAAATATAGATACGACTACACACACAAGCACATGTAAGTAAACACACACACACACATCTGTATAAACATATGTAAGTACTTTTGATCAATCTTCTTACAAGCACTTGTTTTGCAACTCATAAAGAATGCGACAATCGCTACAATGTTTGCAAAAACAACAACAGCAATGGACAAGGCCTCTGCCGCTAAGCTAACGGTACAGGCAGAAGAAGAAGAAGCAGCAACAGCAGCCGCCAATCAAAGCAAAAGCCACGCCAACCGAAGCACAAAAGAAAGTTAAACGAAGATTTTTATTTTCGTTTTCTTTACACACAACTTTGTGATTACTTTACGTTATGTTAATTATATTTGCACAATGAGCAGGGAGGGAGGGACAAAGCAGGGAGAAGGGGGCGAACAGCTGGAGTAGGAGGCAACAGACAGAGGGAGACAGAGACAACAGACAGACTGGCGGCTATTGCAATTTACTTTCGCGTGCTCTTTTAACAGCTGTCATTGTTGTTGTTGTTGTTGCTGTTAACATGGACAGCTGTGCGATAAATGCTGCTAAAACTGTAAACAATTCATTGGGTCTGTTGAATGACCCTGAAGATGAAATGAATAACAGAGACGAGACGCTGCCTGTCACATTTTTGTTTTTTATTCTTACTACTTTTAGTTGATGTTATGAGAAAATACAAAATTAAATGAAATACGTACATATTTAACTTGACTAACTGTATTTATTTTAGTCGGCACCTGTGCCTTTTTATGGTCCAGTGGGCGTGAGCTTAAATTAATTTGACCTCAAAACGCAATTTTTGCTGCTGTGCGAAATTCGACGCTGAGCTTTTGAGCAGCGGACACATTGTTAAAGCTATGACGAGCAATAGAAAGCGACAGGTTACCCACACACTCGTACACTTATTATATCTCTCTCAGCCTCTCTCTCTTAGTGTTGCTTCTATTCCAAAAACCAAAAGTGGAACACGCCAATGCGATTGGGCAGCAAGGGGTCAGGGATGCGAGAGCGAGCAGTGCAGGCGCATCATTAACGTCACTTGCTGTTGCTGTTGTTGTTGTTGCTGCTGTTAGGTGACACCATTTCACCCAGGCGACCTCAAAATGGAGCAGCAAAACAATTTTTTTTTTTTCAATTTCTTCATTTTATTTTCTGCGTTAGTTTTGGTTGCTTGGTGTCAATTCTGCGTGTTCTTTTTATATTTATTTTTTTTTTCTTCTTAAAGTTAATATGCTGTCAAACCAGTTGCGACTTCGCCGCCAACTTTCAATCTGCCGAAATTGTCTCGTTTAGCGGCGAATGCAAAATGTGTGTTCGCTAATGAGACGCAAGATGCAGGCAGGATAACTGGAAATGGAGCAAGACAAGAAACGGGAAACGAGAAACTGGCACACGCAACATTCTTGCTGAGAGCGGAAGAGCGTGGCAGACCAAGAGAGAGAGCGAGCGAGAGCGAATTGAAAACGGTTAATGGTCAGCTTTTTAACACTAATTGCATACAATTTCAATTTGCCATTAGTTGCATTGCAAATGAGCAAATGGCAGAACGTTTAATTGGCTGCCTGGATTATTGAGCGGCTGCATTTATTGCAGAGCAATATGTAGGTCAGCCAGGGGTCAATCAACACGTATCTATGTATCTATGTATTAGTGTTTGTATATGTGTACACACAAAACTCTCATGGCCTTCGCTGACTTATCCCATCCAATAAATATCTATAGTTTTGCAACCTAATTTCAATGAAGCTAAAGTGGATCCATAAATATTTGGGAAACTGGTTTTTTTTCTATTGCAACTTCATACAAATGTGTGTGAATGAATTTCGCTTTCTGTAGCTAATTTATAGTTGCACTTATTATGACCAAGGGCAAGTCGAATTTTGAATTTTACTTTTATCAGGGTACCCCTTTGGAATATTGCAAATTGAAAATTTAAAATCTCACGTTTGAACTTATAATCAAATCCTTATCCTTAGCATAAAACACCACTTAAAACTGGGTTTTGAGACATATTGTAAAAAGGACAATAATTTTTTCTTGTAAAGATGCTAGATAAAAAAACTGACCAACTTTAAACTGCCATAACTTTGTCAAAGGAACTTCTAATCTTGTTTTTTATTATTAGGGTAACGAATTGACCATTTCCATTTTTTAAGCAAAAGTTTGCGATATAATAAATGTGCAATTTTATAAAATATATTGTAATACATTATTGCATCAATTCTCTGTTTGCATATGTAACGACTTTGACGCTTTTGATAAGCTTTTTAAAGATATGCGTGTTTGCATTTTGCAAACAAAGCGTCAACTGCAATACAATACAATAACAACAATTATATCAATAACCAAAGCAACAACAACAATGCGAGCTGTAAAATTTAAGCGAGTGAATTTCAGTTGAAAATAGGTGCGATTGTTTTATGAAGTGCGAAAAATAAGCTCTCTCTCACACCTCACACCTCTCCCCCTCTCTCTCTCTCTCCCATTCACTCTTTTGCACTTTCAGTGTCTCTGATTATCGCAATAATTTTGTGTGGTCAGTAAATGTTATAACTATTCATGAGTGTATTCATTGTGTAAGGGGGTAAAAAGCGATGACGCATTTAGAAACCAAGTACTAAATTGTGGCTGTTGCAAGTTGCATGTGTCTCACCTTTGTCTTTGGTTTTGCCCACCACATCGCGTATCTGCAACTCGATAATGCGTCGCAAATACTGATCGATATGATTCATCATTTCGTTTGTATACATTTTGTATACAATTAACGACAATAACAACACAAATATTAATAATAACAATAACAATATTAATATAGTGTTACGAATTGAATTCTCTGACACAGTTGGGTTAAGACAATTAGCCCCCCGGGACTGTCTTTTGTACAAACGTTTGCCAGCGGGTGGGACAGTCACAAAGCGCGACGAATTCAGCACTGAAAGCGAACTGTGCTAATTGCGATCGCGTCTTATCAGCACGTTGCTTTTATCAGCCGCCCCAAAGCATTGAAATTGAGAGCGTGAATTTGACGTATAGCAAAATTAAGAGAGTGAGAGGGAGACAGAGTTTGTGTGGGAGAGTTGCCCAATGGCAGTGCGAACACGGTTGCCACTTTATGAAAATACTTTGTACCAAGTGTGATAGGTAAAATTGTTGGGTCCAATTATTTAGTTGAGTTTCTTAACGCACTTGACAATAATTTCTTGGCATTGAAAATATTATTGCAAATGATATGATTTTTATAATAATAACAAAATTAAAAGAATATATAGTCTATTGCTAATAACATTAAATTAAATTTAATACAATATAGTAAAACATGTATAGAGTTAGGATCATTAATCAATTGTAATTATACATATGTATTAGTTAGAGAAATATAATTAAATAAAAATAAAAAATAAAGTAGATATAGGTAATTGTACCATTTATACAAAAGCTAAGAAAATTTAACAACGCGTAAGGAATGTATTAGTTTCGGTACAAGTGTACCAAATACATTTGTACGTGCGTGGGAAGGAGAAAGAGCGTGAACGTTGCGTGTGACCAAAAGGTGTGTGCTACAAAACTGCACAAACAGCATGAGTAGCGGTAAAAAATATATAAAAATAATTTTCTTAAACTATTTAACAAATTTTTCGGAAAGTAACAAATGTATAAAAAATAAATAATATTAACATTTTTCAAAGAACTTTTTGCTTTTTATTCACTAAATTGTAATTCAATTATTTTGTATACAAATGTTGTTAATCGTATTTAACAATTTTTTTAGTGCAAATGAACTTTATTATTTGTGTAATTTTACGCCGTAATTGATATCAAAATTGAGTTTGAGGTTTCCTGTTGCCATAACTATGATTAGGCGTTTTGTTAAGAACGCTTAATTACGGGGGTCGCCTGTTATCTGGAAGACCCGTGATTAGGTCGCTATCAGGCGAAGGCAGAAGGCGGGGAGGTGAGAGAGGGGAGGGGAGAATGATTAATGGACAGTCTCTGACGGCGGCAGGTGTCCAAACAACAACAAAGTAAAGACATTGGCATAAATAAGACGCCCAATTGAGTTTCGAGCAGCGCCTGCTTCCAGTTTTTTTTATTTTTTTGACTTAATTTTCACGCTGGAATTTATTTTGCTTTTGGGTGGGGGCTGCAGCTGCAACTGCAACAACAAATCGAAGGGGCAACATAAATAAAGTTGTCAATTTGGTTGCTCCAAATTCCAGTTGAAAATGAAAACATTTGGTGAATTATGAGCATCAAACATTACGTTTAAGTTAGAGCTTTTTTTGCTAATTGGGCTAAGCTAATTGGGAGTTGACTGCACTCTCAGCAGGCGCACAAACAAACAAACAAACAATAACAAAAGTTGCACCTGGTGAGTGGTTTTTCCAGCCCCCCAAGACAATGTGACAACGCCTTCCAACAGGAGGTGGGGAGACAGAGACTGCTTCTAGGCTCGCCAGAGTTGCCACTGTCATTGCACTCAAATCAAATTAGCGAGAATGCCAACGAACTTGATGAAAATTGCTGGGGAGCTGCCTCAACTCTAACTCTATAGAACTCAACTTGAGTGATTTCATTTGACAGTTGTTGTTGTTGTTTTTATTCCTGTTGTTGTTGTTAACTTTTAACGCTCGTTGCGCTGTTGCGCTGTCAAGCGTTAACCGATTTCCGGTGACTATTTTAGTGTAGCTATAGATAAAATTAATTTAAATAAATATCACATGTTTAATTAAAACAATAAAATATACTACATATTTTTTTTTAATCTAAGCATTGCAGGATATATTGAATTCGTTGGTGATCTGATCAGCTGTGTTTACAAATATCACAACAAAAGAAACGCCTTAAACGGTATTCAAATAAAGCTCTGACTAACAGTGATTTACACACACACACACACGCATATACTACATATGTATGCTTGTTGGCACACAGACAATGCGTGCATTCAATTGTATTTCACATATGTGCATACATATGTCTGTCTGTCTGTCTGTTGATTTTGTTTATCACGCAGTTATAAAGCCATAAATGATGCGCCCAATGCTTCTGAGCAATGCTTTTTTATTATTATTGTTGTTGTTGCTGTTGTTATTATTATCGTTCCTTCTACTTTTCGTTTTGCAACACTAAACTGAGTTTCAGCTCAATTAAATATCATGGCGAGAGCAATTAAAAAGCGCAAAATATGCGAATGAATGTGAAATAGAAAAGACACTAATACATGCATTACTCTGGGTGTATTCGGTGTGTAAAATATGCTACAGTTGCAGAGTCGCTGGAAAGCGCTTGTCAAACTGCTGACAGGATACTAAGCGGGGGGAGTGGGGGACAGCCAGTGTGGCAAAACGGAAGTGCGCCAAGAGAGAGAGCGGAAGGCAAATGTCAAAAACAAAACATTAAGTCGAAGCCGAAAACAAAAACAACAAACGAAAGGGGATGCAAAGATGCAATTTCTGACTGCTTCAAAACAAAAGAAGAAGGCGACACAAGAGTGTGTGTGTGGGTGTGTTTATGTGTGGTTCTCTCTCTCGCTCTGTCTGTCTATAGAAAGCTTATGATTAAGATTATGTTCTATGATTACTCACCATTTAGGTCCTTGGTTAATTGCGAACGCGTCGACATTTTGACTGTCCAAAATTGTGTTGTTATTTATAAGCCTTGTGGCGAAAGTATCAACAATTTGGCAGCGAGTGAAAATGAAGTCAAACAGGAATAACCAGCAGACGGTGGCAGAGGGGGGAGAGTGCGTGTTGTATGCAAGGAAAGGGCCAAAAGCAATTTGGCGTTTGTTGTTGTTGTAGTTGTTGTTGCTGATGTCGATACAGTTTCAATCCCGACACGCCTCGTTTAAAACTGGATTTGTGGCTCTTCTGACTACGACGCATCCCGTGCAAGAACAACAGGAACAGAAACAGGAACAGCCTTCAATTGTTGCTCAGACATTTTGTGTGTTGTTTCACTTTGGCAACGGTTTTTCACATCGTTTACACAGACGCACAAATTTTTCTTATTTTTTTTACACACTCATACACACACTTGAATACACTTTTCACGGTTTTCCACCCTCGTCGGGGGATCGGTTAACTCGAATCTCGTTTCGAGAGTTTACTCTTAATAATAATAATTCCTACACCTAAATACACTATGCCTATTTAACATTTATAAATGCAGATTATTTTTGCTTTATTTTTTTTTTTATTTGCCGTTTTCGTTTTGTTTGAATTTGATTATTTGCTTTGCAATTCTTCGATTTCGATTGGTATTTGTTTTTGCCGCATTCGCGTTTAATTTCGATGCCAACAACAAATTGAACACTTGTGGTGAAACTGAGTGGCGCTCTATCAATTGACTCAACGCGCCGCTCTGTTAATTTATTGACTAAGAAATTTCGCAGTGGTTTGCAAAAAATTGCACTTAAATATTAATAAAAAATCAGCGCTGGCACCGCACCGAACAAAACCACACGACGAATCATTCTGTGTGCTGTGGAAACACTGTTTTATCCCAAAGGCTGCCACCCTGTCCCAGGGCTGCCACCCTGAAAATTTTTCCGATATGGCAGCATGCACCACTTTGGTAACTATGCCAAAAATGGTAACTTAAAAATTGTATACTTTTTTAAATCAAATTTTTAATTTTGAAACTAGAATTTTTATAATTTGTGCAGAATTTTTGTTAGAATTTTGTCGATATAAAAAATTTTGTTTTGGAATTACTGATTTAGTATTTATAATTTACCATGTTCTGGTATATATTAGGTATTATTAGGTATAAGATTTTACTGCTCACATAACATCTGCAAACGCGCGCAGCTTAAAATTTTTTAAACATAGCTGAAAATATATTTAAAATTGCCAGATTTCCGGTAAATAGAATATTTTCTAGTATCAAACTTTAAAAATAGCCAGAACTAGCTATAAATAGCAAAGTTGGAAGCAGTGGACCAGACCATAATATGGTAAAATACTAGGCAGCTATTGTTGAACATATGATTTTGCGTTACACAAAAGAGGAGTTTTTTCTTCTACTATCAAGAGCAGAAGCATTTATATTAAAATAAAATTTAGCTAAATATTATATGTATGTATTTTGTATTTGTCAGCTCTATAATTTCAGTGCTGTAAAATGTTTAATTTGTGGCCGTTTTGCAGCACATGACGCACAGCATGCTGAATGGCGGTGAACTAAAAGCTAGAAGAAGAAGAATATACTATTCAGTTAAGTAGACAACGTTTGGAGCGCTAAAATGGCAAATGTGCGCTGTTTGCAAAAAGCAATACGATTACAAAAGTTTGTGCTGCCACACAGTAAGTAAACCTTAAGTAAATCCGCAACTGTTATCACACGCCTGCAACATTTTTTGCAATTCCCTAATGCGCATACATTACGAAATACCAACGAAAGAGCAAAGACGACATTCAAAGGGAAAACAGCTGTTTTCTCGAATTATACGTCAGGGGGGGAATGGATAAAGATACAGATAAAGCAAATGATGCCGTTGCCGGTTGATTGTGAGATTGTTTAGAATTTTCTGTTAAAAATCGAGTGTAAAAAGTGTGTGTATAAATAAAACAACATATAAAAATGGAGCCTGGAACTGATGCCGATAATTTGTTGAAGCTAATTAAACGCCTGCTGTTGGAACAAGCCTACGATGGCATTAAAATGCTATTTCAGAGTCCCAACGAATCCGAAAAGAATTTGCGACACTTGCCCGCAATTTCCATGGATCTTTATTGTGATGTGTGTGCTCCGAGTTTAACGGACGACACGAATGTGGAGAACTCGGAACTGTTTGACTGCGTTAATGAGCTGCTCAAGATTGTGGCGGAATATGCACCGTTAGAGCAGTTTATGCTTGAGGTGATGGAGAAAATCGAGGAGTCCACCAGTATTGCCATCTTCTCGGCATACCTACGTGCGCTGCAGGTGGTGCTGTTGCGTCAGGGGGACGCCAAACCACAGGCTGTCGAGTGGTGTCTCTGCTCGGTGGTTACGAGGATGCGGGATCTGCCACTGCCCGATTACCTGAGCGAGGGCTACGATCAGCAGCAGGCACTGTTGCTGGAGCAGGAGCAACAGATTGAGGATCTCATGGCACACTACATCACCATTGATTTGTGCTACGAGCCGCTGCTCCGGAACATTCTCGAGCAGGAGAAACCCAATGTGATCTTTCGGGATTGCAGCTTGAATCGTCGCAATGTCTTCACCTGCTCCCTGGTGCAGCTGATGGACAAGCCGCTGGCGCTGCTGGAGCTGAGCAATGAGATGAATCCATATCTGATGCCCGGACAAATCCATTCGTGCCGTCCATGTCCCAAGCGTCGTCGACCGGAGCACACGCAGAGCAACTATTTGCTGGCACGTGCGAACGCTGGACGGGCACAGACCTATGTGCAGCAGGTGGTGCAGAGTCTAACCCAGCACATTACAAGGCTTATTGGGGATCCTTACTATCTGCTCGGTTTGGTGGAGCAACGCACGCGCTGGAAGCGACGCCTGGACGCCTCCAAGGGTGTCTACGAGATGAGCAGCCACAATATATTCCTGATCGATGAGAAACTGCCGCTGCCCGCTCTGGCCATGTACTATCATGCTCTGTTTGTGGCCCAACTGTTGCCCACGACGGCTCCCAAGATCTATGCTCCATTGTTCCTCTTCGAGTCGAGTCTGTATCTGGTGGCTGTGCTGCTGGAGCAGTCGGAGCCGCCGTTGCAGCATTGTGGTCTCCGATTAAACGATTACATGCTGAGCATCCTCAATGAACCGGTGCCACAGAGCTCATTGGATCTGGAGGTGCACAAGCGGTACTGCGAGGCGCTCTGCAAAATTACGGGCTACTCGCCGCAGGAGGCACTGCGTCAGAAGGCGCTCCAGACACTGCACCATTACATCATGGCCTTTGATGATGATGCCAAGTATTTTGTGCTGCGAAATCTGTTGGCCACACTGCAACACGATGGAATCTTGGGCTATTTGGGTGGCATTTACAAGGATCTGGTGGCGGGTGCACTGCAGCGTCAGGCGCCGCTCCACGACGTCTACAGCGGCGTCCAGTTCCGGTCGATGCTGCTGCAGTGCGTCTGTGTGCTGCCCGAGGATGTGAAATCGGATCTGTTGCTGCACTCGACCAGTTTATCGAATGCCATCAACATTCTGCGATTCTTTGCACTCGGCGACATGGAGAACCGAACGGGATTCTGGGATGTGTTGCCGGAGATTGAGGAACGCCTGTTGGCTCCACTGGGGAAGGCCTTGAACTTCTCTCTGGCTCACTACAGAGCGTACAGGGAGCGTGTGACGAATGGCCAAAGTGCCTCCGATGATGAACTGATGCAGAAGCAACTCAACATGCTGGCCGTGAACATCAGCAACAGTGGCATGGCCGGAGATGGCGATGCCGATGGCCAGTTGCCGGACATTGGACGCGAGGAGAAGCTCGAGGTCTTGGCCGGATCCATAACGGGATTGGAAACGTTGCGCAATGTCTATTTGCGTGCCTGCGAGATTCTTGAACAAAACCAAAGCAGACGCAAACAAATCCAAGCTAAACCCGTTGCCATGGAACTGGAACTGGAGCATCATTAGATTCAATTATTGTATTTTCAATTTCATCCCACTCCAAAAAAAAAAAAAAAACAATAACAAAAGGAACTTGACATGTATATTTCTATGTTTATTACTAAAGTAAAATGAATACAAACATTTTGTGACTAATTTTATTGTGGTCTTCAATTAAATTTTGTATTTGGGTTGATAGAATTCCGATACCGACTCCGATTTCGCTTTCAGTTTCATTTTCATGTTTCTGGTCAATATGTGTTAATTGGCCAACAAGCTGCGGCTCTTCGCTTGGTTAATCGTGCTAATTAATTGCGCAGTAGACAATATTAAACTATGCATTGCATTGTTGTTGTCACGACCTTCAAACTCAAATTGTAGTTTGCAATTAGTGCAAAGGGGGGAATCCCCCGCGTTTTGTTAATAACAGAATGCAACTAATCACATTTATTTGTTTTAAACTCGTTAAACAATGTTTATGTTTATGAATATTATGTCGTGTTATGGTGGAATGCAACAAACTACAACTTTGTAAGCTCATTAAAGCTGTCATTTAAATTTATTGCACTCAGTTCATAGATCGAAGTGGTTTTTAAACTTACAACTTTATCAACTAATGTCATTACAATTGCAAGTTAATTAATAATTAATTAAATTTATTAAAGTCAAAGTTGGTTTAAAGGTTTAAATATCATTAACAGCTTTGAAATCACATATTATTTAGAACAAATTTGTTAAGCTCATAAAGCAATTATTTAAAAACATAAACTTCAGTTAGATTTTTTGTAGTAAGTTCATAAATCTAACTGGCCTTAAGGGTTTCAGGTTTAAGCTCTAACAATTGGTGTTAGTTTTCTGAAAAAAAAATTATTAGCCAAGTTATTATTTATAATATCTAAGCTCTCATATTTCAATATATATATAAAGATATATAACTATATAAAGATTAAGTAAAAAGCTTTATTTAAAGTTGAAAGCTCCATTAGCAGATTTTAAAGCACATTAAAGCTTTCAGCTTCATACATTTAATAAAATATCAATTAATGTTGTTTTTCCTCTGTTCCTTTTGCAGATGCACAGGGATGCCTTTTGGCCTCCACATGTCCCATCGCCAGGACAGCGTCCTCCTTTCACACACTGCAGCGCCGGCAACGCACGCTGACTCCTGCAGCATGTTTGACACGCAACTACACCAAAGATACCGATAAGCTGGAGGATTTCCGAGCACGCGAGGAGCAACGCGAAAGGGAACGTGATGCCGCTGAACAACTGGCGGCCAAAAAAACACAGAGCGATGCTGGCGGTGGAGGAGGAGTGGGAATAGGCGGACAAGGAGTGGAGGGAGGACAGCAGAGTCAGCAAAATGAAGAGCAGGCGGGAAAACAGGCTAAAGTGGATGGCATACGTCATAAGATACTCGATGCAGCCATGGAGCATGTGCCTCAACATGGCTGGACCAAGCAGGCCATTGTCCTGGGTGCTGAATCCTGTGGCTATCCCAGCGTTGTCCATGGCATGTTTCCCGAAGGTGGCTTTGCCCTCGTCTCCCACTTCAACGGCAAGTGCAATGCACAGTTGGTGCAGTTCCTCCAACAGAAGACAGAGAATGGCCAGAAAGAGGTCGGTGATCCACTCGATTTTCTGGTGCAAGCTGTGCGCCAACGCTTGGAGATGATTGTGCCCTATAAGACGCAGTGGCCACAGGCCATGGCTCTAATTGCCCAGCCCCAACATGCATCCACCGCACTGGCTCAGGTCCTGACCCTGGTCGACGATATCTGCTACTATTCCGGAGATCGTTCCGTAGACGTGAGTTGAATGTATTCTCTATTATTTGCGACTTCTTGTAAAGCGTTTTCCTTTGATAGTTTGGCTGGTATACACGGCGCATTGGACTTGCCACTATTATGAAAATGACGGAGCTTTATATGCTGCAAGACACGTCGCCAGGACATGCCCAGACATGGGAGTTCCTCAAGAACCGCATGGACGAGGCTGTCCAGCTGCAGATGGCTTTAGCCCAGACCGAGGGCATGACGCAAACATTTCAACGTTCCTTCAACTCGGCTTTCATAACGGTAACAAAACGAACTTGTAACAAAAAATATTATTATAATAAAATTCTTCTTCTCTTTGCAGGCGCGAAATATACTTGGCCTGGGCTACGGTCGCCAATAGTAGGTTAAAGAGTTGCAGCTCAAAGACAAAGAGTGTTATGTATACAAAAAAAATATATATACAAAGATTTACACTAACTATACATCGGATAATATCTACACTATTTTCATATGTTTATTTAAAGCTGGTCAGCTACGTTTATACAATGCAGTGCTGTATAATTTTCAAATTTAAAAATTGCCATTAAAACTGTTATCGCACAATCGATACCGAGTACCGAAAAAGCTGTTATCGCTTTGGCGGTTTTTCATTTTGTCCCATTTCAGCCATTTCTTTAATTTAAGCGCAGCTTTAATATTTAGTTTATTAATTTGTTTCAAACTATGGTGTAAGCGTAGCTAACGGCCGCATTCTTATTGGAATGTGATATTTCTGTAAAATCTAATATTCAACTTGCAATGGGGGGGTTAATATTCTACATATTTCTTACTCTTGTTGTTTAATAAAATATTGTTGGCGGGATGATTTAAGTGATTAATTAACAAAACTACAAAAACTTTATTAATTAATTTTATTTGCTGCTTTTTATAACACAACTATGAAACGTGCTGAAAGCAGCAATCGGTTTGGCATGTTTAACATTTCCACTGAAAGCAGACACGCACATCAAAATCAATCATATGGAGACGAGAGGCATCTAACAGGGGATATGCGTAAACTTTGACTTGATACTCCGTCATCCATGCGGGCGTTCACGGGCAACACTTTTTCAGAAACGGGGTAACGAGATGCCCATGTCCAGTTGTTCAGGGGATTAGCACTGGTTTCCTGATAAAGAACTGGAATATTGTTATCGATATACTGTGGATGATCCAATCGAAATTTGACTGCCTGCTGTTGGTCTTGACCATTCTGTGCCATTCGGGGAAGCAGTCTTATTTCGGTTCCCGCCTGTTCATTGGCAACCATGGGAAGAGCTTTCCTTCCTCTCCGCTTTGTACCTTTAGTATTGCGTTTGGCAGCCACCACATGGCAGTAAAGCTCCGAGATGCCCCTGCACATTTGATTGTCCGCACGTTTAGCTGATTTGCGATTACGCCTTCTGTAGTCCCCGCTGTTCGGTCCGTCGCACAGGTCGGCAACCTGCCGCACTGGACAGAGGGGACATGCATAGGGTATTGGCGCACAAGGTGTCCATTCCATACGACAGCAGTGTTGGCACATTTCCTAGCTCTGTTATTAAAATTACAATATTTCCAAGATAATTCCCAAATGATTTTTTAATGTGTGCCTTTTGAATTTTGAAATAATACAAAGTACTAAAGTCATGTATGAAAGCACAATATATGGAAAGTTTCTAATAATAATAATGTTAATACTGGGTTTGACAAAGGTAAAATAACAAAAAAAAACTTTCCTTTTCTTTTTAACCATGGAAATAGTATAGAAATAATTAGATTACTATTTAAAACACAATGAAATATGTATGAATTATTTGTTGTGCGAAAACAAACATTTAAGCAACTGTAAATTGAAGCTGATTCAAAAATGTCGCTTTTCCAGTACGCAGTTTAGTTCCAAGCTCCGAACGGATCTGAAAATGATTCCAAAAGTTTATGAAAATGTTCCCGCCTGGAATAAGCCTAATTATCATTTATTCGCTGCAGCTTTTTAGCCTTGTAAAGTAGTTTCAGTTAACATATTTAGGAGCTTTAAAAAGCAGTCTAGACACTTATAATGTATTGCACAGTAAACAATTAAAAAAGCCCTCAATCCGGACTAATCTAAAGGCTGCAGATAATGTTGATCATGGGGAGTAAGCTGCTCCACTTGGCTATGGATGGGAAATGGAAGAAATAATCTTTGTTGTAAAGGAAATTAATATATAGTAGCACTCACCTGTGCTCTTTGGAATTCAGCTGCTGTAGTATACGCTGTGGAATGTCTTTGGTGGCCATCAGCATTGCATCCAGACGCTTTATAAGATCAGCAAATGTGGGTCGATTTGCGGGTATGGAGCACCAGCAGCTTTCCATAACTTTAAACCTTTTTAGAGCGAATTTAATAATAAATTAATATCTTAAACTTGTTGCAGCATACATACAATTCGTCAGTGCAGCCCTCGGGTCGTTTCATGCGCTGACCCTGACGCAGTAGCTGCAGCAAATCTCTGGGTGAGATCGAGGGATATGGCATGCCGCCTAGTGTGATAATTTCATAGAGCAGCACGCCAAAGGACCAGCTAAAAATATGAATAACAGAATATAATAATACAAGTAAAAATGCAACAGTTAAGAGTACTTGACTGAGAATTTTGATTTACGAAATTAAATATTATTTATGCTAAAATTTTAAGAGTTTTTAATTTAAAAGTCTGAACCATAGTCTAATGCTTCAGTTTATAGGAACAGACATGTTTTCTGCCTGATCTAAATTGCCACAAACACATAAATCCCTTGTACTACTTTTGTACCGTGTCTACTTCAATCAATTACTTACACATCGCTCTGACTGGTATAGACCTGATGAGTTAGGGACTCCAATGCCAGCCACTTGATGGGCAACTTGCCACTGCCTCCCGACTTGCGATAGACATTCTCATGGTACACATCGCGGCTAAGACTAGAGGATTACGTTTAAATAGTATTAGGCAAGTCAATTATACCCCTCACAGCTCACCCAAAGTCCGCGATCTTTATGGTGCGATCCAGGGAAATAAGTACATTTCGTGCCGCCAAATCCCGATGCACAATCTTGTTCTGCGCCAGGAAATCCTACATAGAAGCTTGTTAGCGACATTTGAATAAGTTTTCCAAGCTTTAGACTCACCATGCCAACGGCCACCTGTTGTGCAATGTCCAGCAGATCAGCATATTTAAGAGGTTCCCTTGGAGCCGTCACTGGGATGTCCGTTGCAATGGGCTGAAAGTACTCCTGATTCTCGAAGCTTACAATGCTGTTCTTGACGGGCTTTGGTTTGTTCGAAGTGAGTTTCAATATGGCCTTGAGGCAGGCTATAGGTGGAGGTGGCATCGGATTGGCATCGATGTTCTCAATGTCCTGCAGTCCATAGCCTTTATTGTCGGCCGCTAGGATAACGTTGTGCATTCGGTAGTTATCAATGGGATTATAACTGCTGCGGGATAGATCTCCATCGGTTTCCTCCTCCACTGTAGACAGCATGGATCTGTTAATGTCCTCAATTCGTGTGTCGGGCTCAAGAAGAGTTTGTGTTTGCTGCTTTTCGGATCTCTGACTGATCTTCAGACGCATATCCTGCGCACTGCGCTCCTGTCGGAACTTCCATTCATCGCTGCAAGCATGAAAAGTATTCCGAATACAAAAATAAGAGTTAAAATTTTTTTTAAAAGGTTTAAAGAAAATTTTTTAATATTGTATAATATTTTAATTAATAAGTAGTTTTTATTTGAAATTTTTTAACAGTAAACGTCCCTAAAAGGGTTATAAATTCGGCTACTTACCGCAGAAAGCTTTGGAGACTGCCCAAACCGCAGTATTCGGTGAGCAGCATCATACGATTACTGAATCTGGTGGAATAACCAACTATGCCCACAATATTTGGATGCCGACCCACGCCCTTGAGCATTTGTATCTCACATCTGAAGGCCTCCACATCCTCCTCATTGGGTTGATCTGCAAATGCAGACAGTAGACAATTATTTAATATATAATGTCGGGTATTTAAATGCTACCTTTGAGCAACTTTACAGCCACCTGACGCTGCTTGTAGACGCCACGTCTCACTAGTCCAAAGGCGCCTTCGCCCAGCACATCCTGTAGGAGCACTGCATGTGGTTCCACCTCCAGTTCGTCGTCCAGCTCAAAGTTATCCTCAACGGCGAGTGTGGCCAACAAGCTGTTGTTATGTGCGAGTGTCAAGTGAAAATCGGGAGACTGAGCAGGAGCAGCCTTGGTTGCCATGGCCTCCAAGTGTTGCTTGTGACTACGGAATTTCAGCGAGAACAAGGCGGCAATACAACAAATGGGCACAAACAGGAAGATTATCATCAAACTGATCATAGTGCGAACTGTGAATGCATAATGTCAGCAAAGTGTTAAATATTTATTTTCTTAAAAAAATGACACAATTCACCTTTAAGCCAGGATTCTAGCGGTGTCTTGGTCAGCATTTGTGCGGTTACATTCTTGCCGCCTTGCGTCTGTGCCACCAGATGCACCTCAAAACTATCGCCCAGTATTGTTATATTGGATATATAGTAATGGCTAGCATTGCGATCTACATTAAATCTGGCCGGTTTGTAGTCCTCGTGCAGATCGAGAATCAGCAGCGTATAGTTATCCGGCAAATATTTGGGCAGCGACCAGGTTACATTCAGTGACAAATTATTCTGCTTCAAATGCTGCTGAATGACACTCAAATTGCTGGGTTTTAGAGGTGCTGAGGAGCATAAGGAATAACGCTATTAGAAAACTACAAAATGTTCCTCCAGTTCAAGGCGGTTCAATGTTTTAACAGACTTCAAACTTGCTTAATTCTGTCAAAATTATCTCGATTTTCATGCCGAATATCGTTTTTATATCATTATTTAGACTATTATTTAAATTTGTATAAATTAAACATTAGTGATTTTTTTTTTTAATGTATTATTGCAATAAAATGGTTTTACCCTCTGGTAACAGAACAAAGAAACTTATAAAAACTCACCACAGAGTGTGTAATTATAGTTGAACCAATCCAAGCAGCTGGGCGCTTGCAGGATCAGCCATTCTACTGGACTCTCCAGACGATTCTTGATATTAACTGTGCGCACTCCAACCTTAAAGTGCTCACCAACTTCAATATTGGGTACGGTATAAGTATATAGCTGACTAGGCTGGGATTTTGAGAAATGGTATTATTAATAGAGACAACACAAGAAATTCACACTACCTACATCAAGGAACTCCACAGGATCTGTGGTTTCAAGACTTCTGCTAGACTCTGAGAAGTATAGCAGATGAAAGTAACAATTGCGCTCTGAAGAAAAACAAACATGGCATAAAACTTTTTGCTAGCATAGTAATATTTTTCACGTTCTTACCTGCCGATGGTGACCATTCAATCTCCGCGGCAACTCTTCGCCAATCGTCAGGCTGTTTATGAAATCCTCGCAGCTTAACTTCACCCATCATTTCGCTGGGCTGATAGCCACGTCTCAGTGTCTGGAAGATCTCTTCGCTGACTATGTGAGAATAGGCGCCACTGGCATGCATGGCCAATGCAGAGATTACATATTCGGTATTATCCTCCAAGTCGGCAATTGTAAAGAAACTTTCGTCTGACTAAATTATATAAGAAAGGTTTTCGACTGGTTGAAGTTGTTCTAAATGTATTTAGTAAAAATAAATTTTCTTCTTGTTTTTAACTTGCTCTAATAAGCACAGTTAAGATTAAAAATAAAATAAATAATTAAATAAAACAAATGAATATATATTTTTTGCAAAAAAAAAAAGAGGAACATTTTTGATTTTGTCAAAACACTTTCTTGCCTAAGTGTGGTGTCTGTCAAGTCTCGGATTCGGAATAATATTATAAAACCCTCTTTAAGGGTGTTAATAAAAATCTAGCTTAGGTTAGTTTCTACAAAAATACATATATCAACTGATTCACTTACCAGATATATCAACGATGACAAACTGTTATTCCTTGAATTTATTTTGATGATAAACATGGCATCCGGCGCAGCTGAAGCGTTGACAAACTCCCGACTATGTTGAACCCAGTCAATACGAAATGACAAATCGGACTCGGTGCGACAGACTAGTTTCAAAAAAAAGTTATCCTGTACTTTGTGTAAATGCTTCGGTGTCGATTCCCTTGAAGAGTCCGAGTCCGTGTCATTGCAGTAGTTAATGCATCCAAGTAAGTTCTAAGGAATAAAGAGGGGTTATAGATGGAGTCTACTGTACCAATGGCAGTTGGCACCTCTGCTTGTTTGCTCTCCAGGCAATCTTTGCTGCAGGCCGCCACATTGAGCAGTGTGTGGTCCTCGTAGAACTGATCCGTAAGCAATTGAGCACCTTCATTGCGATCGAACATTAGCCCAAAGAGCAGTGCATATTTTGCATAGAAAATTAACATTCTCTCTATTTCTGTCTTTTGCTATTTTTTTATTTTCTTTATTAACAACTTTTAGTTTAATGCAATGTTTGTGTCTCCTTCTGCGCGGTTATTGCACTTTACTTATGCACACTTTTCTCAAAATTCACTTTACATTTGCGGTACTTTTGCTTTTGGAAAGTTCTTTCGCTCTCTTCCAATCTGTAGCACTCGCTGGAAGTGTCGACTGCTGCCTACGACTGAAGCACGCGAACTGAAGTCTAAGCGATAGGCAACAATTTACGAACAGGAAGAATTGCTGAAAAGACACAAGAATGAATCCAATTTGATTTTGATTTTGCTTTGTTTTTGTTTCAGTTTCTGTTTCTCTGTTTCAAGCAGTGTTTGGGACAGACAGCTTAAATTTGTAATGCAAAGAAGTAAGAAAGCTAAAGTCGAGAGTGCTCGCTACGGGATTCCCTGTGTATTATATATATTTTACATTTTTATATTTTCTTCTATATATTTTTCTCTTGTGCTAAATAATAAATTCCAAGTTTCAAAGTATGTTAATCCTTCCTTGGTTATGAATCCGAAGAAAACCATGTTAAAAGTGAAGGAGAACAATTGATATAACAATTCGTTATTATAAATATCGGGGGTTGGAATAAAAAATTTCTTATACAAATATAGCAAATTTTTGTGTTTAAAGCTTTTACCATCTCCGACAACTGATATAGACTCAACTGTTGATGGAAATCAAAAATTTATATACTTACCAACAGATTAAAAAAAAAAACACTTTAAGTAAAGTTGCAAGGTCAAAGAGTTGATCAACTTCCAGCTGACATAACTTGAACAAAACTGACCCGGCTTTCAAGCAGAATGTCGTTTTGTTCATGATTTGGCCTCTAAATTGGTTCTGCATTCAAATTTTTATCATCTAGAAAATTTGATATTTTTCGACTCTAAGCCATCTATCATCCAATTTTCCATACATACCCCTTTGATATTTTTCGACTCTAAGCCATCTATCATCCAATTTTCCATACATACCCCTTGACATTTTTTCAAAAACTTTGATCTCTCATAACTTTATCAAAAATCAACCGATTTTCAAACGGAATGCCTTTTTGTTCATGATTTGGCCTCTAAATTGGTTCTGCATTCAAATTTTTATCATCTAGAAAATTTGATATTTTCGACTCTAAGCCATCTATCATCCAATTTTCCATACATACCCTTGACATTTTTCAAAACTTTGATCTCTCATAACTTTATCAAAATCAACCGATTTTCAAACGGAATGCCATTTGTTCATGATTTGGCCTCTAAATTGGTTCTGCATTCAAATTTTTATCATCTAGAAAATTTGATATTTTCGACTCTAAGCCATCTATCATCCAATTTTCCATACATACCCTTAACATTTTTCAAAACTTTGATCTCTCATAACTTTATCAAAATCAACCGATTTTCAAACGGAATGCCATTTTGTTCATGATTTGGCCTCTAAATCGGTTCTGCATTCAAATTTTATCATCTAGAAAATTTGATATTTTCGACTCTAAGCCATCTATCATCCAATTTTCCATACATACCCCTTGACATTTTTTCAAAAACTTTGATCTCTCATAACTTTATCAAAAATCAACCGATTTTCAAACGGAATGCCATTTTGTTCATGATTTGGCCTCTAAATTGGTTCTGCATTCAAATTTTTATCATCTAGAAAATTTGATATTTTTCGACTCTAAGCCATCTATCATCCAATTTTCCATACATACCCCTTGACATTTTTTCAAAAACTTTGATCTCTCATAACTTTATCAAAAATCAACCCATTTTCAAACGGAATGCCATTTTGTTCATGATTTGGCCTCTAAATTGGTTCTGCATTCAAATTTTTATCATCTAGAAAATTTGATATTTTTCGACTCTAAGCCATCTATCATCCAATTTTCCATACATACCCCTTGACATTTTTTCAAAAACTTTGATCTCTCATAACTTTATCAAAAATCAACCGATTTTCAAACGGAATGCCTTTTTGTTCATGATTTGGCCTCTAAATTGGTTCTGCATTCAAATTTTTATCATCTAGAAAATTTGATATTTTTCGACTCTAAGCCATCTATCTTTTTTCCATACCCCTTTCAAAATTGATTTGTAGTACCGTTACGTACCGGTACTGATACCAAAACCGAAAGAAGAAAAATGAAATAGAACCTTCTGGCGAAATAGTTGTTTCGAAACGTACCGGAACCTATATTTCTTTCGATTTGATTCCTTGCTAACTACAGATAGTATTAAATGCTGTATAAAATGTACTAGATAATTTTATTTATGCCTTTTTTTTTTTTTTAATCTTTTATACAAACTTCTGTGCTCAAAAGTGAAAGAGTGTTTCATTCTTGTAGAACATGATCACTTTTTCACTTTTCAGCACAGAAGATGAACGTTACTTGACCTGAATTGAATCGGTTTTAGGATAAGAGGTTTACACAATGGCTAACGGTATCCAATTGACTCTCCGTTGGAAATATTCTGCCCAGAAATTCCATCATCATTGGTTGCTTGCGCACAACATCCATATATTCGTCCATCGAGATGAGCATATCCTTATCCAAATCGAATTTGGAAAATATCATTTCAACCATATCCTAATAACATCCAATATATAATATAGAAATTAATTTAATTTAAATTTATTTACTGCGCGTAATTCTTGAACTTCATCCTCGTCATCACTGTAGAAGAACTTATTCACGTATTTCACCACTTGCTCGCGATCCAAGTACCCACGATCGTGTTCGTCGTAGATCTGAATTTAAACTGTAAGTAATTCACTGATCTACACAAACACGAATCATACTTACGCCAAAGACGAAATTCATGCGTTTCTCCAGATCTTTTGAGAAATAGATGGTAAACATTCGAATAAAACTGGACAAACTGACATGACCATCGGCCGTGTATTTCGGATCCACACATTCCGGATCGAAGCTAATCCTTGATACAATGGCCACATTAAAATCACGATCCGAAACATTAAACATATGTTCCAGTATATTGCCCAATTGCATCTGAGTGATATACTTGGCCCGTGGTCCATTCATTAGTGCGAACTTGTGATAGATCATTGACAAGCAGAGTAATTCGGTGTTCGTAAAAGCCGTGTCCAAGTGTGCGATAATGGGACCGTAAATATAGTTAAAGCGCGCATTTTCCATGTAGTCCAGTGTAAGATCTAAATCTCTCATTTTGGCGGATAACAAAAAAAAGTGTCTTTTTAACAACAACAAAGAAAATAGAATTATTTATTTTAACTCTGCAAATTATAATTAAGTAATGGAGCAATTGCTCCTAGGTTTATTATATAAATATTCGTTAAATATTCTCATTTTATTTTTCACAGTTCAGTTTCAATTACTTTAAAACAATATCATAAAGTTATGCGTTGGAAAATTTTTTTATTTTGTATATATGGAAGCTGTATAATACAAAAAGTCGAAAGCTGATATATGCTTAGTTTGGTAGCGCGCAGCTTTCCGAATTAAAAGAGCAAAACAAAACAAAAAAATGTTCGTTCGCAAACTATATATTATATTTGAGTTGCATGTATAAAATAACTGCATAATTTTAGGCGCTTGTATTGCATAACAACTCAAAATAGACATAAAAAATGTTGTATTGATCAGATTATAGATGCGATTGCCACCAAAATAAAATATTTTTCACCAACTTATCCTCTACCTGGGTTTATAATTTTAAGTTTGGGACCACATATTTAAATAAATAAATAAAACATGTATTTTTATCGCATCTGTGACATTTACATTCGCATTCTTGTATTTTTTGTATAGATTATAAAACGTTTATGAACTTAAGTTATCCTATTTTGGGCAAGAGATTGACACATAGACCAATGACATCCATTTGTACCTTGGATGGAAAAATAACACCTAGAAATTCCAATAACTCGGGTTGTTGACGCACAACATCGCAATATTCATCGTACGAGATTAACATATCCTTATCTTTATCAAATTTTATAAAAAGCAGTTCCAGCATGTCCTGTAATTATCAAAACGTATAGTAAATAAAACTATTAAATATATTTTTATAATTACAGCGCGCATCTCGAAAATCTCATCCTCATCATCGCCGGTAAAAAATTCGTCTACAAATCGCATCACTTGCTCTCGGTTCAGATATCCGACAGATTCCTCGTCGTAAATCTAGAGATTTAGGGCTAACAACACTGTCCATATTATAACCGTGAAGTTACTTACACTAAAGGCAAATCTCGTACGCACCGCCATATCATCGGAGAAGTAGACGGAAAACATTTTTATAAAACTGTTCAAGGTACAATGGCGCTCATGGGAGAATTTTGGATCCGTGCAGTCCGGATCATCGCTTACAAAAAACACAATCCGTCGGTTAATACGCTGATTCGTGATGTGGAGCACCAATTGTAGGAACTTGCTTAGTTGCATTAAGGACATGTACCTCGCCCGAGGTCCATTCTGCAGTACAAACTTATGGTAGATCATTGAGATGCAGAGCAGCTCAATCTCTGTGAAGACCGATGATTCCATGCGAGCAACTGCGGCTCCATAGACGTAGTTAAAACGCGCGTTTTCCATGTAGTCCAGTGTAAGATCTAGGTCCTTCATATTGCCTAACTATAATCTACTACAAATGAAACTCAAAAAAATTTTCAAAATTAATGTCTAAAATAATTCCTAAATAAAATATTTATGTATAATAAATAAATAAAAACTAAACTGCTCCTAAATTAAAATAATTCTAGTGTCCCTCAATAATTCCCTGATTAAAAATTATTAGAAAATCCCTATAAACCCTATAAGATGCTATAGCTTTTACAGTCCCTGACTAAACTAACTAAGAAAAATTAAAGCATATTCCTTTCAAATCTGAATTAAGTCAATGAATACTTGATTTGCGAGAAATTTCACATGAAAATAAAACACATTTATTGGAAATGTATTTTCTTTATCTAATTATTTAATTTTCCTTTGCTCGAATTATATTAATTAGTAAGCTAAAGCAAAGTTACAGGATATTACAGCGCTATACAACACAAAGGTGTACAATATGGTACGGTTTACAGGGAGATACGAGTATACATACATACATACTTACCAACGTACCTTGCTTAAAAAACAATTCGTACTGTTTACAAAAAACGTAACTTATGAGTACGACAATTATAAAAGTTTTATATGTATGAACAATCAATCATACAAAATACAACTACATAGATGTACAATTATGGTATAGTTATGTATATAATAAAATTATACATACTTGTATATTTATATATTTATGTTAAAATATATATAAAACGATAAACTTAACATAGCTAAATTGAAAGAAAGAATTACAAAAAAAATTATAATAATAACTGTTGTAATACAGTGACAAAGTAGAATACTGTCTGAAGATTTTTTGGATGAATGAATAAAATTAACTCATGCAGGGATTTGAGTGTGCTTTGAGTGTTGAGTATTGAGTATTCGTTTGTTCTTGCGACACAACCGCATTCGAAATTCATAAATTTGTAGAGCAAGTTCACTTAACAGATACCAGGATACAAATATAATAATACTAATATTGGAAAATGCAATTTGTTGTGAGTGAGTGAGTGTGTATGTGTTTGTGTTTATGTGTATCTGTCTGCGTGTGTGAGTGTGTCATGCACAAAAATAACAGTCCATCGTTTTTGTCATGGCTGAGCGAACGTTGCCGCCGCCTGCGTGTGGCAACGTGAGTATTTCGTATTCGTATTCGTTTTATATTCATTTGTTTTTGTATTCATAATATTCATATTCGTATTCATTATGATTAGTCTGAGTGTCTTTTGAGACAGTTGAGAGTCGGCTACATTTCGCTAAACGCATTTCAAGCTAAGATTTTTCTTTTGTTTTGTTAAGTTTACAGTTTTCCACTAAATGCTCGCAATTCTTATTATGTTAATGTGGTGTGTGTTTGAGTGTGCTGTGAGTGTGAGTGGGTGTGTGTGTGTGTGTGTGTACAACAACTAGTTGTAGGCCAAGGAATTGGCACTCAACGCTAGCGCTGCTTCCGTGCTGTTGCTGCTTGACGACGACGATGCTTGTGGCTGAGTTGCAACATTGTCCATGTGTACATTATTGTAATCTGTTTTGGCATTGCAACGTATGCCAATTGCTGGCAACTGTGCCTGCTGCTCCTGTGCTCCCTGTTGCTGCTGCTGCTGTTGCACTTCCCCATTGTTTAAGCCGCTGCTGTTTAAATTGTAGACACTGAGTCGCGCCTCGTGCTCACGTCGTTGTTGGCGCAATCGCATGTCGTGCTCCTCACGCATGTGACGTAACTTGAGGTCCTGCTCCTGTCGATAGTATGACATTTTGAGTTCCTGCTCCATTTGCTCGAAGCGCAGCTTCTGCTCATGCTCACGACGTGCATAATCAATCTCTGCGAGACGCGCCTGTTTCAGCAGCTTGAATAGTTGCTGCTTATATTTCTCCTCCATTTCCATGCTGCTAATTGTCTCATTGGGCACGGCTGTGGGCGTTAATTGTCCAACTGCAACTGCATTGACAATGGCAGGCGTTTCAGTGCTGAAATCTTCGGATAGCACCGACTGTGCCTGTGAATGCTGTAAAAGAGTATATGGGTAAATGATGATTGCTTACATGTGACGACAAGGGTGGGTTAATAAGTAACAGGACTAAGTAGAAAAGGAATGAAATTTAAAATACTTTTGAAAAAATAAATAAATTATAAATTTTTACAGAAAATTCTTTTGTAGAGGTGTCAAATCGCTCTGCTGTAGAGCTTTACAAGGCGCTTGCACTACTCTACCTAATTCTACTTAGCTTTATTCTCTACACTTTACAAAAAAAAACTCAATAGTGTTAACGATCCTTAAGCAGCCGTAAGTTGTTGGATCACACTATCTGATTTAAAAAATGCTCCTACATAGATGCTAATGACTTATTAAACCACCCTCGTAATTGAGCACTCACATTGCGCTGTCGTCTTTTGCGTGTTGGTGAAGTCTTTTCGTTGTCCGCGGAGCCAGCGGCGCCATCAGTGTCATCCTTGTGACTGAGCAGCGGTTTGGCTTTGGCCCGTTTGCGTCGATTGGGCGCTGACTGTGGCTGGGCGCTCTCTTGCTGAGAGTCGCCGCCAGCTGTGGAGGGCGGTGGTGAGGGTATGGCGATGGTGGATGTTTGCAGTGTGTCCTCACTGGCATTTGTTGAATTGGGCAAGGCAGCCAGTGGCATATCCTCGTCTTCATCCATTTCGAGCAGCTCCTTCTTCAGTGGCACGTTGACAGCACCATTTGTGGCGGCACTCCGCGTTTGACTGCGCGATGTTACCGGATCCTTTTGCAGCTCCTCCATGAACTCAATCATGCGCATGCCCTCTAGCACCTCGGATTTCGGATGCTTCTGTTGATACTCACGTTTTGCTGAATTCTTCATGCTGCGCCATTGCACCTGAATTTGCTCCAGCAAGCGATGTCGAAAGTTCAGCGCGTTAAATCTGTAAATGTGTGTGTGGGTGTTAATTGAAGAATTGGATATATTCAATTGAATGTACGCACTGTTTGGTTATCTGCGACCAGGCCAATCGTTTGGCCTTGATGCTTTTCGCATCGACACTGCGATTCTCAACAAATGCCACTTTCGTTTTAATGACCTCCAATAGTAAGCCCCGTTCGGCTTCTTCCCAATTAAGTGAACGTTTTTTGCGTGTGCCTTTTTTCTTGCCAGTCGCGCTTTCTTTTTCAGCAGACTCGTCCGCAGCATCTTCAGCATTCTCCACCCCCTCATCAGAGGCATTTGTGGCTTTTGTTTTCGACTCCGCCTTTTCATCATCGTCGTCGTCCTCCTGCGGTGATGGTGCACCCTTTGTCAAAAGCTCTTCCAGTTTCATTTTGCTAACGAATTTAATGTTTGTGTGTTATTTATAATCTTATTATCGTTATTTAAGCGCGATTCCGATTTGCAAAAAATTCTTATTTGATTTCTGTATATACTTTGCGGTGTCGTTGCCACAGTGTCAATACGCAAAACGTGTGGCAGCATTGCATAGTGTCGATATTAATATCGATAGTTCTAAGAACCATTATTGAAGGCTCTTCCAGTTTAATTTGGCTGACAATTTTATATTTTGTGCCTTATTTTTATTGTTATTCATGTGATTAAAGTGCGTTGTCGATTTAAAAATAAGGTATTTTAAGAATGGCGCTGCCACACTGTCAGTACGCAACACAAGTGGCAGCATTACTGCGTATCGATATCTCAGCATGCACAGAGTTGTCTTGCTTAGTATCGATACTTTGTGATACTCATACATTAGTATCGAGCAAAGTAAGTAGCAAGCGAGAAATTCCATTTCATTGGAAAAAATATAATTTTTATTACACACTAAACAGCGAGATGGCTTTCGGAGACTATCCAGCTGAGTATAACCCAAAGGTGCATGGACCTTACGATCCAGCACGCTTTTACGGCAAGGGTAAGTAATTTTGCAAATATTACGTAATTTTTCGCCGCACGATTCTGCGGCACATTTAACGATTTCTGGGACTTTACATAATTTTGTTCGTGGTATCGTTTTCGCAGCTGATGTACCCTTCGGCCAAGTGAAATTGGGTGAGCTGGGCGCCTGGTTTGGTCGCCGCAACAAGACTCCAAATGCCATGGCTGGCGCTGTGAGCCGTGCCTGGTGGCGCTGGCAGCACAAGTATGTGTTCCCCAAGCGTGCTGGCATTGCACCATTTTTCCAAATCACCGTCGCCAGCATGACGTTCTTCTACTTGATCAACTACACCAAGTTGAAGCACCACAGGAACTACAAGTACCACTAATCGTTGGAGCTCCTTTTTAGTGTACACACACAAACACAACCAATTGTTATGACAACTTTCAAGCCATTCGGTAAAAACGGGGAGGGAGAGAGAGTTGAAATATCAAAACATAATAATACTAATATTTTCTTGTTTTAATAACGACCATGTTTAATAAAACGTCTGCGAATAACTGTGCTGCACTTAACCCCCACTCAGCTCTCAATCATTAAACACACACACATCTGCGGAATTCGCACCTGTATCCAGTTGCCTTGAACTTGAGGATCTAAAGATTTCGCATATGAAAGGCAACTCATGGTCACAGCTCAACGTTTGCCAGGTGCCTTGCGGTGTCAAAGCCACGCAGCTGGCATTTGCCTGGGAACCACTACAATATAAGAGGAGTAAGCTATCGTCATGTAGTATACACCAACTTACCCCACTCGAGGATGGCCCACATGCCAGGCTCTGTAGAGGAAGCATAGCAGACTCTCCTGCTGCGCATTGCGATAATCCATTGGCCTTAGGGAGACGCTGCGATTGTACTGCAATCCCACATAGGCCAGAAAAATTGCAGACTCCATTCGCATTGCCGATCGCTGTCTATTATAATTCCGCAGCCATCGGGCCAGTCCGGATGTGCGTTTCTCGGAGGCAATGTGAGCCAGACTTCCCATAAACTCGGTTGCATTGTTGCATGCCACTGAAGCATTTGTATACCTACTAAGTTTCGTATAGATCACAAAGAGTCCCACTTCAGGCACGCAACTGATGTTGTGCAGAGCTATCAAGTATTAGGTTTATTACAGTTAACTTGTAGCTGCCACATTTGTATCACCTGTGGGTCTACCATATAAACTATAGTAATCGAAACGACTGTCGTTCACCATTCCGGCAAAGCTTATATTCTGCGGACACTGCAGCACATGGCAGTTAAAGAACTCTCCTGGCTGTTGAAACACATTCAAGCGTCTGCGTGCATCCTTCTCCCTTCTGCTCTCATTCTCTGGCGGATGAGCAAAATGATTTGTTTGTCGTTTCCTTTCACCTGACGCATAGTTTAAGGCCAAACCACGTAGTTGTCTCGTCAGATTCATGCATTCCTCCAGCGATGAGGTATTTTCCAGAGCAAGTGCATCATCTGTGGCGGCACGCTGACACTCCCTCACCAGATGGAACTGCGGGGGTGCGTCTACTTCCCCTGGACAGCGTAACGTGCTCTGTTCGTGCACAAACAAGATGTGCATCACTAGCAGCTGTTTCCACATGTCTAAAAGCTTTTACAGCTATTCTAGCTATTATATTTATGCTATTTATAAGCTTATGACTGCTGCAATTTGTACATCACATGAATGGAAGTGAGTTGCAATTAAATTGTCATCCTGCCAGATAGTTGATTAGCTTTAATCATAGAGATAGGCGAGGATTGTAACCAAAGCTGCATATCACAAAGAACTCCGTTTATTTCTTGTTATTTACAATGTCAATAATTTTGTTTCAGCTACTATCTTAAGTTTAATTCCTTGAAGTAATCTATTTTTTTTATTACAAAATTTGTACGTAAATATTTGAACCATTAATTATGGGTTTGAAATGAGAAAAAATGTCAAATACAAGAGAAGTAAGAATTTGGCCTCCTCAATAACATACATACATTTGTATTTTTATCTCCATGCTGTGATCTGAGAGATCTCACAGAAATCCACCCCATAAAAACGAAAATAAAGGTAAATTGAATTTTATTGTTCATTTTCATTGATTAATTTTAGCTTAAGTCTAACTAAAGTTTGTTGTCTTTATTTTTATTATTTAATTTTAAATAGTATATTGTGTGTGTATTTATTTCAAATTTGCATTGCACGGCTCCAGACAAGCGTTAATTTTCTTTTGAGATTCCAATGCTCGAATGAAGCTGTGCAAAGGCATTTAAGCTAAATTACTTTGAGAATTAATACAAGTTATTATTATATTTGAGTGCTGAAATGGGCTGTCCTGCTTATAGATAGTATTAAGATATTGTAGTGCAAATAGTTGTAGTTAAATAATGACAAGAAAAAAATTGTACAGGAAATTCAACTAAGAACAAATAAGTGTGGCAGGTTTTTTGTTTTCGTATGTTTGGAACTAAGTAAGTTTATAAATATTAGAATACAAATATCACCTGAGCGTCGGCTGCTGCATTCGTTGTTAGTTCGAGTTTAGTTTTTATTTAAATTACAGTTCTAATAAGTAAGTTAAATGACTGCACTACGAGAACGAACGAGACGGCGTTAAGAGTTTCTGATAAGAATCGAGGGATCCTACACCAACTGGAATGCGAAACAGAGTGTGGGTAGTCTGGCAACGCCGAATTGGCTGCCATTCCGGTCAACTCTGCGACATTAGCGGGCAATAGTCAAACGTCAATTGCCCGGTAATCTCTGCACATAGGAAAGTGGAAGGGGGTAAGGTTGGTATTCCAAAATAAGAATACTTATAAAAAATACTAAACTTAGGCAGCTGCCGCTGCACAACTATTGTGACCTTAAAGACTAAATTGCTCCCAAACTAATCGCGAGACATTTTTGACAATTGACTACCGCAGTTTGGCATCTGCTTCTTCTTCTTCTTGTGCTTCCTCCTCTGCGCGAGTATCTTATCCTGGTGTTAATCCTCCTGGACTGTTTATATTTAATTGAATTTTAAACACTTTGAGTGTTTCATTTTGGAAAAGTTTTTCTTGTTTTTGAAATTTTGAATTTTCTGATATTTTTCTTTGTTGCACATTTTAACTACTGTGCGAGAAGGCGGTATTTGTATATGGACCGCTGTAAATGGAGCTGCCTGAATTGGATACCGTCTTGGTGCTACGACGTGCCATAATGCAGAGCACGGCGGCAACCACGGCCAACATGAGAATGAGGCCAGCAATGGCGATGGCTATGGCAAAGGTGCGTTGCGACACGCACAGAGCATCCTCCAGAGTCTGCAAATAGAGATCAGATTTAGTATATGAAAGTTACCAAATAATATTAGGTACACACCAATTTTTTTAAAATCTAAATTATGGCTTTGTAAAATTTCATTCTTAGTTATTTTATTTTGCTCCGTTTAGAATAAACTCACCTTCTCTTTGAACACCGCATCCTCGTCACTGTCATTGGCATTCTCATTCTCATTGACATAGAGGCCGGAGAAGACCTCAATGGTAGCTGGCATAGCGTCATCATCTTTGCCATCGCTTGCCTGACGCTTGGGTCGCTTGCCGCTGCACAGAGGCGCCTCCTGGCAGGTGGGATCCTCAAGAGCGCAGAGCCGCACATTGCACTGATAGTACACGGAGGTGGTGTAGGGGAACTTGTGCGCCGGGAAGGTTACATTAGCCGCCAGACGATCCTCGGTATAATTGAACTGACCCATTATTTCGTTGTCCATGGGACAGCTATCCAAAAACAAATAAATATCCAATGAGTAACTAGCTCCCATTCATAACAATATTGGTAACTCACCCATCTTCGCCCACCAGACGCTGCTCTCCCCAACCCAACCCGTCACGTACAATGCAATCCGTCACGTGCAGACCGTAAAGCTTCTGTTGATCAATGCTAATCACAATGGTCAATGGATCGCCGATCTTCACATCATCCGCAATCTTGTGCTCCTCGTTGTAGATCTTCATGTGGCAGCCGGGCATGGGAATTTCGTTGTTATTCACTTCGTTATCATCGTCCTGTGCCGCATTCACATCCACATCATAGACATCCTCCTCATCGAGGTCATCATCGCCCAATCGTTGCTTATCCAACGATCTTCCATAGTCGCGTCTGTCATGCTCATCACTGCGGAATGCCTGTGGTTTCTGGGCATGCTTACGCAGATGCTTCTTGGGCTTCACTGCCGCATCGCGACTCTTGTAGGCACAGCGCACATGGTAGCCGCGTCCCAGATCCGTTATCAGTTTCAGATGAGGCTGCAGCACAATTGTGTTGAAGAACTCAATGCCACCATCATCCTGCAAAGATCATATAAAACGGGAGCATAAATAAATAAGGAATTTATAATATAAAAATAACTAAATAAGAATCGATTAGTTAACAAAAATAATTATAATATAAAGGATATAAAAACACTACAAAAAAAAGAACATTTTACATTTACTTTCCCATATTTTTCCATTATTAAATTTCCAAATGTGTCAATTTTTAATGATTTTTGTATTATAAAAAAAAATAAAAATAAATGTAGTTATAGTTATAGTAGATTTTTTTTTAGTAAATCTTAGTAAGAGAAGTTATTCTATATGCAAAAGTTAGTTAAGTATAATTATAATAAAATTGCCACCTAGACAAAAAACACTGTTTAGGCTATATAACAAGAACTTAATGAAAAGATGATTTAATAAAAAATTTCGAAAGCTTTTTTCAAGACTATAATTAAACACAGTTTGAAAAATTTCTTTCAGTTACAGCTTGGAAAACAAAAGACTTAGGCAACAAACTTGCCTGGCACTTTGTCTGGCTTCTAAATGGAATCACAATGCTGACAATGCTAATGCCCAAGAAGCCATATTAGCAAACCCAGACAGAGATTCAGCAGAGCCTGTTAGACAGCACAACACACACACACACACATGCATATATGTATTTATTTTCCATGTATGTGAGTGTACTTGTACATTGCCTCATTATGCATACAACAGATTCACGCTTGGCTGCACCTGCAAATTGCCGCCTTTGCCAGTGAGCGAGAATTTGATGTTGGCGACTCCGTCTTTAGATCACGAGCACTTCCTGAAGTATTTTTGCTGTTTTATTTTTTTTTTCATTTCCATAGAATGGTGCTAAAGCCATGCAGCCAAGTGTGAAGCATTCTGCCAGCATGTGTTTTAGCCAAGTTTTGTAGCATCTTCACAGAAATTAGCAAATGTTTTGCGTAATGAATTTTAAATTAATTCTTTGAAATTGAAATGGAAACTGAATGTTGCAAGTGTGGCAAGTGTAGACGTACTTCCGTTGCATTGCATCAGCATCATCTTTCATCTTTGGCCCGTTGTTATGGCCAATTTTGTGTTGCCCACATTCACATTCTTGCCACTTTTCCTATACATAACGGTGCTTCTCAGCTTGTGCTAATTTTCAGTCAACACGCAGAAGAAGAGGAAGCAGAAGCATACACTCATACACCCATATGTGAGTGCTCGTTGTGAGTACTCAGTGAATTGTTAGCGTGGAAGGTAGAAGGTAGACAGGTAATGATAATGGGCCAAGACGCGTACGTGACCCGTTCGGAAGTTTTATTTTTTATATTTTTGGTAGCTTATAATTGGGTCTATACAGATTTGGGCACGGAAATGCTACAATTAAGTGTCGACGTCACCTGTGGGGCATGTTTAATTGCCTATGGCCCTGCTCCATTCAAAACTGATGACACCAAGTAAGCTGAGTTTTTAAAACTGTCTTCCGTCTTGTAAGAACAACAACAACAATACGAGTTATGAGAACAATTCTCAGCATCAGTAAATGGAGACAATGGGCTAATAAAAAGCATCATAAAATGACATTTAAGATTTTTGAAGAGCCAGATTCTAACGGTAGACTCTGGTCTGACATCTATTATGTCATTATGACACTTCTGTGCCGTCGACTTGTCGCTTCAGAAGAGAAGAGATTTTGTAATAAAAACCAGAACCAAAATTACTGCTTCTCCTTCTTCTTCTTCTTCTTCACCTGCAGTCAACACTCGTTGGACGAGTATGTTAATTAAATAAAGAATTAAACTTATGTAAATTCGGGTCAACACTTATCTGTGTCGTTTATTCTAACGAGTTGAAAGATTCATAAGTGTCATTCGACAACGATAATATTGCTGCAGCTGAGCTTCAGTTACGTGGGCGACACATTGCTCCAAGCTGACCTTCACTCCAGCCATGACAGCAGTAGCTATAACTATAGCTTATAAAAATATCAATAACAGAAACAGAAACAGAAATAAACACACGTTTACATATGCACAGTGTACACTTTTGGCATTTTCACGGTCAATGCACGAAGGCGTCGGCCAATGAACGTATTTAAATGGCCGCCGACGTTGTTGGACTGGAGTTGAATCAGGGATAAAGAGAGGGGAAGAGTGTGAGCTGAGCTGAGATGATGATGTTGACTGTGACAGCATTTCACTTGGTCAGAACTAATCGATTTTAGTTGATGACCATCAGTGTGAGTTTTAGTCAAAAGACTTAGGCAACAAACTTTATATTTAATTAGAAAAAAATCCAAAATTGATTTCAGTTCTTCTTGTGATGTTTCACCTGCTCATCAGCTGAGCAGTAATTATAATTTAATTTTAAATGTTTTGCGCCCTTCACACAGCACGCATATATGTGTGTGTGAGTGTGTGTGTGTGTGTGTGTGTCTGACCCTGTGCGTAATGGTTTATACAGAAAAACAATTAATAAGAATTCCTACAACGTGAATGCTCGTCTTAAACATACCCTGTTTGTGTGCTTAAAGTTTATTTACTACCATAACTACTACTGAAAATAATACTACAAACTTTAACTATTTTTACTGTTATTTGGCCTTCACTGACTTCTACTATTTCTACTACCTTTTAAACTGCACTGACTTCTACAATGTCTAATACCATTTCGCCTATGCTGACTTCTACCTACTTATTACTTTTTAAAATACCACTGCTACTAAAACCTTTATTACTACTCCTACTAGTACTATTACTACTACTACTTTTACTATTGCATACTACTAGTGTTGTTACTACTATTTCTAATTTTATTGCTTCTATTGTCACTACGATTAATAGTGCAAGTATGACTCATAATACTATTAAATCAATTATTTCAAAATAATTAACAATTTTAGAAATACTTTAATGTTCATAACGATTCAGAAGATTGCCTTGAAACTTAAAAATTACTTTAAATTATTTCTGATTTTTAAAAAAATATTTACATATATTTATTACAAAAAAAAATTGTAAATATTTAAGTGTTATATGACACTTGATGTGCATTAGCGTTTAAAAAAGCTATTTATAGTTTAAATAATTGTGCTTGGCATGCACAACACCAACAAAAACTTCAACCAACAACAATAACTGGCGACATAACAACAGGGTCATATTGAAGCCACAGTTGAAGTCAATGGCGTGGCAACTTTTTGCGGCTGTTGACATGCGACTTTTTTTACATTAAAACTGCAGTTAAATATGGGCATGCATAATTACACACTCACACAAACACACACATTGTATGCAAATGTGCATTTACTCAGCTCATCTTTTTAGATGACATAAGCTAGCATCCTGCCCCGATGACCACAAAGATGACATCAACAGCAGCTCAGCCAGCAATTGCCTTCACTTTTAATGACAAACCGACAAAAGACAACAAAAAAAACTACATAAATCTTGTCTTATTGATTTTTCCATTATTAACGAAGGGTAAACAACATTGTTGACAGTTAATTTTTTATTTTCATTTTTTGTTTAATTTTCATTTCCCATTTATTTAACGGTCGTTTGCAGCGTCAAGTACCTGGGACAAAAGACTTAGGCAACAAACGTGGTGAGTGGACAAAAAGACTTAGGCAACGAACCTGGTCAGAATGGAGTTCGTGTCCATGTGGCACATAGACGTACATAGTTATGTTGCCACATGTTGAACGGCAATTAAAATTGGCAATTTGAAAAATGGTGTCAAGCCAATCGAGCGAAAGGAAAAAGCTGCCACAATAACAACAAAATTACAAAACTGTTTGCCCCAATAAATGCTGGGAAATTACATTAAATACAAAAATGTAACACAATGACGACATATAAATGCGTGAGTGTGTCTTTGGACGTTTATGTGTGTGTGTGTGCTGGTCATAAAAATGTCGATGCGTGTTATTTAGTTGCGAGCTGTAGCTAACGTTTAGCTCGATGAGTGCTAATTGAGATTTCAAAACATATATGAGCTGCATCTGGCTATAAACGCTCGTAAATCCACGTTATGGCCCAATAAATAAGTCAACTCCACATATATGGGGCAGTATCAATGTTGAATGTGCCACAGCTGTGACTCGAAACTCAAAACTGATATTTTTACGACACTTTATTGGTTTTCTCGATTAGGAACACTTCTGCACAAATTTGGAATATTCGATATTTGTATGCGCCTGGGATTCGTTGATTGAATAAGCTAGAATTTGGGTTTGAAATCCATGCAGCTTGATACTTAAAGCTGACAACTTCTCTGACGTTAAAAGAAATTCGTCCTGGAGAGAAATAGTTAGTTAAAATTTTTAAAGGACTCATATATAATACACAATATTAATCAAAATATTCATACATACAAGGGAGTACACAGAACGAAAATAAGAAGGTCGAATTCTGTATTAAAATCACTGTAAGAATTTATAAAAATCATTGTATATAATGTATATCTCACACATGCCCCACCTATCCAACTATATTTTATCTGCTGCTCAATCAGACAGTTAATGATGCACTTAATCAGCGTCGTCATCAATATTGAATTGAATGCCAAAGAGTCACAAGTCCAAGTGACTTCATGTGCGTCAATTGACGAAGCCAAGTTAAAAGCGATGCGCAAACTGGCTAATCATCATCTTGCCATATAGATGATGTTACCTTGTAACCAATCGCCACTGCCTTATAAGCTGTTAATGACTTTCTGGCCAAGATAAAACACAATTAGCATAAGCCAAAAGGCAGAACCAATTTAAATAACATAACATATTTTATGATATAATCAATAAGACTTTCTATGTTCTTAATAATCAAGATAACATTATACAATATGAAGGAAACAGTTTGAAATCTTTATAATATTTTGTTTTTTTTTTTAAAATAGTAAATATGAATTTCTATTAACTTATACTATCTGTTCGATAACTTACCGATAACTTACCTTGGGCATCGTGTTGCAGCTGCGCAGCGGCAACTTGTATCTCAATGGACCACTGTGATCTCTGCAAGGATGAAATTTATAGATGAATGTTGATTGGACGTTCATAACTTTCATGTTTGTGTGTGTGTGTGTGTGTGTGTGTGTGTGTGTGTGTGTGTGTGTGTGTCTTGCACTCACCTGTACTCGCTGAGGCACGTCGAGTTCTTGGATAGACCTTTCGGATAGATCATGCCACTGAACAATCCCGTCTCGTGATTTGGTGGCGCATCTTTAATGCTGATCAACATTGAGCCTGACAGGCATTTAACCCGCACACTCGGCTCAATGGTTGACTGTTTGCCTGGGGGCGTGGCCTGTGCCGAAGCCGTTGCCGTTGCCGCTTCCGCCTCAGCCGCTGCGATGGCATCGTTTAGCGAAAGAGACAAGAGTTATGAAATTTAATTTTTGTGTATGGACCAGAGAAATGTTTATGCTTAAACTACAGTTAGACAATAACAATAACAAAGCTAAAGGCGAAGCTGAAGTGAACTCAACTAAGTTGAGGATGCGATGGGGGCGAGTTAGAGATGGGAGCGTGAGGATATTTGAATTTAACATAAAAGAAAGAGCTGTTTTTTAACCTACATCTTAGAAAAATAGGTTTGTCAGATCAGAATCGATAATAAATGCGACTTTTTGAAATAAATACGTCAGTAAAGTCAAATGATCGTGTTATTTAATTCATTAGTGATTATATGATTGATTTCTAGCTACAAACGTTAACATAAGCTCGTATTAAACTGATTTAAATCATTTAAAAGCCTTATTAATTTCAAGTATAGGTAAGCAGACCATCAATAATTAAATTTGTTAGCTTTCAGCAAAATATCTAGTTTATTTCGTGTCACGAGAAACGCACGAGACGCGCCCAGCTTTAGGCCAAAAGTCTTTGGCATAAATCATTAGGCGATACACGAATCTGCACAGAGAGAAGAAGACAGAGAAGTTGAGCTTGAGGCCAAGACAATGGCATAAAAGATGCCCCTGGGAGCCGAGGACAAGACGCAGCTGCAGCTGCAACATGGCAACATGGCAACATGCCGGCTTGCAACTTGCGGAAGCAACCGCTGCGACAAACATGAACAACAATAACAGCAACAGCTAAAAAAAAGCCAAGTTAATGACATTGAAAAGCCATTGATAGAGCCACTGGAGGCATTAGAAAGATGCAAGTTCCTTGAACTTGCCACCATGAGAACCTTTAAGCTGCCACAAGCTGTTGCCGTTGCAGTTGCAGCACAGCTTGTGGTTTAGCTTAGTTTGCCAACTAGAAAATAAAAACGAAATGCAGAGCAAGTAATTGCAGTGCCAAGAACTGTGGCAAGATTCAAACTAAAAACTTAGTTCCAGGGCTGCATACGAATTCGAGTACATGCAGCACGACACCTCGCGTGCAGATTGTGCATTCCCCTTGCCACATGCCACATGCCCCAAGCTGTTCATTCCTCGTTCCTCAACGATTTTCATACTTTGTTTTTTGTCTTGCACTTCTTTTGTGGCTCAAACACACGGCGTGTGCTCGTCTCGCACGTCTCGCAGAGTTCTTGGCTTAAATGGAGTTTGGGCCTTAAGAAGATGGCCGTTGCCTTTGCTTTAGTTCAACGAACCTTCCAGCAATTCGCATCAGTTAGTTTTGCTTCTATTCCTATTCTCCCAACTCCAGTTCCAGCTCCATATGCTGCTGGGCAAAGTAATTGCATGCAACTGCCAACTGCCAACTCAGAGCCGGTTTTTTCCTGTTGGCCTAAAGCTTAACCATGGCTAAGTCGTTCTGGATGTCGTTGTTGTTCTTTGCTCTGCTTGAACTGCTACATTAAATGTTTGATGTATCTTTCAGTTATGTATAATCTTCTAAAAATGCACAAGCTGCATAATCAAGTAGACCCTATTTGATTCTTCCTTTCTCCCTCTATCTTATATAATATAAATATATATAATATAATATATATATAAATTCACTGGCTAACTATTGTTGTAGATACTTTAAGTCTCAGCAACCCTATAGGAATAAATTCAAAAGCTTTTTTAAATTGTATTTTAAATTGTACTTTTTACTGCTTAACTAAATTGAAAGTATATTTTTTATCGATGGACCAACAGGTTGAATCCGGAAACTCAGTTGAGGTTCCACAACTGAATCAATCTCAGCTGGAATTCAGATCCGATGGAAATCCGGCTGCAAGTAGATCGAACCTAGCGGATAAGTTGAAAACTTTAGAAAAAGATGAGCTACAAACTCAAGCTCAAATGGAGTACATAAATATTAATTCTTTAGAAGATTTGACTGCAGAGCAGTTACAAAACGAAACGGATCTCAAGGAAAAACCAGTCGAACAGAAGACGGAACTAGAAGCTGAGGCGCAGCCTGAAGAAAAGCAGCTCCAGCTTGTTGGCAGTGAGAATTCTACCGAGCAACGGACTTATGTTAATCAATTAATTGAGGATATATCCTTACCCCGAACAGAAATATCCGAAGGCATTCTCACATCGGATGAAGAGAGTGAGGTAAGAAGGAGCTACTTAACAGTTAATTTATGAAGCTTATTAAATACCTTTCCAACTATTTACAGACAAGTGACCGACGGGTAAATCCATTGATATTTGTAAGCTGTTCATATTGACATCCTAATCCTTTGCAGCTGCTCATCAATTTTGAGGCAGAAGATCGCAACTCAGTTGACAGCTACACTTTACATCTGCTAGAGTAAGAACCATTTACCTTCTAGACTCTATCTATTATTACACTGATAAAAAAATGTTCTAAAACAAGATTTTGATCTTAAAACTAAAAATTTTTGGTCTAAGAAATGCGTCTAGAACATAAAATTTCTTAAGTAAGAAAAGACATTTTGGTTTTAAGAACATTTGGAAAAATACCAAGCTCTTATTATAAGAATACATGTTCTTAAAATTTAAGTCCAGAAATCATAAAATTAGAAGTGATTTTAAAGTTTACATTTTTTTATTGTTGTTTCATATGAAATAGTACATATTTAAAACTTCCTAACAATTTAAGATTTTAATTCTTGTATTAATATACTTATTTTTGTTATATTAATATTCTTATTATTATTAATAAGGTCTTAACTTGTTCTTACTTTAAGAAAAAATATTTGAGATGACTGTAATTGGTTTTAGAAGTTGTTCTTTTTTTTGGAGTAGCCTTAATAGTTTTTTCTCCTCTACAGTCCTTTGACAAATTCACAACAGCAGCTGCAGTCTTTGCCCCTTAATGAATCCTACAGTTTGATGGACAAGATTGATATGAGTGGAGTTTTGGACGGAAGCAATAATCTTTATAACAGCACACATCTCGAAGACAAGCTGCTCTCTGTGATGCAGAATCAGGACAACTGGGATATCAAGGTTTATATAGGCGAAAACAAGTTCTACTGCCAATTTGTCATCCTGCAAATGTTTTGCTCGACTTTCTTGCACTGCAAGGTGGAGGACACATACGTGATTCGACTGCCCGAAAACATGGTGACGGCCCAGGCCTTTAATATCATCTACAAGTGGATGCTTCAGGAGAAGCCTACAGAGGGCAAGAGCTTGAGCAATCGTTGCCTCTTCGAAATTTATAAAACAGCCGAGTTTCTCGGCATCGCCGAGCTGGTCGATTCCATCTGCAATACTTTGGACATGATTAAAATTGATAACGAGGTCTACTCTTTATTGCCCGATATGTCCAACGTGGACTTGCCTGACTTTGAGTACCTCTTCCTCTCGAGAATCAGTAGATTCTTTCTTACGCTCGTTTCGTCGTTGGAATTTGTGGAGATGTCGCCTAAATATATTAAAAATCTGCTCAGCAGCCATTATTTGGGTGTCAACAGTGAGATTGAGGTGAGTACTCGTAATTTGTATGCTCTACCTAATCTTCTACTAATCCTATATTCTTCTCTAGGTTTTCTATGCTTTAGTGCGTTGGTTTAGCCACAATTGGCCACAACGTCAGATCCATGTGCCGAATTTGGTGGGCGGTGTGCGCTTCGGTTTGCTTCCTCCAATGTTTCTACGTTTCCTGCAGAATCCACAGAGCACTCGGGTGATGCACTTTATCACAAGTGTCCCGGAGGTTAAGGATATGATCAACAAAGCTTTTGTGTAAGGAATTAGACTCTAAATCGGTACTCGATACTCCCCTTCTCGCTTCTGCTTTACTCTCTACTGCCTTACTCGCTACTTTGTGTTTGCTATAGTTCCTTACCTATTCGCTAGTTCCCTAATAAGTATGCCTCTACTTGTTACTCTCCTAGTAGCTACTCTTTACTCTATATCCTCCTTGCAATTTACCTGCCCGCAACTTCCTCGTTACTGCCTACTCTCTACTTTCTATTATTCTATTATATTCTATTCTATATCCTAATCTCGTCAACCTCAAATCGCTACTCTCTTCTCGCAACTTCACCATTCGCTAACTTATACTCGTTACTTAATTTTCTCTACTCCCCATTAGTTACATCCTTCTCGCTACCGTCTAACTTTGATAAACTTAACTCGCTACTCCTTTCTTGGAGCTCCTACACTCGCTATTTTCTACTCGCTACTCGCTTTTTTCTTCTCGTTAGTTACTTCCAACTCGCTACTTTCTAATCTCGCTCTGTACTCGTTACACTCCACTCATTACACTCCACTCGTTACACTCCACTCGTTACACTCCACTCGTTACACTCCACTCGTTACACTCCACTCGTTACACTCCACTCGTTACACTCCACTCGTTACACTCCACTCGTTACACTCCACTCGTTACACTCCACTCGTTACACTCCACTCGTTACACTCCACTCGTTGCACTCCACTAGTTACACTCCACTCGTTACACTCCACTCGTTGCACTCCACTCGTTACACTCCACTCGTTACACTCCACTCGTTACACTCTTCACCCAACTCCTGCTACTAACTAACTCCAATTCCTGTCAGCTTTGCATCTGCGGAGCTGTACTGCAAGGATCTCATCTGCAAGGACCAGATGCTCTGTCAGTTGCCCGACTACAACATACCCGAACCTCGCAAGTGGATCTTCGATCGCAAGTGTCCCTATCACCACAATCTCATCTGCAGTCAGCGTCAGTTCTTCACCTACGATCAGTTCCTGGTGTATTTGGAGACGTTGCATCACACGAAGCCCAGCCATTGGAAGAGACTCAAGTACCTGGAGGATGGTATAATTTGCTGTCCACGTTGAGCGTGTCAAAGGTTGCAACATTGCCACACTCACACACACGCACACACACAAAGGCAAAAAGACAGCGTCAATGTGCCGCAATATTTGGCCAAAACGAATGCCAAGTTATTCAATTTTAGGAGTCATCATATTTTAATAAGACTGCTAAATGCGACATGAATTGACTTTTGTTTGCCACGCGATTATGTGACTAATGCTTAATGTTGTTGTTGTCTGGGTTGTTGTTGTTTTTTTTTAGAGTGTGGCAACAGTTAACGAGGTAAACACTTAGACAACACCTTCACTTTTTGGTCACAGTTGCGAGTTGTGAACAGGAGCAGGAACTACTGTCAGTTACCTCTTGTCTGTTACTGACTTATGCTCGACTATGAGATATCCTGTAGGCTGTATTATAACCTGTTAAACTTCAAGCTTCATAGTTAAAGATCAAATCATTGCTTAAAAAAATTTCTTATGTAATGTCAAATCCAGCAGATGAATCAAATATTTTAATATCTCTTAAATTCATTATATAGAAAGGTATTGATTTGAATTTTTATGTGCGTACACTTTAGCACACTCCTTAACTAATTTCAAAATTTTATAACGATTTAATTATAGAAACATAAGTTATTGGCTGTAAGCTTAGTTAGTATGTGAATATTCCAAATTCTACGATTTGTATGTGTGTGTTTTTCTGCTGATAGGGTATCTCATTATCTAGCTTGTGATTAGCATTGTATATAAAAGAGTTTTTTGTACTTACTCGCTGAGTTCGGGATCTGTGCACCATGTGTCGTTAGAGCTGCAATTGTCTGCAAAGAAAGTGGATAGAGAATGCTCATTAGTAACGCAACGGGGACAACTGAGGATGATGACATGGGCCAATGCCAACATTAATGGCCAAGGCAACAGCAATGGCAACCCATAAAGCTGTTGACATAAATCACGATCGAGCCGACATTAATGCCAGACTAATCTATGCAAGTCTCAGCTCCTTTAATTAAAATTAGAAAATGCTACAAAATGCGGCAAGATTTTGGTTTCACTCGTGCTGCGTTAGAGGGAGAAGGCTAGAGATACAAAGCGGGAGATATGAGAAACAATATTCTCACGATTCTAGAAAAACTTTCGCCAACAGCAGCAACTCTCGCGCCAGGTTAGAGTTGAAACTCAAGCTGAGACTGAGACTGAGACTGCGTTGATGATGATCATGCTGAATCTCAATCCCAATCCGAGGCTGAAGCTGCTTAGAATCTAAGCTAAGCTTGTTGTTGCTGCTGTTGTTGTGCCACTTTTATTTGGCAACTTGGCACGAACACGAACACGAATCGATTCTTTTTTTTTGCATACGGGACGTGTGGCAAGGAAAGAGTAAACATGCCCCAAAGTGTTGTGGGGGCAGATTGATGTTGAAGCTGTTGCCGGGTTCTCATATTCAGGTTAATCGCCTGGCCATGCAATTGTCATTCATGGCCATAATACTGGCTGGATGCGGCTCACAACTGATTGATGTCTGGCTTAAAGATGGCTTGACCAATTTTATAGCCAGTATAAAGCTTAAAAAAATATGTATTTTTAAAACTGCTAATATGAATTTGAACACTAAAAATGCTAATATTGAAAAGAAAAAACATAGCAACAAAAAACTAGTAATATTGAATTTGGAAAAATTTTGGAAATAAATTTATTTTTAGCTTTCGATTTCTGAATAGTTTTCTTTCTTCATTTTTAATTTTTTTTCATTATTAATAATTTTATTGTCAGTTCATTTGTATCTATTTTTGTACTTCTTAAAATTTATTTGAAATTTACACTAGTTACCATTGATAAATTTGATTTTAATACTTACGATTAAGTGCAACGCGGTGCATATAATTTGTGTGTTTGACTTCATTGTGGCAACTGCAAAATAGGGAAACGATGTGGAAAGAGATTAATAAGCATAATTTTTTATTTATTTATTTTCTTTTGAATAGCGTAAATTTAATTTGCTTAAAAAGAAACCGGTTTCATGATCTGCACAATCCGATTACATTATGCTAAATCACAGCCAAACCCAAAAACGAAAAAAAAAAATATGTATAATGAATTATTGATGTCTTCCCTCGTTGTGTGTGTTTTTCGCCCAATTCACAATCCCCGAGGCGAAACTTTCAACAGGCAAACAACAGAGGCCCTCGCAATTGGGTCAGCTAAGTGGCAAGCAGAGGAAGAGGCTGAGGGAGGATGGGGAAGGGAAGAGAAAGAGAGGTAGAAGAGGAAGAGCATTCGCATGTTGCGTGTGTAACTGAAAAATGGGTTGAAATCAGCATAAAATCAAAGAGCCCAGGAAGCAGGCTTAAAAAGGCGCTGAGACAGGGCCAAGTTGCAAGTCAACAAAGCCTAACGAGTTGTTGCATGCCACATGATGAACAAAACAACAAACAGCAAACAGAAGCTGCAACAGGCAACTGGCAACAAAAGCATTTGTTGTGGCAACAACCAAAACGGGTATTAAACACATATCAATAACCAAATAGAGCACATGATAAGCACTTTTCTCTCCCTCTCTCACGCTCTCTTTCGCTCTCTCTTTCTCTCTCTGTCTCTCTCTCGCTTCCTGCATGGTAATGACGACTGTGAGAATATTGATAGCTTCCAGTCATGGCCAGGAAGGAGACGTCGACAAACGGCAATTGTCAGATCATTATCAGCTCGGAGCTCGGTAAACCCGATGCGACCTAAAACCGAAACAACATGCGGCTTACATAGATGACCAGCCAGCGATAAAGTGCCGACAATGATTTCTGGTTAACGTTTTTGATACCCTGCAATCAGTCAAGTTGGAAAGAAGGCTAGAATAGACTTCAGTAGAGAAATGTAACAATCAAAAGGCAGGTGTATCCTGTACTTATAAAACTGAGTACAGGGTGATTGCTAGTCGAGCTGCTTTCATCATAACACTGTCTAAAGCAGGGACCATAACTCTAATGAGGAATAGGCAGAAAAAAATCACATTTAATGCTTATTTAAAGACTTATTTTACAAATAAAAATATTAAATTTGATTTATAAAATAAAATACTTTAAATAACCATTAAAATTTATTTCTTATAAGTCTCAATTAAAAGTGTATAAGCTGTTTGATATTAAAAAAAAATTGTTTACATTCCAAACAACAATTTAAATTCTTCTTAGGGTTGATATTTTGATCAATAACGATTATTTTCAGTCCTTGGTCTAAAGAAATTTTGTTGTAACAGCACTTAACTACAGGGTATTACTCAGTCGATCAGTTACAGCATTGAACACTCCCATTTGCTTCTACTACTTTATCTTTGTTTACTGTTTGGCTTCCAACACATTTCATTCACCAGTTTATGATGTCACAAGATGCCAGACACACTGATAGATGAACAGACCGACGGACAGACAGACAGACGGACTAACTGACAAACGGACAGACTCACCCAATTGAGATGCAACCGCTTCGTTGATTTGATTGCCGTTGCAGTTGTTGCAACTTGCCAGCGCTGTAATCTCTTTAGGATTTCGGTTATTATTTAAATTGGGTCAAAAGTCTCTTGACAAATAGCTGGCATTATGTAGTGTACGAAATTCACCTCAATATTTATCAATTTAGCACCACTGTGCAGCCTACACGCTCCCGAGTTTTCCAGCTGCTGTTCAACCGCATTGACACAGTTGTAGCTATCAACTGAAAGCCAGCAAATGCAAAATGCTAACTAATACTTACACCAACAACAACAACAATGTGTGCTGAGAGCAGACAATGAACACAGTGCAGTAAATTAACTAAAATTAGCCGCATGACGTAAACTTCGCTTAGCGCAAAAATGTCACTAACTGAGCAACGCCAGCAAATAAAAATAGTACTCAAATAACTACAACAAAACAGCAAAAAAAGAAAAGCGCAGCTCATGCAGGTAAAAAAATTAAAATCAAACACAATTTTAAATAAAAATACGTTCAATGGAAATTATGAATAATGAACTCTTGATTGGCATCTGCTCTCTTTACCCAGTTTTGAGAGTTCAGGAAAAAAGAGAGAAAAAAATGTGATTCACAATTGCAAATAAAAAAAAGTCAGACTAACAAAATGGGAGCAAGTGACCTTCGAATTATGGAGGCAGCTCTGAAAATTGCACGAATTTCGAATTGCACGAGCCCATACAATGTTTGTGAATAAATCTCTAATTAAATATGAATACAATACTCGCAACAATAACAAGTAAGTTAAGTTTGAATATTTAGGGAGTTATGGATTAACAATTCAATAGAAAAAGGTACTTACAATAATCAAATATTAAATATAGTATTGACAACTTATTTATTTAAAGTTCGCCTGGTATTTTAGCCAACTTTGCAATCTCAAGCTAATGTTTTGTTTATTTGTTAAAATTAAAATTCAATGTATTCTCAGACATTATTGTTAATGATGTAACATGTAGTCTTTAATAATTTCCTATTAATTAACAATGTCTTAAAAGAATAAAAAAATCTTAAAATTAGTATTTATTATTATTATATTAACTACTATTACTCAATTTATTCCCTTGACAAGCTGCAATTTGGTATATATAGTTAGTTATCCAAATGATATGCATGTCTCCCACTTTTAGCATTAAGTTTTCATCATGAAATCATTGAATTGATCAGCGTCATCGGTTCGATGAGTGCGCTCAGCTGTAACGGATATTTATATGCGATTGTCAAGTGTCGAATTCGTTTGACACACATTCCGTAACACCAACAACGACAACAACAACAATAAATACAACAACAAAACCTTAAAACTAAACAAACACGAGTAAAAAAGCCGACAAATGGGCCGTGCAACTGAATAAATTAAGCAAGTTTTGCGTGCACGCGGCAAGAACAATAACAACAACAGCGGAAAAAACTAAATAGATAAAAAGGAGAGACAATTGAACAAACACACATATTTGTTTAAACAATTGCATTTTCATTTACGAGTGTATTCGTAATGTGGCGACTAAATGACCTCGCGTGTTTCCATTAACATTTTCATGCCCAACGCATAAGCAAATATGCAAAAAAAAAAAAATACAACAACAACCTAAAGATTTTATGGTTTAATTTTTGTTTAAATTTTAAAGCTTTCTGCTTGAGCAAAATTGAAAGGAAAAACTGTAAAAACTAAAAACTGTTAAAGCATCACACGTAATTGTGCGTAAAATATGTGTGTGCTTTTTAATTTTCCAGCTCTTTTGTGCTAATTGAGCAGCAAATGGTCGTATTAGGGTTAAGTTAAGCTAAAGTTAGACTCAGATTAATCAACTCGTTATCTAATTGCGGCATCTGAACTAGTTCATTGAACAGAAATAATGTTGCTCCACATAAAACGAAAGACTTAAGGCACAAACTTGGCGCTCTACTGTGACGTGATTAAATCAGAGCAGAGTAAGCAGAAGAAAAGGGGGAACAACAACAAACAACAACATCGATAAGAGGGTTAACTTCATTAGAATAGAGTCGTTGGCTTACACTTAGAATATCACACGCTACCAATCTGAAAATACGGCCATGCAAATTGCCAAAGGCAATACGAAAAACTGTGTTAAGCACACAAACAAAAAACACACACACACACACACGAGCACATACAGGCCCAAGCAGATTGAGCAGAGTTTGACCTATTTGAAATAAGCATCGGCTTTCTGGCCAACAGCCAACAGATTCTAGCAACTAACAACTTTCAGTTGTGGTTAAGCCAAGTGCCATAAAAATGAGAAATCTTTGGCAATCATCGCTCAATCTCCAGCTCTACTCCTCTCCTCCCTCTCTCTCTCTCTCGCTTTTGATCAATGCGTATAGCTAATTTCGCTGCAATTTTCATAGAAAGTAAGTTGGCCAAGACGCAGCTTAGCTGCATTTGTGACTGCTGCATTGTGTTCTTAATTATGGTAATTAATGAGGAAAAGGGTCAATACAATACAACATCCAGCACGTTGTGGTCGCTGAAAAGCGCATTAAATATATGTTTTTCTATTTGTATGTCTTTATTTTTCTTCTTCTTCTTCTTGACTTTGTTAACAGTTAACAGTTGCTTTGGCTTAACAATGTTGTTTTTGGGGTCAGGCATGGCTTTAATTTCTTAGCTTTGTCTTAGCTTTTACTTTTACCTGCGATACATAGAGAGAGAGAACTTCAAGCGTGTTCGAGTGCTAATCAAATACGTTAAATATCTGATCAAAAATCCAATTGAAGTTACCAATAAAAACTTTCACCTGTTTAGCTATGCAAAAGCTTCATCTTTCAAACGGAGAATTAGAATTTTAAATTTTTGTGCACAACAAAATCGAAGATTATTTATAAACAAATATCTCGTTTAAATGCCAGGTAGCAGTCGGTTGAAACGATGAGACGACAATTAAGTGTCATTTGGCTGCCAGCTTAAGGTAACAAACTTGTGGTGGGAGGGGAGTTGAGGGACAGGGGCTTTGAGGTCTGATCAAAGTTAACGCAGTCAACGATTCGGAACGAACTTTATTTTTTAGTTTGCTAGTGTTCAACGTTTACTTCAAGGTCATTGCAATTGCCCATCCGCCGTCGTCGTCGTCGCAAATGAGCTAACAATGCTTTAATTTGCCATTAGCCAGACAACAATAGCAACAACAATAACAACAGTAACAGCTGCAATTGCAACGCCAACATTAACGTCAATTTCCATTGTATTGTTTAAATTTTCATCACATTTTACCAGCCTCAAATTGACCAACATTTATGACCATATTTTGATGCTGGTGTCAATTGACAATTAACAATTAAAACAAAGTGCTAAAGCTTATGTTAATAGCAGCACCAACCAAACTAAATTATCAAATTGTATAGGCCATCAACTTCTTTTAAGTCAACTCAATTGCAAAATGTCTAAGAGTTATGTTTCAAAATTTGGTCAGAGCAAGTTTAAGTATTTTGTTGGCAATGCAGCAACGAAATTGGAAAGGCTGAGCTCATTAAGTTGTCCTTGTGCAATGCCTAAGATACTCTAGATTACATAAAATAAAGGGGAATTTTAAAATAAAAATTTTTAAATAGAAAATGATAATTTAGAGTTGATAAGCAGCAACACCAGTATTAACTACTGGGCATTTCTTAGTCGTTCAATTGACTGCATTCTGATTATTTGCAGACATGCGTCAATATTTGACTTGGAGACTTGCGTGCATGTCAAGTCGTGCGTCCGTCAGTTGGCCAATTGCAAAACACGCCCGCATTTGGCTTAGTGCGTTAAATTGGAGCGCTGACAAGTTGCCACATCTCGCAGTCTCAGTTTTGTGCCTGAGAAAAAACAAAACCCCAAAAAATACTCAGACTCACACACGCAAACAAAATGCGACCACTGCCCAAAATTTGTTGCGTCTTTTATGATTTGTTTCTACTGTTTCTTCATTGTTTTTTGTCTTTTCGCTACGCAGTTACGTAAAATTTCTACAAATTGTTTTTTGTCGCTGATTTGTCAAGATGTCCAATTTAGCTTTGGCTCAACGCAAAATAAAAAAAATCAGTTATTCAAGCTTATTGAACACCCACAGACCAAGTTCCAACAACAGTTGACGCGCCCTAAGGCGCAGCTTTTTTCCAGCTAGTTTTTTTACCGCCTAGCTTTTTTTTTTTTTCTTTTTTCTTTTATTTAGCTTACTATGTTTCGCTTAGCCAAAATAGAAACACGCAACAAAAATTCGCATTGAACGTGACTTGAGCTCAGCTTTTTAGCCGTAGGACTTGAATATGTTTCGATTTTTATCAACAACAACAACTTTTACAGTTGCCAGACATTTACTTTGCTTTTTTTGTATTTTTTTTTTGCTTTTGGCTTTGGCTTTGGCTTGGCGCCCATTGTCTGAATTTGTTGTTGTTTTTGTTGTTGTTGGCTATCGGCTACCTGGAGCCAATAGCAGAACTAGTTTTACCGATCGCTTAACAGTTCCGTTTTCTGCTCTGAGTCGAATGTTTTCAGTTTTTAGCATTGTTACTGCGCCTAGAAGTACTTAATTTCGAGGCCCCCAGCTATAATGCTGCTGGTCAGTGAGCTGGTCATTTCGATCTAATTGGTAATTGAAACCCTTAGCTTGAACTGTAAAGTAAGTCATAAAATGTATTCCTTTTAATTTAAAAAAAATGTATTTGCAATACAAAGTAAAACCTTAAAAATCAGAATGTAAGACAAGTTTTTTTTTGAACCTGTATCTGATTTTATCTAATCATTTATTTTTAATACTTAAAAATTGATTAGACAAATTTAACTGCTTTCATTGTTTAAGACCATAGTAAAATTATAAATGAAGTATTAATTGTATTTCTGCAGTCACACCATATTGACATGATTTTTTTTTAAAGTTTGAAATTTGATTTGATTTAATATAAACCAAAATTTACACAAAATAAAGTAAAAATCAATGGTTTTAATTTTAACTTACAAATAAAATAATTTAAAAATAAAAAAATTCAAGTTACTCAAATGGCACAATAAAAAAATGCATGAAAAGTATTATTTTATTGCTAAAATTGTCTTTTATTTTCGAGCTGAACCTTTTTTAAGAAAGGGTTAAATATTTGGGATTTTCTACCTGTTTAATTTGGTTTTCTGGGTACACAAAATGAAACGGCGTGCAGAAAATTCAAGCGATGTGGTTCAAAAGTCATGACTTCGTCTAACATGCACTAGTTTCAAGTTGTAGTTGTAATTGTTGCTGTTTTTGTTTTTTTGCCAAGCTGGCAGACAGACAGCCACACCCACGCCCTGTTCGGATTGGATTTGAAAGTGTTTTGCAAACGAATGTACGAATTACAGGCAACGTTGTTCGTTGTTGGCCAGGCTAACCCACACAGTGGTTGTTGCATTAGGTAAAAGGCTGCATTTAAGTCCGTTTGCATTTTGGACATGTTGTACCACCAACAGCAGCACTGAGAGGAGGCTGTACAGAATCTGGCCAGACTACTTTTCATTTAAAACAAACACGACACAACTTATTGTTGGACTTGGCTTAAACCGCAGCGACCTCAGACGTTAAATGACTCATGTGCTACAAGTTAAGCCACGCCTTTGAAATAAAATAAAATACCCAAAAATACAACTGCAGAAATTCGGATTTGCATAATTATTAGAGATTGTGCAGAGCGGGGGCAAAAACCCAACAACGTGCTTATGAGTAATGCGTGCGAGGCAAGTTCGTTGCCTAAGTCTTTCGTTCGATTGCCGTTAGCTACTTGTTACCACAACTGTAAATCAATAGTATTGGCAACAAAAAGCGCTAAAATTAAGTATAGATCGCAAGTTCTTTTACAAGTTGAATGAACCTTTGTCATTTTATTTTTTGCCGCTTTCTTTTGGCGTGTTCATAAGCAGGCAACATGTGGCAGCGCGATTATAAATCAATTATTAAGTTTGAGGCGCAGTTCATGAACATTTGAAAAACTGCGTCATCATTCGGCGAACAGAAAAATATGTTAATAAAATGTGGCCAGTTTTTCCAACGCTTTGGCAGATGATGCCACAAAATGTTGTAATCTCAACTCACTTTTCAAGTGCCTGCCAAAAAATAAAGCTCAACGAAAATAAGAAAAAAAATTAAAGTATATATTCGACTCTCTTGTTTCAAGGTCACTTGCCTTGTGCCCGTTGTGCTTGTTATATAAACAAGTTAAGTTCATTATGGCCAAGAAGTGGCGTATAAATGTGTGTATCCAAACAGGTCTCAGATCTCGACGCTCTTGCCTTTTAATTATTTAAAATGATTTTGTCGACTGCGTTGGCGGCGTTCGACAGACATAATTCCTATATAGAAATCCATATGGTATGTACTCGTATCTATAGATGCTACCCACATGGCGAACAATTTGAAAAGAACTGCGCTCATTTGTTGTTCTATTAGCTCGACGATTGCCAGCAATTATTTATAACAAAAGGTGTTGCAGTCAACACACATTTTCCTGAAAATATTTTGATAGTTAACAACCACAAATTAACCAATTAATAGGCAATGCATCAAAATCAAAGCAAAGCGAAAGGGAGACCTAAGAAAATGAAAGACTCAAGAGATTTTTCATTCAACATTGATGATGCAAGGCGAGAGACTCACTTCTTCTTCTTCTTCATCATCTTTCCTCTCCTAGCTGTCCATCAATCAAATTTTCTAATTGCTTCTTTAGACGCCAACACACACAATACAACACACAAACAACAAAAACAACAATCGGAAAGCAGAGTCATAATTATGGCTAAGACCTTTTCGTTGGCCAAGCCAAGTGCTAAAAGTTAGACAAGCTATATTTTGTACTGTAGAGACTCTGCCAGCAATTGTGGCTAATATTTTAACAACAACCTCAGCATTATGTCTGCCTGAGAAATGATTAATGCTATTCCCAACACACATATACACAACATTTCGAAATGTTTGCCAGCCAATTAGCAATAGATTCCAATACTTCAAGTACATATACAAATCATGTGGGCAGCCAGCACTTGGTTGTAAATAGTTTTCTTGATACATAACTAAGCAAATGAGGGTACTGAGCTCATCTTTGCATTAATATTCTAAGAGCTTTAAGCTCTTTTCCCAGCATTAAGGTTTGTTTGCGGTAGAATTTCTTGGGAATTAAATGTAAATTGTTTTACATTAAAAGTTTTTGTTTAAGTCAAATACGTAAATGCATTAATCTTGTATTTTTCTAAAATTGTATATAATTAATAGAACTTGAAGATTTGGTTAAATTCTAAACTCAATTTATATTTGAACTAGTTTAGAATTATATGAAAGTTGGTGTTTTTATAGAGATATGTAAGCAATAAATTCTAAAATGCTAATACTGCCTAAGTTAAAGAGCTTAAATATATATTATGAAAAGCTTAAATCTCATTTCGTTAAACTAGTTGAGAATTATATGTAAATTATTGATTTTCAACTTATAAGTAAGCAATATATTCTATAATACATCTTAAAGATAATGTAATAATAACTGCCTTATAAGACGAGCTTATAGCTCTGGTTTAAACTTTAGACTATCTTAACACCGGAAAAAGATGAGTTTTATTTAAAAAATGTGCAATTTACTTTTAACTAAGCAAAAAATACCTTATTCTATCGCTTAGAAGCAGAGCTTAAAGCTCTCGATCTCAATTTAACATTAAACTGCTTTAGAACTCGCTGGGAATCTTTGGACAAAGCAATTGCTTGACGTATTTACACTTCCTCTTAGTTAATACCGGGTTGATTCTTGGTATTTGTTCAGTCATTTCCTCAGCCAAGGCGTTGTTGCCGCTTTTCAGATGTTTCTGAGTTTTCCGCTGCGCGCTGAAGCTGACACATTAAAATTAAAATTAAACATGCCGCACATGCAACAGGCAGCAGGCAACAAGCGGATGTCCGTGACGTGGCTATTGCCATATACACGGTATATTGATACAAAATAATAATGCTGCTTGTGGCATGCCACACATGCGTGCTGTGTCATGCAAGCTAATAAGTATTCGGACTTGCCACATTTGTCGCATCTCCATTGGTCATGATGTAACTTGGCGAACTTGGCAACATGTGACAACCAATTTTGGGATGCGACCAACCTTGAGAAACAGGTTCAATGCGCAGCTCGGAAACTCTTGCGACAGGAAAAAACAAAAAAACACAACTAAATGTTGGCTGCTTGACCAAAACAACAAAAAATATAAATAAAACTCATTACATTGAAATTTTGCGCATATGTTGAAAAAGATTTCTTGATATATTCGAGAGAGCCTAAAGTCAAGTCGAGGCGGCGAACCGGTTTTAATGATGAGGACCGCCTCAGACGATTTATGAAGTCATCTTTTGTGGCTTTGCGTTTAGCTCAGCGTTTGCAATTTTGCACACGGCAAAACATCAAATAAAAAAGCCACAGCGCCATATTGAATTGAGTTTTGTACGAATATACATAGATAATATGACTCTATATTGAATAAAACTTGCGTAAAAGACTCACCTTATAAAATTAACAAAACGGTTCCGTTTTAATCTTTCGCTTTTTATTTTATTTGTGGCGTAATCCAATTGGTTATGTTGCCTTTGTTTCAAAACTGTTAAAAACGCTATAGATATTATAGTATACTTGTTTATTTTGCAAGCTTTTTGGTCAAATATGTTATTTTTTGTACAACTTATTTCATTCACATGCGCATAATTTATTATTATTTTTTAACGTTTTTCGCCTTGCAATTTCGACAAATTTGCATTAATTTAAATTTTGGCTAACTTCCTCTTTGTTTTGCTCACATTCAGGCTAGGAAAATAAAGCAAAATGCAATAAACAATGGCAGCAGACTGGAAAACCAAACATAAACTGCAACACTTGAGAGAGCGAATAGTGTTTAAAAGAGTCAAGAAAAGAGTCAAAGAGACTGGGAAAATAAGACAGGGAATTCTCTTTGCATTAAGCAGGGATACAGAGCTTAATTGCTAAAATTGATGTTGATTTTGAATTTGGCTGAAATAATTAAAACACAAAAGACTTAGGCAACGAACTTGTGATTGACGCTCAATTTTCACAATACCCAACCCCCAAAAAAGAGAAGTTTTTTTGATATGGTCGTGATGAACACGGAATTAGCTGTTAGTTCAACCACCCGTTGTGATAGCCAAGGGCAACAACAATCCAATGATACAAAATAAAGGCAACAGACACAACGACAACAATTTCTTTTGTGGCAGAGACAGAGCATCACAAATGCGTTTGCACGTTTGCCATACGTTCCAATCGGAATCCAATTAGAATCATTTTCATGGCATATCAACTGTAAGTATATTCAGTATTATTCACTTTTAACTTCTAACACGTACATGCTCGTTTCTCATCTGTGTGAACGCACAACAACGACGACGATGACGACAACTTGGACTTGCAGCACAACAACAACAAGTCCAACAACAAAACCCGCGCGACGCTGACGGAGCGAATGTGTGAATGTGTGTGTGTGAGTGTGTTTACTTGTGTCTATGTGTGTGTGCGTGCTTATGAACCGCGCTGTGGATGTGTCTCGCACACCGACCTGGCCAAGACTGAAGCTAGCAACGATCGAGTGTAGCGTCAAGACGTTCAAACGGCCAACCGGTCTGAGCCAAGTCGGAGTCACTTTCGGAGTCGCTTTCGGAGTAAATTGGCGAAACGCTCTTTTGATGCAGGCGCCGCGCTCTTCTTAACGCTTCTGGTGTGTGTGCCGAGTGTTGGCAGTTTCAGCACAACAACTTGGCCCACACCGGTTGCACTTGAGCCCTGTTTGCCATGCTCTGTTGACGCTCTTTTCTCTCACCTATGGTCCGAGATTGTCTTTCCTTCTAATGAGTGCGCGACTGCCACATAATTAGAGATTCCAATTCCAGCAACTGGTCAACTGTGTGTCTCCTGCCCGAATCCCGTCATGCTTGGCCAACGCAACTAGCTAAGTCACCACTTCCATAACATTTGCACTCTCCGAGAGTCTTGGCCAGAATCAATGTGTGGGTTGTCTTTGCTGGAATGACTTGATGACGGCATCTGTTCGCTATACACTATATTTTAAGTTTGTGTTTGTCTTATATGAAATCATTGGAGCTCCGAATTCTTTTTTTTAAGAATTTCTAAAACAAAGGCAAAAGAATAAAATTTTATTTATAATTTTTTCCAGGGAATCAAACCGAAACAAATATAGGCTATTTCGGTAAAAGGTTCTATTTTAGTTTTCTTCTTTCGGTTTTGGTTTCAGTACCGGTACGTAACGGTACTACAAATCAACTTTGAAAATTGAATAATAGATGGCTTAAGGTCGAAAACATATCAAATTTTCTATATGATAAAAATTAAAATGCACAATCAATTTAGAGGCCAAATCATGATTAAAATGACAATCCGCTTGAAATTCGGCTATTTATTTATAAAGCTATGAGAGATCAAAGTTTTTGAAAAAATGTCAATGGGTATGTATGGAAAATTGGATGATAGATGGCTTAGGATTGAAAAAATATCAAAGTTTCTGAATGAACAAAATTTTAATGCAGAATTAATTTAAAGGCCGAATCATGAACAAAATGACATTCCGTTTGAAAATCGGTTGATTTTTGATGAAGTTATGAGACATCAAAGTTTTTGAAAAAATGGCAAGGGGTATGTATGGAAAATTGGATGATAGATGGCTTAGGATCGAAAAAATATTAAATTTTCTAGATGAACAAAATTTTAATGCAGAATCAATTTAAAGGCCGAATCATGAACAAAATGACATTCCGTTTGATAATCGGTTGATTTTTGATGAAGTTATGAGACATCAAAGTTTTTGAAAAAATGGCAAGGGGTATGTATGGAAAATTGGATGATAGATCGAAAGATCGAAAAAATATCAAATTTTCTAGATGAACAAAATTTTAATGCAGAATCAATTAAGAGGTCAAATTATGATCAAAATTCCGTTTGAAAATCGGTTCACTTTTGATCAAGTTATGACAGTTGAAAGTTGGACAACTCTTTGACCTAGCAACCTTACCACAACCGTACCGGTACAAACGTTTCGGTGTTGGGTTTTGGATAGAGAATTATCATTCGGTTACGACTTCAGTTCCGGCTTTAAAAATTAAACGGTTAGTTTTAGTTAACGGTTCCAGTGTTATTCCCTGATTTTTCAAAAAATTTGGAAAAAGAAGCTTTTATTTTTCTGATTCCAGTTAAATTTTCTTGTATGTTCATTTTTTTTAACATGTTAAGTGCCTATGTAGTTCTTTTTAGAGTATTTCTGGAGCTTAGAAAAAATATTGAACACCATTTGGAAATGTACAAGAATCAGAATTTTACTAATAATAATAATATATAATAAATTATTTTTGTTATCGGATATTCTTAATTTTTTTTAAATTAATTTTTCAACTTGATATTCCTAATTATAAGATTTATAGTTTTGCGTTCCTTATTCCATTTTTTCCCCTAATTTTGGTATTTTTCGTATTATTAAAATGCCTCGCTGACAGCATACTTGTTGTATACTATAACTTTTTGTTTGTTTACCTCAAGTCAAATAAATCTTGCGACTTGCATTTACATTTATCAACTCCTGCCAGAGTCTCAGGTAGTTGCGGCATACAAAGAACCTCTTCGAGCTCTCTTGCTGTAGCCTTGACTGAGGTCGCCTCTCAGCGCGGCTCAATTGTTGGCATTTCCCATTAACTTGTACGTTTCTATTTATATTTTTAGTTATACCAATATTTATGATTATCATGCGTGCTTCTCCTGCACATCTTAACTCTGTTCAATGTCAGAGACCGAAAGACGTGCCGGAATTTTCAGCAGAATACGTGAGCGCATCTTCTCAAGAAATGCTACAGTTTATAAAGTAGTCGAATATGTAACATAAATAAGATTATAATTTCGATAAGAGATATGTAAATTTGTATAGATATTAGAAATTATATCTAGAAATATGAATAACTTATAAAATGAGCAGGAATAGCAAGAATAAATTGAAGAACAAATTCATTAAAATATATTTTCAAGAAAAGTAAATTTAACAGATATTTCATAGCATGCCTAAGACTGAAATAAATTAGCTGTTGGCCAAAAATCACAGCTGAATCATCATAGTTATAGCCGAATAGGGACATAAGTGGGTTTCATCAGCTCTTTTGGCAACAAAATCAATTACAATTACATCACAAGAAACACAATTCTAAAGATATTAAAAATTCAACAACCCACGCAAAAAGTTGAACTTTTGCGTGAAGATTTGGCAACTCTACAACTACAAGCAACAACAACAGCAACAAGAGCAGTGCTGACACCCACACACAGTGGGACAAGTTCATAAAATGTGACTGACAAGTTCATAAACTGACAAGTCGTTGGCCTTAAGATTGTTTGCCCTCGCAGGCGGCAATAGTTGTAAACAATAAACAATAACAATAGCAACAGTCAAGGGAAATACAAAACCAACCCCCAGGGAGAGGGTGACAGAAAAGGGAGACGAAAGGGGGATGAGGAACGGGGTTCAAGTCGTAGGTAGCCAAGGGTTACTGTTGCTTCTAACGAAATATTTGTATTTATGTACATTTGATTTGAAATTATACGAAAAGTCAAATGAACATAGAATTTAGCCTCAAGTCGTAATTGTTCTATAGTATTTAATTCTATACCTAATTATTAGTAAAAATTTCATGTTGAAAAGGGTTTATCAGATTACATACAAATTAGCGAAGTCGAGGAAAGTGTCCTACGATATAGACACTATATACATTCAGTCGGCATTATGGCCGAGATATTGTCACGCGAAAAGGAATTATTCAAAATTAATCAGGACCTCAATCTGATGACATTGGGTCCCACTGATGAGCATGGAATGGGAATGGCAATGGGACAATCACGATATGGCACCTATCTAAAGCAGAAGGGTCCCAGTACACTGCTCAAAAAGAAGTTAAATGCCGAGGTGACAGCAGCAAGACCCACATCAGGACGTGGACACAAAACGAGAACAAACAAAAGTGCGGGAACATCGCCATCGACAACGCCTCAGTCACCAAGGGATAAGGTAACACCTGCCTTGATGACACAAATGGCCAGGTCAAAAGGCGCCACCCTCTCCGAGTGGAAACCGAGCAAGGCACAGTGCAAATATTCCACCACACAACCAACAAGTCGAGTCGACAGCAGCTTCACCCGTAAGGCGACTCACAAAACCGCAACCTATGTGAAATATCGCAATCCGAATTTCACGCAAAGTCCATCATTGGATCTGTTGCTGCGCAAGGATGAGGAAACGGCGACCATCACGCAACAGCAACAGCAGCTGGTGGAGATGGAGGTGGAGGTAACGCAACAACGTGAGACACGTGAGAGCACCACGGTGGTAAATGGCCAATCGAAAAAGCATCTCACACAGGATAACTTCATCAGGTAAATTACATTTTAGCTGATAAAAATCTTAAAACTATAATATAAACCTTTAAATTGAAAACAGAAAGGATTAACAAATTATAAAAAAAATATATATATATCTAAGTTTTTCTAATTATCCCCAGATTTTACACATTTTTTATTCATTCAGTTGTACAATTTAATAATTTTTTGTAATTATTTTAAAAATCTCAGTGCATAGTTAAGACTTATTTTATTTTCCGGGCTTAAATAAATACATAAAACATTTGTGGAAAGGATTTTTATAATATACAGAGAAGTAGGTCGGATTAATACAAAATTTTTTTTTTTTTAACATTTTAGAGTATGTTAATATGTTTATACATAATAGTAAAAAAAAAAATTTAGTCCTCTGTTGCATACTCAACAAAATCTGTGGCATAAAATTACGAATAATTCTAAAAAACAATAATCAGAAAAAATAACTTTGCTAAGAATATATCACATTCCGCATTAACCCACCGCCTCTTGCAGGTTTCTCAAGGCAAAGGTTGTCATATTGGAGGAGGATCATGGTGCGCTCACTCAGGAAATGAGCGTACAAAGGGAGCGACTGGATGAAGCTATCTTAGCACTACGCAATGCAGAGAGTCAACGGGATCAGGCCATCAGTTCCAATACCAAACTGTCTGACCAACTGCAGCGACTTGAGCAGCAGCTCGAGGATGCGAATCGTCGGCAAAAGGAGCGTCAACTGGAGTACAGCAATCAGCAGCGTGAGCTGGAGCTGCTCAAACGTGACAACAAGTTGTTAAAGCAGGCCAATACCAATCTGGAGAATCGCTTGGCCCGTGCCAACGATGAGGCTGAAGCGGCACGCCAGATGCTCAACCAACAAACGGGAGATAAACGCGAGGAGCAGGAATTCCAGCGCAAGGAGCTCAAGGTGCGGGACAATCGCATCAAGGCATTGAAGCGTCAACGGGCGGATCTCTTAAATGCCTACAAGAAGCAACTTTTCATGATTGACAATCTGAAGCGGCAGAATAGTTGCGTCGAGCAGGCGGTGGCCATTGGTTTTGGAGAGAAGGAGTTCAACAAGGTCCTCGAATGGAATATGTGCAGCAAAAGTACATTTTAATAACAGTCTATCACACTATCAATTTTATGTTTAATCTTTGTGCGCATTTATACTGCTTGTACTCAAACCATTATTATGTATTTGTATATAAATTAAATTTGATGTTAGGACACGCTGAAATTCCCTCAAGCAATCTCGTTTTCAATTACAACGCTACTAATTTGATTTCTATGGCAAGTGTTAATTCAAGGCAGTGCTGCTGATTTAGACTTTTTCCGGATGGATCTGTGCTTTTGAAATTTATTTATTTTATTATTTTATTTTATTTTATTTTAATTTATTAAAAATGTAGTATTTATATTAGTAAATCTTATGTTTTTAACTAAAAAGCCATATACAAATAATTTCGGAATAATATTTATTAAAAATTGTCAGCTTTAAGAAAATATTATTTGTCTTTTTGGTTGCTTTATCGTTTTATTTGTGGTGAGTGGCATCACTGGTGGTGATTGTCAAGGGGTTGCAACTGTGGCAACTGCACTATAAAAGCTCCTGTTGTGGCAGCCATAAATCACACAAGCATCACAGCCTTCAAGGAAGTAACAGCAACAATTCCAGTCTTCGCTACAAGTCAACACCACGCCCAATAAAGACTGCAAAATGACCGCTCTACGTTGCACTCTCACCTTCCTGCTGATTACAATCATTGTGGCAACAATTCTGTTGCACAGCAGCGATGCTGCCTACAGGAAGCCACCATTCAATGGCAGCATTTTTGGGAAGCGCAACGCATTGGGTAAGTTTTATAAGTAAACAACTGCAAGATTTGTTCTTCATTCAAAATAAACTCAATCTCCAGATTATGATAATGCCAAGGCCATGAATGCTGCCTGCGAGGTGGCTGTGGAGGCGTGTCAAAGTTGGTTTCCACAGAACGATAGCAAATAGGAGCACGCCTTGAGAATGCACATTATGGGACTGATCTTCAACTTACACGCTATGAAGCAACATAACTCTAATCTTTGCTGTAACTGCCTAATCACAACCAGCGACTAACAATTATAACTTATCTTATCTTACGAAAAACAAAAGCATGTATAAAATGTATTTAGTTTAGGTCATAATTCTTATCAACTTATACAATACATACTCAATAAACTTAGAGCAATGCACTTGATCCTGATTCTCTTAAACTCAACTACAGATAAATATGTAAATATGTTTCACATGCTTGAGATACATATAAAACTATATAAATACATTTATATAGTTCGTTTAGCTTTATGCTTAGTTTGTAGAATACAATTTAAATAGATTACTATATAAAAATATAGTAGAGCTTCTTAGTCAACGTCGCCGACGCTGTCGCATTTCGTTTATATGCTTACGCAGGTATTTCATGTAATCCACCATGGATGAGGTGAGTGCCTGTAATAATAGATAACAAGATTTATTTCAAAAATGTGAATAGTAACAGGAAACTAGGACACTTATAAAACAAATTTAATTTGGGATAAAACAATTAGGAAGATCCGATTACAAAAAATCTTGCACAAATATTTAAAAATTTTCAAAACTTTCTTAATTTTTTATTCCCGTTTTGTTTCCTTAAAATTAATTCCTAGTTCTTATGTCTTCTCTTTTTTAGCTACTTACAGCATCCAGCACATATCGTGGTATATAACCTTTCAGATCCAGGCATAACACCCACTCCAGTATGCAGCTATCCGACTTGCCGATGATCTCACGGAACGCGAAACCCGACACAATGTTCTCACCTCTGTGGAAGAACAAGATCTCTTGTAGAGTAAGGTAAGTAAATTGGAGTACCATATACCCACCTGGTATATTTCGTTGTGGGAGGCACGGCTGCGTATTCGACGCTTATTGCTGCGCTCATCCACACCTTATCCTTGGTCTTGCCCACCCCAACGCCCGTGTCCGTTGTCGGAGTAAGCGTGTCCTTTATCGTGATCTGAACATCATCTACACAATCTTTAGCATCCTCAAAAGATTCATCTAGTGGCGGTGGTTCAACAACCAAATTTAATACAGCGCCTAAACCTTTGGCGCCCAGACTTTTGCTTAGTGTGTCATATGGAGTCGCTGGAGCTGTGGACGCTGTACATACTGGCTCTGAAGAGTGCAACGTGCTTCCTCCAAGCAGCCTGGTACGAAAGCTACCAACACTGCCAGTTTGCGGCGTATTCGAATCAATGTCCGACAATGTGGTTACACTGCCTTCGCAAGATCGATTTAGAGAGTTATCGTCCTCATCCTCGCTGCTGAGCTTAGCTGCTTCGTCGTCATCACAGATTCTTCCATTGCGAATTAAACGACATGAACGCAGATTGACAAAATCCCGACTCTTCACCATGCCACCGCCACCTCCAATGGACACTTGGTATGTTATATCCGTGTAAGAGTTGATTGTCTAACAGAATATTAGAAAGGTAAATTGAAAAATATCATTACTAATTCAAAAATGAATACAAAAAATATACTTATTTAAGTTTGTTTGAACTTACGCGCACTTTCTTCGACTCCAACAGCGCTGGATTCCACTTGGGCACATCCTCAATGCGATAAAACAGCTCCTCCATCAGAGCCTTGGCAGGATATTTGAGTCGTGCCTGTTAAAGAAAATATACACAATTAGTAAATTTATTATTGAAGTTTAGAAGTTTTCCTACACACCGTTAACTTGTAAATTTTGCCAATTTTGTCCCGCTGCGTGCTGTGTATAGTATCTCCCTTTGGTGTTACCTTCTCCACTTTCCAATCGGTGGACTCAATGAGCTCATATGCCTTGCGCAGGCAATCCAACCCCATCTGATTGTACTCATCATCCTGCAAAGCAAAGAAAGATCAAGTAAGTAAAATGTATAGCAATAAGACATTTTTATTATAACAACCAAGAACATCTTGAAGGTTCATTTGATGACTGAGAAACTCGATAGCAGCATCTTTTATAGATGCATACTTCAAAGCGAAATTGTTTTATTCAAGTGATTTAAAGTATGCGCATAAATAAATGCCTAATTTACCTGTTCCTCCTCCTCGTCAGAGTGATGTGCTGTGTCCAAGGGTGAATAGAAATCTGTAACGCTTTGATTCGCACGTTCAGGTCCGGTCAAAATCGTTGGCTGCTGCAATGGTGGACGATCAGCTGTGGTAGCGGCTAGGAAAGAAAAATATACATGAATAAATGAATATGTGAATAGATAAAACAAACTGCAACCTTTACAATAAAACGACAATTTACCTGTAAAATAACCACGTGCATGCCGCTCCTGGGGTATAACACGACAGTCCAGGAACCAAGCCTCGCCCCAGGCCAGAATGAATGATGTTATGATGAGTATAACCTCGAATACTTGCTGTTTGGAGTGCACCCACTGCGCAGAAACACATATTCATTTAAACCAAAAATAAATGTAAATGTAAACACTAACTTACATCGTAGTAAAATACTTTGGTGATGAGAAACAAACATGAAGCACTCGTGGACAGCTTTAAAGATAATTGAAATTTACAATTAAGGCTACAGTCAAATTACAATCACTTACCGCTATGATGGACCAATGATTTGTATATAACAAGGCATAAAAGAAGATTAAAACTAAAAAACGACAGAGAGCCGTGGCAACTACATCGAATAGCGATGAATATATTGTATAATGTACAACTTGTTTATCAAAAGCCTGGAATATATTGTCGCCACCGATCTGCAAATAATATTATAGAGAAATTAACATATACATATATTTAGTCGTCAGAACATATGGAATACATACAACTATGCAAATGAGCCAAAGCAGCGACACAAAGACCAAGTCAAATGTGACAAAGAGACAGAAGAATCGACGCACCACCGACATTCGTCCATCCTGCATATAGCCGGCTAGGAATTCCTCGGTAAACAAATTAATGGAATGCGGACGTGCTGGGAAAAAGATGTAGATTCAATAAATTAAGAAGGTAATTTACAATATAAGGGTGCATTTTGATCGACTTACGCATATTGTAGGGCATGTGGTATGTGGTATGGTTGCCATGTCGAGCATTTGAGACGAAGAGCTGGGCAGTGCTCCGTACATCATCTGAATCATTTTGGGACATGATTGACTTGAATGTTTCGGCTTAAACACTTAGCTCATTGTACTGAATAGAATTGCAAATCACCTGTAGTTACAATTAACAATGGTTAACAATAAGCGTATATTGGGCTGTCGTTTTATCAGTAAATAATGCAAACACTACACAATAAACCAACTGTCGTCGATAAGAATGCCAAAAACGAAATGCCATGGATGACTAATTAAATTGCCATGAAAAGAGTTTCCTCGTCGTCGCGGTCTTGTTCCGCTAATTTTATGTTTATGCTGATAAGGCAGAATAATCTATGTATTTACTTACACAAATTCTAATTGTTCTTCACTGACTTGACCCGATTTAAAACTCACTTAGTTGATTATTTGAACCCCTTGTCTGATTATTTACTGATAAGCTTCGACTCTTTATTTTTCTTTGTTTTTTTTTTTAATAAACATAATTTTTCAGCAAACTACAAACCCGCATTCACCTATTATACCAATTGTTTTTATATTTACCTTAATTATGTTGTGCACTCTCAGCGTAGGATTTAAATGAACACCTATTATTGCTGGCAGTATAGCACCATATAATTGTTAATTCTAATTATCAATTTGTTAGGCTTTATTTAGTTCGTACAACGGGAACAAACGGGGGAGAAAAGAGACTGCACAGCTGATTTCCAAATGTAATTCTAGTGCTGCCAACTTGTTGTAATACTTATGTCAAGTTGGCAGGCTTGGTTTCGGATTAAGGTCCATTTTTATATTGCGATCAATAACCGTTTTAATACCAAACACAAAAAATACCACTTCAAATAATAAAACCGTTTAATTTCATTACATTTTACCTAATTACTTAAATGAATTGAAATTATTTTAATGTCGTCGTATGGCTTGTCGGTTTTGGGATTTGCTTTAGCATTACATATATTGAGCACCACTTCCATGCCTCGAAACACACGACCAAACACCGTATGCTTGTTATCCAGCCAAGGCTGTATGAGAGAATTAAATATTTAAAAGTGAATTTTTCGAACATTAGCTTAGATTAATCATACCGTAGGCAATACTGTTATAAAGAATTGACTTCCATTTGTATTTGGACCCGCATTTGCCATGCTCACAGTATAGGGACGATCGTGTTTCAAACTCGGCACAAATTCATCCTTAAAGTCATTGCCCCAAATGGACTTGCCGCCAGTGCCTGTGCCAGTGGGATCGCCAGTCTGTACCATAAATCCCTTGATAACTCGATGGAATATATGTCCATTGTAGTAGCTGTTTTAAAAATAAATATGAATTATTAGATTGATGTTAATACAGGTAAATCTAAAGCCTTACCCATTCTTTGCATGCACACAAAAGTTTTCCACGGTTTTTGGCACCTCCTTGAAAAACAGTTTCATATGAATATCCCCTTTTGTGGTGTGTAGTACCACATTTTCATATATGCGTTGTATAACTAAAAATGAGTAATCAATTGTATATATAATGTGTTGTAATGTAAAATAGTATGTAAATTAAACCTTCTTCTAGTCAGTGTTAGCGTGTAAAAGACAATACACAAGTGTTAGTAAATATTTATAAATTAAATAGGTTAAATGCGAGCAATTACCTTGAGACTCGGGCACAGCAATGATATCTTCCTTCGATGGCTTCTCATTGAATATGTCACGATCAACATCTTGCAGATCCGAAGGCAGACGTCTACTATATATGTAAAAGCGATTCTTTCTATAAAGGAAATGAATTAATTATGTACTTTAGATTCTGCCGTTTGATAACCAACTCACTTGTAGGCTGTACAAAAGGCTGTTGGATCATTAAGCAGATTTTGCAGCGCTGGATTCTCGCTGGCTTCCTGTTCGAGGGTTATAGCTGCCTTTTGTCGCTTGATTCGACCCTGAAACAAGGCCACTTGCAGCGGACGAATATTATCCGTTTTACCCAGAATTGTAACACAGCGATTTGTGGCCACATTGATAACTTTAATGCCCAGCATTGTTGGATAAAGCAGAAAATGACCGGTGCTGTCGAATAGAATGTTGAGCGTTGTATTTTGAGCAGTCTTCTCCAAGTCTCGTTCTGCAGCCATTCTGTAATAATTGTTAAAATCTCAATTAGTTAAAAATTGAAGAAAGTAAACTTAACTTACCGTCTGCCAAATTCCATGTTAGGCAAGGCATGCGGCGTTTGTTGCATTTGGGTGTAAGTGGTTAGTGCTTCATCGAAAACACGCAGGAGTTTTCCGGTGTTGAACTGAAATACGCGTACTTTGCGATCTGTTGAAATTGCAGCAAATCGCTTGCCATCTGGCGTTGATGCTAGGCCAGTCACTAATGTCTTATTCTTGGCAAACTCAAAGAGACTCGTATCCAGCTTGGATTCAAAATTAACCAAACGCTGCGGGAACTTGTAATCGTGCTTGGAGTTCTGCCAATACTCTAAAATGCCATTAAGATCCACAGAAATAACCGTTTCCATTGCCACATTGAAACACATTGCAACAACAGGTGCCGAGTGCAGCTTATCCAGCGTGCGCAAGACTTCACCTCCGCTTTGGCCATCGTAAATATATATGCAATTGCTCTCCGAGTCCGTGCTGTAAATACCCACAAACATGTATGAAACACATGGTTTATGATTCCAAAGAAACTTACATAGCCAATCCTTGCACGGCATCTCCTGGCGAGTTAATCCACTCGCTACAAAGCGGCGTATAACCCAAGCGTATTATATTGATCATATCAAAGTTGACCACATCGAAGACTTTAGCTGTTTGATCGCTTGCCGCTGAGCAGAGTAATGTGCCGCTGCTGTTGGTCGAGAGTGACTTGATCGGCACCAAATGACTACGAAAATGCTTAACAAAGTCAATGCCCAGATCCATTTTTTTCCAAAACTTGATATGGCCATCCAAACTGGCCGTAATCACAAACTCCGTTTTAGTGCTCACCAAATGCGTGATGACGTCGCGATGCATGTAACTGCGCTCATAGCTTTCGGCGTTGGGCAAATTCTCCAAGTAGATGTGTTCATAAGGCAGCACTGTATAAGCATATAATCAATTTAGTCCAAAATTATAGTCATTGTAAGTTTTGTTTACCTTTCTTCTTCTTAGCCGGCACCGCAGCGGTTTGCTCCGATGGCATTGGTCCAATCCAGCCTTCATCTTCGCAATCTGCCTCTGCCTCCGCTGCAGCAGCGTGCTCCGTCTCATCTGAATCTGCAGCTGCACTACGCTTTAAGTCTTCTCTGTCAATTTCGTTGCTCATTTTCAACAAATAAACGTATAAACAAACGCAAAACAGTCAAAGCGTGCAATTTGCCAGTAGTCAATGAACTATCGAAATTCTAATTCGATAACTCGATAACGTGAATGCAAATCAGCTGTTCGCAATTTTACTGAGAATGGCAAATTGCGCTGTCGCAATTCACACAAATTGAAAACATAACAAGCCACAGATTTAAACAACGTTAAAAAATCTGTATATATACAGGAATTGTAAATAAAGTATGCAAAAGACCAGCGAAGAGGATAAGACGCATACCAGCCAGATTGCGTCCAAGCCAAGAAACGATGCGGACGACGGCGGCGGCGGTGGAAGCGGTGGCGGTGCCGCCAATCGCATTGTTGTAAATGCAGCACTTGGAGCGACAGAGACACGCATACGAATCAATAAATGGCGCGTACGCGAAGGACAATTCGTTTCTGCGGCACAGATTCTGTTCTTGTACCAGCAGCTCGGCGATGATGGGAAACCTATTAAGAAAGACGATACCACAATCCATAAGTATAAATCAAATCGTGCTGGTGTGGTCAAAAAGCGTCTACGCAAGGAAGGCGAAATTGTGATAAAAGGGTGAGTTCTCATCTTCTTCTTGTTCTTCTTCTTGTTTTTTATACGAGTAGGAGGAGCAGGAGTTGGAGCGGGCGGTGGGTGGGTGGAATGCAATTATGCACACATTGGAGGCAGCGTCACATGAGCGTATACATAAAATGAAAGCTTTTGTTTTTATTATGATTCTCTTCTCTTACACTCTCTCTTACTCTCTTTTTCGCTTAGAGATGCGCTTTTGGAGTTATCCGAATGCATACACACAACCGTTATCAAGGACATGTGCGCAGACTGCGGCGCTGATTTGCGCCAAAACGAAAATGTATGTGATGTGGCCAATAAGAAGAGAAACATGTTTAATTCATATTATTATTCAAATTGTTATCTTAAATAGGGACAAACATCTGAGGCATCGGTACCGATGGTCCACACAATGCCCGACTTGAAAGTTACCCAGAAGCTGGCTCAGAAATTGGGACACGATGATACACGCCGCCTGCTCGCTGATCGTAAACTGGTTTTGTTGGTGGATCTCGATCAGACTGTCATACACACTACCAACGACACAGTGCCGGACAACATCAAGGGCATCTATCATTTTCAGTTGTATGGACCTCAGTCTCCCTGGTATCACACGCGACTGCGCCCTGGCACCGCCGAATTCCTGGAGCGCATGTCCCAGCTGTATGAACTACATATTTGCACATTTGGCGCTCGAAACTATGCGCACATGATTGCACAGCTGCTGGATCCCGATGGCAAGTTCTTTTCCCATCGCATTTTGTCGCGCGATGAATGCTTCAATGCCACCAGCAAGACCGATAATCTAAAGTGAGTTTAATTTTGTTAAATCTTAAATTATTTAACTATAACTATATAATCAATATTTCTTATAGGGCACTTTTTCCAAATGGCGATTCCATGGTCTGCATTATCGATGATCGTGAGGATGTTTGGAACATGGCCTCCAATTTGATACAAGTGAAACCTTACCACTTCTTCCAACACACTGGCGATATAAATGCGCCGCCTGGTCTGTCCAAGCATGAACTAGATGGCGAGGGTGTTGATTTCAAAGGTAAACCACTCTAACCACCTTGCAGAGGGTATTATAATACTCTTCAGAAATGTGTAAAGTGTTAATAGACAGACTTCTTAATGTATATTTATTCTGTATATTGTCTTCTACATTCTTAAAATATCTCAAGTAAACTCATATGAACGATAAGCTAAAAATTGAATACAAAACTTTGCAAGAGTATAAAAGCTGCGGCTTGTCGAAGATAACTTTTCCCTTTAGCTGAATTTAACTAACAACATTATTTCTTTTTTAGAAATTGATAAAATAGCCGAAAAGAAGCCGTCGGAGAGTGTTGACAAGGAGTCGACGAAAACCGAGGATGTTGATGCTGACAAGGGCGACAATACAGTTTCCAGCACAAGTAAGGACGAGGAGGTTAATGAAGAGTCTGTGGACGTTTTTGAGCTGGAAAGTGAAGCAAAAGATGTAGAGACAACAAGCACATCCAGCCATACAGAAACTAAAGAAATCGCTGTAAATAGTGTCGATAAACTGAATGGAAAGGCATCTGCCGAAGAAGTCATGGTTGTAGATGAGAATTCATCTGGTTTGTCAGAGCAAGAGACACAGAACAATGCGAAGCACGGCAGCGATAGCGATGACATCAATGTCACTGATGATTTGCCCTCGGATAACTCAAAAGGCAGCAACAATGCTGAGAAATCGGCGCCCAAGAAAGAGGATGACGAAAGCATCGCATCGTCGACCAGCGGCGAAGATAAGCGTGGGCCAGAGGTCGAAGATGACACAGCAGAAGGTAGCGATGATGTGGCCACAACATCACAACAACAGAGCACCAGCCCAAATGTTAAAATAACCAACGATGGGCAGAAACAAATTGAAATCGAGGATCCCGATGATTATTTACTCTATCTGGAGGTTATTCTGCGCAACATTCACAAGCGCTTCTATGCGATCTACGATGAGACTACAGAAATACCCGATCTCAAGATAATTGTGCCGAAGATTCGTTGCGAAGTGCTGCGTGGACAGAATCTAGTCTTTTCCGGCTTGGTGCCAACACAAATGAAACTGGAGCAATCAAGGGCGTACTTTATAGCCAAGAGTTTGGGTGCCGAGGTGCAGTCAAACATAAGCAAGGAAATAACACATCTGGTTGCCGTCAATGCTGGTACCTATAAGGTTAATGCAGCCAAAAAGGAGCTCAACATTAAGGTGGTCAACGCCAATTGGTTGTGGGCCTGTGCCGAGCGCTGGGAGCATGTAGAGGAGCGTCTCTTTCCGCTGGATCGCAAGGTGCGCAACAAGGGCAGACAACCACCGGCACATTGCCACAGTCCCGAGCATGTGGTCAACTATAGTGAGAGATCTGAGATATCGCCATCGAGCAGCATGCAACAGGAGCAAGGTGGCAACTTCCGTGAAACGCTTAATCCATTGCTGGTCTTCACCAACGCAGACATTGCAGACATGAACAAGGACTATGATACCTTCTTTGAGTCTGATTCGTCTAGTGATGAGGGACCCGTCAACTTTGGTAAGTAAAAGACAGTAAATTATGTTCAATTTAATAATTTGTTTGTTTATTTTAGAAAATCCGCCTATGGATAAGAAGTTACTAAAGCGTAAGCGTGAGGATGAGAGCTCGAACCGTGCCCACGATTTCTTTACACGCTCCGAGGATGTCCTGATGGGAGCGCCAACTGCAGACACTGCAGATTTCGACAAGAGCTCCAACGAGGGCGATGAAAACGACGATGAGGAAAACGAGGAAGATGATGACGAGATGCCAAGTGCCAAGTTTCGGCGTGGTAAGTAATCCATATGTAATTCTCTAATATATAAAATTCAACTAAATTACCTTACTTACAGGCGAGGAGCTGCCATCTGATTTAGAAATGGGTTCGGATTCAAACAGCGAGAACAACAATCAAGAGGATGACGACGGTGAATGGAATATGATGGGCGCTGCATTGGAGCGTGAATTTCTTGGCCTTGAAGATTAGATCTGCAACTCCCCATTTTGGACATTTAGAATTTCTGAGATGCACTCGCTGTCGAGGCATGAAAGATTAGACGGCGATAATGATGTTCAATATACTTTTGACATTTCAAATGTACCTACTCTTCAAAATCAACTAAACGTAATTAAAACAATTTTCGGATGGTTTATCTATGAACCAACAAGCGAAGCAATAAACGGAAAAATTACATATGTAGAAAGAGAGTGAGGTAGTTGATCCAAATGCGAGATTATATATAAGATGAAAGATGCGCACTGTATGTATTAGTAGTTAATATGTATCTACTTTTAAACACACAACCTAATTTAAGCGAAAGCATATAAACTTTCTATATGCACACACATCCTACATACATAGCGTCTATTTAGGAATCTTGTAAAGCTAACGCTGTTCCAAAATTTTGATAGCGATTTAGTAGCATCCATATAAATTGTAAAATCAAAAATATCTCACTGTAAGTAAAATTGCGTAAATGTAAATGTTTTAAAAATAAATTCCGTTGAAACGGAGGAGTAGTAACTAGTGTTTACTTTAATATCAATCAATCTCTATATTATAATGTTTGTTGTGTGTTTTAATACAAGACAACTAAAAGATATAGTAGTATATATAAATGTACATACATCAAAATGAAACGTTTCACTTTTCCAAAATAAATAAATGTACATATCTTCACGACTTATCCTTTACTATGTCTTGTTCATGGAGCGCTGTTCCTTAAAGCGGCTGATGCGTTTCTTTGGCGCATGTGCATCTATATACTTGCCCTCGGGCAAGGGCTCAGGATCCGTGGCCTCCTTTTCGACCAGATCATGCATTACCTTTTGATAGGCGCTCATGTCACGCAGTTCATCATCAATGGTCCGTGGCTTTTTCTTCTTGTTTCGGTTCTTTTTGGACTTGTTCGTCACATGGTTTGGTTCCGACATCTCACTCTTGGCGCGAGTCTCAAGTTCAACAGCCGATTTGTTGCGCAATATGGATTTGGTTTCCACTGAAGACTCTTCTACCTCAGCTGGGAACTTGGAAAACTAAAAATAATATAATAAGTTAAAAACCTTAAGTAAGTTTTGTCTTCGTAATGCTCACTTGAGCCCGTGGATCATCATAAGCAGCTTTCCTTGCTTCTTCCTTCAGTATGGGCACTTTTAGCTCTTCTTCTCCCTCAAAACTATTGACATAAATGGGAAACTCATGCTCTATCTGCTTCTTTGATAGCGTCTTTTTGTATAGATTGTAAATGTCTGCAGGATTCCCCGGAATCATCTCATCGCATTCAGTTGCAGGTGCCACTGCATTGGAATGTTTGACACTAATGTGTAGTGTATTAATTCTTCCCGTAGAAGCCTCTAGAATTTGATTAACCAAATCAAAATCCTGCACACTTTGATGCTCCTTGACAAATTGCAGATTTTGTTCTACTTTTTGCATAATTTGCGAAGTAACTGGTTTCACAGGCTCCTTTACGCGGGCTTCCTTTTGGGATTCTAATGGTTTTAATGGTGCATCCAGAGAAATGACCTCACGGGATTGTTGTTGCTTCTGCTTGGACAACATTTGAGCAACGGTTTCTTCCTTTCTAAAAATCAATTCCTCATCGGTTGCGGCAAATGATATACGTCGCTTTTTATTAATATCGATTGAGTCGAGCAAAGATTCAGATTCATCGGATTGCTCATCTGCGCTGGCTGCTTGTATTTCAGCAAACATCATGTCCTGTAAATCATCCTCCAGGCAGACAACCACATTCATCAAATGTGTCAGCTCATCACTTATGAAATGTTCCTTTTGGATTTTTCGCATTTTTGATTTTATTATTTGCAATTGCGATAATAGAAACTCTTGTTGTTGCTGTATCGGCAGCTGAGCTAGCTGTTGTCGTATTAGTTTTACTTCCTCTGGCTGGTCAGGATCATTATCATCGTATTCGTCTTCGTCATCCTCGTCCATACCGTGCACATCTTCAGTTGGTTTTTCAACTTCATTTTTGGCTCTGCTAAATCGAGGTCGCCAGTTTAAAGCCGTTTGATCCTGCATTAGATTTCGTACCAAATCACTGGTGCTTTGCAGATTTTCCTCCTCTTCTGACTGTATTTCAGCCTCTTCATGTTGCTCTTGAGCCTCCAGCTTATCGAGTATATCAAATACCTGTTCATCAGTCAGCACAGTCATGGGCTGTGCTTCTTTATCACAGATTTCACTCTCAGATTGAGGAGTTTTCACTTGATTACTTTGCTCATTCAAGCTGGCAGGATCAAGGCCAAGTTCCTCCATCATTTCAACCAAATTGAGCGTTTTAAATGGATCCTCGTCAGCCGTTAGAGATTCGCGATACTCGCGTTCTTCTTGCTTCTGCTTTCGCAGACTTTCTTTGTGTTGCTCTAACCAAGTATTGTGTGCCTCCTCCTCGAAGGCTTCCACGATTTCAATTTCACCTGCATTGGGCATAGCACCCTCCAACAGAGGCTTTTCCAGCTTGTTTCTATAACACAATGAAATTTAAGTTTTAGAGATTAACACAGATATTCTTCTTAACTTACTGCCACAGTTCTGCCTCGACCTCAAGTTTCTTTAGATGCTCCTCGGCCAGACCTAGACGGTGCTGGCAAATCTCTTTGGCCTTGTGGGCCGAGCAAGCAGAGAAATAGCCCTGGTAATGACCAACAAGCAACTCGTTTGTGTGAATTAACTGGCCCGGCATGAAAGCCTTCTTGCCAATTGGCACCATAACCTCGACAGTAAGCTGCTTGGAGAACATATCGAGGTTCTTAATTGCCGTCTCATTGTCCGCCTTATAGGCTTGCCAACGCTCTGTTTCATCGGCATTCTTGCCGAGTGCCTGAAATAAACACCAATTTGTACTTTATCAATGAAATATTTAAATATTCTTCCCCTACCTGTCTAAGCACAACGTCGCGCCGCTCCATCGTTGTTTATTTATCGAAGCTATCGATGACTCCAAGTCGATTAATACAGTGTGACCAAATGTCATTAGTCAAAAAAGCTACATTTCTTTGGTGGGAAAAGTTCATACAAAGTTTACAAGACAGCTAAACTTGATTTAACGAGCATTTAGACATTTGGAATTTTAACCTTCTGTTTAAAGTACTTAGTTGCCAATTATTTGTGTCTTTACTCAATAAATAACATATCGCAGAATTGTGTATGACATATAGCAGGGTCAGCTCGATTTCATTAATTTAAACATTAAACATTTAAACATTTCTGACAGTTTTTATTCAAATAAGTTGACAGCTCTGGCAGTTACAAACTTTTTCAAGGGGATTGCAAATAAAACCGTAATCTATTCATTCATATACTAATTGAGTTTTTATCTTACAGATACTTGTATTATATATTTAGTCAGTAATCTATAATGATAATGAAATAATTGGCACAGCTAGATAAAATTGCAATCTGATTGTTTTGCACTTTATTCAGTATTGTAATTGTTTTTAGCATACAAGCTCACTTATTACAAATTAAAAAAAAACACATTCCACACGTGCAGGCTGTAAAGTTGTCTGATTTACAAAATCATGGAACGTTTTAAACGTTACATGCAACAGCAGTATTTCACGAGACCTAATTATATATAATATTTATATAGTTAAGCCTACGTTCACAATAGAGAATTTGTTAATTGTGTACATTGGCATTGTTTGTTCTTCTTTGTTTTTGTTTGTGGCCGTGGGATAACAACTAATTACATACATACAAAATTTACATAGGAAAAGCTATCTTTTGCTATTAATCGTTGTTGTGTAGAATCTGGATTTATTTACGTTGCGCATTCTTGGCACCAGCTCCAATCACATTACTATCTTGTGGGGGGAAATTCTTTGAGAGCTCATGCGTTTTCTGATGACTGCTAAAATCGGGAGCCATGAGGACTTGCTTGCATTTGAGGCACACTTCCAGGCTAGGCAACGATTTCTCTTGATGCGACGTTAACGTATTCACATATTGTTTATGCACAAGATAGAGTTCCTGTAATAAAACATGTTTAAGCATAAATACAAGTTGGAATAAATCAAGTTTGTAGAAATTAAACCTGTTGTTTGCCAATGTCGGGCAGCATCACTAAAAGTTCGGGGAACAAGCTGTGGAACTTGGCCATCATCGCGGATTGACAATACTCATAGTAGGCTCGACCTGTACAGGAGCCGTCTCGAAACTTGGATGACAGCAAGCGAAATTCGTCAAAGGCCTCCGGTGATTTAAGCACCTCTCGCAGTTGATCCACCAAATTCTACAAGAAACGTACCAATATAAATGTTAACTACAGTTGAAGTCAAAAAATTGCGGCTCTTCTTACCTGATTCCTGTTGGCGGTATCTGGCGGATCAGTGTAGCTGAAGGAGCTCGGCACAATGCTGTAATTCTCTCCCGAAGAGCTAGTAAAAGTAAGATTGTTCGGAAGCTTTGCCACCGAATTCAATGTGACATTGGACATGAAACCAGGTGGTGGTTTAATTAGACCTGGTGGAGTACGCGTTGTCGTTGATTGATTCCCATTGGTGTTGTTAGCATTTGCTGGCAGTTGTTTATCGTTGTCGTTGTTGTTGTTGTTATTATTTTTCTCCTTTTGCTTGTTGGCTTTTGGCTGATTCTCTTGGTTGTTGTTCTCCTTCTTCTCCTTTGATTTCTTATCCTTCTTGTTGGTCTGCTGTTGTTGCTCTTGATTATTAATATTGTTTTTATTGTTGTTCAGGTTGCTTGCACTGCCTTTCGGCGCGGGCAACAACGGCGCTGGGGCAACTTTGGACTTGCGATTATCCAGTTCTCGTTGCTTCTTCTCCGATACGGGCTTGGTCCAATTTAAAGAGGCAGCTGATCCGCCATTTGGCTTCGATAAAGGCGGTCCCTTGGCGCTGCTTGGTCCCAAGGAAGGAAATTCAACTGCCGTCAGCTTGGGCGCACTCTTCTTTAGAGCCTCTATGCGTGCTTTGGCCTCCAACTCTTCCTTTTGTACCATTTGTATCTTTTGATAGGTGCTCGGATGCGCAACTGAAACGTAGTCATCCACAAGTGTGCGATGCTTGGCCGCAACATTGGAAATGGATACACCCGAGTTGCTGGGCAACATGTCTTCTTCTAAATTGCGTGGCATCCTCTTGCCCTTGCCCGCTGGTAGTGCGGGGAAATCCATTTCCGGTGCTGCCTTCTTGTTCGCATTGGCTGCAGGTCGATTTGACACATGCAGCATCATACCATTAACTGGTGCATTGCCACGTGCCACAGTGCCACCGCCAGAAGCAGCACTGGCTGGCTTCTTAAAGCTCGCTCCTGCAGGCTGAGCGGATTGAGCAGCTCGGGCATTAGCATAGGTATTGCCAGCAGCTGAAATACTGCCACCAGCAGCTCCACCCAAGGCTGGAAAGTTTTCTTTGGTGCGTGCAAGTCCCGAGGTGCCGCTTAGATTGCGCATTGACGGTGGCGCAGCTCTGACCAAAGACACATTCGGACCAGGTGTCAGGCCAGCCAGCATGGGAAACTCCTCCTCATTGCCGGCATCAATCGTCACGGGCTGACTCCGTTGTGTGCTCGTTGAGGGCAACTCATCCAAATACTCCTGGTGCTCCTCATTTCTGCATGTCAAAATAATGTTTATTCAATAAACTTTAGATAGATTTATACTATCTATTCACCTTGATCTCATGTTTGTTATCCCTTGCTCACGTCTTCCACGTGGTCCTAATGTTATCTCCAGTTGCAATGTCCGCGTCTGCTTTGCCTGCTGCTTGTTCAGCGATTTACCGTGCACACTTGCCACGTGTGCTTTGTACTCAATCTCATTGCGAAAGGCGCCAGTGAACTCCTCGGTGGCACATTTGCCCTCCTCGCATAGATAGTGCTCCTTGCGAAAATGATCGGCCAAGTCTGCATAGACGCTGCATGGTGATACAGTTATCAATTATCAGATAAGAACTTGCTACAGTATTTTGTGGAATGGTACAATTACTTGTAAAAATCATTGCAGCCATCGGCATCGCAAAAGTGACAAAAGTAGTGATCGCGTCGCAAATGTCGAAAGAGTTCATCCCGATCCACGTAGCGCTGATTGCAGTACTCGCATAGAGGATGACCACGATGGGATGTGTTGTCCGGGTCTCCCTTGGTATTGTGAACAACCAATTCAGCCTGTGTATAACAACGACGCTCGAATGTAAAGATCTTCAGTGTTTCCACACACAGATCACAAAAGTACATGTTGTGATCACGCAAGACATGATTCCTCAAGGCCTGGAAGGTGCGGTAAGGCGGCACATCGCAGCTATTAAATAAGAAACTTTTTTAATTGATAAACAATCCAAAGAAATCATTGGAAACTCACGTTGGACACGGGTGATCGAGTAACTGATAGAATTTCTGCTGAATCTCAGCGCTCCAGAAGCCAATGCGATACTTTTTGCTGTAGTAATCGGAGCGATTGTTGGCTTCAAGTTCACGATAAGGCAACTTTTCCAATGTAAATAGAACCTGCAAAAAACAAGTTTTGTTTAGTTAAGCACTTCAGTTTATATTAATGAAATCTGACCTTGGAGAGCACATGACGACAAATGGGACACTCGTTCTGCTGGCAAAGGACTCTCATTCTTGTGGAGCACTCGTAGCACACTGGATGATCGCAGTCCCCAATTGAATAGATTTCAACGTTTTTAAAACACACCACACATGCGTTATCATCGATGCCCACTTGATTGTTGACCTCCGTCATGGATTCACTTGATTTCGTGCTAAATGTAGCACCTGCTGCTGCTGCTGCAGCTGGCCGACGTTGAGGTCTGCCCGAAGAGCCTCTTGATCTTGAGTTCTGCATGGCAATATAAGGGGGATATTTCTACTTGTTGCCAAATCTGCACAAAATTTAGTCTTGTTGTTGTTATTGTCAGCACTGTATGCTTTGTTGTATTTATTGATTGGCAGTACTTTAACCGAATATACTTTGCCCTGCGCTGTGCAAACACGTTAGTAATTAAGTTTTCCTGCAGCAATTCTGGCCCAAAAATCAAAGCGACGACCGACTTTTTTTTTAATTTCTCTGAATTTTGTCAGCGTGGAGAATGATACTATTCGATTGGCTGCTTAAGTAATCGATGACTGTGGTCAGCCATAATATGGTCACACTGGTATTCAATTTCACATATACTTGCAATATTAATAAAAATGAAAATTAAATTGTCTGTATAAATAAAATTATGTGTATCTTTATGTTTTCAAAAATAAATATCTGTCACAATTTACAAAGTGTTTGTTTCTATTTTGAAATCGCGTTAAGGTATTTTTTAGGTACAAAGTCAATTCAGGCTTTTTATAGGTTTCGGTAAATCAGCTGTCCGTATAGTTTTTTCTAGCTTTCTTGCATCGCATTTAAGCTATTTTTTGAATGCTTTCCAGCCAGAAACAGCTATTATTATTATTAACAACAACAATTATAAAAATATCAAATTTAAAAACGCAATAAAAAATAAATAAATTTGATGAAAATTAAAATTAAGAAATTAGACAAAATTAAGGTTTACATTTAAATTAAGGTTTTAAGTTCGTCAGCCTTTGGGAAGAGAAGTTAGAAAATATAATTCTAAAAAAAAAAATTAAAACATTTAAAAAATTCTATAAAAAAAATTTTAAATTAAGTACAAAAATGAAAAACAACCCAACTTCGGAAATGTACTTTTTTTTCTAACGGATGGCGCATTCTTCGTTCACTGAACGAACTGTCTTTGAACTAAATGACGTACAATCAGGGATTTAGTTCGTTCGTTCACTTTAGTGATTAGTTCAATAGAACTTATCCGAACGATTTGATGTTCGCCCAAATTACAATTCCTTCCTCACGTGTAATTGGCAGACATTTGCTGCGTCCAATTTTCGCAACGTCAGCAGAAGCTACTGCAACCAGTTATAGACAAATTCAAATAGAGCATTTACGGGAAAAAAACTCAACAATGCCGCTATATCATACAGTTGCAAAGGGAGCAAAGAACTCTCCAAACTACAGCCTTTATTTTAGTAAGTACTCAAATCGAAGTGCAAATAGATTAAACAAAAGTATATAAAGCCGTGAGTGACATTATTATTCATGAATTAAATTTATTTAACTTTCTGCTGTTGATATAAACAATTATGCAACAAGTTGCCATTAATTAAAAATCGTTGCTTTATCAGCGAAATCAAATGCCGGTATCATGACACTGGACAAGGTGACGCAGTCGACGCTGAAATGTGGACTTTGTTTTTACGATTGTTTATTATGAAACTAGTGGGCATTCAATATCTTTTTTTACGCTATATATCAAAGAATTGCTGTTGCCTAAGTAACATTCGATATGGGGTCAATATAATTAATCAACTGATTGCGTGCTTTGAGTATTGTAGACACATTAATTACAACGCTTCATAATTTCTGCTATAATTTGGTAATAGAAAATAACTGCGGCAATGTCATCTCGCCAATGCACGACATTCCATTGTATGCCAATGAGGAGAAGACCGTCTACAACATGGTTGTTGAGGTGCCACGTTGGACAAACGCCAAAATGGAGGTAAGCACATAATAGAGGAGACGTTAACTATTTAGAGATAAACACCCGATTGCGTGTCTGGTTCATTTTAGATTAGTCTGAAGACGCCCATGAATCCCATTAAGCAGGACATCAAGAAGGGTAAACTGCGTTTTGTGGCCAATTGTTTCCCCCACAAGGGTTACATTTGGAACTACGGTGCCTTGCCCCAGACTTGGGAGAATCCCGACCATATTGAGCCATCGACAGGATGCAAGGGCGATAATGATCCCATTGATGTGATCGAAATCGGTTATCGCGTTGCCAATCGTGGCGATGTGATGCAGGTTAAGGTTCTCGGCTCCATTGCGCTCATCGATGAGGGCGAAACTGATTGGAAAATCATTGCTATCGATGTTAATGATCCCTTGGCGTCAAAGGTCAACGATATCGCCGATGTCGATCAATATTTCCCTGGCTTGTTGCGCGCCACCGTCGAGTGGTTCAAGGTACACAACAAATGCAAATTAAGCAACAAAAATTACAATACTAATGTCATTTATGTTTGCTTAGATCTACAAAATTCCCGATGGCAAGCCGGAGAATCAGTTTGCGTTTAATGGCGATGCTAAGAATGCGGATTTCGCCACTTCCATCATTGCCGAGACTCACAAATTCTGGCAAACTTTGATCAATCAGCCCAATGGAGGCAATTCGGGAATCGCTTGGTTTGTTTCACTGAATTTCCCATTATAGAATCTTATAAATTTCCCTCTATTTTCCAGCCAAAACATTAGCAACAGCAACTCGGACAATGTGATTGGCAAAGGAGAAGCTGCCAAGTTGATGGATGATGCTCCAGATGGCGGCGATGTCGAGGAAGTGGCCGACACAGGTAAGGTTTATTATGTTCGCGCAAAGCTTTAGTTAATTAACAAAACACGCTTTGCTAAAATGCACAAACCGGATAGAAATTGTCCAATTCGCATGCTTTTTTTTTTACTAACCACAACAAACCAAAGATAAAAAACCAAATTCTGTAAATATTGTCATACACACACCTTTGTAATCGGCTTATGCTTGTTAATTATGCTATGTTATTCTATAATATATTAAATAAATATTGTGCCATTAAAAACATCTAAATCTCTTGTTTTACAGTCGATACTTGGCATTTTATACATCTCAAGTGAATGAACCGCAAATTGATTTGAATAATTAATTGTATTGTATTGTATCAATAATTATTGTAGCTGATTGAATATGAATTGTTGATATTGATATTGGAAAACTCACTAAACTGAATAAATAAAGATTTTGCACCCAAAAAATACTACAACGGCTGAAAAACGACAAAATCAATTGAAATAAAGTGGGCAAATGCATTCCACTTGAAATATACAGTTTTTATTTATATTTTACGACTAGATCCAAACAAGTTTAAATTAATTAGGGTACATATAATGTAATATCGAAATATGCTGTGGTGGTTATTAATGTATATGTGTTTCTATATTTTTTTATGATTTAAACCTTTCATTTTCTTCTTCGCAGAGATGTAGTTAGAATTAGAACGTAAACATAACAAATTAACTTAATTGCTTAAAGGATACACAAAAAATTTACAAAATATATAGGTATATATATGTATACTATGTATGTATGTATGTGGTAGGTACACACATACGTTGTATATGTAAAAAACTTTTTAAAAGAAAGCAAACTTAAATTTTAATAAATTTCATACTTAATAAATTCCCATACTTATGTATGTATATAGCTATATATAGTTGAAAACTAAACTTAATTTGGGGCCCTATAACGAAAACAATTTTACAAACTTCTAAATAAAAAAAATAATATACGAGAATAAGAGAAATTGTGCGAAAAAGAAATTTTACACTGTCATATTTTGTTTTTTTTTTTTTTTTTGTATTTAAGAATATGTATTATTATTATTTGTAATTTGTATTTTTTTCCAACATTTTTTTTGTTCTTTCACTAAATCCATAAAAGTATTTTGCGTATTCGCTGTGATAATTTTTACTCGTGTATTTTCTCTTCGTTCGTGTGCCTTGTATGTGTGTGTATGGGTGTAGACGTATGAGTGTGTAAGTGTTCACAATCACATCGTATAAGAATGTTATATTGTATAAGTGGTAGTATAAGAGTAATGTAAGTAGTACTCGTATTATGCGTTTGTTTAGCTATAGCTTTTTCCGCCAACTGTTGTGCTTGTCCGCTTCGGTGTTACTCCATTTACTTGCGTCCTAGGGTATCGCGCCATTCGTTGTACTTGTCCATCTCCTCGTGCAGTTGCAGCGCCTCAACGCAGGCATTGAAAAACGGCGATCCGAAGCAGTCTTGCCTGTTTTTTTGGGATAGTCAAATAAATGGCGTTAGAAAATCGTCTTACATATTAGTTTAGCCACTTTGGCTGCGATGCTCAGTCAAAATAATTTGAGCCAAAAATTCAAAAAAATTGTTTGTGTCTTCTCAAAAAATATGGTTAGACAGTAAAGTGCATAGATAAAATGACAAAAGGCAATTGCACTTGACAAACATGGCAAAAATCAAAATGATAATCAATAATAAAAAATAATGTATAAAACTGAAAACATACCACAAAATAAAAACGGTAAGTGCGCGTTTTTAGTCGCGTCGGAAACGCGCCAAACATCGATAACAGCTGCCGCACTTGTTGCTCACTCTCTCTCTCTCTCTCGCACGCTGACACTCTTCCTGGTCAGCGTCGCATTCTTATTTCATTTATCACAATTTTGGATGCCCTCAAATAGCCAGCGATTGATCTTTTGTTCATTATTTTTCATAAATATTTTTTTTTATAATAACATTTTAGTTCCTTCATCTTTTATTTTTTTGCTGCATTTGTAATGCATTTATTTTTTTGTTAGATTTTGTGTGTTTTTACCAAAGGTTTTTTGTTTTGTTTGTGTTTTGCACAAATTGCATTTTAGACTAAAATATTTTTGTATGTAATCGTGAATATATATTCTTTTTTTTCTTATTTTTTGAAAACAAATTTTACGCTAATTACGGTAATCTTTACTAAATAGCACAAAATTTTTAATACATTTGCAAAATACTTTCGTTCTTGTGGATGCGATTCTGTTATATGTCTGTGTGTGTGTGTGTATGAGTCTGTCTGCGTAAGTGTATTTAATTTTCTTTTAGTATTTTTGTTTGTATTTTTCTTCTGTCCTGCCCTTGATGTAAAAATGTAAATGCTGCTTGGAATACGCGATACTTTTTTTGTTTTTGTTTAAATACAATACAAAAAATAATAATTATACATTAAATAAGTATATTTAAAACAATGGATCTTTTATTTTACATACATAACTCAATAATAAACAAGCTAAGAATACTTAGAAATAAATACTTCTTCGGCTTCGGGGTCTGCTCTCAAATTACTGGGAAAGAAACCCCCGATTTCGCACTGTCCCCCTCCCCTGATTTCCCCCTAATCGCTCTCCCTTTCGCTTCCTCTCTCTCTCTCTCTCTCTCTCTCTCTCTCTCTGTTCGTGTGTGTATGTGTGCGTGTGTGTGGGAGTTTGCTTACTCTCACTGTTCCCGTATATTTCCCCCCATTGTTCCCATTTCCCGTGCCCCTGTCCCTGTCCCTCACTTACAACAAACGCGTAACGTTTCAATAAATTAATTAAAATAATTCGGTTTTTTAAAAAACACATATATAGTAAAAACTGTAAGGCATACAGTAATAAATAAGTACGAATTAAATTTGGGCGTTAAATATTTAATTTGTTTTTGCTTTTGATCAGATTCTTCGGATGTGGATTCCATGTGGAACTGGAATTTGCTTTAATTTTGTTCATCTTCCATTATTGTATTGTATTTTATGTGTCTGTCTCTCTGTGTGTGTGTGTGTGTGTGTAACTGCGGATGTGGATGGTGTGGGTGGTGTTTCTGGTGGTGGTGGTGGTTGTTGTTGTAGTTGCTCGTTGGTGGCTTTAACCGAACCACTTAAAGTTATGTAACCGGCGCCATGTTGAATGATATGGGCGAACCATTCACTACTTTTATAAAATGTTGTAAATTTGTTATTTCTTCTGATGGTGTTAATAGCACTTTAACGCATTCGCCAAACCATTTGGAATCAAAGCAGTCTTTCCTAAAATGTACACAAAAAAACCAAAAAATCAACAAAAAATCATACAAAAATCAAAATTAAAATCAAATCAAATTAAATGTTAAGAAATGAAATTAAGCGAAATGAAACAGGTTCAAAATAAAGCATCTATTTGAAAACAACAGGCTTGTGAAAGGGATAGGGCGAGCCATTAATGACTTTGAGATAATGCTGCAGCTGTACAATCTCCTCATCATCGATGAGCAGCACTTTTAGGCAATCTCCAAAGGTTTCGTGGGCGAAACAATTAGCCCTGCAGCAAATAGATAAGAATAGATTTCAGCTAGCTAAGATACTTTGATAAGATAGATGATACGACTAGATAAGCTATAGATAAAACTCAAAAGCTCAAAATGTAAACATAAAAAGTTTGTTTTTGTTTTCCAAGAAATACATATTTTAAATAGTTTTCTATATTAAAATTGTATTCCTGTGTTCTTTTTTAATATCCATGTCATGGTCATATTTCAAAACATGACCATGGTAATAGGTATTTATTTTTTAAGTTATTTCTCTTTAGAATTTTTGCGCAGCAATTTGCGACAAATCGCCTTGAACCGCTTTTAAATTGATGTGGACCCTGTGATGGGGTTGAGGACGTCTTGTTGGGAAATGCGAATTGGGAAATGGATGTGGGAAATTTATGCGTGTCTCAAGGATCATTTTTATAGATAGGAAGCTTAAAGTTTTGAATATGTATATTTTCAACTGGCAATAATCGAAACTTTCGAGAGATTTTAATTTGCACAAATAAACAAAGTTTAAATGCAGAATAAATTTGGAGACTAATCAGTAAGTAAAAAGACATTGTTTATTGAAATCGGTTTTGTGTTAACAAAGTTATGAGAGTCTGCAGTTTTTGAAAAAATGTAAAGGGGTAAGTATGGAAAAATTAAAAAAAAATTAATTTACCAAATTAAGAAAATTTAAATGCAGAATGCATTAAGGGAACAAATAATGATAGAATTGACATTCTATATGAAAATCGGTTTAGTTTTGATAAAGTTATGAGATCTCATAACTATGAAAATAATATAAATTTATCCATATACGAAAATTGCTTAATTTTTCAAATCTTTTATTTATTCCTCGATTACCTAGGAAAAGGAAAGTGGGAAATTCAAAGGGAATTTTTTGTACAGGGTGTCTCAATAGCTATATGAAATTGGTTAGTGGGTGTGTGCTGTGAGAGTATTGGTAATTAAAGGAAACTTACTTGCATAGTCGATGTATACTCGTCTCACGGAACAATTGATAGCAATCCTCACAGATGCGATCCAGGCGGAAGAACATGGTCTTATTGAAGATGCCCTTGCATTCCAGATCAAAGAAATTGCTGCGCTTCGACAGATTGTGATTGTGTGGCAACGCTGTGAATATGGGTATCAAGACAAGAAACAGCACCACCGAGATCTTTATGTTGCGGGAACACATCTGAAAATAATGTAAAAAAAATACATACAAAATTAATAATGCACGTATTTCTGGCAGTGTACTGCTTATGCTCAAGTACCGGAAATAGTTTATAAATAGAACACACAATTTGCTGTGGGCCCTGTCGTGTCTATTTTTAGCCAAGAGTTGCTACAATTAAGATCAGCTTCAGTTGTTGGCTGGCTATCTGTTTACTGGGTAAATGGATATGGGCCAAGTTGAACCTTGAAACCGCACAGACACACACACACACACACACACACGCAACGGGTGGTCGGTGTCTTTCAATCAAAGAGATACGAGTCTGTATTAAGTACCTTCTCGCCTTGAGGATGTGAACTCGTAACTCGTAGATCGTAACACGTAAATCGTTACTCGTAAATTGTAACTCGTAACTCGTAGTTCAAGGTATCTAAAAATAGAGTCTGTCTGCAACTGCAATTGCCAAGTGTGTGCTAAAAATAAATGCACACAATTCGCTGTTGTTGTTGTTGTTGCATCTACAAACAGGCAACTGCCAAGTTGCCAAGTTGCCACCATCTGCTGTATACGATCTGCATGCGGCATGCGGCATCATCATAAAGGTGTCTACAAGTCTCAGACTGTCTGTCTGTCCGTCCGTCTGTCCGTCCGTCTGCCTTGGCTATTAATAGGCCTCACAATTTCAATGTTTATTGCATTATTTGCAAAATGTGTCGACTTGGCTAATTTACGAGTGTGCCATAATTTACAACTTGGCTCAAAGGCTCAAGCCGATAGCCAACAATTTCCACATGCAATGTGATACTCGTTAAACTAAGTAAACATATGCACAGTTAGTAAAGTAATTGTTTTGACTAAATTAATAATTCAGAAAAATATAGATGATCCCAATGTTTCTTCAGGTTTTTTTTTTTCAACTTATCATATATCATATATAACATTTATGAATTTCTAATTTAAAATCATTATTTTCTTTTGTGTCATTATAATTTTTTAATAACTCTTTTGACTGCATTAAGTCGACATTATATAAAAAAAGTTTCATTTTAACAAAATAAATCATGTAAATATTTTATATATTGCAAATTAGTAAAGTAAAGTAAATTCAGACAATTAGATGATCCCAATAAATATAATTATATTATTAGGTAACTAAAATGTAATTTCTTTATTTAAGTATTTGTTTTTTATTTTTTATTTTTTTTGCAAAATAAATCATGTGAGTCTTTCCTTATATTGTTATTGTTAAACCAATTACTTGACTAACTGTGTGTACATATATTTTGCTTTGTCAGACAGGCCCCCAAAATAAATAAATGAATTGAAATTTCTGTTGAATTTGCATATTTTTATCAATTTGCGTGGTCAGTTTCAATTTCAATTTCAATTGCCAGCGTCGACATACATTCCAAACTATTGAATAATTTGATTAAAAGTGCAAATTTTTCCATTGCGCCTTCTCTCAATGTGTGAAATATTGGTTGATGTGGGTGTGTGAGTGTGTGTGTGTGTGTGAAAAGTGAATGAAAATTCAAGCAGACACAGTGTCGCTATTTTGAACAACAGCAACAACAACAAAATGAAAAGAATTCTGTTGAAATTATACTGAGTATTTCGACTTTTCGTATTTCGTGTTTCGATATTTCGTCTCTCGGTCTATGATGAGTTTTAACAAGTATTTCAATTATCACCTCCCGCGTCGTTTTGTCGAATTGTCGATCGTTTCAATGTGCCATGCTCTCAATGTGTTCTCTTCGTGAGTGTGTGTGTGTGTGTGTGCGTGCGTGTGTTTATTTAAATTGATTTTTTATTGGCTCGTTGATGCTTTCAATTAAGTTGAGCGCATTTTTGTTGCCGTCGCTTTTGATTTATGGCCAATGGCTTGTAGAGAAGTAGAAAAGTTCATCAATCAGTTGCCAAATGGCCAAAACACAACTCAACAGTTGGCCAAAAAACATTAGATTTCTAGTACAATTGCTAGTATGTATGCATGTACAAATGTATGTAGTATTTTTAGGGATATTTAAATATACTATAATTAGCAGCTGTCGCGCCGCAACACGTGAGCGTCATTTAGTACGAAATAAATACAAGTAAATAACAAAACTGACGACGTAACAGTGTTGGAAAAGTGCAGGTATTACAATGACGCCAGTGCAACAACAGCTGAGGCCAAAAGATCTGCACATATTACTTGTGTAAATATATATGTATGTAATTCTTTTTTTTTTTAGTATTTTTTCTTGTACGTCTATGGAGCGTATACTTTACATCCAGGCGCCGAAGAGAGTTAACAGCAGCTGCTGCTGTCTCGCGTTACCCACACGACGACCTCTGCTCGCTCGCTAATTGGATTCGAATTGCACGATTTATGGCCATTGAGCGAGAGTTCGAGAACGAGTTCGAGTTCGATTGGTAGAGTGTGTGAGTGCGAGTGTGCCTGCATTTTATTTTTAACACTTTTGCCGGCTCGCATAAATTGCATAATCGATATGGGCGGCATTATAAAGTAACAGGCGTTATATTAAACAGCGAGCAATAACAACTGTTAAACCTTAACAGCAGCTGTAAGTCATTTAGTCCTCTTCATACATAAAATGCTGAGAGAGTGTTCGTTCTCATAACTTCACCTTATTAATTTCATCATGTCAACGAGCCTTAACAGCAGCTGTAAGTAATTAAGTTGACTCTCTCTCTCTCTTTTTCCTTCAACTCTGTTGCTTTATTGCTGCTCTTGATGGCGTCATCATTGAGCAGCAAACAGGAGCCGATGAACGCACGAGCACGAGCGAATGAACCATTGCGAATATAGAACGCTTGATCGATTCCAAGCCGATCAACTTGATTATCAGCATCATCGTCATCATTGTTATTGTCATTATCATCATGGTAGAGCATGTGCTGGCAATTTGTTTGCATTGTGCTTTGATTAGCTGCCAATTGATTTTATTTGTCGGCGTGCCGCTTTGTATCAATTTAAATGACTGTCTGTCATACATACAAGCAGTCGCATTATAACAAAAAAAAATAAAAAAAACTTGAGTGCGTGTGTGTGTGTGTGTGTGTGTGTCTGTGTATAACTGAATCATTCATTGGCGCATGTTTCATATCCAAGTCGATTTGTGCCTGATTGTAAACTATTCAACTTTGATTTTGATTGCTCTCTCTTTCTGTTTATGTGTGTGTGAGTTGTACTGTGCGTGCGTGTGTGTGTGTGTGTGCTGACAGGCGACATTGAATGAAGTCATGAGCCAAAAATAATGACAGCAATTATAATAAATTTTGAATTCTTTTGTGCGCAATAGTTTTAAGAATTTAACGCCTTCTTTTCGACCCCCCACAGACATATACATAAACATAAAATAAAAAACTGTCTCACCATTAACCGCCATAAACCGATTTACTGGTTGACAAATATTTAAGCAAAAAAAATAACAAAACGTCCACTTGTCTGGAATTTGTGGTCTTATCAGGACGCCTAAATTTGGCTTGCGGTATTTGCCAGGTATGTCATGTTATCGCAACAAATATCTTTTATTTTTATGGCATTTTACAGCGAATTGGCAATGAGTGACAATGAAATGACTGCAAAACTGTGACCACATATGTACACACACACACAAATGCACTTATATGTGCATGCAAACATACATACATACATACCTATATATGTATTGAGTAAGCAGCGTGTTCCACAAACTTAACGCTTGGCTACGCAAGCATAGCAAAAGATGCAAAGGTTTAAGTTAAATTGTGCATTTTACAAAGCAAAGAAAGAAACCAAATTGCCATTTACAGCGCGTGCTACTGTTAACAGCATCTGTTAATCACAGCGGCTTGAAATGATTTATGGAAATGAGGAATAATCCTGGAATATCAGAATGTTCACTGCTTACATTTTCTGTTAATAACAGCGCCTTTTTTGCATGTTCAACTGTTATAGTTAAAATAAAAAGAATCCTGGAATATCTGTTTATTTTCAAGTGTAAAGCAAACTGCTACCGCTTAGTTAGTTTGTAAAAACTACTTAAACAACCCACTCAAGTGTTAAAACGACTCTCGAGACTGCATGGTACCATGGCCACTCAGAAGGCAACAACAACAACACAATAAAAAAAAAAACACAACGACATGGCGAGACTGCTTGGTACCAAATAAACTGGCACAGCGATTGTTGGTTGTAGTTGTTGCTGTTGCTGTTGTTGCCTGTTTTGTTGGCCTGTTGCGTTGCGACCGTTGCGCCTGCGTTAAACGGTGCTGTTAATTTACTAGACATGCCGCATTTGCATTTCGTTGCAACTGCAACTGAAACTGGACGCCCCTTGTGGCAAGCGCATTTTAATATGCAATTTAATATGCATTAAATTCTCTTTTGGCATTAAATTAATAGCGAAGCAACAGCAGCAATAACAGCAGTAACAACAACTACAACGAGAGCAACTGAGAGTCAGTTGCAAAATGGCGGCAGGTAGTGTCGGCTTCTGTTTGTGAATGTTGTCCACTGGAATAGGATGAGTATATGTATGTATGCATGTGAGTATGTGTGAGTGTATTAATTTCGCTCACTTTGCCTACCGCCTGCTGATGCTGATGAGCCTTTCTATGGCTTCCAGCTGCGCTGCCGCCGCCGCTGTCACCGTCGCGGTCGCCGTTAACAGATTCATAAAGATGCATGATGCTGAGAGAGTAGTCAATTTCAATTTCAATTTCAATTGATTGCTGCTGAATTGCCGATCTCTCTGGGGATTGATCTCTGTTGCCCGTGCGCGTTATTGTATCCAATTAGTATTATTAAGATTAATAGTTGCACACGTTTCGTAATAGAACTGTCAAGTCAAATACAAATATGTAATTACATATGTACACATGTATTGTATGTTTGTTTACGCTTCTTGAAACCGAATCACAAGACCTCAAAAATGATGTTGAAGTAGTTATGAAAATAAAGTGCAAACAACAACGATATGTTGTATTTGTACACAGAAACAAACAAGCAAATAAATAAACACACTAACACACACACACTCAGTGAGTTGTCTAAGAAAGTCAAATCTGACAAAACTGACAAAAAAGACAAAAAAGACAAACAAAACACCCGCGCGAGCAATCAACTTTGTTGGCAACAGAAATAAAACTGAAGATCGCAAAACTGTTGAGGTTGCTGTTGCCACTTAGCTCAGAGACAACGACGGTTGCTGCTGCTGTTGTCTTTTTCTTATCAGACACACACAAACACACAGAGAGAGAGAGTCACACAACAACAAGATTTGGGAGAGGCAGCGACGACAGCGAGTCTGGCGTTGTTTGAGCGTCAGCCAGGCAAACGAATCGTGTCGAACTCAGCCAAGTTATGTGTGATCACACACACACGTACACACACACACACGCACACACTCACAGACTGTCGCGCATTATAGATGCAGAGTGGAACACCCAGGCGTATACGTGATATGCATTATAAAATCACTTGACGCTTATCAAGTTGCCGCAAGCTGTTGTTGTTTCTTTTTCTATTTCTTTTTCTTCTATTTTTCTTATTTTTTTTTTTGTGATCAAGTCCTGCCTCTTGGCTGTAAGCATGAATAACCAATTATGTGGATCAATTACGTTAACGAGCATCACATAAACTACTCGGTAGTTAAACAATTTAACAACAACAACATCGTTCAACCTGAAATTGCAACTAATTGAAGTGGAACAGATTCTGTAACGCTAAATAAGCCAAGTTAATGCTTATAATATATAGAAATTATATAAAATTGATTTAAATTACGTATAGATCTTTATTTTTTTTCTTACATTTATTCTCATTGCTCATACGCAGCGTTGCTCAGCTTTAGAGCGAGTTGATTAAATTGGCTACAGACTGCTGACCAGTTGCAGTTTTGGCAGCCAGTTGGGCGGCATCCACACACACACACACAGACAGACAGACAAACATACACATGTAATACAACAATTGACATTTTATTAGTTTAATTGAAAGCAAAACAATTTTAGTAGTATGCATAGAGAATCGACAAACTGGTTTCGACTAGTTTTTCTTTTTTTTTTTTTTTGTGAATAATCAGACGAATACGAATACAAGTTTCGAATACTGTACGAGTAGTTGAACAGCGCAACGAGGCAGAGAGAAGCGTGTCACAGGTTTCACTGTACATACATTTACATATAAGTATGTAGATATATATAAATTAAACAAGTCCATTGAGGAAATTATTTGCAAATACACATACATATGTATATATTTAAAGCTTTGCCTGCTGATTGTGTCAATTTCAGTTGCTGTTTGGTTTTAAATGCATATAAATCACATAATTAAGTTTTGCGTTTTGAAAATGAGTCACGTAAGTAAGTTTTGAAAATGAGTCACGGCAAGAAACGATCACACAAGCCAATTACAATAAACGGACATTGAACGTGTGAACATGAAGAATTAACAGAAAGCAAACAAGCAAATTGTTTGTTTGTATTTGTATTCTAAGAATGCGAGAAATGCCCCCACAATGAACACAAATGAACACAAATTTAAATTAATTCGTTACCATTCGATTCGTTTCGATTTGATTCGTTTCATGGGAAATACTTTTGGTTTGGGAACCAAAAATGGAGTTGTCACAGTGAGCAGACAATCAAACGGAATTTAGTTGAAATGGTTTAGAGACATTTTATTTTTTTTTAATAATTCATGTAATATTTAAGTTAAATATTATATTACATATTAATAAAAGCAAAAAGCTATCGATAATTCCAAGAAAAACAAGGCTGCCATATTGTTCAGTTTTATTTTAAGTCCTACAAATTAATTTAACTATTTATTATTTTAAATCGCATGAATACAAATTTATATAGCATACTTTTGGGCTAAGCTACAGGGTATCTTTGAGTTGTGCTTGCAGCTCTTGCTTTGGTTGTTGTACGGCCAAGGACGGAAGAAATGTGTGACGCTTAAGCGTCAAGTGCGACTATATAAGGCCAAGACTTTGGTCAACCAAAGAGGGGAAGGGGAGGGGTTTGGGCCACAGTTTGAACGATCGCTTGACGTCAATTAAAGTTGAAAAATGACTGCAAACTGCAAACTAGTTTGCAACGATTACATGACACAAAATCAATCATTAACATTTGTAAATTGTGTGCGACTTATTTGGAAACCTGTTGTTATTGTTGTTATTGTTGTTGTTGCTGCTGTTGCTGCTATTGTTGTTGTTATTAGTCAGCTTCATTGGGGAGTTGTCTATTAACTTTAGGTTGCTGAATTGTAACGTTTGTTGTTAGTCTTTTTATCAGCAGCAGCTTTAACAATTGTTGTTGTTATTGTTTTTGTTGTTGTTGCTGCATTGACAGGCCCCCGTTTTCGGTAAATTGTTGTTGTTAAGTTTTTATGGCTGTTTGTCAATTGATTGTTCATTTTTATTGGCTTATTACAACATTTAATTTGCCTGCTGACATAAGAACGCATTTAACATTTACGATCCGCAACAACAACAATAAGAACCACAACGACAAATACGTCAACAATAATAATAATAATAATAAAAATCAGTTAATTGCTTCATTGGCAGCATAACTATATGGATATAGATAAATGATATGTATAGTTGTTAAACGGCCATTAAAGGCCAATTTAATGCGCAGACACACACACCCATAGACAGGCCATAAAAATGTTGATGGCAATGGCAAAAATAAATAAAAGAAAAAACAAAAACAAACAACGTTCAAAAATGAAAACACTAAAATCAAGAAACTGTTGCATCAGCCAATTTTCAAATTGATTTTGATCTGACCATGATTACAATTCAAGAGATCACGCAATATTTGACAAATATTTACCATTTATTTATTTATTTAGTTAATAGTTTCAACAGGCTGGCAACTCTTAAAGTTAAGTGAGTAATTGCGCATCACTAACTTGTGTGTTCTATCATCGCTAGTTTGGAATTAGTTGCCTTCCAGGATCACAGGCAGCTAGCTATCTCGCTCTGACCTTTACACTGGACAAAATGGCGCTTGGGTCAAAGAGAGTAAACTTGTATGAAGAGAAAATTGAGTAAAAGTGTTGCAATTGAAAAATTAAGAGAAAACAAAGTGTGTTTTAATAGATTTCATAGATATTATTGTGCCAATGTCAAATCGAAGCGATTTTTGCAAACTCGTGCGGGTGTGTGTGTGTGTGTTTTTATGGGGCATTGAACTGCTGCTAAATAAGTCAACACAGACACACAATGGGAGAGTCAGGGCAAAGGCTGCATCTGGCAGACGTTATAGAACGATTGTTCGGATTGTACTTATAATAATATGGAAAACATATGTATGCATATTGTGTGTGCTTAATTTTTTTTTATTTTGATATATGGCTGGCATTGTTGGCCATTTTTCAATTGGCAACATCAAAGCGTGCCAAATGTACTCGCAATCGCATTTGTATCTGTATCTTTGTATCTGTATCTTTTTTTTTGCCACACATTAACCTCCAAGTGCGGCCGCTGTTACCAATCAGAGTCCACTTGATTGCCGCCGGCTTTTGAAGCGCCTGCCAGGAACCAAACGCAACTTCATTATCATCATGCCAAAGCAGAAGATCATTTAAACAATTGCCTTTCAATTAGGCGAACCGAACGAAGGAGATGAGGAAGAAGGAGGCAGAAAGACAGACAGAAGACGCGTGCCCAAATAAGAAACCGGCAAGAATTCGAGTAGAAGAAGAAAGCATTGCAAAGATTTATCGCCGAATTTAATTAAAATCATATAATTGGTTCTTAAAAAAGGAATGAAAAATTAAAGCCAGCGGCAAAGACTCTAAATACAAGGTCAGTTAATCAATTATCCCTCACATTTGAAAAGGAAAAAACAAGTAGTTAGAAAACAAGATATGTCTGGCGATGGTTTTTCGGTTTAAAAGTGTAAGGAATAACTCTCTGATTTAATTTATTATAATCATAGGTCGAAATATCATTTTCTGTAGCAAATGGTAGTTTTAAAGGTATCTATGCTTAAAAAATAAAATAAAACATGACAAAAGAAATATTAAAATCGTTATCAATCTGAAGATCAACGCTTTAGAGATCGCACATACAAATACTTTATATCAGGAATATGCAGACGCATAAAAAGAAATCAAAGTGAATGCTTTAAGAGTCTGCAAAGTTTTTTTAAATCAATTGCTTCGATTGTTGGTCGCGTCTTGCACTTTAATTCCAGCATTTGTCTGTTCAATTTCAATTTCAGTTTCAATTTGAGTTACTGTTTCCACTTGCATTTCAATCAGCATGAGCGGCAGCATCAAGTGCAACTTCATCATTATCATGGCCTTTTCAAGTTCATTAACATGCCACATCCAATTCAATTCCAATGACGTCCATTCTGAGTTTCTTGTTGCTTGTTTCATGTTTCTTGTTTCTGTTTCATTTCTGAACTTGAAAAATGCATTTCATATTTAAGACTCTGGATTTCTTGGAACAACATGCTGTTCAAATTAAAATCGTCCCGCCATTATTCTCCCCATCCCTCCTTACACTCCTCCCTCCCCCGATTGATACTCACATTTAGTGACAGCTTCTTCATAGCGTTTATTTTGTTGTTTCTTTGATTGTTTTTTGTGTTTGTTTGATGTTTATCTGCTTCTGCTTTGTTCTTCCTTTTTCAGTATGTTTTTTTTTTTATTGTGAAATTAGCCAATAAAATCGTTGCTAATTTGTTTGTTTGTTTAATGACTTTGATTTAAGTACTTCTGTTTGGTTTAAGTACTCGTTTAGCACAGTTTAATTATATTTTTTATGTTCCGTTTTTTCTTTTCTTGATTTACGTTTGTTTCTTAAGTTGATTTGCCGCAGCTTAAGTTTATTTAAGGGCTTATTGTATTTTCTAAGGAAAAAATAAAATTAGTATAAGTATTATTATCAATTTGATTTTATTGTTGCTGATTGAATGAAATATCGGTATATTCGCAAATCGATGGTTATCGACATTTAATTTATCTACTTTATTACAAATGGCTGCCTGGAAGTTTCGCTCTTTGAATTTGTAAGAGTTCATGAAATACCCATTCCAAATTCTAAATACACATTGCAAGCATTTGTTGTGCTCGTATGATCGTACGTTGTCATTTATTATTATTATTAATGTTATGTTTGCATGTGTATTTGTGTGTTGTGTGTGTATTATTGTGCGACTGTGTGCGTAAACGTCGACGTCAACGCCATTGATTAAAATCATTTATATGCATTGAGTGCTTTAACGGCCAAACTGCAGCAGAGCAACAGCGTGAGCGTGGGCAAAGAGAGCAGGAGTGAGAGCAACTGGAAGAGCTGGACAAGGAGAAGGAGAGAGAGAGAGAGGGCTGGCTGGGCGAATGCACATGGCTGCTTTTGCTCTTTGCTCTTGTTGTTGCTGTTGCTGTTGTTGGTTATTGCTGATGTTGATTTATTTAGCCGGTCTGATCGCTTCGCTCGTTGCATTTAAAATGTCGGAAGTGTTTGCGTGCAAAAAATAAATACAAATGTGTCTGTATGCGTGTTTGTATTTAAGCATAATGCATAAATATATGTACATATATACATATATTTCCTGTTGAAAGCGCAATTGTGTGGCAACAGCAGCACCAACAACAACAACATGACATATTGGCAAAAAGCGGCAACAATTTCGATTTCTAGGAAACGCTTGATATGCTCAAAAATAACAAAACTCAAAACTCATACATAATTCGCAATCGCATTCCAATTTCAATTCCAATGTCCCTATGCCTGTGCTCGCCTTATCCCTCTTCCCTCTTCCAAGTCTCTCCTCTCGCTTGCACGCACCAATAAGAACTTATGACATCATCGCCAACATAAAATATCAACGAAAGTTGTCTTGTCTGTCTGCGCTGGTATTGGTATTGGTGTTCGTGTTGTTGTTGTTGTTGTTGGCACACCCTCTCATGGCAACAGAGTCAAAAATAAAGAAGAGAAACAATGTCAAATATGTACGAGAGCACAAGGAAACGTGGCTCAAAAAAGTCATCGTTAAACGTCATCTGTGTGGCCTGTGCAGAGTTTCTTCTCAGTGTGTGAGTGTGTGCAAGGTGGCAACATAATGCAAAAACAACAACAACAACAAAAAGGGCACCAAAAACAACAGGCGGCATTGATTTAGTTATGGATATCTCGATGAGATGACGACACAGTGACGATTTGAAGATGCTCAATTGAGAAAAGGGCAAAGGGAGAGGGAGAGGCGGGCACGGCAGGTAGTCTCCCTTTCTCGTTAACTGCAGAGAGACCTGAGCACAGTGCGCACACAGATTAAAACATCGCGATAAGCAAGCAATTGGTATTTGGAATTTGTATGCGGTATTTGGTATTCGGAATTCGTATTTCGGCTTTCGAAATTTGGTATTTTTATTATATTTGGTCTTAATTTGCAGTCCTCATTTGTTGGCTCTTATTTTTGGTTACGCTTCTCGTTAACTTTAAATGCAATTGTATTTTAAAAGATCAACAATAAAAACAACAATGATAATAACTGCAATAATAATAATCACAACACATCAACTTTTTAGCGCGGTACTTTTCCACAATTCACACAATTCGAAAGATATCAACTTTTATCTGCCTCTTTTTCATATTTTTTTTTTGTAATTTCGTTAATTACTGTTGGCCCAAAGTTGTTTAAAGCTGTACCGTGTTTTTTTTTTTTTTGTGATTTAACGTGTTTTTTAAATGAATCGGTCTTTCAAATTATGTGAATACGAAAACTCCAAACGAGATTTATATTTATTTATACATTTTTGCTGACGTTTTCATATCACAATTTTCTAAGAATCGATGGTAATTTATAATTGCACAATGTTTATTTTTTATTTATTTTTTATCAATGATTTACTTTCAAATATTTAACATTTTAATTGGCACATTTATTTATTTTTTTGCTTGCACTTCTTTCGTATTTCGTGATGTCGCTGCGTGCTTACATGATCTTTTTAAATGTGAATATCTCGTTAACTATGCCACAAGTTGTCTCTCGAAAACGACCTGCTCGCCACGCTGTTCAAAATGAAACTGTTGCACTCTGAAATCCGGTTTTGTTTTTTATACTAAATTTTTAAGAAACTCTGAGAGCGACCCTCTTACCTCTGCAACATTGTTTGGCTGTTGACTGTTGACTGAAGCTGTTAAGTGTCTCGCATGTTAACTTAACATTTTCATTATATTGATTTTGATGCTCTGTTAGTCAAATTATTTGCAGCTTAGGCACATTTGAAATGTTGAGATACATGTATCCACACATGTTGCTAGGTTAACAGCGCTCTGTTATACTCTTTTAGGCACGCTCTCTCTCTCTCTCTTTGGCTCTTGTGTGTGTGTGTGAGTGTTGTGCTCTTTGGGCCACTTGTTGCTACCGGCACAAAAACTGTAACTGTAACTGTTGCGCCCCCTCTCTGAGGATCTGTTATATATTATTCCGCTTGGGTTGGATTTCCCCTAGGCTTCTACTTGGCGTTGGCTGTTGATGCAATTAATTGCCAATCGTTGCAATTACTGCAACATATAATTGCATAGAACTACAATCACTGTATCGCGGCGAGTTCCATTGTAATACCCTTTAGACATGATCTTTAAGAAGGGGTAAATTTCCTCCAGACTCAAAAAGATAATGCCAAGTTGACAATCAATTAAAAACTTAACTATCTTAAATTTATTCAATTATTCCTTCTTGCATAGCATACTATTAGGCTGACATTGAGACTATTAACAAGATATTTACAGGGTATTTATGTAGCTGAGCACATTTGAAATATACAGCTATTTTGCACAGTCAGGCCAATTTACCAGTTAATTGTTGGGGAATATTTGTGTAAATCAGAAATATTATGTAAAATTCTCCATAATGGAAAGTGCCTAGGGACAGTATCAAGTTTTCAATCCAAACCCGATGTTGCGATGATGACTGTGCAACTGACAGCCGGAACTACACGCGATGCTGAGAATGGGGTTAAAAATAAATGCAATATTGTGGTAAATACATTGCATATGGATAACAATTCAATCCATCCCCCTCACTGTGTGTTAATTAGACACACAGTAACGGTATATATAGCTGATCACGTATCGATAACTCACACTATGCAAAGTTCAAATCCCACAGCAAAAAAATCATAAAAAATATTACGAGAACCGCAGGTGAATGCGTACTTTGTGGGGGCGTGTAATTATCGTCATTTGATTACCCGTAATAAATAATCATTATAATTAAATGAAAGTTGTAAAGAATACCGCATTTATAGTTATAGCTAGTTATAGATCGCAACGTCATTTTTACGTTATCAGAATTTGCGATTAAGTTAATTAAATCATCAATCCATGTTATTACTAATAATAGAGGGCAGAAAAATAGAAACCAATGAAATTAATTAGTGCACGCATTTAGATATGGGCATCGATTGTTGCGCTCATTTTCCATTTATTGGATAGTTGACCCGATTGACGTTATGACGCATATGTATGAAGGGTGAGAAACCCCGCAGTGACGTTAGCACTATTTAATTACAATTAATCATTCCAAAAACAATCAAATATTCCCAGAAAAGAGCAAAAAATTCAATAAATAAAGTAAATCACTTTTTACCCAAACTGTTTAATATTTCAATTTTTTTCATATATAATTAGCATTTTTACCCTTTAATTCTATTGCTTACGTATTAATTTATTTTATTTATGTAATCATCCAACATTTAATTACTATTAATCATTGCTTAATCATTACGGAGAGCAACCAAATATTCCCAGAAAATAAAATAAAGTGAAGTAAATTGAATAATTATAAATATTTTCATATTTTAAGTCCAAGCGCTACATGTTTTAATTGAATGCTTAAGTTTTAATTTATTTTATTTAGCAATAAAATTAATATGATTATTTATATTATTATATTATGTTTGTGTTTGACACTCAAACTCAGTTGCAAATCTTTAAAGCGGAAATGAACTTTCACACAGTTTTTTCTTTTGACATTGAAGTATTAGAGTTCCTTAACTTAATGAACTGAGGATCAGCATCAATTTGGTGTTGAAACGTTCTTAAAAATGTTCCCATGCCTCTAAATTAAATACAATCAAACATTTCACACAGATGGACGCACATAACGCGCAAAACGGAACCGGAAATTACAACAAGTGCGTGTGTGTGTGTGTGTGTGTGTGTGTGAACGCCTCTCTCTCTCGCTCGCTCGCTCTCACTCTGCGGCAAAGATGCCGACATGTAGTGGAAATGGAATTAAATTGAAATGTTATTAAATATATTCCGACACACGGGCATTATTCCATGCAAATACAATAATGAACAACAAACAATTGACCTTGTAACAATTTCTTTACAACAACAACAAGAAGAAGAATGGAAAAGTTTTATATTTGTTATTTGGGCGCTGTAAATACGCGACTGGAACAGTGGAAAGTACATGGGAATGAGAGCAGGGACAGGGACGAATTTATTAAATGCCATCGCTGCACTTTAATTTCAATGCTAATAACCTCAAACTGGGCCAGAAAGCAAATAAAATAAAACAAACACAAGTTGAACTTGCCAAATGGAAATGCCGAAAAAAGGGTGTGTGATAAAAGTAAACAAACAAACAAACGAACGAACAGACAGATTGTCAAACATGCAAACGATATGCAAATATGCATAAACTGAAACTGAGATCAGATTGAAATTGAAGTGAGATCGGGAAAGGGAGTGGAATGGGGTGAGGTGGATGGAGAGTGTGGGAGCGGGAAAAGTTGCGCTTACCTTAGGCGCTTGTATCGAGTTTGATCCGAGTTTCGTTTTGTTTGGCGCTTATCGCCTATCGGCCGCTATTTTTCTCCCTTTCGCTGCTGAATTTCGTTGCATAAATTTCGACAACTTTTGGTTACTTTTTTTATACTTTTGGCTTTGACTTTTTTTTTTAAACTTCACGCTTGGGCGTTTCTCTGGCGCTTAAACTTATCGCCATTTTGTGTGGATTTTTGTTAGGTCTTTGTGTGCGTTGCGTTGATGCGGCCTAGGCGGCATAGGTGGGCGTGGCCAATAAATTAATGGCACCAAAAAGACACTAACAAACACGAACTTGGACACTTTCTACATATACATATATTCTTTCAATTGCAATTGTTGTTGTTGTTGCTGCAACACACGTATTTGTACATTTGCTTTTGGTATTTTCATTCATTATCCAATCTTGCTTTCACAAGCGTTTCACTCTCACTGCAGCTTCTTCTCTCTCTCTCTCTCTCTATCGCTATCCTTTTCTAGATGAGATGAGTGCGTAACAAAACGGACGATAATCACCAGTGGCGGCAATCAACAATCGTTATCGTTCACAATGGAACCGAACCGACGCGCAATGAATGAATCTGAATTGTTTGTTTGTTTGTTTGTATGACGTGCGGTTTTTCTACTGCGACAGCGACAGCGACTGCGAAGCTGATCTACACACTAACACGCACGCACAAAAAAGAGCATAGACTTAACAGTCGCACTCCTTCACACTCACTCACTCGCACAGGGTGTAAGTAGCATACGTACATAGGTACATGGTGACGGCAGCAGAGACGTTGGCAGAGGCGGATGCGGGGTATTTCGCACGCAATGCGAGTTGTTGGTTGGCGCGTTTAGTGACATTCAGTGCCAGGGCATCGAAATTGCCTTACATATGCACACTCACACAAACACACTTACAAACACATGCATACATGTACATATCTTTGTAAATATATTTCCACATAATTGATACGCGGCATATGTACATTGTACATACATAGTACATATGTAGATATGTATATCAAAGTAGTCCGTCCCTGGCCAAGGGTCGCATAATTTTCATAATTCACAATTTACTGTGTACTAAATACAATTGTAGTTGTATTTACATACATGTATTTATATAGTAAATATTAAAAGATCTGCAATGCACAAAAACAAATAATTTTGTTAACACATATAGAATCGAGTAGATATATACGAATATATCTGTATCTATATGCCAAGGCGACGACGCGACTACAAATTTGACTTATTTCGAATATTAAGAATAAAAATGTCAAGCCGCATGAGCAACGAAAGCAGACTAAATGCAAAAAATGAATTGACAAAATGTTGTACTGACTGTGGGGAACACTGAGCACTGAGCACAGAACACAGAGCATTGAGCACTGGAACATGGACGATCATTCTGAAACACACACACACACACATGACGATGTTGCTCAACTGTATATACAGTGGCTCACAGCTTATTTCAACCAGCACCTACAAAAGTGTTTAATCAGTTATAACAACTAAACTGAAAAAGATATCTTTGACTTTTTAGACAGAATTATTTGGAACAATTTTCCACTTACCCTGCATCCTGTTTTTGTTGACAAACTGTTATTTGATGCTCTGGATTGTAGAATTTGAAAATTAATTTTCCTTAAGAAACCTACTCTATTTTTAATTGATTTTTAAGTTTGAAATAAATAAAAAAAATATTAAAAAAGATACTTAAGAAAATAAATTAAACTGTATTTAATATGCTGCTGCCTGAAATAAGCTGGAAGTCACTGTACGTATGTATGTATGTGTGTGTTTGTCTGTCAGTCAGACAATGCTGCGTCCCCCTTTTAGCAGTGTGATAACGTGTATGTATGTACGTGTGTGTGTGTGTGAGTGAGTGTGCAACTCTGGTCATTGCATTGACACAGAGACACGCGTCCCTAATGGGGTTTTTAGACCCCAGACAAAGAAACGAATCACAGTCAAGTATACGATAAGAGTATATTCAGTCTTATGTGATTACTGCAATCACGAGAACGTGCAGTCAGCGAATCCCTTTTGTCAACTACGCCACTGACTGTGAGACACACACACAAGTGCACGAATTGAAATTGAAATTGAAGCATGTAACTGTAATTCGCTCGCACTCACCAAAATAAAGCGCGTCGCGAGCATAAATGAGCTGAGAACATTGTCAAATGAAGCATGATTGACTAGCAGTTACCATTCATGTAAATAGTTCAAAATGCAATTATTTCTTTGTTTTGTTTTAAAAAATTGCTAAGATCAATGAAAATTGTTAATAAGTTTGTGATTTTTTAACTTGTTTTAAGAACTAGTTAAGCATAACGAAATAAGAATGTAAAAAAATATAAATAGTTTTAGCAAAAGTAAATATTTAAAATTTTAGTTCTGGTAGTTCCATATAAAAAGAAAACAGTGAAGTAAAGAGAAGCAGAAGAATGTGATAAATACTTGATAAAAAACTTTCCGCCGACGGAAATTTCTATCCTACTCCCTTCGGAACTTTGTTATTCAAATTCTACGAACTGACAATGAATTCTTGGTATAAACCTAAAAGTATACTATAGAAAAGTTGAATATATTGCAAATATTTGGCCTATTTCGATATTTATTTTTATATTTTGTAGTTAAGCTACTTTCTTCACTGCACCTAATTATAGAGGGTATTTCAAAGTGAAACATTTTTTTCTCACTTCTCAATGTGTGCGTGTGTAAAATATATCTTTGCAGGCAGTTCAGTTCTTGCAGCACCTCCACCTCCAGTTGATGACTCTGAGATTGAGGTTCGTCCGCCGCATTGGACTCCGTGTAAAATGTAAAACGTTTTTCAGCTGCGTCGCAAATTACGAGTATTACCCGTTTCCGTTTTGGGCGGCAACAACGCAGCCCCGGACTTAAATAAAATCGTATATTGCCAAGCCAAAGCCATATAAATATGTATATTATATATGTACATCTAGTATATTTGTGTGTATAAATATCTATATATAAATTATACGCCTCTTTTCAATTAGATTTACGAGCATTGCGCGCTTGCGCTTTTGACCTGCAGTTTCTCAACTATTTTGTTAATAATACATGTAAATAATATATAACTGTAGATATGTGTATTTATTTGTATACGTATTATAATATAATATATGGTATATTACGTATACGCCAGCGTGTCAACAAACTTGTAATGTGGCACAAGTATGATTCAATAAACTCACGGAGGCTGTCAGACGTGTTGTCTGACTGTGTGTGTGTTGACCAGACACAATTGACAGGCAACTGGAATTGTTGCAGCGATCATCCAAGTAGAATAAACGAGTATCTACCATATTAGAAATGATGCTAATGAAGTTGACTATTGAAGCCAAACTCAAAGAAATTTATGTATTTAACGGTTACATGGCCTTTTCAACAGATTGCGCAATTGACTAGTGACTAAAAATGCAGTTAATTTTGCAATAATTCTTGTTACTAATTTCTCTTTTTAAGATATATCTTAGGTACTTAGTATGTATACTAAATGAGCGGCGCACACGCAAATTATAAATACTAAGCAGTCACACATTGTAAGGAAATGTCAAACACAAGCCTCTGTTCTCAGTGAGAGAGAGAGAGAGAGAGAGAAGAAGAGAGTTGACAGAGAGGCAGTTGACCGGCAAAGGTCACCCGCAAATATTGTATGATCTCTGAGTAACAGACTATCTGTAGATGTATCTAAATTCGTGACACTTAAGCCAAACAAACCAGATATAACTGCTGTCATTTAAGATAGGCAACATTTTTAGTTAATGCGACGGTCTAACTGTTTGACTGTCTGACGGACATAAATGTACCTCTCTCAACTTTAATTTGAAATACTTCCCTTCACTCTAGTATCTTAAATAAAATCTTAAGTTATACTCTTGCAGAAGGTATTAACACTTAGACGCGATATGTGTAACGTTTTAAGCTTAACACAGCGAGTATATCCGTTGGGTTATCAATATATCATGTGTCAACCTTTAGAATTAAAAATTGTTTTATTTCTTGAGATATCTCAACTTAACTGACAAGTTCAATGTTTCACCGTTTTATTGCTTGTATATTTCATATTATTTTATACATCTCCAACTAATTGTACAGAAATATTACAAAAATGAGTTAATTTGTTTTATTAAAACTTTTTAAAGAATTACGCCGAAATTGTTTGGAAATAGTTATATACTTTAAAAAACTTTTTTTTAAATTACGAGAAAAGTGTATACAATTTTTGACGTGCGGAAGATAACTTTTCTTTCTTGATTTTTTTTATTTCTATTTCCATTTCGATTGCAATTATAGATCACTTTGTTGGCCTTTTTTTTGCTTGAAACCCGTTTTGTGGCGTCTATAAATAGATGGCAAGCCAGCAAATGATTGGCCAACTGTTGGCTTGCTGTGTGCTGTGGCTAACTGATCCAAACATTCAATTCGTACTCACCATTTTGTATTGACAGTTACAGTTACTGCTGCTGCTGTGGATGTTGTTGATAAAACTCCGTTGGGCTCTGCAAACTGGGCCAAAATGTTTGCGAAACTTCTGGCCAGGCCGCTTATATAGCCCATTTTTTGCATTTGTGGGGGGGTGTTGGGGGAGTGTCACCACTTTTGGGTGGCTGTTGCGGTCTTCTTTTTGCATAATGCTGATTACAAAGCGCCCTCAAGACAACTGTATAAATTATAGATTGTAGTCGCATTCGCATTTGTATTCGTATTTGTATTTGTGTCTCTCTGTCATATGATTATGATTATGTGCTTGATTAGAATGCGCTCTTATCACTTGTTGCTGCTGTGTATTAATGTTTATGAGCGCAGCCACCGCAGGACCTATTCATCTATTTATCTATCTCGTACTCTCCAACTCGTATTCCAATGCAATGACCGACTGCCTGTCAATTTGACACCACAAAGGATGTCATTAGACAGACAGTTCGTTGGCGATGCCAAGGACGATTCATTATGCACATCGATATGCGATTATTGAAATGCTCAAAGGATCTGCCCGACATTGTAAGCCTTTCACTTTCAAAACAGCAGGTTATACTCTAGTACTGCCACTTTTTGGCCTCAAACAAGCCAAATAACTAGTGATAAGACCACTGAAAAGTCAAAAGCAGAGAATCAAATTTCGTTTACGGTAAACCATTTTTTTTTAAGTTTAAATATATTTAATAAAAAAATAGTTTATCTGAAGTAAATTTTTAATTTAAAGCAAAATTGAATACATACAGAAATTAACAAATAGTTTTGAAGAAATGTACCAAAACCAAAAAATATTAATTTCGGTTTCAGTTTTAATTCTAGTACTATGAAACGGTTAATTTCGGTAAGCGGTTTCGGTATTACTCCCTGGTCAAAAAAATTAAATAATTTGCGAAATCAGTTCACTCTTAAACTGACCCTAATCAAACAAAAAAAAAGCATAAGAAATCGAATAATTGTCTATAATAACTCTCAAGCCAGTTTACATCAGAACTGACCTCAAAAAAGCTAAATAATTTCCGTGTAAATTAATTATCCTTTAGAACTGTCACTTTTCGGCCACCCACATGCCAAATCACTAAAAAAATTAGACAGTAGTTTATACTCTAATACTGCGACTTTTCACCGCAATTAAGCCAAATTACTAGCGCCGTAAACAAGCCAAATGGCGTTAAGCCGCAGTTTATTTTCTAAAAATAAATATTTTTAGCCAAATCCAAACGTAACATGGAATTGGGTTTGGGAAAATATTTATGGATTTACTGTTTTATTTTAATTTTATAATTTAAAAAAACTTTTAAAACAGCTGAACACTTATTGAATTTATTATAAATTGTAATTACTTAATCTTTATTATATATACATTTATTGAATTTTTTCCATTTACACTAAAATTTGCTGAAGAGTTTAGTTTTGCCATGATGACCGTGACCATGCCCATGTCCGTGGCCGCCTCCCCATCCTCCTCCGCCACCACCTCCGCCACCTCCTCCACCACCCCAACCGCCACCACCACCACCTCCACCGCCGCTGCCACCTCCCACAACCACCGGCTTGACAACAACAATGGGCTTCACTACAACCGGCTTAATAAAGACAGGCTTCGGTTTGCTGAATTTCGATGACAAGGCGCTGAGAAGTTGTGTCGGCTTTTCGAGAAGTTCAGACTTCTTCTGCATGAAGAAGGCGTTTCCTTGGGCTTTGTTGAGAGTGGGCGTGGCCAGCACACAGGCTACGAGGGCCAGGAGCAGTAGACAACACCTGAGCAGATCCATGGCTTCTGTGGAAAGGTATGACGGATGCCGAGCTATTTATGGAGAATTGTTCACTGCAAACTATAATATCACAGTCTTCATTTGCATGCAATAAATGTCGTCCGATTTTCGCGCACTTATTCAAATTGAATTCATTTCATTTGATCGCTTGAAACTCCTCAGACAACATTTTTTGTTGTTGCTGAGAATTCCCCCAGTTGTAAGTTGAATTAATAATGATTATGAGACGTTGATTCTGCGCAACATTATTCATGGATCGTTGCCATTCAGACGGCGATTCTCTAGATTAAAATCAGACATGACGTCTTTAACTTGGCTTATCTATAAAATCCAACAGAGCACTTGACTCGCATTTCCAATCGATTGATTTAATTTCTGTTTGTTTCACTTAACATGTCTCATTCGAATCGCGGAAGTCAGGCGCAGTAAATATTCTACATACTTTCATGTAACTGAATGAATCACAAGCAATTAAATCAAGAATAACAATTATATATTTCAGAAATTTGTTTCGTGTGAAATTGAATTACAACTGCCGTTTTAGCAAATCAAAATAAAAACTTTTCAACGCTTTCCAATACTATTTGTGAGAACCTACAACACTGCTCAAGTATATGCCGCATTTCACCGTTAAATAAGTTTTATGTATGCAGGTATGTATGTTTACATATTTTTACGCTTATTATATTATTAATTTTACAGCTCATTGCATTCCATTAGTTCTTTGAATTTCTTTCGCTCCGTCTCTCGGAACTCCTTGCGCTGAGATGGCGTGCCGCCCACTAAACTTCTCAACAGTATGTTCTTCGAGCAATGTTCTTGTGGATCGTAGACTTTCGTTTCAGGTTCATCATTCCAGTTCTCCTGGCAATATATGTATTCCACACGACCAGCCATTTGATCCGGCGATCGGAATGTCTCTTTGTTTGTAAAGTGCATCAAATCCTTGAGATTAGGACATGTTAAAACATGTGTCTGTAAAGTGACAATTTAAGTTAATTTGTACAGTTGTTGGATTTTAAAACTTACGCTTAAAAACGACGCCTGCAACACGTGTGTAGAGTTGAACGGACATCTCACCATTCTGTTTCCCGGATGATTGGCGCTACATTTAACTAGGTGTGTTGCCAATCTGCAAGCCAAAACTACATGATGTTTATCATAAGGACACACAACAAAATTCTTATAATCCGGCTTTAATTTGTCATCAGCCAACGAATAAATTGAGCTGTTATCGGCGTCTCCTTTGCGTGACATTCTTCTTTGCGCTTTACGTAAGCTTAACGGGATCTGTTTGAAGTACACAAAAAACTCAAGTTCTATTTTTCACAAAATATGCAGACTAGGATTAGATGAGCCAATTAAGCAAAGAAAATAGACACACCGCGAAATGCTTGCTTTATTTTCGATAGCTATTTCCACTGTGACTAATTATTGATAATCGATATCAAGTAATAAATTGAAATATTACAATTTTTAGTTTAAAAAAAATTTACTGACAAATAAATGGGAATAGGGTTCTTAGCTGAGCTCTCGATTTGAACTGAGGACTGTATTGCTTCGTTCGTATCGTGTGTTTGGGGATGACAGCAAAGGCATTGCTAGCCCGACCCCACAACTTTTCATTGTTATTTTTAAATGATTTATTCAATATCGCGTAAAACTAGAAATAATCAAATTTTTCTATACAATCGAACTCGGAAAATTGCTAGAGCTAGCCAAAAATATATAAATTCATCATATCAATGTAATGAATTTAAAAATGAGCTGGTTCTAATTTTTCTTTCTTCTAGCCCTGCAACAAGCCTGCCAGCCCGTTTTTGGTTGATACAAGACTATTAAAGCAAGTTAGCAGCACTGTAACTATATTTGTTATTTAAAGAACACGCAAAAAAATAAATAAAACAATAGAAATGGACAAAAGCGTGATAGTAATTAACGATTCAGTTATAACTATTGACAGCGATGCGGATGTGGAAGATGGCGAAGTAAAAGAAACCGATATTGAGATTGTTAACATTACCGCCAAATCAACTCCGCCCACCTCGCCGAACGAAACCAACAGCCAGGTACAGCAGTCAACTGAAAAATTAGTTCTCACCTTTATTGACGTATAATATTTACTTGCAGATATTGGATGAGTGTGATAATCAAGTATTCGAGGTGAAATTTCGGCATAAGGATGACTACGAAAGATTGCAGGATCGTTTACTGCGCGTGTTTAACAAGACTTTTGCCGCAAACGAATTGGTTTTCGAAACAAATGAGACAAAGTCAAGCATTATCGCCTATACAAAGACTGAGACTCCGCTTCCAGATGATGATCTCTTCCTGATTGACACTGCTCCAACCAGCAAGCTAAACGCAGCCCAAGTGCCGTCATACAAGCGCGCCCACACCGACATCCTGGACGAGGAGACGCCAACCCGCAAGAAGCTGAAAGCCGATTCAGTTAACAAATGCTTTCGCCCCAAGGTGCAATCAGCCTGTTTCAATTGCGGTGGCACCGATCATTCCCTGCGAGAGTGTACACGACCCCGCAATCAGGCTAGGATACAGCGAGCACGGAAGAAAACCAGTCGAATGGAGCGTTATCATGTGGATGCGGAGCAGCGTTTTGCCCACATCCGACCGGGAAAGATCAGCAGCAAAACGCGACATGCCATGGGATTCAGTCGAGGCGAGTTGCCATTTATGTTCTATCGGATGCGCGTCTTGGGTTATCCGCCAGCTTGGCTAGAGGAGGCCAAGGTGCAGAGTTCGGGCATAACGCTCTTTAATGCAGATGTGAGTATGAAATAAAATATAGTATAAGTAAACTTTCATTAATTATTATTATTATAACAGGGCACAGAAGTCCAGGGACCGGAGGAGGAAGAAGGCGAATCCGATAGCTTCAAATATGATGTCAATAAAATTATTGATTTCCCTGGCTTCAATGCGCAACCAGGTCCCAAGTTCTACGATGTAAATATGGCATTTAATATCCAAAATGTGTGTGTACTTTATCTTAATCTTCTCTAGGACTTTCAACATCACAATGTGCCACACTTCCAAGACCATCAACTCAAGGCGAACTTTATCAAGTCACTGGGCGAGAACATCACCAAGGCTTATAAGCGCAAAAAGTTAATAGAGCTGCCAACGCCACATGATGTTACAATAGAAAGTACCACAAATTTCGTGGAGCATGATATGGAATTGGACGATGATGATGATGTGGAAGATGTTATGCAGCCACCTTTACCACAGGAGCCTTGTATACCTGCCCCCCCTCCGCCACCAGCGGAAGAGACACCACAACGCAGTCCATCACCAACTTTGGAGGATCTAAAAGAGCAACAGGCGCAATTATTACATCAACTTGAATCCAACACGTCGTTAAACACAAGCACTGTCGAGTTGAATGTGTCCACAGTCGATAAGGAAACGGAAACAGAAACTGAAACCCCCGCAATAGCTATAAAGCCTACCATCTTTAAGGCCTCCATTGAAGGCACACCCATCTTAAAGTTCTCCAAGTTTGACAAACTGCCAGTTGGCGAGAAATTCAAGGCGGGCGTCAGCGATGTCATCAATTTTGAGAACCTGCCCGATTCCACTGGCAAATATGAACAAATGAAAGGTTTGCTCAAGGATGTGCGACAGAAAATGGAGAATCTGCAAAATGCTGACGACTGAGATCAGAGATTAATCATGGTTTTTTAATTTGTAAATACATTTGTTCTTTTGAATTCAGCCAAAGTTTTATTCACCAATTCAATTTGATATTGCACATGAAAACCATGCTAAATATGTAATATGCTAATATACGATTATAAGTATATATAGTATGTAAAATGTTTGTATGTAGTACGTATTCAATAAGTTTGTACAAAATTTGATATTAATTAAAAGAGAGTTAGAGTTGCGTCAATTTGAACTTAACAACATACTACAACATTTTCATTTTAGCAATTGGATATTTGGAGTAATGTTTGTTTTTTTGATTTAATTGCGTTAGTTTATTCTGTACCTGTTTTATGCTCCCCATATGTAGACATTATTGAAACTTTTGTCGGGCAATGATTCGATATATACATACATATCTATGGATATAGGCAAGTTCATATGTATCTAAGTATGTTTTATATATAACCAAAAATGCAAATTGTTTAAGAACGAAATGAAGCTCTCAATTGATTGCCGGCGGTGGCTGCGGCGGTGGTGGGGATCCATCCTGATTGTTATCGCGACGAACTGGCTTATTGGTATTAGTAAACTGACGCCAAGTGCTGGGATTCACCATGTACATGAACATGGCCAAAAGCATGAAGACCATGGCTATGGTGAAGCTGCTCCCAGTGTCACCTCCAGCCTGTCCAGGCTGCGTTACACGACCGCTAACTAAAAAAATTAACAAACAGTTTAGTTTAGTTAGGGCAAAAAAAAATTTTTTAACGAATCCAAAAATATTTGAATGCAGAATGAATTAAGAGTCCAAGTCAAGATCAAAATGACATTCCGCTTGAAAATCGGTTCAGTTTTGATCAAGTTATGACAGTTTGCAGTTGGTCAGACTGAGAATTTAGCCACTTTACAAGTCCAAATTTTTGTTCAATTTTGAATGATTTTTTACAAAAAAATGAAAGGTCTCAGAATCAAGTTTAAAGTGTTGTTTTATACTAATAACGATATAAGGAGTTCATTAAAAGTGAAAACTTGAGATTTAAAATTTTGAATTTTCGAAATTTCAAAGGGGGGACCCTTAGCATCGAAATCGAATCTTGGTCGAAAATAATAAAATTTTCTAAATAAACAAAATTTGAATGCAAATTGAATTAAAATGCCAAATCAAGACCAAAATGACATTCCGCTTAAAAATCGGTTCAGTTTTGATCAAGTTATGACAGTTTGAAGTTGGTCAGACTTCGGGGTTAGTCACTTTACAAGTCCCAATTTTTGTTCATTTCCACATGATTTTTTACAAAAAACTGAAAGGTCCCAGAATCAAGTTTAAAGTGTTGTTTTATACTAATTACGATATAAGGAGTTCATTAAAAGTGAAAACTTGAGATTTAAAATTTTGAATTTTCGAAATTTCAAAGGGGGGACCCTTAGCATCGAAATCGAATCTTGGTCGAAAATAATAAAATTTTCTAAATAAACAAAATTTGAATGCAGATTGAATTAAAATGCCAAATCATGATCAAAATGACATTCCGCTTGAAAATCGGTTAAGTTTTGATCAAGTTATGACAGTTTGAAGTTGGTCAACTCTTTAACCGTGGTATAAACGTTTCGGTATTCGATTCTGGATTATTCTGATTATTCCCTGATCACTATACTTTACGCAAATCTTTTTCTTTGTCATAATAATAATTTAACATACTATTTTTTTTATATTTGGTATTTTGGTATATGAAATTGTGTATTTTTTTCGAGGCTGGAAAGGCCATAGTGTGAATGATGCACTGAAGATGGAATTTGTTGCTAAGTAAACGGTCGATAATAGATTGACATAGCAGAAACTTGTTATCATTCACAGTAACTTGTTATCACTTACCGTCAATGCACTCCGTGTCTGTGCAAGCATTCTGATTCTGCCGTATCTATAAAGATAGCTAGTTAGTGAAGCAACCTGGATAATTCGACTAATTTATAGCTTACGAAATTAATTAGCCTCTGCATGGCCAATTCATGGGACCAAATGCATTCGCATCCATCGAATTCGTCGCCCATTGTTTATGGTTTTATTTTCTTATGATTCCTTGAAGCTCGTCGCACAGACTGCAATTGCAAATAATAAGTAATGTTTTGTTTATATATTCAACAACAGTCTGCAACTGACGTGGCCTTTGTTGCAGGTGACAATTAATGATGAACTGACAACTGGAGCAACAACCGAACTGAAGAAGTGTGTATTTTCAAAGTGTAAATGAGTAAATGAGCTCAACTGAAACGAATCTAATTTTTTTTTTTTGTGTTTGTATTTTTCTGCTTTATTTATGGTTGTCGTTTTCTGCCAGCGAAATAAAAACACAGACAAAATGATTAGAAGCCCAGTGTATATAACTCTCCTCAATATATGTATACATACATAGGCATTTGAATGTGCTCCAACTATAAGTGCTGTATTTGTGCTTTTTAAAATATGTGATAAAGTCGGTACTTGGGATTTAATGAGAGAAAGAGCGAAAGCAAGAGCAAGAGAGGGAGAGCGGTTAGCTTACGCGGTTTACAATACAAATATTATAGCATACAGTTAGTCAAGATAGTGTTTTGACGTAAAATTAAATTTATTTCATTTTATTACTCTTAACTATGGTTATCAATCGTAAAATAATATATCATTTACTATTTTGTCAAATCACTTTTTTAAGTAACTGTATATTTATATATATATATATACATGTGTGTGTGCGGTTGAAAATGTCAAGCGATAGAACACGAAGCTCTAGTCGTTATAAAAGACCGACCTTGACAAACGCCTACAAATGATTACAAACATAAGAATTTCAAAAACTTAATTGCTATTGAATATAAACTTGTATGTGTGTACACATATTTGTTTGTTTATTTTTCCAACAAATGTAACATTTTTCCACTCAGATTTACAGCATAGTGGCGGTTTACTTTTGCAGCTCACTTTAATGGCTTGTAATTAATTAAAGGCGTAATTGCACTTAGATCTTTGCTATAAGTTGCCATATGTCGTCAATTATTTCAATTTATTATGCCAAGTTGACATATTGAAAACATGAAGTCACTTTCGCATTTGATTGTTTTGCTTTCTCGTATTTGTATTTGGGTCTCTTCCAATGGAAATTATACGGAGGTAAACAAAGTGCATTCGATTCGTTAATGTGCGTTCTCAAATAGTTAAAACTACACGAATTTCACTTAGTTTTATGGATATTATTTACATAATCAGTTTTCTTGTTCATTTACAATTGTTATTTGTGTTTAAAGCTATATGTTTATTATTTTAGATTACACTATTTATTTTCTTACCAATTGTTGGAATTGGAATGAGTGACTGGAACTCACATATGGTAGTGTTGACTAACGACCACATAAATAATGCACTTAAAAATGGCACTGCCAACACTGATTGATTTATGTGTATTTTTAATAACGTACTTTTAAATAATTATTTAAATATCATTCGATGACTTATTTCGAATGCGACTTAAGCCCAAACGACGAGTTTTATTTGTCGGCGCATAAATTGGAGATAAAGCCTCCTCACTTCGCCGCTTTCCCACACGCGCTGGAGTTTCTTGCGAGCATCTTCTTTCCCTGTTTCTACACTGTGCGTCTGCTTTAATGTTTTCCTTTCGATTTGGGACTGGCGTGCTGGTCGCAGCTGTCATTGGATTAAATCGCTGTCTATTTGGCGTATCGGCAGTATCTATATTTTCCGAATCCCTCTTCAATTTGCGACGCTTGTTTAAAGACAAGAGATTACGTCGCGTTATTATGGAACTCTTTGTAGCTTTGTCCAAAGGTGAACGCTCTGACAGTTGGGTAAGAGAATCTTGCAGCTCCGGCGTACATTTTGGTGTCTCAAATACAGAGCTGCTAATAGACTCAAACTTTCTCGGCTGTGGAGTGGCTGTCATCAAGCAATCCTTTCGTGTATCACATTCCTTTAGTTTTCCTACATTTTCCATATCGACATCAGCTAAAAGATTCTTGGTCGCTATTAGCATGTCTTCCGAGACTTGGATTGGTTTCTTAGACGCAGAACGAACGCAGGCTACAGTCTCTGAGATAGACTTGGATTGATTTTCAGCATTGGCTGGAGCTTCAATCGTGTCCAAATCTGCCAACAACATTGCCGCTTTTTTCCTCATCTCTTCCGTTAATTCTAATGGCTTATTTGAAGCAGTGCGAAACTGGAAGTCTTTAGGATGTGTAGAATTAAACCCCCTTATCTCTATTGTAGAGTTAGATGGATGGCATTCATTTGTTGACTCTTGAACTGTTTCCAAATCTGCCATTAGCATTGCAGCCTTTTTCCTCATCTCATCCGTTAGTTCTAAGGTCTTATTTGAAGCAGTGCGAAACTGGAAATCTTTAGGATGTGTAGAGTTAAATTCCCTAGTCTCTGATGTAGAGTTAGATGGATGGCATTCATTTGTTGACTCTTGAACTGTTTCCAAATCTGCCATTAACATTGCAGCCTTTTTCCTCATCTCATCCGTTAGTTCTAATGTCTTATTTGAAGCAGTGCGAAACTGGAAATCTTTAGGATGTGTAGAATTAAATCCCCTAGTCTCTGATGTAGAGTTAGATGGATGGCATTCATTTGTTGACTCTTGAACTGTTTCCAAATCTGTCATTAACATTGCAGCCTTTTTCCTCATCTCATCTGTTAGTTCTAAGGTCTTATTTGAAGCAGTGCGAAACAGAACTTCTTCAGGCTGCTTTCCTTTATCACTGGCTTCTCTTAGTGTCTGGGAGTAGATTGTTTCCACATCAGCCATTAACTTGGCAGCCTCTTTCTGCTTCTCCTCGGAGACGTCAATGATCTTGTTTGATGCTGTGCGGAATTCAACAGATTCTGCAATATCCATAGGCTGCCACTCGCTTAAAGGGATCACATCTAATTGACTACTGCAATCATTTGTTTCCGCTTTAGGAGAAATTTCCATTGGTTGCCATTCACTGAAGGGAATCTCATCTAGAAATTCTTCTTCTCTTTTCGTTATGTTGATTTCTATATCTGTCATATTTCTATTTGATGCTGTGTGGAATTCTGACTCTTTCTCCAACTGATTGCCACCATTGATAGCCTCCAAATCAGCCATCAACATTGCTGCCCTTTTCTGCATTTCCTCAGTTAATTTCACAGTCTTATTAGATGCAGTGCGAAATTCAATCTTGTCTGGCGCATTAGGCACTATAAATTCGGTACTGTTTCCTTTTGCTTGCTGTGGATAGCTTGCTTCCAGATCCGCCATTAGTTTAAGCGGTTCCTTTTGCTGCTCCTCGGAAATTTCGATGGTCTTGTTTGATGCAGTGCGAAACTGAACAGTATCTGGGATATCCATAGGTTGCCATTCACTTAATGGTATCTCTTCTAACTGATTACAGACGTTGCTTTCTAATTGTTGTTTTTCAGTTAAAGTTGGGATTTCCTTAGGCACATTACTTGCGGGTTTCGGCAAATCCATTGGTTGCCATTCACTGAATGGAATCCCATCAAAGAATTCGCTATCATTAGTCTCCTTAGACTCGACAGCTTCCTTAGCTGGTTTGGCATCAGCTAAATCTGCTTTTTTTGAAAAAGCTTCAGCGTTTATATCATCGGCAAACCAATCCAAACAATCGTCAAATAAATTACCATCTGCAATATAATAAGTAATTTATAAATCTAGCAAGTTTAAGGAGGAATATCTCACCTTTCCGATTGTTAGTTTTACAATGAGTTTCCATAGTTGGCAAGCGATTACTCCCACCAAATAAAGTGAGTTCCTTATTGACTGCAACTAGAATTTCAAAATCAGTATGATTATAAACTTAATTAGTTCTTATCAAATCAATTACCCTTAGTATCATTGCAGTCATCCAGCAACTTACATTGCTCCGTGTTGCCGATAAAGTATCCATTGTCCTTTAATATATCTGATGCATCCTGAGGATCTTCTACTAGCATGGCCTCTGTTTGTGCCCTGTCAGCTGGCAAATCAATGCTGCTATTTGCATTGTTTTGTGTAAAAAATGCACTCAAATTCAACAGGTTTTCACAAATTCTCTGTGAACTATTTGCATCAAATTCACAGTGGTTTCTGGTTGGCATTTCTGTTATGAAATCTTCTTGCACAGAGAGTCCCGAGGAACAGCTCATTCTTTCATCATCATCATCTGTGGTTAGATGCGTCGTGGGCTGCACTCGACAACGCCGTTGATAAGTACGCAACTTTTTGTTATAGAATCGAAACTGGGGCGAGACGTAATATACAGGCGGCTCATCCTTCTCGTAGCTAGGCGATGAGCAGAAATCCTTTAAGATCTCCAGCACAATGCTATTTTGAATGCTCTGCAACCTTTCGGGTGTCTCAGGATTCTCTTCAGCTTCGTGTTGGGGTGATAAATCCAGCTCAGCTTCCTCCAGTGGCAACTGTTGACTTTCCAGCATGAACTGCAGCGACATAAAGTTTTCTGAGGCAGGAACGGGAGGAGCTCGCTTCGGTTCCTGCTGAGCACGCTGGCAATCCAAGCGATCAGCTTCAAACCAACTGACTTGGTCATTTAATTGCAGTGTCTCCTTATCACATTCCAATTGCGTTCCAGTTGCAGACACTGAATTGGTGCTGACGTTGTCCAGCATTAAACTCGTTTCTCCTTTGCGCCAATGTCGAACGCGCATGGAGCTATGTGCTCTCACTGGTGTCGGACTTGAATCTATGCTGTCATCTTCATCTTCCATTTTTAAGCAGGTTAATTAATCCATAAACTTCATGTCTAGTGCTCCGGTTTGCCGCTTTGTTTATAATCGACAGTTATCGATAGACATCAGTGTGCTGTGTTGTATATTTCCAGTAGTAGAGTAGCAGTGCTGTTAACTTTTAAAATTAAAAACAGCTTTTTTTAGTAGGATAGAAAAAATGAAAAATATTTCAACAAAAACCCCGACAAAAGCTGATGTTTCTTTTCATGTTAGTTCGAATTATGGGTCTTGGCGTTTTCTAGATTATTTGACGGTCAAATACTTATTAATTTTAATAGTTTCCAATATCATCTCGAAGTTTATTATTAAAGGGTGGATCATCATGATTAATCAAATGTAAGTGTATGTGCTTTTGCTCGGAAAAAATGCGGAAAAAACAAAACAGTAAAAGTCGGCCAGAATTTTCGCTGTCCGCTTTAATTTGCTTCACTTCCAGTTTTGACGGAAAAAAGCTGCTCTGGCAGCACTGTATAGCAGTAGCATATTTTCCAACACTTTAACGGCATTATCGATAACATTTATTAGTTTGCTGATTCTTAGAGTAGTCAGAATTATATGCATCTTAAGATGGGGATAACTACCGCAGCGCTGCGATCCCAGCTAATGGGCTTGACCAACTTCATTGGCACACACAAGGACCAAGCGGACAAGTATCGTCAGCTGCTGAAGAGTGTGCTGTCAAACACCGGCCCCGAATTGATCGATACACTGAAGCTCTTTGTTGAGGCCATTGTCAACGAACATGTTAGCCTGGTCATAGCTCGCCAGATACTGAACGATGTGGGCGTCGAGCTGAGCAAACTGCCCGACGATATGTCCAAGCAGTTGTCCCACTTCACATTGGAGAAGGTGCATCCACGCGTCATTTCCTTTGAGGAGCAGGTGGCCGGCATACGATTCCATTTGGCCAACATCTACGAGCGCAATCAACAATGGCGAGATGCGGCCACAGTTCTGGTTGGCATTCCTCTGGAAACGGGTCAGAAGCAGTATTCCGTCGAGTGTAAACTAGGTACATACTTGAAAATAGCTCGACTTTATCTGGAGGACAATGATTCCGTGCAGGCCGAGTTGTTCATCAATCGTGCTTCGCTGCTGCAGGCGGAAACCAACTCTGAGGAATTACAGGTGAGATGATTAAACTAACCTTTAATGGAAAAATTTTTAAGTTATGTATCTCCTCTTGCAGGTTCTCTACAAAGTGTGCTACGCCCGCGTTCTGGATTATCGGCGTAAGTTCATTGAAGCTGCCCAACGTTACAACGAACTCTCCTACCGCAAAATAGTGGATCAAGGTGAGCGCATGACGGCGCTGAAGAAGGCGCTTATCTGCACGGTTTTAGCCTCAGCCGGACAGCAGCGTTCCCGCATGTTGGCCACACTCTTTAAGGATGAACGCTGCCAGCATTTACCAGCCTATGGCATATTGGAGAAGATGTATCTGGAGCGCATTATTCGTCGCTCCGAACTGCAGGAGTTCGAGGCTCTGTTAATGGATCATCAGAAGGCTGCCACACCCGATGGATCATCCATACTTGATCGCGCTGTCTTTGAGCACAACTTGTTGTCCGCCAGCAAATTGTATAATAATATTACATTCGAGGAGCTGGGTGCATTGCTGGACATACCCGCTGCAAAGGCAGAGAAGATTGCCTCACAAATGATAACCGAGGGACGCATGAACGGACACATTGATCAAATCTCGGGAATCGTGCACTTCGAGAATCGTGAACTGTTGCCCCAATGGGATCGTCAAATCCAATCACTCTGCTATCAAGTTAATTCCATTATTGAAAAGATTGGAGTCGCCGAGCCCGATTGGCTTGATAACCAGAACTAACCATCAATTCTTAAGCCCAATCTCTCATTATCTATATAATTTAATATAATCTTCTGTATATTGATAAATTGCATTCATAATGCAGTTTTTTCTACAGTTTTTTACATTTTATTAACTTGTGCTGAGTTTCATTTTGTAAATTTCATTTTGAATTTAAGAAATAAACGATGGTCCCATGGATCGTGCAACAAAACAAACAAATTTAGCTATATATAGTTGTGCTGAATGAAAAATTCTAGATAATTTATTTTTGATGGGGGTAGGGAAAAATTTATATTTCATTAAAAGCAGAAATAATAAAATAATGACGAGAGAAATGAAATTTATTAGTATTTCTAATATATTATGAAATTAACTCAAAAATAAGAATTATTTGTTAAGAAGAATATGCAAATAATTTTTATTTTAATCATTACGATCCCTGCAATAAAAACAAATCCAATATTAAATTTAAATATTGTATATATAAATTCAACTTGTTTTTATGAAACATGTAAATACATATTATTCACAATATTGTATGCGTATATAATCCAATTCACAAATAAATTTCTGTGTAGTATATAAACAATTTGAAGTCTTAGACAACTAACGGAAAGTTTATGCTTTTGTATACAATACAAATACAATGAAAGACAGTGTATATATATCTATATATATGAATATTTGTAGGACACGATTAGAGCGCGTTTTACTAAAACTAGAAAATTTTCCTGCCCATTCCAAGAACTGTGTCTGCTTTCCATTTGAAAGAAACTAAATTATTTTTAAAATATGTATATAGGCTAATTATATTTAAAAGAATTCAACTAAACAAAATGCAAAAATATGCTCCATTTGTAGTATATTACAAAAGCAAGGCTTTTAACAGTTTTGTCGAAAGCATCTCATTGATGCTTGATTTGATTAATCCACAGACCATAATCCGTTTATCCGATTGTTAGTCCAATTACTATGGAGACTCATACAATATATGTCTTAAAAGTTAGCGTAAAGTCATCCTTGGGTATTTGCCGAGGATTCCTCGTTCAGCTGCATTTGTGCAAGGGTGCGTACAACAACTCCCCGATTCACCGGCGTCAATCCTTGACAGAGACCGACGACAGCGTCCAGCGCCACATCCGGACAATCCTGCAATGAAAAAAATTAATTAACAAACATAATTTGATAATAATTGAATAAATTACCTCTAGCATTTTGGATATCGTTGAGATAATAGCATCCCGCTTCACAGAGTTTACATTTCTGGACACAATGGACTCAGTATTCGTTTGTTCCTGATACCAGGACACCATCTCCTCATTCTTGTCCCACAAATATGCCTAATAAGAGTAAAAACAAGTTAAATACAATTTTTAGTAATTTTTGGCATCATATTCTTACCTCAGTGGCGCCCTTGTCCTCCACCAGCCAACGTCGCAGCATCTGCTTGGCCTGGCCCACAGATAGATTATCCTGGGCACGCAGTATCTTCTTGATGTAGGCATCCTCGAGCAGCAGACGACGCAGGCGCCAGTAGAGCCAGCGACGTGACTCACGCCAGGGCACAATCTCACTGATGCATTCCTTTTCCAGCATGCGCTCGGGCGTGTCATGCAGATCGGCAAAGTGAACGGCGACCGTGTGATACACATGCATCAATATGGCGATGCGGGCCTTAATCTTCTCATCCAGCTGCGCTGCTCGCACCTTATCGCCAGCGGCCATAGCTTCATCATGCTCACGTTTCAGCTGCAAAGAGAGGATTTGAATAAATGGATTGTAATAATTTTAATTTTTTTCTTTTAATTTAAAATAAAAGTTGTGTGGTTTTTATTAAAAAGTTTTAAAATATCTCGTATTTCGTGATCTAAATGACAAATAATAAACAAAATTTAACTGTTATTAAAATTCCTAAAGTTACTTTAATTCTTATTATAAGAATTGAAAAAGAACGTAAAACCATAAGACCAAAATACAAATAAATTTGAAAAAGTTCGTAAAATGTATTTTAGTATTTTTGGTATGCTCAGTTCTTATGAATTTCAAAAAAAATATCTAAAGAAAAAGATATTCTAAGAATTTGAAACCAAAATAGATTTTAGAATATAAAATTTAATAATTTTTAAATTTTAATCAGAAATGGGAGTTAAAATTAATTTTTATGACACAGAAAAATTTCTCTTTTTGTTCTTCTAGAAAACTTACCCCAATTGTCGTCGCGTCCAGCCGATGGATTGTCTTGATGAGATCCTTCTCTTTGTACTTGATCTCGACAATGCCCTCGGGTTCGAGGACTCCGCCACGTGCCTCTGGATCGGCATAGGTTTCCATGTAACGGGGATTTATGAGGGAATCAAGCACAGCCCAGGCGCCACCACGTAGCTCCGCATTGGGTGGCAAATAGATGAGCACCGGTTTCTTGTACTCTCGCAATCCGTCGACAATGTAGGCGCCAAATTTGACGATCTGCTCGTACATGTCCTTCATGCCGCCAGAGAAGCCACGCCAGTTGGCAAACACAATCAATGGCAACTCCTCCCGTCCGAAATCTTTGATGGCCTGTGCCGTCTTGTACGATGAATCCGGATACCAGACTTGACCCGCCTGCTGCAACGTCTTGGCCTCCGAATCGAGATTGGCCGGATCCGCGGGCATTTCCACCTCCACGGTGCGTGTTTCCACGGCAATAACGCCAACGGGCACGCCTCCCAGACGAGCACGTCCCGTGACAACAGTTTTGGCCCAGGGCGCCATGATCTCGCTCCAAGAGTCGCGATCAAAGAAGCCGTTCTCCCAATCATTGGCATTCACGGGATTGACACGTCCAGCGAGCATCCAGCGTGGATCATATGGAGATTTGGTGGGCATAAAGTCAACAGGACGATCGACACGATCGCTGGGCAGGATTATGGGCAGATCGCAGCCAATATAGGCGGGAATGTACGATAACCAGTCGAGTATTGTGTAGACACCGTCCAAGTCAATGGCCTCAGTTTTGTGGGTGACGCCATTGTTGTACATGATCTGGACGCCGCCCAGCTGATTATTGGAGGCGTAAACCTTGCGACCCAGCAACTACAAGGATGAGGCATACAAAAATTAAATATTAGGATTAGGAAAAGACAGATATATTCAGTAGCTCACCTTATTCAAAGCGGCATAACCCGTGAGTATAATATGGGAATTATCAATCTGGATGACACGTTGTCCCAGACGCACAACGTAGGAACCAATGCCAATGGTGCGACAGGTGACCATGGCAATGGTGACAATCTCCTCGTAGGCCTGTGAGGTTTCACCAGCAATGAGGCCAGCATAACGTAGATTCTCCACACCCAAGCCATCATCCTTGCCAATTATATCCGTGATCTTGTAACGCTGCTCGCCCTCATCCTCAATCAGAATGGCACGCACCGAATTCAGATTGGCCACGTTGGCATAATCCTCAGTAGACAAATACAGATACTTGAAGCCCTTGTCTGGCTCCTCGGGATCCTCCCAGGCTATTCTAAACATGGCTTTCACCTCCTCAGCGAGTCCAATCCTTGCGCCACTGTTCACAGAGATGTAGATCTGAAAAAAAAAAGATTTTTCTTAGTATTTGTTTCTTAAATTGTACTTGCTAAAAACAAGTTTCCTAGTTTTGAAATTCATAGAAATATTTGTCAAAATACTTAAAGGGAGTAGAATATTCGACTTACTCTGGGTACTTTGAGCTGTCTGGCCAATTGTGATGCCTTGGCAAAGAGCACATCCTCCTTGATGCCAAAGGAACCAATTAGATAGGTCAAATCATTGGCAATCACAATGATCTCACGTCCAGCTGGATACTCCGGCGTGGCCAGCACAATGCGCCAGGCAACCATGCCGCACTGCAAACAGATTCAATAATAGGTTACACAATTGCTTGAGAGGAAGAGTCAAGGAATACTTACATTATTCTCGCCTGGAAGGCGCTGCATCTCAACCAGACTGTCACCCTCGAGCACCAGCTCCTTGCACTCCAACAGGATCTTGTCGGGAATGCGTATATCCACCGTGGGACGCGCCTTGGAGAACTCCTTCCAATGACGCTCCGTCATCTGGCGGAACATGTCGGGCACATCGTAGACATAGGTGGTGCCATTGGATTGCGCCTGGAAGCGCTTCTGCTGCAGGAAATCCTTGGTCATGTACGGCGTGGATATGGGATGACCATGTAGAGATCCCTGCTTCTCGCCATAGGCCTTGAATTTGATCTAGCAGGAGAAGGAGGAGCAGGTGATGAGTAAGGTAACTTAGAGAATCGAAACTAAATATCAACTTACAATGCCCGTTTCGGGTTCCGTTTGCTCCGTGTACATGGAGATGTCCAGGAAGTAACCCGAGTCGTTGGCAATGCAGAGACGCACCGCCTGTGTGGCTGACTGTGGCGACTGTCGGATGACCATCTTAAGCTCCGCTTGGAGCACACGCAGTTTCCACAAACGTGGACCATAACGCATGATCATCTTGGTGACGGATTCCTCGATCTTCGCCGGATCCATAATCACAGTGGGCACAAAGTTGAGGAAGATGTGATTGCAATCGGTGCGCTTGGCATGAGGATGCGAGAAGGCCACCTCCAGTTCATCCATGGCCTCGAGCAGCACACGTTCACCCTCGTTCTGCAGATACTCAAAGGATGCCTCCTTGGTGATCAGATCCGAGTGACGGATGATGGAACGTATAAAGAAACGATAGTCGGTGACCTCTTGACCCTTGGATACCTTGGCTCTGCCCAGATACAGATGCATCTTTTGATTCGCCGTGGGCAACGCCTCCAGATCATAGGTCTTCATGCGATTCAGCTCCAAGTGGAAGGCAGATGCCGGCTCCAGATGGCGATAGATGCGATCCTCCTCGAATTTATCTCGCGCCCGATACGTAAAGAATTTGGGGAATTGACGCTTCTTCAAGGCGGCAAACGTAATCCGACGGATGCGACGCTGGAAGAGCTCCTCGTTGTGCTCCCGGCAATAGTTGCCAAAGATCTGTGACATCTGGACATCATCCATTTCTCCCGTCTCCCGCACAGCGACACTAATGATGTGAATGGGTTCCGTGGATTTGGCCTCCTCCGCGGCATTGGCCCGGGTAATGGGATCCGACAATGAGACATTGATGGACGTACTGTGCCGGCCATCCGAGATGGAATCCGCAGCCTCGACAGCCTCCAAGACCTTGGCACTGACCAAAGCCGGCGACACGAAATCCTCCAGAAGATCGAGTATCTCATCCGAGTACATTTCAAAGTGCTCAAAGGAATCAAAGGCGGCAATGGCGCCAGTTCGCACAAAGGAACTGCCCAGAGACTCGGCCACCACATGATCCAATCCCTCCGGAGAGCTCATGCGGGAGAACAGACGATTGGGATGCGCCGTGGGGAGCAGGAATTGAAAGTGGACCAAAGGTAGACCGCCAGATAGCTCCAGATGCTGCAGACAGGTCAGCTCATAGGAGGTGTAGGCACGTCTCACATAGACCTCCAAGGCGGCATTGCAAACGGCGCGATTCGAGTGATAGAAGAAGTCATGAAGGATGTCAAAGATCGAGGTCTCCGACAGAATCAATCGCTGTAGATTCTCCGGATGGAAATCGTGACCATACATATCCACAGCCGAGAGGAAGATGGATTCCATTTGATTGTGTCGCAACTCATAAGCCGGCTGATGGGCGGCGATCAAGACCTGGCGAGATCTCAGTGCGACACGGGAATGCTCCGCCCGATTGAGGGAGGTCAGTTCACTCAGTGTGTTGGCCAGCTCATCGGTTAGTCCCGGCTCATTGGCCCACAGATGATCGATGAGCAGCGTGACCAAGAGATTCTTTTTGGCCACCTGCGAATGCGAGAATATTGTGTTGACCACGGTCAACATGTCATCCTTGTTGTGCTCTCGCACAAGTCCCACACACTTGTCGTAGTGTCCATGCTGGAACTGGGATTCCACATCGTAGTATTGACGCAGTAGCTCATGAACCGCCGCCTTCATCCTGCCACGGATGCCGTTCCTATAGCGCTGCACCAGCTGGACAATGCTCTGGGTGGTCAGGAAGAAGACATCGCGATCGGAACGCTTCTGCAACGTGGCCGCATGGCTATCGATCACACTGGCGATCTGCTGGGAGGGGAACTGGGCCAGCACACTGGTAATGTTGCGCTCATAGAGTGTCATCAGTTTGCGGATCTTCTTCTCCACGGACAGCGGGATTCTGCCCGAGATCGAGGCAATCACCTCCTGCAGCTCGAGCAGCGGCAGCGACGGATCTCTCAGACTCTGCATGAACTTCTCAATAATGTCACGTAAGCGTTGAGCATTAAATGGTTCCGGGAGACAATAGCCCGCCAAGGTGTTCTCCAGAATGCTCTTGTACGTGTTGTGCACACGGTTGAGCTTCTCCGGCACGGGTGCATTCTCCGGCTGCGGGAATTGACTCTTGCAAGGCTGAGCCTTGGTTACCAGCGACGGATCATCCAGTTCCAGGTGGCCAAGCAGTGAACCCGCATCCAGCACAGCTCCAGGACGACGCACATAGGTGACAGTACCGGCTTCCGTGGAAGTTAGTGTCATCACCATCTTCATGACCTCAATCTCGGCATAAGCCTGACCCCTGCCCACATGTGCACCATCCTCGACAATCATGTTGATGAGCTTGCCCGCCGAGGGACTACGCAACAACGAGGGATCATTCTCCTTCTCAAACACACAGGTCTGATTGCCAATGACAATGCGATAGCGATCCACCTCCTCCTTCATGTAGGTGGTGTACGAGGCGCCCTCCAGTGAGATGAGGAGTCCTCCGTCCGACAGACGATGCACCTCAATCTCCTTGAACGAATTGTTCATCAACAGAAAGTAGGAATTGTGTCCACTCTTTGCTGCCTGGACTTTGTACCTAATCCCGCCATTGATTAGCTCCACATCCACCACATTGGTCAAGGTATTGGCTGCCTGGATCTGTCCCTTCTCGAGTGAGGTCTGGAAACTGGAGAATGACTCGGTAATCTGACGGTCCGCAATGTGCAACGATCCACACATGACCCCGAGGAGTATATCCGGCTTCTCCGACTGCATACGCTCGGCAATTAGGGCATCCAACCAGGCGGTGTCAATGGTGTTGTCCAGAAATCGATTCGTCTCCAGCAATGTGATCAGATACTCGACCGTGGTACGGAAATCACCACGAATCGATAGCTCCTTGAGGGCAATCACCAGATTCTCTCGCGCCTGCTGACGATTCTCTCCCCAGGAGAAGCAATGTCCGAACTGCGAGTCGGCAAACTCATGTAATCCTCCAGAGGCCGCCACACTAAAGTAGCCCCAGACATTCTTGCTGGACCGGAAGTTGAGCTCCTGGACGGTGCCGGAGCTGGGTTTGAATCCCTCGTCGGGATTCTCCGAGGTGATGCGGGCGGCAATCACATGACCGGATGGGCGTGGCTTGTTCGGTGGATTCTCAAAGTCAATGACGGAAGAACCCCAAGGGGATTCGCCATATAACAGGCGGATATCCTTGAGGCGATACAGAGGGATTCCCATGCCAATCTGGAGCTGACAGGCGGGCAGATTGACATCGGCAACCATTTCCGTGCAAGGATGCTCCACCTGGAGACGTGGATTCAGCTCGAGAAAGAAGTAATTACCCTCCTGGTCATACAGATACTCCACAGTGCCGGCGCTCACATAGCCCACCATCTTGGCCAGACGCACTGCAGCCTTCTCCATGTCCTCAAAGACCTCGGGCTGTGCCACAATTGCGGGCGCCTCCTCAATGATCTTCTGATGACGCCGCTGGATTGAACAATCGCGTCCAAACAAACTGATGGCATTGCCATATTGATCCGCCAGCAGTTGCACCTCCAAGTGACGTGCTCCACTCGCCAGCTTCATCACAAAGATCGGGGAGCCGGGCACCTCGGCCTGCACCTGTCGGAAAAGCGCGGGAAACTCCTCCGCCGTGTCCACACGACGTATGCCCTTGCCACCGCCTCCCTCCGAGGCCTTGATCATCACAGGGAAACCTATCAGTGAATTTCAATTGTATTAATTTAATAATATATAAAGTTGCCAATTCTAATCCCTTACCAATCTTGCTGACCGCAGCTAATCCCTGTTCCACATTGTTGACACAACCGCGTCCAAAGAGTTCACTGGATATTTTTATCTTCTTGCCACTGTATTGCGCTTTCAGGTCTGAGCCAGACCAGGGCAATGTTGGTATCTCCGCCGTCTGGGCCACAATCGAGGAGGCCACCTTGTCACCCAATGCCCACATGGCACGCTCGGGAGGACCCAGAAACACGAGTCCCTCCTTGTGCAGCAGCTCCGGCAACTTTGGATTCTCCGAGGCATGACCCCAACCTGCCCAGACAGCCTAAAATAAATGATAGATAGTGAATAAAGGAAATTCAATAATATTCGATATATTTATTTTTAATGTAATTTTTTTTTGAAAGATTTTTCCTATAATAAATTAATATAATATGGTTCCATATACAATTATGCACTCGATATATTTTATATTTTTATCAATAAATTGTATATAGTGAGAAATAATGCGAACATGGTTAATATGGTGTTTGAATATGGTTAAAAATACTTGTTGAGGTAAGATTCTATAGACAACAGATACATCCAATACATTTGTAATATAAACTATCAGTTTTAAGAGTGGAGGGAAAAAAGTTGAGAATTATCGTAACTTGATTAGATTGTTTTCATGAAAGCTATATATGATATGATTATCAAATATATAATATAGTTAACAGATTTATACAAAGAAAAAGCTAAGCTGTATGTAATGTATGTAATATACAGTTGCTGTTGTCTGGCCTTGCCAGTATTTATATAGTCACTGTACTCGACCTCCCTTCCCGCATTTGGGAATGTATTTACAAGATCGTTGACTTATTAGCTCTTGAGATCAATTACGTACATTTTAAGCATTGTTTTCTAAGCATATTTTGAGATTTCTGAATCTTTGATCAATAGTTCTTAGCTAATTTTTTAATTATAATTTTATTACAAGGGATTGCACACATTAAGTTTAAAAACAATAAAAAGAGCAATTAGATATATTAATTTCGAAGGTTTCAAAGTCATATTAAAAGATAAGACCTTTGTAATAAGCTTGGCATACTTGGGAACTTGTTTTATAATAAAACCGATTTTCTATAAGTTACATAGAGAGAGAGGTAGAAGTGGAAGGGAAGGAAATGAGAGAAAATTATTGATTTTTGCTGGTCAAGCTCAAAAGTTCAATTGTTATAAAAAACCTTGGATTGTTGCACAGTGTAATAAGAGGCGATACACACACACACTCACAATCTCTCTCTCTCACAATACACACACATATAGAGTATTCTTATTGGAGAAGGAAATCGAACGATCTGTTTGGGCTTTCGAGTTTCGAGTATCGCGCGTGTAAATAGAAATCGTACGATGTGTGAAGATTGAAAATGGTGAAAAATACTTAAAAATAAAAAACAAATTAAGAAAAAACTTACCTGCACTTGAGTGCGAAGTGCGATATCGACAATGAGCTCAACATTGGCATAGTTGTTGTTGTTCGATCCACCGGGAACTGGAACATAGTGATCGGCCATTTTAATGTACTCGGCATTGGCCTTCAGATCCTCGGGCGTTACCATCACCACAAAACGAACGGCACGTTCGTTCTTGAACATCTCGTAGGACCAACGACGGATGGAACGCATGCACTTGACCGCCGCAATGCCATTGTTGGCAATGAGCACACGATTTATCACTCGGGTGCCTCCGAAGCGTTTCACGAACTCCTCCGTGGTGGCAATATGAAAATCCCGATATTGATCCCGCTCCTGTCCGAGCCCCGTGCCGCGAGACATGCTGGGTCTGCAAGTTATGATAATGGTTATAAAGTCAATAAAGTTGTGGGAGTATGCCATTTCTTAATCAACTAATTAACTAGCAGGTGTCATCACCTTCCACCCCATCACTGAGGTCATTTAACATGTGTGTTCTAAATACGCTTCTTCGTCTGGGTCAATGTTAGAAGAGCGAGCAAGCGAGCGAGAGAGATACAGGTAGTGGGGAACAGCTTATTTACAGTATGTCAAGAAATTGTTTTGACAAAGTAATAAAATGGTAAAGCCCAATTAATCTCATTATTAATTGATTTTTAAAGTTACTATAATAAAAATATTTGTAATGATATTTTCTTTTAAATCTTTTTCTCTGTCAAAAAATTTAGTTGACAAACTGTATTTGCTTTTTGGCAAAACCGGTTAAATTAAAAATTCAACTTTGGAGCTTTTACATTGTTTACTTTACGCTCTCATTCTGCTGCTCGCTCGCACTCTCACGCACACACACACACACAAACATACAGGAGAGAGCGCCAATAGAGGACGCTTTTTGCATTTGTAAGTCACACACACACACATGCACAGAAAGAGCGCCAATAGAGGACGCTCTTTGCATTTGTAAAACAATTATTTACTTGCTATAAAAATACTTATGCATAAGTTTATTAAACAAAAAAATTCTTTTGCGTTGATTTACTTTAATGTGCCGGCGGTTTGTACGCTGAGCAGCGACGACGCTGCCGATGACGCATTGTTAATCTCATTGCTGTCGACAATGCTGTTGTTGTTGTTGTAGTTGGTATCATCGTGATTACATTGATCAATGGCCACAATTTGGGGTATTGTAATTGGGCCATTGTCATTGGTATTGGCCATTCCAGATGATTGTTGGTCATCACCGGATTCAACAAGTACAAAACGTTTGCTGGCACGACGCTTTAGCATTTTGACCAATGCAATTAGGGCCAAGATCATTCACAAGTCCAAAGTTGAAGTTGTGTTTACTGTATAAACTACGACTTATCTTAGTGCTAACTAACTAATTCAAATGATTATGCAAGCGCATCGATTCAAAATACAACAAATAATCAATATAAACTTTGTTTGCTGGCTGTAACACGACTTTCACTGTTGTTTAATACAATGTAAAAGCGGATAAAAAAAACTAATAAAAACGTATGCCAGCCAGTCAGAAAAGCTAAAAATCACACGCGAGAAATGAATTCGGCAAGGAGCTTAACGCTTTAACGTCCGATAGCCACGGCAAATGCTTCAAAACTGGCAGCAACAACAGCGGCAGCAGCTTGAGACGACCATGGCATGATGATGTCGTTACTCATACAACACACTTGCTTGGGAGAATCAACTCGTCAGAGTGGCCGAGAGAGAAAGCACAGCGTGCCGTAAGAGAAGTTGACCTATGTTGACAGCGGCTTCATTTGTTGTTATGAATGAAAATAAACAAGAACTCAACAGTTCCCACAGTGCAGCCACCTGCCGTCTGTCAAAGGCAGCTTTTGCGCTCTGTGCGCTCTCGCACTTGCTCTCTTACAAGAGAGCGTAAGCTTTTTGATGATAAAAACTTTTGCCGCTATCCAAACGATACACACGTTGTTTTCGTATGTATGTTGCCATCTCTTTCGTTGAAACTCGCGCGATTTGTTTGACGTTGCGTCGGCAACAGTCATAACAATGACGTAGTTACAATACGTTACGGCAGTTAATTTACATTGTTATTGTTGTTGTTGGGAACTAACCTCAGACGCTTGCGCCGTTCCGCAATATCGCCGTTTTGACGAACATCGCTTTGCATTTTCTGCGGGAATTCATCGCCAGCTTCACCAGCTTCGATGGCCTCCTTTTCTTCGATTTCGTCGCCGACCTGTGATTTTTAATTACAGTTATTATTTGCATTTATTTCGGTTATAATCGATAGCTTACCAAAAAACTGGGACGTTCCCCATCTGTTTCCGTTTCCGCTGTTGCAGTTGTTGTTGCCTCCTGTTCGCTCATTTTGTTGTTGTATTTGATATCAATATTATTGTTGTTATTGTTGTTAATGTTGAAATTGCTCAAATCGGTTAAAACGTTATCCTTCAATTGCTCACAGAGACCATCAACTTCTGATGATTTAAGACTCTCACTTGAGAATTTCACTTTTTTGATGCACGACTTTGGATAACGCTGTTGTTGTTGTTGTTGAAGATCCGTGCTATTTTTGGTTGAATTTATCGCTGACGTCGATGTTGTTGCTGTAGCCGCAATAACACTGGAGTTGTCTAGACATTAAATAAAAGAAATAAACAAAAAAACAATTAATTAAAACAACATTAATGCAAACAAAAAAATAGTTTTGCTTACTAATAAAATTTTCCGACCCTTTTTAAGCCTAAGTAGTTAAATAAGTTAATAAACGTGTACGATTCTTACTGTTGATGATGTTATTGGTGTTGGTGTTGTTGTCGTTGTTGTTGTTGTTGTTAGTCGGGAATTCTCGGTTATGTCTTTTAAGGCCGCTTTCGCGACCAAAGAGCAAACTCAATAGGAATGCTATAATCGCCAGAATGATTAGCAATGCGAAAAGCATCAGCTACATCCAAATTAAAGCTAGAAATTCGCATTGATTTTAAGTTTGAGATAAATATTCATCAAGAGATTATTGCTCAATTATAGGGCAGCAGGGCAAGTTAGTTCAAATGGTTAGTTCCAGCTAGCATAACAAAATTTATTAGCCACGATTTTGTATGCCAAAGCAGAGACAAAACAAAATATATTTATAACTTAAATGCATAATTACCGATAAACTAGTTTCGAATATAATTTTCAAAAAGCGTTAAAGAAAATGAAACCTATTAATTTAGAATTTGTCTAAGCGAATCTTTAATACTCTACCGAATATTATAAATTAGTAATAAGTATTTTGCTTATCACTAATCACCTTGAAATAATACTGTACTGACCTTACATAAGAGCTATAAGCAATTGTTGTATAACAATCTCAACGATTTTAATATGGTATTTCAAAGCAAATATTATAGAATTGCAGCATTATTTTTCATTGGTTCATTGACGAAGAACACCCAATAAATCTAGATGAATATGTATGAAGACTTCAAAGTTTCATAATTAACATTTTACAACGATTAAAGTATTACCCTTTTTCTACTTTAAAAAACATTATTTGTATTGTAATAAATTTGCATTTATGTATGAAAACGGTTTTTTAATTTATTCTTTGACTTATACACACAAAATAACGAAATTTAGGAAAATTTATATATTTTTTTGTAAAAGATCTAAATCTAATTGTAACAAAATTTGGCAAATATATACATCAGTTACATCATTTTAAAATCAAGTAATCTTACTGATTTAATGGAGAAAAAAAATTTGAAACTTACACGAAGTCTGGTTAATAAAATAAAAAACAAATTATAAACTTTATGAAGCCCTTTTCCTACTATGAAAGAGTATATAAAATGAAGTTTTGGGCCGGAACAAAGGGTACAAAGTACTGCGCATTTAAATTTATATCAAAAACGGAGGAAAAAAGACTTGAATAATACTACGGCAGGTAGCTTTGTGGTCATGCAAATGAGCTTTGCATATAGGAAGAGGTCAACGATTTAACCATTACAATATGTAAGTGTGCCATGGTGTGAGTTTTCAAAGACACAAAACCCATAAACATACAAATATATCAATATATAGATATGTATGTGTATTGTTACTCGTGTTATTATGCAATCTAATGCGATATCTAGAGTAAATATCATTAGGGAATTGAATTACTATTTATACGCAATTAATAAGAAAATGTTACTTCTTGAGCTGACTATAAGAAATGCACAAAAAAGATTTAATAATTGTAATTTGTAAGTGTTGTTTTTATTTTTTTAATTAAAATATTATTATGTTTACCACGTTTGCTTTCGTTTATTTGGCAATTAATTGCATTTAGTTTTTCAACTTATGTTTAAAGCGCGCGCCACGCAACGAGAAGCAACAAGTTTTGCGCACGATTGCTACTAGATTGACCGACGATTGGAATGCGACTGGTCAACAGAGGCGATTCCACAAAGCGTAGCACACTATCGCTGCCACTGTCGCTGCTTCTGCCCAATGGGCTGGAGTCGACGTCGCTGTCACTATCAATGATCAACTGCTTATGCTTGCCCAAAATGTCTGCGCCGACAGCAGCAGCAGCAGCAGGTGTTTGTATGCGTGTGTATCTGTGAGCTTATGCTTAGGTTGTTGTGCTCGTATGTTAATTGCTCAGAGGGCTTTGCAGGTCGAGGCAGCTGCTGGGCCCGTAACATATTGCTGACTGCACACAAAAACAACAAAAAAAAGCTGCAAGCAACAGCGATTTATTTATTTATTTACAGTTTTACTCTTTACTGTTTGATTTTAAACATTTTTAACCATTTTATTGTTATGCTTTCATATGTTTTATTTGTGGCTTGGCGCGTAAGCTTCGATAACATTTGAGCAATCGATAACATGTTGCTCTCACTTCGCTCTCAATCTGTCACTCACAAACACACACATACACATTTGCTGCACTGCTTTCAATGTCAAGGCTGTTGTTGTTGTTGTTGCGTAACTTTAAGTTAATCTTCATTGCTTGACATTGATGATGCACTCGCTGGACACGAAAGCAATCAAGGAAACTGCGACAACTACAACAATTACAACAATAGTAATAATAACAACAACAACAACAATACCAAATTGCACTAAAGGCTGCACGTCAGCAACAGAAATCTGACTGCAAATGACTTGAACGAGCAAAAACAAAAATTGATTATCTTGTGATTGAGATTCGCATGTGTGCGTGTGTGTGTAATCAAATTAAAAACAAATGCTGCCCACGAACGGAACACGCGAATATACATATATATGCATATACATTGCTATGGCATCAATTCAATTTTGTTTTAAAGTCACCAGAGGTTTTTTAAAAGTCATAAAAGTCTTTCAGACTTTCCAGCTGATAAGGCATAAACATCTTTCGATTTCTTGTTAGCAAGCAAGCACAATTTATTTAGAAATAGCCGGCTATGATTAATACTTTTTTTTTGTTTATTAATATGTTGTTATTTTCGGTAAATGGTAACCACAAAATACGGCATTACCAATTAGCCTTCGAGTACTACAATTCTTATCAGTGTCTACGGAAACTTTTCAGCTGCTTGTACAAATCATTCACGTTTGGCGCGTGGCCATCTTCTGGATTATCACTTGAGACGAGTGTGCCTAATCTCTTATCAGCAGTGTTGCCAGCTCAGCTAATTTCCCGCCAGATATTGAAATCTTCCGAATGCCGATCGCGGCAAAAATGGCAGCTGGTGGTAGTTGTAGCTATTTTTTTAATTTAAATAGTTACTAGATTATTATTGTAGACCTATTGCAACCTAAAATTAATCTGGTATTTACTAACTATTTTTTAATGTTGATAGCCTTTTTAGGCCATAAAGATGTGACAGCACTGCTTATCAGCGTGGAAGCTTATACGCTGCAGGCTAAAACCAAGCGTTCTAGGCTCCGTCTTGAATTACAGATACACTAATACACTTGCATATATAAATTAACTATTAAGTAATTGAAGCCGGCTCATTGTGACTGCTTTTCAGAGAATTATACTGAAACCACCCACAACAATTCAACCGAAACACACACACCAACAGCACCATACAAGAGCATTACATGTACATGCACACACGCATACACACACAGAGTCTCATGCGGACATCGCGCGATATGCGAGTCCAATAGAAATCAAGGTCAGCCCAAGCGGTGAGAGAAAGAGAGCGCGCACAGAGAGGCCAAGAGAGTAAACATATTGAACGAATTATGCTGCTCAAGTGTAAAATGAATTAAATTAACAACAAATTAATGTACACACACACTAATTTATCGCTATTTGAATGCTGATTTATGCAAGTTGTTCGGAGTGTGCTTCAGTTGAGGTGAATAACCCGTGCTTTGCCCCTAGTTTAGGCATTTACAAATGTGCATATTTATTTATGAAAAGTCACTAATCGCACATTAATTGTTTACTTGGTGCTTAGATTAACACCTGGACTGTCCATTGACTTACTTTTCTCCATTGTATTGCGCTTTGCACGTCTCTTTTTGTTAGCAATTCTGTTTTCTATAACTGTTTTTATCCGGCCACTAAAATATAGTTGTCCAATTGGGTTGTGGTTGTTGTGGGTGGGTTTCTCTTCGGTTTGTTTTTCTTTTTCCAGCACGTTCTTGGCTCAATTCACTAGACACATTGCGCACTGCACATTTTTAGCTTTTAATGTGTGTGACAGTTATGTTAATGCACATATTTTGCAATTGTTTATAACTTTATCAGTGGTTTTATACGCGTAAATATGAATCCGATTCTCTTCAGGCAGCGACCGATAACGATTGCAGATAATTTGCGTTGTCAATAGCGGCAACAAGTGTTGTAAAACGAAAATAAGGGCTGCCAACTTGGTTTGCTGACAACGAGTTGGCTGCGCCTCCAGTCGACAACAACATTTGGCAACATTTGCTGCAAAAAGCCGCGTTTTTTGTTGTTCGCTACAATAAATAAAAGAAAATAAACATGTTTGATGTAGAGCCAATCATTGCCGACCACAAAGATGTTATACACGACGTAGTGTTTGATTATTACGGTCGCCGCATGGCAACCTGCTCCAGCGATCAGACTGTAAAGGTAAATACAATTTTAAATCGCCTGCTGAGTTGCAGTAGAAATAAATTTGTCAAACATTTAAGATATGGGACGAGGACGAGCAGGGCAAATGGTCTGTAACGAGCAGCTGGAAAGCGCACTCGGGCTCCATATGGCGTGTCTCGTGGGCAAATCCCGAGTTTGGCCAGGTCATTGCCACCTGCTCCTTCGATCGCACTGCATCCGTTTGGGAGGAAGTCATGGGCGAAAAGGTGTCCACAACAAATGCACCGACACGACGCTGGGTGAGACGCACAACGCTCGTTGATTCACGCACCAGCGTCACAGATGTGGAATTCGCACCCAAATATCTGGGCCTGCTCTTGGCCACCGCCTCTGCGGATGGCATTATACGCATCTACGAAGCGCCGGACATCATGAACTTATCCCAGTGGCCAGTGCAGCATGAGATTGCCAATAAATTGTCACTCAGCTGCCTGTCATGGAATACATCTACCTATATGGTGACACAGCTGCTTGCCGTGAGTTTATAACAAATGAATTAATTAATATACATTCTATTAATTGCTAATTTTATTGCTTTGCAGGCCGGCAGCGATGAATCAGCCACGCCCACGGGCAAAGTGTTTCTCTTTGACTACAGCGAAAATGCCCGAAAGTGCGTCAAAATTGAGACTGTCAATGATATAACCGATCCGGTGACCGATGTTGCCTTTGCACCAAATGCCGGACGCACCTTCCACATGCTCGCCGTGGCTAGCAAGGATCTCTATATTGTCAACATACGTGGCGTGACGTAAGATTAAATATATTATGCAATTAAAGATCTTAATAAATTATCAACATGATCTTGCAGAGATGCGACGGGCAAATCGAAATTGGAGATGCAAACGCTCAAGTTCAGCGAGCACAACTGTCCCGTTTGGCGCGTCTGCTGGAACATGCTGGCCACCATGCTCATCTCCACCGGCGACGATGGCTGTGTGAGGATTTGGCGTATGAACTACACAAGACAATGGAAATGCGCTGCCGTGTTAAAGGCCGAGGGAAGTGGACCAACATATGAACCCAATCCGACTACTCCAACGCTAGCGACTACAGCCTCGGCCACTGCCAAGTTCTACAAGAAGGGCACCATTGGCAACCAGGTGCCTTGGCATTAACCCTCGCAACTGTGTGTGTGTTGAATTTTGTTGAACGTATAAATAAATTAAAATTATAAGCTAAAGATAATAATGTATCTATTGGGTTGCTCTTACGCCTTGTGCAGCTGCATCGTGTGCACATCTTGATAACTCCCTGACCCAGCCTCAACCTTGTCGCCAGATTCGTGGCCCACATTTGTATTGACGCGCGCAAAGTAACTTCACATCTTTATTAAACTTGCCACACGTTGCAAGTTGCATTACATCACAGTGGGACTTTATTTTTAGGCAGTTGAAATCCACGCGTGTCGTTTAATGAACAATTATAATAAAATGTGTGCCGACCGTCAAGTGAAATAACATTAATGAATTAAAATTTAAACAAAAACTCTAAAAAATAATCAAAACAATTTTCGTGCTCGTTCACAGCGATAACCAAACAAAAGTTATCGAATTTTCTCGCCGCACAGTGGGCCATTTCGATGATCTAGCGTAACAGAAATAATAACCTAAAAAATAAGTACAGATTTGGTTAATGTGAACTAATTAATTTCTTATAATACACATTACACATCTTCTTGTAATTGCAGCTGGTGCTACATATGTTGTATTTGTAGGCCCGCAGCAATACAAGCTGATAAGATTCAATAACCTCACACCAGAAATCGACAGCTCAATTTAAATTTTTAACTTAATCTTCGTTACATTTGGGTATTTCGCCCACTGTGCGTTCGTCTTCAAGTTATTAATGGATGTGTGTGCTTTCTAAATCAGCTGATTATCGAATTCAAGTCAACATTTGTGTTGCAGTATGTGTGTGTTTATATGTGCTCTCAGTTGAGAAAAAAAGCCGCAATCTCCGCGTATTGAAAATAATTTTGAATATTTTAAAGTACAATTTGCACACTTGGTATTTTTGCGCGGAAACTTATAATTTATTTTAATTAGTTCTTTTTCTTCTTCTGATTACCTTTCATTATTAAACAATATGTTTACAATACAACAAACCTAACTAATTTTAAATTCAACATAATAAAGCAATTTTTTAGTACTAAAAGAGTTACAGTTATTTTTAAAATAAAATTGTGTAATGTTTTTTGACTATTTATTTGTGTAATTTGATGTTTTTAAGTGTCAATCTTGTTTCGGGGATAAAACCTTTCAGAAACCCTGTGGAAAAATATTTTACTAGAGTACATTAATATCGATTAGAGAAATGCACAAAAAGTCAACGATGCGTTTAAGTCATGCACCATATAAAACGACAGAAAAAGGTCATAAAACTTTGGATCACATATGCATATTCCAGAATTTGGGCAGCTGCTGGTCTCAATATTGCCATAAATAGACGATGCAAATGTTAGCAAACAAGTGCCAAAATCGATTATGGAAATTTCTGCCAGGTTTAACACGAAAATCCATTCAAAAAATCACATAATATTCCACTTAATTGAATCGAATAAAACCGCAATAAAAATAAACCATTCAGGCAGGTCCAACTCCATATGTGAATTCCACCCTTTCCACAGTTCCATTTGCTGTTGTTGTTAGTCCGAATGTAATCCAAGAAATGAAACCAATTTCTGGTGCTGCTTGTGTTTTTGTACGTAAATCTCCTCAATGAAGAAAACCACCCTATAGAGAGTATACATATGATATGAGAACGGTTCTATCCCGTAGCCGAATGATTGTCTCTAATTGGAAGTTTTGACGTGTATATTACGTGATGGTGTTGACGATGATCTCTGGGACACCCCTCAGTGAACACAATTGAATATAGGACTTTTTAATAAATTTGGGGTGGTCTTTTCATTTGGCTTGCGTGGGAAGTCAAAGCACAAAAGTCTCTCACATCTATCGTAGTGCTCTTTTCAGCCCTGGTAACGCCGTAAATATTGAAAACATTTATATTTAACCGGCAAAGTTAAATTAATGCGCAAAAGATTGTTTCATTTCAATGCGAAGGATAATATTGAAATGGTATAGGGCTTCTCATTTAGGGGTTGTTATAATCGCAGCTCGTATGTTGATACGGAAACGCTTATTACACATATTTGAGAAACAATTCGTTACTTGAATTCCTTTGGCATTTGTCATTTATTTACATTGATTAAATTTAATTTTTAATATTTACATTTAAGATTGTCATAGTTTAACATAGATGATTTTATTTTTAATAATTACATTAAAAATTCTTTATATTATAATTTTATTTAAATGGCATACTAATAGGTTATCTGGTGTTTTGTTGAGTTTCAGGTAATGTTTTCTTCTTCCTTTTTTTTTTACATAATTCAGTTGGAAAATACAAATTTGTCGTTTTGTACTTATTACTTAGGGGTTGGGTGTGGAGGTTTGTTACCCTTTGCATCTTGTAGCCTGTTCCTAATTATGTTCAGAAAATGCAGCAACCGTCGGCTTAACTAATTTGGGTTTTTTGTTTTTAGTTAACGCATTGTCGATAATCGTAACCCCAAAACAAAATAAGGGTTTAAACGGTTGACCAATGGTCAGTGATCGGTGGTCCGTGGTCACTGGTGGTCAGCGGTAGCTTTGGGTCGCGCACAGTGGCCACAGCTTATTAGTCGCGATTATGTGTTCCAGTTCAACGAATCTGAAACAAATGATTTGCATATATACTCGCATTTAAACAGATTAAAACTAATGCTGTAAACATGAGTTTTTCTTTAAAACACCATTGTTAGTATGAATCTGAAATTCATTTCTCAGCCATAAAGAGATTTTGGTTTTGACAATCAAGGAAAATAATGGAAAAAATTTACAGTAATAGAAAAAATTCAATTTTTCAATTATAATGCAGAATCAAACTATACGCCAAAAAATTATAAAACGGACATTCCGCATTGAAATCGGTTAAGATTTTAGAAAGTTATTATTATACTCGTTTCTTGACGATTACAAGGGCATATTGAATTCATTAAAATTCAAAACTTTATCAAAACTCAAGCGAAGGTCATTTTGTACATCTAGAAAATTTCATTTTGTTCAACCATCCACTTTTTTCTAAAACTTCACTCATATTTTCATCAAAACTCTACCGATCTTCGTGTGGAATACCATTTTATTCATGATTTGGCCTCCAAATTGGTTCTGCATTTAAATTTCCTTCAGATAAAAAAATTATTTTTTTTTCGAGTATCATCCAACCATTAGCCATAATTTTAATAAAAACCCCTTAATCTTATTCTCGATAACTTTGAAGTCTCATAACTTTATTAAATCTCAACTGATTTTCGTGTGGAATACCATTTTATTCATGATTTGGCCTCCAAATTGGTTCTGCATTTAAATTTCCTTCAGATAGAAAAAATATTTTTTTTCGAGTATCAGTATTAGCCATTTCTTCGAAAAACTTTGAAGTCTCATAACTTTTTTAAAACTCAACCGATTTTCGTGTAGAATACCATTTTGTTCATGATTTGGCCTCAAAATGGATTCTGCATTTAGAGGCCATATAATGACAAAATTGACATGCCGCAAGGAAATCGTTAAAGATTTAACGACTTAATTTTTTCATTATAAAAATTCGCTTTATTTACAAAAATACATATAAAATATCAAAGATGTTTCATTTTAAGAAAAGTTTAGTAAAAGTTTGACTTATAGTATAAACTTAAGCTAGACACAATTTAGAAATCTGGGCCAAAAAATAACTGACCCGATTCACAAATCTTAAGACTATCACAAATGGTCGGCTTTGATCCTTGACTAGAACTGGGTTGAACTTCACTTGATGCTGTTGTTGCTGAACTGTTTGGATATCAGGTAGTATCTGGATACCCTTTAGTAGGCCATTTCAGCACCCCAGGGTCGGTAGGGCTTGGCGCCATTCGCTGTGGCATATTGTAGAGCACTGGCGTTATTATAATCCTGGCTGCCGCTAACGGGATACGGATGAGGTGCTGTGCTGTAGCTGAGACTCTCGGCGGTGATTGCAGGTACCTCGTTGACTCGATGGCTGTTGGTCAGATCAATGTAGGTGGGAATCTGTTGGGATTGTTGAGGTTGTTCTGCATGTACGTTGTGCTCTTGTGTGTAGTGTTGTTGTTGTTGTTGCTGTTGTTGTGTTGCCTGTTGTTGTTGCGGTTGTTGTGGAGGTTGTTGTTGATGTTGTTGTTGTTGCTGCTGTTGTTGTTGTTGTTGCTGCTGCTGTTGAGTTGTTGCCTCAGCACGTGGCTCGAGCGGACCTATGACACTTGGTATAGCTTCACTAGCGCCAGCTGCACTTGTTGCCGTCGACACGCTGGAGCGACTGACATGATGAGGTGAGGCATTCATATATGCACTGCTGCTGCTGGCCACATAGGAGCTGGCACTACCGGCGGGGGCGTAGCCCTGATAGGGCGTGGCCGCACAATTGGGCTGATAGCCGCCGCTAACTGAGATCTCACGCTGCTGCGAAAAGTATTGAAGATGTGACATCAACCTCAGTCGCAATGGATCTTGAATATCCATGCCCTCGATCGTGACGAGGTAGCGTGCAACCTCTGCAGCGCATTCCCTGAAGCCAATAATATGATAATCCATGGCAACGCGTTGCGGATCATAGTTCAACGAGTCCAGGGCTGCAATAAGACAAATTGTGGAAAAGGCAAAAGTCAATAACAATTCAAATAGCACTAAAAAATACACGTAGTTCCCACGCGTTCAACCGATAAAATAAATAAAAAAAAAGAAAAACTACCCCCTGTCCCATCACAGCTATCAATATGGAAAGGGCCAGTGTGGGATGGGTGGTGCCTCGAGTCGCCTTGTTGTAAAAAGCGGGTGGTGGTGGGTTAATGCTTAATGGTGGTAAATTATCGCTTGCAACTTGCAACAAAGCCGAGGCAACAGCAACAGCGTGGGAAGTGCCGAGATTCGAAATTCTCTCGAGCGAGGATTTTCCCCTAATTTTATCAATTGTGGTTGTGCATTTTCCCAGCCCTTGAGCCAACAGGTTAAACATTGTTTATCCAGCTTTATTGTAATGTGACACATATTTTGTGCAAATTAATCTAGGATCATTTTCCCAAGGGACTCAGAGAAGGACCATTGAGTGGCCAAAAAGAACTAGAAAAACTATTTGTTATGTTCGCAACTTGTTTCTCATTCAAAAATATGTTTTTATTACAGAAATAAAAACAATTATCTTGAATATAACAAAACTAACAATAATAATAGTTTAAATTTGACAAAGAATCAGCAATATTTGTCGGAATAATATAAACATTTTTCTTGAAAGTCTTTTGTTCTTAACTACGCTTTAAAACAATAATTTTTGAATTTATTAATTAGGAAGGTCGCAATTAGCAAATCGCAATTTTTCGTACGTACATAGGAAGATTAATTAACGAATCCCTTATCCCAAAAGATAAAATCTGAGTTAGTTTTTAGTATCTGCTAAATATTTTCAAAACGGTCTGATAGTCTATTGTTTTTATATTCACTCATAATATTATCAATATTTTCCATATTTTGTGAATAAATATGAAGAAGAATTGAAGGAATAAAATATGTCCTTTGGTTTTGAAAATTTAATTCCAATAAATTATGTAAGGAATGTATTTCAAAAAGTACGAATATTATAGGTTGTTAAGAATGTTGTCTGTCTTAAAGTCGTTATATCTTTTAAATCAATTTAATATTGATAATATTAAATCGTAAATTGATAAACTAAATTGCAAAGTAACTTACTTTTTGACTGTAGACTCTTCAGATGCTCGACTGTCAGTTGCAGGATCTCGGCCTTTTCCAGCTTGGCAGATCCTTGCTTCTCATAAGCCGATGGAACTAGACGCTTCAGTTCCGTCAGCGAAGAATTGATGCGATCGCGACGCTTCTTCTCGATGACGCCACGACGCTTCTTGCGACTCATCAGTTGACAGCTGCCCGGTTCACTTGGCGAGATTCTAAAGAAGAAGTATTCAATTTAATAAATAGATTCCCATTTTGAGCAGATTAAGTATACGCACTGTTCCTTGGAGGATTCCTCAGAGTAGAGCTCATCACAATCGCTCTCGGAGAGCGCACGCTTCAGACTGTTGTGCGAATGATGGCTCTGGTGGCTCTGATGACTCTGATGACTCTGATGGCTGTGACTTTGCGGCGGCGGCACCCAATGACCTTGCGGCGTTGCCGGCATCGCTGCCGCGGCGGCAGCGCCATAACCCCAATGATGCAATGGCGGCGCATGTTGCACGTGCATGTTGTGCTCCATTTTATTGTTGATTCTTTTAATAGGCACTGATTTTTATTTAATTTATATTTTATTTGTTATTTTTATTAATATTCTTTTTATTTTGTTTTATATAACTTGTATTATTATATTTAAATTTTTCTTTAACTTTAATATTTTTATATTTATTTTTAAATTCGAAGATTGAGTTGGCAGTTAATTAAAGTAAATTTCACTTTATATTTTTAAAACTTAAATTTTCTTGAAGTTATTAAATATTTAATTTTATTTTGAGTCTTGAAATAAATATTTAATATTGAGTTTGTAGTTTATTATTAGTTGATTTCACTTTGTTTGCAATTGCAAATTATGTTTGTCGATTCTTGTTGTTATCGTTGTCTCTTTGCTTTTGCTCTTGCTGTTATCACTACTGAACTTGCCACAAAATGTTGAACTTGCTACGCTGCGATCTGGAGCACGTGACTTATCGTGTGCGCGAACGACGTTCGACTGATTTCGAAGCACACGACTAGCGGACGTTCTGGCCGCCGTTTGTCCAACCTCTCAACCCCTTTTTGTTGCCACAGGCAGCGGCAGCGGTGGCAGCGACAACGGTCCAATAAGATGCAGCAGCAACCACCCCCTTTTCAGGGCAAACGCGTGCCACAACGACGCTACGCCTAGCTGGGGGTAGCAAACACTCCGTGCCACAAACTGAGCTGATCATTGCCTCGCAGAGAGACCAACAAATGAGCAAGAAGAGAACAACTTGCCACATTGGAGTGCGACAAGGAGGCAAGTCGGTTAGTTGCTCACACTCGCACTTGCAACACATTGCTGCAATGCAAATGAATTACCTCAATGATTATTATTCGACTTGCTTCTGTCATCGATGCTCGATTGTATCTCTGCAACTTGCAGCAGCCTCTGGCAGCCACAGCTTGCCCACCGCTTGTCGCATTGTCTTTTTATTTGGTGACCGCGTTGACTTGTTGCCTCATAACATATATTGGCCAGCAACTGGAAACTGGAGCACGCGACCGGCGTCGTTCTTGCCGCCGGCTCGTGTGCGGCATGCGGCTCCAACAAGTGCCGGCGCCCCCCCGCCACGCCCCTACCCCTACCCTGAACCGCAAACGACTCCTTGTTTGCTCTCATTTGCCTCGTTTCTAGGTCAGTGGTCGAATTCTCTTCAAGGTTATGGAGCAGGTGCCACATAAAAGCGTTGACCTATGACCTACTCTATATTCTGCCCATTTCAATTGATTTCTATCTTAACTGCAAGGACTCCAAATTATTTTAAGATTTAATGGGATTTCCTAAAAAAAATCAATTGGAATCAATAAATACGTCGGAAAATTTAAAAAACGTATTATATTTATATTTTAGTACAACTAGCAAATTGGTTTCATTTCTAAAAAATTATAGATATTTAAAATTAAAGCTAAATAATTTAATTTCCCATCGCACGAATATCGAGACACTCAAGGCTAATAAGTATGGCCAAAAAAATATTTTATATTAACAGAAACTAAAATGTTATTCTAAATTGTAATTATAAAATGAATATAATAATATTTTAATTTTCAGGCTAAACTCCCAGATATGATATTAATACTATAATATTAGATCTAGGCTTCGATTTAAATGCTAAGGGTACCTCCTTTGGAATATTCAAAAATTTAAATTTTAAATCTCAAGTTTTCACTTTTAATCAACTGCTTATCTCATAATCAGCATAAAACAACACTTTAATAATGATTCTCAGATCATTCATTTTCTTTTCAAAAATCATAGGAAATTATTAAAAAAATTTGGACTTGTAAAGTTGCTAAGTGAAAGGTCTGACCAACTTCAAACTGTCATAACTTTCCCAAAACTAAACAGATTTTCGGAATGTCATTTGGGATGTGGTTTGGACTCTAAATTCTTTCTGCATTCAAATATTGTTAATTTCGTTCAAAAAATTTATTTGCCTCTAGATCCTAATTTCGATTTTGATGCTTTGGCCTTTTTTTTTACTCCTAGATCTTGAAAATTGAGAAGAAAAGATGTAATGCGAAGTTAAGGTAACTTGACATAATCTTAGCTTATATTCTCGATAAGATTTCTTAAAATCAAGAGTCACTAAAGGCTTAATAGTAAGATGAATAAAAATGATTAATAACACTCATAATGAAAACATGAAACAAGAAAATTAAATACAGACATGATAGAAATTTCTTTGTTACTCAAAATAAATATTTACATAAAAATATCTCTTTATCAATTTCTTTAAATATAAGAAAAGTAATATGCGGCGTATGATTTATATCCAGTGAGTACACCTCCAACTCAACTTGATATTGATTTCAAATGCTAAATAAAAATTAAGAAAAGTGGTTTTAATTTGCTTCGGCAAAAGCTGTCGCTCAGGTTACCAAAAGTCTCGGCAACTGGCAAGGACAAGTCCCGAGTGGGTGAGCGGTACAATTGTCCTTGTTGTAGTTGTAGTTGTTGTTGTGGTACGACGCGTGGTAGTACACCGTGTTGTGGGCAATAACTCACCCTTAAGGGGAGTTCACCCTTAAGGCAAGCGATTGTCGCGACAGTGAGAAATGGCTCGTGGGAAAGCCAAAGGTTCTCCGATTCTCACGCATGTTCAGCACGTGCGGGTCGTGCGACCGTCTAGCACTACCATCGGGTTTTGTCGGCCCAAAAAAGCGCAGACCAAATCGTTTGAAGTGCATTTAATGCATGTCGAGGCAGAGGACGCTTCGTTGTTGTTTTTTTAATGGGTTTTTGTTACCAATTTTCAAATAATGAAAATTGCCTGGCGATTATAATCCCAACTTGAGTGATGAAATAATAGAGAACACAATTTACAATTCGTTTCAAAATCAACCGTACAATACTAAAAAAATCGAATGTTCTCTTTAAAACTTACGTAGCACAGCGAAAATTTCGATTATAACTTTATCATTTTCTTTTGTGAGTTTTTGAGAAAATAATAGAATTGTTTTTTTCTTTTAAATTTTTAGGAAGAGAAAATCTTGTACCTAATAGAAGTACAGGGGTCTAATAAATAAAAGAGAACACAATTTACAACTCGCTTCAAAATTCGGCCATATAATTCTCAAAAAATGGAAAGTTCTCTTAAATCTAACGTAGCACAGAGAAAATTCCGATTCTTACGTTAACATTTTTAATTTCTTTTGCGGTTTTTCTCAGGAAATACTTAGTTTTTTGTTGTTGAATTATTTCAGAAACTCTTAAGGCATTGGTTACAGTTGTTGTTGTTGGTTTGCAGTAAATTCTGCGATTCATCACATAATCCCAACTCGGCATCATCGATCCAAGTCTCAAGGGTGCAGGAGCTGGAATGATGACTGGACTTTTGGGAGTGGGAATGACCGCTGCCAAGTCTTTTAGCCTGCAACGATTGCAATTGCCGCCAGCGATTGTCGAAGGCATCCCAATGTTGCCGCAGATCAAAGTGCTCCTCGTCCAGAGAATTGCCATTGATGTCCCATTTGACAATGGGATAATCATCATTGGGCGGCTGCTCCATGATGATAACATTGTGATAATTCCCATCGAATTTGGAGCCAACACTGACGCTGCATGTGGCACGTTGTTTCGTGGGCATTGTTGTTGCCACTACTTCTCGCAGCTGCAACTGTTGCTGTTGTTGTTGCTGCTGTTGCTCCAATTGCAGATCCAGGCTGGAGTTTGAAGGCGTGTGTCGCAGATATCTTACATTCTCCTTATAATGCATTAAATCGAACTGTATATCAAGAGACTCCTCCGATTGCTGCAGTTGCTCCTCCTGTTCCTTCTCATGCTCTTGCTCCTTCTCCTGTTCCTTTTCAAGGATTGCTGCTTCATAGGCATATTCCAAACATTGGACGGATATTTCTGGATTGTTGTTGTTGCTGTTATATTGCTTATCGTGTGTCACATCAATATATTGCTGCTGCACCTGCTCCTGCTCCTCCTCCACTGTCTCATCCTCGTCTTCTTCATCCTCGTCCAGGCGTTGCACAAACAGTTGCTTTGATGTGGAAATTTTGCGCAGCAACTGCAACAAAATAGGAAAAATTCTATATTTATTGCTAATGCGCAATAAGAGTTGCTGTGTGTTACGCATAGAAAATTTTTTTATACATTTATAATTAGCACGAAGATGTTAAACGATATAGCCATTCTAATATATCCATACTTTTCATCTTTGTATTATATAGCAGCCTTAGGAACGATACATCAAAAATAAATTTTGTATGAAAAACCATCTTTTTTTTTAAAGAATTTCAACCGATCTCACAGATTGTATATTTGGTATCGTCTTATTTATCATAGCTTAAGTTGGTTAATTTCACAGAACCTATCGTTCGACAGCTTAACTCCCAAGTTGTATTTTTGGTATTTTCCGATTAAATCTAATTAAAATCGGTTTAATCCATCGCTTGAAAATTTAATTTTTTTTTGTATTAAACACTTTTTTGTTTTCAAGATATTTTAAATAAAACTGTTTTTTGGATGACGTATGGCCTTACATATGCAAGTGTATCAATTGTTTAGCTTGACACATAAAAGTTCTCATCCTTTTGTTAATCCTTTTATTTTTTGTTTTGAATGAAGAGTTTAGTTGATTTTTGTTTGTGGGTGGAAGAAAATAACTTTAATTTCTTATTTTGCCACACACAATATGTCGGCGCCATACACAGTCATCGATTTTTTATTGATTGCACCACCCAACAAAGTACGAAGCACCACCCAACGAAGCACCACTCACCTTGAGACAGGATTTCTTGGTGCGCCTCAGCAAATGGGACATGACAGTGCCTTAATTTGTAGCCTATTGTTGCGGTTTTGTTGTTGTCTATTGTTGTTGATTGTTGCTGGTTGTTATTGTAGTTGTTACTGTTTATTGTTGCTGTTGTGATTGTAATGATTGAGACATTGCGACTCCGACTGCGGCTGCTGCGGCTGCTGCAGCTCCGTCGGCCTAACAAAACAACACTGAATTTAGAAATAAGAGAAATGAAAATAGAAACTGGATTCGAGCCGTCGATGCGGCAATGTGGACACACACAGGTGGGGGAGTGGGGCAAGGACGCGGATTTTGTGTGGTGTCGTGTGCCGCATGAGTCATGCCAGGAATTGCAAGTGCCAATGCCAAAACGAGCTAAACACAGCTGAGAACCCGATGGCTTCGTCGGCACCGGCGCAGTAACTTGGCTAATCTCCCCCGAAAAGGGTCTCCGATTCTCCGAGCGCAGATTTTGCATATGTAATGCGTGTGTGTGTGTGTATGTGTGTGGAAAACTCGAGTGGACCCTCGAGTGCAAGTGTCGTTAGCGAGAACTTACGAATTATGCTAATGTGGCAGACCATTGTCTGCCCTTCAATCACCTACTCTTCTCTCTCTACCTCTTTCTCTTTCAGTCACTCGTCTTTCTCCCTCTGTCTCTCACTCTCTTCGAGCCTGTTTTTATTATGGCCAGGCGCCAATTTGCTGCTGAGAATCAAAATGTTGTAATTGCTAGTGACAATGCACTGATATAAACGTCATTATTATTTAATCTCTTCGAAATCTTAAATCTCTTTCAATAAATAAATGGAATTTACTTATTAACATAGTTAAATTGTCACATTGCTAATAAAACAAGTTTAAATATTGCTGAAGCTCCTTTCTTTTTTATATTTAATAAGGTTTTGTTAAAAGAATTCAGTTCGAACAAACTGAATATTTTATATTTTAAATGCAAAAAAGTCATCTTTGCAAGCTTTTGTTATTTAAAAATTATATTTTAAGAGTTGATTTTAATAAAAATAGTATGTATATCATAAGAATTAAATATTAAATTATAGTATTAGTAATAAAAGTAATATAAAGTGATAAGATTACTTGTATAAAATCCCCGAAGTACTTGTGTAACTCTATTCAAATTTCATGCAAATTTTAATTAAACTGAACTTTAAGATTGATAGATCTCAGTCTCACTTATATAGCTATCAATCTAAAAGTTAAATAGTTGTGTTAAAAATTACTAGGTAGCTATTATTAAATTCCATAGAAAAAAATTATATGTATGTAAATGGTTGTTTTAATGGGTTTGTGAACTTTTCACCTGACCCAAACTGATAATTATATAGCACAGGCGACATTTGTTATGCCATTGTGAGAATTTCATGTTTTAACAGCAATTCGGTTCGGAATGGATATAGAATTGGGTGTTGAAAGCATTACATATAGACTTGATGGGAAGTGAGTGAGGTTGAGGAAGGGGAAGCGCGAATAACTAATGACATTTATATTTAAATTTTTGTGGGCTTATTACAAAATGATTTAAATGCATTTTAGTGTAAATTTGAAAACCAGTTTTACAATTTAACAACGGTAAATTGCAGATGTATGCCACTTGATGTGGCAAGTGAAAAAAAAGAGAAAGAGAGTCGAGAACTGAAACAGTTGAAGCACTTTGTGGCTTGTACGCACATTTGTCACATCACTCAAACTGAAGTGCGCCGCGAAGTTGAGAGATGAGAGTTGAGAGCAAGGACATGAGCACTCAAAAGTGCACACTTGGGCGAGAATAAATGAATGAATGAATGTGTGAATGATGACACTCGCAACAAATTGCGCTGGCCAGACAAAATTATATTTGATTGCAAATGGAAAGTGGAAATGAAAATCGCATTGACAATGAGTTTTCAAATTTTCCACATTTGTCGATCAGCGGCGTGACTTGATGCATTTTTGTCAATCGCTCAATAACTTTTTGACAGCTGACAATTTTTTATTTAACCGTTGCCGTTGCCGTTACCGTTACCTGGTCAAAGGGTGTGTGCTGCGACCAATTAACAATTGATCGATAACACGGACAATTGTCAATTGCGATATCGATTTCAATGCTTTTGATTTTAATTTATAATTGCCCATAGAGGGCGGTCGCTGCACAAGTGTCACCCCTCTGTCAAAAAGGCAACCCACCCATCCTCCACACACACACACTTACACACGCACATTTCAAGCACTTTTATGGTTATTGCCAATTGTCCAGCCCTGGGGCAGTTTATTGTAATGCATAAATGCACATGCAAGTGTGTGAAACCCTGAAGTGTGTCAATTATGCGCATTTTGAAGTTCACGTTTTGGGTAAAAATTTACATTTTATTAGATTTTACATGCTCGACGCATTAAAATTATTTACGATCCCAAATATTGTAGGTTGTAAATAATTTCCGTGGCACGTACGTCTGTGGCAAACACAATTAATTACCTACATACATAGCATAAGCGCCCCTTGACCTTTTGCCGCTAATTAGAGGCGCATTGTATTCGATCCTCCCCGCACTTCTCTCCTCCCACCATTCCTAGATAATACAAATGGACATTCGTCTGGACACGCGCACGTTACATTTTTAAATGTTTTGCAAGTCTGTTGAGAATCGGTTTCAATTCGGAAAATGTTTTAACTGATAACGCAAACAATGAGTGAAATCACAAACTCAGGGGACCGACTAGTTAATCAGTAATCGTTGAACGCTGTGCACGAAAAGATGTCGACAAATAAAGTCAATTACTATGAGCAAGTGCTCAATGTGCGACAGGTTATATCAGAGTCACAGCTGGAGGATTGCGATGAGGCATTAAATATCTGTGATCTATCGAGCGTGGAGCGCAAGTTGCAACTGTGGCAGCAACACTTGCCACGCATTAAGCCCTACTATGCCGTCAAGTGCAATGATGATCCCATTATTGTACAAACTCTGGCCACACTGGGCGTCGGCTTCGACTGTGCGTCCAAAAATGAACTCAAGCTGGTAGGAAAACAACCTAAATTAAATGCTGATTAATTATTTAATTACGATGTCTGTCTATAGGTGCTGGATTGTAAAGTTTCCCCTGAGCGCATCATCTTTGCCAATCCCTGTCGTCCCGTCAGTCATCTGGATTACGCCCGACAGCATCAAGTGGTCAAAGGCACTGTGGACAATGAATTTGAGATTTACAAACTGCACAAACATTATCCCAATTCAAAGTTTGTATACTCTCCAATCAGTTGTAACTCTGTTTAATCTTTTCAATTATTTTTAAGTCTGATTGTTCGCTTCAAGTGTGAGGCAAAGGCCGCTCAGTGTCCGTTGGGTGATAAGTTCGGTTGCGATGCGGACATCGATGCCTCGGCTTTGATGCTGCTCGCCAAAGCTCTCAATTTGACGGTGAGTCGGAGCGGATTAATTATTTTAGCTAATCTTGAAAGCTCATGAAAGCTTTGATGTAACTCGAAAGCTCGTAATTGTAAATCTAAAGCTCACTAAACATTTATTTTTCGTGTAAAACATTTCTAGCTTTAATCACTTTATGCTTTTTGATTCATCTGCTTTCTCAGGTGACTGGCACTAGTTTCCACGTGGGTTCCGGTTGCAGTGAATTCGAAGCCTACGATCGAGCAATCAAAAAGGCCAAAAACATATTCAAATTTGGCGAACTATTGGGCTATGATCTTAAACTGTTGGATATTGGTGGCGGTTTTCCAGGCAGCGACGATGTGCAGTTCGAAAACGTAAGTAAAACGAGCTAATTGCAATAAATAACTAATTTAAAAATGTAATATCAGATTGCTGGCATTGTGAATAAAGCGGTCGACAGGCATTTTGCCGATGAAAGAGTTGAGGTTATAGCCGAACCGGGTCGTTTCTTTGTGGCTGCTGCATATACCCTGGTCTGTAAGATTCATGCCAAGCGGGAGGTGCGAAATGCAGCGGGAAAACTAGACACTGTCATGTACTATTTGAACGATGGTGTCTATGGTTCATTTAACTGCATACTCTATGATCATCAGTTGGTTACAGCACAGCATTATTTGGTAAGCAATTTGAACTTAATATTAATTTTAAATTTTTTATAATATTTATAAATCTTAGAATGACGCTGAAAACTTGCCCACATTCAAGAGCTTAATTTGGGGTCCCAGCTGCGATGCCCTAGATAAGGTAAGTTGCAGATCTTAATATTTATCAGCTTAAAAATTTAATATACATTTTTTCCCTTGTAGATTTCTGAAGATTTGCGTTTGCCTAATTTGAATAGAGGCGATTTGATTGGATTTCCAAATATGGGGGCCTATACTGTGCCCATTGCCAGTGCATTTAATGGTTTCCCCTTGCCAAAAACCTTGTACTTTAAAGCCATCTGACTAAGAAATAAACTGAGAGTTGTGTTAGTAACCAATATGATTCTTTATTCTTTATAAATCGCAAGTGGTTCGAATGAGAAAACATAGTCTGTATGGCAAACAACGCCTCACACACTTTGACTTCTACAACGAAGCATTTTACAACTGAATTGTCTCATGATTTCATTTTCGTTTATAATATTTAAAAAAGAACAGCTAATGCCAAAACTGACCCGAGTTGGCTTAGAGCGCATTCTCTTGGAAATATTATCATTTCTTTAAGGATTTCATCTCTCCGATTTGGGTACTCGCTAGCGGTTAACTGACCGAACCAAACTGGCGAGCAGCCAACGAAGAAAGACGTGTCAAGTGTTAATAGATGTTCAAATATAAATGTAAATATAATATAAAATAGCCTATAGATATATATGTATAACTTAGTTAGAATACAATTCAATAGAGGTACATACATAGAAACATACATATACAATTATATAATTATAAAAAAACAATTTCAAAAATTGTAATTTTAGTGTGATTTCACATGCTCAAAAGTAGATTTATAAAATTTTGTGATTTTCTTTTACGAGTTCACCAATTGTAATTGGGCCTCTCTTGATATGTTATGATATTACATTGTATATATAGTATATATATAACGATTATGTATACAATAATTGATATGTATGTGTATATGCGGGACAACAAAGTGTCCGCTTCTTGCTCTTTCTTCTTCACATTTTTCTTTAATCATGCATATAAAGAGTACAAACTACTTATTCCATAATCAGTTCTTATTGATTGATGCAAATGTTAATTCTTCTCTCGTTTGAACGCGTACAATTTTTATACTATCTTTTAATATTTTTGTAAATTTTTAAAGTGTTTGCACATAGATTTGTATATAGCAATATAGTATGTATTTTGTAAATAATAAAATATTGCAAAATTTCGACTAGTTTGAATAGCAAAACAGTTAAATGAACAATAAACAATGTTTTTTTTTCTATAATGATTGTATCTCACAACATCGACGACATACTACACACAATAGATAGGTACATAAATAGATATTACATGTAAATATATAGTTACGATAAACATGTAAAGTTTCTTTCAGAATTCTTAATTGGACTACAATAATAATCATAATAATAATAATACGCTTAATTTCTAACAATTCACGTTTCCAGATATGTTTGCGTTTCGGGGAATTAATTAAAGAATCTCACTTGTATTATAGTTTGTTGGACTTAAGCCTAGGCTACGATACATATGCCTTTCAATAACGATTACGTTTACGAATACGTTTACGTTTACAATTACATAGTTCTAAGCGTTAACAATAAGCGATGTTCATTTGAACGATTCTTTTTAATATGTATTTGTAAGCAGCATTTGTCGGGCTACTGCATTATTGTTTGTGTTCGGAGTATTTGTGTATGTATTTAGTTATATATATTGTTTTTTTTTTTTTGATTTTTCTTTTTTATTTTTTAGCGCGTTTTATGGCATTGGCATCAAATTATCAATTCAACAAGGTGGGTGTATTTGAGTATTCAGTTAACCATGGGGGGCACTTGCGGGTGATATTGCTGTTGTTTTGGTTGTTGTTGCTCTTGGTTGGGTGCATTCTGAGTCTAACAATTGCCAGAGTTGCATAATTCACGGATTCACTATAATCTATAATAAAAAATACAATACAACAACACAGAAATAGGTTTGTAGGCGTACAAAAGTTCTTTGGTTATTTTTGTTTTGTTTTTTTGGATTTTTTTGTTTTTGGTTTTTTTGTTTTGGTTTTTGTGGGGGCATAAGTATCACTTCGTCTATGTCTGATGATAATGATCCATCATGATCACCTACATATATGTATATATATATGTGTGCGTGTATATATCTAATCGGATAAAACGGATGTGTGTGTTTGTGTGTGAATGCAATTGATACGATTGCGTGTTTGCTAATTGAAGTAGCATTTTAAACGCTACTTAGAAACGCCACGCTTAACATGGCTACTTGGGCCAAAATGTTCACTTGCAGTATCCGCATAAGACCGCCGCTCGTGGGTGAGGGACTCACATTGAGGCCGGCGCAGTGCATCTTCTCGGTGGGCATCGCTTGCACAAAATACTCGCGATTGTCCAGCGACATGTGGCACAGCGGCTTCTTCTTCTGTGACATTTCATCGTCCTTGTTCTTCAGATCCTCCAAGAGTTTCGGGAACCAGGTCAATTCGCAAGAGCAATTCAATGGATTATCTGCAAGATTTAAGAATTCCAATTAAGATACAACATTGTCTAGACGACACGACTTGCCAGTGATGTCAATTATGCGTAAAGTGTCAATGACCGGTTCCATAGTATCTTGCGGAATTCGTTGCAACTTGTTGTTCTGCAGATTCAAAGTCTCCAGCGAGTTGAGGTTCTCAAATAAAGTGCTAGGCAGCACTTTAATGCTACAATTAAACAATAATAATGATAACAATAATATATTGTTGAATATGGCAGTTAATCCAAGTAATATTTGTGCACTTTTGCGGGCTTTACTCATTCTTCTGCAGATTAACGAATGTCAGCGAATCGCCGTATCCGGTAAAAGCGTCATCAGCCAACACGTTGATGTTGTTGTTGCGCAAATCCAAATGACGTAGACGATGCAACGGACGCAGCGCCTCACTGGGTATAGCATGAATATTATTATCACCCAGTCGCAAATACTGAAGATTCTCTGTGAATTTACATGGCATTATGTCAGCTTTACTTGATATTCCACAATCGGCTTACCCTCTAGACCCTTGAATGCATCCTTATCAATGACACTGATCTTGTTGCCCTCCAACTCGAGTGAATTGAGTAGACCTAAGTGAGAGAATACATTCGCAGGCACGCTTGTGATCATATTATGGGCTAATATCAACGAATCCAAGTTTTCTAGACCTGTCAAATATTTGCTTAGCTTTAGATAAAGATAATAATTTTTTTATTTGAAAACCTACCTTCAAAGTCGCCTTCACTGATGGTGCGTATCTTGTTCTCCTGTATCTCGAGTTTCTTCAGCGTATCCAATATGGAAAGTGCCTTTTGCGGCACTTGTGAAAGATCATTTCCGCCCAGATTCAAACGCTTCAATTTTCTAAATATACAATTAGTGTAATTAATATTAAATTATTCCCATTTTTATGATTTTACGTACTTCTCCAGGCCACGGAATGCTTCAGGATCGACCTGTGTGATTTTATTCTCATAGAGTGTGAGGATCTCCAATGTGTCCAGTCCTTCGAAGGCATTATTATGTATAACGGTGATTTTATTGTGATTCAAATTCAATATTAACAAGTGATACAAATGTTGCAGTGCCTGAAATAAAATTAGAATAATTAAATATATTATTAAAATAAAAACAACATTTTTCTGAAGCTGGTTCCAATTATTGGAAATAGATAATTGAATTTAAAAATATCTTTTGGTGAAGAAACGAAAATAGATTCTACTTTTTTAAAGAAAATTTTAAATTTGTGTTTCATGTTTTTTTTTTGTTTTAATTGGCAGCCGGGTCTACTTTTTTTATTGTGTACAAAATGGCGTCAGATAATGGCTGCCCATCAAAGTATCAAAAACGATAGCTTATCGATATGCGGTGTTTGTTAAGTATGCTATTAAAAATGTGTTAACAAATACCTGAGATGGCACCGTTTTCATCTGGTTCAATGAAACATCCAGCTGTGTGAGTCCCTTGCCTGTTAAATGCCCAAGCTCAATTATTTATTGAATAATTATGAATGTATTTCGTACTCACCTAACGAACTGAGTGCATTCTCCTCAATGGCGGCCAAGCTGCTGTTGTGTATTGTCAAGTGGCGAATGTCCAGAGCAAGAAATACAAAACCTTGAAGCTTTGGCAGATTATTGTGACGCAACTTCAGATAAAATATAATTGGACTTTTGCCCTTCAATGTGCCCATAGATTTTGTAATGTGCGCCAAGTCCGTAGTCTCGCATAAAATATCCAAACCATTTTTCTTCACCGTACAAATACAGGGTGAGATGTCGCCCTGCTCTGGACACACCTGTTGGTTTGTTTGGGCCAACGTTTGCGCCAAGAAGAAGAGCAGCAGACAGCTAACAGTGCCCACTGTATGCATATGTTGAATTAACAGCGGCTTTTGTCCTGCCATGTTGAAAAGCACTCACACACACCACACACTCAGACAGAAACTCGCACACACACACACACACACAGCTTCAACTCAACAGAATGATCGTTATAAGAATTGCGACGTCAAAGTTTGCGTTGTCGCCGCTGTTGCTGTCGTTGATGTTCTGATGATGCTAGACAGAGAGCAAGACAGAAAAAAAAGAGGTGAGAAGAGGTGAGGTGAGTATACAAATAGAAATGAAACTACAAACTACAACAAAAAGTGAATTACAAATTAAGCGCACAATACGCGACATGCGCGATTTTATTTGTGCCTTTTTTTGTGTTGTGTGTGCTTGGGATTTTGCACAGAAGTCGGATTAAAAATAAATTGAACTAATTGAGCTAAAACACGTACAGTCGTTATCAAAGTTGATGACTCTGTGTCAAGCTCAGTGCTGCCAGAATCTCTGAAGCAAAAATTGCTAGATTTGATAAAAAAAGTTGCTAAAAATTGCTAAAAATTTTGTAAAAATTGCCAAATAAGTAGCTAAATCACTAAAATTTCAGTTTACAAAAAATTAGTATTTCTATATTTGATTTCTTATCACAAAAAATTAAATTAATAAGGAAAATGATTTCTTAAAGTTTAAAATAAATGATTTCTTATCATAATATTAAAGAGAGAATACTTATTGCATTATCTAACTCGTCTGCTTTACTTGTAGCCAAAAATGTTAAGGAAAATTTAAAAATAGCAAGATTTGTAATAAAGTTGCTAAAATTGCTAAAGAAAAATTAAAAGTTGCTAGATTTGTGGCTAATAGCATTTTAAAAAAAAAAAGTTGAAAATTTTTTTAAAAGTTGCCAGATCTAGCAACTAAATTGCTAAACTGGCAGCACTGGTCAAGCTACGCATGAAAATCCAGTAATATTTTCAAAAAACGTAACCATATATGTATTTCCATTTTTTTTTCTAAATTTTTTCTCATTTTTGTTGATCAGTTTTTGACTGTACGCGATGATGTGTGATTCCCTAAATTTATATTTGTCAAATTAGCTGAAAGCTTAGGAGGTAAATGTATTAAATCAGCAAATGTACAATTTTTTAGAATGTACAAAGATGTATAAGAAGGCAGAAAATGTTACATATTTATTATGTTAATAGAAAGCGGCTATAATGTATTACAATTTCAGCTTGATTTAAAAAAGATACAAAAAAAATAATAATAACATCATAGCCGTAAGATAAAATCCTTAAAAATGTAACCATTTTTTATATTGGCACATTTAAAAACTAAAAAAAGGCAAGGAACCTCTATTTATTAAATTAATGCAAGATTTGAACAGAATCGAAACCTTGATCTATGTTTCGAACCACTTTGACAAATTGTTGTAGGTTTCCAGGCTTGTTTAAGCCATTTACTCACCCAAAAATGTTTGTCCGTCCCTATTTGATCAGTGCCAAATGAAACATGCTTCTACTTGCGATATACGTGTATGTAAACTTTTAAAAAGATTCCCCCGATATGCAACAATTAATCATTGCTCACTTTCACTTTGCATCAAAAGTCCGCCCACTCACACTAACACTCACACTCGCACACACAAACGCACGCACACAGGCATTGAGACAATGGCAAACACCCCCGTTACCCTTCCTGCCGATTGTGGGTGGGTGGGAAGGAGGATGCTCTGTGGTTTGAAGAGAGGGGCGTGTGCTTGCGCGCGGCGTAATGTGTGTAAACTCGGTCAGAGTGTGTGTATAACGATATAACGGAAAATCGATACCATTCCAAAGAGGTTGTTGAATGACCGTGTTTTTTTTTTAAGTGTCTCTTGTGACGCCAACGATGACGACGAAATGAGCAAAACTAAGAGTACATATAACGGCGACTCGATACTGCAAAAATTATGGCAATTGTTTTAATTGCTGTGCAAAGAGCATGAGCATTTTTTTTATTAATTATTATTATTATGACTATTTGGATTTTTTGTTATGGGAGAATTTTCCTTTTTCTAGGTTCCGCGCGCCGACACACGCATTAGGTGTGTGTAGGAATGTGTGTGAGAATTAATGGAAATAATAATACGAACAGCGCGTAGAAGAAGCACGTTTACTTGGCAAAACCGACGTCAGCGGACTGAAGTCCAAATTCAAAATTCAATGTTTGCCATTCTGTAAGGGTTGTTTTAGTACTGGTTTAGTCTGTGCAGTGCTGAAAAACGAATGCTGAGACAATCTACTTTTTGAACAAAATCATAGATGGCGTACTTAAGTTTTTCAAAGAGAACAAAGGTGGCGCCACAGTTTTGAAATAAAATACAAAAACTATTTTTTTTTAGATTTTCTCTTAGATAAAATTATCACCACTATTAAAATGATTGTTGAATACATATTGCGTTATTATCTTATTTACAAATTAAACAAATAAGAAAACCATTTTTATTTTTTAAATCGCGCGCCAAACAATTCGCAGATTCTGGGGGTCTGGCGTTGCCACTTAAAATGTAAGATGGTCACCCTGCAACTGCATGCGATAAGTAATCGATTATAGTAGTTGGCCAGGTTATTGGCTTATCGTTGTTAGCGGCGCGCTCACAAGTATATCGTAGAAGGCTTTGAAATGTTTTAATTTACACAGCTAGGCAGAAATGTAAAAATAATTCAGAAAGAAATAGTAAATTCAGTAGAGACGACCAAAATTTTTACAGTATCCATATTTTCAACAACAATAAACATTCCACAAAATGGGTAAATTCAATAAAGAGTTTTTTGTAAAACTTTTGGCCGAATTTTTAGCAAGTCTTTTCGTACAATTTGTGGGCTGCTCTGTTGCCTCATGGTACACCGTATCTTTAGCTTATAGCTTTGGCTGGGGAGGCTCTGTGATTGCCGCAACTCAAGCATTTCGTATAGTGTCTGGTGCCCACATAAATCCCTGCATATCTGTAGCTGCTATGATAATGAAGAACGTTGAAGTTGTCGATGGTTTTCTGTACATACTAATGCAACTTTTGGGATCAGCTTGTGGATTTGGAATTTCGTATGGTTTTGTGCGCTTCGAAAATTCGACGAACTTTTGTGTGACGCAAGTCATTATAAAACCATGGTGGAAATCAATATTTTTAGAGCTCTATACGACTGGAGCTTGGGTATTAGCAATGTGCGCCTCTTGGAATAAAGCCAATGAGACAATGCTGGAGACAATCTCGCTGCGCATTGGAATCGTAGTCACAGCTTGTAACTTAGCTGGAGTAAGATATATTTCAATAATTCTAATTTATTTATTTATTAACATATTTATTTTGCAGGGTGCCTATACCGGAGCAAGCATGAATCCATTCCGGTCCCTTTGGCCTGCAATAGCTGCCTCCTATTGGGGATACATTTATATTTATATCGCCGTGCCACTTGTTACCTCCATCTTATTGTCAGTCGCTTGGCGTTTCCTCTACCTACAAGGTAAAGATGAGAACGCCGAGGCTGCTGGAGGCGAATAACTTCTTATCAATCTTATTATGTTCAATAGCAGATTTTGCTATTAGAGTTAAGTTTTCCATCAGATAATCAGATATTTTTCGTATGTTAGTAATAATAGTCAGAACTGGCGTAAATAAAAAGTGCGAAAATATTGGTATCTATTTGTATTCTTTTATTTAAATCTGCTATCAATAGACTAGATAATCAAAATTTCCATGATGCCACTGTTAATTTAAATGGATTACAATTTTTAATTAGAATTTGAAATTTGTTGATTTATGGTAGGCCATTTTATTAATTTTTCTCGAATAAAAGTTCACAATTGAAAAAATTGCTATCGCCAATAATATTCAATACATTTGCATTAAAACATCGAATAAGTGACAATCGAAATGTCAGAGTTGCCACATTTGAAAAGAAGAACGACTTATCGATAACAATGATTTATGTACGCGCCACCGTCAGTTTAAATTTAAATTAAAGTTCAAATTTCTTCATTTATAGTAGGCTGGTTAAATAATTAAAAAATTGTTATATTCAAGTCAGTCGTTAAATAGAAAAAGTTTAGTCGAGTTCTAGTATTGTTACAAATCGTTTTCACTACAAATTTAAAATATTTTATTTATTTTATATATATTTTATTTCTAAAATTTCATAAAGTACTTTATAAAAAATGGGAAACTTCAAGTTCGACATGGAGTTAGTCAAGAAATTGCTGGCCGAATTTACGGGTACAGCTATGTTAATGACGCTTGGATGTACGATATCGCAATTTACGAAATCGAGCGTTGAAACATCGCTAGGTTGGGGCTTCTCCTATGTGGCAGCGATGCATACATTTGCCTTCCTCAGCGGTGCTCATCTGAATCCCTGGGTCAGTGTCTGTGCCACGATCGTCGGTGTAATGGAATGGCAACTGATGTTGTTCTATTTCCTCTGTCAATTTATTGGTGCATTGGCTGGTTTTGGTTTGGCCTATGCGGCATTTCCAGATAATAGCGGCGACGTCTGTCTCACCATGATTGGTGACCATGTCGATGAATGGAAGGTTATATTCATCGAGCTCTTTCTCTGCGCATTTCTATTGTTCGCATTCTGTGCCATTTGGGATAAGCGTAGCAATGCGGCCTATGATTCCCTTTCCCTACGCATTGGATTTATAGTTGCCGGTCTAACGTTTGCTGGAGTGAGTTTATAACATAGATTGTACTTTCAACTATAACTTTCATTTTGACTATATTTAGCAAGCTTACTCTGGCTGCAGTTTGAATTTTGCTCGATCTCTGGCACCCGCAGTGATCCAATTAAAATTCAACGGTATTTGGACCTATTTGGTGGGTCAATTAATCGCCGCAATTCTTGTTCCTGTTCTCTGGCGTTTCGTGATAGCCCAGGAGGAACCGGAAAAAATGGAATAATCTACTTTTGAAATGCTTTGTAAACTAATTTATTTAAATTATTTAGAGTGTAAATCGCATATAAGTAAGGCGATATCCAGAAAATTGTCAAAGTATTCGTCACAAGTTCGAAAATAAACAATGTTGACAATATATTTATTTAATGTAAATTGGGATCATTTTTTAATATAGTGTAACAATTGTTTCAACATTTCAAATGATAAAATACCCAAATACATAATGACAGCTTTAAATCTATATATACAACATAAATCTTAATATAAATCTTTGTCCGCATTTATTAACTAATCATTGCACAGCCCAAAACCATAAGACCTAGGAGACTGAAATTTTCACACAACATAGCTAAGACAATTTTATCGTGCAATAATACTGCGAAAAGAATTTCGTCAAAAGTTTAAAATAAAACATAGTTTGATTTGATTGTATCGGAATAGTGTAGGCTGGAATGTGGTTTAAATATATTTATTAAAATTATTTAAAGGGTTCAGAAGATTGTCGTTCGAATGTAAACAAGGTTGACAATAGAATCCATCGACTGTGTACTCCTTTGATCCTGATCAGGTTACGGCCGCACGTGGGCGTAATTTTCTCGCAATTAGGATGCGATTACGATAATGTGACCGTTGTCCCACGTTCCCCACCCCGACCCCCCTCATGCTGCGTCTCCTTCTGTGTCTCAGTCGAAAGGGTAATTGAAGAATGACGTGTTGGCTTTTTTTTTTTTTTTTGGTCCAGTCCCTTGCCGTGTTGCCACGTGCCACCAGACGCCTTTGACTTGTCTCGCTTTCGTAGCCAACGGAGAGAGGGAGGATGTGTGTAACAGTAACAGTTTCAATTTGCAACAACGTCTTGGGGTTGTTTCAGCTGACGGATTAAGTTTTGAGGCAAGCAGCTGCTTGGCTTGAAATTTCTACAGAATTTGAATTTTGACAAAGTGCAAAATCCTTAGCACTTTGAAGACTGATTGACTTCTTATCCTTGAATGGATTTGAATAGAAATATTATTTCTATTTCCATTTCATACCCCGGGGGTGGTTCACCCTCTCTCCCCCCATGTTTATGTAGTATAAACAAACGGAAGATAATCAAGATGTAAAACACAATCCGAGTTGCTTTTTCAGCGGCTGAAATTGAAAACCAAACAAACCCGTTGCAGAATCAAAAGGCCAACAACGCACTGGCAAATTACACAGTGTTGCATGCCACACAGTTACAGTAGCAGTTACCCCCACCACATAGAGAGGGGGAAGAGTGGCAGGGGGGAAAAGCGCCAGTGAAAATTGTGTAGCGGATTTTCGCAATTTCACTTTGTACTTTGGGTTTGAGGGAAACTGTTATTAACTTAATGAAGGAGTGCTGTGCACACATTTTACCTGACACGTGATTCGCCTGTCGGAAGTACAAACGCGTCAACACAAAAAGAGTAGTAGGGGGGTGGAATGGGCACAAAGAAATGGATAGGAGTTGCTCAAAGATGAAAAGTACAAGCCAAGATGCTGTTGATTTTGGTAGGCGAAATGAAAAGGTGTTGGTAATCATCGATAAGAGAGAAAGGGAATTTCAAAAGTCAACGGCCAGATCATGAATTCATTGAATTTTGTGTCACTGTGTCAATACACATATTATTCATGTATATTTTTACTTGCATAGATACAATTTTAAGTAGCTATTCAGAAGCTTTGGTTTTTTTTTTCATTTTTCAAATTTAAATTTTCACAAATACTTTTTATGCTTGATTCAATTTTAACATACATCGCTTTCAAACTGTACAGTTTTGTAATTACACCAAGATATTCAAATTGTGCACCGTTTTTATTTAATATTACATATACTTATCATTTTTTTAAAATTATTTAACTAGTTTTATTTCTGTTGAAGTCTTGATGCTTTTTATTTAATTTTTTAATGTCTACTTTTATTAACATTTTATCATTTTGACGTAATATTTTTTTTAATGAAAATTAGGACTGAAAAATTGGTATTGCCATATGTATAAGTCTACATAGACTTTAACAAAAAGCTTTTATTTAAATCGTTATAACATTTTTTACAAATTAATTTCTATTCTTTAAATTTAATTTAATTTAATTTATAAATTTAGTTTATTATTGCTTAACAGTGATGATAATAATAATAATAATTATTTTATCTTAATATTTTTACATTTGTAATTTGTTTTTATTTTATAATTTCAGTTTTTATGTCATTTTTATTTTTTAATAATAATGATAACTTTTAATTTTATTTTTTCTTTATATTTGAAAATTTTTAATTTGTTTTATTTTTTATAATTTCAGTTTTAAATGTAATTTTTATTTTTTAAATATTTTTAGTCTTAGCTTAAGTTTAACTTAAGTCAACTGTTCTAAGTTAATAATTATTAAATAAATAACAAATAAAAATAAATAAATAATAGTTATTAAGTATTTTATTTTTTACTTAAATTTTAAAGAATTTTTAAAACTAATCTGTCAACATTTCAGTTGAATTTGTGTTCTATTTTCTCACTTTATAAACTTTTAGCTAAATTATGCTACTCGTTCACAGTTAGTTGATTGACAGTGTAAATATTTAAATAAGCTTTTAAGCATAAGTTTAATGCTTTTATTTTTGTTTAGCTTATATTTAAGCTATATGGCATAAGCCGTTAACAGTTTAGGGCTTATAGCTATGCGAGTGGATTAACAGTGTGGCAAGTGCCGCTTACAACTGACAACAGTGCAACAAACTGTGGCACATACAAACTTATATACTTATATACATATATTAGCAATTAGTTTGGAGCACATTCAACTCATTAGCTTGCCCCAAGTTGTGTCGCTGTTGCATATTTAACAAGTGTTAACGCAAATCCCTGGGTAGCTGTAATTAAACCAAGAGCTAAATGGCAACATGCCACATATGCTGTTATATACAATGTATCTGTATCTATGTGTGTGTGTGTGTGTGTGAGTGTTTGTGTGTGTGTGAATGCAGCTCATCTCTGCAAAGTGGCAGGTTAAGTAAACAGTTTCATTGTGCGAATTCAATTAAAATTTATTCAAAACGTCAACGGCAGCTTCTTAAATCAGCGGCAGCAACAACAATGCAGCAATGCAACAAAGTATCTCAATCTGTAACACAAGTATGTATCTATGCTTTGTATCTCCCTCTCTCTATGTGACTGTGTGCGTGTCTGTGTGTGTGTGTGTGTGTGTGTATGTTTATGGTCTGCCATTGGCAAAGGGGCGTGTCCTAGGCAGCGACACGCCCACCACGCAACGCGCAATTGCCGCACTTGCGACGAAGCGAGACAACCCTAGATGAGTGTTATGAATATACAATGTATCTGTAGCTATAGCTGTGTATCTGTATCTGTAGCTGTAGCTGGCACTTGTCGGCGCCGTCGCTGACGTCGCTGCTGCCGTTGCTGTTGTAAGTGGTGTAAATGGCAATTTGTCTGGTGCCCCCGCACGGTAGCGATTATCAGAAGCAACGACACAACGACAGACAGACACGTTGACAGACAGCCAACTTCGAGCTAAAGATACATACTGTATCTGTGTCTGTATGTAGATATGTATCTATTCATTCGCATTTCGCGCATTTGTGCCATATCATCGTCGTTGCCCCGTCATCATCATTATGATCAACCATTTTTCCAAAAAGTGTCTTATTTTTTTTTATTTTTTTATTTTTATCTTTTCGGTATTATTTCTTACACTGCAATAAGTACACGTATATACAGATATAGATACATACTTATATATACGTGTATTTTATATTGTATACCTGCTCCATTGGGTTATTTTCAACTTCCGCTGCAGCGTCGTCCATCCGCAGGTATACGCAGACAGAGCGCCCGTCTTCTATCCCCTCCTCCTCTCCCTCTCCCCCTACCTCTTCCCCTACCACTACTCCCTTGTGCCCTTTGCTATGCTATGTTCAGCTATAACTAATAAAATTACTCAGCAACAAATTGTATCTGACGCCACACAAATATTTGGGCAAAAGGTAAGAGGTACAGGTATTTATTTACACATTGTTTGTTGTTGGATTTACATTTCTGCAGGCCAACTAGCTTTAAATTTAAGTGCAGATACATATGTATATATTAATAGACGGAAAATGTTGCTAGGAAAATGAAATTGCATTTCGGGAGTTGGAAAATTATTTTGTAACTTAATTGACCTTATCATAGCTTAACTATAAAGGGGAATTTATAATACACTCGTAGATAAATTGATTATTTTATATTAATATTGAATAATACATAAATAAATGAACAAAAATTAGAGATTTGAAATACTATTTTTATTGTAGATTTAAAAAAAATGAATTTAAAAAGATCAAAGGCCAGAAGGTAAGTCTTTCAGAGTTCCGTGTCCTATATTTTTAATTAATTTAATATATATATAAATAGTGATTTTTATATTTTACAAGGCAAAAAGTGAAAAATGATAAAAAAAAAAAAACTATAGCTTTCCAGCAAGCTATAAATTAGATAAAATATGGTACTATAATTTAGTAGAAGGATAAGGCAACAATATGCAGAACTATGATTTCTATATATACGTTAGATATATAAATAGCATGTCTATCTATTGTTATAGATTTGCCTTGTTTTTATTAAACAAACATGCATATATTTGAGCAAGTCGATATTAACAAAGAAAGCAGTGCAAAACCTTTACAAATTATGCACTGCTTGCAGTGTTTGTCTGTGCGATAGCAAGCAGTGCGCATGCTCATTTGAATTTCAATAGATACGAGCAATAAAATCTCACAAGTTAAAAGGAAGGAAGTCTTTGTTTTTAACTGATGTGATCTGCTCTGATCTGAGAGTTGCAAGCGACCCTTTAACAATGCCTGCCAAAAGTATCCTGTCCAATGGCTGCCATTCAACACAATAACAATGGCTGTGTGACAACAATAAATCATGTTGATCATCATAATAATCATGATAATGATGATGAGAAGATGAAATAACGAGATGAACGACATTTCGCGCTAACGAATTCAATTGAGTTGAATTTTTCATTTAACGTTTATTTAACTTTTTTGTTTTCGTCGACGAACGGTAAAAGCAAACAGAGCCAAAGGCAAAAAACAGCCGCAGGGATGCTCATATGGTAGAGAGAGAGAGGGGCCGACTGAGGGGGAGTGACAGAGAGAGAAAGAGAGAGGGAGAGAGCATTGGGTAAAGAAGCTCATCTGTTCCCAGTCTCAGTTCTCAGCTCATATGTACAAATGCAAGTGTGTGTGTGTTTCATACATATATGATGTACTCCACATATACATGTGTATGTTTATGTGTGCTTGGTCTGATTGTGCCAATGGCCGTTGTATATATGTATGTATGTATGTATGTATGCATCTGGGATTCGTACTCGCCCATAAATTTATGCCTAATGGCGATATTGTTGGTTTCGTTTTTGTGTCTCTCTGCCTGCCTCCCCCTCCCCCTCCCACTCACCTCACCCTCTCCTGTTCGCCCCTGCTCCTCCTCCAGCTGCCGGTTGTTGCACATTGTATGCCGTTGTCGTCATTGTACTTGATTATTAAATGACACATTATGTGATTTTCAACATGTTCGGTAACTGACAAAAGGGACGAGAGCAGAGACTGAGCAAGAATAGGAGGAAGAGAAAGAGGGGAAGTGGCACAGCATCAGTTCACAGTATTCGTATACGTATTCGTAACCACTTCAAATTGAATTCAAAGCAAAACCCAATGGTCACCCCTCCCAGCCTCTCTTTCCCCTCCCACCCTCTCTTCCCATCATCTCCCTATTTCTGTCAGCCAGTTACATGAGCATATGACAGCCATAGAAGGCATTTTGTAATATGTTCATTGAGTACGTGAGCTTCCTGTCTCGTGACTGGTGGAAGGGGGTACGCAACGGATACATCGAAGTTAACACAACTGCACATGGACGTAGTCAAGATATCTGTTAAAAATATCAGGGAATAATACCATACAGTTGTTCCGATTCGGTTTTAATACAAAACATCACTTTTAATTTTATTCCGAAAGGTTTCATTTTTTTTAAAAATCATGTCAAATGGGACAAAATTGTTGACTTGTATATTTGCAAGATCCAAAGTCGGACCACCTTTAAACATACATAACTCTGTCAAAACTAGACCGATCTTCAAGCGGAGTGTCATTTTGTTCATGGTTTGGCCTGTAGATTCATTCTACATTCAAACATTATTAGCTTCGCTCAAAAAATATTTTGCCTCTTTATCTTCATTTCGAGCCTAAGGGTACCCCCTGTGGAATTTTGAAAATTTTAAATTTTAAATCTCAATTATTCACTTTTAATCAACTCCTTATATCAATATTAGCATAACAACACTTTAAAAGTGATTGCCAAACTTTGCCAAAACGAAACAGATTTTCAAAAGAAATGTCATTTTGATGATGATTCGGCCTCTAGATTTATTCTGCATTCAAATGTAATAAAAAAAAAAAAATTCGCTCCACATTTACATATCAAATGCAAAAGGAATTTTAAAATTTAATAACTTTTACATTGGCTGCCTTTACAATTTTAAATACATATATGTATATATACATGTTATATTAAAAGAAAATGGAAATTCAGGAAAGAGCAAAGACTTGACCCCTTTTAAAGACCCTTGGCCAAGCTACGTCACTGGTTGAAAGTTTATTGTAAATGGCGCCGCATGGTCGCGCCTCTTGGGTTGGGCGTCAAACCACTCCCACTTTTCAAGAGTCACAGAGTCCTTCACATGCAGCAACAGCAACGGCTGCTTGCGGCGAAAGAAAGTGTTCAAACAACCCCCGAATAGACGAGCCAAGTTGAATGCCACAAAAGCCGTTATGTGGCAACATTGCCAGTGGTTGAGGTTGAGATGTTGCGGCTGCTGTAACATTCCAGTCCAGATACATTTCTAGCTATTCGTTCTTCCGTTCTTCCGTTCGTTCGTGCTGTTCAAACTTTTCAATACAAATAAATTGAAATTTCGTACACAATGTGCGCTTCTTCTTCTTCTTCTTCTTACATGCCCAATCCAGAGACCATCGGATAGTCCGCATAGTTGCAACTCCAGGCACGCCCATTGTGCTGCATAATGATATTAAAAAAATAAGTTACTGTTGCAACAACAATGTGGCAAATGGCAATGGCAAATTCATGGAGCGAAAAGTCCATTATGTCATTAGGAGGGCACAATTCCCATTCAATTGCTGAAAAGGTGGCAGGAAGCATTGCCAATCAACTTGCCGAGTGTTGAGTTCCATGTTGAGATTCAAATTACAGCTATGCCAAATGTTAGCATAATCCAAAACTCAGTTGGAACCAACACTCTGCATCATATCGTACCAAATACAGTTGATAAGGGTGCATTTAAGGGCCTAGTTCCACTTTGTAGCGCTGTCAAATATATTACAAAAGTCATACAAGTAAATTTTTAATACTAATTATGCATTAAAGTGATGAAAAGGGAGAATTTAGATAATTTACTAAATTTACAAGTTATACTTCATTATAAACAACAGATTTAGGGAAAGTTATTACAGTTTTAAACTTAAACATATTGCATTTCGCTACAGTTCTGATCAAATATTAAGACGTCCAAGCTTATTTTCCGAAAATTTTCAAAAAGATAAAAGTATAATCTACATGTTCTTTGATGCTAAGAAATTTCAAATTGGAAATGGCAACAGTCATTATAAAGTTATGATAGCTTTTTTTTTTGTAATCCAGTTAAATATAGTCTGGCAGCTATTTTATTGAATTTGACATTAATATTTATTCAAGTCAAAATACCTTTCACTATGTTTACTGAGACCCAAACTAGACATTAAGAAAAACTGTAATTTAATTTAAAAAAAATTGATTTAAAGGGATAAAATTCGTTGTAATTAAGATTTCTATATTGAATATGATATTTGTAAATTTTCAAATAATCTAGTGCTCAAATTATAGCCAATATGGTATGTCGCTTATACATATTTCAATTTAGATTTGGAAGAGATAGGATTAACATTCCATTCTCAAATTGTAGTTCAGTTCTCAGAGAATATTCTGATTTACTGACTTGCATAAATACATATTTAGGAGGAATTAGTATTTGCAGCAGTTACAGTTACAAGAATTTTTATCTTTAATCTCGACTCTGATCTCAAGTCTAGACTTAGCCCAAATGAAATTTGTCATGGTGTCAAATGAAATAGAGATGCGAGGACTCGTATTGCAAACTCTAAAGATTTGATTCCTTGCCTTTGGATAACTATTTACCATTTACCATTTAACTGTGGCCAGGTTTCATTGGGCTGTTTTTCATTTCCTCTACTGGTGATTAGTTTGTGGATTTTTCTTATCCGTTTTCTCATTTCTTTTTTTTTCTTTTTACGAACAGCATCGATGTTATCAATTGAAGTGATGCGACTGACGGCTGTGGTGGCTCATTTCCGTATTCGATTTGAACGTCTGGAAATGAGGAAACGAATTGGGTCGGTAAAGGACAAAATATGATGGCACATTAGGGTCCGTTATCGGGGACGGACAGTGGCTGGTGAAAGTTATGTCCAACGGCTTGTAGCAGCAATTGCAATGAAATGCGTTTAATTTCATTGCGAGTCTTAATGTTAATTACAATATTATGACAGTTTTGTGGGTCGAGATGAATAATTATCACCTCATAAATTGTGACAAACCGCAAGGCGTTTTTCTTCTTCTTCATTTTTGCTTTATACCACACGTTCCTGTCAAGCTATCTGTCTCCCTTGCTCTGTTGACTACAGTTGTTGGTGCTGTTGTTGTTGGTCCGGCAATGATTAATCGCCCAAGTTATTCGAGTCGAGTCGGGCCAAGTCAGTCGACAAATGCAATCAACGTCTGCTACCAACAAAACGTAAATGTTGTGAAAAGCAAATCTAATTACACAAATGCTCGCCGACTATTTGAAAATGGGCAATTTCTCAAGATAGTTATCTAATTAATAGGCCAGTTCAGGCCCATTCACATTCACAAGCCCACATACACATTCCCTACGTCCACGTCAACACCCATGCCCAGTTTCAGGCTTAATGAGTTGTGCTAAGAACAATGGACTGCGCATGTATATAATATCCCCACTCTTCTTGCCAGCTTCTCCTTCTCCTCCTATTCTGCTCCTTCCACCACCAACAAGTCAGCTCAAGCTGCCCCTTGCCAAAACATTGCTCCGAATAGGCGTTACAACAATTTATATAGAACGTCAAAAGAAGAGCCGCAAAGTAGTCGCTTTCGCTGTGTTGAACTAGCAAATACCCTGCTCATAATTAACATTCATTAACTAAGACAATTTATTGTAATTCATCACATAATGTAACAGTCAACGCTTATTAGTGATGATCAAATCCTGTCAACTTGTTATCGATTCTTATCGCACTTTAATTGCAGACCGCCACAAAATAGTTCAAATAGTAGCAGTGGTAACGTTAGTTAACTAAACTTAATGCCTATTTATTTTGCAGTGATCAAACATTTATTTTATAACTTTCCTGCTTCTTGTATACCCGCTTTTAGAATTTACAGCTGCAGAGTATTAAAAAAGCAGGCGCAAAAAAACTTAAAGTGGCTGCGATGCGTTCAATTACCCAGGCAGTTCCTCCTTTCCCCTCCCAACAAAGCTGTTAAAACAAAAGGCTGATTGAGTGACAATTGAGTGCGAGCGAGATGGCTAGCTAGTTTTTCTGTACATATGCTAGTGTGAGTGTGTGCGCACAACAAATTAAGCTCATTGCGCATTTGACGTTTCTCTTTTGTGCGTCAAGCTGCGAGAGCGACAGATCAGACAGACGTCGCTCATTAATTGACACTCGCTACCAAGTAAGAAGAAAAGGGAGAAGACGAGGCTCTATCTATAATTGTTGCTCTCTTTTGTGGTTGTTATTATTGTTGTTGTTTTATGATGAGCGAAAGCTTGCCGCTTGCTGTAATTACATGAAATATGCCGTATATAATCAGGGCTTTTAGCACCGATACTGATTAAGCGATTTACTTATAGACTGATTCTGATTACGGCAGATGTGTAAAGCAATCGCCTGGGTAATTAACCAGTAAGCGCTTGTTATGCAAAACCGATTTGTTGTAGAGCTGTCATTAGTTAACCGTGGGATAGTTGCGCCTGGGAAAACTGCTAACTGGTAACCTTAGCCAAAAACCCAAAGAGAATGCCCTAGGGCACAACTAAAATAAAATAAGAAGAAAAAAATACTACTCGTAACAACAACAGTCGAGAAGCGAACGCATAATTGATATTTTATTGGCAACAGTATCGTTGGCCCGACCGCAACCAGATAATTTTGACCAAAAATGGCAAATTCGATATTGTTGCAGTTGGCAGTGTCCACCCGTGTGATTGGTGTTAATGACTTAATTAAAGCTGCAAGTGGCAAGAGGCAACTTCGCTCTACCTGTCTACCTGCTACAGCTTCAGCTTCTGCTTCTGCTTCAGTTGCATGCCCCACGCTCCAAGTTCCACACTCCTTGCACCAGTAGTCGACAATTTCACACTTTTTGCGTGGCAAGACAGACAAAAACAAGAAAGTAAGGCTATTTTCTGCACGTCGAAGACTTAATACTCTTGTAGAGATCTGTAATCAATTTTTGATTGGTATTTTCGAAAGACATAGTATTCCGATTTAAGCCATATATCATCAGAATGTATATATCAACAAATTCTCGATTTGAGAGATTGATAGAGATATTTTTAAAAATTTAAACTTGTTTCTTACTTAAGGTTGATTTTTGACAGATCGTATCTATGACAGCTATATGATATTGTGGTCCAGTTTTAATCAAATTTGTTTAGGATTTATAAGATTACATAAAATCAGTGATCTTTTTTTTGCTTAAAAACATGCGTTACACATTTCGTGACAAAGTTATTATACCCTGCGCAGTTGCACGAAAGGAGAAGAATATAATAAAGCAACCAGGCAAAATGGACAACGAGAGGCTCAGGCAAACAGACGCACACACACACACACACAGTCGCACATACACTGATAGAAAAAATGTTCTATAATTAAGATTTTGGTCTCGAAACTAAGAATTTTGATCTAAAAAATGAGTCGAAAACGTACAATTCTTAGATTTAGAAAACACATCTTCGTTTTAAGAACATTTCAAATAAGACCAAGTTCTTGTTCTTAAAATTTTAGTCAAGAATAAATAGATAAGTAGATACATAGATAAGGTTTTAAAATTAATAATATTTTTTTTTTTATTAAAATAAACATTTTAATCTGGTTTTTTTCTCTTGTAACGAGTGGGATTCGATCCAGTGCCTTTTACCTTCCTAGCAATTTAAGAACTTAGATTTTTTAGATTTTTAATCTTAGTATTATTAAAATGCTCTTACTTTAAGAATAAATTATTTAAGATGATTGTTCTTGATTGTAGAAGTTGGTCTTGTTTTTCAGTGTATACAATCGCATTCTAATCTTGTCGAGAGCAGAGCAGAGAAGATTTCACGCATGTTTCGCACCGCATATCGCTTGCCAGTTCCCACTTCTCAGCTCCCACTTCTCGGTTCTCAGTTCCAAGCAATCGTTAGTGGTGCTGCTGAGTGTGCAGCTGATTAATATGCGCAGTGGTGCACAGTAGCCAAAAGGCCAGCCAAATGTTCGCCTCTTGACGGCTCTGGTCGCGCAGCTGACACTGAGCCTTTGACATTTCCATTAGGCCGAAAACTAAACTTGACCAAAAATTGCGACTCTGTTCTTTGCCGTCGCCCAAAACACGCTCATCAAGCGCATTCGTTGTTCAACTTCAGCTTCAGCTACAGCTCCAACTTCAACTCGACTCCTGCTGCTGTCCTCATTCTCCATGGGCATAATTATTAAATGCAGCTCAATACATTTGCCGTGCATTGCTCAGATTGTTGGACAACCTAATGCCCAAAGGCATTCCTTTGGAGCCTTATGACTATGGAATGCAGCCCAATCGCACCAACAGAGCACAAACAACACAAATATGTGACTGCTGACCAGGCTTCAACTTCAACTTCAACTCTGTTCCTGTCTCCCTCCTCCTCTCCCTCTCCCTCTTCCTCTCTGTCTCCCAATCTCCGACTGCTTCTCTAAACGCCGGCGCAGTCTGTCGGCCCCAGAAAGAACGATGTAAATTAATCGAATGCCTTGGCACAGCGCCGATCTTTCATCATCATCGAAGCAATTGGTGATCGTGTCCCGCTTTTGCTTCTGTTTCCCATCCCCATTCCCATTTCCTCGGCGCGCCTTATGAAGCTATTCTGATCTTATACCCAATAACAAAGAACTCACAAAGGGTTTGTCAAATTGTAATTTTAATAGAGGGTAAAAAAGATCTAGTATTCTTTAGCTATCAATACATTCAATAGTTTTTTTAGCTTTATATTCTGCAAATTTCAGATCAATTTTATAAAAAGCACAAAAGCTATTCATTAGTTAATATTCGTAACAAAAAAACTATTTTTTATTAAATTTTATCCTCCGAAAATTTCATTTGCTTATATTGTGAAAATTTAATTTCTTTCTCATATACTTATAAAAATTTCAAATCAATCCTATTAGAAACATAAAAGTTATTTGAGAGTTAAGATTAGTATAAAAAGATATTTCCCTATCATCATAACATTTTGAAAATTGAATGATAAATATAGAAGGTATTCAAGAGTTAAAATCAGTTCTTAAAATGATTAGCTTTTATTTGAAGTGTATATTCTGAAAATTGCCAAATAAGGCTATAGAAGTGTAAAATTACTTTTTTTTCAGACTGTCCACAGGGTATTGGGTTAGTCGATAGTCCTAAAACACCCATTCTACCTGGATATACAAGTATTTTCAATCAGTGCGCCTGGCGTGTCCAGTTTTTGATATTTGACGATTTATTAAATTGCGTATAAATTAAAATATTAAATATTTTGCAACGACAAAACTTTTAATTACCAGCCTTTGCTTGCGTTGGCATTTTCGTTAATATTTCTCTTATACTAGTATATGTACATTGTACAGTTCTTAAAGGGCTAACGAACTTTAATACTTAAAACGAGCCAAGCACAAAGGTCTTGAGGCTCAAAGAAAAACGATTTGTCTAACGTTTAAATTGAATTTTGATCCCTTTTGTCATCAACCAAATCCACAATAAAATATATTTACGTCAAGTTTCGTTTTTATAGTATTATAAATTGAAATTCAAGTGGTCTACTTGGAGTGTGTGTGTGGGTGTGGGTGTGTGTTTGTCTGTCCGGGGTGTTGACATGTTGAGTCCGAGCTTCCCTCGAACATATAAATATTCAGGTACATGAAATCAGATTAAATTATCTTAAACAAATTGAGTCTCAAAGGCAACAATAACTTTGGCTGGCAGTTGGAGGGTTGGGAAAAAACCTCATAAATAGAATTATCCGTCGTTTCTCTGTAGTCTGTTCTCTCTGTGGCATATGTAGAGGTCCTTGCCACATTGTGTGCCCCCAAAATGTACTTTCTAGCCGCAGGCGAAATACGAAAAAGCAACCAAAATTATTCTTTCAGTTTTCAGTTTATTAAAACGGTTCGCTAGCTCGTTGTGCTTTTGGCCCTTTTTTGCGGTTAGTTCTGCGCCACACTGCACCACATGGTGGCACCACCGAGCTGGCAGAGAGCGTTGGCTTTTAAAGCTCAACCAAGCGCGCTTGAAAACCACTTTTAATTGCCTTTTAATTGTTTTTGCAAAATGAAATTTCACACAACATAACGGATTTTCGGCACATTTGGCCTAATTACATTTCAGTCTTTTGTGACTGACTCACCTCTCCGCCCTCTCTGTGGAGTGGGCGGGACTGTTTGCGTTGGGCACGCGAGGGCACATTTTGTCATTTAATGGACCACTGGGCGCATGATTTCATTGAGCCAGTGACACAGTTTGACAGCCTCATATTTTTGGGCTTTTAGTATCTGTATCTGTAACCAGTTACCAGTTGCCTGTATCTGCATCTGCAGTTGGATACTTTGATTAGCGCCCCCAGCGAATTAGCTACAATATCATTAGCATGGAGAGTGAAGAAGAACGAGAGATGAGAGACGAGAGATGATTACTGGTTCGTTAGGCAATTTGAATGAAATTGAAATTGCTTTTTGCTTTTTAACTGAATCAAGGGAGCTTCACTTAACTTGCTTATGATATTTGCGGATAACTTGAACTGACAGTTTGCTGTTCGTATATATTATTCCATTTTTTGTTTAATCAATATATTAAAATTAATATAAATCAGTTCAAGGAAGTTCTATTTGATAAGATACAATTTTCGAAATTCCTCGATTTTATTAATATTATTTAGTACATATTAAGTATTTATGTATTGACCTATACATTTCATATTTTTTATGAAAATGGGATTTAAGTAGACATATATAAATAAACAAATTAAATACGAAAAACTGATTGAAATTTACATTACACTCTAATAAGCAAATTAAATATTTTGTATACAAGAAATATTGTAAATATTGAAATATGTTTAGGAAATTTGGCTTTAAATGTGTTTAATATAATAATTTTAACTATTCCATTCCATTAATAACTAAATTATAGAAAAACATATACAATTTAAAAATAATATTAAATAAATTGAAACTAAATATAAAAATAAAGTTTTGGCTTAGTTTATTGAAAGTAAAATGGGTACTTCTTAAATCAAACTTTACCAAGAAAAACTAGAAAAAATTTAGTTTAATATAAGTGGTATTTTAGATTTTAAAGAAACAGACACGTAGTAAATATAATCTTAAATTAAAGAGCACTTTACAAGGAAAAGCTTGCATTTCATGAAAGATACAAATAACTTAAAAAATTTAATAAATAAAAATATTTCAATTTCACATCATCTATAAATTGTGATGTGCATCCCTTACAAATGATCTATGATACGAAATAAAACATTTATTAATGCCACGGTAAACGCGGTGGCGCATAATGGATGATAGATACCATAATGATTGATATGTATATATATATATATGTGTATATAACGTGTGGATGAAGGCTGTGGGAGCTGTCGCAATGCGTGCGCTATCTAAGCTTGTATCTTTGAGCAACATGAATGTATCTACAAGCTGTTGTTGGTGCTGTTGTTGGTGCGACACAATCGCAATCAGTAGCCAGAGTTGCCACGAAGCCTCTCTCGTAATGCAATTATCCTAAATGCTCAACCAACTACTCAAAAAGTCATCGTTCAGATTTAACAAGAGCCAAGCAGCGGCAGCGGCAACTGCCAGCTGCATCGACACCCGGTTTCAGATACAAAGCGTCGGGGCGAGATACAAGATACAAGATACGGATACGGCAATGGCTCTGACTCTGACTCTGGTCTATATGGTTATATGGCTATGGCGTCGTATCGTGTCGTGTCGTGTCAATGGCGAATACATATGTATAGCAACAGCAGAAAGAGCTGGGAGAGAGAGGAAGGGTGGGGTGGGGTGGGGTGGGTTGAGGCGACACAGACTGAATCTGAGGCAGAGCCAGAGACTGAGGCATGTGGCACGCCTCTGCATGGCGGCAATTTGAAAACTCATTTACTTGTGGCATGTAAACAACTAATCTGTTAACACTCCGACAAAGCGCGAACATTACATCCTCCCCTCTGCCACCCCCTACCCCATCCCAGCACACTGCTGCCCCCTTCCACTGCTTAGACTGACGTTGACTGTGATGAAGCAGCAAACCGCGCTGGTAAATATTTCCCTTATTTGATGGCATAATCAAAAGTTCTTTTTTTTTTCTATTTCTCTTTTTATACATTTCTCTTTTGCCAAAATGAAACCTGAATTTGTTGTACTACGTATTTTGTATTCTGTTTCGGATTCAGGGGGGGTTACCTTCGACTAGGTTGCATTGCCTTGGCTTGGATTGGGTTTGGGTTGGGTTCGAGTTCGGTTTGGGTTTGGGTTTCTCGGCGGTGCCGTTAGAGAAGGCGCAGTCACGACCGACCCGGCCACATCACGTCAAACATTTTCGCTACACTTACACAATATGTGGCAGCTACCGTGGTTCAAAGGATTATGAAACCCTATTAACGTTTATAAAAGTTTAATATTACTAATAGACAAGTAAACTTTTAAGAGTTTATTACTTTTAAATGAATCATTCAGCTCTACTACTAACTAACTACAACTAACTCGTTGAAGAATAAAAAAAATGCATACTAAATTTTAAGAAAAATGACTTGCAATACATAAATATAGTTTTTGTATATTCATAAATTAAAAAAATAGTTGATCTTAAAGTAAAACCAGTTAAAATTTGACTTTAATGAATAACGATTGCAATCATTTAATAATCATTTAATATATACCTTAGCAGATCTATCAATTAGGTATAACAATATTTACAATATAATTCTCGTAATAATTATTTTTTTTTTTTCCAAAATAAATAATATGTTTACAATTAAAAAAATTCAAATTTCCTGTCGTCAAAGCTTTAACTTTTAGATCATTACAAAATTATTTTAAGAAAGCCTCCATAAGTATATTATATATATATTTATATATATTTAGTAGATATATATATATATATTTAGTAGATATTTAGTCCAATATCACAGAACATAATTAATTTTCTAGTTTGAGATCATTACAAAATTATTGTGTAATTTAAAAATAAGAAAATTTAATATACACATTTAGACAAATATTAATTTGCTTGTGCTCTTTTGAGCAAATCTCCAAGTCAAATAGATCGCTTTTCATGTAAATAAAGCGAATTTCCATTGGCAAATTATTAATATGGGCTTGGAACCACTGTGCGCCTTGCTGCTGTTGCCGTTGCTGCCGCTTTATTTGATTTCTTTATCAATTTCAACGTACTGCTGCCTCTCACTCATCACAATCACCATCTCCATTGCTCTCGCTCCCCTCTTCATCACTCCGCTTTCCGGCAATTGCAACTGTATGCATGTATAATGTATGTGTGTCTGTGTGTGCGTATGTGTGTGCCTGTGTGTAGGGCTTATATACATTACAGTTAAACGCAACCAGAGCAGACTACCACCGCAGCCGCAATGCCGCCGTGTGAGCAGTGCAGACATAGTCACCAGCCCAGCAGTATGTGCGCAGTCAGCAGCTAGAGCGAGATGGCTAGAGTGTGACAGCAGGCAGGCCACTCAGCGCAATGCGACTTTATTGCTCTCAGGAACGCCTACCCAACAGCCTCAGCCTGTGCCTCTGCCACTCTCTCTCTCTCTGCCTCTCTCTTCTGGTGCTGCTGCTGCTGCCACTGTCGCTCTCTGCCTTGTGCCTTGTGCCCTGACATGGTATGGTGGTGTTTCAGTATCCGTATCTGTTACTCAGATAAATGTGTGTGTGTGTGTGTGTGCAACTCGTTTTTATTATAGATGTATTTGTAGAGTGTATCTGTATCTGGCAGCTGGCAGCAGTAGCTACTACTAGCTGCTGGCTCTGTTGCTGCCAGAGTATCTGTATCTGTGGCGCGTCATTGTTGTGCGTTGCCGTGTTGCCATCGTAACCAACGACGTTCCCATTGCCGTCGCCGTCGCTGTCGTCGCCGTCGTCGTCACTGTCGTCACCGTCGTCGTCGTCCATCGCATAGTAGGCAGCTCAGTTACAAGACCATTATTTGAGGTATTTTTTGTGCGCTCGGTTGTTCGTTTGGTTGGTCGCTCCGGTCGCTCTCTTTTGGTTATATCCATAGCACGCCCCATCTCGGTACGGATTTGGATCAGCAGCAACAGCAGCCAGTTGCACTCTCGTTGTTGTCGTTGTCGTTGTCGTCGGGTATCGCAATCATCAGCCGCCTCATTGGCATTCATTTGAAGTAATACCCTCGCTGTTATCGGTGGCCACTATAATAAGAAACAAGAAATAAGGATCCCCAAAGCGCCGCGAGTGATCCCTAAAACCCAAGCAGCAAAATGCCAAGTTAATCTACTGAAATATATACGCATATATAACATATATATCGAAATAACGAAAGAAATACTTTCTAGTGACTGTGACTGTGATTGTGACTGTGTAACTGTGTGTCTGTGCTTTGTGATTAACAAATTGCATTAAAATAAACAAAATTCTTTCGTTTTGGTTTGGAATAGTATGCGAATTTGTTCACAGTGGATTCAACGCATAAAATGGCCGTTGGACCGACGGAGGGCAAACAACAGCCGCCCTCAGAGACATTCTCGCCCACACACCATCAGATTATAGCACCCAGTCCAATATTGGCGGTACCGACACTCGCCTTCTCCGCCGCCCAAGTCGAAATCGTATGCAAGACCCTTGAAGACTCGGGTGACATCGAGAGACTGGCCCGCTTCCTATGGAGTCTGCCAGTTGCATTGCCCAACATGCACGAGATCCTCAACTGTGAGGCAGTGCTTCGTGCCCGGGCTGTTGTCGCCTATCACGTCGGAAACTTCAGGTAGGATCTCGCATCTCCAACTGCCGATCTGTGTTGCCATTTTAACTATAAATAAGTTGTATCAGCTAGACAATTTAAATAAAGCCTATTAGCTAGAAATCTGGCTACTTTTCAAATCGGATCTAACTACTTTTTCGATATACTCATTAAACTTTTAGAAAATAAGATTTTCTTACGAAAAGTACGTTTTGCCAGTTGGGAAATTATTATAAATACTATAATACTATACAATATTTTGAGCCGGAGATACTTATATGTTTACAGGTTTATAACCAGTGCAGTTTGAATTAAATATAATGAATCTATCTTGCTGAATATGTTTTTGATTAAGTGTATCTTATAAAAATCAATTTAATAAATTTTAAATCTATAAACTCAATCGATTAATATTACTTTCAAATGATATCGGAACTTAATAAATATATAAACACAGAGTTTAAATAAAATATTGTTGTGGCTAGCTTTAAATGAGATCAGAAAAACATTTTAAATTCTCATTACCAGCCGAAAATCTGAATTATTTCAACAAAAGCTTAATTTATAACAATTTAAAAAGTACTTTTAGTAACTTTTTAGCTATTTATAGCCACTTTTTCTTATTTTACAAAATTAACGATTTTAGACCTTAAAGTTCTAGCAACACTGTTCCCGACTTTATTTAGCCATTTAGCCAAATGAATTTGGGATAATAAATGCAGACAAAAGCACAAACTACAGGCACGGCTCAAATATCAGCTCTGATTAACCTGGAGCCAAGGCACAAGGGTATATCTACATATATATATATATATGTAGGTATATTTAGGGACAGGGCACTTTTTGGTTATTTGATAGTTTGCATAAGCTTTGTCTGCGTTGGAGTTGGACACGTAATAAGACTATACAATGAACTCCTAAATTAATAAACAATGGCATTAATTTACTAATTAAAGAACAATTGAAGCAAACTTTGATTAATAAAACACCGAGGGAACAATGGCAAGACAACTCTATAGGAGTGTGTTCTCTCCCTCTCTCTCTCTCTCACCCCCCTTCTCCATATATCAGCTTCCGTCTCTCAGTGGAATGCTTGCTAAATTCTCAAATTACATAGAAATATCAAAAATAAAAATAAGAAAAGCATTTGCATTAGCCGGAAACAGTTCATTGAATTTTCTCAAAAGATTTGAATATTTTTTTTCCCCCGACATTAGCTTTGCAAAGTTCTAAAGATTTATAGATTTTTATGCAATTAACTGCATGATTGACAAACTACTTAAACTGGTCATAGATACACGTCTATTTACTTACTGGCCTCAACATCAGGTTATTACCAAGTGGACGAACACGTCGCCACTTCAGCTCTCCATCTTGGCCAAGATACTCGTACTCGTACTCGTATCATAAAACATATACTACATTCATACGTTTCATTATAGCCTCTTTTATGGCTGAATCAAGTTTGATATATTGTTTATGACAGCTGACAAACTGACATACTGACAATCTGACAAACTGGCTAAAAGCCGTTGACTAATGGGCTTGAAAACATCTTTCCCAAGTGGTTAACAACCGTTTTAGTCAAGCTGAATCTCTAGTCAAATTGTTGAGAAAACTGCACTAATGACATTTATATAAGCAAAGTATTTTTATTGCAAGAATGTAATTAAATTCAATTGAATATTAAGTTAAGAATTGACTTACATAAGTCGAGCTTTACTTTAATAAATGATCTTAATGTATCTGCATTTTCGTCGTGTTTTTTGAATATTTAAGGAACAATTTAATCAGTTTTCCCATCTACTGGTATTTTCTTTAAAACAATAGTTTAAAAATGACATAAATTAAATATTTGAATTCCTCAAAAAAGTGTAGCTAGATTTAACACATGTTTAATTACCATACAAATATATCTACAAATGTCAAAGTAATTACGTAAATTTAAGCACAGAAATGCGTCGATTCAAATGAAATAGTATATATACCCTATGCAAACCATATTTGTATATAATGTCCAAATCAGACGTGTATGGCAATGTGATTTGATTGCTTTGAGCTGGTAAATCAATGACTTCCAATTAAAACAATTTGACGTACTCAACTTGGCTGTCAACGACAGCAACTGACGACAATCAATGCTTATGAAATTGTTTCAAAATACATATGGTTGATTTAGTATAAAGAGAAAGAGAAGGTGTCGTCAGAAGGGGTGGAAACAGTTGAGAAATTCATTACCAGTGCCTGAAACACAGCAGGACATTTAACATTTAGGATTTGCATTTTAGGGTTGACTTCATTTGGATCGCAATAGGGTTGTCCACTCGATTGACTTAAAATCCTTTTATGCATTTCTATCATTGGTCAATTGTAACAATCTTTTTCTTTTTCCTCTTGGCAGGGAACTCTATGCAATAATAGAAAATCATAAATTTACTAAAGCATCCTATGGCAAACTGCAGGCAATGTGGCTCGAGGCACATTATATTGAGGCCGAGAAGCTGCGTGGTCGATCGCTGGGTGAGTAAAGAAATATTTATTAATAGATCTGACCTAAGTCTATACATTTATTTATGTTTAACTATAAATCGACCCATGCACCTATATCTAAATTTATAATCATCTTTGTTTCAACTTCCAACTATATTTCGGATATATATGCCATGTTTTGCTATACAATTTTCTTCCTCTTTATAGCTATAATATGAACTTTTCAATCTGTTTATACCTCCATTTGTATTTAAAGTATCTATCGCTCCATTTTTCTTTATACACCTATCTATTGTATTTTTCAATTCATCTTCTCATTTTTTGGCTCTATCTATCGTTATAACTAATTTTTTGTATCTATATACATCTTTTGTTTTATTCCTTTAATACCTTTATATCCATCTTTTTTTTATTTTAAGTCCATATTATAATATTTAATCTTATGTTTATATGAATTGAACTATTCTCCTTATATTTTATTCAGTATTTGTATTTATATGTATTAACCTTTGCATTAGCTTATTAATATCTTGATTTATATATCCATCCCACTTTTTAAATAAATTTATACAAAATTCTTACCTATTTATATAAATCTAAATTAAACTTTAGCTCCCGTATTGCCCTACATCTATCCATATCTCCTTCTGTATAATTAGCTTCATTAAATATGTAGTACTCATATAAAAAAAATATATTTTATTTAACATTTTAGTATCTATTTCTCTAATTTAATTTTCACTTGTATCTATTTTTTTAACTACATCTCAAGATTTATTCATATATTACCTTATTATGGTTAATTTAAAAGAATATCTCTATCTAATTCAAAGTCTATCTACATCTTCAATATCATTATTAATATCAAAATTTACATCTTGATCTCTAAGTATATCTTATAATTCTTCTGTTTAGGCCCTGTTGATAAATATCGGGTACGCAAAAAGTTTCCATTGCCGCCCACAATCTGGGATGGGGAACAGAAGACGCACTGTTTCAAGGAGCGGACGAGAAGTTTGCTGCGCGAATGGTACCTACAGGATCCCTATCCGAATCCAACCAAGAAACGTGAGCTGGCCAAGGCCACCGGCCTGAATCCAACGCAAGTTGGCAATTGGTTTAAGAATCGACGTCAACGGGATCGTGCCGCTGCTGCCAAGAATCGGTAAGTTGAAGTCGAACGCTTCACTGCATCATTAGTTTGGCCATTAGAGAAATATCATCCTCCTGCTGTGTGTCTGTGTGTAATCCGAGCTGTTGTCTTCGCTGCTGCTGCTGTTGTTGCTGCTGCCGTTGTTGTTGCCTTTCAAAGCGCCGTCAAGCAAACGGGCGTAAAATGATATCTATTCTCAGCCAAGTGGAAGTGGAAGCGGGAATCATGCACAGGAGCAGCAAACAGCAGCAGGGGGAGTGAGAGCAGCGGGAGGAGGTTATAGGGAAGGGGGGAGGGGGATGTGGCGTTTGCGTGCCATTTCCATTTCATTGATCCGTGCCGAATCCACGATGACGATGACGGCGGCATCCATCGAAGCGTTCTCAATTTCTGCCGTTTGTTGCGGTCGTCGCTTTTGGCCACATTAAAATGACCGCCGACGATGACGACAGCAACAACAACACCAGCAACAACAGCAGCAGCAGCAGCTGTAGACTTACAACAACAATGTAAGCTCAATGCTGCCTCATGTTGTTGCCTTCAGTTAAAAGGTGTAACCGCTTGAAGCAGTTGAGCAACTGCAAGAAGCAAAAAACAACTAACAGGAGCGCGCTCGACTATGTGAGACCCTGTACTCATTCTTTAAAAAAAGTAAATCCCAAGTTTAATGTCTCTAGCTCTTATAGTTACTGAGATCTAGGCATGAGTGTGAAGCTTGTTTTCGTCAAAAGATTAAAAAAATTAAAGTTAAATAATTCAGTTAAGATAAAACAAAAAAAAAGTACAACGATATAATTTTAACAATAACTAATTAAAAATGTTCGTTGACCGCTTTATATCCTGGATGATTATAATCGTGGTTTAATTTCTACATTATTTAAAACACACTTTATTTATTAAAAGTAATAAAAGACCCTCTGTAAATTTAAAGTACAGGGTTGAAAAAGAAGCAGCAGAAGTAACAGCAGAAAAAGTTAAGAACTCGACCAATTCGCGCGAAGTTGAAATGAAGAAGATACGCGATTTGGATCGCGGATCTCCGATCTCCGATCTGTGATCTCGGATCTTGGATCTTGGAGACGCGACCACGGCCAAGTGAAAGATGGCAAGTTAAGTGGAATGACATGGCAGAAAAGCCGTAAGCTCCCCACAAAGAACTCAAGTACGCTGCTCCTGCAGATGCGCAAATATTTCAAGTTGCTTCTACCTGCTAGCTAGCCCCCTCTCCCTCTCCCTCTCCTCCCCCCACATCCTCGGCCCTAACCGGCCGGGCTCCCGACGAGACAACATTTTGGCATTCTTTAGAAATCTTGCAGGCGAACGAACCGTGTTTATTAAGTTAGGAACTGAATGAATCTGCACAATAGCGCCAAGAAGAATAAGAAGAAGAAGAAGCTGAAGATTGAGTAGCAGCAGAGAAGAAGAAGCAGATGAAGAGGAAGAAGAACGGCAAGCGCCTTTTTGGAACGGGTCATTAGTTAAAATGATGGCGATTATTTCGACTTGTAAAGTCAGCAAAGGCGGCAAACAGATACATGCAACATTACAACTCCATCTTCAGCTGCATCTTGAGTGTGTAAATTCGTGTGTGTGTGTGTGTGTGTGCTGCAATTTTCCAAGTGGGCAACCAAGTTAAGTCTGCAGTCCTAGTTTGAGTTTTGGATTTTTGACTTTGTATTTTTGTCAGCGCTGTCGTTTTGGTGGTTTTTCTACTAGATTTGGCGCCTTTTTCTTGCCCACCATATCATTTGATTTATGGTATAAAACCTATTAAAAAAAAAAATAATCATTTTTAAATTCAAGATTAAAATTCTTAGAAATTTTAAAGTATGTATACAGGATATTATTGTTTAATTAAAACAATATTTCTATAAAACGGCAACGAGTCAACATTAAAAAAAGTCAAAAAAGCTTCAAATATTTGATTTAACAAAGCTGAATTTTACAGAAACCCGAAAATCATAATTAAGTATGTAATTTACTTAAGAAAATCCGCGATTACTGTACTTTTGATTATATCTCGAAAAATGAGAAATAATAACAATTTTTCAAATAACTGTCCAATAAAATGAATAATACTTAATTATTTTAAATTTTTTTCAACTATGTATGGAAATAAGTTATCAAATGAATCAATTTGGTTGTAAAATGTTTGGTTTGGTTTCATTTGGATTTTTTAGTGTACTTTTTTTGCGAATATTTTGGTGGTTTTTTTTTTAAAAGCAAAGGGCAACACTGGCCTTCGTGTAGTCATCGTGCTATAAAAGCAGACAACAAGACAAGAAATTTGCCGGCAACTCAGTTGAGTTATGAGAGACAACAACAACAACAGCAACGAGAAGAAATAAATATAAGAAAAAAATATGAAATTAAAAGCCGTTCATATGCCTGAGACTGACAGACCGACAGACAGACAGACTGCCATTCAACGGGGGCATCAACATCAGCATCAACATCAACATCAACATCATCGACAGCGCCAGCAATAATGATGAGAGAGCGCAACTGAGACATTCTAACCAGCTTGAAGAGGGATTGCAGACTGAGCTGAGAGGGGAGAGAAGGGTATGGGGGGAGGGGAGGGTAGGGGGCACATCAAATACACAGACTGAATAACAGGCGCTGACTTTTCAAGCATCAGAGTGCTGAAAAAATTGTTAACATTTTTGCTACTGCACTTGAGCAGCTACAAAGCAAAAGACAACAAGGAGTTGTTGTTGCTGTTGTTGTTGCTCTTGTTGTGCTCGTCATCTGGAGTTCGATCTTAAACGATATCTATGGCTATGGCCATAGGTTGTTTAAATCAATCAAAAGCGAAAACTAGACAGCAACATCGGCAACTGTATTAGAAAGGTTCGAAATTGAGTAATTAAGATATTAACCGGAAAATGTTGATTTAACAATTCGTTATGCTCTGTTGCCGCTCTACAAATGAGTTAAGAGTCTCTATAAAAAAAAGATTTCAAAAGGCATATCGCAATAGCAAATAATGCCCAGTAATGCATAATAAAAACCGATCTTTATATGTTGCAAGATCACATTGCATACTTCAGATAATTTTTACAAATTGTACTTTGAATTTTAATCTCTATAAATTAGTTCGTATTTTATTAACTTCTTCAGTCAACAATTTATTTAGTTTAATAATCATCTGGCTCTTCCAAAATTTTTTAAACAAATTGTTTTATTAGTAAAAATTTATGGGCTTGTAATAATTTGAGAAGAAAATAATTGTTAATATTTTAATAATGCAAAAAAAATAGTAAGAACAGCGGAAAATCTTTTCTAAAGTTAATTCTCTAACAATTTTTAACAAATTTTAGCTGAATCATTTGACAATACATTTATTTGTAGGCAAACTTTATAAGCTACATTTTTACCTCAGAAAGTTCAACAAAAATAATTAAATTATTAGATGTTGTAAAAGAAATGTTCAGTTTGCGAGCAGCTAATTCAATTGCCAAATTATAGACTTGAGTTCATTCAATTATGAAGCACCACTTGATGGACTTGAGAATGAGATTCGTGTAATTCCGAAAAAACAACAAAGATTATTTTATTGCGTGAATTACACAAAATGAAATGCGTGTTTCGTGATAGCCACTAAAAATCTGCCCACACACAAAGATACACACGCACAACCAACGCTCTGGAAACCAGAAGCCAAATTAGGAGGCACAGTGGGCGGGTGTCAATGAACATGGCACGAAATATGCGGGCGGTCGAAAGAGGGGCAACACTGGCAGCAATTTGTCAAGTTCAGAACACGAGAAATGAGGCGAAACGAAGCGAAATGAAAAGAAATCATATCAACAGCAATTGAAATGGGTATGGAAAAGGGATGGAGAGATTTCTAGTGTGTTTGTATACAGAAGTGTAATAAAATTGTATGACAACAACAACAACAACAAATAAACACACACAAATATGTTGTAAATGTCAATGATCAATCAAAATATGAAAAACGCATTACACTGAAAAAAAAGATGTTCTAAAATCAAGATTTGGGTCTCAAGACTACGAATTTTGGTCATAAACATAAAATTCTTAAAATATGAAAACACATTTTGGTTTTAAGAACATTGAGAATAAGACCAGGTTTAATTTAAGATTTAATGTTCTTATTAGAGGAATAAATTGCTTAAAATTTAATTCAAACATTAAAAATATTAGAAATGATTTTTAAATTTATAGTTTTTTATTGATGTTTTATATTCTTAGTTTTAGTAATATGGTCCTAAATTGGTATTACTTTAAGAACAAAATCTTTAAGACGAATGTTCTTGACTTTAGAAGTTACTCTTGATTTTCAGTGTATACACGAAATGAGAGTAGAAATTAACTCAACCTTTTTTTTTGTTGCGTGGAGGAGGAGCATGAGAAGCAAAGTGAAATGTTGAAGGACGAGAGAACGCTGTGAACTCGGGCAAAAGTAAAGCTCAAGAGGCTGTGCCATCGATTTCCCAGCAACAGCAGTTCGAATTCTAATGAAGAAAGGTCGAAGGTGGAGGTGGAGGAGAGAGAGAAGACAGTCAGACAGTCAGAAGCTGCAGCCATTGTCAATATCCAAATCCGAGTGCCCACTTGGCTGCGCGTTCGGACAGGCACACTCGAGGTGGTTAAGTACCCATACCCATGCCAGATACAAGATACAAGATACCAGTGACCAGAGACCAGATCCCCAGTTATACAGTCCGACAGAGTCCATTCCAGTCAAAGCACTTGAAGATGTTTGCACAACACAACTACCGTTTCGGTGGCTTGTGAGAAAAATATACAAGATACAAGATACAATGCCTGGGAGTTGAGGATTGAAGTTGAAGTTGGAGGAGACTGCCTCGCCCACTTCAGCAACATGTAGAAAGTGTATTAAAGCAATAAATGAAAATGAAATAAAGAATGAACAGCAAGTTTAACAAAGAGTCAAACTCATCGATAATGTCGATAATAATGATGATGATGATGATGAGGACCGGATGTGGATATCGATGTGAATGTGAATGTGAACGAGGATGGAAGTGTCTATGCTCATTGACAAGTGAAATGTGTATAAATGAGCGTAACTCTGTGCAAATAAGGGCTTCCTTTCCACCCAACTGCAATTGAGCAAAAGATAACAATATTCAAATTGAACAAATTTAAATCCTGTTTGTCAACAGATCCTCAGTTGAGAAAAGGCCAACAACGACAAAATAAACGTTGATTGCATTTAGCGTGGAAACAAACCCAACCTAAAAATTCATCCCAACCCCAAAAGACAAAACTCAGTTCAATTCACCCCAGAAGCCAGAAGCGTTATTCGGTCCACTTAAGAACACAGAACCCCTGGGATTTGACACTTTTCTCCGCTACTGCTGTCTAAATATTGACACAATTTATAACTTTCAATTTGAATGACACAATTATTGACAACACCGTTGTAGTGGAAGTCTTTCCTACAGAGTTTTATTTTATTTAATTTAAAAATACATTGATGGAGTTGGGAATTTTTCGAAAAATTAAACAAAAATACCATTATAAATTTGGGCATTTGCCTGTAAATTCCCGTGTATTATAAATTTCCCATCTCGCTACTAAAGTGATAAGATGATGTGGATGAAAGTGAGAATTTTCCAAGAAATTCCTATATAAAGAGGATGATTCCCTAGCAGCTACAGTTTTAATCAAGTCTTTGAAGAACAACCAACAATCATGAAGATCTTCTCTTTTGTCACTATCTGTGTGTTCGCTGTGTGTTCTCTTTTCGCTCTGACTCATGGTAAGTGTAATAATGATTTCTATCTAATTAAACAATTACGACTTGTACAATTTAATGTCTTCTATCTATAGCCAATCCAATGGCGGAGCCTGTGGCTGATCCTGGAGATATCAATATCAAAGGAGATTGCATAAATTGCGAGATATATAGTGGATAAAAATATAATAAATAAAAGTGTCCTGAACTCTGTCGATCTAATTAAAGTAGTGAATGTTGAAATTATAATAACATTGATGTCTGATTTAAAATTGTTGCTCTAATAAAAATATGAATATATAAATATTTTCTTTGTTGATTGATTTTTTCAATCTTTAGAGCATTTTTTTATTGCAACTTAAATGTTATATTAAAGCTATAAGCAAAGGATTTAATTCTCCATAAATGGCATAAGGTATTTCTCAGCAGCAATTTAACAATCTTGTAAGCAAATGCTACAAACTACCAAATATTAGATCCTTAACTGTGGAATAGACCTAATAGAAACACAATTATAATATTATTACTTCACTCGGGTACAGGGTATCTGCTAATCGAGCATTGCAACTTGTTTACTTGGAATTAGAACTTCTATTCTATTAACAAGGTCCAATCGCTCGGATATTTCACAAATCTTTTATGAGGCATCGATTTAAAGCCAGATTTGATTCGAAAAGAGTTTTTTGAATTTGTTGTTGGATTTTGGCCTATGATCAGATCATGTTACCAGCAGCTCTTGCAGCTGAATTAATTTTCACAATCTATAGATACATACATACACACAGAGGTACACATATGTACACACACTCATACAGATACATACATGAATCTTCTGACATGAGCCGATTATAACATTTCAATGTCTCGGGCCTTTGCTTTGGGTTCAAGTTACCAGCTGAGGAAAGGAAGGGTTTTCTCCCTTCTCTATCACTCTCTTTTTCTCTCTCGCTCGCTCTCTCTCTCTCTCTATCTGTTTGGCTGTCAGTTAAGTCTCAGTTTTGTGTCCACGCGGGTAATTACATACGTGTCATTTCAGTTTCATTTAGGTGCCACAGTATCAGATTGCCAAGTGAATTGGAATTGGAGTAACCCTTTTGGTTCTCCCTCTCCTTCTCTCTCCCTCTCTCTTTCTCTCTCTGATCTGTTTGGTCAATTGTTTGGAAAATTTGCGAATCCATATCAGATTCAGCTCCAACTTGGCTCAAGCCGAGCGTGCTGATGACGGCCTTGGCGTTGCGACCCGTGCCACATCAGGAGCCAGAAGTAGTCTCCATTGAAGCGTGTTTGCTACCGCCTGAGAGAAGCAGCTACAATTTCACAATTTGTCGGCCATTTTTCCATAACTTTCGTTCAGGATAATACCACTTCATTATTAAGTTTATTTTGCGTCATTTAAAAAAAGTAGACGACCAAAAATAATTATTAATGGAAAGAACTATATTTCAAATAAATAAATACACAGAAAAAAATGATAAAAATCAAGTTTAAGATTCGTGATATTAGCACGTATTTTTTAAGTATGTATTCAGAGTATTATTGTTTAATTAGTGTTAACAGTAAAAAAAGTCAAAGAATCCTAAATTGTTTTTGATCTAACTGAAAACAAATTAAAAAGAATTTAATTTAAAAGAACTAGGATTACCCTACTTCTGAAACCGCATTGAATTAATTTTATCCCAGAAGCCCGAATTCTTTTTTTCTATAAACATTTGTTTTCAGTTAATAAAAGCCGTTCAGAAAACTCTAATAGCATTAAAGCAGAACTGGATTGGTTCGAAAAATTATAAAAGGTCTATAAAGAATTTGCAAATTAAATATACTTAACTTTAGAATTAATTTACTGATAAAATCATGATCAAAATGTCATTCCACATAAGGATTGGTTAAATTTTGACCATTTAATGAATGTTTGAAATCTCGTAAGACTGTTTACTATGGAAATTATTAGCAGTATGCTGAATTTACTCAACATGAGCATTTAAAATCTTCACAACTCCAAGCTTTTGTTAATTTTGTATGAAATAATTAAACATTTTAAAGTTAAGTTGAAATTGGACTCTGAAAATAAAATCTGCGGGAAATTTCGCTTGGTTAAATTCGAATGCAACAATGTCAACAACATTTTTAGAGATTTGTGGATAATGATTAAGAATCTAAAATTGAAAGTATCCCAGCAGCGGGTAGCCAAAGAGGCAGTCAAAGAAAGATCTGTGGCAAGTCGCTCCCTTGGTGAAGAATGGTTTATGGCTCATGGGGAGCAAGTGGTAAGCTGTTAATCCATCAAGTTGGCGCATTAGGCAGCTAAACGATTCCATTTCCATTTTCATGCCTCACAACAATAAAAGGTAGCCGCAGATACATTTCCAACAGCTCCAACTGTCCAACTGAGTTGTGACTGCCGAGTTGAGTTGCCTGCTCCGGGTTCACAGTTGCCAAAGCACATCATTAATCACACAACACGAGCCGCAAAGGACCAGGGAATGGGGGAAAGAGTCCGACTACCAAGCTGGACTCCCGAACACTCCACACTCGACTTTTGACTCTCTCTGAACTGAACTCTCGATTCTCGATTCCCGACTCTCGAGTCGTGGCATTATTAATGCTGATGGGTCAACAAATTGCGGCAAGTTGAGCGAATCCTAACCGATAATTATGACAGTGCAGGAGTCATGTTGTGATGCAGATGTGTGTGATGCAGATGATGATGATGATGATGATGTATTTGTGGCACTCTCAACCTCTCACTGATGTCTCTATTTGTTGTTGCCGCCGTCGGTTGCACAGTGCCGTCTCTAATCAAGTCATCGGTGGCATAAGGGGCACACCTTTGTTTTGGGGCACCACAGATAATTTGTCTTAAGCATGTGTGAAAGTTGTCTCAGATTTATGGCCACAGCCCGCCTGTCGAGCCCAACGACAAATGAGCCGCCTAATGGGGCGTGTTTACCGCCACAAACATGCCACATGCAACATGCAACTGGCAACATTCACTAATTAAGCGTGTAACTCGTGTAACTCTTCAACCGCATTGAAAGCATGTCTAATTGCTAAACGAACTCCATTTTAATATCTAAATATCATTTAATAACTGAGAATATTGAAATCACAAATCTCTCACAATTTGAGAATATTTCCAACTTTTGATTAATTGTCGATTGAATTAATTATTGAACGCTTAAGTGTTTGATTTATATTGTTTTTGAGTCTATAAAATTGTCAAAATTATCATTATCATTATCTCTATTTAAGGTTGAATTTGTAGATTGTCAGGAAAGATGAACTATTGAAAATTTGAATGTAGTATATGGAAAAACATATTGATATTTGAAAACATTTGCCAGACAATTAAATATTGTTTTAAACTTATCTACAGTAAATAGATTTACCTTAGACGCTCTTACGATTTAAATAAAAATATATATATAGAAAGCTTTCAAAATACTCGAGTTTGTTATAATTAAAGGTTTACTAACAATACGATATTATTATTAACTGTAGAGAATTTTTTAGATGTATTACGATGCCAAGAATATCTTTAAAATATAAAATTAACTTGAATGCTAGTATTTAAAAATTGTTGCTATGTTTAGCTTTATTTTAAATTTGCTTTTTGGATAGTTCTTATTTAAAAAAATTGTTTACAACGGAATACTCTAGTATGAATCCCAGAGAATTTAAGTCATCTATTAAGATAATGTCAGGCCTGTTTTGGTTTTTTCGAAAGATAAAAATCTGTTCATTCAAAAATTTCATTTTTAGTTTGAATTTGAGTTTGGGAACTTAAGTCGGATGGAAGAAAAGATGAATTTTAAATACTCAGTCATAATTCAATGGCAAAATATACATTTTATTAAAGGTTTTTAATTTTCTAATTTAAGGAGAAACCTAAATTTGTTTGTTATAGCTATTTTTTCTTAACCTGCTCCCTCTTTATCTATCTGATCGTTACAGCATCCAGCACAACCAGAACAATTCGGGCATGGGATGTCGCAGCCGACGGGCAGACGGCGTGGCATCGCCGACTCCGTCGGATAGCTCCGATTCGGATATATCACTGGGCACACACTCGCCGGTGCCGAGCAGCTTGCAACTGCAGCACAGTCCGGGCAGCATGTCCAACGGCGCCAACGAGGAGAGTCTCAGCGTGGACGATGACAAGCCGAGGGATCTGAGCAGTGCATTGCCATCGCCAACACCACCGCAATTGCCGTCGGCCTATGGTGGTGTTGGTGGCGTTGGTGGTGCTGGAGGTGGTGCGTCTGGTGGCTTGCCCAATTGCTTGCCACCATTCAAATTGGATGCGGCAAGCAGTTTGTTCAACGCCGGATGCTACCTGCAAAGCTTTAGCAACCTGAAGGAGATGTCCCAACAGTTTCCCATACAGCCGATGGTCATCAGGCCGCATCCGCAGTTGCCACAGCCGTTGGCATTGAATGGCAGCGCTGCACCACCACCACCACATCTTCATCATCCCGGCTATGCGGCTGCGTACAGTGTGGAATGCGGTGTTGTGGCGCCACCGCCGCCGCCAAAGTTGCGCATCAATTCTCCCGAAAAGCTCAACTCAACCGCTGTGGCAGCCGCAGTGGCGGCAGTGGCTGCCAATAACGGTAGCAACATCACCAACACCAACACAACCACCACCACAACGGGCTATCATCACAGTGGACAGCTGTTGCACCGACCCTTCTCCACATCGCCCGAGCTGAAGCACAATGCTCCAGAGATCACATGATATCAGCGGGTCTGAGGCGGCCTTGCCCCAAGGGTTTCTCTGCACAGTTGCCCCTCATCCCCACCCTAGCCTATATCCCTATATCCTGCACCACATTAAGGCCCAGCTATACAAATTGTTTCAATTCCTAGCTTAAGTTATTCTCTAGTTAAGTATCCAGCAGTTGGGGAAGCAATAAGTAACATCCATCTAAATCTCCAACTCCAACTCCATCTCCAGCAACATCATCAAGATCTTTCCTAAATAACAGTTAAGTCACATTTAAAAGATCCTGTGGAGATATATATTGAAATATTGATAACATTGTCGCACACTTTTCAAAGATAGTTATTTAAGATATTCAAGAGCGCATATGAGAATCGAATTGGGGAACTGAAATTCAAAATGAAATTGAAATTAATATTGACACTGAAATTGTCACTGAATTGAAAATTGAAAAAGAAAACTGAATTTGTAATTTCAACAAGTTTTTCATTCTAATTTCTGCGTGTGTGTGTGTACGTATATTGTAAATAGAGTTTAAGTATGCAAATCATAGAGCTTACGTATACATTTAGATTGCAATAAAACACGAAATGAAAACAGTTAAGAATTTAAATCATTACCGAACATCAAAAATGGCTTTTTTATTTCAACTTATTGGCGGGATTTCAGCTTTAAACGACAAAGATTAAAGGATCGAAGATACAAACAAGTACAAATTGATGCTGATTAAATAAAACCTAAATATTACTTAAAACATTATATAATCTCTTAATAATTTAAGTAATATTTAAAGCAAAGAAAATAAGCCGTAACCAATAAATTTTATGGTTTCGGTTTCGGTACGTTCCGAAACAACTATTTCGGTAAAAGGTTCTATATAATAACAGTTTAATATTTAAATATTTTATGACATAAAAAGTTCTGTTTCTTGTGTGTAATGGGTAAATTCCCAAATTTTGACTGGTAAATACCCCAATTTAGTAATTTAGAAGAGTAAGTTTCCCAATACATTGCTGATTATTTTAATAACGCATATGAACTAAGCGCAGATATAGTCATCTGCTCAATTTTTAAATTCCCAATTATTATAGGTCGGATGTTTATAAATTTAAATTTGGGAATTTACCATAGGGAAGTTTCCAATGTGCTACCGAATTGATAAGATGATGTGGATCAGGATGGGGACTTCCAAGAATTCCGTATAAAACGAGGCGGATTCTTTAACAGCAATATGTAGTTCCAATCAAGTCTTTGAAGAACAGTCAACAATCATGAAGCTCTTTACTTTTGCCACTTTCTGTGTGTTCGCACTTTTGGCTCTGGCCCGTGGTAAGTGTAATAACGATCTCTATCAAATTAAACGATTACAAGTTGTAAAATTAATTATCTTTTGTCTACAGCAAATCCAATGCCCGAGCCTGTTGCCGAGCCTCGAAATATCAATCAGAATGAAGATAGTTTTCTTTTTACAGTTGCGCAGGGGGCCTTGGATCTGTTAAAAATCTTATTCTCTTGAAAATGATTTATTTCAGAAAATATCGTAAAATTACATTCTTAAATAAACCTTCAACTCAATTAAAATATTACAACATTTTTATATTATAAAAAAAATGTCAGTCCAAAAATAATATTAAAACATTTGCAGAACATTAAAAGAAATTTAAAATTTGTATAATTATAATTTAATAAATCTATGAAAAATTTGAAAATTTTCAGCTTATTATTTATGTATCGTATATACTAAAGGGAGTTACAGACTCACAGACAAAGTTGCTGTTCCTCGTTTACCACAATTGAAGTAAAGGATCGAAGATACAAATAAATACAAATTGATGCTGGTTTAATAAAACCTAATTATTACTTAAAACATTATGTTATATCTTAATAATTTAAGTAATATTTAAAGCAAAGAAAATAAACCGAAACCAATAAAGGTTATGGTTTCGGTTTCGGTACGTTCCGAAACAACTATTTCGGTAAAAGGTTCTATTTCAGTTTTCTTCTTTCGTTGTCGGTATCAGTACCGTTACTAACGGTACACCAAATCAATTTTGAAATATTTTAAAATAATAAGGTGTCGTTTATGACAGTTCGAAGTTGCTCAGCCCTCTGACCTAGCAACTTTACAAGTCAAAATATTTCTTAATTTTGACATGATTTTTTACAAAAAAATGAAATGAACACATTCCGATTGAAAATTGGGTCAGTTTTCATCAAGTTATGACAGTTGGAAGTTTGTCAATTCTTTGATCGTTTCGGTTCTTGAAATGGAAATAATGTGAGTTGAGGCTTCAGTTTCGGTACTAAAATTGAAACGGTTAGTTTCGGTTAACGGTTTCGATACCGGTAACGGTGTTATTCCCTGATGTAAAGTTATAGAAAACTGTTATTTTATGGTTTTAATTAATGTGAGAATTGTCTTTCTATTTTTTGTACTTTTTTAAATTTTGAAAAGATTTGAAAAGTATGAAATTAAAATTAAATTACAGTTAGGAGCAGCTTAAAATAATGCAGAGAACATTATTTGCTTGCTGCATTCTAATAAGTAATCAAAATTAAGGTTTTAGCAATTTTCAAATTTATTTAATTTAAGGTTCTTCTTAATATTTTCAAAAGTCATAATGGAATTTAAATTCGAGTTCAAAATAGCTAAAAATTACTGCGATCAAAATTACTTTGAGCAAATTTAAGTTCGTAAAACTTTTGTACATCAAGTTTAAAAATACACAAGCATTACTACAAGCTTTGTAAAATAGTTCCGTGGAACATATTATTCAATTTCATTCAATCAACTTACAATTCTTCAGTTTTGGCTAAAAACAAAAGATAAGAAAAGGTATGTAAAAATAGTAAAGTAAGTGCGAATCGATGTATTTCCAGAAACTTTTTCTTTCCCAAAATCTAAAAGTAATATTAATTTGAAAGAAAACATAGCTAGATTCCAGACATAATAAGCCAAAAATTTTAGTTCCGAAGTAAGAAGTGGTAGTACTTTTAATATTATTCTTAGGAAAACCTTGTCTATAAAGCATCTTGAGCATTATTATTCATTCTATCAATGTAGTTCTTTGCCTAAATTTAAGCTGAGGTATCTGTTGAACCAACAACTGGCATTTCCTTTGTTATCGCTTATTTTGAAATAAAATATCAATTTCTGTGTAAACAACAACAAATGTTGACTGGGAAAATATATGATACATACATACATATGCACAATGCAAACGTATTGAAAATGCCATTGAGCCGCAAATGCAGCCAGAAGTCAGCTTGCAACAACAACAACAACAACAATAACAACAAAAGCGGCAACAAGGGGAAATAACAACATCAAAAGCAGAAAAAAGAAAATATCAACAGCAACATTTGACTTGCCATAAAATGTTAAATGGTAAATGGTAAAAACTGACTGTGCCAGTTGCCACAACGTCAGCAGCGGCGTCGGCGTCGGTGTCGGCGTCGGTGTCGGCGTCGTTGAACGCTGGCGCCAACGATGACATGTCCTACTTGAGTGGTTTACTTAGCTGCCTTATGAAAATATCCGTGCCTGTGGGCAAACACACACACACACACACACACACTGGCCAAAAGATGCATCCATAAAGATGACTCTGCCTCTGACTCTGTGGCAGGCCACCAAAAACTCAAAACTGACGCGTCACTGTCACTCACACACTAAATGCAACGTGCAACGTGCAACGTGCAACGCATCATCGTCATTATGAGAGGGCAACACACAAAAGTGCCCTGGGAAGCATTTGCCCAAAGCCCAAATACATTCTATATATGTAATATATATAGAATCTATGGCCACACTCGAAAAAATAACTATATTTCGCTTTGCAAAATGCACATTAGCTTTTTGCCAATTTTATTAGAATATACAAAATTTTTTTTTAATATCCATTTTATTTTCTTATTTTAGTTCACTTTTCTGAAAATGAGAAGCAATCTTTTTAAAAAGAACAAATTTTTCGATATATCTATTTTATTTACTATTAAGTTTGTAAGCTACAAGAACTTTTTTTTTTAATATGCATTTTGTTTTCTAATTATTTTCTGAAAAGCAGAAACAATCTTTCTAAAAATAACGTATTTTTTCGATACATCTTTTCTATTTACTTTTAATTTTCTAAACTACAAAAACTTATAAAAAGCGGAATAAATTTGATATCATAATTCTATGCTACTCCTTATTTTAATATTAACAAATTCCAACTTAAATCGCTTAGTTTCGCTAAAATATTTAGAAACAACTGAGACGACATCTCACCAAACTTTTAAGAAATAAATCAACATTTATATTACAGATATTATTTCTTAAAATAATATATTCTTCATCATTAGAAATATTTTCAACTGTCAATGAGATTAATATATTATTATATTTTTATTTATATAATTGTGTCTTAAAGATTCATCCCAAATTACAATATAGTTATACCCAGATCAGCAAAAGACTTCAAGTCGACTTTTTTTTAAGTTAAATATATTTTTTGGGCTTATGTGAGTTTTGAAAATGAGTAGAATGTATTTTTCTGAGTGTATATGCATATGTGATCTAATCTGTGGCGCGATTAGATGCAACAACAACAACCACAATAACGAGTCTCTGTCTCTGTCTCCATCGCCTTCTCCATCTCCATCTCCATCTAGATGACTGACTAGTTGTTCGAGTATAAGTGCTTCCTTCTTATAGAGCATACATTTGGGGCTCAAATTACAAGGTGAGCGAGTCACAGCTCCATGTGGAAGTTGTCAGTCAGTCAAGCAGTCCGTCAGTCAGTCAGTCCGTTAGTCTCCCAAGCACTTGAAAGCGCCTGCAATTATCAGTAGCTGCCGCTCGTCTCTCGCAGTCAAAATCTAAACAGATTGCGTATACGCCACGTTGTCAGTTAATTTTCCACTCTCGTTTTCCCTTTCAAATTTGTTCGGCGCCGTCGCAACGTCATCGTCATCATTAAGCATGATGTGACACTTTTGACCTCATTTCCCCCTCACACCCCTCATCATCCGCCCCCCTCCTCTCTCAATTCAGCTGCCACATTTCCATGCGGCAATCGATAGCCGATAAATAGAATTGCAATTACATTCGATGATTCTCATACATTTTAATTAGCTTTTCGCAGCTTGTCAGCTGACATGTGCGTCTGTGTGTGTGTGTGTTCGTGTGTTGCAGCCACAGTCTGTGGCAACAACAGCTAAAGCAACAAACAGTCAAGTGAGACAGACGGCCACTATTATTATAACAAATTAACAATGCCCTTTTCCTACCTACCATACACTCTCCATCTCTTTCTCCACCTCCCTGCAGCGCTTCCTTGAATTGTCCTGCTTTTCCGATTTCCGATTTACATATTTACAAGGCGACTCAATTAGTTAAACCACAAAATAAAAAGCCAACCATCAAGCCAAAAAGGTTGACATCTATTTAAAATTGAATTTATGCACCCTACTTTGTGCCATCAAATGGTTCTCGCAATTTATTTCGCGTCTAAAACATCCCTCCCAACTCCCCTTCCCCTTCCCACACTTCTCATACAGTTTAGCTCCAATTGTTGCTTAACAAACTCCACTAGACAAGACAGTGGAGTGCATAGAAATATTACAGCTCATATAATGATTAAAATTTATAATAATAATAAGTGTAAATAATAATTATTTTTATTAGAAGTAAAACATATATTTATATAATAACAGTTTAATACTTAAATATTTTATGACATAAAAACTTCTGTTTCTTGTGTGTAATGGGTAAATTCCGAAATTTTGACTGGTAAATACCCCAATTTGGTAATTTAGAAGAGTAAATTTCCCAATGCATTGCTGATTATTTTAATAACGCATATAAACTAAGCGCAGATATAGTCATCTGCCTAATTTTGAAATTCCCAAATATTATAGGTCGGATGTTTATAAATTTAAATTTGGGAATTTACCATAGGGAAGTTTCCAATGTGCTACCGAATTGATAAGATGATGTGGAGCAGAATAGGGATTTTCCAAGAATTCCGTATAAAACGAGGCGGATTCTTTAACAGCAATATGTAGTTCCAATCAAGTCTTTGAAGAACAGTCAACAATCATGAAGCTCTTTACTTTTGCCACTTTCTGTGTGTTCGCACTTTTGGCTCTGGCCCGTGGTAAGTGTAATAACGATCTTCATCATATTAAACGATTACAATTGTACAATTAATTATCTTCTGTCTACAGCAAATCCAATGCCTGAGCCTGTTGCCGAGCCAGTTACCCGGTTTGGATGTTTCAATCTGAATGAAGATAGTGATAGTAATCCAGTTGAGCTGGGGCCCGATCGGTTTTTATATTAAAAAAAATGTCAGTCCAAAAATAATATTAAAACATTTGCAGAACATTAAAAGAAATTTAAAATTTGTATAATTATAATTTAATAAATCTATGAAACATTTGATTGATTTAGTCCACTGTGTCAGCAGCTTATCATTTATGTATGTACTAAAGGGAGTTACAGACTCACAGACAAAGTTGCTGTTCCTCGTTTACCACAATTGGAGTAAAGCATTTGGATGCTCACATCTTGAAATCTGTTGACTGACACTTGCTCACTTTTAGCCATTGACAGGGGGAGGGGTCAGGGATGGGAGGAAGGGACGAACTGAGAAACGGAGGAAGAGAGAGCAAATGAACCCCATCATTAAGTGCGTAAATGTACTGTAAATAGACAAACGCGTTTTGAATAAAATTTACTGAGAACGGAAAGAGTTGCACTGCGTTTGGGGATGAATATGCCACACTGTGGCGAAAAGAGGGGTGGAGTGGAGAGTGGGAACTGTTAGCAATGCAAATTCCCTGGGCAAACAAAAAAGCCAGACAACATGATGATGTACCATGTCCCAGACGCATCTGTTCCAGCAATTGTTGAACTGGCGGTCAACAGGGCGTAGAATCAATAGAGTTTGAAAAGGAAAGCAACACGAGTGGTTGGGGGGGAGATAGGAAAGGGGGTGTAGGAGCACTATTATGATAATTTGGCGTGACAAATTGAAGAAACTTTTAGCTTTGTCACAATATTTGCAGCGTTAAATGCGCAAAGCAAACACTCCACACATGGCAGACTTAACCCTTTACCAGGTCGAAGAAGAGGCTGAAAAGAGGGAGGAATTAGGTAAATCTAAATCTTAAGCCAAGGCATAGGCATGTCAGGTACCTCATTTGAGCTCCGAATATTTTATTGCAAAATTACACAACGAAAACAAAAAAATTAGAAATATCTTAAGAAAAGACAGAAAAGGAATTAAAATAAATTAATGATAGAAAATGCAAAATAAAATAAAATTGGTATAGTAGAGAAATTAAGAAAAATCTAGATCATTAATATTAGAAAAATAAAGTAGCTCTAATTCTTTTAACTCCGGGTTCAATTTTTCTTATCGACTTTTCCTCAATTCTCCTTTTTTTTTTTTTAATTTTAATTATCTTGTTATTTATTTACCGTAATTTTGGCTCAGTAATTATACCCGTTACCTAAAAACTAAGTAAAAGAATATATCGTGTTTGTTTTGAATGTATGTAACTGGGAGAATGGGGCATCTCCGACAAGGTAAAGTTTGTTTTTAATTTTTGACACGTCACTTCTGCCGTAAATCGCGAAAAGCCACCACACCCACAGTTCTTAAGATAATTAATTTTTTATGGTAATTAACGTTATCTATTAATATTATCTATTATCTCACTAGATCGGCAGTAATAGCTTACCAAAGTTCTGAATAATTAGACAATACAAGCACCCCAAAAGTATGCAGTAGCTTTTATTAGGTAGTAATTTCTATAAAGTACATTAATATATATTGAAATAAGTAACGGGTATTCTATGGTCGGGATATCGACTATAGCCTTTCCGTATTTTATGTCAAGTATTTTATGTCTAAATTCTTATAGCATTTGGGGGCGTTGGCGTTTGGTTACAAATAATTCGACACTTGTATTAATTGTCATTGAGCATCATCGGAAATCCAAGTGAAAGATGAGCAACAATCGAGTTGAATTCTCATTTTCTATTGTTGCGACGTTGGCGCGTCTAATGAGATTTGGCCAGCGACAGCACAAGGAGTCAGATTCGGTTTGAGATACATTTTGTAGCTAAAGATACAGACGAAAGGTGCACACTGATTGAGATACAGACACAAAAGAAGCAGGCGTCGATGCGTAATTCATAAAACCATTGAAAAGGCAAAAGAGATGTATCTCTCTCTCTCTCTCTCTCTCTTTCTCTCTGTTCTGTATCTTTGTGCTGTTCAGGGGTAACAAAAGGCGTTAGCAAAATAAGGCGTGGCTGTTGTGGTTGCTCTGGGAACCCAAGAGATTCGTGCTAAAGAGCCCAGGCAAACGGTTGCGCCCATTTGTGGTTTCCAGTTTTCTGCAGACCCAACATTCAATCTCATTCTCATCCTAGTTCTCATTCTCATCCTAGGGTATTAACAAAAGCACTCAGCAGCCAAAAACTGATTGAAACATTTCCGCTTTTCGCTTGTTTGTTATTGTTGTTCTTGCGACGGGGATTTAGAGATTTTCCAAACGGATTAGAAACAAAAGCGAAAATGAAAACGAAAACGGGAATGAGAACGAGAATGAGAACGAAAAGAGATCTACAACAGGCGATTTGAAAATTTGTTTTAAATAAAAGGTTCGACTTATGTTTCAATATACCACCAAAAATTATTACTCACTTTTTTATAGCAAATCAATTGTTAATTAAACAATTTTTTCTTGTAAAGTATCTATCTATTCTAAAGGTATATATTTTTTAGTAGTATAAGATTATTTTGAAATATTTTTTAAAATGTACTTTTTTAAAAATACCTATTCCCAAATTTGTTTGTCAAATTATTTGTCAAATGAAAAACTTTTGGATTTTGTAAGGTTATCTATTTATTCTAAAAGTATACGTATTTTAAAATATTTTATAAGAATTGCTTGAAAGTAATTTACATGAGTCGGCTTAATACCCAGCCTAGAAATTGTTGTGGTAGCTTCTATTCAAACTAACCAACTAGCTATTTACTAATTTAAGTATACAAATTCTTAAATTAGCTCTGCAATTTATCAATTTACCAAACAGCTCAAATTATGTGAATGCTTTGTTGAATTCTCGCATCTAAAGCTCGCTATTGTTCCATGAAAATTGAAAAATCGTATTAAATTACAGCAACAAAATGGGAAAACTGTTGAAAATTGAAGTCAAATCAAAAAAATGCGAACAAAATGCAGCCCCGATTGAATTATGAATTAATAAAGATGTTTTGCCCGCAGGCAAGATTTGGGTTACACAACGGCAGCTGAGAGGGGGAGCATAGAGAGAGACAGCGAGAGAGAGAGGGAGGGAGGGAGAAAGAGAAACTGGCCAACAACCCCGTATAAAGTGTTGCCGTTTTGGCTTTTTGGATTTGCCAAACACACAAATCCGTTACAACAACAAATCTAACACAACTTTTGCTCTCAGTGTGTGTGTGTGTGTGTGTGTGTGCGTGTGTGTATGTAACTTGAGGATGCACTTTTGCTTGCCCCCTTTTTATTGAAAGATAATTGGGTTCACAGTGAACGCAGACAGGCATAAAGCGAACCCGAATCCAGAACCGACCCCAATCCCAATTCCAATCCCAATCCCAACTCACACAACTCACAATTCAATTGAGATTCAAATTTACTTAGTTGAAACGTTGCATAGACTCGAACTTATTGTATTACATTTGGGAATAGACCATCATCATCACCACCATCACCCGCAACTGCCACGCCTACCCAACCTCCCTCCTTTTCTCTCCTCCATATATTTAGCATTAACGCTTTTTGACGTGTTAATGTTATCTCTTTTACAAATTAAACCCCGCAACATGCCTCGATTTGTGGCAGATTTCTGCACAAATCTATTAGTAAAACACCCCCTTCTCCCTTCCAGCTCTACAACAACTGCAAATGTTTAACAATTAAGTGTAATTTGAACCTGCGATGACGTGATGATTTTAATGTGATTCTGATCTCTTAGTTAACTGAAAATAATATCTTAGGTTTCTTTAAAGTTTAAACATTTTATGTTACTGTATATTCAACAACAGCTCAAACAGAGCTCAAACATATTGAAAGATCATTATTAAACTTTATATTATCTACAATAACTCATTTGTGTAAGTTGCTTAACAGAGCTATTGACACTTACATAACTATATTAGTGCAAAGGGTACAATCTCCATTGAGATAAATACCTCCACGATTGGGAACACGCTCGACACTACGGTTGGCAACACGGTTGGCAACACGGTTGGCAATACGCTCGGCAACATACTCGTCTAAAGGATCTCTCGTTGGATTTGCTGTAGCCAAAAGAAATTTAATTGTACAACTTGTAGTCGTTTAATTTGATAGAGATCATTATTACACTTACCTCTGGCCAGAGCCAAAAGAGCGAACACACAGAAAGTGGCCAAAGTAAAGAGCTTCATGATTGTTGACTGTTCTTCAAAGATTTGATTGGAACTACATATTGCTGTTCAAGAATCCGCCTCGTTTTATACGGAATTCTTGGAAGTCCCCATCGTGATCCACATCATCTTATCAATTCTGTAACGCATTGGGAACTTCCCTATGGCAAATTTCCAAATTAAGTAAGGGAAATAACCAGCTAATTATCAACGGGAATTTCTAATTTCAAATTTTCTTATCTCTGATATAAAAATTAGTAAAAGTTCTTTTGAAAAAGCAAGTACCAGTGATAATTAAATAAAAATAATAATAATATTAACAATATCCTTATTGTGCCTTTATTGGGTATAAAAAAAACATAGTATAGCACAAGTATAATTTGTTGAAGGTCAACTGTCTTTAACACATTGTGAATATTATCTAAAGTTGTTTTATTCAATGGAGGATCTTTACACAAATTAATTATATTTGTAAACAAGCTGTAGTTTTAAATTTGGGAATTTACCATAGGGAAGCTCCCAATGGGCTACTGAATGGATAAGATGATGTGGAGCAGAATAGGGATTTTCCAAGAATTCCGTATAAAACGAGGCGGATTCTTTAACAGCAATATGTAGTTCCAATCAAATCTTTGAAGAACAGTCAACAATCATGAAGCTCTTTACTTTTGCCACTTTCTGTGTGTTCGCTCTTTTGGCTCTGGCCAGTGGTAAGTGTAATAATGATCTCTATCAAATTAAACGATTACAAGTTGTACAATTAATTATCTTCTGTCTACAGCAAATCCAATGCCCGAGCCTGTTGCCGAGCCTGGAAGTATCAATATGATTGGAGATTGTAATTTTTGCACTAATACAATTGTGGAGACGCCCTTCGATCTGTTAAAAATCTTAGGAAAATGATTTATTTCAGACAATATCGTAAAATTACATTCTGAAATAAACCTTCAACTCAATTAAAATACTACAACATTTTTATATTAAAAAAAATGTCAGTCCAAAAATAATATTAAAACATTTACAGAACATTAAAAGAAATTTAAAATTTGTATAATTATAATTTAATAAATCTATGAAAAATTTGACACTGACAGGGGGAGGGGTCAGGGATGGGAGGAAGGGAGGAACTGAGAAACGGAGGAATAGAGAGAGCAAATGAACCCCATCATTAAGTGCGTAAATGTACTGTAAATAGACAAACGCGTTTTGAATAAAATTTACTGAGAACGGAAAGAGTTGCAAAATTCAACTTTTATCAAATTGTATGTATATCAAAATTTGTGTTATTTTTGCAAAAACTAAGGTGCTTCGCCTTTAAATTTTGTTGTAAATATTTTTTACTCAAATATAAAAATTCCGTAAAGATTAAATTAGTCGGAAAGTCTATAGTCGAGACCCCGACTATAGGAATATCCGTTATATAATTTAAGAGCTTGTATATCTCTAAATATTATCCTATCTTTATGCGATTAATTTGAATGATAAATAATAGTAATAAATATTCTTAGTTACCAAAAAACGGTATTAGCTTTAAATCTTCTCTAGCTCTTATAGTCTCTCACAATGACAGACGAACATGGCTATATTAACCAGGCTGTTGATGCTGATCAAGAATATATATACAATAAAAGGCCGAAAATGCCTCCTTCTCCCTGTTACATTCCAACGAACACAATACTTATTTTACTTATTTTTTAAGTAACGGGTAAAAAAAATAATAGGAACAACGTAACAATATAAAAATTCAAATTTATATGTTTTTATTAGAGTTGGCAGTTTGATTAAGATGACAATGTTTTTACAACAGTGACATATTTGACTAATTTAATTTAAGTGGATCAAACTAAATATTAGAAATTGTATAGATTAAAATTTGGATAATATACAATTATAAATTGAAAGTCTAAATACATTTTTGAAATATGAAGAAATGTATAACATATATTTAATTAATTTTATATATTTTTAAAGCGCTTGCTGAAGGATTTAATTAGACCTTTTTTAAATAGTCTTAGCATATTTGCATTTAGTAGATCGTCTTACGAGGTGTCAAGATCTAAGCGGTTTAAGTTCGGAGCCCACACACAAACACACACACACAAAAAGAGAGAGAGAGCCAAATTATGGGCCAAAGAGTGAAAAGAAGGCTTATGTCAAGCGCACACTTACCAAAAAGCGATAAAGCGAAGGCAACAGAAAATTGTATAGGATAAAAATATAAAGATATATAAATTGATATAGGTAGGTATGTAGATATAGTGTATATTTATATATATTTATGTAGATATGCGTGTGTGTGTCTGTGTGTGTGTGTGTGTGGAAGATAGCTGAAGCAAATCGGCTTAGGGTCAAATTGAAAATAAAAACACGCGCTTCAACGACACCATTTGATTATAAACCAAATGACAAGAGCAACAACAACAACAACAACAATGACAACAACAACAGTGACAACTGCAACCGCATCGTGTTGCGCTGTGATGTGGATGCCACATCATACAGATATTATCGAAACCTTCGGCTGTCAATGTATTTTCCATTTGTCGCCTCTAATGACATATTTAAGGTGTTAATCGTCTCATTGGAACGTTGCCAGCGGATTTCTGTGTATTGTTCAAAAGCACACACACATAGACAGACAGACAGACACACACACAAGCAGACATGCAGTCGCTCACATACTCATAGGATTTATATGTCTAGGGTATACCATACATATATATAGGGTAAATATTGATGTTGCGATTATGCCTATTGATGCATTGACAATGGACTTTCCGTCCATTATCCTTCACAACGATCAGGCTCACTCTCTACACCCTGCCCCTGTTTTCGACCCCTACCCCTAGCCATATCTATTAGTTGCAGCCGCCTTAAACTGGTAGATTTTGGTACTCAGTCAATCGTGTTTGGCTTTATGGCGCATTATCCCCTAAATCGCAAACAAAACTGCAAACAAATTGCCGCTGCCAGTCCAAACATAGCACACCTCGGCTTAAGGCCAGAAAACAACGAGCATATGGCCAGTTCGAAATTGGCAAATGGCCTACAACAACTACGCAGTTCATGGAAATGCAAATGGAAATGGAAATTGCCGCAAAGGCGACGATTTTCATTTCTTCCGACATCGATATCGTCCAAAGCTGCTTCTCTAATCTGTCTAAGCCAAATCCACACACACACACACACATACACCCAGGCACATTGACGTTGACTGAGCGGATTATATAATCCAGCTAATATATTAATATATATTTAACATAGCACGCTTAAATATTTGTGTACAATACAGCAGTTGATAACGTTCATGATAATATGTAATAATAATAATTGTTGCAGTCTTAACAATTATATCAACTATGCTTATTCTTTTGTCAAACTCTCAGCATTGACTAAGTTCATTTTTTACACTTACCAAACAACAGAAGCTGCTATGTATATAAATATATTTAATATTCGCGCCTGCGCTTTGGTTTATATACTAAGTTCCCAAAATTGCTGCTGGTTTCAACAGCTGTCACACCACTGTGCCTTGTTGCTGTTTGCTGATTGGCTTCGGCAGCGCTGGCCAATCAGCGGCAAGCAATGTGCACTGCTTGCCAAGCAGTTTGCTGCGGCTGTTCAAGGGTCGCATAGCAAGCAGTGGGGAAATTATATGAATTATTTCCCTTGCTAAGGGAATTTTAAAAATGCTGCTGCTTTCATCAAACAAATATTTTTAAATGAAAATTTAATAATTAACTTAATTTTAATACTCACCATTTAATAATATCCGACTATCAAAATTGTATTTGTTGTTGTTTTAAACCGTTTTTATTTTTAATAAAAAAATTAACATGCCTTTTATTGTTGTAGCTATAATTATAATTACTAATTAAGTAAATGTTTTTTGTTTTGTTTCATTTCTTAGCCATTTTAATTCTATTAAAAATTCAACATGAAATTTTAGCTAAAAATTGCTCAATTGTTTTTCTTGCTTTTTACTGTACGAAACGTTATACGTTTTTTGATTTCGAAAATTGCATTTTGTTTTCTTCTCTTTCAATTTCCCCACCCGCTTCGCTCTTTGTCTATATGTATGTGTATAACAATTTGATCGTATTCTAATTAACAATATTTTTGTTTTTGTTTTGCAAAATGTGTATGTTTAATAATAATGCAAGTAAAAAGAAGAGAAGTAAACAATAAAAGAATACAACTAGCAACTAAATAAATGTTTACATATTATTATTAATATTATTATGAATAATGTTTAAGTTTAAGTTAAAAATTAAGTGAACACAACAAACCATTTACATCAAATTAATTGGCTAGAGTAGAGCAATGCAGGTAACTACAACATATATATATGTGTGTATGTGAGTGTGTGTGTGTATCTGTGTGTTTCATTGTTTATGTATAAAATGCAAGTGCTGCAGGCCCTGCCATTAGTTGACTGTGCTAAACAAAAGATTAACAATAAATTCTATGATGTTTTCGGTTTTTTTTTTGTATCTCTTTTTTCTTAACAATAAACTTTAACTAATTGTCTAGCGAAAAAAAACCAAAACAATAATTATAGTTATGAATATAACGTATTTTACAAATAATATTAACAATGTAAATTTTTGTTTACTATATTTATGTATCTCAACTCTAGAAATTTGTGAACCTCATGGACGGATGTTTAATCTGAAGTAAAATTGGCGCACAGCAGCTCATCTGAGGCTGCATACAACCCCCGAGTGACGTCAGCAAAGTGTGAGGTTAGAATGTGATTTAGGATTTAGAATATAGAATATAGCGTATAGAATATAGAATATGGGATTCAGGAAGCAAAGGGAGGGGAAGGTATTTCGGGAAGGAAGGAAGTTCGAGTTGGTTTACCACAATTTTGATTTTACACTAAATTTAACTATATATCGATATATATTGCTAATCAACAGTTTTGTTTGTTTTTTAATCCATTTTTTTCTTACAATTTTTGTTTGTACAGTGTATACGCAAAACGTGCTCGTATCGTATATAGGCATCTAAGGCATAGTTTTCATTATCTTTTATTTTTCAACAAAGTACTTTTCATTTCTTTGTTATTGTTTACCAATTATTTACAACAATTTTGTATCACATTTGCATCATATTTTTTAAGTTTCGTTTTTATCGCATTTTTACAAAAAAAAAGAAATTGATTCATTTGCTTTGCTTTGTTGACACACACACACATCGAAGCGTGTCCGTTTGTTGTATGCAAACTTTTGAGCAGCACTGTGCGAATTTTTCCAACATTATTGAAGAAAAATTGTTTTTTGTTTGTTTGTTTTTTTTTTTGGGCTTTTGTAAAGCGCAGTTTTCCCATATTAACGCTTAATTATTATTGTAAGTTTTATATAAGTTAGTTTAACTAAGAGCTAATAAAAGGTACGAGTATAATAATAATATATATATAATATATTGTTTATTTCTCGCTGTCCGTGTGTGTGTGTGTTTGGGGGGAGTATATATGTGATTGCTAAAACTGTGTTCTGGCTATAACTGTTTATATATATATATATATCTATATATCTGTATATATCTGTGTTTATAATTAAATTTTTGCTATATAAACTCTGAAAAACATAACAAATTGAAAGCCCTTATGTTCATATATATATTTTTACGTATATATATATTTATATGTCTGTGTGTGGAGCATATGAACAAAGTGTGTGTGTGTGTGTTTGGTAAATATATGAAAATGCCTAGTTTAAAACCATTTTGGACGCCTTAAAGGTGTCACACAAAACTGACGTTTGGCTTACGTTACGTTACGTTACGTATGACATTACGTAAGCTAACCTGCCAGTTGAACTGGCTGGAAATCGTTTAATATAGATTTATTGCCTTACACAAGACTACAGACTAAAATTGCAATAATTAACACTACATAACAGGATTGGGGATTGCTAACAAATTTCTACATTTATCATCATCATTTTCTCTAAAACACACGCTCTCTCTAGATGTGTGTGTGAGTGTGTGTGTGTAAGTGTTGGTGTGTGTGTGTGTGTTGGGGGAATTAGGTAACTACGTAGCTCTCATTGTTTTTTGCTCAAAAATAAACTTGAATTAAAGTTGTTAAAATCTAAATTGGGCATTTTCTTCCACATTTGTTGCCGTTATTTTGTTCCTCTTGGATTGAGCTGTATCTTCAACGCTTTCTCACAGATTCTCTCACAGCTTCTCTTAAAGCTTCTCTCACTTCCGCTGGCAATTCTCACTTGCCAGCAAACTGTGGCTGCTATTGATGACTTTTGCTCAATAGATGCGAATTGAATTCGTAGACATTGTTGAGTTGTTCGCCACAAATGTTGCACTTCCATGGATTACTCTCGCAGTGGCAACCCTTGTGCAGAAAGTACAGTGTCTCATCGGGGAACTCGATGCCACAAAAGTGGCATGTGAGTATCTGTTTGCGGTTCAGCAGTAAATCACTCTCCTGACCAGTTGACGTTATTGTTCCATTGCAAATGGGCGTTGAACTGTTGCCATTATGATTTGCACTGGGCGTGGTTGTTGCACTAGAGTTGCCACCAGCAGCCACAGCTGCCACTGTGACACTGCCACCGTTGCCATTCATCATATTCTGTGGCATATTCTGCAGCTCATGCTCCAACGGTGTCGCATTCCTCGTGATCCGATTGTTCGCCTTTGCGCAGATTCTTCGCTTCAAGTCTTCGCGCAGCAGCGATTTGAGCGGCGAGACCTGCAGAGCGGCGAGCGGAAAGAGAGAGAAGAAGACAGAGGGTTAAGAGAGTGCTGGACATAAAGAGTTTGTAGAATAGTATGCAGCTTTCAGCTTGAGAGTTCAAATATCAAAATGGTTTGTCAGGTCTTCTTTTGGGAATGCTTTCTAGGGACATTTCTTGAGAACTTTAGTTATAAACACTTCATTGTAACACTTTCTTTGAGATACTGCCTTAGAACTCGATATTGGGTGACTTTCTTGGAACACTTGAGACACTTTCTTTGGCACATTTCCAAGAGACTTCTGTGTGTTGCTATCTTGAGATACTTTTTTGGGACACACTGACGCACTCTATATTTGAGAGTCCTTTTTAAAACACTCTATTGGAACACTCACATTGTACTCTATAAAGAAAATTTGGACACATACATTGGACATTTTTTTGAGAAACTTTCTATAGACAATTTCTTGGGACGCTTTTTGGGACACTTTCTGGGAACAAGTTTTTGGGACATTCCTTGGGAACACTTCTTTAAAACGCTTTCTGAAATACTTTTTAGGACATTTTTGGGACATGTCTTGGGACATCTTTTGGGAACAAATTTTTTGGACATTCCTTGGGAACACTTTTTTAAAAGGCTTTTCTGCAATACTTTTTTAGAACGTTTTTGGGACATGTCTTTTCTATTTTTGCTTGCAAGCTGCGTTCTAGCCTCAACAATGTCAACTCCTTCCAAGCTTACCTTAATCAGTGAGGTGATTCTGTTGTTGTTGTTGTTACTATTGCTGTTGTTGTTGTTGTTGTTGGAAGCAATCTCCGTGTCGCTGTTGGCATCACAGGCAGCATTGCCATTAATCGACTCCTTTTTGTCCACATCTTCGAGCAGAGGTTCCTATTGGAAAAAAAAAGCAATGTCAAACTCTGGCAAGGATTGGGACAAATGAATGCGTCCTCACCTGTTTAATGGGAATCAGACTGATGGAGGGCGTTATGTGATTCTCATGATGATGGTGATGATGATGATGCGGCTGATGATGAGAATGATGATGATGATGGAGACTCTTTGTCGTCGTGCTGGACGAGATGGGCGTGGCCTTTGTATTGCAATCCATGGGCAGATCCTGTGGAGCACCCAAAACAACGGGAGTTTGCAGAAGAATCGCGTGTTCCTTTAACTTTTCATTGCTATTCGAGTCCAGTTCACTGTTGTTGTTATTGTTGTTGTTGCTGGTGATGTTGTTATTGTTGTTGTTGTTGCTGCTGTGGTTGTTGCCCTGCAAAGCAGATTCACGCAAGACGCAAATCAGCTAAAATTGGCCAAACATTGGAAACGTGCAACAATCGAGAGTGCACTGAGCGAAAAAATCAAGTATTTCGTATCTAAAAACCCAAATTCTTTCCTTGATATTACTTATTAAAACGTGTAATGAACAAATTTTAGACACCGGATAAATTTGGAGGTCAAAAACTGATCAAATTGACATTTCGCATGGAAATCGGTTGAGTTTTAATAAAGTTATGAGAGATCAAAATTTTTGAAAAAATGATCAAAAAAAATGAAATTTTTTAAGTGACCTAAATTTAAATGCAGAAACAAATTGGAGGCAAAAACATGATCAAAATGATATTCCCCATGAAAATCGGTTGAGTTTTAATGAAGTTATGAGAGATCAAAATTTTTGAAAAAACGTCAAGGGGTTGGTAAGGGAAATTTGGTAATAAATGGCTGATGATCGAAAAATTTTTAAATTTTTTAAGTGATCTAAATTTAAATGCAGAAACAAATTGGAGGCAAAAACATGATCAAAATGATATTCCGCATGAAAATCGGTTGAGTTTTAATGAAGTTATGAGAGATCAAAGTTTTTGAAAAAACGTCAAGGGGTTGGTAAGGAAAATTTGGTAATAAATGGCTGATGATCGAAAAATTTTAAATTTTTTAAGTGATCTAAATTTAAATGCAGAAACAAATTGGAGGCAAAAACATGATCAAAATGATATTCCGCATGAAAATCGGTTGAGTTTTAATGAAGTTATGAGAGATCAAAGTTTTTGAAAAAACGTCAAGGGGTTGGTAAGGAAAATTTGGTAATAAATGGCTGATGATCGAAAAATTTTTAAATTTTTTAAGTGATCTAAATTTAAATGCAGAAAAAAATTGGAGGCAAAAACATGATCAAAATGATATTCCGCATGAAAATCGGTTGAGTCTTAATGAAGTTATGAGAGATCAAAGTTTTTGAAAAAAACGTCAAGGGGTTGGTAAGGAAAATTTGGTAATAAATGGCTGATGATCGAAAATTTTTAAATTTTTTAAGTGATCTAAATTTAAATGCAGCAACAAATTGGAGGCAAAAACATGATCAAAATGATATTCCGCATGAAAATCGGTTGAGTTTTAATGAAGTTATGAGAGATCAAAGTTTTTGAAAAAACGTCAAGGGGTTGATAAGGAAAATTTGGTAATAAATGGCTGATGATCGAAAAATTTTTAAATTTTTTAAGCGTATCATATTTGAATGCAGAATCAATTTGGGGGCCAAATCATGAACAAAATGATATTCCGCTTGAAAATCGGTTGAATTTTGATAAAGTTATGAGTGATTAAAGATTTTGAAAAAATGTCAAGGGGTTGGTAAGGAAAATTTGATAATATTTGGCTTGTAGTCGAAAAATATGTAATTTTTTAAGTGTATAATATTTAAATGCAGAATCGATTTGGGGGCCAAATCATGAACAAAATGATATTTCGCTTGAAAATCGGTTGAGTTTTGATAAAGTTATGAGTGATTGAAGATTTTGAAAAAATGTCAAGGGGTTGGTAAGGAAAATTTGATAATATTTGGCTTGTAGTCGAAAAATATGAAATTTTTTAAGTGTATAATATTTAAATGCAGAATTAATTTAGAGGCCAAATCATGATCAAAATGATATTCCGCATGAAAATCGGATGAGTTTTAAAGAAGTTATGATTGATCAAAGTTTTTGAAAAATTCGAAAGAATGCCTGTTTCTCAAACAAACTAGACATTTTTATGAGTCAGTTTGCCAGTTTTGAATTTAAATAAAGAAATTTCGACTTAATTTCTAGTAAATCGGGAGATTTACTTGATTCAAGATTCTTTGCAATTAAAAAACGAGTTTCTGCAATTGGTTTACGAATATTTAGTCTCAATTTCAGTAGAAGATTGTGGGCTTTAAGACAGGCAAATACTTGATTCGAGCTCATTTGAACTGAGTTTTCTATTTTCTATTATTTATCTCTTACATTGAAAAGCTCCGTGTTGCCATTTTCATTGAGCGTGGAGATCTCGACATGTGGGGTGAGGAAGTGCATCGGGGGCGTGGCATTCTCCAGAGATCTCATGGACTCGCCGCTATCGCTTTGATGACTTGCCGGCGCCGGGGGAGGAGCAGCCTGTTGTTGTTGCTGTTGTTGGGGAATTGCTGTGATTGGAGGCGTCACATAGCTGGCAGCTGCTGCCGCCGCCGCTGCAGATGCCTGGGACTCGAGGGCCAAGAGCAGGGAGGAGGTGCCACCAGGACCGGGATTATCGAGATCGATGCCGTGACGATTGAAGAAGTGAATGCGTAGGGATTTCATGGAGCCGGCACGATAGCTGCAAAGTGGACACGTCTTGACCAGATCATGTTGGCCCACATGCTCGTTCTGGAAATGCGCACGCATCGCAATCTGACGCTGGAATCCGCGATTGCAGATCGGGCAATGATACGGCAGCGTCTTCGTGTGCGTCGTAAAGTGCTCCGCCAGGTGATCCTTGCGGAAGAAGCGCTTCTGGCAGACGCGACATTCATACGGTTTCACTCCCGTGTGCCGCATCTTGTGGCGTCGCATGTTGGCGCCGTTCGAGAACTTCATGTTGCACACATCGCACTCAAAGACTTTGCGTGATGCACTTGCTCCACTGCCACTGCCACCGCCACCACCGCCGTTTCCCGCTGGCGAGGAGCTGGCCGATGAACTGCTGCCATTGCTGCCACCTCCCCCTCCACCCGCCTCGCCAGACTTGCTGCCCGTCTCCATGTGACTGACACTCATATTCTCCGGCTCGTCGTGCTCCTCGCTCTTCAGACGCACCGCCGCCGCTGCCGCCGCCTGCCCCGCCAGACACTGCACCACATGCAGCAACAATGTGGCACGCGAGCTCGTCTCAAAGTTCTCGCAACGCTCGCAGCGAAACGTCATCGGCGGCGAGTGTGGACCTGTTGCACTCAGATTTGTCGGCGTCGCTGTCAGCGAACGCGCTTCCGGCTGCTCCGATTCCGATGCGGACGCAGATGCAGATGCAACGGCTGCTTCCTTGAAGCTCCTCAATGCCATCGCATTGTGATGCAACAATGCCGCTGCCGTTGTCGGCGTCATGTCCACAATCAATCCACCCACGCCCACGCCCACTCCAACGCCCACGCCCACATTGGTGTCCTTAAGCGACAGCTCCATGCTGTTGGCTGCTGTGCTGATTGCTTCGGCCATCTGTCAGAGATTTGGGAGAGATTAACAAAAGTTTAGTAAAAGTATTGAAAAATGTATTTACTTTTTTCTATTTCTATATTGAATTCTTTTTTTATTTCTTTATATATTTACTGACTATCTTTTAGTTATTTATTTAAACATAACGTAGTTTATTCATTTATTGTGTTTTACAGTATTTCATTAATTATTTCTTGAGTTATTTAGTAATATAGTTATTTTTTTATTAATTTATAACTAAGTATTTTATTAAAAGTATTAAAAAATGAATTTACTTTTTTTATTTCTATATGGAATTCTTTTTTTATTTCTTTATATATTTATTGACTTTTATAACTTAATTTTCTATTTAATAATAACGCTCTTTATTCATTTAATTTGTTTTACTATGTTTCATTAATTATCTTGAGTTATTTAGTAATATAATTATTTTTTTTATTAATTTATATTTAAGTACTATATTAAAAGTATTAAAAAATATATTTACTTTTTTTAGTTCTATATGGAATATTTTTTTTATTTCTGTATATATTTATTGACTTTTATATTTGAGTTACTTATTTAATTCTTACGTGCTTTATTTATTTATTTTGTTTTTCAATATTCCATTATTTATTTCTTTAGCTATTAAATAGAATAATTATTTTTTTATTAATTAATACTTAAAAATTAAGTCACTAGCCATGATTTTAAGTTAATAGTAATAAGCAATTTTATTTATAGCCCAATATAAAATATCTGATCTTGGATTTATAATATATTTTACTGTTTTCTAATTTCAGTTAAAGCCCATATACTTAATAAGGAAAAATGAATCCTTCATATTTCTTAGAGATATAAACATTTTATATAAACATATAAAATGAAAAGGTTTTTATTTGCTTTTCGCTTGGTTTACATTTCGGGAACATTCCTGAATATCTAGAAAAGTTTTACTAAAAGTGGCGCCAAACCTGAAGGTTAATTTAAGTGTTTTATAAGAGTTAACAAAATTTCTTTTGAAATTTATAGACGAGAATATAAAATTTACAAACTTCTAATTCAAGACAATATTAAAAATTCTCAATCGAAATCAAAGAGTCTATTGAATTATCTTATAAAGCGCATTTGGGATAATAACTTTGGAATAATGTTTCAATAAAAACAAAGATATATGTATGATCACCTGTTTAAGGCCAAACGAATCTTTATTTGGTTATTTTTAAAGCCAAAATGACAAAGTGGAATCAAGTTGTGCTGTAATAAAACAAATCGAGGTCAGCGTCTGGAGGAGAGCAGAGAGCCCAGGGGGACTGGGGGGTAGGCGGGGAGAGGTGCAATTTGGTGACTCTGTCTAACTGTCTATAACTGCCAAATTGGCTAAGAACGGCAAACAGAGTCAGCAGCAACAGCAGCAGCAACAACAACAACAAGTTGGGCTGTAACCATTTTTGGGCGGACGACGCCACGTTTGCAGTTGAAAATACCAAAGTTATTGAGGCCAATTACTGGTCTTGCAGGTGGGCAAATACACAGATACACACACATACACTCACACACACACACACATGCACATACAGATACTTACTGCAGATAAAGATACAAAATGTTGAGTTAAATTCTTAAATTCGCAAAATTGAATATCAAAATTTAATGTAAATTTCATTATGCGATTTGTCAATAGGTCATAGCTAGTTAGTTAGTTGGGATCGCTAGTTAGTTAGTTATTTGGTTAGTTAGTAGCTCGAACTAAACTCGAATAAAGAAAAATACAAAAAATAACATAAATCGAATCGAAGCGAAAAAACGTTTAATTTAGTTTGGTTTTGGGCCAAGTTTGTTTGTCTTGTTGCAGCTAATTTATGATGCGACCTTGAAATAGCTGTAGATGCATTAACATTAGCATTAGAGACAGATCACAAAAGACCAAAAGCCATGGACGATCATCATCATCCGATTCCCTCTCTCCCTTTCCCTCTCTCTGTCTCTGTCTCTCTCTGTCCCCCAGCACATAAAGATACATTTGTATCTTAATATGTGTGCACATACACATAAAGATACATTTGTATCTGCATTCAACTCTGGGGCAGGTCATGCAAATTGAGGGCGAGTGGCATTTCATCATTTTAAAGCTAAAATAAAATGTATGTCGCTGGGCCATCTACTTTAGGCCTATTTCAAACTCACACACACACACACACACGCTGAGATACATTTATGTAAATAATTTCAAATTGAAAACTACAGAAAGATACATAACAGGTTTCATTCATGCCCTTGCCCTTTTTTATAGGGTATTATCATATTATCAACTCATTTGTGACGCTTAAATACAAATTTACATATAAAAATGTGTAATCGATTCCCTTTAGCATAAAGTTTATCGATAGATTAGTCGTATCATAATTAGAAGTGTAAGTATAAGACATGAATATTATGAAATGCTAAATGCTTATTAGAATAAGTATAAGACTTTTCTGCACACATTTCTTGAGTCAGAATTTGTATAAGACAACTCTAATACGTTTTAAATCAGAATTTTTATAAGCATAAGTATACGAGTACATATATTCCTAAAGCCTAAATTGTTTTAAACGTAAGCACAAGCTCAAGATCCGATAAATATTCCTATAGTCAGAATTCCCATAAGAACTGATATTCCAATTTGTCTTATTAGAAACTCAAGAGTATTCCCACTTCGTTGCACTTGTTTGTTCTCTTCTTGATGTTTTTCTCTTTTTCCTTTTGAGTGGAACCCAAGTGGCACATACTTACATGCATGTACATGTGTATATGTATGTATCCATGTGTGTAGCTATGACTGTGGGCTTTGCAATTTGAGGTATGGGTAATTATGAGTTTGCTTTTGACGTTTTGGCATTATACTAAATGCGAGAGTAGTTTTAGTAGTTTGATGGTTTTGTTTTTGAAGTCAATGGGTCAAGTTTTAGAGTGCAACTGGGTCACACTTTAACTTGGCAACGCGCACAGGCAGCGACGTCAGCAGCGACGCAACGCCTGGGGTGTCCCGCATTTTCACTAGCTGTTCCCATTTTCAAAAACTGAAAAAAAAACTACTTAAGCTAAAACCCAAAAGCAAAATGAAAATAAATATAAAGCTCCTTTGCTTTAGCTGCTCACAAATTGAGAGCGCGCACACACAGACACAGACACACGCATACTTAGAGCAGAGCAGCGACATAATTGGAACAGTTTGAGAGCCCTTAATGACGTCGACTGCGACAGCGACAGCGACTGCGACGCAGCGTTGTAGGCCAAATGTATCTTTTGGCATAGCTTTAAGGTGTTTAACTCACAAATTCAAATTCATTTCAAATTGAAATTCAAATGTTTGTTGATAAATCATTGCATTGGCGATGGTTAATCATATGCACGCAGCCAACATACATAACAGATTTGACCTTAACAGCATTCACCTACCGGTTTTCTAGTGCCATAAAGATGATGTCTTCCCCGACCCCTTCCTCCTCCTTCTTCTTCTCTTTTCTTCTCTTTACCCCTCTCTTAAAGCACCTCTCTCTTGCGCCCTCATTCAATTATGAGTCAGTCGGTCGATCGGCGATTGCTTTGCTTTTGTTTTTGCTGCCATCTCTGTCTGTGCGTCCCTCTCTCCCTCCTTTTGGTTTAGCTTTCATCAGAGCGCAAATCAATGAACCATTCCAAAGTGTTCCCCCAATAAGACCGAGTCCAAGCTGGATTCTTATTGGTATATGTTTGTATGTGTGAGTGACATGTGCTTGGAGATGCCAACAAGAACAAACAAACAGAGGCACACGAGACAACGACAACGACGACGTTGACGTCGACGTTGACGCGTTGAAACAAACCACTTTCCACGGTGACACACTTTAATGCTACGTGCTCTTTTGCTACTTTTGCTGCTGCTTTTATTACAGCGACGTCAGCAGCGACGCCGGCTGCGACGCTACTCCCATAATAGAAAGTGGAACAGGAATTTCCCTCCCATCAATGCCAACAACAAGAGCAACAACAACAGCAACAACAACAGCAACAACAACAACAACAATGCTTACAACAACTGTGACGATGATTTCATTTTGGCTTGCAGCAGCAGCGAGCGCCCGTCGCGCTCATTGCGAAACACTTGCCACGGCCAACAAGCAAATGGCAATAACAGCAACAACAACACACAGACTCACACACACACATACAAGCGCACACGAGAAAAGCAGGCAAACGGTAAGAAAAAAGGCGTAAAAAATAGTTCAGTTGGGGGCAGCGCCAAAACATTGCTCAGCTGAGCGCCAAGAGCAAGACCAACTGAGCGGGAGAGTGCCAGAGTGCCAGAGAGCAGCGCCCAGTGAGTGAGAGCGCTCAAGTGTAAGGTGAGAGTAAAAATGGAGAGAGCGCTTTATACAAACTGGGAATCAAGTGGACATGCGGCATGCAATTTTTGTTTATGCTCTGCGCATTGTTATTGTTGTTGTTGCTGCTGCATTCGAGAACAACATACATAACAGCATATTTAAGTACCAACTAAAAGACACTTAAATATTCTATTTGACACCAAATCAAATGCGGCAACTTTCTTAGTGGTTTCTTATTGGGATATAAATTGCATTTGATTAAAACGTCATGAATTAGTTTCTAATTTATGGCAAAGCAATAAGGCCCGTTTCGTATCGTATCGTTTCGTTCCGTTCCGTGCCGTGTCGTGCCGCTCACACACTCTTCGCTCTCTTTGGTAAGTGGCACTGGCTGTCGTATAATTTTTTTTGTGCTGACCTAATTATACGCTCATTTTGATTCACTTGATTTTCTCTGCTCACACACACACACAAAAGTTTCGTCACTGCGTCGACAAGTGGAGCAGCAGCAGCAGCAGCAGCAGAGTTTGCGGTAGCGACCATGGCGGCAACGGCGACGATGGCGCATTGTGGCAGGCGGCGCGTCGACCGCAATTTTTTGTGGTTACTAGGACGTACATATGTTTGTATGTATGAACATTATTGGGCTTCCGATAGAGCATGTATGTAGGTATATATGCAAGTACTCACACGCTTATTTCGCACTCTATTTATGTTTGTATCACTTTTTGTTCTAGTTAATTGTAAAATTGCATTTGTTTATTGCAGCGCATTCGTAAATTCTACTTATTTCGCTTCTTCTTCTTCGTTATGATCTTCTTAACGAACACCTGCGCAGCGTTCCCACGAATTTCACTACGCGCGAGTTCTTTCGATCAGTCGCCAACATAAATTCGAATTCGAATTCCGATTCCGTTTGCCGATGCCGATGACGATGCCGATTCCGCTTATTGGCGCTAGCGTCGACGACGCGCACGAACGAACTGAAACCCAAGCAAACTGCAATAGCTGGTGGAAGTACAAAAATGTGTGTGTGTTTGTATGACAGCGACGGACGGCGGACAGACCAAGCGTCTCTGGCTGACTAGCAGTCTCAGTTTCTGTTTTGTTTTGGGACGGAAATGCCAGTGGCGCAGTCACAGCTCCCTTTGGGCAAGGGGGATCGGCAAGCGACTTAAAATCGTTATATTATATGAAGAATTAAAATTCGTAGTTTTAATTTGAATTTTCAATAATTTGTCAACTGCTTTAAGTTAACGTTAAATAAATAAAATAAAACAAATTTATAATTTACTGCAAAGTAAGAAAGTCATCTATTAAGAAATTACATTTTAAATTCCATAAATCCCACTATTGTTATAAATTTTTATAGTACTTAGATAATAGAATTTAGTGTATTATAATTTTTAATAATATCGACACAAGTTTTCAGTGTTGGCACTTTATGTGACCCCCTTGAAAATCGAAGCCCCTGCACAAAGATTTGCCAATCGTTGGCGCGCTCGAGCTCTCAGCCACCGCAGCAGCAGCAGCAGCAACAACAACAATACGCAGTCGACTGGCGCAAGCAGCAGAATTTGAAATTAGGTCAACAGGTTTAGTTGGTAGTGGGCCTGAAGAGCGCTCTGCGACTGCGGCCTATTCGTATGATAGTAACTAGAGTGTGTGTTGCCTTTTGTTGATGTTGTTGCTTTTTGATTTTTCTTGTTGTTGCTGAGTTTACCTACGACCTCGGACTGTCGCTTACCATCCGGGCATCCATCGCATCCAAGCCAACGTCGTCGCCAACGCCAACGCTAACGCTTACGTTGACGTTGACGCCAACGCAATATGCGTTCGTTTATTGCACCACAGTTGCAATTGCAATTGCGGGTGTCAGACAGAGGCAGAGGCAGGCAGATGATTGCGGGGGAGAGATGCACAATTTGAGCTTTTTGCACACACACACACACAGAAACACACAGAAGTGCAAAGCACGCTGCATATGTATGTGTGTGTGTGTATAAATTGAGCACACGGCATGGTTAGAAGCAAATGAAGGAGGAAGAAGTGTAGGGAGAGAAGGAAACGTGAGCTAAGTTGCACCCGTTTTCATAGATCTTTTGCAAGCTCGCAGCCTATACATGTGTGCGTGTGCGTGCGTGTGCATTTGGGGAAAATTGTTTGTGCAAAATGTTGTCGTCAGTTGGGAACGTGAATACAAATACAGTTAGTTAAGAAAATATCTTGACAACATAATCTAAATATTTTTTATTTAAAAAAATTCAAAATTTACATGCAGTTCGTCAAGGAAGTGTTTTGACAAAATAAAATTACAAGAATTTGTTTTTTTTTTATTTAAAAATAGTTACATGGGTTAACTGAAAATTATACTTTCTATTTTTTAACTTGATCTTAAAAAATTGCCAAGAATAATAAACTAAGAACTCAAATAAATATCTATAAAATAAAAATACATATATTTTTTTTTTTGATAGAGGAAACAAATTTTTGATTTTGTAAACACACCTCCATGACACACTGTATTTGATTATATATTTTTTAACTTGTTCAAAAATATAAGACGAAAAACCAATAGTGGCTTTATGTTTTTCAAAATAAGTTGTGTGAGTTTTTGATATTGTCCCAACAGTTATTTGACTAACTGTGTGCAGCCCATATGCATCCAATAAGACAAACCAGCACACACACATTAACATGTGTACATTCTGGCAAGCATGTGTGTGTGTGTGTGTGTCCAACTTGAATTTGTTTTCATTTCGTTGCGTTTTGTCCATGAGACTCACAGCATGAGTTGCCACATACTTCTTAGTTGGTTTCTATGTCACAATCAAACACACAGACAGACAGACACACACACAGACACGCAAACAGATGCGAAAAGGTAAAAAAGACAGACAAAACGAGCGTTCGTAATGAGTGAGCCACAGAGTCGCAGTCGCAGTCAGCAGCACCTGCAAGCAGCGCAGCAGCCACAACAACAACAGCAGCAGCAGCAGATAATCCCAGTAGAAATTGAAACTGGCTGCGGCAAGTTTAGAAACTGGTATAGAAATACACATATAGAGGCAATCGACCTTGTAGGAGTATTTTGTCTTGGAGCGCGCGCACGCCCGTAACTGGGCCAACGCGATTGCACTGAAATCAGGTGGGCGTGACGTAGGTAAATGTTGGCCAATGCATATGTGTATCAGTGTGTGAGTAAGCGTTGGTGCTATGTGTGTATGTGTGTGTGTGTGTGTGTGGGAACATTTTGGAAAGCAATAAGAAGCAGAGAGAGAGGCTGTGTTACCCTTGGAATCCACATAATCCACATTAAAAGTGATCCACACTACACACACACACACTCGCACTCACACACAAAATGCCTTTCGAAATGGCCATACATATTTAAGTATCTAAAATAGCCACATGGATTTTCGAAAGAACAACAACAGCAACAACAACAATAGACAATAATGGGCCTTGTGTTTGTTCTTGTTGCTGATTTTACCTTCAGCGCAGCTGGAATATTTCGCAACAGTCTCCGAAAGGCGTTTGTATTTGGCAATTTTCAGATTTTGAAATACCACAAGGTGCATTCTAACAAGAAAACACTCAAAAACACACACGCACACACACAAAGCTGCGCGCTCTCAGCACTCACACACATGCACATTTACTGCAATTCTTGGCTTGATTGTTTCTCAATGGAAGTGATTGATGGAAGTTTAAGGGGGAGCCGGGCTGCGCAAGGTGCAGCAGCGCAGCAGCAGCAACAACAACGAAACTAACCTCCACTCCGCTCACCCGAAAAAACGCGCGTCTCTTGGTTGGTAGTGTTGTGTAGTTATTTCTGGAGCGAATGCAAACACAAAATCAAATTCAACTCTGTATTCGAAACGTAACGAAACGAAAGGGCAAGCGCAGCGAGCAAAAGTTAAAGCTTAAATAATAAACAACAATAATAATAATAAAATAACGGACGCACACGCGTTGCCCACATCTGAATGGGCCAAAAGACGAAACAGCACTGCCGACGCCGCGACGGCCGCTCTATTGTTTAGTCGTCTACTGCTGCTTGCTCTTGCTGCTGCTGCTGTGCTGCCTGCCTCTCTTTGTTGCAGTTTCGAGTCAGTCCCGCTTCAACTGCGCGCGCTCAGTAAACAAGTCGAAGCGATTTCGACGATTCCTCAAGGCCTACAGATTTAGGCCAACAAAAAAATAATAATGTACAACGCCAATAGTAGCTGCTTGATGGCTGCGCCGGATCGGAGTGGAGTCGGCTCGAAGTCGGCAACCAACGAGTTTGCAGTAACTAGTGGACGTCTGCTGTTTTGTTTCTTGCACAAAATGCAATCGTTCTAATTGCGCAACTTTAGACCGCCATAGCGATGCAATGATGCGAAAATATTATATTTAAATTTACCGCCGCTTTCGTAGATAAATTCAAAACAGTTATTGTTTTCGATTGCCCAAAAATACTTGTCGCTTGATAATATTTTTCCTAAGATAATGCAGCCCTGGTTTAACATGATCGAAATCCCAATTCAATCCCAAAATTCAACAAAAATGTAATAAATTCTAGCTTCAAAATTAAGAAAAACTAGAAAGAGTAACTTTTAAAAATATTTTACCTTAAATGTTATAGCTTGCCAGATCGCAAAATTTTGCTGGGTGGCAGCCTTTGGTGTGCTGTCAATTTGAAATCAACTGTGCCGTCTGTTAAAAACTGCAAATTTAAAAACGCTAGAACTCAATAAAAAATTAATAAATTTGATGAAAATTATAATTTAGGAATTAGACAAAATTGAGGTTAACATTTTAATAAAAGTTTGAAGAAAATCAGCCCTCGGTAAGAGAAGTTAGAAAATTTAATTCTAAAAAAAAAAAGTATGTCAAAAAGTCTAGAAAATTCTAAAATAATATTCAAAAATTTTAAAAAAAAATTCTAGCAAAAAAAACAAGTATCCAAAAATGGGTAAAAAAAAAATTAAGAATACCCGTTTTCGGAAATGTACTTATTTTTTTAAGTACATAAAATCAAACCAGATCGAAAACTTTTACCGGATGGGCAGCCCTCGGTTTATAGACGCCGCGCCGAAAACGGTACAATTTGATTGGCGGATCAAAAATATATGAAATAGCAACAGTGGCAACAGTGGTTCTCGCATTTGCAGGTTGGCTCCGCATTGAAAATTTGTTTACACGTGGAAAAGTCGCGTTAAATATACAAAATTAGTGTAAAAGTGTAGTTAATGTCTAGTTGCATGAATGTGTGGTGTTTGCCCATTAATATACGACAGTTTTATAGCATTAAAATTAAGTTGAAAATTTACAATTAGCCCGCTGTCTGGAGCCGCAGTCAATATAATTACATTGTCCATTGATTTACATAAGAGTGAAAGGGTCAGCTAGTGTATTATTTGCAGAAATGGCGTCGAAGTGTGCACATGGCCTACTAGTCTGATTGATTGACTGGCTGCCGCATACAAATAATTATTGATTACGGAAACACTAGTAAACAATTTGATAGTGTGAATTATAAGTGAAAATATGTGTTTATATATTGGAAACAACAGTGGGTGCTCTATTTACTTCAATGTACACCATTTTGTCCGGTTCTTCATTCCGCTTTGTGCACGTTATTCGGTTTCAATGCCCTCGCTTTCAGTGTTGTTAAATGACAGTGTGTGTGTGTCTAGTGTTAGACAATGGAATAACACTAGAACAACATATTACTATTTTCATTTGTTTATTTATATTCTTCGTTGATGATTCACAAATATGAAGTGAAAGCAGAAAATGTGCATTAAATGATTGCGTGCACTATTTTCATAAATAATTTATTGCACTTTATCTACCTAGTCGAGACACAGCTTTTGCAGCTGGCAACGCTGAATTTGAACCCCAGCGGCGGCAGAGCGAACGAGACGCCTCTATTCTGGTTTTACGAAAACCGAACACAAAGCAAAGCAAAAAACCGAAGCGAGTAGGAAAAGAATATATAAATCAATTTTTTGTGTATGCAAGAGCTGTGCAATTCATACCGCAAATAAGGTACTTTTTATCGTTTAATGCAAGTGCAACTTGCGTGAAATAAGTGTACAAATCAACATCTAGATGATGTTCAAGTGCTACTAAGTGAATCTAATTTGTTTATTACTATTGTTGGGGGTTGTTTAGTTTTCTGCCTTATAAAAAAAAGTGACTCCATGAAATGCGGTGGCGGTAGCGGCTGCGTCGGCGGAGGCGGCAACAGCAGCAGCTGCTGGGCTGGCAATGAGCGTATGACAAAGCTTTGTGTGATATGAGCAATGTGACGAAAATTGTTATTCATCGCGTATTAAGAAGCGAAAAATGTTGAAAATTGAATATTAACTGAGAACAAAGGGATGCTACAACTTTAAAGTTAAACATAAAGTCAAGTCAAGAGCAACCCTCTTCTTTACCTTGCCTCCCTCATTGTCATCGAGACGTCGCCGTCGATCACGTTCCAATGCCCGCGCACTGCACCCTCCCCTATTACCTGTTTGCGAATACACACAAACACATACACACACACCCGCCTCTGGATGGATGGCGTTTGCTATTATTGCTTTTGTTCGCTTCTTGCTTTATTCTTCCGTTCGTCTGCAGTTTCGTTTTTGTTATTCTGAAATTCTCTTCATTTTATGCTGCGTTCCACTTTGTTCATGCGTGTGGCATCTTTTCGCCTTATGTTTGTATGGATGTGTGTGTGTGTTTGTTCATGTTCTTTCATTATTTCGTTCTCTTTGATTAAATGTACATTGAACTCAGCTGGGCTGGCTAGTTAGCTTCTTCTTTTTTCTGCTTGTCTTGTCTCTTAACATCTTTTTATGCGCTCATGACACTTGCTAGTTTCTAGCGAAAAATATTGTCAGAAGAATAGAAATTGGAAGAAGTGCAAAGCAGACAAAGCAATTACAATTTGTTGTAGTCTTTGTTTGTTATTTGAAAAAAATAGCAAGAAATGGATACTTTGCAATTTTCCCAACACTACAAATAATATAAAAGTTTATAGGTAGAAGAATAAAAGTAGGAAATTCAATATGTTGTAGTTTGTTTGTTACTAAAAAAGAGGAAAATAAGATAATAATAATATGGTCAACTAACAAGTGTCATTTGATTACTAACAAATAATTTAGATGAAATAAAAGTAGGCCACGCTTTTGTTACCTTTAACAAGACTTTAGTTTTGTTCAAGTTGTTGTTATTAAGTGAAATCTTGTGTGATAATTATCAAAATCAAAGTCTTACTTATAATTAATTGGTCGTCTATTTGCTATTTACAGCTAATTTGTATATACAGTGTACATAGAGATGAGCACACAACAAACTCGTTCGGGGGGCGGAGGCGGCGGCGGTCGCACTCAGAAAAAGTCAAATTCCGCAAATATTGGTAGTGGTGGCGGCGGTGGCGGTGGCGGGGGCAACATCAACAGCGATGCTGGAGCCATCACACATGCCGCAACGCTGAACAGCAAGAAGTCAAGCGATGCGAACAAGACAGAGAAACTGGAGAAGGCACAACCGAAGGCCACCACGGAACAGTTGCGCATTGCCCAGATAACCAATAGCAGCACTACAGAGGATCCCCAGATCAATGAAAAGGTCACACTCTTGCTAACAATGACCCAACGTTCCGAGGAGGAAGTCTGTTGCGCCTTGAACGAGTGTGATTACGACTTGCAGGCGGCAGCCAATTTCTTGATTGAGATTCTACCACAGGTATGTGTATTTATTTTATTTTATTCTTTATTTATCACTCTCTAATTGGATCTTATTTTTTTCACAAGGGCGCCTTTGCCAAGTACGAAAAGAAGCGCAAGAATAAGGCTGCAAATGCTGTGGCAGATGGCGCTGGTGGCGATGGGGACTGGGCAGATGGCAACGCCAATGCAGACAGGCGGGAAAAGTCGCGCAATCGCAGCGCCAACCGCGGTGGACGCGGCGGCACCGACAGTCGCGGCTGTAAGTTTAAAAATCACTTTAAATATACCCGTTACACCCGCCTATAGCGTTAAAACATGTCTACTCTAAATTTGTTGGCTAAATGTTGCTTCTTTAATCTTCTCCAGGGCGCGGAAGAGAGACACGTGAGAATGATCGCAATATGCGGGAATCTCGTGGTGGCGATCGTGGTGAAGATCGTGCCAATGACAACTATCGTGGTCAGCGTAATGGCGGACGCGGTGGTCCTGGTGGTGCAGCTGGTGGTGGCGGCGGCGGCGGTGGACCACGCGATGGTGGGCGTGGCGGCGGTTTTATGTCGCGCCCGGGTCGCGGTGGTGGACGCATGGGCGGTCGCAGTGGTGGACCACGTGGTGAACGTGGCTTTGGTGCACGCAACAATGCCAACAACGAGGATCACCATGAGGTTGAGCTCTGGGACAATACCATAGCGCAGAACGCCGAGAAGCAGCAGCATCAGCAGGCGCACGATGATGCATGGGGCGACTGGAACAATGAGGAGTACGAGGGCTCGCTTAAGGACAGCAAAGTCTTTACCACGAGCAATCTGAATTCTCAGGCAGCCGCCAATGTTGTCGGTGGTGCGACGGTGCCGGCGAGTGAGCTGTCAGCGCCTCCAGGTCTGGAGCATCATCATGTGGCGCAGGCAACTCATTTGGAGGACAACACGGCGCCAGCAACGTCATCAGCAGCGACAACGCCAATGATGCAGTACAGTGCTGCGGTCAGTAATCCGCCGCCACAGCTGCAGAGTGTGGTGAGCACGCCCAGCAGCACTGTGGGAGGCGGAGGCGTGGCAGGTGGAGCCTCAACTTATGCCACCGACACATTCTCAAGTGCAGCCTCAGCAGCTGCCACATTGGTGCAACAGGCACAACAGTTGCAGCAGCAGCAGCAACAACAACAGCAGACGCCACTGAAGCCATCGGCAACACTTTCAGCGGAACAATCTCAGTATTTCAACTCGCTGACGTCACAGGGCGCAAGTCCAACGGCCGCAGCGGCAGCAGTAGCAGCTGCAACACCTTCTCTGGCCGCCGTCTATGGCAGTCAGAGCAGCGGAGCATCCTCCCAATATCCCAGCACATATGCGAATGTATTTGCCTCGGCGCCGGGATCCAGTGTGGGCACGCCCACCAGCAGCGAGCAGTCACAGCAGGCGCCGATGAGACGAGCACGTGTTAAACTGCCACCGCCATCGAAGATACCTGCCACAGCTGTGGAGATGCCAGGTGATAATGCCTTGAATAACATTGGCTATTTGGATGTGCAATTTGGTGCCATGGACTTTGGCACTGATGACAGTTTCGATGCGCTGCCAGAGAAGTTCAATGCGGGCGTCAGCATCGATGGACAGCAGCAGCAGCAGCAACAACAGGATGACTATCAGACCAAGTCGCAGCAGCAGCAGGCGGCGTTAACAGCAGGACTGCAGAATGCGCAAATTGTGAGTAGATACTCGATTATATAGCATTAATAGTGTGATCAAAATTAAGATGACTTTGCCTAGCAAATACAAATTTAAAATAATTTTATAGTGCTTCCTTAAATATTAAGCTTCGGCAATGTTTAATTGACAAGGCATCTTAATTTTTTATCGCAATTGTATATGCAATGCCCTACAAGATTATCCCCCATCGACTTACTTCTTTCAAGTTACAGGGTGATGCTTTAAGTGCTGCAAGCTATGCGGCACGCTCGACGGCGCAACAACAAGGCAGCAATGCCCTGGATCAGTTGACCAAGAGTGATCCTTATGGCCAGGCAACCAGTGGTAACAATGGTGGGACACCTTATCAAAATGCTTATCAAGCGAGCGCCGCCAACAAGGCGAACAGTGCCTACCAAACGTCAGCGTCCGTGCAGGGCTACAACAGTTCCAGCTATGCAAATGTGCAGTCATCGGTGGCCAACAGCTATCAACCGTCTAGTTATGCCAGCTATCAGCCTGTCAATGCTGTCAACTCCTATCAACAGCAGCAGGTGGCAGCTGTTGCACAACAGAATGCGACGGGAGGCAGCGTTGCCGGCGGCGGCAGTGTTGCAACACAAAACATTCCCATTAGCGGCAGTGGCGGACAAAACAGCTCCAGGTGCGTAACCTCCCAATACATACGCACTATCTTTTAAAACTCTGCTTGCATTCGTTATAGTTCAACTTTTGTTTGCCTTAATTTATTCGTTTTTTATACCCTGTACCAGGGAATCTGTTAGAGCTAGAAATAACGCTTTTTTATTTACCAATTGGCGAATAAAAAAAAAAGTTGTGCCTAAATGAAGAATGTATATCATATAATTAAAAAAACCTATTTATTCTTTTAACGACCTTGGTACAGGCTGTAATACTGATTTGTTTTCTGTTATCAACTGTTTAAACTTGTAACTCCTCTATCCACCTATCAACTAAAACTCACAACAATATATATATAATCGCAATAACAGCGCAAATGCGAGCTCCGCCTATCTCACATCGGGATATTCGACACCACAAAGTGCTTACCAGTCCAGCCAGAGTGTCTATGGCAGCACTGGTCTCTCCAACAGCAGCGGGTATGTATAATGCTTAAACTATCTACCTCCCAAAACCCACCATAAATTGATTGATACAACTTTAACAAAAAACCATTTGCTTTGCTGCATGTTGAATTCTCTTTGTTTGAGCCAAATTTGTATTTGAGTTTAGGAAAAATTAATACGTAGAAGAATTTTTAATGATTTTTATAAATTTCTCAGTTTTCCTTGGTAATTGAAATAAATTGAACAGTCAAAAAGAAAAACCTATATAAAGGCTTGGGAATAAACCTACGTTATTTGTAGTAGCGAAAATTGGAATTTCATATTTTTCTTATTACGATTTAAAAAAATTATGTTTGCTTGGTAATTAAATGGTATGAACAGCTCTAAATCTTTCTAAACCCACTGTAAACAGTATAATTCGCTTGTTTTTGCCAAATTCGGAATACATTTTAATAATTTTAAATAAATACAGATGCAAATTAACGATTGCGCTATTTTTTGTGTTTATTTAGAATGTGAAATGAAGCAAAATATATTGTATCTATAAATATAAGTTGTTTCCTCTTGTTTCGTTACGTTATGTTTGATTCCTTTGCTGTGTTATTATCCGCATTCAGGTTTGCTGGCAGCGCAAGCAACTCGTCCTCGCAATATGGTAACTTTAGTGCTAGCGCCAAGCTAAAGGATGCAGCTAACGCTGGAGCTGCAACGCACTACGACAGGTGAGATTGAGATAATTGTGGCCATGGCTAACACACATCGCTGCCCCCTTTACACGCATGCCAAATGAACTAATCAATAAATGGTGTCGCTTATATTAAATTTGCTTACTTACAATTTATTATTATTTGTTTATTACAACAGTGTCTCCACTAGCAGTGGCGTGAGCAGCAGCAGCGCCAGCACTGGCAACGGTGCACCAGGCACAGTTTCAGGTGCAGCAGGTGCCAATCAGGCGGTCGTATCCAACAGTGAGTTTATCCTTTAACTGCATATTAATTTTATACCCTGTACCAATGAGTTTTGATTTAATTTGTTTTTTTTTATAAGTAAATATGAAAATCTCAATTAGGTCAGTATGTCAAGTAAATGTTTAAAATAAATATATGCTTTACAATTGGTTGACGTACTGTACTATTTATTTATTATCAATTAACTTTTTTTTAAGCACTGGTACAGGATATTATACTATATTATTTATAAGAAATGATTTATTAATAAATTTAATTGTTTGTTGCAGCCAATAACAATGTAAGCGGCAGCAGCTCGGCCAGCAGCGTAGCAGCTAACAACAGCAGTAATGTGGTGTCAGTTAGCCAGGTTGGAAACCAAGGCGGCAGCTCTTTAACGGGCGTAAGTAGCGTCGGTGGCGTCAGTGCATCAGGCGTCGGTGTTGGCGTCGGCGTCGGCGGTGGTAACAATGCCAGCTCTGCGTCAGCCGTTGCACAAACAACAGTGCTTGCCTCGCTGACCAACAAGAACAGCAGCAGCAGCAACAGCAGCGGTAGCGGCGGCAACGGCAATGGCGCTACAGCGGGCAGCGTCGGCGTTGGCAGCGGCGGCGGCGTTGGCAGCAGCTCAACTGGTGCTGGTGGTGCTGGTAGTGGTGGTGGCAGCGGCGGCGGCGGTGGCAGCAGCGGCTTGGTGCCCACCAACATCCAAATGGTTAGTCAATATATTCAGACTGGATTGCCATACTATCAGCAACCAGTGTATTCCTACGAGGAATTACAAATGATGCAACAGAGAGTGCCACATGTGGTGAGTTCATGGAGAAAAGCAACAAATAAAAAAATAAAAACAACAACAATTCAATGCAACCAAACAACAAATCAAATCAGTTCAAAATCAAAATCAATTTTGTAAATTCCATTAAAATAGCGACAAAATTCCATTCAATCATATCAATCAAATATGTGTATATATATATATTTAATATATTAATGCTCTCAGCGCATTCCCAAAAAAAAAACGCATTCCTCTCTCTCTCTCACACTGTCTAATCTCTTTCGGCTCACAGACGTTGCAGCTGTTTGCTCTCTTAACTG